>NC_139384.1:131227500-132650000 GCF_054392235.1 Sus scrofa | reverse complement strand
TCACAGCTCACGGCAATGCCAGATCCTTAACCCACTGAGCAAGGCCAGGGATCAAACCCACAACCTCATGGTTCCTGGTTGGATTCCACCGAGCCACAACAGGAACACCTAGAAGAACATTTAAAGCAACATTTATTAGCTAAGTGTAAATGAATGGAAACTGTATGACTATGGCTTCCTTCAAAACTATGGAATTAAAATAAATACAGGGCAAGATTAAATAGAGAAGTGAAGTATTCCTGATGAAGCGGAACTGATTCCTGTTGAAGTCCCACCCCTAAGTGAACACAGCCATTCCCTGTTGTGTGACAGTTCCTGTTGTGTGTCTGTCTTTGTGTGTATGCATGCATATGCATATCTTTGTGTGTGTGTATTCCATGCAGAAGTTTATCTAGAGAATGAGCTACATTTCATTTTGTTAACAGTTTTTAGGTAACATTTCTGCAATTGTTAATATTTTACCAGGTGCCAATCTTGACTTCATTTTGCATTGGGTTTAGAAACTAGACTTATGTAATACGAGTAATTAGTGTAACTTTGACCTCTAATTCTATCATTGTAGTCTTTTGAAACTTAATCTCTTTTTAACTGTATCTTGTTTAATCAGAACCCTAAATGACTAATCGTATTTTCAGCAAATTTATTCTCAAATCACAAGATCATTTGATTGGGATTTCTTTTTTGTTTTATTCTCTTTTTTTTCCTTTTGTTTCTTTTCCTTTGTTTCATTTGTAAGTGTTTTTTGGAGAGAAAAATATAGAAATACATTAAGATTGCATTTAAATAGAAAAAGTAGAGTTTCAATAACTTGGTTTAATGTAAAGCACTTCATTTTGTACAAAGAAAGCACAAACTTTATTGTTGAAAATCAATTAAAATATAGTAGTCATCTTGTTTTTTTTTTTTTTTTTTTTTTTTTTTTGTGGTGGCTGTTTTTTTCTTTTTATGGCCACACTGGAAGTTCCTGGGCTGGGGTTAAATTGGAGCTTCAGCTGGGGACTATGCCACAGTCATGGTAACACTGGATCCTAGCACATCTGTGACCTACACCACAGCTTATTAAAGAATGCAGAATCCTTAACCCACTGAACCAGGGTAGAGATTGAACCTGTTTCCTCATAGATGACCTCAGGTTCTTAGCCCACTGAGCCACAATAGGAACTCCTAATCATCTCTTTATGAATGTGAAGTCAGGTGCTCAGTCCTTTCATGTGTTATTGGTTTAATTCTCTAGTTATGAATATAATAAAAGACAAACTATGTAACTGAAGTTTTAGGAGGGCACAAACTGAAAAACTATGTACGCAAGTAAATACTATATAAAAAAAAATCTTCATTTCTTATTGATTTCCATCAAGGACTTGCCAAATATGTTGTTCAAATTATTTGAGAAGAACAAAGATACCTCCAACTTGTTTTCTTCTATATAGCTTTTTTTTTTTTTTCTGGTTCTTTAAAATGTCCCTTTCTATTGGTTTGGATGGTTACTAATCTTATTTAAATGAAATTAGGTATATCACAGTTGGAGTAAGAAAGACAAATTCCATTAGTTAAAGCCTACAAACTACTCTCTTCCTTAAATGATCTATGAATTTTGATTTTTATTTTGTTTCATTTCTGACTTGAAGTCTTTACTTTTTGTACTTTTTTATGTGTGTAGCATACTTTTCCCCACAAATCCATTTTTTTACCTTCTATCCCATTGAAGAGTCAATGTCTATGCCTTGCAGGAATTTTTTCCTTTTGCCTGATTTTGCTAGGGATAAATGGACTGATTTGGGATATTCTCCCTATTCTTCTAAATCATGAGAAAATTTTCTGGCTCCAACTTTTCACAGTATCTAGAAATTCAGTTGAAATTTATAAACATGAATTTAAACTTAACTATTGATTTTATATCTTGATTTAAAAATTCCACGTCAGTGACATTTTACATTTTGGGTCACTACATAAGGACCCGTTTGATTAACTTTGAATATTTAGAATGTCTTTTCCTGTGTGATAACACAATATGATTTTTAAATTGTATGTGTTAGAATGTGGAGTTTATTTGGAAATATATCTAGAGGAATGGGATTGAGATAGTGAGCAGGGCCCTGACAAGCACAACACATGAATAATTAAAATACAATTTTAGAGTTCCTGTCGTGGCTCAAGGGAAACAAATCTGACTTGTACCCATGAGGTCCCAGGTCCCATCCCTAGCCCTGCTCAGTGGGTTAGGGATCTGATGCTGCTGTGAGCTGTGGTTTAGGTTGCAGATGTAGCTGTGAGCTGTGTTGTAGGTTGCAGGATTCCGAATTGCTGTGGCTGTGATGTAGGCCCGAAGCTACAGCTCTGATTGGACCCCTAGCCTGGGAACCTCCATATGCTGTGGATGCAGCCCCAACAAGACAAAAAAAAAAAGGTAAAAAATAAAAAGATAAAATTTTATTTTTATTGTCTATTGTCTCTAAGCATGGTTCAGTGGGATAATCTTTCCTTGCCCCTAGATGGCACCTCTAGCTGACCTCATGACTTTTAAGGTCTCTTCTACCTAACAATTAGATAAATCCTAACTACTTTAAGGTGCAAATACAGTGGCTCAATTAAATTTTTCTTTTCTTTTCTTTTCTTTTTTTGCTGTTTTTAAGGCTGCACCTGCGGCATATGGAGGTTCCCGGGCTAGGGGTTGAATTGGAGCTACAGCTGCTGGCCTATGCCACAGCCACAGCAATGCCAGATGGTTAACCCACTGAGCAAGGGCAGGGGTCAAACCCGCAACCTCATGATTCCTAGTTGGATTCATTTCCGCTGTGCCATAATGGGAACTCCCAATTAAATTTTTAGGAGGTACAATTAAAGATACAGATGGAACCACTGGTTTTGGTTTCAACGGTGGTTAAAGCTGAAGTTCTTAGTTTCCCATCATGAAAATTAAACCTAAATCTTTCTCTCGTGGAGCATTCTTGTATCTTGCTGTTGTTGTTGGTGTTGCAGCGCCCTTGACTTCAGGGTTGTGTGCTCTTTGCAATAATTTCTCAGATTTTGGTATTTGGTGGTAGACATCCAGGTTGTTTCTGCTGAGGTCTTTTACTCTCTGACTCTTCCAATGGCCTCATGTCTTCCACAGGGAACTCACCTGCCTACCTTGGACTAACTCAGAACTGGTCCCAGTGCAGCAGCAGATTGATTCCAACACAGACTATATATGCCTAGTTCTGTGTTTGAGGACACTAGCTAGCTCCTGTTTTGTTCTTATTTGAGAGTCAGATGCAAATTCTTAGTTGCTTTGGTTTTTGTAAATGATAGATGTAAGTTCCTGAACCCCTCAAAATTTCAGAATAGGGAAGGACAAGATCTCTAAATCGTTCCTCTGGAGCTTTCCTAGCCTCCGTTCATGTGAAGGAGCAGGAGGTTTATCTCCTTGCAGTCTTCCGTATGGAGGGGGAATACAGGCAAAGCACTGAGCAAGATCTTTCTCTTCCAAAATCCTCCTCCTTCAATATTGCTGACCCTGTATGTATTCATTAATTTTGGAATAGTTTCTGGGGACATTTGCCCATAGATTTCTCTGGAGTGTGTGATGATCTGTCTCACACACATTTTATTTCCATTCTTTTATGTAACTTGATTTTTTTTTTTAAAGGCATTTCTACTTTTCAAAAGTTTGCAAGTTTGGTATAGATTTAATTAAATACAGGGACAACTTTAACAAGGAAAACTTTACTTATAAAATTAATACTTTAAAAATTTTATTTTTGAAAATCACTTTTTCTACTCATGACCTTTAGAGTTGACCTAGAGATCGAAAAGTAGGTGAAATTTATGCCCTTACAGAAAATCTAGGAAAATTACCTTTCATATAACCTATGGAAATAACCTTCATCTTTAAAATCAGGGAGAAATTCAAGTCAGACTTTGTACTCAGATTGAATATTAATATTTAGAATGTTCTCTCTGATATGAAATATATTGTATATTTTATGATTTGTATAAGGTAATTATTCTTGTTCATGCTCTTGTTTGAAATTAATGGAAATAATGAAATCAGTACTATTTATATTTGTATAAATGATTATAGTTTTTAAGGTGGACATGACCTCAGAGATCATTTAGTTCAACACTTTCACTTTATAGATAAATATATAATAATAATATTCATATTTATATAGAACTTTGCAGAATGTGGGGACCCAGAGAAGTTATTAGTCTTTTTCAGGGTCAAAGAGACCTGCATTAGAACCTACATTTTCAAATTGTCAGCCTGTGTCTGGACAGTCTTGCACAATGATTGATAATTCATAATTCATTTTGTGAAACTGAGTGGTAAAATTGAAATTATAAAGTATAAAGTATATTTTGTTCCAGACCTTTAAAGGGCAACTGTGAATATACCGATTATTAACATAATGAAAAATATCATGACAGTTTCCTCTTAATTCTGGGAGCACACCTTACCCCATCTCTATAAGTGAAAAGAGAAAGGCATATTATATAATGGAGAATGTGTGCAATGGGCTTCTAACCTATTTAGGAGATAGGATTCTTCACTTTTAAGAGAAATAAGTATGTCAATTTCTACCAAAGATATAATAGAACATTTAGAAATAAACTTCGTTTCCATAATTTTTGGCTTCCTATTTTCTGACAACATTGTCATATAAAATGTTTATTCAGTTAACATATTGATAATCAAAGTAAAAATACATAGGTTTTCTTTTATAACTTCTTTTCTCTAATTTTGATTTTGATTATCTGTGCCAGACTTCATGAAAATCATTGTGCATCATCCCTTTTGCTGTTACTGATGTTTTTAATCCAGGTTCTGTGTCAAACTGCTTAATATATAGAGAGAGTAAAAATGAAGCATAAAATAGCTAGAGAGAAACACACTGTAAATAACTGGGGGGGGGGGCTAAAAAAAGGAGGTTTGTAGGCTACTTATGTGCAAATGAAGGTATTTAATTGTAATGTGTCTTCAGTGATAAATGGGGGAAAAAAGTCTTGAATAAATTTCCCATTATAAAATGAGAAATTGTCATGCTTTGCCCTTTTCATTTGTTCCTTGAGAAAGGTGAACTTATCTAAAAAAATTTATATCCACAGAACTGCTTTTATTCAGCTAATGAACTACAGTAACTTGGGAAAAGGCAGTTAGATGCTATCAGAGGACAGGAATAATAACACTTTTACAGTATTAAGTTAAAAGTAGGATTTTTAAACTAATTTTATTCATAATCAGTTTTGCCTAGAAAATAGTCAGTGGCAGGTGAGAGGAGTAAAGAATCACATAGGCTCAGCATAAGGCTGGACAACTGTTAATTGTCCTGTAAAGGACCACAAGTCCCCATGGGCGGTGGGTCATTTTCACATTAGAAATAAGCTTTTTGAGTTCAGGGTTAAGGGCCCACTGATGTACCAGAAGCTGTTTTCTGACGTGTCAGCATAGCAGATACTGCCTTCTGGAGAAGAAACAATTCATTAAAGGTCCTGTCCAGTCTTCAACTGAAGCAGACAGGATGTAAAATTGGTAAATTAGAGTAGGAAATGGGGTATTTTTAGAGTGTTATAGCTACTTCTTTTGCTCACACACAAGAAAGTTCTGCACGGGAAAAAGAAGGAAATTAAGTGTGACATGAGTAAGAGGCAGTGAGCAAACAATGAAAGAGTCAAGGGCGCACACAAAATTACAAGAGAAAAATGTTTTCTTTTTGATTCTGTGTTCTGATATCACAATTAATTCCATATTCAAATTTTCTATTGTATATTATATTGCGATGAAAAGCACTTTTGTCATTATCCTTTTTTTTTTTTTTGGCTATGATCAGCACTGAAAACACACAGCCACTTCTTTTTACGGATGTTATTAAACTTCAGGATACTTTTACAGAAACAGTTTCAAACCACCTTTTTAAGTGAATCATTTTTCTTCTAAGAATACATATTGCAGACAATCTTTAAATTCACTTAAAATCCCTGACTATGGAATATAATAAAAATCAATTTTTGAAAAAGAAATCAACTGCTGCATTTCATAAAAGCAGTTTAGCTTTACCAACAGAGGCTTTATTGTTTTGCTCCAGGCTAAAGTTTACCTTGGCTAGTGCAACATTCTTTTTCTACCACAGTGTTCTAGTTTCAAGTACATGAACCTGAAGGGTGATATCTCTGAAGAGGTGGTATTAGTATAAATAAAACCACAAAACATTTTTTTTCCCTTTGGTAAGGAAAAAGGTTGGAATGGGCCTTACCAAATTAATACTAAGTTTTCTGTCTTCTGCCTCATTACCTTGGTAGATGACTTGTGTGGAAGGCAGCTAAGGAATTGGCAGCCTGGGTCTTTGCCATTTCCACAGTGCTGCAGATACACACTTCATACAATTTATCCAGACCTTATGTGTGTTCACTGCACTTAGAATATCTGTGAACTAGACTAGAAATCACGCCTTTATTATGATTCTTCAATCATAGTGTTACTGGAAAGATGTTACCAGAACCCGGGTTCTTGTTCATGGTGCTGAAGAATGAACTTAGCAAGCAAGCAAAAGTCTTCATTATAGGAAAGCAAACAGCTCCCAGCACAGACACTGGGAGGGGAAGGAAGAGTCCCCCTCTCTATTGTCCTATAGGGTTTTTTTATCCGTTAAAGATGGGGGTACCAACATGAGTCCAGAAAGATGTGGTTTTCTCCCATTGGCCCTGCCCAGTTACCTATATCAGTCCTGTCCAATAGGGGTCTTAGAGGTGGAAATGCCCTGTAAGCTTTATGGTTTCTTTGCTCTTCTCTTCTTTAGACTGAGAGTCGCCATTCCTTTTACTCCTTTCCTATGAGTTAAGGAGGGGGCTAGTGATTAATGTCCACCTCGGCGTAAAACGGATACACTCCCTGTAGTAAACAAAGCCTGTGGGGATGTTACTCATGGAACCCTTAAGCCACAGACATTAATCAATGGCCATATCAAAGAATGCGTCAAAGCCCATGTTCCTACACTAACTACCTGAGTTATTATCCTGCCTCGATAGGTGTTGCTCTTTCAAATTGTGAGTAGAAACCATAGTTATAAAAAAAATTAGCAAAACCTGAAAATCAGTAAATACTAAATGAGTCGTTGTTTGTTGTTTGTATGCTATGTATAATAGTTGCATGTGTGCACAAATATAGGTACAGATTTTATTCTTCCTTTGAAAATTCTGGAAAAAAATCATGAGGTAACATTTATTGCTTTGGAAATCAATTCCAAATGTGTAATTGCATGTAAATCAATAATTTAATTTTTCAAAACAAAAACAGGTTCTTACTCCTCTCTGAGAAAATATTAAATGTTTCCTTTATTTAGTGGAAAAGTTTAATTTAAATGACTCTTTCAGACATTTTTAGGGCTCTCACATATTTCCTCAAATAGTATTTATGAGCCATAATCCTGAGTGTCCTATAGGTTTAGAAGTGACTAAATGAAGTAATTTAGTGTAGGAAGGTGAGCCTGATCTATGGCTATAAAATTTATCTTTAGTTTGCCTTCACTCTATAGCCTGTATTACTACATTATCTCTAATAACACTTGACTCTGAAACTATTGTTAATTGGTTCATTGAAGGAGTCCTGAGATGACTTGTTCCCACAAATGAAACAAACAAACAAAAAACTTCCTAATTCTAATTTTTAAATCCATATATTCTTTAAAGATAGTGCTGAGAAATCAGGAAGTAATTGATCTACAGAGGTCTAAAGTTAAGAATTGACTTACTTGCATAATGGACATGGTTAGCAGATAACGGGACAAAAAATAGCAGCTATACCATCAGCAATATAAGGACTTTTTAAGAGTTAACTCAGATTACCTTTTCTTGATCCGGTGTACAATGAGATTGTGCATATCTCATATATCTGTGATACTGTAATTTATATGAAATATATTTGGAGTTCCCGCTGTGGTGCCACAGCAATAATTTTACTAGGATCCATGAGGATGCAGGTTCAATCCCTGGCCTCGTTCAGTGGATTAAGGATCTGGCATTGCAGTCACTGATGCATCTCAGATCTGGCATTGCTGTGGCTGTGGCATAGGCCAGTGACTACAGCTCTGATTTAACCCCTAATCTGCATATTTCCATATGCCATGGGTGTGGCCCTAAAAAGGCAAACAAACAAACAAAATAAATATTTATTTGGTTGTTCAGATGAGCAAGATATATTTGTCATATATATTTAGTCTTCCTCTACTGTTACTGGCTCACAGCTCCCAAATTCTTGGTAATTTCCAAAGTATTGAGAGTGATATAGGTGTCTTTTGTTATGTTTAAATGTCAACTTTTAGAAAGCACCAAAGAATGGAAGCTATTTGCAAATGGAGCCAACTAAGTGATTAGAGGGTTGGAATTTCATTGCCACCCCCAGACCTCTGGGCAAGGGAGAGCCCTGCCTCCCCCCGTCAAATAAATTGTTCAGTGGTCAATGATTTAATCATTCATGTATTTATAATGAAGCCTTCATGAAACCCCAAGAGGACAGTTTGGAGAGCTTCTTTTTCTTTTCTTTCTTTTTTTTTATTTATTGTGGTTTATCATAGTAACACATTTAATACATTTCTCTGTGCTATACAGTAGGACCTTGGCCCCCTCCATGTACAATAGCTTAAATTTGGTAACCCAACCTCCCATTCTATCCCTTTCCCAACCCCTACATCCTGGCCTCGTTGTTCTTGCCCCTAAGTCTGTTTCTATTTCATAGATACGTTCATTTATGCCACCCAGCTCTTCCTGAGTTCTACCCTTTGTTATAAACTGGTAATCTAGCTAGTAAAATGTTGTTCTGAGTTCTGTGAGCTGCTATAGTAAATTAATGAAACTCAAAGAGAAGGTTTTGAGAATCTCTAATTGATAGCCACTAGTTCAGAAGTACAGATAACAACATAGATTTGTAATTGGCATCCTAGTAGTGTTGCCAAAACTTGGCCTCTGTCCACTGTGTCGTGGTCTGTGCACATGGGTCAGAAAAGAATTTCCAGACTCATATCTGGGTGAAAAGAAAGAAGTTTATTGAGCATGGCAAAGTGGAGAGAAAGTACAGTTTATTGAGATAAGAGGTGCTGCAAGCACAGCAGGATAACTTCCTGATAATCAGGGAGAGCTGACCCCAAAGAGGAAGAAGAGTTTAAGATGAGAGATGCTGGAGTTCCCTTTGTGGCTCAGTGGTAATGGTAACAAATCCATGAGGATTCAGGTCCAACCCCTGGCTTCACTCAGTGGGTTAAGGATCTGGTGTTGCCATGAGCTGTGGTGTAGGTCAGAGACATGGCTTAGATCCCTTAGCTGTGGCTGTGGCATAGACTGGCGGTTGCAGCTCAGATTTGACCACTAGCCTGGGAACTTCCATATGCCACAGGTGCAGTCCTGGAAAAAAAAAAAGTGAGAGACTCTGCAAGCACAGGGGTGACTTCCTGATGAATAAGGAGAGCAGATGCCAAGCACATGGTATTACTTGTTGTTATAACCCAGGGAGAAAAGAGGTCTTGTGACAGACCAGCTCTCCTGCTGATTGTCTGTGGAAAGAAGGGTCTTACAATACACTTTCTGGATGGTTGGGATCTTATAAGAACCCTAAAGGGGCAGGATGAGGGGCGGGTCACATACCCATCCTAGTACTAGATAGGAAGGAGTAGGCCAGGTTGGTCAATGTGGGAGAAGGGGCATTACAGTGAGACTGGTGATAAGGGTCTGATAATTCTTGGCCAAAGGCTTTGAGTTCTGTCTCCTTGAAGGAGCCTTGAAGCCCAACACACTGGTGCTGAATAGAAACTCAGAGACAGGGTTTTGGGCAAAGGAGAAAAATGTAGCTTTATTGCTTTGCCAGGCAAAGGAGGCCACAACAGGCTAATGCCCTAAAGACTATGCTCTTCTTTGGGAGAGATTAGGAAGTGGTATTATAGTTTAGGAGTAGAAAGTAGGGCCACAGATAAGGATCAGGATACATACAAGCTTTTATTGTTCTTAGATTTGGTATTTAGCAGCCCTAGGACCGGTTCTGGTGGTCTTCCTCTCTGGTTTTCATTTGTTGGGGGATTTATGTCTACAGAAGAACTCAAAGGTAGTCTTATGTGTATTCCTTGAAGAGGAACCAGGACCCTGCCCAAAGGCTTCTCTATTGTCTGTTGACTACTCCTCCCTTGTCTTGCATCCCCTCCTTTCCCTGATTAACAACTGTTTGAATCTGGCCTTTTGAACTCAGTGAAGGGAATGGAGGCTGAACTTTATTCCCTAAAATCAAGAAATGAGGCTTCTGCTCAGGAGCCCCATAAGACCCTTCTCTGTTTCAATAGGAAGGGGTCCCTGCAACCTCCATACTATGGCCCATCAGTTTGAAGCACAGGTTAACAGCCTAGACTAGCATCTTGGGTCTAAAGTGGTGATGGTGAGTGGGGGTGTCCTAAGTCTGAGCCTTAAACCTGTGAAATACAGTGCTCTCTCTGGGTAGATAATGTCAGAATTGACACCCTGCTGGTTTTTGAGAAATGATTGTTCCTGTGGGGGAAACCCCCGCCCCTGCCCTGCATTGGAATTTGACTCTCTGAACACTGAAGTTGTTTGTTCCTGTTTAGAATTTATTCAGGAAAGAAATTTTACACTAGGTAAAGTGATTTGCTAAAATTGCAGATGCTGTTTATTCTGGTTATTCCATTAAATCAGGACTATATTTCTGATTGTATGTAGGCACCAGTTTACTGGACATAATTTTGTTCCTATATTGTCTTTGAACTAATATTCTGCAGACTCTGCTGGTCAGGAACCCATGGGATGCTAGCACATTGAAGTGGATCAGTGCACATTCAAAATGGTTAGATTAATATCATCACTGAATATTATCAGTGTACCTAGGGAGTAATACTGCTTATTCCTATGAGTCTCCAATGTTATGAAACTGTCTTTTTGGTTGGAACCATTGAAAATAACCCAAACTCCAGGTCTTAGATTCCTGATTTAAAAGTAGGTACCATTAATTGAGCTCCTTTTGTAAGAACTTTTAGATAACTTTTTTTTTTTTTTTGGCTCAGGTTCTTTTGACACACTGAGACTGTAGCAGTATAACCATAACTTTATATGCTTTTGAGAATTCATGATATTTTTGATTTAAGCCCTTTTGCTGAAAAACTTTTTTCATCAAACACACACACATATATTCTATAAAAGTCTTAAGATCTTTTTAAGCAATATTTTTGCTGACCTACATCAGGGAAAAATCCTGTATCTTCCATGCACTCTGATCTCTTAAAAAATGAATGGAATTATTTAAAAAAAAACTATAAAAATCTATTGATAAAGGTTTAAAACTAACCAAACAGAAAACCACAAAACTGAAAACAAAGATCAGACCACACAAGTCATTCAGAGCCTAGGGCTTTGAATAACTCATGGAACCAACATGTTGTATATGTGTCTGAGTCAAGAGTGAAGAAAGTTTACTTTATTCTTAGACTAGTTAATTCTAAGAAGTAAACACTCCTTTCTTGTTTTCCATAAAGTTTCTCTGTCATTTAGGGCCTCAGTAGGAGCTCCTCCATGTTGCTTAGATAATTTTTGTTATGCAATTTTATTGCATAGAAAATTATAGATTGTAGAAGTGATGGTCCTTGATCCATGGCTGTTGTATCTTATAATATATCATAAGGTATCCACATTCATGTACAATAACCAGCATGGTGATGGCTGTAAGAAATGCTGAAACATCTGATATAGGTCTAGTAGGGTGGGAGGGAGTGTTGGGACCATCTATTGAAATGTTTTCTAAGGAGGATTGTTTGTAGATTCTAAATTAAACTTGTTTTAAGCACATGTTGCTGACTCAGAGGCTCTGATTACTTCAAGGTCATAATTCAAATACAAGAGGTAACACAGGCTTCCTTGCTGTGGATCTAGGCAAATGGTCTTTTAAGGACAGGACCAACATGATTAGTTTTATACAAGGGGATCTAGAGAGAGGTTGTTGAGGTTAATCTTGGGGCTATTAGGGGGTCTCTATATAAAGTAGGAATTAAATTGCTAAGCAGGAATCTTTTCCAGAAGCTCCATTATGACTGTTGGTAACATGTGGATATTGGGAGTCCAGGAGGCAGACTTGTGTGTTGGATAAGGTTGTGGTTTCTGGGGTTAAGTCGCTAGGGTTCAAATTCAAGCTCTGAACTCATGGCATAACTTAAGGCATTATTTGCCTCTGTGAGCGATAGTTCCTTATTTTTAAAATAGGCATTTTTACAATACATAAACAAGTGAAAATGCTTACAACAACAAATAATTAAATGATATTATTTAAATACTGCTTTGGTAAAATTGTTTTGGCATGTGGTTTCGGCTGTAGGGGTAGAGCTTAAGTGATTAGAGTTGAAGCGATCATGAGAAATGTAGTGATCTTGGAAATCTTGTACCACCCTGTGTTTTCCACTTACAAATGAGCAGGCTGTAAACAGCTAGGATGAGATGGCAGCCATGAACATCTTGCTCTAAATCTTCTTTTCTGCCTAAGCACAAATATGTCTTTTTTTTTTTTTTTTTTGTCTTTTGTCCTTTTAGGGATGCGCCCACAGCATATGGAGGTTCCCAGTCTAGGGGTGGAATCGAAGCTACAGCTGCTAGCCTACACCAAAGCCACAGCAACATGGGATCCAAGCTGTATCTGTGACCTATATCACAGCTTACTGAAACGCTGGATCCTTAACCCACTGAGTGAGGCCAGGGATCGAATCCACGTCCTCATGGATACTAGTTAGGTTTAACTGCTGAGCTGCAATGGGAACTCCATAAATGTCCTGTCCTCACTGTCCTCTCATTGATGCCTCATCTCCCTCTCTTTTCATGTTTCCCTTGTTCTAGTTTGATCACTTTTTCTGTCAATCTAAGTTCTGTTGTTATGCTTATCCTTACTTCCTCAGCAAGTCCTGTTTTGTGAATGTGTTGATGATGAAAAAGGAGGGACAGATTTTGATTTTTTTAGAGTAATTTTAGGTTTATAATCTAAGTTCTGTTGTTATGCTTGTCCTTACTTCCTCAGCAAGTCCTGTTTTGTGAATGTGTTGATGATGAAAAGGAGGGACAGATTTTGATTTTTTTAGAGTAATTTTAGGTTTATGGAAAAATTGAGCAGAAAGTGCAGAGTTCCCACTCACTCTTTAATCCTTCCTTCTACTACTTCCCCTATTATTTGCATTTGGTATTAATAAGTACATTTGTTGCAACTGATGAGCCTATACTATTACATTAAGTATATTATTAACTAAAGTTCATAATGTGAGTCAGAGCTCATTGTTTGTATTTTATATTTTATGGCTTTTGACAACTGTATAATGACATGTAGCTACCATTGCAGTATCCTACAGAATAGTTTCACTGGCCTAAACTTCTGCTGTGTCCACCTATTCATCCCACCCTTTGATGAACCCCCTGGAAACCACTGATCTTTTCATAGTCCCCATAGTTTTGCTTTCTCCAGAATGTCATGAAGTTGGAGGAATACAGTATGTAGCCTTTTCATAATGGTTTTCTTCACTAACCGTCTTGCATTTAAAGTCCTTCTATGTCTGTGTGGACTGATAGTTCATTTTTTAAAATCACTTAATAATATCTCATTGCATAGATACATCACAGTTTATTTCTTCACCTTCTGAAGGCTGTCTTAGTTTTATCCAAGTTTTGACATTTACAAATCAAGCTGCTGTAAGTATTCATGTGTAGGTTTTTGTGTGAAATATTCATGAATAGGTTTTTGTGTGGACCTAAGTTTCACTCTTTTATGTAAATAGAAAAAAGCTACTGCTGCATCATAGGATAAAAATATTTTTAGTTTTGTAAGAAATTGTCAAGGTGTCTTCCAAAGTATCTGCATTATTTTGCTTCCCCACCAGCAGTGAATCAGAGTCCCTGTTACTCCACATGCTCACCAGCCTTTGGTACTGCCTAGAAGTGGTGTGAACCACTTCTGCACCCATTCCCATGGTGAGAGCTAGTCATGTGACTATATCTAGCTGCAAGGTCAGCTAGGAAATGTAGTCCCTGTCTGGCCAGTGGCTTCTGGGCAACAATTTGACTAGTATGTGGAAGGTCAAAGCAGATTTTTCAGGGTATCTAGTGATCTACACTTTTGCTAGAACGGTTAATTTTATCAGTTGATATCAAATGAATTTTATCATTTCCTTATTTTAGACACTAATGGCAGTGTAGTTAAAAAAGAAAATCAAGGATTTCCTGGAGTCACTGATAATTGGACATAATTTTGTCCAAGACATGCTTGACCATTGGCTTTGAATATTTGACTCCCTCAGTACTAATTTTCCTAGTGCTTGGAAAAGATAATTATGTATCCCATTCTCAGATCTTCCAGAAAGCAATGGTTCTGAGAAGGAGAAAGCTCATCTGACCTAATTAGAAAACAGAAACAAACAATATACTTTTAAGCATATTGGTTCTGGTGGAGGATGAAGAAGATGTCAGGAAAATAATTACAGATTTTAAATCTAATCATCTCTGTGCACTTCTGTTGCTATTTCCCTCCATGTGTACACAGCAGTTTAGGCTTTGTTTTGACAAGAACATAGAGATATTCATAAACTGAAAGGCAATATTTAGAGATTTAGTGAGTATCTTGTCAGAAATAAATAATAAGTATCCTCAAGTTTTGAAAGCACGGTTTATACAAGGTACCAATCATCATTAGTTGACTGGAATTATGGGGACTGTTTACAAATAGAGTTTAAATAAATTTATGCCTTTAAAAGGAAATCCAAATTTGTATTTAATTGACAGGCCCTCAAAATCTGTATGGCCTAAGATTTCTCAAATTTCTCAACAAATTTCTCAATAGTTACTTAACCACACCAGTAGATTAGCAAGTGTCAATTAGCAATTTTGTTGTCAGTCCATCCTTTCTTATAATGTAAAATGTTCTATTTGATATATTTCTACATTCCTATTTGAAAGCAAAGAAGAAAGGAAGGAATAGGTGGGTCAGAGGGAGAGAAGGAGGGAGAAAGGAAGAGATAGCTTTAAAGTAGATGTGTGAGTATTAAAATAGCAAGAAAACACTTGTCATCCTTATAATAATTATTTGTCAACATGCAGCAGTTCTCTAAAAGATGTAAACTATAGGCAGATGCTGTGTGTTCGATTTACAGTCTGCTGTTGGTTTATGCCAAAACTGCAATGAAATTTAAAAGTTTGTTTTTTTGAGATTCCTCTCTCCTTTAGGATTGTTGGGCTGAGATTCAGTCAGTTTGAATTGAATACTTCTAGCTTTCTCTGTAATGATACTATGAATATACACCTGAGAAATTTTAAAAAAGGACAATTATTTCTGGCTGCCACACTGTCTTTTGTCTTTTTATTGTGAATAAAAACAATTTCTCAAATAAATCGTTTTATGATTCTGAAGGCCAAATCTATGAACCAGACACTTAAGGTTTAGCAAAGTTTAATCTACGCACAGGTTTTGAATAAAAAGTCTTTAATGTTAAATAAGCAAATGTCGATATAGTTTAAAAAGACAGGTGTCCCGTTCAGATATTTTACATACTGTGTCTTTTTTTTTTTTTTTTTTTTTTTTAAGGGCCACAGGTATGGCGTATGGAGCTTCCCAGGCTAGGGGTTGAATCAGAGCCATAGCTGCCAGCCTATGCCACAGCCACAGCAACACCACATCCAAGCTGTGTCTGTGACCTATACCCATAGCTCACCACAATGCCAGATCCTTAACCCACTGAGCCAGGCCAGGGATTGAACCCGCATCCTCATGGGTACTAGTCAGGTTCATTTATGCTGAGCCACAACGGGAACTCCAACACACTATACCTTTTAGCATCTAGGAAGAAAATTTAAAACATTCTCAGTTTTTTTTTTTCCTCAGTGAGAAACCACTAGTTGCATTCTATGAGACATAATCAAAAGAAACATATTTTGAACATGCATTTATTCTAGAGCTATAATTGGTTTTTAAAACCATAGATGTTGAAAGCAGTTTTATTAGGGATATGTCTCTTTCATACTCTTGCCTTTGGGCACTACTCAAATTTATTTTTTAATTGAAGTATAGTCGATTTACAATGTTATGTTAGTTTCAAGTGTACAATCTTGTGATTTAATAATTGTATAGTTTATACTCTTTTTAAAGTTATTATAAAATATTGGCTATATCCCCTGTGCTGTATGATATTGTAGCTCATTTGTTTTATATATAGTGGTTTGTACCTTTTAATTACCTACCCATGTCTTTCCCCTCCCCCCTTCCCTCTGGCAGCCACTAGTTTGTGATCCTTATCTGAGTCTGTTTCTGTTTTCTTATATTCATTTATTTGTTTTATTTTTTAAATTTCACATGCAAGTCAAAATGTATAGTATATGTCTTTCTCTGTCTGACTTATTTCAAGAAGCATAGTACCCTTCAGGTCTGTCCATGTTGTTGCAAATGACAATATTATATTATTTTGTATGGGTGAGTAATCTTCCATTGTACATACATATCACATATTCTTTTTCTTTAATTTTTATTTCCCCAATACAATTTTTTTTCTACTGTACAGCATGGTGGCCCAGTTACACATACATGTATACATTCTTTTTTCTCACATTATCCTGCTCCATCATAAGTGACTAGAAATAGTTCCCAGTGCTACACAGTAGGATCTCATATTCTTTATTAATTTATCTGTTGACAGACATGTTGCTTATGTATCTTGGTTATGGTAACTAATGACATTAGGATGTGTGAGTTTTTTCCAATTAATGTTTTTGTTTTATTCAGGTGTATGCCTAGAAGAGGAATTGCTGCATTGTATCATAGTTTTTTTTTTTGAGCATATTCCATACTGTTTTTGATAATGTCTGCACCAGTTTATATTCATACCAACATTGTATGAGGGTTCCCTTTTCTCCACATCCTTGTCATCATTTCTTTTTCTTTTAAAAAAAATGTTTTTGGAATGTAGCTGACTCACAGAGTTGTGTTAATTTCAGGTGTACAGCAAAGTAATTCATCCCTATGTATATATATATATACACATTCCTTTCCCAAACAAGCTACCATACATCACTGAGTAAATTTCCCTGTGCTATGCAGAAGGTCCCTGTTACCCATCTCTTCCACATGCAATCCTATAATTTACCCCCTGCCCCCAGGTTTCCCTTTTGGTGAACAAATATGTGATTTTAAAATCTTTGAGTCTATTTCTGTTTTGTAGGTTCTATTGCATCATTTATATCATATTCCACATAATAGTGAACTCATAAAATATTTGTCTTTCCCTTCAGACTTATTTCACTTACTGTGATAGTTTCTATGTCCATCATGTTGTTGCAAATGGCATTCTTTCTTTCTTTTTTCTGGCTGAATAATATTCCAATATATATGTACCACATGTTCTTGGTTCAGTCTTTTGTTGAATGACATTTTGATTGCTTCCATGTCTTGGCTATTGTAAATAGTGCTGCAATGAACATTTATCTGCATATTATCTTTCTGAATTATGGTTTTCTCCAGATATATGCCCAGGAACAGTATTGCTAGGTCATATTGTATTTCTATATTTATTTTTCTAAGGGACCTCGATACTCTTGTCCATAGTGATTTCACCAGCTAATATTCCTACCAGTAGCATAAGAGGGTTCCCTTTTCTACACACCATCTCCAAGCATTTATTATTTGTAGATATTTTGTTGATGGCATTCTTACTTAGGTGAAGTGATACCTCATTGTAGTTTTAATTTTCATTTCTCTAATATCTAGTGATGTTAAATATCCTTCTGTGTGCTTTTTGGCCATCTGTGTTTGGAGAAATACCTTTATATCTTCTGACCATTTTTAATTGCATTGCTTGTTTTTTTGATAGAAAGCTGTTTGAGATGTTTGTGTATTTCAGAGATTAATCCCTTATTGGTCATTTCATTTGTAAAGATTTTTTTCCCCTTCTGTAGATTGTCTTTTTTTTAAATAGTTTCCTTTGCTATGCAAAAACTTTTAAGTTTAATAAGTGCGTGTTTACTTGTATTTTTATTTTCATTACTTTAGGAAGTATGATATCAAAAAATATTGCTGTGATTAATATCAAAGAGTGTTTTGCCTATGTTTTCCTCTAGGAGTATTATGGTATCTGGCCTTATATTTATGTCTTTAATCCATTTTGGAGTTATTTTTGTATATGGTATCTCACTATTTTTCATGTAGATGTTCAGTTTTCCCAGAACTACTTATTGAAGTGACTCTCTTTTCTCTTATGCCTACTGGTAGGCAAAGTATTGCCTACTTTGTCATAGATTAACCATACATGCATGAATTTATGTCTGGGCTTTCTATCATGTTCCACTGGTCTATATGTCTCTCTCTTTTTTTTTTTTTTTTTTGCCAGTATCATACTGTTTTGACTGTAGCTCTGTGTAGTATATTTTGAGGTCAGGGAGTCTGATTCTTCCAGCTGTTTTTCTTTCTCAAGATTGCCTCAGCTATTCAATGTCTCTTGTGTTTATATATATTTTTAAAAATATTTTGCTCTAGGGAGTTCCCGCCATGGTGCAGTGCTTAACGAATCCTATTAGGAACCATGACGTTGCAGGTTCGATCCTTGTCCTTGCTCAGTGGGTTAAGGAGCTGTGGTGTGTGTTGCAGACATGGCTTGGATCCCACATTGCTGTGGCTGTGGCATAGACTGGCGGCTACAGCTCCTCCATATGGCGTGAGAGCAGCCCAAGAAATCACAAAAAGACCAAAAAAAAAAAAAATTTTGCTCTAGTTCTGTAAAAATGCCATTGGTAATTTAATAGGAATTGCACTGAATCTGTAAATTGCTTTGGGTAGTATTGTCATTTTGATGATATTGATTCTTCCAATGTAAGAACATGGTACATCTTTCCATTTGTTTGTATCATCTTTGATCTCATCTTGTTTTCAGAGTATAGGTCTTTGCCTCCTTAGGTAGGTTTATTTCTAGGTATTTTATTCTATTTCATGTTATGGTGAATGAAATTGTTTCTTTAATTTATATTTCTACTCTTTCATTGTTAGTGTACAGGAATGCAAGAGATTTCTGTGTATTAATTTTGTATCCTGCAACTTTGCTGAATTCACTAATGAGCTCTAATAGTTTTATGATAGCTTCTTTATGTTTTTCTGTGTATAATATCATGTCATCTGTGAAGAGTGACAATTTTACTTCTTTTCCCATTTGGATTCTTTTTATTTCTTTATCTTATCTGATTGTCATAGCTAAAACTTCTAAAACTATGTTTAATAACAGTGGTGAAAGTGGACGTCTCTGTCTTATTTGTGATCTTAGAAGAAATGCTTTCAGCTTTTCACCATTGAGAATAATTTTAGCTGTGGGTTTGTTATATATGGCCTTTATTATGTTGAGATAAGTTTTATGGAGAGTTTTTTTTTTATCATAAATGGGTGTTGAATTTTGTCAAAAGCTTTTTCAGCATCTATTGAGATGGATGTAATTTTTATTCTTCAGTTTGCTGATGTGGTGTATAACATTTATTGATTTGCTTATATAAAAAATCCTTTCATCTCTGGAATAAATTCCACTTAATCATGATGTATGATCCTTTTATTGTGTTGTTGTATTCAGTTTGCTAATAATTTGCTTAGGATTTCTGCATTTATGTTCATCAGTGATATGGGCACCTGTAGTTTTCCTTTTTTGTGGTGTCTCTGTCTAGTTTTTCTATCAGGGTGATGGTGGTCTCACAGAATGTACTTGGGAGTGGTCCTTCCTCTTCAATTTTTTGGGAGAGTTTCAGAAGGATAAGTGATAACTCTTCTGTAAATGTTTGATATACCTCTCCTGTGAAGCCATCAGGTCCTAGATTTCTGTTTTTTTGGAAGTTTTTGAATCACATTTTCAGCTTTAGTGCTTATGACTGGCCTATTCATATTTTCAGTTTCTTCCTGGTTCAGTCTTAGAAGGTTGTATCCTTCTAAGGATTTTCCCATTTCTTCTATCCGTGCCATCTTTTATTATTAGCTGTCTTTGTGATGATAGCCATTTTGACATGTGTAAACTGATATCTCACTGTGGTTTTGATTTGCACTACCCAGATGAGTGATGGTAGGCATTTTTTCATGTACCTTTTGTCCATATATATATCTTTTTTGTAAAAATATCTATCCAGGTCTTCTGAAGGTCTACCTAACTTTAAGACTGTATTAAAATATGTAGAGGAGGAAGCACGCTAGTAAGGTTTAGCACTGAGTGCTTCATTGTGGGTCTCTGCACATAACCTTGTTTATTTGGTTTTCCTCTGTGAACCTCTTGGCTGATTAACTCTCCTTCTTCCTTATTAGAAACAATATGGTAGATTTGAGATATTTCAGGAGTACAACATTTTTATTATTACTTTGCAAACTAAAGAGAGGCTCCCCTAAATGAAGTTAGTTTGAAATTGTTTGGGTTGTTTTATGAAGCTGCTTCTGAGTAACCACATTTTGAGTGTTAGCACTGTTTTTCTCCCTTAGTTCACATAGTGGTTGCTGATTCCAATCATGTCTCTCCTATTAACTCTAATATTCTCCTCTGGAGTTCAGGAGGTGATAAAGTTCATCTTTATGGGATCAGTGCATTTCAGAGATGGCATCTATCATAGAACTATGAAAATAGTTGTCTTTTTAAAAAAATAACTATGCATCTGTATGCTAGTTTAACTGCTTTCTTTTCAGAAACAAAAATATTAGGTAACTTATTGGTATGTGTTTGAAAATTTCACAAAACAATTATTTAATGTCATGGTTCAAATTTTATGAAAAATACATTGATCAAGAAGGCAAATTACAGTACAGTCTTTCCAGTTTCTTATGAAAAAAATACTTAGAATTGATCTTATTTGGTGTATAATGTTCTTATTAGATGGTTAAATAGCAGCCACCATACACAGGAAGATAATATTTGAGGCTCATTTCCAGTCTAAATTGTAATCATTCTCTGTTTATTAACCTGTTAATGAAGGATGAAAAACCTCAACAACTTGGTGTTTCTTCAGTAACCCTAGGATTTACAAGCAATAGTAGAGTGAACTGCACTCAACACTGATATAATTTTTTGGATATTAGTACATGTATTCATTAAATACCCACTAATGAAAACGAGAGAGAATAAGGTGTTTTAGGTTTTTCTATCATTTTGCCTAATTATATTTCATGTTCACACATAAAATGAAAGTAAAAGAATGCATTGAAAATGTTTAGCCTTTTCAACTTCTCTGAAACATTTTCACACACACACAAAAACATCATTTGATATTCACAGTAACCCTATGGGAAGGCAAATATTAATATGACTAGCCCCTTTGATTACAGATGAGATAACTGGGGTCCAGAGAAATTGTGAGACAAGTGTTAATTACAAAGACAAGGTAGAGCAGAAATTGAATATAGGTCTGTGATTGAACGTACATATCTTATTGACATGCTATGAAAAACAAATAAAGCTTATCTCTGTAACTGAGTCATGCTCTGGCCTTTTTCCTTTATGCCCCTAAGTTGTATGAGTGATCTACATGTAAGATCTGCTTCCTCATACCCTGCTGACTCTTAAACCCTTTTACAATTGATTTTCCTCATTCTACTGAAACTGCTTCTTCTTAATTATCACTGATTTTCAAATATCCTCATGGAAACTCCCAATTTCATTCTTTATCCACTTTGAACATCCCCTTTTGGTCCTCCTTCCTTTCTACTTCCTTTCCCTTCCCTTCATTTTCACTTCCTCTTCCTCCTTTCCTTTCCTTTCTTTTCCTTTCCATTCCCTTCTTTTCCTTTCCATGCCTTCCCTCCTCTCCCCCCCTTCCTGTCCTTCTCCCCCATTCCCCTCCCTTCTCCCCAAACTTCCCTTCCCTTCCTTTTCTCCCTCCTTCCTTTCCTCCCTGCCTTCCTTTCCTTCCTTCCTTCTTTCCTTATCTATCTTCCCTTGTTTTCAAGAATAATGTATTCTCCTTGTTTTTTTCTATGTCTCAGATTTCTTCTCAAATACCTTCACTAGCCATCCTAGAAAATACAAGTTAATGTCTGTCAGAGAGCAGTCCTTCCAAGGGCAAATGCCCATGTGTCAGGCGTTCCCAAGAGTACCCTCAGTCTCCAGTACTTGTTGAAAAGACTCACAGGAATCAACAAAGATGTTATGCTCGTGGTTATAGTTTATTACACAGAAAGATTATAGTGTAAATTTAGCAAAGGGAAAGGCAAAAGGAAAGATAAACCACAATCTTCCAGGTGTTCCCTCCTAGGGGAGTTGCATGAGAACTGGCTTCATTCTCCTAGTATTATGTGTGATAACGGATGCACTGTTACTAGTTAGGAAATTCACTCAAGTCTCAAAGGCCCAGGTTTTTGCTGAGGATCATTCTTATAGGCATACTGCAACACTCATGTTTCTCAGCTACTCAAGCCCCAGCCCCTCAGAGTAAAACAGGCGCACATGATGCATCACTTCGTTAGCATAAACTACTTGATTAAGCTGGTATTTCATGGCCAAAACCTCATACATACAAAAACACTTTTATTGGACAGAATATTCCAGAGTCATCTCCCAGGATCTGGTAAAGGGCCTGTCTTAATATAAGCCTTTCTTTGGAAGATGTTGAGTTTGAAGAACTCAGCCTGGTGAATTAACCTCTTCCTGCACATACCCCACTCACAGGCCCCTCTGTTTTATGCTTCAACCCTGAGAATTTCTGACTAAACCAAGATGACCACACCTAGCCTGAGGGCAGGCTACCTTAGGAGAATTTGGAAAATATAGAAAGATTAAAAAATATGAGGTTAGCGTTGGAGAAATTGGACTTGGCAAAATATTTTTGTGGGCCTCTGTGGGCAAGTTAGAATCTTTAATAAGTATATACATTCAATAAATATTAGTTATTGTACCTTTATTACAATGCTTGCATTCTTTGATATGATTCTCACATTTACTTAGTTTTCACAGCAGCTGTGACTGTGTCTTGCTTTGTGACTGCTTCATAATTGATCTTTTAGAATACAAACTGAACAGCTGTGTGCACAGTACTCTCTTCCCACCTGGCCTGCTGGGCTGTAGCTCTAATTCATCCTCTATATGGCTGAACAAATTCCTTTGTTATAAGGCATCTTTGATAATTCTAGTCTTCTTGTCAAAACCCTTTTATGGTTCCCAGCTGATCACAGATGAAAATTCACTCCACTTAGCCTGACAGTCAATCCCCTCCTCAATCTGTTTCTAAGCTGTATTTCAAGATTTGTCCTTCATTACTTTAAATATGATGCATATTTTATCTGAAATAATTTTATAATTTTTACATAGAAAGTATGAACAATCTCTTCCTTTATGCTTTTTTGGTTTTGCTTTTGTTGTTGTTTTTTTGGTTTTAGGTACAAAGTACTTTCCAATCGGGATCTCAAAAAATGCATTTTTAAAGCCTTTGTTATAGTTTTAACTTATATTATGGCTCTGCTACTGTAAGACAATTGGAATTTATTTGGGGGCATGTTTTTTGAAAGTCATGTGATTTTTGTTTTCTCCAAATTTTCCCAAAAATCTCTAGGGAAATTCTTTACTTCACTGTATTGCAATGCTACATGCATCATAAAATTAATTTTCATGAATACATGAGTCTGCTTATTGATATTTCATTGCTTTCCATCAATATATTTACAAATTTTTACAACAAATTTACTCCTAAAATTTCATGAACTTTGCATTTACTGATATCTTGTATTTTATGTACTTTTTAATTGTCCTTTTAGAAAGATGTTTAGCTCTTCTGTCACACATTTTCCCCCATATATCTTTAAAATAAGTGAGACCTATTATATTAAAATTGATTGAAATTTTAATTGGGATTTCATTAATCCTGCACATTATTTTATAAAAAATATGGACATTTTAGCATATTTTTGTCTTTCCATAAAAAATACAACATGCCATTCTGGTTACTTAAGTCTTAGTTTATTCCTTTGTTAAATTTTCACGATTTTCCTTCTAATTTTTTCATATAATTGCCAGCTTTAATCCTAGGCAGTTTTTAAACTCAATTTTGTTTATTTAAGGGTGGGATCCATATAAATATTACCTCGCTGGTATGCAGAAAAGCTATTGCTTTTTCCCACATCAATCTTATATCAGAAATATTTCATCCAAGATTGCAACCATATCTGGGTAGCATTGAGGAAAGACAGTTTATCCTAATAATTTATTGGCACCTTACCATATCAGTCTCAACAAGAGCAGAATCTGCACTTCTGTGAGAGTTGAGGAAGCAGATTGACAGTTTCATCAGAAAGGATACTTTTATAGTCAGTGATCCCTTATTTATCTTTCTTGAGTTCTTGTCATTCTGCTCAAAAGTAAAGGTCAAAATAGAGTTTGAGCAAGACAGCATAACTTGATATGAGCCCAACCATTGTTTAAGAGATTATGCAAGAGGTAATTCTGCAAAACAAAATAAGGCTTCTCTTAGCAAAGTTGTCATTTGGACACTACTCTTGATGAAATAGATTGTGTCCACCATAACAATGGTTTTATTTATTTTTGTTTAAAGAGAACACTGTAATGAACTTTTCTTCTCATTTTGCCTAAAACCTTAAACAAGTGTTGCTTTAGGAGATATTCAAAAAATGTAATTTCTGGAGTTCTTATTGTGGCTCAATAGGTTAAAAACCTTACCTTCTGTCCATGAGGATACAGATTCAAACCCTGGCCTCACTCAGTGGGTTAAGAATTCAATGTTGTTGCAAGCTGCAGCATAGATTGCTGATGGCGGCTCTGATTTGACCTGGTAACTTCCATGTGCCACAGGTATGGCTATAAAAAGAAAAAAAAAAAAAAACAACTCTAATTTCTGGATCACAAGGAGTGTGCATTTTGAAAAAAATTTTTTTAAATACTGCCAATTTTCTCTTTAGAGTGGCTATAAGGAACACTTTTATATAATTATCACTGCATGAATATGTCTTTTCTCTCATTCCCTCCAACTCTATATGCTCAAACCTAAAATTTTTTCCAGTCTAATGATTAATACTTGCATTTAAAATAGTTTCTTACATTTAAGCTAAATGAATTCTTACATTTACAATAAAGTTTTATGTCTAATTACATACTTTTTACTTTGTATTAAAATTAGTTTTGAACAAGTTTTTCCCTCTCTTTAGGGTATGAACTGCTTGAGGGTATAAAAAAAATGTTTAATACAGAAGTACCATTTGCCAACACCTAATGCAAAGTTTCACATACAGATGCCTAAAAATATTTCTTGAATTTTCTTTATTGTCTTCTATCTCCTATCTTCTATCTTTGGTGCTTTATTGTCTGTAGTGTCCAATGATCATGTGAATATCTAAGATCACATGGCAAAAATACTGACTAACTCAATCTTGGTTTCCCACAGCATCTTCGTCTTCTACTAATACTTCATATTGTAGAGTGAAATTTCCCTAGATAGAATATAGAACAAGTCAAAGTCCCTGGCCCATTGTTCTTTATCTTCTGCCATATCATCACTCTTTGATCATGACTTACTATTCCTCAGTCTATAACATATACTTTTATTGGTAGATGTGTATATAGATGTATAGATAATCTTCTAGGTTTAAAAAAAAACAGAATAGGACAAAATTAGCTTTGCTGAATCTTTGAGACACTCTTTCACTGTTGCTTTTTTCAAATAAAAGATTGGACTCTTCACAGAAATATTTCTAAAATTTTATCATTGACAATTTAACCTTGAACTCATTATATGAAACAACCTGCTTTTACTGAAGAGAGAAAAGTATTTCACTCAGAAAAGAAAACTGGATTTCAGACAGTGAATCTATTTTGGTTCTGGATGGTCACACTCTGAAGCCTTGAAGTTAGATAAATCATCCCAATGATACATTTACCTTTTTACTCCTGTACAATGAATTATACAGTGTTTAGAGATGGTTCACCAGGAACTATCGCCTGAAATGACACAACTTTAACATCTTTATATGATAAAATGTGCTTCCTAAATTCCCCACTGTGCCACCAAATGATGCTAAAAAATCTTTCTGCAAATGACTATGTGATATTTTCATTTAAAATGTATTCTTTTTTACAGAATTTGTTATTACTCAGAGTTATCTGTACTCTTTGGATGAATTGTCTCTCTATCTGGTTGTCCGCTCACCTGACAAAGTCAATGTCTTTTGTTCAAAGTTGTCAGATTAGTCAGAACTAATGAATGGAAAAATAAGTGTTTAAGAGCAAGTAAAGTTGATCTGGGTAAATATTACCCATTCTCCATCAACCAGTGTTTTAGGTAGACACTTTTAGATGCAAATTCCTTGTGTTTGAGACACCCTATCCCAAAGGTTCTTGCTAATTTTACATAATGACATACTTCTGAAGTGGCTTCTTGATCCAGATGTTTCACAGGCAATCTCTCCTTTGGAAAGTGAGCTGAAGAGAGTATCAGGAAATAATTGAAGTAATAGAACATTTTACAATGTTCCCTAGAGGATGTAATCCCTATCTATGAAGGATCTATTCAAAGAGGAAAGATCATAGACAGCCTAAGGCCAGAGAGCTGCCACTTTCCTAGTTCCTCTTAATTTCTTCCAGTCAGTATCCAATGAGAGTAGAAGGTAGAGCTGGTTCATCATTGTCTATCAGCCTGCTTTCTTCTAATTTTATTCAGCTCTTGGCGTGCCACATCTTGGTCTCCTTGAGCTGTTGCTGTTATGGTTTATAGCATTTACCTTTCAGAGAAAAACCTTTCCATATTTGGAAATTATAAAATTCCCAATAATGGGATCTTTGAGCATGGGGTACAATCAGTCAATCTACTAGAGACTAATTTAGGTGAGGAAAAGGTCTTGTTTTGGGTAAATCTTGGGTAAAAAGAAAGTCTATCAAAAGAGCATCTCTGTATAGTACACAGGGAGTTTTTCTTTCCTCTTATACCTCATGGTACCAGAGCAGAAAATACAAGGCTACAAATTTAAAGACTAGGATAAGACCTTTTATTAGAAGTGGGAAAGTAATGAGAAATGAAGTGGAGAGTTGATAGGGCATTGGTGAATTTTCACTTTTAGCCATCAGGTAGCTACAGATTTCTAGACATGACATCTCAGTTTAAGAAGGATGGTGAAAAAAAAAAGGAGCTTGCTTTTAAACTAGAGAATTTGACTGATAATTTTTGTGTTTTATGAGATTCCTAACAGTAATCTGTAACGCTAACTTTCTCAGTATTTGTCTCTTTATTTTTTTATTATATAAATGCATTTTAAAATCCGCTGAGGAGGAGCATATTCAAAACAGATTGAGAGACATAGCTTTAACACAAATCACTGTTGTTACAAATACCACTAACATAATTACCACTAATATAATAACAACATTGCAAAATTGTTGAGCACTGACTACATACTAGGTATTATGGGAAACACTTGCTATACATAAACTTGTTAAATTTCTCACTAATTAACAACTGGAGGGTACCAAGTATACTTTCTGGGAAGTATTTTGAAAGCTCAACAACTATGACTATCAGGTATAAAGCATGGTTCATTGTTAGGTTACCACTAAGCTTTTATGTGTAACATTCAACAATGATTCAGTATGTTACTGCTCTGTGGCAGTCCTGGGCTTGATGCTTTGGACATCTAGGAGCAGGAGATAAAATAAAGGACAAAAAGTGCCAGGGCTAGGCAAATCCTAAACTCCTGGTCAATTACTCTATAAGTTTGACTTATGTCAGAATGAGACTTCTGTTTAAAGATAGAAATAATTTTCAACTGCAGAAGCATGAAAAAAAGTCTATGAAAGAGATGACATCTAATATGAGAAGTCTTTAAAATCTGAGTATAAATCAGATAGAGCTGGAGAAATTGCAGAGGAAACCAGGCAGCTCACCTCTGTGACAGCGCAGAGGAGGAGGAAAGTGAGGCATGGACTATTAGGATCAGTTCAGTGAGGATCTTTAGCACAAAGCTCTATTTTCATAACTTACTTGATGGGATTCAGAAACACAAGAAAGGACCTTAGACAAGGGAAGATGTATCACTGAAGAAGTTTTATTCTGGAAGTAGTACGTAGAAAGAGCTTGCTGGAGAAAAAAAAATGAAAAACAGGTCATTGTAGAGGCCACCAGCAGAATTCAGGTTGGAGGTGACAGTGTTTGCATTAGGATGGTGTCTGTGGAATTAAAAGGAAAGGACATATATTAAAGGTATTCAGAGAGACAAACTGAGCTTGAAATCTGGGATGGAAGGGATGTAGTGGATAGAGAAAAGGAAATCACATCTTTACAAATGTAAGATCTATAAAAAGCCTATTAGAAATCATCCCACAAAGTGAATTTGTTAATCTTATATCTCAATTCCCAGTGTATCTTTTATAAGGCGTTTACTGCCTATTTTTCCCTTTCAGAGTAAATTTTTCTCTTTCTGTTTAAAGGAATTAAATGAACTCCTTTGCTCTCATAAGTAGTCTAATAGTTTAATATTCTGCATTCAACAGTCATTGAGATGGTTTTATGAACAAATATTAGCTTTCTGTACTTTAATGCTTGCACAGGATCTCATGAATTTTTATTTTTAATTAAAAACCGACTCACTGATTGCTAGATCCTTTTATATTATTCTTTAGCTTATTTGCACCATTTAAGCATTTTCCTTTTACCAATTTCATTATTTTCTCTCCATTTAAATCATCAATGAATTCCTATGGTTGAATCTATCATATGCTTTCCAAAATCTAGAAAGTATTTCTTTGCATCAAACATTATCTTGGAAGTTAAGGTCTTTTCTGTTCAAAGTGTATGTTTAACTTAGCAAGCAACAAACGCTTTTTTAGAAAAATTTTATGCTTCATTGAGAAAGAAGGGGTTGCAATTAATTATCTATTATTTAAAAGTTCTTACAGTGGAGAGATAACGTTATCTCTGCCTAGAATTTTTTTTTTCAGAAACCTAGCAGAAAATAAGAAAATTTGAAAGGCAAATAGGTTCTTCCCATGAGATGTTACAGATGAGAGTGAGTTAGCACTAGTTAGGTAAACTCAGGGGAAATTTATAAATGAAGCTACCTGTAATGGCTTTTGATAGGAAATTGTCCTGAATCCTTGAAGAGTTGTGTGATACCTGCCATACTTTGAAAACATTGATCAATCATGTGAGAGTTGTATCTAATTAATAAAGTCAATAGAAACATTAGATAATATAATTATTCAAAAAAGAAAATATCCTGGAATACAAGAAAATGTTGACATGCAGAGATATAGTGAGTATGTGCCAAATTATAAAAGGCAAGAATTGTTGAAGAGATGGTCATCTTTTTTATGCAAATAAATGTCTTCAAATTAGGTATAAATTACGTATATTTATAAATTTAGTATTCTGTACTATTTATGCAGTTTCTTTTAAAACCATTTCTTATTTTGATGAACAGTACATAGTTAATGGTTTTTAAAAAGCTTTTTCTTTTTTCTTTTAGAAATTCTGGTCTTTAGAACACAGGAATACTAAATTTACAATTGCCAACTGAAAATAAAATTATGGTGGCTAGCTTGGAACATATTCTTACACTTCATTGAGATAAAAAGTCATTAGAAAACATTCTTTCCTACCACAGAGAATTGCTGTGAGCAACTTCTGCTTGCTCTATTTCCAGAGCACATTGGTGAGCAAATTAGGTTCTGTTTTATGGCAGGATACAAGTTCCTGTCCTCTGAATCCCTTTTACTTCCTTTGTTCCTCCCCCTCTTTATCTATTTGTCAAGAAAGAACTTGCTTCAGTTCACCCTCTCTCTCTAGTCCTTTAAGGGAGGGAGGCAAAAGAGAGCCTGCAAAGGAAAATACTGCTTGCTTTAAGGTGCTACATTCTGAAGTTGAGGATCCAGGATAAAAATGAGTTGCTGGTTTACCTCCCTGGGTCAGAAGCATCAACAGGACTTATTGGTTTGATTGTGTGGGGCTGTGTGGCAATAAAGCAGGAACCCTTCAGATAGGAAAGCTGAGCCCAATAGAGGGTAGAGATGAAAAATAAAAGAGGTTGACAGGCATCCATATGATAAAGGCCATACCTAAATTAAAATATTTCCAGGGGCTAAGAGAGCATTCATGACTGACACAAGCTTGGTTCTTTCTGGTGATAGAGTAAGCCAGCCTGTTTTAGTAGACATGAATAATAGCTGGGCCACATCTGGATCATATTCTTCTCTCTACAGGTGTCTGAAAAAAGCCTTCCTCAATGTGTTTGTAACAGCTGGCTACTTCCCCCCACCCACTGGAAATTTGCTGTTTAGAAATGACCATGGAGCATTTGAACATTTAATTGTATGCCAGTAATGTTTGTTTACAGACTTGGTTTTTTTCTCTCTCAATACACACACATGTACACACACTCACACACGTATATACACATATATCACATGCACACATATTTTGAACTGAAACAGTTATATTTATTTTTAAGCAAAACCACCCTTGTTCAATGTGTTTCCTAAAGTGTAGCTGTTTTCCAAAGGCAAAGTCTACAGGAAACTTGGAAATTATGCTTTACTATATCAGTATTATTAGTTACCATACTAAGAGCTGACAAAAGGGAAATATGGCTTCAAGATTTTCTTAATAAGGTGGAGATGAGAGATGGAGAAGCCTAGGATATTTCATTCAGCTCAGTGACTCTTGTGCTAGCAAGAAATCCTTGTGCTAGTCACACTGAATCATGATCCGTTCTGAAGGGGCTGAAACCCTTTCATGAATGAAGCTTATTCCTAAATATGTTTCCCCTTGAATTTTTTATAATCATGGTACCAAGAGAATTGATATAATTAAGGTTGAAATGAGATTTCTTTTAGGAAACTGATGGCTGAGATTTAATATTTATCCCAGTTATACTGCATGGCTCAATCCCATCCCAAGTCCATTAGAGTTGTTCATGTTTTTTCCTATGAAAGAATTTTGCTTTGGTCCTCATGACATTTTTATGGAAAAAACACTATTATTTTTGCAGGGATGGAATTCGTTAGTGCAAAATTGAAGGATTATTTGGAAAAACATGGCTAGACTAATATAGAAAGTTATTGACATTCTTATTTTGTCCATTACCCTTATTAGAGAAAAAACTTGTGGAACCATTTTTAAATTTGTATATTATAGTATTTTAACTATTTAGCAGTTTCCTTATGATAGAAACTAATCTTTTCATCTTCATATATATTCATTCAACCTCTTCTACTATCTTTTTAAATTTGTTTTTCCTTTTGCTATCCTCCAATCCAGGAAGCCTAATTTTAAAAACTGCAGTTGGACAGACAGCTGGTCTTTGTGCAAGTTTGAACACTTTGAGTATTTTGAATACAGTTTTGTCACTGCTGGAAACTGAAATATAAATAAAACTAAAAAAAATGTGAGAAAAACATCCCACAATGAAGCCAGATTTTGAAAGGTTCTTTCCCATGTGAAGACATTAGATTCCTCTTGTTTTTATGGTGTGTACATGGAATATACTTATGAATCATAACAAATTGATAGAGCTCAATTACATGAATATATATGACCATTAGAGAATTTACTCTTTATTATAACTTAATGAGAACCTCTTGAAAATATGTTTAATGTTCCCATTGTATGGATTTCAGCAATTAGTGACTGACAGTCAACTTGATATACTCACACAAAACATGGAGAAGTGGAAACAAGAAAATGTGTGAAGAAGTATTATCTTGTGGATATATAGAGTGGTAAAATCAATAAAGCTCTGGTAATGCAAAGTCTCTCCCTTGGCCCCAAGCATATGCCAATGAAGGTTCCACTGTTTAATTAAGTGTGATCTTGGTGTGCCAGTTTGGAATTCAGAATTGATTTTCCCATAGAAATAGGGTAAAAAAATATGAGTAGGTTTCATTGAATTAGCACAATTATTAAAATGATTTAGGGGTGCATCAGTGAATGTATAATAATAACTGACACTCATTGAATATACTCTGCAATTAAACATTCACAATAACGTTTAGATAATGCCATTATGCCAAATGTATAGCTGAGGAAAGCAATAGAACAAAAAGTTAAGTAATTTCTCCAAGATAATTTGGTTTGCAAGAGGAAGAGATGGACTTTCATGTTAAGTAGGTTAATTCCAAAGGCCAATCTTGAATGCTCTACTGTACCATCACCATGAGTTATGGAGGCCTTTTATGATGTTTTTCTGAAAACATAATCATTTATTTGTGTAACCATTTCTCTGGGAAAAATTTTCTGAAATTTTAGAATATAGCCTATACATTTCAACAATAAGGGAGAAGTATGTTAAAAGGCTTATCATTTGGAATTATGCTGAGTAAGCGAAAGAAAAGCAGGATATTAACTTAATTTCTTGAAATTTATCTGTATCTTTATCAATTGTTTCTTTTATCTCTACTCATGTACTGTCTTATTTAAGATATGAAGTGGCTGTCAATCCTTATGGGGTTTACACAATTACTTATTTCCATCACCAGAGAAAACCGCATTTAGGCCTTGTTTATTTAGGCTGATCATTTGCAATGAACACTTGGAAATCAGCAATGGTATAGCAGTTATCCCCACAGGTTGGGGGACAGATTAACTTAGTTCAAATGCCACCTTTGCTACTTACTAGTCATGTCATTTTGGACATGTTACATATCCTCTCCATGCCTATTTCTGTATCTGTAAATGGAATATTATGAGTTAAAAACTAGTTCAAGTCCATAGGATTGTCAGACAATTAAATGTGATACTATCTGTAAAGCATTTTGGAAAAGTCCTTCGTTCATAGGAAGCAAAATATTTTATTTGTTTGAAACAAACAGACATCTTACTTTACATCAGTTTATGATAAAAGCTCTCAGCAAATAATGGAAGAGAATATCCACAAAATATACAAGGACATTTACCAAATCTTATTGTTAACATCTATATGATGTTACAGAGAGAATGTTTCTCTATGTAAGTATGAGAATAAGACAAGATTTTTACTCTCATTACTTCTAGATAAAATTGTACAGGAGAGTGCAGCCAGACAAGAAAATAGATAAGTAAATAAAAGGTATCCAGTTGGGAAAAGAGGAAGTAAAAATATTTATTTGCAGATGACATAATCATACCCATAGAAAATCTAAAGCACTTTACCCAAATCAATAGCACTAGTAAGCAGATTCATAAGACATAAGGTTAGTAAGTTATTACCTAACTACAACAATGAAAAAAGTTTGGTACTAGCAAAAGACGAGCTATGTAGATCAATGGAATAGGATATTGAGAGTCCAAAAATAAACCCTCAAATTTGCAATCAGTTGATTTTTGACAAGGATATCAAGGCAGTTCAACAGGGAAAGAATCATGTTTTCAACAAACAGTGTTGGGACAAGTGCGTATCTGCATGTAAAAGAATCAAGTGGCCTATACCTCACACCATATACCAAAATGAGTCGAAGACCTAAATATGAGTTAAAACTCTCTGGAAATCTTAGAAGAAAACACAGACAAAAATATTCATTACCTTATATGATGTAGTGGTTTCTTAGATATAACAATAAAAGCTCAAGCTTCCAAATAAGAAATAGGTAAATTGGGATTCATCAAAATAAAAGATTCTGGTGACTCAAAGGACACAGATAATCTGGGCTTGGTAGATGCAAACTCCTAGATTTAGAATGAGTCAGCAATGAGGTCCTACTTTACAGCACAGGGGACTGTCTAGTCTTTGGGTAGAAAATGATGGAAGATAATATGAAAGAAAGAATGAATATGTATATATGACTGGGTCACCATGCTATATAGCAGAAATTAGCACAACATTGTAAATCAACTATACTTTAATACAAATAAATAAATATAATCTAAAGACTTAAAAAAAGGACACCATTAAGAGAGTGAAATTACAACTCAAAGACAGGGAGAATTTTTTTTTAAAATCATATATCTGATAAGGATGTGATATTCAGAAGATACAGAGAACTCATATAGCTCAGTAATACAAAAATAACTCAATTAAAAATGGACACACAATTTGAATAAATTTTTTTCCAATATATATAAAAATGGCAGTAAGTACATGAATACCTCATAATTAACTATGAAGAAATTACAATAAAATACCACCTCATACCAACTCGAATGATGATTATAAAAAAGTCAAATAATAACGTATTTTGACAAAGGTATAGAGAAACTGAAAGCCTCATAAATTGGTGGGGAATTTCAAATGGTGAAGCCACTTTAAAAAGCAATCTGACAGTTCATCAAAGAATTAAAGGAGTTGTAAAGTAACCCAGCAGTTCTGCCCCTAGATATACAACAAAGAGAAATGAAAACATATGCCCAAACAAAAACTTTATGCAGATGTTTGGACTAGCACTGCTCATATGCAAAAGTGGAAACTAATGAAATACGCAACTGGTGAATGTAAAAATGTGGCACATTCATATAAGGAAATATTACTCAACAATTACAAGCAATGGAGTAATGCTACATGCTGCAATATGGGTGAACCTTGGGAACGTTATGACCAGTAAAAGAAGTCTATCACAAAAGACCACTTATTGAATGATTTCATACATATGAAATGTCTAGAATATGTGAATTTATAGAAGTAGATATTTCTACTGTTAACAGATAAATGAGAAAAAAATATTAACAATAAATCAAAAATATCACATACCTAGGTAAGGATAGATTTAACAAAATACATGTAAAATCTATACTAAGGAGACCACAAAATATTACTGAAAGAAATTTAAGAAGATCTAAAAAAGGGAAGAAGATGCTATGTGTACTGTTTGGAAGACTCAGTCTTTCTGAGGTGTCAGTTTTCCCCAAATTGATTGATAGATTTGACTTAAACATAATAGCACTATATTTTTTCAAAAGTAGAAATTGACAAACCTGTTCTAAAATTTGTATGGAGTCGAAAATATATATTTAGTGGATAACACAGTTTTGAAGAAAAACTAAGTCTGAGAACTTATACTACCAATTAAAGAGATTACTGTAAAGCTGTGATAATAAAGACAATGTGACATGATACACTGATATAAGGGCCTATCGACATATAGATCAATAGAATGGAATATGCAGTCTAGAAACAGACCTATACATATATGGTCAATTGACTTTTAAAAAAGGTGCTGAGATAACTCAATGAGGAAAGAATACCATTTTCAGTGAATTGTCCTAGAACATATAAGTGGACAGTAAATAGTGAGCCTCAACCTTTGCCTCACACTTTACCAAAATAAACACAGAATGGATAGAACACCCCAACACAAAATCCAAAACTCTAAAACTCCTAGAAGAAAATGGAAGGAAATCATCACAATGCTGTGTGAGGCAAATGTCTTAGAATACAAAGGGAACTGAATATAAAGGAAAAAAATAATAAACTTCTGTTCTTTCAAAGCCATCGGTAAGAAAAGAAGGCAAAGCATGGACTGGGAGAAAATAGACATAATACCTATTTTTCAAAAGACATATTTAAATAAATACAAAAGCTCTTAGAACTCAATAGTAAGAAATGAATTTAATTTTTTTTTAAATGAGCAACAGATTTGAGCACACTCTCTACAGAACATACCAGTTTGATGACTAATGGTTAGTAAGCACTGGAAAAGATGTTCATTATCATTAGTAATCAGGGAAATGCAAATGAAAACCACAACTAAGTAGGTGTGCATCCCCTAACATGGCTAAAATATAAATGATCATCAATACTAAGTGTCAGTTTTTAATGGAGCCACTGGAACTCTTATGCTTTGTGGTTAGGAAGTTATAATGGTTCACTTTTGGAAAATGGTACCAGTTTGAAATGGTACCAGTTTTGGAACACTGGCCATTTATTTTAATGCTAAACTTAGGCTTATGACTTACTTTCTACTTCTAGCTATTTATTCAAGAGAAATGAAATGTATATTCATGAAAAGATTTTACATAGTTCAAATATTTTAGCAGCTTTATTCAAATGCCTAAAAATTCACATAACCCAGATGTCCATCAGCAGGTGACTGCATAAACAAAATAAGGTAAATACATAAAATAGAATGTAATTAATCAATAAAGATAAAAATTACATGCATCAAACTGTGATGCATGTAAGAAATATACCTAAAATATGTAATGCTGAGTATAAGTAAGACAAAAGGAAGTATCCTGTATGACTTCATACACATGCTATTTGAGAATAGGCAGGAAGTAGATCAGTGAGTGATTGCCTGCAGCCAGGTCTCAGGGTGAGACAGGACTGAAGAAGAACCTGAGGGAACTTTCTGAGAAGGTAGAAATATCTCTTCTTTTGTTTGAAATGTTAACTTATATGATTATGTGTGTGTGTGTGTGTGTGTGTGTGTGTGTAAGTATATGTGTGTATATGCATACACACATCAGTCAAAATTCATGAACAGTACACTTTAAAGTTGATAGTTTTTTATCTATACATTGTACTTTAATAAAGTTGATTTGAAAACTAAACCAAAGCACACAGATACACAAAGAAAAGGCTTAATAATCTGTGAGAGTTGAAAATGAATTTAGAAACCAGCTTTTAAATTCCTCTTACTTAATATTTCAAGAGATTCAGGCCCCGGAAAGGAAAATGACTTCCCACATGCTAACCTAGCTGGTCAGGGCAGCAGACTCAGCGCTAGAACTGAATTCTGACATTTTTCATCCTTTGTGCAAAATCCAGGTGATGCTGCTAGGTTGCAAATCAGGCCATGTTTTTTAAGATGCAAGTATTACATCCATTAGTTAAGATTTAGAGGAAAATTAAAGCAGAATCAGAAAACGTATTCATTTTTATTATAAATATCCAATATGTACAGTTCATGTGAATATGACTATGTTGAAAAGCTTTCACATTGATGTCCAGAGTGGGCTGAGAAAATATTTAGGGCTTGCTATTGCAGGTACCATGCTCTTTAAGACGCAGAGTAGGAGAATGTAAAGGCAGGATGTATTTCTTCAAGACTATAGTTTTATAGTGCATATAATTGGGATAAAATTTACCTATAGATTAAAATGTCATAAACTCTAAAATTTCAAAAATAGCAATATAACATTAAGAAAAAATCTTTATAAAACCTTGTTATAAACAAAAATATTAAATAGATTTCAGTTCTGTGAGTAGCTTAATTTGAGTAGGGATTAATTTAATTCAGCCTTTGTTTTGGTATTATGAAACAGTTTATGAACTAAAGTATCAGACAGATGTCTAAAACAATTTTGTAGCTGAAGCTCCTTAAAAGACAGGGTGCTTTCCTTTTTTATAAGATTGTTTTCTTTGGCATGTATTTAATTAACCCTCTGATTCTAACAATATTTCTATGCTATTGCTGATTGGATCTAGTTCAAAGATAAAATAATTTAAATTTTAGAAGTAGGAAGGAAGAATATAAACACCTTTGGGGTATACTTGTGAAAAGAAGAAAGGAAGAGAGAAAAATGAAGATGAAAGGGAAAAAGGAAAAGATTAAGTCTGAATGGGGGAGGCTCCTTCCAAAGAAATTTAACAAATTCATTTTAAGTTACTGCCTTGTCAAAAATATACCAAAATAAGCATGTATAATTTACACTTTAAGGAAATGAATTTATGTGCTGAGAGGAGATGAGGCAGTATGACTAATGAACATTTGAAAGAAAACAGTTGAGTTGCCTCTTTGCCCTGAATGGCTTTTGAACATGGCCTAGAATTAATTATGTTACTTCCACTAACCCCAGTCTTATCCAAGAACATTTTCAGTGGAGGTGATTTCTTTCCAAGTTAACTTCTCTCATCTATGCTACACCCTGCCTGAAGCACTCTGTTTCCCATAGCCTAACTGGTTGTCAGGAGAGTTTATTATTCTATGTGGGGTAGTATCCTTGGTGAAAAGAAGAGTTTTTGTCCTGCCAAAGTTGTATCTATACTAAAATATTTGGAAATTATCAACTTTAATCAACTAACTAAAAATCAGTTCCTAGAAATAGTGTTGTGACTTTTCCATGAACATAGACGCTTAGGACTCTTTAGCACAAGTCCCATGGGGAAGTCAGGCTGAATTATATTCTTTTTGCTTTAATCATCTCAAAATATGTCTATAACTAGGATAAATCTATTATCTATAAGTATGTTAAATTAAAAAATAAATGGACAGACTGCAGAACATAAACTTAGCTTTTCACTGTGGCTATCTCTCAGAGTTAGGGGAAAAAAAAATCAACTGTAGAAGGAAGAGAACAAAACTAGTTTCTGAAACTACAAACCAAAAGGTAATTGTTTCAGGAAAGCACTCAACATTGTATCCTCTCTGTTTCTTTTTAATGATTAACAGCTTCTTAACAAAAAAAAAAAAAAAAAAAAAAGACTTGACTCCTGCCAGCTCCATATATATAATCTGATCAGAGGCAGAGACTGCTGGCTCCTTCTGTTTTCTTTTTCCCATTGAGTTAGAACTACTGAGAGTCTTGAAATATCAGGCTGATTGATTTTGTTTAAGTAAATCTGTAGTGTTTACTCCAAATGTTGTGGAATTTCATTTTGGGTTTTCTTGTCATGAGCTGCTGGATGAGTTTACTTGTAAGCTAGGTCACCTTGCTGTGAGTTTGCTAGCTAGGTCACAATGGGAGAGAAACACAAATCGTGACAAAACCATCACAGGGTTAGGGGAACCGTGGAGGCAAGAACCCAGTTTTGTCATACTGGTTCAAATATCTGAACCAAGAGCTTCTGCTGCCTGAAGTCTCATTTTGCCAATCTTCACATACTCTTTTAGATGGCGTTACATGTGGAGCCATAAACTCAATCAGGTAGTTTTATTGGCTTTCACTTTTTCTTCCAGCTGTATCAATCTATTGCTGAATATTTGAAATTTAATCCCTTTGGGTGTTCAGTAACAAGCAGTAGCCCTGATCATTTGATTTGTCTGGATTATAGAGTAGAAAAAAGGCTGATGGTGAACAAGAGATGCTAGGAGAGATAAATCAAGAGGTTGTTTGCCTCCTGTCATCAGCAAATCAAACCTTGTTCCCTTTTCAGGATTTGCTTTGGAGTATGGTGGCTCTTTGGTGTCACTGCCAAGGAAAGGGTGCACATGATGCCTCTAATTTTCTAGCTTGAAAATCACTAGGGAAATTGAAGTCGTAAATAAAAATTGCGTGTAAATTATATTCTGCTCAAATTTTGAGCCTTTGATGTAGTAAAAACATATGCTTTTTCTGAAATTGTTTACTTGGCGTGATGTGTGTTTAGTTACTTAGAAATAAAGACTCCGTTTGAGCTATATGCAATATGATATTTAAGTAGTCTGTTTGGAACTCAAAATCATGTACCATTAAAATGTTTTAAATGATTGCAGAACTCATGGATCAACTTATAAAGATATATCCAACCATAAGAGACATTGTGGATGGAATCTAATTATCATGTATTAAATCCGACTGCAAAATTATAATATTTGCATGGAAATAAGCCCTTACAGATCCACGTTGACCAGAAAGTGTCATCTCTGATAAGGCCCTGTATATGGGAGTAATGACTAGCAGGTCACTGGTAGGAGTTCCCACATTTGGTCAATGTCTATGGCTTGCAGGCCGGGACTCATGGTTAGAATTTGGTAGTAACAGTGTGTGAGATCAATTTTCCTCTAAAGACTGACAACAGGCTGAGGCTGCCTGGTCCAGCTTACAGCATAATCCATAGCTTTCTTTTCTCGGGCATCAACTATTTGGTCAAGCTAGAATCAGCACAGATTTATAGCCTCTCCTCTGGTTTCTATAGAATGAAGTATTCTTCTTAATCCTTTTTTTTTTTTTTTTTGATTCTTTCTATGATCTTCACTTAGGACTGTCTTGAAATGAGAGTCCAAAAACTTGTTAGTAGTACATATGTGAAGGAAAAACTTAATTTCCCAGCTAAAATAATATGGGAATTAATTCTTAAAAGAATTTAGTCACAGGGACTGAAGTGGCGCTAAGGAGCTGAAGGAAATGGACTGAATATTAGAAATACTAATAAACATTCATTTATTTCTTCACTTATCCATTCATTCAAGAAATACTTACCAGGTTCCTATCATACCAGGTACTCTGATAACAGATGAGGACTTAGAGACTAATGTATCCTCAATCATCCCTGCTCAAAAAATTTACATTTTATAAGTAAAGGCATACATGTAAACAAAGATAGTGTTAATGTAATAATGTATTCTAGATATTGTGAGAGAAATGACCATAGGCTATTTTATCTGTTTTCCTGTTACTGTACCAGACACACAAACATAGCAACCTAACACAATCCAAATTTGTTCTCTTATAGTTCTGAAGATCAGAAGTTCTAAAATCAAAGCATTGACAGACTGCATTCCTTATGGAGGTCTAGGGGAGAATTCATTTCCTTGGCTTGTCTAGCTTCTAGAAGCTGCCTGCATTCCATCATTTGTAGCCTCATTCTCCTCTTTAAAGCCAGTCACGTAGCATCTTCTGATTTCCTTCTCCCTTTCTCTCCTTGGTTCCATCGTTTCATTGCCTTTTCTGAATCTGACCCTCCTGCCTACTTCTTATAAGGACTCTTGTGACTATATTGGGATTACCTGGATAATCGAGGATGATCTCCCCATCACACGATCCATAAGATCACATCTCCCATTTTACCATGTAAGGGAATCTATTCAGAGGTTCTAGGAGTTTCAACATGGATATCTTGGGGGAGACATGATTTAGTCTACCACAGCTATGGTAGAGTCCAGTGGTAGGGAATTTGTGATTTTAATAGTGGGTAGGTGTAGGCTATTAGAAGAGACTTAGCAGGTATTGGTGCTTGGGTCATAATTTGGTCATTGAGTCCATATTCACTAGGGCTACATACAGCAAGATAATCCAGCAGGAGGCAGTGTGAACAATTTTAATGGGCGAAGGCAAAGACAAAATGTGCCGCAAGAACTGCATGTTGCCTGACTTGGCTAAAATATCATTTGAACGGGGAAATTCCCAAAGGGGATAGAGGATTGGATCAATTCATACAGAACCTTATGTGCCAGATTCAAGGGTCTGGATTAGTACTGATCCTCTGCCTTGTGAATTCTTGCTGCCTTGGAATCCCCAGCCTCTCATTTATGTTTTCTAATTCAGGGAAAGGAGTGGACTCTACTTTTGTGCCCTCTACTTGTGTTTCAACCTAGATATTTTTTCCATTTAGTAAACTGCTGCTATTGTTTTGTTTCCTATATCTTGTTTCCCAGCTTTCAGGGATCACTGTCCTTCATTGCCAGATGTCTAAGATATCTAATTCTGTTGTTTGATATAATTTTAAAAACTAGATTCCACATGTGCCATGACATCTGTTATAGCTGAGACCAAACCTTCCTGTTCCCACTTAAAAAATAATAATAATGAGACTAGAGATGTAGCTGAGTTCATCTTTGAGGGCAGACTCCCTTTATTTCAGGAAAAACAGCTTAATGGGTTTTTTTCATTATGCTAATTAAAGCAGAGATGTTGGCAATTTCAAGAAAATGAAGATATAAAAAGGTGTTTATGCTGCATCTACAAACAATCTAACTTTGTAAAACAAATGACTTTTCTATGTGAGGTCTTCGGTGTAATTGAAGGTCTAGACTCGGGTGGGAGGCACATTAAGGCATCACCCCAGGTTTGACTTAGTGAACACTATAAAACTTCATAAACTAGGGGGTTCAGAAGTAAGATATTAAGGCAGTATCTTGGTTTGTGGATTCTGGTTATAACTTAATTCCAATTATGTATTTTTTTTTGCCTGAGTTTCAATTTCCTCCTTTTATCTTGAAGCTCCAAAAAAGTGTATTTAAACTTCTCAGTTGGTCTTACTTGAAATCTTGACTGATCAAAATTTATGGAGAGTGCCGTATCTAAATTTGGGTACAGTAGCAAATAAGAGATGGCAGACTGGGATGACTGGTGTGTGGTGATAAGACTGAGAAACTCTTGGCTGATGTCTTCAGTGAGACGGGTGGTAGAGCAGGCACGGGACAGCCTTCTTGTGTTTATGGAATTTTACTAATTTCCGTAAGGATTCCCAGAAACACATAGAAAAATCCAGTAAAGTTGGATTTCCTGTGAAGTCTGACAGGAAATTACACTATTTTATTAAGATGTTAAAGGGAAATGCCTGGAGACCTACAGGCCATATATCTCTATTAACGTAGCCACCCAATTATAAGTGCTACAGTATAGATACGAATTCCAATCCTCCTCCCTCTTGGTGAAAGCACACTCATGTGTGGATAAAGAAAAGTCTTTATCCATGATGTTTCCAGATCCTGGTTTTTGTTCACCATAGTTCTCAGGTCATCAGCTAATTTTCTTTATCGTACAATCATAATTCTTTTAATGATCAGCCTCAGAATTATCACATTCTTGATTTAGAGTGTTTTTAGTAACAATAGAAAATTCTTAATCTCCCTAAATAAATTATTCACATATCACTTTACAGAGTCTTTATAAACTGTCTATTTATAGTTATGGCTTCTGCTCGACTTAAGTTTATTGTTGAACAGATTTGTATGATTTGGGGATTTAGTGAGATTCTCTCTTCTTTTTCATTATCTATAAATATTTGTCATTACTAAGCCAGAAATGACTGATTTTTGTTCTGTAACAGTGGAAGTAGTTCTCTGGAATTTTTCCTATTACATCAAAGGAAGAATGGCTTCCAATATTAGTATTATATTTTGGTGGAGAACAAAATTCATGAATTCCATATTACTTTATTGCAAAAGTACCAACGTATGTAGCAACGTCAATGTAATGCTTATATGTGATTTGCAGTGCCTTCTAGCTAACCAAATCATTGCTTTGAACACTAGCAATAGCTATAGAAGGATGATATCACTAATACACTTTGCATAATTTTTAAATGCCGCTGCTGTTTTATGTCATTCAGAAAGGCATGCTGGCAGTGAAATTTCTCTCTAGGGTGAAAATGCCAGTGACCTCTTTGCCTTCTAAGTAATGTCTCTTATAAGAGGAATGTATAATCTTTTCTACTTTGCAGACTCCCTGACACTGCTTAACCTACTGCAATTTGCTATCTGACAATTCCAGTCCACAGAAAGAGTTTCCGACAATATCAGCCATAACAGACTAATTGCAGAATCTGTCACTTTATAGTCCTTTTCATATTTGTCATCTCAAACATTGCTGACATGGTTGTATACTTTGTCCCTTTTGCGACTTTCTCCCCTCTTCCATTTAACTATTCTTTTAGTTTTTTTCTGTATTTTGGGCAATTCCTTCTCAGTTGCTACCCAGCATTTATTCATATGCCATAGACTTTTTCTCTTCTTATCCTGTATTAATCTGTTTGGTTTGCTGTAACAGAATTCCATAGACTAGGAGGCTTATAAGCAAGAGAATTTTATTTCTCACATGTCTGGTGACTGGAATTCTGAGATCAGGGTACCAAAGGGTCAGCTCTTCTCTTCTGGGCTAGAGACTTCTCATGGAATCCTCACATGGTGAAGGGGGCTAGGGAGCTCTCTAGTATTTCTTTTATAAACACATTAATCCCATTCATGAGGGAAGGGCCTCATGACTTAATCACCTCCCACAGTCCCCACTTCCCAATGTTATCATACTGGACATTAGGATTTTAACCGACAAATATTGTGGGGACACATTTAGACCATAGTATACTCTATACTCAAGGGTATACCATAATAGTTATGCTCATGATTTCTAGATCTGTACATCTCATTCAGACTTTTTTTTTTTTTTTTGAACTCTAGGGCAGACTACACAATTTTCTCTGGTATGTTTTTCTAGCTCTTCATGCTTCACATTGTCAATACAGAATTTATTAGCCTTTTCCCTAAACCCAAATGCAACCACCGTTCACCCTATCTCCACCTTAAAAAAAATAGAATTTATGTGCTGTAGAGAGCAAATCCTGACACAGGACTAATTTGTTAATATTTGTTAATACTTTATTTGAGAAATGCAAGCCTAGAATGGTGAGGATGAGGACAAAGGGAATACAAAGCAAAGAAAGACATAAGCCACATGATGTGATGCATTATTATGATGACACTATGTTTACAACAAACTATAAAGGGGGAATGACATATTAAATACCCTTTCATTCAGTGTATTTACTGGTCATGCAGAACTTCTCTGATCATATTGCAAGTTGAAGCTGTGGTTTGAAGAGATGTACAGAAGAGGGAACAAAGGAATTTATCTGCCTGATTCTCTTCATGAACTTATATTTCTATTGCCAAATATTTATACCGTGAGGAGCTAATTTTCATGTTGCTTCATCCAAGCTCTTGATGGTCAATCAAGAAGTCAGGCAGCCTCCTCAGGTGGAGCACTAACCAAGGGAGAAAGAGAAGTAGGTAATGAGAAAATTTGAGCAAGTTCAAAAGGTCAGTATCATTTTAATACATTACCCTAAAATTATTGCTATATGTCAATATCTACATCAGATTATTTACCAAGTACCATTATTTTTAACTCACAACTATATCTCAAATAAGTCCCCTTCTCTTATTTTATGCTCTTAGAATTTTTACTGAGAACTGCTGCAAAAATTTCTCAATTATTCACCCTAAGCCAACCTCGCTTCACTCCACTGCATCCTTCTTCATGATGTCAGAATAATTTTTTTAAGTGTAAATCTTGCTATTTTACTCCACTGCCTAAAAAGCTTTTAGTAGCTCTCCACTGACTCTGGAGTAAAAGCAGTGGACAGAGGCAAAAAGTTCTTATAATCTAGGTCCTACTTAAATCTTTAGCCTCTTACCTCATCACCCTTCATATAGTACCCTATTATTTGACTATGATTATCTATTGCCAGGTCACTAAAATATGTCATGCTGCTTCTTCTTTACCTAGCTGGGTTCCATTCAACCTCTGGGTCAATTCAAGATGAAAATTTAATTTAAGAAAAAAAATAAAAAGAAAAAACTTCATTTACAGAAAATTTTCATTGAACCTTTTTTTTTTTTTTTTTGCTTTTTAGGGCTGCATCTGTTATATATGGGAGTTCCCAAGCTAGGGGGTAAATCATAGCTGCAGCTGCTAGCCTATGCCACAGCCACAGCAAAGTGGGGTCCGAGTCACATTTGTGACCTACACCACAGCTCACACCAATGAGAGATGCTTAACCCATTGAGTGGGGCCAGGGAATGAACCTGCATCTTCATGGATACTAGTCAGGTTCATTACTGCTGAGCCACAACAGGAACTCCTTACTGAACCATTCTTATGTACCAGACATGATGCTATGTTCTGATGATACATAAGTTAACAGAGCAAACAAAAACCTGCCTACTAGAATTGATCTTCCAGTGGAAGTGGTAGGCAATAAAGCAAATAAGTAACATACATAAAATGTTGGCTAATGAGACATGACAAAGAAAAAATTAAATAAGAGCAATAAAAACTTTTGGGGGTTATAATTTTAGAAGATAGCCTGGGTAAATCTCACTAAAGAGGTAACTTTTGAGTAAAGACCTAAAGAATGTTAGAGAACATGCTGTTTGGAGGAAAAGCAGATCAGGCACAAGGAAAAAATTAAGTGCAATGATCTTGAGAAATAAATATACCTAGGGTGCTTAAGGAATTGCAAGAAAGCAAGAAGGCCTGGAAGAGTTGATAAAAGGAGAATAGTAGAAAATGTGGTTAGAAGTATAGTAAGATGTCCCATTATAGGGATACAGAGACCATTGCATGACTTGGGCTTTTTCTTTGAGTGAACCAGATGCCACTGAAAGGTTTTAAACAGGAAGCAAAGGATGGCTTGGGCTGTTATGTGGAGAGTAGATATTAAGAGAACAAAGGCTGAAGACTAAGTCAAGACTAAGCAGGCTACTGTAATAAACCATTGTGAGATGACTGCAGTGGTGATGGAGGTGATAGGAGTAGTTAAGTTCTACGTATGCTTAGAGGCTACCACTGAAAGGTGAGACGTGGAGTCAGAGAATTTGGCATAAGCAATTGAGATGGAAAGATTGAGGGGGAGGTTTGGGAAGGAGTATAAAGATTTCAATTTGGGGCATGAGAAGTTTGAGATGACTATGCATTACTCAAGGCGGAATGTCAAGTAGGCAGTTGGATAATTTATTCTGGAGTCCAGGAAAAGGCAGAGAGAAACATTTAAGAATGATCATCATGGAGATGGTAGTTAGATCCATGAGGTTTGATGGCTTTATTTCTCCCTCGGTAAAAAAATCCTACAATCACAGAGGAAGAAGTTATAAATAGAAAAATGTTCACAGTCCTGGGGTAGTGACTAGGGCAAGTTAATCTTAAGTAATAAAACTGACACAAATATTTAATGGTTTAAACACATCAGACATTTGTTTCTCCCTCACCTAACAATTTGAGCCAGATGTTCTGGAATACAGGGTGCCTGTCTTTAGCACAGTGAGTCAGGAACTCATGTTTTTTTTTTTTTTTTCTAATTTATGGCTGGTTCTGCTATTCCCTATGGCTTCGTTATTATTTTCATGTATCAGTTCAGAAGGGGAATGTTCCTGGAAGAAGTATATTCATTTCTTAATTTGTTGGATCCAGAAATGGTACATGCCACTTTTCACTTATGCTTCTGTATCTTATTAGTTATATGGTCATGCCTATCTGCAAGTGAGGCTTGGAAATGTACTATAGCTTTGTACCATAAGAAGAAATAGACTTTTTAAAGTGTATTAATAGCTAGGAGTCTGTGTCAAAGCAAATGAAGGAATTTTCCAAGCCGTCTCTCTCTGAATTTTAATTTTCCTATAATTCCTGTTTTTCTCTTAATAGATTCATTGAAAGCATATATTCCTATATACCTGATGACTTTCATATTGATTGAGATCTTAGATGTTTGATAAATATTGTTGAATATAAAGGTGAAAGTGTTATAGTTGGAAGATGTTTATAGTTTCTAAAATAAACTAGGTAGTTCAGATACAATCCTCACTTCATTGATGAGTAGATGGGATTCAGAGAAGTTAAGTGTCTTGCTAAAAATCACATAGCTAGTAAGAAAAGGATTTGGTCCTTGAACCCAGATTCCTTGATTTCAGCAATATGAATAGCCTTGATCTTACTTCTCCATTTTGATTCACTTGACGAAAACCTAAAATGAAAATGAAATATTTAAATAGCTAACTCTGAGGTATAATTTACTGAAAGTTTTACTATACTCTCTATTTAAGTATTGATCTTGGATTATGACACAGACACTGAACTATTCTGGTTCTTTAATGACATGTTGGGCAGAGAGTCTGGTGGCAGAGACATTGGCATTAAACTTTAAAATTACTGAGACAATCTGGAAAAGAAAACAAAAGAAATTCAGCAGGGATAATTAAGTTAAAGGGCTACAGTGTAGAAGGAAGAAGAATATAGACACAGACTCTTAAAATAGTAAAATGCAATGACTAATAGGAGAGGTTCATGTGAAGTGTCACAGAAGTTCAGTGGAGAAAACTAAAATCCACCTTGATTCAGGTCCAGGTTACAGCAATTATTGTGTTATTGGAGGAGACCACATTCCACTTTTAGTCTGTGGGGCCACAAGTGCCTTTCAAAGGGATATGCAGTGTCTGTCTCAGGGATCAAGAACACTTTTAAGATGAGCTTTGAGGTATCTGCAGTATTTTACAGTGCAATGATCATTTTTCATTTATGATGTTTTTACCTGTAAGTAACGGAAAACCGATCTCAAAGTGATAAACAATAAAATGAGGTAATTTGATCATTTAAAAAGCCTTAAAGCAAATGCTTGATCAGAGCCTCAAACTAGCCTATTTATTTTAGTTTTGCTATTTGTGGATCAACACTGGCTGCAAGTAAGCAGCCACTTACATGATAATAAGTTCATTGCAGAGAGCAGAGCAGAGTGGAGCATGTATGTCCTAGGATTCTTTGGGAAAGTTCTGACGTTCACACTGGTTGGTCTGGCCTGGATCAGATGCTTGACTCCTAGACCTTAGGGAGGAGCCATGTTTCTGGGACTGCATGATGCCCAGGTGGAAATGAGCACCGTTTAAAAGAGAGAGATGTCTCAGAGAGTCCAGAGCTGAAGGCCAGCGTATTAAGGGATAGGGAATTATTTTAGAAATGTATCGAGGCAAGATTAAGACGTGCTTTGTTTATTATTCGTTCTTTGGTGCTTAGAATGATAATTGACAGATAGTGCTCAGTATATTTTCATCAAATAAATGAATGAATAAATACAAGAATAAAAAAAAGCATAGTCCAGTTTGGCTGGATTATATAATGTAAAAATCAGTAAATGTAAAGTAGTTAGTGTATCAGTGGCAGATAAATAAAAATAAAACTTTATAAACTACCTAAGCCACTATCATTCTCAGCTCTTCTCCAGACAGTTTGGCTACTCACCAGCTATTACCCATTGAGCCAGCTGCTCCTCACTGCCCTGCTTGTTCTTGGTTGACTTCCTGCTGCTCAGGAGTACCTGTAAGGACACACACACACACACACACACACACACACACACACATTTTGCAAAATTAATCACACACATGCCAAAACAAAAAATAAACTGTGTTTTCGTTGGCTGCTATTTGAGAGGATCTGTGTGACTGCCCCCTCCATTAGTGTGGGTAAGTGGGCAGAGACCATACATAAATGCAAAATGTGCATCAATGGCAATGAACAAGTACTGTGCAAGGGATCTAGGAGTTACGACTGATCACTAGCTGAATTAGAAGTGGTCTCTCTTGTCAACAACAAAGTTAGCAAAATCCTCCTCCAAATGCTCTACCAGTAATTGTAATGGAGGAAGTGTAGAAGTACAGTAATGAGAATGGCACAACACATACATCCAAATAGAAGCTGACTTTCAAAATGGTCAAATTGGTACATGATAGATGTATTCAATCAAGTTGTCAACATGCATATTTGGGGAAGTCCCCTTTTAGTGTCAGTTTCAATGTATAACTAAGAAGACAACTTGTTATTTCACTTTTTTGTTTTGTTTTGGTTGATTTTGAATTTCCTTGCTTTTGTTTAGCAATGGAATAGACAATGCAGTCACTATTCACCAAATTTATTATTTCAAGTGACTGGATTTAGTCTGAAAATTACATGTCTTTTTAAAATTAATGATGAGTCTACACCAGGAATATTCAAAAGAATGTGCTGCAGGATCAGAAAATAACTTTAAAAAAATCTCTGTCCATCTAGAATACAGGAAATTACCTGAGAAAGAAGATTTTCTCAGAGTAAGCATATTTTATCAGTAAACACCTTATATGTATGTGTCCACTCTGAAATTTCTGTGAAAGCATCAAACTTCATGATAGACCTCACACTAGAGAACTGTATCAAAATGTGTAGCTATATATATGTGTAATATTTATATTGCAACATTGAGTTGCTGTATGCAATTCTATATAATTTTAATGCAGTATAGAAAGTACTGAACTTTTTTCATAATGGTTGATATTGGTCAGATTCTTATTAATTATGCCCTTGTTGGATAACTTTCCTCTGAGTTTCTAATTAATAAAGATGGATGAGCAACTATGGAGAAAGGACAGTATAGATATTTAACAGCAGGAAAACATAATCAATTCCAGCAATTGCTTAGATTTAATGTAGACGAAAGACGACAATGAATAGTTTACCAACATGTTTCATGCATGTGAAGATATATTTAAGAAGTAGCATTCGTCTTTTTATCTGTTTCTGTTCAGGGTGAAATAAAATAGAAGATGTCTGTCAGACATAAGAACAGAGTTTATTAAATACTATGAAAAATATTAGCGAAAGAGTAGAATAAGTTTTCAAGGAGACCTATAAGTTATTTGAAAGCACTGAAAAAAGGAAATAATTATGTACCAGGAGCCATCTGGATTAGTTACTTGCACCTTGTAATGCCTCCTGACTTTCAAGGCTTTCTTAGTGGATTCATTGTTGAGGTCTCCAGAACCTCTGGCTCATGTTCCATGCCCAAGGCAGCTCACGTTACACCCCGAGCTCTTTGCCATTTTGCCTTGCACCTTCTCCATAGCTAGTTCCTGAATTCCTGCTCCCATTCGTATGCTTTGTTACATGCTTTTGGACTCCTCAGTCAAGCCTCATTCTCCTTTTTGAAATTTTAGTTTCAGACTTCCCTGAGCACCCTCCAGATTGCTTGCAAAGTGACTGCTTCTACAGCTGTTCTTCATTTTCATTAGGTTTTCTTTCTACTTCTCTTTTACCTTTATGACATCATTCTATGTTTCTTCCTTCTCCACTGAAGCAAATTTCAATGGTCTATCACTTTACTCATATTCTAGAGAATAACCCAAACTATCTTGACTGCTTGTCCTGGAGAAATCCTCAACCATTATGGGTCTAGCCATTTACCTTCTCTGAGTCTATATTCAAAATGCAGACCTGTTAAAGGTGATCCTGTAGTAGATTAGAACCAACCCACATTCACAGACACAACTTCACATGAAACATTAACTTTCCCTGCTCATACTTTTACTTCCCAGTGTGTACAGTGTGTACTGTTCCATGAGTTTTTAACAAATACATACATCTATAAAAACTATCATCACTCCAATCAGTATGTGGAATAGTTTGATTGCATGAAAAATTCCTCTGTGCCTTGTTACAGACAACTAACCCACATCCCCAGTCCTTGACAACTATTGATCTGCTTTCACTCCTTAGAGTTTTGATTATTCAAAAATGTCATACAAATAGAATTCTATAGTAGGTAATCTCTGAGTCTGGCTTCTCTCAGTGTAGTGCATTTGAGATTCATCCACGTTGTATCAAAAATTAATTCCTTTAATTGTTGAGTTGACTCATTATTTATAGTTTATCCATTCACCAGTTGAAAGCATGTGAGTTTTTTCAGATGTTGGTCATTATGAATAAAACTACTATACTCTTCACCTCCAGATTAAGAATGATTATAAGTTTTAATTTCATCTGGGTAAATACCTAGGGCCCGAAGTGCTGGATCGCATGGTAGACCTATGGTTAAATTTAAAAGAAACTGGTGAACTATTTTCCAAAGTAACTAATTTTGCTTTCATTGCTTCCCACCCTCTGAAGCACATAGTATTGTCAGTTCTTGATTTTTTAGCCATTGTAATTGTTGTAAAGGGGCATCTTATTGTGATTTGAATTTGCATATGTCTAATGACTTATTTTTGAGCATAGTTTTCTTGTATGTATTTGCTAACCAAGTATCTTCTTTGGTGATGTATCTGCTCAAATCCTGTTAATATTTGGTTGTTCTCTTATTGAGTTTTGAGTATTCCATACATAGTCTAGATAAGAGTCCCTTATCATATATGAGTAGTATAAATACTTTCTTTTTAACATTTTTTATTTAGTAAAATTTTTATTATAATTTATTGACAATGTTCTGTCAATTTCTGCTATATAGCAAAGTGACCCAGTCATATGTATATATTCTTTTTCCCACATTATCCTCCATTATGTTCCATCACAAGTGATTAGACATAGTTCCCTGTGTTATATAGCAGGATCTCATTGCTTCTCCACTCCACTCTTAATGTGTTGTTTATTTCTCATGATCTCAATTTCAATAGAAGCTTTCAACTTTTATGAAATCCAGTTAACTAGCTTTTTCCTATGTAATTTATGCTTTTAGTGTCCTAAAGAAATTGTTGTTTATTCAAAGGTCATAGTGATTTCTCCTAAGTTTTCTTCACAGATCTGTGTATCTGTGCTTTCACTGGTAGTACAATTTCTTGATTCCTGTAGCTTCATAATAAACCCAGAAATGCTGTAGTGTAGGTTCTCCAATATTTATTTTCTCTTTCAAACTTCTTTTGATTATTCTAAATATTTGACATTATAAATTTTAAAACCAAATTTTCAAACTCTACAGAAAAAATTCCTACTTATATTTTGATTGACTTTACATTGAAATTGCAGTTTAGCGAGAATTAGTGTGATTAACACATTGTAGGTCTTCATATATTTGCTTTTTTTCTGATTTTTCTCATCACTGTTTGGTGGGTTGCCACATACAGCTTTTGTACATATTTTAGTTTATATCTGAGTATTTCATGTTTTTGATGCTATCGAAAATTATTATTTTAAATTTCATTTTTCGGTTGTCTCTTCCTCTAGTAATAAAAGTGATTTTCATATATTAAGTGTGTATTTTGCAACATTGCTAAGTTATTAGCTCTCTTAGGATTTTGTTGTTGCTATGGTTACCCATAGTACCCTCTCAGCTTTACTTCATGTAGAATCTCTCAAATTTTTGCCCTTCTCCCAGTGGAAAACTTCTGATACTCCTTACTCTGTGCTTCTGTTAGGGAATGAAAAAAAAAAAAAAAAAAACATGTTCTTCTGGCTGGTTTACAAGTTAAATTGACTTGAGATAGATTAACAGAAGAAAATCAAATTTATTTACATATATTTGGGTCCCATAAGAAAAATGAAACCTCAATATTCAAGCCATTGAATCTTATCTTCAGGATTGAACTAAGGAGAATGGAGTAGGGAGGAGTCTGGGACTTCAAAGGGAAGAACGTCGATTCACAAGAGGATGCAAAAGAGCTACTGTTAATACACAGATGTTTGCCGGGCAATGTAGAAACAGTGAGTCATGGAGAGGCATTCTAGCCAACAGACTGTGTCAAGTTTCCCTGGTCTACTATGCCTAGCTCATAGTCTTTGTGGTTAGCTCTGATGGTATCCTTCTTCTAGGATAAGCCCCTTACCTGAATTCTTTTAAGAAGTTAAGGGGGAGGTGGTAAAAGCTCTTCCTCAGTTTTCTGTTTCTTAAAAACAATCAGTCTAAAATGATCCTCATGCTAAAGCGACACATTCTGGATTGACAAATTTTGCTCCCCACCCCTCATGAACCTGACTTTGAGAGGATGGGATACTATTTTCAGTTGTTCTACTTCATCCTCAGCCTTAGGCAGCCTCTCTCTCCTCTAGTCTCACTAGTGAAACTTTCTCAGTGACCCTGCCCCTCCCAGCAAGTCTGAGTATTCATCTGCCTCTCACCAGAGATGGAGGCGGTTTTCTTTTTCCCATGTCCTTGCCCCAGCCACAATGAATCTTAACAGGTATCCTGTCAGTGACAGTTTTGCTGCTCTTCCCCCAGTTGCTCAAGGTTTTTGTTCCTCAAGGAAGAAAGGTCAAGGCTAGGCATCATGCCGTCTTCATAGCAGTGTTTGCTCTTCAGCCCTAGGGAGCACTGGGGGCTTCTGCTCTGCCCCCAGTCTTTTTATGCAACCATGTGTGACATCTATAGAGAAGATCTTGCAAGTAGCTGTGAACCTCCTTGGTGCCTATAATTACCAGGGTTCTGTATTCTCCCATAAGCTCATACTTGGTTTTTAGAAATTGACAAACATTTTAGCTGAACATTTCCTATGACTTTCATGGCAACCTTGTCTTTGTCCAGATCACTACTCGAGGTAAGTCAGCACTGAGCCCTCCTCTCTTACAGGTGCCTGTCTTTCTGCATATTTCAGGCTACTTCATTGCTTTGTGCTGGTCTCTGACACAGGCAGGAAAAGTTGGTTTGTATGTTTTTTACATTTCTTCTTTGTGATAGGATGCAAGCAGTACTTTTCTACTTTACTATATACTAAATGGAAGCTGGAACTCTGTTTTAGTCTTATCCATAATTTTTTTTGTCAGTCAGTAATAAAGCCAGTTAACTCGAGTTTCAATTTTTAGAGGCTGGCACAAAATAGTGGAGAGACCATTATTTAACATGAGCAATCAATTTTTGTTTCATCTTTTATTATGCTTTGTAAAGCACATTCATACCCGCCCTACCCCTACCTCCACCCCCACAAGACTGTCAATCCCGAGACCCTCATTTTTCATTTGGCTAGACTAGAGTTGCACGGTATTACATCCTTTGGGTGATAAAATGATAGGAAATGATCCTATTCTCATTCTCTCTCTCTAAATATTATTTCCCCTATCCGTTGGCTAAGGAAGTCTCTCTTATGTTCTGTTACAATAGATTTTTCTTAATATGTCTTTTGAGTACTTCTCAAATCCTGTAAGTTACTACTTCTCTTGGGTCAGCTTCATTTTGAAAGGCACTTCTTGCATAAGCTCTAGAGTACTTTGTTCAAGTTTCAGACAAATTATGATTCCTGTCTTTCATGAGCTCCCAGATCTCTTTATGAGTGAAAAATACTGATATCTATTTCAAGATCATTTTTTATGTGGCTGGCCTCCTTTTATTTCAAGGTCTAATTTTTTAATGAAAGCATCAAGTAGGTACTTGTTAAGATGGACTTTTTTATCCACTTCAATCTATCCTGACCTCTCCTGCTATATAAAAACCTTGTTCAAAAAGCTATTTTTGGTGTAATTAAGTCTTTTCCACTCTTATTTACTTTTCATAGGTGTGTACCATCTTTGCAGCTTATTTTCCACTTATGATGTGATGAAAGGAACTCTGAACTATGAGACAGAAGACAGCATTTTGGCATGAGTGCGGCTGCTCTCTGGTGGTGCCATTTTTTTACTTTTAATTAAAGATTTACTTTTCTAAAATTAAATTCATTTTTTCATAAGGAGTGCCTTATTCAAATCTTGACAAATGAAGGTACTTTATATCTTCCCCTGAATTAATAATCCTATTTTGTTATTTTTATTTTAGAAAATAATGCTTGATTACTAATTCCATTATATTTTTGGATAATAGAAAAAACAATCTGTTTATTTTTAACTGAGAATAAACAGATAAATACATTTTAATGTTGCAGTAACTCTGTTTATTTCTAGATGTCTCAGTCTAGAGTTGCCATTATCTTTAGATTTTTATTTCATATTTTTATCTGCTAACAAGGGAATGGTGAAATGTGATGGGCTTTATCAGTATTGTTTTTAAAAACTCACATTTATTGCATTATTCCGCATTATTATTAAGAAACATGGACCTATAGAAAAATAACTTTTAAAGGCATTTTTTTACAGACTCTTGTCTTATATTTCCCTCTTGGTCACTATTTGGTTGTATCTGTCTCTCTCCTTCACTTTTTAAAATTAGTAGACTTTAGTTTTTAGAGCACTAAGAAAATTGATCAGGAAGTATAGAGAGCTCTAATAGACCCTTTCACTCTCCACCTCCCAGAATTTCTCTTAATATTAGGAGTTCCTGTCGTGGCGCAGTGGTTAACGAATCCGACTAGGAACCATGAGGTTGCGGGTTTGATCCCTGGCCTTGCTCAGTGGGTTAACGATCCGGCGTTGCTGAGCGTTGCTGTGAGCTGTGGTGTAGGTTGCAGACGTGGCTTGGATCCCGCGTTGCTGTGGCTCTGGCATAGGCCGGCGGCTACAGCTCTGATTCGACCCCTAGCCTGGGAACCTCCATATGCCCCCAGAGCGGCCCAAGAAACTGCAAAAAGACAAAAAAAAAAATTAACCTCTTACTCTTGTGTGGTATATTTATTACAGTTGATGTGCCAAAATGGATTCATTAACAAAAGTCTATAGTATCATCAAGGTTCACTCTTGGTGTTGTTCATTTTGTGGATTTGGACACATGTATAATGAAATGTATCTGCCATTACAGAATCATGCAAAATAATTAACTGTCCTAAAAATCCACAGTGCTCCACATACTCATCCTTCCCTCTATCCTTTTGGGGCCCTGGCAACATTGATCTTTCCACTCTCTTCATATTTTGCTTTTCCAGAATGTCATAGAGTTGGAATTATATAGTATGGAGCCTTTTTGAATAGTCTTTTTCCACTTAGCAATATCCATTTAAATTTCCTCCATGACTTTTCATGGTTTCATAGCTCACTTTTTATCTCTCAGTATCACTTTTTATTCTAGTGTCGATGTATCACAGTTTTGTGTTTTTTTTATCCATTAATCTATTGAAGGACATTTCAATCACCTCTAATTCTTGCCAGTAGTGAATGAAGCAGCTACAAAGATATCTTCTTTCATGTTTGTAAGTGAAAGTAAATATAATCCCTAGACTTCTGAGCTTTGTTGTTGTTGTTGTTGTTTGTTTGTTTTTACCTATGGTCACTAAGATCTTCGCTCTACTGTGTTATAGCTTATCAGGTCAAAGAAAGCATATGAGCCAAGGTAGACACCTATTGTATTGTCCACTGAATCAACAAGTGGCTCTTAACGAGGCCTGATATTAGAGGTCTGTACAGTAGCCACAGCCTGTAATAGATATTGTCAAAGCCAATCAAAACCTCTATTTTGAGGGAGTTTGAATTTGAAATATTCAGAAAAACAGGTTGTTGGTTTAAAGTTCTACTGTAAGGAGAAGTGAATATATACTGCTATAGAGGACTATTTAACTGAGTTTCTAGACGTAGGAGGAAGAAGTGACTATAGAGGAGAGGAAGCAATTAAACTGTAAGACACTTGTACCAAAGATAAATTTGAGCAGATTTACAACCTTGTCTGGAGTTGCCCAGGACTAAGGCTGCAGTGGCAGGGGCCTCACAGAAAACAACAGAGTTACAGGATACGGATATAAAGGACTATGCTTAAAATCTTAAGTCTGAAATCTAGTTGGTAAGATTCTAGGAAATTTCTCCTTTAATTTTTTTGTAGATTTGTCTGGAATTCCATTTTTTTATTTTGCTTTTTTAAAAATTAGCCTATTAGCTCTTACTGAAGGCTGTATGTATAACACTTGCTTTTAGAATGGGTTTCGTATTGCTGTACTCTTTTAGCTTTTGTTTGTTGGAGAAATTCTTTATTTCTCCTTCTAACTTAAATGATATTCTTGCTGGGTAAAATATTCTAGGTTGCAAATTTTTTCCTTTCAGCACTTTAAATATATCTTGCCACTCCCTACTGGCCTGTAGTGTTTCTATAGAGAAATCAGCTGATAGCCTTATGGGGGTTTCCTTATAATTAATGCTTTGCTTTTCTCTTGGTGCCTTTAGAATCCTCTCTTTATCTTTAATTTTGCTATTTTTATAATAATATGGCTTGGTGTGGGCCTGTTTGAGTTCAGCTTGTTTGGGGCCCTCTGTGCTTCCTGTATCTTGATATCAGTATGCTTTGGATTTGGAAAGTTTTCAGCCATAACTTCTTCAAATATATTTTCAGTCCCCTTTTCTTCTTCTTTTCCTTCTGGAATTCCTATTATGCATAGATTGGCCCACTTTATATTATCCCATAGATCTCTTATATTGCTTTCATGTTTTTTCATTTGGTTGTCTGTCTTCTGTCCTAATTGGGTGGTTTCTGTGCCAATAATTGGTTAAGGCTATTAGAAGAATATAAGAAATAAATCAAAAAGAAAAAAATTAAAAACAGTGAAAGTGAGGCTGTTTCTGCAAAGAAGACCCTGTACTGCCATAGTATGACACTGCTTTCTGTAAAATGTATCTCAGTATTATTTTCCAGTTAATGCTGTGAAAGATATTTTGGTTTATTTTCTCCAAGGTATGCTGTTTGCTATTTCTACTCCTCCCTCCTTCCCCCACGAGGTTCATCTTCCCTATATAACTTATTGGTAGATAAATCTAATTGGACATTAGTATTTATGTATCTTCATGGATGGAACTGACATTAATATTTTCAATAAGAGACTATAAAGGAGTTCACTGATGCTATAGTGGATTAAGGACTAGGCATTTTCACTGCTGTAGCTTGGATCACTGCTATGGCACAGGTTTGTTTGCTGGCCCTGGAACTGCTACATGCCATGGGTACAGCCACAAAAGTATAATGTAAAGAATACTGTAAAAAGAGAAGGAATAAGTAGGGTGCTGGTGCACTGGTGAAAGCTAATATTTTCTTATCCCTTAATGCTGGTGGTGGGAACAGTGGTTTACATTCATTTTTTTCAGTTAATCTTCTGACAAATGTATGTAGACCCGAGGCAAGAAAAATAATTAAGAGGTACTGACTGGGAAATGATTTAAGTTAGATCAACAACGATAACAATAAGAACAACAAAACAAGCTGACTGTAATGTCACAGATAAATGGCAGTCAAGGAAAATGTTCAGGCATGATTGATAGAGGAGCATGTGCAGAAGAAAAGGGTAGATAAACAGTGCCCCTTTCTACAGATGCCTCTTTGTGGGTCCCTCAAGGAAGTTGAACAGTGATGTTCAGTTAACAGAGCTTACTCTCTGACAGAGCCCAGAGCTTCCTATTGGCTATTTTTATGAATACAAAGAAAGTGCATCTTATCCACTCCAGCCTCCTCAAACCCTAATATGCTTCTCTTTCAATGATCATAAAAACCAAATCTCAGGCTACATGAGTCAACTAACCATGCCTATGTTCTTCTCTCTCCCAAATTTCTGAATTATTTACAGTTATGTTTTCCCTGATCCTAGGGATAATGCCTAACTTCTCCAATTATATTAAATTAACTTGACATGACTTAGGCTGTCTTAATTCCCCTGACTCCTTCCTTAATCCCTGGTGAAGCAATGTTAACTTCAAACACAGAACTGAAGCAGGTATACGTTGCAAAGAATCAGGCAATTGCAGTTACTCCGTATGAACATCTGGCAAGGTATTCATTTGATTTCCAATAGCTAAATGCAACTGAAGTAATCTTGCAGAAATGAAGGCAGAGGGAACACGTGGTCTTTTATAATCTGCTTATGAAAATAATATTTGCATGATTTTTACTTCTGTCAACAACAGAAAGTCTGATATTAGATTTTTATGCATTATGAATATGTTTATTCTTAACATATGCATGATTTTATAATTTGTGTTGCTTACAATTCCCATCCCCATTGTTAAGATCACTTGTGTCCTTAACTCAGCAGGGGATGTAACATGACTTTCTGGGAAATTTTTGCAAATAACTGCATCCCAGAGTAATTTCAAGTAATAATATTAAAGAAGGTACAAATTATGGGGACATGTAGTTTGAAAATGTTGCCTAATGAGTAAGAAAAAAAATCGAAGCATTAACAGATTAAAACTTCAGATTCCAAGGAGAAATCTGGAACAATTGTGAATGTTGCATCAAAGCAAGTAAAAAGCAACTCCTACTCCTAGGAAGCCCATGGTTTTGGAGGAGCAATAAAAGCTGTTCTGGAGGAGTTTGAGGGCAAAATGGATGGCCTTTCTTTAGTTGTGTCTCATCTCTGACTATTACATGGGAAGAGATGGTTGCTAGGGAAAAAAGTTTTAATACTGGCTGCCTGGTGCGATAAAATTCACTCTGAACTCATAAGAGCCATTAGTCTTTACCTACTAAACCCAATGTCACACACAAAAAAGGTATAAAGGTAAACCACAGACCCACAGTCACACATACACATACACCCCTAAACCAGCAGAGGTAGAAAGAAGTGAATTAACAGGAATTTTTTTATGTTTACCTAAAAAGATGATTCTCACTTATTTCAGCATCCTGCTTGTCAGGTCTTAGATGCTGAAATAAATCTTATTTTCTAATATTTCCACTCTCAAGCCATCCCTACAACCTTTCAGTGTTGCATTGGGCTCATTAAAGGGTACCAATATTTATAAGGATAATTAATATAGTGATGCTTTGTGAAATTTCTTTGTAAAATTTCTGTAGCAAAAGAATTTATGCAGCAATTATGCATTTTATTATTTGTTTTTCATTCAAGTTTAATTGAAGAACTACAAAAGAAGTACAGCAATTGTTATATTATGACATACATAAAAGTCAGAGTGGTTGACCTGCCTGGGAGAGGTTACAAACTCCCTAGTAAGTATATTTGCCACCTGTCATTCAGTAACTGAGGTATTGATTCTGAGAGTTAGTTCCCCAGGCTCCACCTTGTCACAGGTGTTTGTCTTCATTATCTGTTTCATCTGGCAGCTATTTGGTGTGCCTGCAGTTGTTTCTAACAGCTGGATCTTAGAATTACAGAGCCTTAAGGTCAAAAGATGTTTTGCAGACCACTTACTACTATTCATCATTAATTCATTAACTCAGTTCCTTTTGTAGGATATGCAACCTACTGCCATCTTGTCCCTGCTTGAATGCTTCTCGGGTCAGAGACTCACAACTCCATCACTGATGGACTTGAGTTATTAAAAATTCATTTTTTTTTAGAACCAAAATCAGTATCTTTAGGGCTACCAGTGAGCGTTTTAGTGGTCTGTCTAGGTTGGCCTGCTTATCAAACAACTTGCTAACTTTTTAGTTAGCAGCATTAAAAGAAAAGTAAGAGGACAGAGTGGCTTTCCTTGTCTTCTGGAGCATTGTCATCATTCTGTGACACAGGAGACTGTATTTAGAGGTCAGCTGGATTCAGAATCTGGATTTCATTAATTCCATGTTGACTTGTCACTACTTCTTTCTCCTAGATGCACACCCTAGATTCACAAAGGAGATATGCATGTGCACACATGTGCATGCACGTGTTCACACACACACACACATAAATGGTCCTCATTTGTCCTAGGGGTCACTTGCTCTCAAACCCAGTGCCATCTCCTAATGAGCTGCTTGAACACTCTGAAGGACTCTGGCGTAAGGAGGCAGCCAATGTTTCATTCATGTAAGTATATTCATATGAAAGGGAAGTAAAAGCTACTTGTGGAAATTTAGAAGAAAGAATTTTTGTTCCCTAACATTTAGGAATTAATCTGCCCACACCAAAAACAGCCTCTGAGACAAGGGCAAACAACTCTAAGAAAATCCCAAGACAGACTACAGTCTGAAAAATCAAGAGACCATTTCTCCAGCATGATGGTCTTTGCCCCTTCCACCTCCTGTGGCTACAATGCTACATATCTACCAAGTGTTAGTTCTTCATCTACTCTGCAAGGCTTTCATATTAGACAGCACATATATCATAGCATATAAAATCACCTAGAGAGGCACTGAAAAGTAATGAATCAGTTTTGGGCAAAAGTCTTTTTGGTCATGCTCCAGCAACTCATTTGAATTCCTGGCCTCATAACTGAACTTTGTTAGGTGATTTTCAAATTGAGTTACAAGCATTACCAGGTGATAAGGGCTTTATTGGAACCTGTCCCATTATGATATTGAATAGGAGTCCCATTTGGCTTTTTATTTTTGTGTGTGTAGCTAAAGTAAGATAATTTTCATGTTGTTCACTAGAACAATTCATTTTGAATGAACAATGAATTGTTATCCTTAGAAAACACAAAGAGGACCCAGTGTCTTTAGTAATGAGTTCAGGGAACTGAATGCCTTAAATCTGGCTTTTTAAGAATTTTGGTGTGTGGACTATAACAAAACATTTTAAATTTTACAGAAACCAAATTATCTAAAACCTGTAGATGATGATTTCATAAACATACTTAATATCGAATTGATCTATATTAGACATTGGACTATAGCAGCTGTAGAGATATCATAGAAGAACTTCGAAGTCCTGAGGAAGAGATTAGGGAAGGTAGTACTTTTCCTTAAGTCTTACAGTGGAAATCTGTCATTTTCATTAGCTTTTCACTGTTTCAGTTACCTCCTTTGCTTGAAAATAAACTCTATGCCATATAAGTTGCATTAGGAAGCAGAGTCTACCTCCTGTCTATAAGCTGGGAAACACAGATCTTCAATATTTTAGGCAGAGAAGTTTGACTCTACCAATTTGAAGATGCATCTGGAGCTAATTTTACAGAAGGGCAAAGGCAGGGGTCACTTGTTCTGGGAAATGAGATGTTGAAACCAATTCTTGTTTCCGAGGGCAGTTGGGTGCAAGCATTAGCAGCAGGCAGCATCCTGAACAAGGGATGGTGCTGGACCAGGTTTGAGTCCAGTGTCCAGAGGTAGCTGCAATGGTCTTCTCATCTCCCTGATCCTGTAATGCGATTTTGGCTATGGTTCTAGCTGCATGAATTTACATTTTCTTAGCCATCTTGTGAGTCTGTGAGTTACTCCCACATAGATGTATACTTTTAAATATAAACTATTTTATATAGTCTATAATTTAATTTGTTATTCAGTTTTAATGAGTCTGATTTAGTTCCTGTTGCTTGCAATCAAGAGTCCTAATAGATTCAGTACTGGACAAACTACTATGCATGATTGAAATCACCCCCTCCAAGGACATGAAATGTTAAGAATTTTATCCAACTTCCCTTCCTTCTCCTCAACATATGCATTCCTTCTCCACTCTTCTCCCACACCAATCCCTCTGGGCAAGAAAGGGACACGGAGTAATTTAAGATGTTGACAAATTGAATTAAACTATACCAAATGGGCTATTCTGTGCTCTTAGCATTCAAAATAAACATTGTTGAATTTGAAGTGATTTAACATTTAGAAGTAATAGGTTTCATATAGTGAAAGAATCTATTTAGTGTATCTTTCTACATGACATAAAAGCACAGGAAGACTTTAGAACTATTCTGTATTTAAAGGTATAATGCCTTCATTTTAAGGGCTTATATCAAAGAAGAAACCACTGTTATCAATTGTTATATTTTCAGTTATGTCCACTATCTGACTTATTGGTATTGGTCTGATATTAAATCTTCTTTTCCTCCTGGCTTCCTCCAAGAAGCTATTTTTTCTTTTTAATTCTTACATGCTTTGACAACCATTGGGCTCTAATTGTAATACATATTATGCTTTGTATCAGTACAATGCACTAGTTTTAGTCCATGTTACAGTTTACATCAATGACATTCTTTTTTGGATGAGAAATAATATTACCATGTGTGCAAATTTGTATTGTGCTCTTTCCCTCTGGATTGTTTCCTTTAACTCTTATCCTCCTTATGCTCTTCTTTCATTCCTGAGAACTCACCACACAGTAAAGTGAGTGTTGATGGAGGCAGGGCGGGTGCATAAGAAGAGCAGTAATTACTAAGACTAGCTAACAGCTGTTGTGTTATGCTCTATGCCAGGCACTGTACTAGATCCAGCACATACTGAAGTCTGGTTAAGGTCCTCCACAGTCCTAGGAGATAGACACTCACATTACTGTTACTTATGAGGCATCTAAAACTTAGATGAGGGGGTGACCCATGTTCACACAGTAAGTGAAAAACCTAGGATTTGTTAAATTTCAGACTAAAGTTCCCAAGCCTTTTTCCTCTTTTTATCTAATTATGTTCCATTCTTAGAGTGTGTCTACTAAAGAAACCTCAGTATCAATATATTTACTGATATGAAGGGTCCATAGGCAGGGTCCATTATATTTATCTTTGTAATTCTTGATCTTAAACTTATTTTTCATCACAGATACTTAGAATCTAATGAAAACTGTATGTGCATGTATATACATTTGCATGATTTTGAACTCACTCATTAACTCTAGTATAAGATCCTGCTTTAGACTCCTCTGTATTGCCTGATGCTCTCAGGGGCTCACCAAATGCAAGACTAAATAGTGCTCACAATGCTTAGGTGATATTCCAAATGTCATCCTTTCATATGTTTATATTGCATGTGGACACAGAGGCTTTCAGGGTCATCTTCGGGATTCTGATACCCACTGCTCAACCATTGTTGTTGAGAACATGACTTTCCAAGAGAGTGGGGTTTTGTGATTGACAGAAGCACTTATCCACGTCCCCTGAGCTATATAACACAGCCCATTGTATTGCTCATTACTGCTAAATAAGAATGTTGTTGCTGTCAACACTGTTCAATTAGTATGAAATGTTTAATGCCAGGTAATTCCCTGAGAACAGTGTGAGAAATTGTATCCTTCCTCATCAATACAGTCTTTCTTCTTTTTCAAAATTTTATTTTATTTTTATTAGACTATAGTTGGTTTATAGCATTCCATCAATTTCTGCTATACAGCATAGTGACCCAGTAATTCATGATATGTACATTCCTTATATTATCTTCCATCATGCCCTATCCCAAGAGATCAGAATATAGTTCCCTGTTCTGTATAGTAGGACCTCATTGCTTATCCATTCCAAATGTAATAGTTTACATCTACCAACCCCAAACTCCCATTTCCCCCCACCTTGGCAATCACAAGTCTGTTTTCCAATTACCATGTATCTGTTTCAGTTTTGTAGATAAGTTCATTTTGTTCCATATTTTAGATTCCACATATAGGTGATATAATATGGCATTTGTCTTTCTCTTTCTGACTTACTTCACTTAGTATGAGAGTCTCTAGTTTCATCCATGTTGCTGCAGATGGCATCATTTTGTTCTTTTTATGGCTGAGTAGTATTGCATCTTCTCAATCCATTCCTCTGTTGATGGGCATTTAGGTTGTTTCCATGCTTTGGCTATTGTGAATAGTGCTGCAGTGTACACAGGGGTGCATGTATCTTTTTAAAATGAAATATTAGAGGAGGGGAGCTCAGCTTGTATATCATTTAGAAACATGGCCTTTTATGACCAAGTATTCCCAAAAGACAAAATTTATGGGTTTTAACTATAATTTAAAAATATATTCAACACAGCCTAATTTGAGAAATGAAATCTTCCAAGAGACAGGGATATTTATCACATAGGGTACCTTTCCCAGTCGTGAAGACATCCTGTGTAGAGGATGCTGTGGAGTGCCCCCTCATCCATGTTGAGGACCAAGACACTTAGTACCTCAGCTCTGAGTGAGGGAGGTTTGCTGTCTGTCGATGACTCACAACTGAGTTCTCCCCAGTATTTGCCCTCAGCCAGACATCTACTTGGACCAAAGTTACATCCTCATCTGGAGACTGACTGATGGAAAGGTACTCAAGGTTGACTGCTCATCTAGGTTTGGGACAATTCTGAAAGGCCACACCAGTTCTAGAGCCCCCTAGAAAAATGACTGCAGCCTCTGTTGGAAATCCAGTCACCTTTCAACTTCTTCCTCTGTCCAGTCCACTTTAAATCTATACCCTACACCTCTCCCCAACAAACCTTTTGCATGCAAATACCCATTTCACAGACTGTTTCTCAGGAAACCAACCCAGGATGCATTAATAAAGGATAATAAAGGTCTTGGAACTATACAGTCCTAGGATAATATTCTCCTAGGTTGCAAATCTCTTTAAGCAATTGCCGTCTGGTAAAGGAACTTTCTTTAGCGGCCAGACACTAAGCTTCTATGCCTTAGGAATATAGTTGCCTGGTGTAATCTGTTTTTATACTCCAGTTGTTAGTCATGATATGTTTGAATGTTATGTTTAAAATGTAAGAGTATTACTGGCTTATCTGAACATTTTAACAGGATGGATGAGTTAGTTGTCCTTGAAGAGCCCAAACCTAAATGGCTCAGTGCTTTCTTATACAGTCTTGGCGATACAGTCGAATGGTCTTTTAAGTACCCAGTGGCTGTTTCTTTGGACAGACTATGGCAACAAGGTAAACACTCACCTAAAGCTGTTATATTGTGTTCTCTATAGCCAGCTAAAGGAAAAGAACTTCTCTACTGGCCGATCAAGGGCAAGGACAATGACCTATAATTGTCCTCGTTCTTTTTCACCAAAACCCTGCTTAAGGTAGTGAAAATTTAGCTTCTTGTTTCGATAGTAATTCTTCTCTCCCACAGTGGGGTATAGGACAGAGTTATAAATAATGCTTGTGAGTTTTTTTTTCATACATTTTGAATCTCTCTCTTCATATAATGACCCTCCTCATACAGGAAAGTCTAGTTGCAAATCTAGAAATAGAAATTATCATCAGAATAATCCCAGACACCTTGGTATATTGATTTCATTTTAACATTAATCTTTTTTTTTTTTTTTTTCCCACTGTACAGCAAGGGGGTCAGGTTATCCTTACATGTATACATTACAATCTTAAAATAATCCTAGAACTTGAAAGGAAAAAAAATTATATATATATGTATATTTATGTATATATATGTATATATATGTGTGTGTATATATATGTATGTATATATATGTGTGTAAATATATGTATATATGTATATGCAGTCAATAAGAATAGTTATAAAGCAAAGACTAAAATCTTACTATCCATCTTTCCAGTCCCTCTCACTGAAGATAACTACTGTTAATATTTTATGGGAGGGGGGAATCTTTCTGGGGGAAAAATAATATCCATATGTGGAAGATACTCAGTTGTGCACCCAGAACAGAAACTACCCCCAGCCAGCTGCCACTTAGGTTTGGAGACATTCTCTGTTAGGAATTCAGGAAGGGAAACTGACAAACTCTGTGCTGAGTGTTTCTCTTTGGTTGTATTATGAATTTCCCTAGAATGATCACACCAGAGTCTCAATAGGAGATACTACCTTATGCACAGGTGAGTTCAGTGAGCAGTTTCCTTCTACCTTTCATTCTGTTTGTTTTCACAGTATGTGACTCCAGCCATGAGGAACAAAGCTGTTGCCTGCAGATAAAATGCCGCATAAACAAGTTGACAAGGGTAGAAAACATATGGCAAAGTTGTTGCATGTTGTTAAATGTAAATACCATTTGAAATCATCTTTTTAATTACTGCACACTTGGCTGTGATGATATGAAACAAAAATATCTAGTTATTCCATTGAACAGTTATTCAAAAAAGGAAAGTGATATAAAAAAGGAAGCTGATTCACTGTATGTGTATACATGTGAGGTTGGAGTGAAGGATGGGGTATAAATTTCTATGATGATATAGACAAGGCTCATTTTTGACTGAAGTGTGCACCTTTCAATCAATTACTGATTATAATAATAAGCATGAGATATGAGTAGAAATTTTAAAAAGCGAGCTCAGTGTATAATTTGCTTTCTAATTGGTATGAAATTTTATTTAGATCTTTCTTTAATGTATGTTTAGCTCTCTATTTAAGTATTTACTGAGATCTGACCTTGTGCAAAGCTGGGTTTTTAGATACTGAGGATACATGGTGTTTGAGAAGCCAGTCAAGGTTCGGCTTCTACTGCTAACATTTAGTAAGGACACAGACTCATTAACTTAAAAATTTATCTCTAACTGGTTTTTGGGATGGTCCAAACATCATGGCTTTTTTTCTTAAACCAGTGACATTTAAGATGCATGTAGTCTAGAAAGAGAAACCTACTACTATTTAGTCCTACTTTACAAATTTGGCTCTCAGTTAATTAGTTAATAGATGCCTCACTAAAGGAATGGGCTTTACGTAGTCTTGGCATATATAATAGTGTGAGTTTGTTAAAGTCCCGTGAGGGGGTTAAAAAAAACATTTGGGTGCTATGGCTGAGAGCCTCCTTTTCTGCATTGTCAGTAATTAACTGAAAAGGTTCAGAATATAATGTAATTAACAATTAGTTACTGTTAACCCTGGGCAAACAGAAGTTAATTTCAAAGAAAATGTGAAGACTTTTTTTATGCCTCCTTACTTCCACTGGGTTACTTCCAAGACTAGATCAGCAACATAAGGTTTAGAAGAAAATAGGCAAATGTGATTCTCCAAATTATTACATTTAGAATGATTAAGCATTGAGGCCCTACCATACCGCACAGGGTACTACATCCAATCTCTTGGGTTAGAACATGATGGAAGATAGTATGAGGAAAAGAATGTATTTATGTATGACTGGATCACTGTGATGTACAGCAGAAACTGACACAACACTATAAATCAACTGTACTCTAATACAAATATAAAATAAAACAAGTTAAAAAATGTGTGATACTCCAGCCAGTACTGTGCCTTCTCCAAGTGAGAAGCAGTCATCAATCTCTTGGTTCATACCTCGCTCTAGAATCTTAGGGCTATAAACCCTGTTCTTCTAAGAACTCCCTCAAGTGCCTCATGGTATGTGTGGTCATTCCCCTGGGGATGAGCTTTGAGTGCTATAGCTCCCTGAGCTTCCAACCTGGAAGGAAATGCTAATCTCTCTTTTTTGAACCCTCCCTCCCTCCAGGAGTGTTTCTCTAAGGGTGGGAATAATATGCCTTGTGTTATCTGAAGGGATAAGGAGGATAAAAGCATAATAACTCCCTACCTTTATCAATTCTCTTTAAAGAATTCTGTCTCAAATCTCTAGTCTTAAGTAGCTTAGATGGGGTAGTGCTGAGTGGACGGGTTCTGCTGTCATTGAATAAGTCATGCAAGGATGTTTCTGGTATTCTTCTTTAGGATGACTTGTTGTTTATCAGGCTTTGTCCTCATCCTTTTTAGCTTTAGTGAATATTTTCAGGCATCAGAAAAAGTCCCATTTAATATCTTATTACTTATCATATACTTACAGGTAATCATAAATGCTGCAAAAAAAAAAAATGAAGTCAGATAAAGGAAAAGAGAATAATGGAGTAACTCTCCTCTGGCAGAGTGGGGAACAGAATGTCCCTTCTCCTTTCCTCCTGCTCATAGTTTCCCACCAGGAGAATGCAGTCTAGAGGAGTCAGGGTCCCAAGATACAGCATGGACCTGAGGGTTGGGCAGTGTGCAGGCTCCATGCTCCTCTGACTTCATGCTATCTGACCATGGCATGGCAACCTAGAAAACTATTGTTTTTAAATTGTTTAATTGCTTTAGGTTCCAACAAATTTTCCTTTTTGAGTCAGAAGAAAAAGTGATGGCATTTCAGCTCAGAGCTCCAAGCTTAGGAGAATTGTTTTCTCCAATGAGCTTTGTACGAGGATGTTTCAGACAGAAGATAGTAAGCTTTGGGGAACATAAAGAGAATATAGAGCAACCCCTTTAATCACTGTGTGTTTATAAAAATCTCTGTTTCAAGTTTTTCATTGCTTTTATTTAATTCATAAAAAGCTGCTTTTATAATATAAAGCAGGTTTAATTTTTTTACTCTGATAATCTGTTGTTATAAATGATGTGTATTTAAATATAAAAATGCATGTTTCTGCACACTAGAGTGCCCAACAACATTATAAAGTAGAAAAATAAGCCTGAATCTTTGTTTTTGAAAAATTATTTTGATATAATTTTTTAGTAATAAAGTATAGATTTTTATTTAGACATAACTCAAATTAGAATTACAATTTGTAGAATTTCACTAAAAACTTATGGTTACCAAAGGGGACAACTAGGGGTGGGACGGATGGACTGGGGGTTTGCAATTGGTATATGAACACTGAAGTATATGGAATGACTGGCCAACAGGGACCTGCTGTACAGCACAAAGAACTCTACCCAACATTCTGTGATAATCTACGTGAGAAAAAGATGTGAAAGAGAATGAGTATGTGTATGTCTATAACTGAATCACTTTGTTGTACAGCAGAAATTATTATACCCTTGTAAATCAACTATATACTTCAGTGAAACTTAAAAAAAGATAAAATTTTGCATTATTGTATTTTTTTGTACCACAAAACATTGTTCACATGAAAATTATTTTTTGTAACTTAGATTACATTTTTGTCTCATAAAACTATTTTGTAAAACTTTACAAGTCTCCAGTGAACTTGTAAAGTTTTCACTGTGAACTTCACACACAATCATTTCTACATCCTCCTAATCAGATTAAAATTGATTTCCATATTATCACTTAAATCATCAGAGGAATGGATGTAAAATTGTCATCAGTTTTTTCATCCCAGTTGAAAAATCCTCATTTGGCCTATGTCTAACCATTCTATCTTATGTGTTTAGAGTTCTTTTACCTGTTCTATCTGGGATGCAGACATTTTTCTTGAGTGTAGATTCCTTTATATAAATACTTATTTTCACTGCCTTTGGCCCATGAACTTCAATTCCTCTAGTATTTTAAGATTGTATGTGAAGATTTAATTCACAGAGCTCATGTAACACACATCCCACTTTTCCCCCCCAAAGAAAAGAAAAACATTTCAGTAAAGATGCTTCTTTTCTAGGTCAGTTAAATTGCCATTACTTAAGAAACAATATTCTTGGTCTTTTTTTAGCTGCTGGGCATTCAATACAGTAACGCAAAGTCCCTATGCTCAAGGAATTTACAACAATTTTGTTAAAAAGTAGGGCATGTTGTTTGTTTGAAATGTCAACTTCAGGGTCCAGAATTTTTGAATACACAGTTAAGTGTCATTAAATACATTTGAAATATTGTCCTACTGTCACCATCATTCATCTACGGAACTCTTTTTATTTTGCAAAACAGAAAGTCTACCTATTAACTAATAACTCTTTGTTGCCATCCCACCCCAGCACCAAGGAACCACCATTCTACTTTCTGTCTGAATGAATTTGACTACTCTAGCTACTTCATATAAGTGAATCATAACATATGTGACAGACTTATTTCACTTGGCATAATGTCCTCAAACTTCATTCATGTTGTAGCAAATTTAAGGATTTCCTTCTTTTTTAAAGTTAAATCATATTCCATTATACATATATTCTGCACTGTGTTTATCCATTCATCTCTTCTTGGGCACTTTGCGTTGCCCCTGCAATGGCTGTTGTATATGCTGCTATCTTTTTAAGACCTTACTTTCAGTTACTTTGGATATATGCCCAGAAGTGGAATTGTAAGATAATAATGTAATTCTACCTTCAATTTTTGAGGAGACATCATACTGCTTGTGTTAACACCTGCACCATTTTATATTTCCACCAGCAAACAACCTACAGATGTTCTAATTTCTCCATATCTTGCAACACTTACTATTTTCTGATTAAAAAAATACTTTTTTTTTTTTCCTGGTAGTAATCATTCTATTGGATGTGAGATGGCATTTCACTGTGCTGATTTACATTTGCCCAGTGATTGGTGATTTTGAATATCTTTTCATGTGCTTATTGGCCATTTATATATCTTCTTTGAAAAGGCATCTTTTTAAGTCATCTGCTAATCTTTTAAAATTGGAATTTTTTTGTTACTGTGTTATAGGCTTTTTTAAACTTTATAACTTAATTAATACATTATTTCAGTGAATATCTTTTGAGCACTATTTATATATTTAGTGATAAATTATATTGACATTTTATTAAGATATTTATTTTGACATTATATGTGGAAATTCACTTCATTCTGACTTTTTTCCAAATAATGTAACTTCTATATTATTAGAGTTAAAAATAGTCAATGAATTACTTTTATGAGGCAAGAGAGAATCTTAGAATTTTATCCTCGTAATTGATAAAGGCACCACCTGGAAACCTTATGGTGCTCTAGTGTTTTAAGTTCACTGCTTAATTGTGGTGGATGAATTATAGGTAAGTATAAATTACTTTTTTATATAGAGTAATTTTCAAGCAGTATTTCCTCAAGCCAGTGATAGCAGAATTTAGTGTTTTTATGGGACTGTAACTATCTGGGCATCTGCTGATGATCATTTTTGGAGTCTGTTGCATTTTTGAAGAACTTTCATGATGGAGAGAAACCCTCTTTCAAACGTGGTATATCAATCCTGATGAACTAGTCTTAATTAAAGGTAAAAGATCAAATAGCTTTACAAAGTCTTTTTTTTTTTGCTTTATGATATAATAATAAATAATAAATAGAAATTCATCAATGTCAATTATATTTTTGATATAATTAAATTATTAATTCTTTGATCTTTTTTTTTCTTTAAAATGGGGGAATAAAGAAGCTATAATTTATCTTTGTCACAATTAATAAATTGTATCTTGGAAATCTGAAGTCAAGTCCAGTGGTTACTTGTCCTCTCAGGTTCACCTGGAGGACTTACTTTAGGCAGTGAGCCCCAACATCAGAGGCATATGTTGGGCTAAGTCCTAAAGATCTGTAATTTTAAATAGTACCCTAAAATTTCCTGAGATAGCCTGTTAATTCTTATTTGGGATAATAATTAGTCCTCCCCCTTAATTTTTAGGATTATAAGGGTGAAGCTTAGTCTAGCAAAGTTACTTGGCTAAGAGCACATCAAGAGTAAGTGACAAAGCCTGGATTTGAATGCAGTCCTTCTTATTCTAAAACCATATGTGAATTGTCAGTGTTTAAAGAATTAAATAAAAGAGCTAACAATTAGTAAGTATTATTCATTCTGAAGCTATTTCTGTTTTTTTCATTTTTGAAAGTAAACTTTAGACTCTGTCATGGATTCCGGTTTGTCAGTATAAACTGGTCCTCATTGTATGTATAAATGCTGGAAGATGAGTGAGGTAGACTCAAGATGAAACCTCTGCTTTGCTTTGGAAGTTACTTACTAAATTCATCTACTCTATGTGTTTTTATAAGACATGGCATGTACTTAAAATAATAAAGTACACCCTTTAGGAGACATTTGTGCTGATTTGAATACCAGACATTTGTTCACATTGTTACTGTGTTAGTGTTGTATGGTGGTTAAGATTTGGGCTTTAATGTTTACCTGGGATCAAATCCTGAGCCTCCTTCTTAGTACCACCATAGCATGGGCAACTTTCCTGTCCATTTTGGACCTTGGTTCTTTTATTCCCTAAATGAGGATATCCTAATCATTATGTCTCACAGAATTGTTATGAGTTAAATTAGATGAATCATATAAATAAGTTGACCAGTACTGGGAACATGTATAAACAGTAACAAATTTAACTCTATTTACCTGGATGACTGTATAACTTACCCATGTGTTCATGGGTTGAAATGTCTTTACATTTGAATATAATGCCTGAAAGGTGTAATTACTCAAGGTGAGTGAGGCAGGAAATTATTGTGGGCATAGCTGGTATTTTAAATTCAGGAAAAACAAAAGCAAAAATAAAATAGTATTTCTCAAACACAGGTGGAATGAAAGAACATGAAATTTTGTTTCTATTAACATTTCTTTTCTGCTTGATCTTGATGGAGCCCATCCTAGGTGCTAAAAGTGGTCTAGGAAGAATTCTCCTTCCCCCTGTTAGAAAAATGTTACATGAAATTCCTAGCTGAGTGGTATGCATTTTTGATTCTTGGCCTCTTTGGCGTTCATATGTAGTGTCTACCGAATACAATCAGAGAGATTAATTGACAATTAAATTGAAGGTAGAACTTAAATTATTTGAGATCTTACCCTAATGTGTCTGAAACAGTAGGTGAAGAGCTGCTTTAGAAAATATGTTTCCAACTATTGCTATTGCATCTTGCCTCAGAGATCTGAAAACTCATCAGTGATATCAAGATTGGGTGGTTTGTCATTTTGATACTTTTAATTTGCTTTAATTCACGTGATATTTCTGTTATTAGTGTTTAGTTTGTTATTTGCTATTTGAAAATTGTAGAAATTTATGTGCAGTATCTCTTTTTCTTCTGTTGTTAACTAATTTGTCAAAGATGGAAACCATTTTGCTTTCTTCATTTCATTATCATTTTCAGTCATATTCAGAAACTGGAAAATTGAATGGCTTCCTATGAATTTTAAATACCAGGTTTAGTTGGATATGCTAGATGTCACTTTTGAACCTTTAAATCAGTGTTTCTAAAGTATCACTGTGTTTAAAAGGCACATGAGATGTTTGTAAAACAGTTTCCTAGTGTCGCAACTCCCAAAGACTCTGACTTAATAGATACGCATTGGGCTTAGAAACCCATGCTTTTAATAGAAATCAGACTCTATTTAAGGATGTGAACAAAGGATGATACTTATAGAAACTGCTAGACTAAAGTTAATCTCATATTAGAAAATCAGTTATTACTTCCTATTCCCATGGGAAGAATTTCAGAAACTTTGGAGACAGGCTTGCTCTCTCTATTATAAAATAGATTGTTTGATGGAGTATGATAATGTGCAAAAACAGAATGTGTATGTGTAACTGGGTCATCATGCTGTACAGCAGAAAAAAAATTGTATTGGGGAAATAACTATTAAAATTATAATAATAAAGAAAAAAGATTGTTCTTACTTGGGGCTTCACACTGGGCTGTAGCATGAGGTAGTTCAAAGAATACCCTCTTTGTTGCTATAACCTTGAATTTTATCAGCTGAGTAACCCTTGCAAAGCCACTTAAGTTCTCTCCTTTTCTATAAATAACAGTATAAATGACAGTCAGAGGCAGTCCGGAGGATTAAGAGAAATAAGAGCTGTCTGAAAAGATGTTGCCATAGTGCTTGGTATATCTTGAGAAATCAATACATGTTCGTTCTTTTCCCATCTATCTCCCTCATTTCTGCCACTTATCTTTCTTGACTCTCTAAGTCTTCATGACCTCTGCCTTTGGAATATTTACTTGCATTTAAACCACTTCTTTGCCCTGATCACTTGTTTCAGTGTGACTTTCACCATTGAATTCTGAATCTTTCCCCATCTTACCCTAGTAGTTCAAATGAACTCCTGTTTTGACACTACAGTTCTGCTTTCATTGAGTACTGAACCTAAGTTCCGAATTTCATTGACATGTCATATGTGCCAAGTGTGAATTCTTAAGGTGGAATCGTAGATTCCCCCAAATCGGAGTAATAAAATTAGTATTTATTACAAACCTCTCTATTATTCTGTAAATTCTATTCTTCATAGTCTTAAGGAGGTTTCCTATCTAGTGTACTCTAGCTCTTATGGGGAATTAAAATATAGTTTGACCCTTTTTTTTTTTCCTTAGTAATCGCTTAACAAAAGCATCTCTTGCATAAAATGGAGGGGTGCTTCTGTTGTTTACAATGTCAAGTTGGTCCAGTTCTCTCAAAGCCCAGGTTACTGCTACCTCAAAATAATAACTTAAACATTTATAACTCCTTGATCCCTATGAGTTAAGTAGCTTCTAAACAGAACTTGTGTTCAGGGAATACTTTGTGTTCAGAGAAACTAACTGATTAATTTGAAGAGAAAGCTTATATTTCAAAGTATAGAGACAATAAATCTATTTTTGGTGTAGCCGAGTGCTCCTAAAGAAAGTTATTATAAGGAGGATGTTATGTTGATCTCAAGACTTAAAATGTAAGTGTATTTTCTAGAAAATGCCAAAAAGCATTACATGACTAAGTCCCCTCTGCTCAGAATCCACAAATTATATTTAACTAAACAATCACAATGTACTGAAGCATGGAGAATTTCATATCTCAGTTCTTCTAAATAGATATATTTGGAATGCTTGTTGAATCTGAGGCATATAATAGGACATTTATCAAGACACAAGCACATATCCTTGTGCCCATATATGTTGATAACAGTGTAAATAAATGATTTAATTATTTGACCTCAGTGCTGCTATTCATCCTTTTAAGCAGGTATCTCATGCTGATTATGTGCCAAGAGCTATAAAAGGTTCTGCAATAAATATAAGGAGAAAATTTCAAGACATGAGCACTCTCCAATTGTTGGTGAGGCTATAAATTGGTACATTTTTACAGGAGAAGTGAAATGTTGAAATGTATACATCTTTTTTTTTTTTTTTTTTGTCTTTTTAGGGCTGTACCCATGGCATATGGAGGTTCCCAGACTAGGGGTTGAATCTGAGCTGTAGCGGCCAGCCTATGCCACAGCCACAGCAATGCAGGATCCGAGCCACATCAGTGATTTACACCATACATCACAGCAATGCCAAATCCTTTAACCCACTGAGCAAGGCCAGAGATTGAACCTGCGTCCTCATGGATGCTAGTCAGATTCATTTCTGCTGAGCCATGATGGGAACTCCTGAAATATATACATCTTTAATCCTACGTTGCCACTGCCATTCTGGAAGTTTCTTTAAAATGGAAATGCTTGTGTGTGTATGTTTGTATAAAGAAATGTATAAGTGATTTTAATTGCATCATGTTATATAATAAGAAATGAGAAGCAACTCAAATGCCCCTCAGGTGAGCAATTATTAAATATGCAGGACACAGGAATTTTGTGGTATATTATTCATAATGGAGTAATTCAATACAATGAAGTTAGCCTTACAAAGTAAAAGAAGTGTTGGTGAACAATATGTGTATCATGACGACATTATTTTGTTTAAAAAGTCAAATTAGGAGTTCCTGCTATAGCGCAAGCTGACTACAGCAGCTTGGGTTGCTGTGGAGGCACAGGTTCAATCCCCAACCATGTGCATTTAGTTAAAGGATCTATTGTTGCCACAGTTGTGGCATAGCCCTGGTTCAGAAAGTCCATAAGCCAAGCGTGAAGCCAAAAAAAAAAAAAAACAGCAAAATACCTTAATAAAATCAATAGCAATATATACTTTAAGATAGGTAAAGAACTAGTAAAACTATTGAAGACGCATATCTATAGGATGAGATAATGGGAATTTCATTTTCTCTATTATATATTCCTATAGTATTTAATAAGACTTGTAATATATTTTTATCCTGAAAAACAACTTTTTTCTTATATAAAAAAAAAATTCCTGGTCTATAATCTAACGTGGTAAGCAGATGTGTGTACTAGGTTTTATAGAATTAAGTCACTTGTTGGAAGTGAAAGGCTAATCAGAGATGGCAGGACCAGAAGTCAGAGTCTAATGCCTTAGGCAACAGCCTAGTATCTTGTGAAAATGTGTGTCCTTCCAGGCTCCCCAGGTAACTAGGAATGCTTGACTGTTTGATTGACATCCTCAAAGTAACAGCCATTCAAAAATACCTGTACATTTTTGCAGCCTTTAATTAAAGAGAAGCTACACTAGAAGACAAAGCTGGTGCAGAATTATCAAGTTAGAAGCAAACTAAAAGCAGTTATTTCTCCAAAAAAGAAAATGCTTCAAATGTTTGTGATTTTTAAAAAGTAATTATTTTTAACCTAACATAATGGGTTGGAACAATTACAGCTTAGGAAAAGGAAAATTATAGATATAAACTTTCAAAGATGGCAGGAGATACAGGTCTCTCTTGCTTTAATACATTATAATATATAATTTTTCCTTTACCAACAATGTTACAAATGCATTTAGCTGTCAAGGAACTTGAGTGTATCTAAGCATTGTGTTTCATTTTGAGCCTGATTGGATGAAAATGAAAGAATGTGTTTATCTGAAGGAACTGTATTTACTCTTACTTTGAACAGCTTTATATGAAAGCAGGAAATTTACCCAGTCAGTGGATTGTGGTCAAATTTTTGCATCTCTTCAGGGTTAAATTTCTTTGTGGTTATACCTGGAATCTTGCACGTCCAAATTTGCAGCTCACATTCCTATCTCTAAAAGTTTCTCATCTTCTTGTGACTTTCAGGGTAAATTCTAGAAAGTTAGAAGTTGCCATTCCTTGCTCTATCGCCTTCTAAGTCTCCATCATCTTGAATTTTTTATCTGCGGATTGAAGTTCACTGACAGCTAGGAGACTTATGTTTCTGTGACCATAAGTGATGATCTAGTAGTCTGCCCATTTTCCTAAGCAGGCGGATGGAAACTATTTCTGTTGTAAATGGCGACTGTAATAAATAATAGGATTTATTCAACTAAATCCTCTTTATATCCTGCAGAGTAAAGCAGAACTATCTTAATGGCAGGGAATAAGGGGGTAATTTTGTTGGCAGAGTCTTGATTTTATTACCTTGCACTCTCCTTAGATTCTCTGAGCCACATCCAGCTGAAAAATAACCTTTTTGGTTCAGAGCTTGCAAAATCTCAGCATGCCATTTAGCACAGCAGCTCGAAGGTATGATTTAGAATTGCCTGCTGCTTGGGGACTGTACTGGGGTGAGAGGCCAGCAGGTTCTAATGCAGATACTGGCCCTTTTTGATCAGTTACAGTTACTTAGTAGGACTTCAGAGCCTTCAGCAGCCTCCCTCACCTTTCCTCTGAAGTTCTTCAGAAGCCATCAATTTCCCATAGTGTTTTCCCTGTCCCTGACCCTGATAGTCTTCCACCTATAGGGCTTTAAGGAAACACATAGGCATACATAAGCACAGCACAGTGACAAACAAACACATGCTTACACACACACACACACTCTCACACCCCTTCTTGGCACTTTTCAAAGCCCTGAAGTCCAGAGCGTGGTTCCTCACTGATTGATGGATTGGTTTGCCTGAAAGATTCCTTCACCTGACTTCACTAGGTTTAGCTGTAGAATGGGAATAAACTAATATTTATTGATGAATTATACACCAAACTCTCTGTTAAGCTTTTTACCATCCTTCTCTCATTAAATGAGCCTCTGAAGTAGCTAATTTTATCCCATTATCTAAGTAAAAAATTGAGACACACAGAGTCAATATAAGAACCCATGGCTTAAAGATTTAAATGTAAGACAAGACACCATCAAACTCCTGGAAGAGAACATAGGCAAAACATTCTCTGGCATCAACCTTATGAATGTTTTCTCAGGTCAGTCTCCCAAAGCAACAGAAATAAAAGCAAAAATAAACCAATGGCACCTAATCAAACTGACAAGTTTTGCACAGCAAAGGAAACCAAAAAGAAAACAAAAAGACAACTTACAGAATGGGAGAAAATAGATTCAAATGATGCAACTGACAAGGGCTTAATCTCTAGAATATACAAACAACTTATACAACTCAACAACAAAAAAGCCAACCACTCAATGAGAAAATGGGGAAAAGACCTGAATAGACATTTCTCCAAGGAAGATATACAGATGGATAACAAGCACATTAAACAATGCAAAACATCCTTGATTATTAGAGAAATGCAAATCAAAACTACCACGAGATATGACCTCACACCAGTCAGAATGGCCATCGTTAATAAGCCTACAAATAACAAATGCTGGATGGGGTGTGGATAAAAGGGAACCCTCCTACACTGTTGGTGGGAATGTAAGCTGATACAGCCACTATGGAGAACAGTATGGAGGTGCCTTAGAAATCTGTGCATAGAACTACCATATGACCCAGCAATCCCACTCTTGGGCATATATCCAGAAAAACTTTCTTTAAAACAGACATATGCACATGCATGTCTATTGCAGCTTTATTCACAATAGCCAAGACATGGAAACAACCCAAATGTCCCATTGACAGATAATCGGATTAGGAAGATGTGGTATATATACACAATGGAATACTACTAAGCCATAAAAAGAACAAAATAATGCCATTTTCAGCAACATCGCTGGAACTAGAGACTCTCATAACAAATGAAGTAAGTCAAAGAGAAAGACAAATACCATATGATATCACTTATATCTGGAATCTAATATACAAAACAAATGAATATTTCCACAGAGAAGAAAATCATGGACTTGGAGAATAGATTTGTGGTTGCCAAGGGGGAGGGGGAGGAAGTGGGATGGATTGGGAGCTTGGGGTTAGTAGATGCAGACTATTGCCTTTGGAATGGATTAGCAAATCTTGCTGTATAGCCCTGGGAACTATGTTGAGTCACTTATGATGGAGCATGATAATGTGAGAAAATAGAATGTATATATGTATGTGTAACTGGGTCACCTTGCTGTACAGTAGAAAATTGACAGAACGCTGTAAACCAGGTATACTAGAAAAACATCATAAAAAATTAACAAATCACATTACAGGCTTGAGATGAAGGAAAAAATAAAGAACCTATGCAGTTCCATGGAAGAGCTGGGATTCAGATTTCTGGGCTTTCCGGTTCTAAATTCATGAGCTTCTCATGGTATTCTCTTTATTAAATAAGGCAGGATTTAGGATTAGGGTGCAGTGATAAACATATTAGGGGAAAAATGTCAAAGTGTTTTCAAGGAGTGGTAGGATTTCCTTTTCCTTTTTTTTTTTTTTTTTTTTTTTTACTTTATTGTATTTTCTGAAATGAGCCTATCTATATTATGTTTAGAAAAGTCACATGAGACACTCAATTATGTTTACATTGACGGAGCGAATAGTTTCCATGGTAAATTTCCCAGGTAGAACTTGCCATCTATTTTGCAGTGAGGCTAAGAATCAGGGACAGTATTTCGTTTGCCCAGTGTTGTAGAATTTACAGATAACAGAGCAAGGAAGAAGTCCAAATCTTTGGGGGAAAAAAGTCCTTATCCTGCCACATTAACCTCTTAAGAACATGTATTAAAGTTCTCTGTTTTAGAGATCTAATGCTTAGGGCAAAAACTCTGACCTACCCTTTGTTGAATATATGGCTTAATTTATGTTTTAGTTTTATTTGGCATTTTAAAGCTACCTACTTATATCTTTATCATTTTTTTTTTTTTCATTTTAAGCCTTGGGTTTTCTGGACCTTGGGTAATGTTCTCCAAAAATCCCATTGGAGAATCTTTGTTGTTTTTGTTTTTTAACCTTTTGTTTTAGTTAAGTTTCAATGTGAGTGTTGAAGTACATACAAAAAATACTAAAATATTTAATTATATTCATTATTTCTGTGATAATGACATCCCCTGAATAATAAGAAAGAAAATAAAGTGTATATCACTACATGATATAGAAAATTATGCACATCCCTACTTGTATTCTAATGTTCCTGTAAGTGGCTGATGAATATCTGGAATAATACACAGATCTGCTTTGGCAAAGGAAATCTAGCTTCTTTCTTCTAGCTCCGCTGTAGCATTTTTAGGTCATGTGTTTGGATCCATTGTTGTATGTCTCAGGCGTTAGTAGACATCTGTTTTCTTGGCACAAAAGGATCTGTTTCTGTTTTACTAACTATTATTTGATAAGAACAACTGTCATTGGAAGTCATGTATGAGGAGCCATTAAGGAGAGAAAGGCATGACTTTTCCAAATGCCCACCTTATACGTTAATCCTTTTATACTGTTAAGATTGTTTCCCCCTTTGGATGTAAGTAACTCCAGGAAGGTTAAGTAGAACATATTATTGGCCTTACATCTTGGTTAGTAGGTATTCATGGACATCTAGCTGAGAGCCAAGATAGATCAGGGGCTCAAAAACTGGAAAGTAAGGGAATTTGGGACTAGAGAAGTGGAATCAAGTGGAGGAAAAGAGATGGTTAGGCGAGAGGTCAGATACTCACTGTCACTCTGTTCAGACTATTTTCAAAGCAGTATGTCTAGATTGCCCAGGTGGCATCATAAGCCTGATTTTGTTTTGTTGCTGCTACTACCACATAAAGACAACAACATGTACCTCTATCTGGATAAAACCTATGCTCAGGTAATTACAATTCCAGAGAGACTTATCAGATGGGACATGAACAGTGATGCCTGTCTCTGTTGTTTTCAACCCTTGAAGAGCATCTAGATAAATAATGTCTCTGAGTTTACCTGTTGTATGATTTTAAAGTCAACTTCACATTACATTTGTAAGCTACAGTGCAACATGGTATAGGGTTGAGCAATGATTTTTGATCCCACATATGTAATGTAAATTTTATCTTTTTTGCCCTGTATTTTGTATGTCTTATTCATGAGAAAATTGAGGAGTTTGCCTGGGCAGAAGCTAGAGGCAGCTAAAACATGGCTAAGGTGAGCACGAAGGATTCCATTTTATCTGAGTAACACAAAGACTCCCAAAAGAGAGTCCTAGCCTTCATTGCAATCTTTGTAGATCAGTTTACATTTTTAAACAGAGCTAGCTAATAGGTTGTATTGCACTTGTTAATCAAGATAAAACTCAGTGTGAAAATTATATCAGTGTTGCTTCAGAGAATGTTTATTTTCTTGGCTCTCACTTTTTTATGTGAAAGTTAGATACTGAGAGAAATATACATGTTAAAAAAATGCTTGCTTGGTGGTAGAAGAGAAACTGAGAAGAGTTATAAAACAGTCATTCATGGTAAATGATAAATATAAAGGAAGCAATTGACGAAGCTATAATCAGGAGATGACAAATACAAATATGATGTAGTACAATGCATTTTAGTGGACGCAGAGTTTAAAATAAGGATTTTGATAACTTTCTGTATTCTTATCTGTTCTCCGTTCTTGCAAAACATCTACTAATTCTACACCCCATCATGACTTCACAGCTTCAGGGAAGATCTGATGGGTGAAGAGATGACTGGTAAAACTGTATATTCTCTGATAAACATGAAGAGACCATCGGTAGCCATTTAAGATGATTTTTGTTTGTGTTTGCTGTTAAATACAGGTGATGTAATTGCTAGTCATATGATGCAAGCTCACTAAGCATTTTTAAAGATATTAATGAATAAATCAGTAGATGGCATTGACTACATATAATAAACCACTACCTCTTTATTGAACTAAACATAGTAAATTACTTTATGGAGAATTCATTTTGTAATTATATTCAACATTTGTTCATTACCGTATTTTTATACACCCCACCTTTAGTGCTTTACTATTTCAAAGTAGCAAAGACCTGCAAAGATGAATAATGTAAATGAAATTTTGAATTATATTGGTTTTGGATAATTAGCAGTATTTTTCTCTAGGGAGAACTTTAAAATATGATTTAGTAGTATTATAGAATTCTTTCATACTCTACCTGTACACATGTATATTCAATGTCTTCAGGTGATGGTTATTAATTTTCCCAATGTCTTCAAATGATAGTTATTAGTTTTCTGAAGTGTGTGGTTTTTTCTTTTCCTTTTCTTTCTTTTTAGATGAATCATAGCACTTCAGCAGAAGGAAAGAAAAAGAATGCCACTGAAGTAGTCAATGTGGGTTCTTTAGGGATGGTTCAGATTTTAAAATAAATGATTTAAACAATTAACTTAATAAAGGTCATGAGATTTCTTTGGTTGTCAGCCCATATCATATGTATTTTCTAGGACGAAATATTTGAATATCAAATTAGGCACAATTAGTATACTGAACCTGTGAACTTAACAAGAAATTACTTTTATTTAATGTGCCATTTGGGGGGAGATATTAGACAGAAGACTATGTTCTAGGTAGAAAAGAGTTATGAAGTTTTTGTCTGACCTTCCATATTGCACATTTCTTGAAATCCCACTGAGATCCCATTAGATGAGACCTTTAAATGTACCTTCCTCAGCTCTGAGGCCTTCTGTTTCATTTCCCCCTTTGGACCTAGTGTCATTAACCACACAGAGACAACTATTTATAGTTCTTGAATAGTCCCAGTTTCTTGACAGTTTAAAAAGCTACAGAGGCTTTCTATGTATACCAAAATAAATTGTCCATCACAACTAAAATATGCCTGATAGTTTATATTCTTTACAAGTAACTTCTCTGGTTTGTGAGAAGCATGATAAGGCCATTATACTTACAGTAATGATGTTTATAGCAGATGTTTTGTAAGAACATGAAATATAATGGACACATAAGGATCTGGAAACAGACATATAATGGACACATAAGGATCTGGAAACAGACATATAATGGACACATAAGGATCTGGAAATAGACATGTCACGTAGTTATGTGTGATATATGGAGCTTATATGTTATCATTAATCTATTAAGTGAACCAACTAAACTGAGCAGTGATATTTACATTTGAGGGTAATGAAGATTTATTGTAAAGTAGTCTTTATTAATACCTCTTTTCACAGGCTTCCCCAAGTTACTCAAGGGGAAATTAAATTTTGGAAAGAATTTCATTTAACTTGCATAATTTTAAAGTTAAATTATAATGATGAATATGCTAGCAAAGACTGTGCCCCAACGTAGAACATTATATTGCAAAGTTGTTAAAAATACCCAGTTTGTGCTTGGCCCTCTTATAAATGTTGATCAACATTTTCTTTTTTGTTTTTGAGGATATTGTAATTAATTTGAATTTCAATTGAATCTTACACAACATTAAATATTTTGCAAAATGTTTGCAATATATCAAATAATATAATTTTAGTATATTATTAGACTGAAATGAGCAAAAGCAAAAATCATTGAATAAAATATAATTTATGAATTCAGAAAATATTGAAAATGATGTAACATAACTGATCATTTTAGTATTTTGTTTCATGTCTTTAGGTAGTAGGTGATATGAAGGAAGTTAGATTTCAAATATTTCAGAATAGGTGAAGATATTTCTCCATACTCTGAGATTCTGGAAAAAAATTGCTTTATCTTAGAAGGCTTTTAGAACCTTGATATTAATTATGTTAACTATTTCAATGAAGAAGAAAATACAAATGGAGTGAAACAATCTAGTGTGGACACATGAACATTTGGATTTGGGCTTTAACAGTCAGGTAAACTGATAGGAAAGAAAGATAAACATATGAGACTATGATAATGGTTCAAGATTTGGTGGAATCCTAGACGCCAAAGTGTAAAGTGAAACAAGGTTTACCCAGAGCTAAGGGCAATGAAAAGGATTTTTAATGTTAGACTTAATTTGATATGTAACTTTTGACAAATTATGCAGTATTAATGATAACTCCATGAAAACAGAATTCCTCACTTAGACTTCTGTTTTTACTTTAGTATCTGATATCAGGAAGAGAGATATTAAGGAGAAAAAATCCATGCTGATTTAGATTTTAAGATAGAAACATACTCATTATATTTACAAATGACATGAAATCAGACAAAAACTGGATTTTTTCAGTTTTATTGGGGTATAATTGACAAAATTGTAGGGTATTTAATGTGTACAATATGTAAACTTTGTGAGAGGATTCCTGCCATCAAGTTAATCCTTAGTATGTATTTTTATTTATTTGTTTATTTAAATTTTTGTTGCCCCATGGCATATGGAGCTCCTGGGCCAGGGATCAGATCTGAGGCACAGCTGCAGCAGTGTGGGGTCCTCAACCCACTGTGTTGAGATGGGTTCGTGACCCAGCACTCGCAAGATGCTGTTGATCCCATTGTGCCACAGTGGGAACTCCTTAATATGTGTTTTTAAATGAATGTGTTATTTTCAAGGACTCACTTGGTCTTGGTTTTGATTGGAGATGAAGAAAAAGATGCTGCATCCCAGTTAACTGGAGCTTAGATCACCTTGGTTGAGAGAGAATAGACTCTAAAACAAATATTATGGATTTGAAAGTCATAAAAGCAAGAAGAGGTGACGAATTTTGTGAGAAAGATTTGTAGGCATTTGGGAAGGGCACCTTGGCGGAGGAAAGGATCTGGACCTTCCTTCCAGGATAGTAGAAAGACTACTGCAAAGAGAGCACGTTGCTCTCTTCAGTGGGCAGGTACATTGTACTGGCATTGGGCAGGCATCTGAGAAATTACACCAATAAAGTGACTCTAACACAGTTCATCTTCCATCTATGACAGAGTAGCTTTTAACATGCTACACTTAATCAAAAATAATTGACTTTGTCTAGATACTCATGTTGCAACAGAAGAAAGGCTGGGGGGAAATGTAATTGTAATGTATACATGTAAGGATAACCTGACCCCCTTGCTGTACAGTGGGAAAAAAAAAAATTGAATGAAGTACAAAAAAATGTGAATGTACCAGAAAGGTCAAGAAAATGGAGAAAAAGAAAATGCATTGAGGTATACCTCACCCCAGTTTTTCAGCTTAGAGCATTTGCCATTTACCAGTGTTAGGAAGAGACACTGAAGGAAAAGCTGTTCCGAGCACATGCAGTGTCACTGGGCTAGAGAGAAAAGACAAATATCCAAACAAAATGGTTTTCTAGTTACCAACAAAGACTGCAGTTAATGGGACAAGATTGTAGAAAAAAGTTACTTATGCAAGGGATGAGAAACAAATAAGTAAAAGAAAATCAGCTATTAAAAAATACTAAAATGGTAACCAGAGATTTAGGAAGTATCACACTGCTCTAGAGACCCCTCCCCCCCAAAAAAAAAGTAACTTCATAGTTCATTAAGGAATAACAGTCATGGTAAACACCTGAGGCTTTTAGTTGAAATCATGTGATGGTTTGTTACAAAGTAAGGGCAAATCATAAGTAGATCAGCCCTCACAATGTCTGAAAATAGCTTTGACCAAATGTAAATGGTCTTTCTTATATTCTATGGATCAGCTAGAAGCAACATAATATCTCTCTAAAGATTTATAACAACATCTAGGGTTTCAGTTCATTTTCATAATAAACAATCAGAACCAACATTCAGTAAACTATCTCGGATTTTAAGAAAGAGGATCAAATAACCAAAGCCAAGAAGAACGTAATAGAAATAGACCCACTGCTAATCCAGATGAAGTTCTAAGATATAGGCTTCAAAATAACTGGTTAATATGTTAACCATAGATAAAATATGAGAAATTGAACTAGAATCTGTAAAAAAAAAAGATTAAATAAAGCCGAAGAGAGGACTAAAATCTTGGAGGCTACGTCTGTAGAAAATAAATTGAAGCCTAAAAGGGAATAATTATTGAAATTACAGAAAAGAGCACAACAAAGATGTAGAATATTGTGCAAAATTCTAATGTGTATATAAATGAATTTATGGAGAGAGAATGGAGGGCAGAAGCAGTATTTGAAAATATGACAAGAACTCCCTCATATTGGTGAAATAAATCAAGCCGTAGATAGAACTATACATGACATCCCAATAGTTGATACAATTTAAGATAAAGCTTTGTTTTTATAATTTCATTTTAATAATGAGAAAATATCAAAGTAATTGAGGAATGATTGACAATAATTTTCCAGCATTTTTTGAATGTGTCAAGATATATTAAAGAGAAAAACTGAGAACATGACACTATTGGATGACTAATATTTGAATGAAATTTGGAATCCTATTTTGGTTCTGGGAATGAGAAAATGACATTAATGAAAAAATTTGTTGAAATTTCAATAAGATTTATAGTTTATGTAATAGTATTATAATGTCATGATATGTTAATAGTATTATAATACTGTGTTAATTTCCTGTTTTTGCTAATTGCTCTATAGTTTTAAAATACATTAAATTTAGGTTGAGCCATGTGAAAGATAGACAAGAACTTTCTATTTTTGAAATTTTGATGATTATTTCAAAATAAGTAATTTAAAAATCATAATAAATATATAATCAAATGTTATGTATCATATTTTTAAAATATTGAATGCCACAAAATCTGTAGCACAGTCTATGAGATTAATTGATGTTGTGGGTTTTTTTCCTATTTGTGTTTACTTGAAAAGTATCCTGAATTGTAATAATGAGTAGTTCACTAATAGCTAATCTTGGCAAATAATTAGTGAGTAAATAGAATTGTTTAATATTGTGAAGGTAAAATACATGCCAGAGATAAATACTCTGGAGGCTAAGTTGGACTTGTAACCATAATGCAAAATTAAAAAAACAAAAGCATCATTATTCTTATTAGTTTTAAAAATAAATTTTTCACAGGATTTCACAAGGATCCTGTGAAATCAGATTGTTATGATCATTATACAACTACAGATGTGATAAATTCATTTGAGTAAAAAAAATAATAATAAAAAATAAAGTTTTATAAGCTTATATTTATAAAGTAGATGTATCCTAATAATGTAGTGGTTAAATTAATTTTATATGTGCTAGGATTTTATGTGTGATTTCATTAGCAAAAAGCCAATTGCTTCTATAGTAGTTGCTAAGAAGCAAACCATCTTAGCCAGTATTATTATGGTACGCACATAACTACAAGCACATTTGTGGCATGGATTATATCCAGAGCACCTATAAGAGTACTTGTTAATACCCTTTTTTTTTTTCTACTTTTTAGGGCCACACCTGTGGCATATGGAAGTTCAGGGCTAGGGGTTGAATCAAATCTCCTGCCAGCCTATACCACAGCCACAGCAATGCTGGATCTGAGCCATATTTTTGACCTACATTGCAGGTTGCAGCAACACCAGATCCATTAAGTGAGCCCAGGGATCGAACCTGCATCCTCACAGACACTACATTTGGTTCTTAGTCCACAAACTCACAATGGAACTGTGCTAATGCTCATTTGGTACCTATGTTATTAGACTAATCTCTGTGGATAAGACATAGATAAGCCTTTATTTATCTTAAATTCTTGAGGGATAGCATTTTTCATACTCATTAAAATAATCAACTTTTCAAAATGCTTCATAACTCCTTTGTTAATAAACCAAATATTTAAATGTCTTCCATGAATAGCTATAAACTTATTTCCATTTCAACTACCATTTTGAACAGATGTGAGCCTACTATCTACTTCAAATTGGGATGATTTTATGCAGAGCTGAATATGAATGGTACTGTCCTCCATTACAGGCTGCTTAAAAAGATGGAGAAGAATAACCCAAACTAACCCAACCACCAAATCAACCTAATCATCACGAGTTAATGGTATTATATCCTAGAATGAAGATAATCGACCTTGGGATGTTATTGGAAGGAAGATACTTGAATATTTTAAGGTGTAAACATGCACTTGGCCAGATACATATGCTAAGGATAGAGGAGATGAAATGCATCTGTGTAGAACTGAATTTTTTTCTAGCAGCTAAGTGTGATATGCTTGGCTGACATTTGCCTCAGTCATGCAAACATACACAAACGTCACTTTCCCCACCTTCCCTGTGGGTTATGAAGGATTCCATAAATGCACTGAGGTCTGCTAGAAAAAGGAAGGAAAAAAAAAAAAAGAGAGAGAAGCTTTCATGTGTATTTCACTCTCTAGTAAATCGATGAAATAATGTGAAGTGTGTATCCTGTGATAACCAGGATTGTGATAATGGTGAAAATGAACTTGAGCAAACCCAGAGTTTGGATGTGGATTTTTCAGTTGATCAGGACATTTTATGTCCCTGGTGGAGGAATGATGCATAGTTTAATACCTAACCAAGTATTTCACTGCTGATTTTTAGACAATTTTAGGTATAACTCTAAGTCACTTTTCAGGATATAAAAAGAAGCAAACCATCTTAGCCAGTATTATTATGGTATGCATGTGGAATATAATTTCTCTTTGATACAAAGCATCACACAAAAAAAGGTCTTTTTAAATATTTTCTCACTTAGCCTATAACTACAGTTTTTTTGTTGTTGTTGTTGTTTTGTTTTTTTTAAGAAACTCAGTTACAGACCAGAAAAATGACTTGCCTGCCCAGGAATCCTGATGTTAGTGTTTGCTTCTTATAATAATTCAGTCACAGGAATGATTTATCACTAGTAACCAAAAGTTCTACAAAAATTCCTTTTGTTTGTTTGTTTGTTTGTAAGTAAATAGGGACTATTTCCCTATTTTATTCAAACTATATCCAAATATGTGAGGGCAATATGAGCCAAAGTATCTTCTAAGACACAGATATTTTTAGAGTTTTTCTTAAAATTTCACCGTAACAGATCTTAAAGGGAATAACAATGTACTGAGCACCATGGCCCCAACCTGGAGACTACCTGCTTATTAACTACTATACCCATTTAGAATCATGTGCTGAGGTCAACTGCTTCAATCTTTCTTATAGTTTCTGGTCAACTGTGGGGGCAAAAATGAGTCTATTCTAGCATCTGCATTGAAAATTTTTTCTGAAATTTGGCAAAGTCATTTGGGCACAAAATTGGGTTATTTCCAAATAGGATAGAGTCAAGCAGCAAGCTAAATCTTTTCCTTGCCACCCCCTCTGTGCCTTCCTTCTAGGAATGGAATTGACTGGCAGGTGGGAGTTTGAAATCTAGAAGCAACTCTAATGTTTAAGAGATGAGTTTAACAATTTATTCTTTTTTTTAAAGGTAATTTTTGTATTTTGAGGTATATAATTTGTCATTTCTAAACACTCTCATTAGAAGCCCTAACTGAACAAACACTATTGATAATGACATTGAAAACTGTCACATACCTACTTGCTCAAACTTATAATGACTTGTTGTGGGAGAAATAGATAGTAAGACACGTTTCATTCATTTTACTCTCAGCAGTGCCCACCAGGAGGGAAGGACTTGCTGATCTAAATTAGAGCAGATTGGTAAATTATGTGTATGTCTTTGAAAATTTATTTTTTAGTTTCCTTTTCACAACCATCATATTCAATTTTACCCTCGACTCATGGTCTATAGAGATGAATTTCATAAAAATTAAGTGGAATTATGGTTTCAGGATTTGCAACATATATGTATATTACAGATCTATGAGTTTTGTGTAATGTTTAATTGACACCTGCCATCATCCCATAAACCTGACCCCACTTACCCTCTCCCTTCCTCAGAAACCCAATGAAAAAGCAGAAAGTGAAGTGTCTTTTTAGAGTTCCACTTTGTTACCGATGTTTCTATAAGAGATTCACAGACATACAGAAGAAAAACTATATGCCCTCAAAAGTGTTGTTTACATACAATCTCCAAAGTATATGCACTTCTTGTTATTTGGCTTTGCTCTTACCAGAAAACAAAAGAGTTTCATTATTTCAAAAAAAGTCATGCATGATACTACCTCAAATCCTTCAAAAAAATGTTTTATTGTATAATTATTTTTAAGCTTATTCAATAATAATGTTGTTATGATAGACTATTATATAAAAACATTAATTGCTTAAAGGGATGCTGACAAGCTCAAGAGTAGAAAGAATAATAGTCATGACCACCTTTTGATTCACTTTGGTGAACATGTTCTGAGCCATACAACTTGGTTCTTGATTATAAATTGCCTCAGATGTTATCTAATTGTTGCGTGTATATTTGTCCTATCTCAAAAGAATGTGCTTCCTAAACCATTTCTGTTTTTAATATGGTGTTAGCTAACTAGCTAAGCTCTTGCTTGCTGCAAAGAAAAAAAATTATCTGGAAATCAAATTGATCTCGGAGAGACAACAGTGAGTGTTGGCTTGGAGCGAGATCTTAATTTCCTGCTCAAGAATTGAACCTGGACAGCCTGGTTGAAAACCAGGGACCCTAGCCACTAGACTAGCTAGAGGCTGGAAGCAGAATTGCCCTGATTTTTGCCCCTTGTTGCAAGCAAGAGTGTTTCAGGGAGGCAAAGACTATGAAAACAGGTATAAAGTTTATTGTTAGAGACACAGTATATAGCATGTGGCAGAGCACAGAGAGAAGTAGTTTATTAAGTCAGAAGCAAAGCAGTAATACACACCCTAAAGAGGAGTGTGGGTGCGGGTTTCTCCCTCAGTGAGGGACACAGCATGAGAGAGTAGTGATTTAAATCACTTAATGTTGCATGGTTCTTCTGGGTCTTTTTAACTTTAGCCAACTATCTTGTATTTTTCACACCTTACCTAGACATATGACTGTGCATCTGTTGGCAAAGATGGATTCCATAGGAAAGGGTGTCGGGATGGTATCAGGACTTATGGCTGGGCGCCCTTCCCTTTTTGATCCCTAGGAGTCTTACTGTGCATGTGTAGTTGGGGAGGTCTCCTTGACCCCAGGAGTGATTGAAATGGTCATTTTATCTTTCTACTCTGGCAGAGTTCAGCTCCTGCCATTAACTTTCTCCTTGAAGTGTCAAAGACAAACAGGGCCCAGTTTACTTGGCCTAACAAGTCGCAGCTGGAGTTCCCGTCGTGGCTCAGGAGTTAACGAATCCGACTAGGAACCATGAGATTGTGGGTTCAATCCCTGACCTTGCTCAGTGGGTTAAGGATCTGGTGTTGCCGTGAGCTATGGTGTAGGTCGCAGAAGCTGCTTGGATCCCATGTTGCTGTGGCTCTGGCGTAGGCCAGCGACTACAGCTCCGATTTGACCCCTAGCCTGGGATCCTTTATATGCTGTGGGTGCGGCCCTAGAAAGACCAAAAAAAAAAAAAAAAAAGAAAAGTCCCAGCAGTTTTCAGTGCAGGGGCCCATCTACCTTCTGCCTCAAAATTATCTGTCTCTATTTATCTTTCTCCCTATCAATCTATCTTTCTATCTTCCTATCATCTATGTATTCCTACATTTATATATGACCCATAGCATTTGAAAATAAAATAAAAAGCAATAAAGCACCAAAAAGTTTTTATACCTTAGAAGGCATCATCACTGGTAAATTTAATAATTTCACTCCCAAGTTCTCCTTTAGAAATTCTGATTTGATAGGCCTGAAGTGGTGCCCAGAAGTCTGCATTTAATAACCTTACCTATGATTCCATTGTAAGTGCTTCCTCTAACCATGTTGGAAAAAGTATCGACTTAGCGAATCTGTGTTAAAGATGCTTCTGGTTTTCAGAGTTTATCAGTTTTCTAGCTACCCTACTTATATTTCCAGAACTGGTATTTGGTTCTAGCTATTTGAAACCCAAGTTTATCCCAGAAGGGTATTATTAGCCTGCTATGCACCCAACATTCAATCCTGCTTTCCTTTTTATTGACTCTTGCTTGACCTACTCAGAAATAACTATTATTTGGGTCCAGCAAGGCCCCAGGCTGTTACATATTTAGCACTTCCTTCTCCAACTGTAAAGACACCCAGCTCGATGTAGCTATATAAAAATCACTTGCACAGCGGTGTTTCTTGCTGGCTTTTTATTTAGCTACATATCAGCATGGTTTTTTTGCTGAATTGTTTCTCTTTGCATGGTAGAAATGTTATGATACCTGCTTCTGTTGCTATGTACTGTTTAAAACCTTCAACCAAAGTCATTAAGCAGATTTTGTTCATTTAAATAACCTCCCCTTATTTTAAGCAGTTTTCTTTGCCTGCAATCATTTGTATTTTTCAGGGTTTTTTTTTTTGACTTAGTTTTTTTAATGATCATTTATCAAATATTATATGGGAAAGTGGTTTCTAAAATCCTTTAAGTATCTGAATGGTTTAAAAGATTTAATTTTCCTCCCACCCTGACACATGCCTCTTTTTCTGTAATTTGTATGTGTCTGTGTATGCACTTTCATGCCTCTCAATTCCTGAAAGAGAAGAAATGCTATGTAATTAGTGGCCATTTAACTTAATGGTAATTTTTGGCTTACAGTTTCCATATAAACTGACAGCATAGTTATTATTTCAAATATATTATTCCATTTTCCTCATTAATATAGTTATACTTGTCATAGTGTGAATGTGTTCTGAATTGGGGGGGGGATGAGAATTTATGTTAATCATTGACTATATTCAACAATTTGTGTTAATTTTATCTTCCATATAGCTCTGAAATTTATGGTGTACATTTCACTCCAAATGTAGTCACTTTAGAAAGCTATTAAAATAATCTAACTTAGAAAATTGGAAACATGAACCCCCACTTCTATTTGCCCTCTGGGTGATCCTGTTTAAATTCTTCTGTTACAATTAAGTGATCCTCAGAAATGCAATTCTGGTCATTCTGCTTTGTGTCTCCAAAAATCCCTTAATGGTGCCACAATGACTGTAAGATAAAGCAAAAATCCCCAAAATGACAAATAAGCCCTTCGCTTTCTGCCTGATCTTTCCACTTCTTACTCATCCAGCCTCACATCCTGCCATGCCCTCAATGTAACTAGTCCAGCCATAGCAAACTATCCTTAGACCCTAACAGTCTGTTTTCATTCCTCCAATGTGTTTGCTCTTAATCTTCCTTTGGCCAGAAGTGCATCCCCCCTCTTGCCCAGAGGGCAATTCCCAAGCATTACGTAAAAAAGTCCAAGTGTGAGCTCATTTGAAGAGTGCTGGAATTCTCTCTTTCAAGTGGGTCACTTTATTCCTTGCTCTCATTTATTCCCTGTGCCTTCCTTCATCATCGAAGTTGTCCCATGGTGTTAAAATCATTTTTTTTTTCTTATCCAAACACTCTTTTGGAAAAATGACATTATGTGCTCATTTAAAAATCTCTGTGCTTAACCAAGTATCTCACTGGAAATAAATGTTGGTTTAAGGAAAAGTGTATGTGCATGGAGTAAGGAAGAAAGAATATAGCACATTGGCATATTTATCTTCATTGGCCTCATTTATCTTTGATGTAGACCCTTTTTCACTTGTCAAATTATTTGAGCCTAGAGGAAAATTGCTTCCCTGCCTATTATAAAGATTTTGTGTTTTTAAGGCCTTGTTGAAGAGTTGAAGTCCAATCTTTATCTATTAAATATATCTTATATTAATACCCTCCTATCTGTCTCTGTTTTCATTACCTCAGAAGGTGATTTGAATATAATCTAATAAGTCAAATTTGACCTCAACTTATCACAAACCTCACCTACGTGACAATTCTATCAATGGAAGCATGCCGTTTATGTTTTTCTCTTTCCCCTTGTGAAAATGACAATTTTGAGTATCCTTAATTATTTTTTAATCCTAGCAATTCCCAGGATTTCAGAATAGGGTTAAAATTTGATGCTTCTGATGCAGGATGACACAGTGTTCTCTCTGTCGAGATCATTTCCTGCCTACTCCTCATATAGCTACCTTCCTTGGGGCCTTCCTAATTCAAAAACAGTTCAGATCTCAGCTGAAATATCACTTCTTCAGGGAAGCTTCTCATGATTGTCCAAGGCAGAGCCCCACTGACTTTAACTTACTTCCCGAAGCCCTGCATTTATCTATAAGAGTAATTATTATTTTGCAGCCTGGTAGTATATCCCTGTCTTTGTATTAAACATTGGACTTTAGAGCTGTAGAGAACATAGACTATTTCTTGCATTGTTAAACCTATGTTCCTGGAACTGTGCCTGTGTAATAAATATGTATTAAATAAATTTAAACTGTTTCTGTGTTAGAACTGAAATTGCTTTGAAAATTAAGCTTATGTTCCTTGAAATATCTGCATGGAAATATAAAACCTAGAACTTGCAAAACAAGCTAATGGATTACTATTTTATAATTCAATATAAGCTTTCCAATGGTTAAAACAACTCTAATCTCATTTACCCTCTTACATTTCATAGAACACTGTTATGTTAATTCTTTATGCCAGGAAGCTTCAATTGTGTCATCATTTGGTTCTGTTTGAGAGCTCCTGAGTTGCCACCCAAAAGTTGCTGATTCAGGAGATGCTCAGAGAATGTCAGTGTCAATTTCCTGATGAGCCACGATTACTCCCGAGCAAGGACCCAACCATATTTGAGTGAAAGACAAAGCTCAGTGAACAGGTAGCCATCTGGCTGGAGAATAGACAGGAGGACTCTTATTATAGGCAAATCCACAAGTAAAACTGTTGACCAAAGTAGAAATGAATCTTTTATGGGTGTGAGATGGATTTAATTATAGTTAATTGAAGTGACTAGAAGAGATACAGAATGAGTTAACATCTAATGTAGCACTTGGCCTTGTTCTGTGTGACAGACACTTTGGCTGTGGGCTCCCTTTTATTTGAGGACATTCAGATTTTCCCTTTAAATATACAGGATCCTATATAATTAGTGATCAGCAGAACCCATGGATATTGTGTGTTTATCCCCTACCCCTAAATATCTCTAGGAGTGCTGAATCCCACTCAAATGGGGAACCACTGTAGGCACCTAGAGGATTTTGTTCAATGACTTGCCAGTTAATTGCTCAATGATCTGATAGATTCTTGAGTTATAGAGACATGCTTCTTTCCTTTTGGAATGAGTGCATAAGCACGTATTTAACTAATTGGTACTTCAGGGAATCTTCCAAATTCTCATGTTTCAGTGCATGCCTTTAATATTTTTCCCTAATAACCTTCTCACTTGTATTCTTTCTGTAAATTATATTTAGAAAATGCATTCAGGAAAATGACATAGTGCACACCATGCCAATCCTTGTTGTAATCATTGTTTCCTGATGTTTAATGAACTCACATTTATATATAGCCCATCCATCTCTTCCCCTCACCAGGACACAGTGTTGTTTTCATTTTACCAGGCACTTTTCCGTTTAATGTTCAGCGGATTGTCAAACCTACCTTATCTGAAGTAAATGATGTTACTTGCTCTCCTGGGGGAACATAGTAAATATCAGTAGGTAAATAGACGCCCTGGTAACTTCTGCAGTGTCAGCTTTGTCTCTGTCACCATTATGGTGATGGAAAGCATGCAGAGCTGGCTGGTCCATTCCATCTTCCTGCCTATATCCCTTGCAGTTAGGGAAGGTGAATATGTAACTACACATGAGTGTTAATTATTTTGAATACTTTAAGCACTAAGCAAAGATAAAGTTCCACTCTCCAGATGTCCTCAGAGGCCCAATGTCATAAGTAACATCACTGACATTCATTTATCCATTAATTCATTCATGGGAGTCTCAAGCTTAAGTAGCAAAATTTGACCTATTTAGGGGATTCAGGAAATGTTTCTATTTGGAAAGGACTCTTCTAGTACATGAAAGATTGTGGGGAATTAACTTGAACAAGATGAAAAAGAGAGGCCTTCTAAGCAGTGGATATATTAGAAGTCATTTGGTGTGAAGGAATATATTGAGTGCAAGGGCCAGAAAGAAGATTGGTGTGGCTAAAGTCAAGAGGCCGAGGGATCAGTGTGATCTGAGATGACGCTGGATAGATACGTGGAACCCATTCTGTGCAAAACCTTGCTACCTTTGTTAAAAATCCTTTCCCCCCTACAAAGCAAGGAAAGGCCCTTGAACTTTTTAAGGAGTGTGAGTGTGTGTGTCATGTGGCATGTGTGTCTGTGCACATGCCTGTGTTTCAATTGGACTGTGTGTTTGGGTGAGTGACACACTCAAATTCTATTCATCTATACAACAAATATTTGACCATCTTAATGCTGGGGACTGTTCTCTGGGCTGACATGAGTTCTGTACATGAGATATTTGAGATCTTTGGTTTCAGTGGGCACACTTCTAAAAGGAGAATCCAAAAGAAGTCAGAGAAAAACCCCAAAAAACAAAGAATGAAATGATATAATTTCATGTGCTAACATGTGCTTTGAGGAAGATTAAGGAGACTAATAGGCTATGAAATGACAGGTTATGGTGATCAGGAAAAACAGAGTTAAGAAGTAAGCTGTGAGAGGAGGTGAGGAAGAGCATTCCAGTCTGTGAAGAGTCCATGAAGGATCCCAAGAAAAGCATGAGCTTTAATTTTTAATTTATTTTATTTTAAATTGTGTTTGAGGAATGGCAAGAAGGCTCTGAAAGGGACACTGTGGTAGGATATGAGTTGAGATAAGGTAAGAAGGATAATCAGGTCTTAGATCTCAAGATCTTACCTGGTGAATTTATTACTGTCTTCTCACCATGAGGTGTGGGCAAGGGATTTTGAAGAGCAAGGGAGAATATAAGAATAGATGCAAAGATCAAGAAGTCTGTTGCGACAGATTGGGCAAGAAAGGACAGTGGTTTGTGGAGGAGGATCAGAGCCTAGACAAGTTTTCAAGGTACAGACAATAAGACTCAGTGATGGAGTAGATAATGAATGTAGGTGAGGAGAAAAATGAACTTTGTTTTGAATTTATGCAGGTGGTTGAATGGTGGCTACATGTGCTGAGAAGAATGGGTTTGAGGAGAAGTTAAGTCTGCTACCATACTGTATTTTGAGAATTTTATAATGTCAGAGTAGGCATTCTGACATGCATACTAGGCTTCCACATGGAGATTTGAGGAAGAAAGTGGATCGGAGGTTGGTCTGCCTCTTCAAACCACCTCTCTGCCTTTGACAGTGAACAGATTGTTAGGGAAGCACTTTTACCTCACACCCTACACCCAGTAACCAAACTATAGTCAAAGCATGATCGAAATACACATGTTTTAAGGAGGAGGCATTGTAAGAAGGTGATGTAGTCATAGTGTAGAGTTCTAAACATAACTTGGGCTTAATAGTGGAGTGGGATGCAAAGGTTTAAACATTTCCCTAGGTGTTAGCTGTCTACCAAATTAATTTGGTTTTCATTTCCTGATGGAGGATGGAAATGAGACATCCTCCCCTTTCCATTCGATTATATAATTTCTCCACAGAGCAGCATGAAAAGCTATAGACTCTGCAAGTACAACTTTAGTAGCAATGCACCCAGGATTCCAAGTAGCTATTGTCCCTTGGAGATGAGCAAACTGGTAGACTTTCTCTTATTCTTTTGATGAGTACAAAGCTACATGTCCAATACAGTAGTCACTAGCCACAGGTGGCTATTTAATTTACACAAAAATAAGTGATATTTAAAATTTAGTTTTTTGGTGACAATGATTTCATTTCATGTGTTTAATAGCCACCTGAGGCTAGTGGCACCACATCCAATGAGCACTCACACAATATTTCTATCAAAGGAATTTCTCTTAGCACTGGTGTAGAGAGAAAGGGTTTGGAGCTTAGACTTATTTCTGTTTTTCAGTTCAGTCTCTATCTAGTGAGACTAAATACAAATGTTTTAGTCTGAAGAAGCTAGTTTTTTTTTTTTTTTTTTTGCTTTTTAGGGTCACCCCCGAGGCATATGGAGGTTCCCAGGCTAGGGGTTGAATCAGATCTATTGCTGCTGGCCACAGCACAGCCACAGCAACTAGGCTTCCGAACTGCATCTACAACCTACACCACAGCTCACAGCCACACCAGATCCTTAATCCACTGAGCAAGGCCAGGGATTGAACCTGCATCCTCATGGATGCTAGTCAGATTCATTTCCCCTGAGCCACAGTGGGAACTCCTGAATAAGCTGGTCTTGGTCCAGATTTAATTGGGAGTTTATGATAGGGACCATCAAGAAAGTTGGAGCCATATATTCCAGCATTTCTCCTATATGGGTTTTATCTTTAAAATATTAGACACACACATATACCATTTCATATTATGAAACAATAAATCATTGCTTTTCCAAATTAAGGCCTTGGAACCTGACTTCTGCATTAATTCAAAGAAATATAATAAAAACTAGAGCTGGTCAAAGCTTACCCATTCTACTTAGATTCCTAGAAATACACTTCTATTCCTTTTGTCCCCTTTTGATGAAGCTTTGCCAGTATAGTGAATTGTGTCAGTTGTAAACAAAGAACTACATCATTATGAGCAAAACCCAATGTAATATCAGCTTTTAATGGTCTTTTATAAACCTGGTATGAATAGCAGTGTCTCACAGAAAAGCAGCACAATTGATTTAAAGAAAACTCATTCTGCACACTAACTAGTAGATGAATAAAGGACATCCCACCAAACAATGAATTGCACTGAAATAGAAAAATATGTGAGACAAGACTTGCCAAATTATTTATCTTTCATTAAAGGAGAAAATCACACATAATTATCTCTGGTAAATGAATGTGTTCGTGAAAGTTGGCAGTGAGCTCAGAAATTATAATCATAAAAATATTCTACTCTTAATCAAGTTAAATAACTGTCTTCTTTATACAAATTTTAGGAAGCAGATTTCTGAACAAGGAATGTATTCAAAAGAGAGTGGAAATAGCCCCTTGAGCCCTGCTTGATCCTCAGTGTGGATGGTACATCGTGGATCTCCACGACCTTGTGGAGTAGCTAATCCAGGCAGAAGGTATTTTTTCCTATGCCTGTAAGTAAATTATTGAGCAATTACAATGTGTAGCTTTGTAGTTCATGCATAAGCAGATAACAATTGAATGCTTTTTAGCCAGAGATACTTAGACTCTCATGCCCAGAAAGGAAGCAGATATGTAACACTTTCTGGTTTTATTCATTTGCTTGTGTGCCTGTTCATATTTTGCAAAGAATTTGCATTTTAGCATGGAGAAAATGTGCAGGTGTCATCTCTTTGCTCTCAGAGTCATGAGCAAAAGCTTCAGCCTACCAAAACTGAGAGCTTTCAAATTTTAGACTAGCTTCTTTTGGTTTTTAAGATAAACCTGTTCATGTGTAGGAAGCAGTTATCTGCCAAATCAAGTTTCCTTTGCCTCTCTCTCTCTTTTTCTCTTCTAAGGGTTAAACTACTCAGTCTATGAATATTCTCTGCAAAACTTCTGAATAGACATCTCCTGATATTTTCACTGAAGAATCTTGTCACCTTAGAAAAAGTGAAAATACCCTCCATCTTTTAGCTATCCTAGGAGAAACTTGAGTTAGAGTAAAAGATTTTTTTGTTACCCTACTGTGCTCTGACAAAAATTTTTGCAAACTCTCAGACTCCTGAGAGAGTTCAAAAAAGGCCTTAGAAACTACCTGGCTGCCTCTGACCACTGAACCCTTTTCCTTTATTGATTGATGTTCCAGGAGCTCATACAAATATTCACTGATATTATTGTGTTAATTTATGATCATGGCATCCTCACCCTCGAGCTTATACCTTTTTTTTTTTTTTGCAATCCTTTAAATACAAGTCTAGATTCACTTTTTATGGACAATATTTTCATTTTAAAATGTGCATTGTTATGTAAAACTATATCTTAGTGTTCTAATTTGGGGGGGGGCTTGAAAGAGCTGTTGGACTTTCCTCCTCTTTTTGACTACTCCCCTACTCACAGACATGACCCAAGTTCACAACAGCCATTCTTTGTCACAAGGAAAGAGAATTTTAAGAGCCATATTTGTACATGTTTCACTCTCACTTTATTTTACTTGGTAGATTATTTAGATTTAAAGGCTCTCTTTCACTCTGCTGTCAAAGGTAATAACTTAGATTTAGAAGTTCTAACCTCTTCATAGAATTGTTGAATGCCAGAGCTGGAAAAATCCTGAAAAATAATTGTGTCAATCTCTTTATATTTTAAAGATGTAAAAAAAATGATGGTTTACACATAGTTGGAGGTCATGAACATCAAGATAAGTCTAAGTTTTAGGTCTCTGGACACCCATTTTTTCTATCACCTTGCACTTTGATGCTGTTTTCCCACAGCGTTAAGTCTCTAACTTATTTCCTCTCCTCCCAAGTGGAGTTGCCATCAGCACCCCCTTCCTGGTCTCCAGAGGGTGTGCCCTACACTCATCCTCAAGCCTTACTGACCTTGCTGGCTACCACCCACCATCAGTGTAACAGCTCCTTTCCTTTCTGTGATCTTCCAAAATCTATTTTCCCAGCCATCATTTTCTTTCTCCTCTTTTGTCTCTGTGCCTGGGAGTTTATCTGAAATCTGTTCTCAGGATAAACTAGTCAGGCTATAAATTTCCCTTATAGGAATTTTGGGCAGGAGCAGCCTGACTTATCTTAGAACTTTGTCATGTCAAAGAATTAGAAAATGTGCTTCATCTTCTCACAGAGGCATCCCTCAGCATTTTCAGGAGGGAAAAAAGACGTTTTAGTGTTTCTCAGCTGTACTTTATTCTCTTCATGTCTTCCCTTCTAATTTTTTTTGGTAATTCACTTCCTGGACTATCATGAGGATACAGTATTAGTAATAATTACAATAGTAAGAAAGTCATAATGAAGTAGAGAATTTGGGGTGATGAGTCATATTGAAACATATTGAACAAGGAACTCAGAATATAGGATGTAAATATATCATAATTATTAGTGGTAAAGATGGATTGGGTACTGCTGTTTGAACCATCTTCCACATTGAATTGATCTTACATTTTCAAAAAGATGTAATTCCCTCCAAGGAGGAAAATCTGCCTGGTTACAAGTAAAGGTTGGGAAGCAGAAAAGAGACCTGACTGTGACCCATGGAGTGGGGAGTTGGAGAAGGGACAGAACCCAAGGGAAGAGCCTCCTACAAGAAGTGGCTTCTAACTCAGTCACTCTGCCTGAACCACAATTGTACACTAATGGAAGTGAGGCTCCTTCCAGGCCTTCTCATCAGGGAAGTCCTTCCTTTCAGGAGAAATGTCAGAGATTAATTTCCTGTGCTTTCAGAGAGATGGATAATAATGATGGGTTTACCTATTTATGTGTGGAATCAAGAATCTAGAAAGGGGTTTTTAAAAAATAGTTTCTTTCTAAATACCAAATAATGGCAACTGAACTTAAGAAAAAGATAAGTAGCATCTTTCATGCATCAGACATATGTCATGTCATTTAATCTTATCAATAACTCTTTAAAATAGTATAACAGAAGATATTTCTCCCTTCCTAAATCCTCCCCACTCTAGTCCATGTCAGTGCATAAAGTCATGGAATTTAAATATCACCCTAGGGAGAAGGCAGGGAGAAAAAAATAAAAAACAAAAAAACCTTGACAGTTGAAGTTTAAATTGTTAATAACTGAATGCACCAAAAAGTTACTATTTTCTGATACAATAGAATGGGGAAAGGAAAGGAAAGGAAGAAGAAATTTTAGCCCATCTGAATACTTTCTTTATTTTCTTTACCTTTTTTTATTTTTAAATTTTATTTATTTATTTACTTATTTATTTATTTATTTATTTATTTATTTTTGCTTTTTAGGGCTACATTTGTGACACGTGGAAGTTCCCAGGCTAGGGATCTAATCGGAGCTCCAGCTTCCAGCCTATACCACAGATGTAGCAATGCAGGATCCAAGCCACATCCGTGACCTACACCACAGCTCAAGGCAACACCAGATACTTAATGACTTGAGCAAGGCCAGGGATCAAAGTAGTATTCACATGGATACTTAGCCGTAGAACTTAGGCTCAAACCCAGCATGCTGCTGGGATAGAATTCTTGTTACAGAGTATCCTGATGTCCTGGCCTATGGTCTGTCCTTACTTGCAACAGAATGCATCTTGAAGTCCTAGTCAGGGCTGGTGATTATTTGGCCCAACTAAAGGAAGTGGTGAGAAAAGGTGCATGTAGTGTCATTGGTTATCATTGGAATCCTCCTAGTTTGTTCTTCTAAAGCAACTCTCACCACTTTGAACATTAAAATATAATTTAACATTTGTAATGCAGTATATGTGATAAAATATCTATAATATGATACAATATAATATTATAATATGATTCAGACTGTACCTTTGAATTTTAGCCACATTAGGTTTCAGCTTCTTTTCTTGGACAAGTATCTTTTATTCTCCATTTTTAAGGTAGATGTAGGACTCACCTATAAAGTGTGAGAAGACTTGCTAAGTTGACTACAGCCACTTGATACACAGACCTTCAGACAATTGTTTCTTTTTCTTTCTAAGAAAAATAATTTGATTTACTAAGAATCAAATTCATATGGAAGTTAGAGAAAGAAAAAGGGATCAGGAGGAACCCAATATCTTTGTCTCAGACATTGGAAGTGAATATTCCAACATCCCCACCATGTGGACATACCTTCTAGAGCATCCCTGAGAGAAGGTCTGTCTCCCAGTCTCCCTTCCAATGTTCCATCTTCCTCAGGTCCATAGGCTGTGTCCTAGGAATCTAAGAGGTTATACTCTGCAAAGGGATGCAGGGAAGAACAAGCTATTAGTTTGAAACTATAGTAAAGGAGAAATTTGGAAAAGTCAAATTTCAGTAACATTGAAGAGTGTTCTATGTATAATATAGGCCATGTATCATAATGTCTTAAACTTTTTCTTCAAATTTAAATAATTTCCCTATTATCAGTTTTCAGTTCTCTTCATTAATTCATAGCTTACCTTATTCCAAAATGAATTTCAGATTCCATAGAAGCATACATATGCACACACACTAAAACACATATCATACCAACAGAATGAGAAGAAAATTCAAATAATGACTGACCAAAAAAAAAAAAAAAGAAAAAGAAAAAAGAGAGAGAGAGCGAGAAGACGACAACACAAAAATCTATAGGTTGTTCTGTGTACTTAAAGTGGATGGTTATTTTGAACTGAATGTGTGGGTCCCTCCAAAGTTCATTTATTGAAATCCCTAACCTCAGTAGGATGGTATTAGGAGGTATGGTGTTTGAGGGTAATTAAGACATGAGGGTGGAGCCGTATCAGTGGGGTAAGTGTCCTTACAGGAAGAGACACTAGAGAGCTTTCTTCCTCTTATCTCTGTCCTGTGAAGATTCAGCAAGAAGAGGGCTATCTGTAAACCAGGAAGAGGATTCTCACCAGAATTCAACCATGCTGGTACCCTACTTTCAGACTTCCAGCCTGTTGAACTGTGAAAAATCAATCTATGTTGTTTAAGCCATCTACTCCATGCTTTTGTAGTTTCAACAACCCAAGCAGACAAGGATAGTAATTATCAGATGTTATTCACATAGTTTCATAGGGAAAATATATTCTCTTTGAAGTCATTATATTGATTTAAATCAAAGTTTGTCTTCTAGTTTTCTACCTTAATTTTGTATCAGACTTTTATTTATAAAGGGACATACACATTGACCTTTAAGAGTTGCATAAAATCTTTTTGTTTGTACTAGTTATATGGGTCCTGGGTATTTTTTATTTATGTTTGTTCATTTTTCACAGAATAAGACTTCCTGCTGTTGAAGTTAAATGGCTTCAGAAGAGTTTAAAGGATAAATCCATCTTTAAAATTCAATATTTATTTCCATGCATATTTATTGCATTCTAAGCACTTTTTTTAAGAATTCGGAATATATTAGTGGAATAAAATCAGACAAAAATATTTGCCCTCCTGAAGCTCATCTCTCTTATTTAAATAATTTTTAATGAGTTGTACATTGGAATTACTGAGGGAACTTTTTAAAAAATGCTTATGTTTGGGTCTCATCCTCAATATGTAATTGATCTGGAGTATGGCCTGGGTGTTATCAGACTTTTAAAAATCTCCACAGATGTTTTTAAAGTATAGCCAAAATTGAGAGCACTCTCCTAGTGTAGTATAGGGTCATATGTGCAATTTAAGGCAAGATATTTTTATTGAAATTTGGTTATAATCAGTCTCAGTTTTATTTCTAATGTTTGAGCTCTAGAAAAGTGAAATCAAGAAACTTTTTATATGAGAGTTGTGGAAATAAGTCTAGACACCAAATGTGCCTGATTATAAAGCTAAAAGATGGTGACAGAGGGAAAGCTTAAGACTTGTGTGAATATCTTCATCAAATGGTTTCTCTTTGGCTACAACATCATATTGAATTTTGACACCTTATTCTTCTTTCAGACAACTCACATACCTGTCAGTATAGCATTCTGCTATAAAGATTAAATAATTGTGTCTGGAAATAAATGTCTTTTCTTCGACTTCTTTCCTTTAGTGTTAAAGTATTTCTTTACTGGGAGTCTGAAAACACATGGCCAGGTTTATTGTTGTTTATTCTTATGAACGGGGAGCGGTTGCAGGGCATTATGGAAACTCTTAATGCACAATTCCAAACTCAGGTCACCTGCCAAGTATCCAAATCCAGGATATTATGGTTCCTATATTTTTTAAAATTGGGAATTGATGCTTGTGTTGGCAAGCTTGAGGTAGAGTTCTTTCCTCACAAAAATGACTTTTATGGAAAAACTGAGAGGAACTCAGCTGTCCAACTTTGTCAGCACCTTGATCTTGTGTCAGCCCTACAAAAGACATGGAACCCCTCTTTCACATGATGCCTGTGTAGGATTGCATTTACCTGTCTCATTCCCATGCTTATTTAGGTGCTAATTTGAAATAAAGTAGCAGGGGGCTTGTCAAACTTCAGTCTGCGTACAAACATCTGAGTGTCAACAACTATGGAAAATCTGAGATTTAATTTACCTTTAGGCAAGTAGGTTAACCTCCCACAGTTTCATTTGTTCTGAGAGAAGGTATGAGGCTTGTAATCCAGAGACAAAATGATTTACTGTTCATGGCACAGCAGGCAGCGTGAGGTTTATGTTCATACTGGTTTTTCTTGCTCCTCAAGACCCGTTGGGCAATGCAGAGTAGCCAATTGGAAGGCTGCACTTGCAGTGGGTTTGCCCATTTGAGGATCCTCCAGTGTAGTTAGTATTTATCTTTGGAAGAATTGCAAACACACCTGCCCTACCTTTGTCCCAGAAAGAGACATTATCTTTATTGACTTCGTCAGTAAGCGTATTTACCCCCTCAGCTCTGAAGGGAGACACCATCTTCGTCTTCTGAGACTGCTGTACCAGTATCCTTTAGAAAAAAAATTGTCAGTGCCACTGCTCAGAAGACACGAGGTATGAGGTACTCATGGGGAAATGTTTCCCAACACTGGGATCTTGTGTGAATAAAAACTTCCGGTTTAGTCAGTTTGGAGTGGTGCCTGAGTTTCAGCATTGTTCCCAGGAGATGCTGGTTACCAAATAGCAAGGAAGTAGTGAAAACATTTGCTGTCCTCTCTAACTTGACATACTGTCTTGATTTTAATATGTAGCAAAAAGAAAAGGTGTATATGGGAGTCTGTGATGATGATGCCTTGAAATAAAATGAACTGGTACTTCTCCTAAAGTACAATGGCATGCTGCATGTTAGCTTTCTTGCTCTCTACCCCGAACACTTTCTCTATGACACACATACATGCACCCATACTCTCTATGTGGTTGTATATATAGTGAAATCCTAACCCACAATGCACACACATGCACAACACACATGCATGAAGTGACACACCTAATATAGTAAACTTAGAACGTTATGATGACAGGAAGATGTGGGCACTATATAAGACGTCTTTGCTGTTTAAATTTTTAAGGAGAAAATATTGTGCTGTGGTTAAGAGTGTGGTCTCCACAGTTAACCTGCTTGGATTCATATTTGGATTCTGCCAGTTACTATATCTATGAACTTTGTCTAGTTATTAAACCTCTTCGTGACTCATTTTCCACAACTGTAAAGCAGAGATGATAAATCAAAAGGTGACAAATGTCTAGAAGAAAATCCGGCCCTTGATAATAGCTATGTAAATATCTGGTATTATTGCTGGATCTACTAACACTCTTTTTGGTTTGATATATTCCTCGAGACCAAATTATGAAATAGCAATAGAATGTGCTCTGCCACAGAGTGATACTAAAATTGAATTTTATGATATTAAGAATTTTTCATCAAATAAATTATAGTTCTCATTAATATCATGTTATATTATTAGACACAGTAGCTATAAACTTCTTCTCATTATAAAAGTAGATTTATGCTCTGCTTTATGAAATGTGGATAGCTATATTTATTACATGAAATTTCACAAATTACGTAATTAATATATCTTTGGTACTTTACCTTAAAATATCATAAACACACATACATATAATACACATGATTGTTCTATATCGTAACATTGATTAAAATTTATTATACTATTGACCCAAAGAGTTAAACATTTAATTAATACTTTTGCTGTTTTTTTCTTTAATTTAGAGAGCTTTTTGTACAATTTATTTCAGTTTAGCAAATATAAATGAATGTCTATCATGTGGTTATTATTATCACCAGGCAGGAAGACTACAGAAATGAGGAAGGTCTACTTTTTAATGACCTCACAACCTAATAGAGAAAAAACGTGCACATCATAATAAGTTATTTAATTATTATATCTATAATATAAGAACTTTCAGAACAGTGATCAAGGATTGATAACGTCTGGTTTCCTAATAATGAAATACATTAGAATTTGAAGTCACTGTGGCTCTTTTTCCTCCACTCCATAATTTTCTCTAAAAGAAGAGTGCTTTTCCTTTCTGCCATTTGTTCTATGTAGTTTGTAAACACGGCCTTCATTCACTGGTTCAAAATAATGTATTAACTCTTCTACTATGTTCCAGGTACATCTGTAGGCAGTACCAGAGCTGGAAAAATAATGATAAAACTAAAACACAATTGGAGTTCTGTGGTGGTACAGCAGGTTAAGGATCTGGCATTGTCACTGCAGAGGCATGGGTCACTGCTGTGGCAAGGGTTCAATCCCTGGCCCCGGAACTTCCTCAAGCTTCAGGTGTGGCCAAAATTCTCAAAGAATTCCTAATGTGAGGGCAAAGAAAATAAATAAACAACTAGTTGCAATAAAGTTTTATGCAACCGTGATAGAGATAATGCCCAGCTGGCTGTGAAAGTATGCCTTTAACAAGGTGTTGTTCCTGTTATTTTATTTCATTTTATTTTTGATATGTGAGAATGGTTGTATTTGTATTTATTATATATTTTATTTTAATTTTAGTAACTGTCTATTCCTGCCCATTACTCTCTTTAGTTCCTATTGAATTATTCATCTCTTCTTACTGATTTCAAGGTTTTTATCTTGATGGAACTGCAGTGTCATTGAAAAAAATTAATCAGGGAGATAGGGATAGGATTTATGGATAGACATGACTTTTTCTAATTTATCATTATTTTATCATGTTTTCTTATGCTCCAAATGGATGCTTGTCTCAAAAAATGACATTAAATTAAGCACTGCACAGATATTGATTAAGAAACAAAGTCCCCTCCCATCTGACCCCAGCAGCTACATTCTCCACATACAAGTACTTTTAAGTTTTTTTGTATTTGTCTTAAGAATTTTTACAAGTATAGTCAAGTATTTATAGAGATAGATAAATATGTAGTAACATTTTAGCAGCAATGAAATCATTCTGTTTGCCTCTCTGTTTAATGAAATATCTTAGATTTCTATATATTATTACATCTAGATGCATCACATTCATGCCAGTATTTTTTATATTATTCACAAGTAACATTAACATTTATCAATAATTTGTACATATACATAACATTGAAAATGATTGTTCATTTATGTCATATATTTTTAGAAGGGAAACTGCTAGCTCAAAAAATAGGTAAATCTAAAATTTTCTTAGCACCAAAATATCTTTCAAAAAATACAGTTTAAATTTATATTCTCAATGAAAACGTATGAAGCTTCTCCTTTCCACCCATGTTTACACTGTCTATAATAAACATTCTGACTTTTTCTAAACTGAGAGATAAAAGTCCATATCACAAAATTTTGATGTGCTTTTCCTTAAATAATTGTGTTGGTTATTTTAATGTCGGTGTAAGTGTGTGTGTGTGTGTGTGTGTGTGTTTGTGATGTGTGTAAATTTCCTGTTCATATCCTCAACCTACTTTTAAAGTTGGGTTATTTTTAATTTTAAACTTATTCACATTAATGGTCATCCATAACAACAGCCTGAGGTCCTTCAAAAATCCATAGGTGCTTGAGGGGTTGGCATTAAGTTTTGTAAATATTATTTTTCAGATAAGGGGAATTAGAGATAGAGAACTTCGGTAAGAAATAAGGGAAGGTCACAAACTGATAGCTACAGGTAATGACAAGATTTTTTCATTTTCGCCAAATAATTGATGCCCTATTCATTCAGTGGAGAACTTTTAAAAATAATAAAGTTGAAACTCCTTTTAAAGCTCGTGAGAATGGTCTTTTACATTTTGAATGCCTTATAGTTGGGTATTTAGACTTTATTCGTCATCTCCATTTGTGCAGCTTCCATGCTGAAATGCCCAAGATCAGCAGAACACATCAAAATATTTGAAGATATTGCTTAGGCTTGTGACCTCTGGATATTTGAATATATCATTTCTATGTATCCTAGTCTCAGATAACTATCTGCCAAAATAAAGTTCTACATCTTCCAGATTTGTTAATGCAGTTAATTCAAGGCTCTTAGGAACTTTCAGAAAAAAAATCTATGTCTGTTTTGATTTGTTCATTAGAAGTATTTCCTCTGAAAATATTGAAAAGTATAAACTATTTTTGAGACAATGAAAATTTATATATCTGTAAATAAAACAGTGATAATCATATAAAGACAGACATGAATAAATGTATTAAAGCTATGAATACTTTTATTCTAGAGTATTTGGCAGAGATGAATTTAAACACAGAATTTCAATACAAGTTACCTAATCAGAAAATAACCTTTACAAAATATATTTAGCAATTGAAATGTCTTGTGAGAGATTTAGCTTGACTAATGCTTTGCAGAACATCCATTTTAGAGACAGATCTCCACTGATTGATATGATCCTGTTTTTAATGATACCAAATATACACATTGATTTTAAGTTCTCAGAGAAATTTAATAAACTCTAATATCTGAATCTCCTTACATACAGATATATTCCTGGTGTACCCTTGGAATGTTTATCTCAAGCCATTCCTCAAGAAATGATGAAAGGTTTGAAGAAATATATTCACATGTTCAAAATATGATTTCCTTAAAGAAAAAAATATCATATTTTTGAAGGGTAGCAGTATTTTTAAAGAAGTAAGATCATATATTAAAAATAGCTTTTAGTAGTTTAATAGCAGTAGATTATACATTTATTTTAAATATTCCTTAAGAAGAAATATAAATAATGTTTTAATGCAAATGCAGAAAAGTGAACAAGAGCCTGTGTTTTCTTATTCCTGGTTTAAAATGCAATACTACTTTATGTAAAACAATATATGCCTTCTTTGAGCTGATTCATGTAAAAAATATTATAATGGTTTATATCAGTAAAGGGAGAGAATTCACTGAAATCTTGATTTTTTAAAATCTGAATTACTGAGACTACTATAATCAAAACAATGCTGAAAAAATATCACTATTTACCTTCACTGGCTGGAGTCACAAAATTACTTTCATCATTATTTGCTTTCATTTGCTAGTGTAATACAAAAGAGTTATCCTGAGTTAGGATGAGCTCATAATTTCAAGATAACTTTAAAATAGCAGACATCATTTCTGGTGCATACTTTTTGAATATTACTCAATAGGAAGGCAGTGTAGCAGAGGGGACAGGCCAGTGGAATATGGTGCTTTAGATGAATGCCTCTCCTGGGGACAAGGTCTCAAGGGATGAGGGCTGAGATTCTTTCTTCATTTTATTTTAAATATATACTTTTGTCAGTTGTACCACAGTAAAGCTGAAAAAAATAGTATCTTTTATTTACTTATTTTTTAAACTTAATTGGAGTATATTAGACTTAACAATGTTGTGTTAGTTTCAGGTGTACAGCAAAGTTGATCTGTTATATACATAAATATATCTATTCTTTTTTCCCACATGTTATTAAAAACTATTGAGTAGATTTTCCTGTGCTATACAATAGGTTCTTGTTAATCATCTATTTTATATAGTAGTGTGTATTTTTTATTCTCACTCTCCTAGTTCCTCCCTTCCCACAATGCTTTCACCTATGGTAACCATAAGATTAGTTTTAAAATCTGTGAGTTTTTTTCTGTTTTATACTTAAGTTCTTTTGTATCATTTTTATTAGATTTTACATATAAGAGGATATTTATCTTTCTGACTTACTTCACTCAGTATGATAATCTCTAGGTCCATCCATGTTGCAAATTGCATTATTGCATTCCTTTTTTTTTATGACTGAATAATAGTCCTTTGTATATACATACCACATCTTTATCCATTCCTGTCAGTGGACATTGATGTTGCCTGAATGTCTTGGAAATTATGAATATTGCTGTAATAAATATAGATGCTGATGGTGCTGAGCTGTGGACTGCACTTTGAGTGGCAAAGCTTTGGAGCACTTTTTATTTTGGCACCCAACACAGCATTCCAACAATTACCCAAATGGGAACCTGAGTGAAGTGTACTGTGCTTCCGTTTCCTAATCTATAAAATGTGAGCTTGATGAATTACCTCATAAGGTTTCTGTGAAGACTATATGAATGAGTACAAAAAAATCCCATTTAATCGTCCCTGACAGGTAGTAGGAATTCTTGACACTATCATTTTAATTTTTATTTATTCCTAAATGGTCAGCAATAATATTGTGATAGGTATCCAAAAGTCATCAGAGGCTTCACAAATATTCTATGCCAAGTCCCTGGTTTTGAAGTATAAGGATTCAGATTGGTTAAATGACAGAAGAAACAGCATATATTAGTCTTCTGGTATACATAATGCTGCTTTTTTCACCATGCCATTGCTCCCTGTAATTGATATTTTCACAAGTGTCTCAAATGTTTTCTTGAGAAATTCTACCAATTTAAACTACAATATAGATATGTAAAACAAACAAAAATTGGAATTCCCTTGTGGCTCAGTGGGTTAAGCATCTGGCATTGTTACTGTTAGATCTCTGGTTACAGCTGTGGTGCAGTTTCTGTCCCTGGCCCCGGAACATCCACACGCCTCAGGTGCAGCCTAAGACAAACAAACAAATAAAGAAAAATCACCAAAAGATAAGTCATACTCTTGGTCACCTAGAAACCTAGATTTCCTTCAAAGTGGCATAGTAGCTGCTAGCTATTATTGTACTCTTTGCTATAATACTGATGCATTACTGCCCTCAAAAGTATAAGCAACATATCTGACACTGAATTTTCTTTGAGTCAGAGAGTTAATTGAAAAAAATATGAGATGGATGGGATTCAATTCAGCCTCCTGCTGCCCACACATTGATGGCCTTTGCTTACCAGAATATTGTTGAACATGAATGAAACATGCAAAGCATGATGGGAAAAATGGGTTAGGAAAAAACCTATCTCCTCTGCTGCCAGCAGACACTGTTCTGACTCTGAGATATATCATGCCACTCTTGGAAAAAGCATTTGTGTTCAAGTGCCTGCATAAATCTAAAGACCATAAAGAACAAAACCTGCTTCTTATTTTTTTCTTTTTCCTTTATAACAGCAACTGCTATTGGCTTTTCAGAATATATAATTGTACCTATCTTCCTATCCTAGGAATTTTTTTTTTATAGCTTGGGTAGCTGGAAAATGATTTAGTTATTAAATAATTTACATGGGTCATTGACAGTGAGGAAGGTGCAGATAAAGCAAAGTTTAACTTCCAAAGAAGTCATAATCTAGACAGAGTATAAGGCTACTTTTATATAGTTACAACCCAAAGAACACTGTGCTAGCTATTACAATGAAGCAATGCTTGTATTCTGAGAAGGGAGTCATTTTTTTCCCCACTGGAACCTACTAGAAGGAAGGGATACTTCAGCACTACCTAGGAGATTAGAAATGATTTTAATATAAAAGCAGAATGGAGCTTATCAAATATAAGTGTAAGCGAAAAAAAAAATCATGGGTAAGTTTTGGCCACACAGACATTCACATTTGGCTGCAGTATAAATTGTGTAATTGATAATGGTGGGAGAAAAAAGTGTTTTAGGACCAGGTCATAAAGAACTTTATTTCTTGTGCTAAAGAATTTGGACTGTTTTCTTCTAATGGAAATGGGGAGACCCTAAAAGATTTTACACAAAAAAGTGACATATCAGAATTGTGCTCCCTGGGCAGGCCATGATGAACTGGTGGATCTGGGACAGTGATTAGTGAAAATACAAGAGGAAAAGTCAGGATAATCTGTGGTTGTAGGCTTCTTCCTGCTTGATGATGTGTCAGAGCTGAGACTAAATAACCCTTAGTAACTATATAAATCTACTTTCCATGTAACCTCCATGTCATATCTATTGAACTCTATGATTAAAATCTATTTTCCACTCTGTCAGCACAATACAGTAAATATGTAGCTGTAGAAGCTATGGTGTGAGCATCATCCAAAAAACAGCAGTTATGCTATATCCTGAATTGAGGCAGAAGCTTGACTCTTGGTCAGATCTAAAGAGTAAAGAACATTAGTTTTGACAGAAGGCATTGTGTTTCTAATGTTAACAGCTAGTAAGGAAATTATTTCAGTTAATCAAAATTTTTGGAAGCCAGAGGGGAGTTTATAAACAAATAAAATAGTGAAAAGTTTATAAGATTTAAGGAACCATTGGTACATTAAAAGGCTAGTACTTTTTGTATCTTATACCTAAGATAACCCTAAATTGTGGAAGGTATTTATGTAATTTATGCAAAAAAAAAGATTTGTTTTAAATTTGGAGTCAGAGAAACTATCAATGAAATCTTGATATTGGCAAAAACCATTTGGAGATATTGTACAATTAGTCCTCAAAACAGCTCCATTTTATAGTTGTCCTTAACTTTCAAGTCACAGATAAGGAAACAGTCCAGGAGAGATATTAAGATTTCCCCATCTTCTTATAGTAGAAGGTAGCAAGGCCAAAGCTAGAACCAAGATCCACTGGATCTAAAGCCATAGATCAAACTGTTCTTACATGTTACCACAAGTTCCTCCATTAATGGATCACAAAAGAACCACAAAGCAGGGTTATTTTAGTCATTGAATTTGAAGTCAGAATATTCAAGTTTATGTTTGGGCTGTGCTCCTGAACTAACTTTATGTGATCATACATAAACTGCTAATTACTTTAGATTTCATTGTTAGGTCATGGTATTTGTTACCTGCCTTGTGGTTATTACTAGACAAATGGAAAAGCTCGATGTGAACTCACCTTGCAATCTTGAAGCAATATGTAAGTTAAGCTTAATATTATGTAAAGAATATCAATGTTTAATGTTTCATTAAGCATTTTTTTCTTTATTTTTTAGGGCCACATGTGGGGCACATGCAAGTTCCCAGGCTAGGGGTCAAATTGGAGCTACAGCTGCCGGTCTACACCACAGCCACAGCAGCACGGGATTCAAGCTGTGTCTGCAACATACACCACAACTCATGGCAACGCTGAATCCTTAACCCATTGAGCAAGACCAGGGATTGAACCCTCATCCTCATGGATACTAGTTGGGTTTGTTACCATTGAGCCACAACAGGAACTCATTAAGCATTAATTTTGACAGTAGTAACATTGGTTAAGCTTTGTGAAGTTTATATCTTGTTCATAATATATTCCTGTTGGGTCTTGTATTTAAATGAACAGTTATTTCCTCTGTCCAAAATATACACAATAGCAGTTTAGAGGCAAAAACCAAGTGTAAATGATGCCTAAGATGCAGTTTTGGCTAATGGTAGACATTTGTATTTAAGTCTCACAGACTTGACTTGATTTCTAGCCTAGACACCCCAGGTGTATGTATAGAGGTAAATGACTTAACTTGAAATATTTCCGTATTTATAAAATGAGGATATTAAAACATGTAATTAAAATTGTTATGAAGATCTGAGGTCCTGTGTGTAAAAGACCTGGCACATAGTAACAGGCATATACTACCATACTCATTAAACAAATTTTCCATTTAATTCCCTTGTGTAGATGAAAACTTCACAATGACATGACAAAGGAGAGAGCCTTGACAAAGAATGTTTTCTTTTTTTTCTGAAAATTTGGTAACTACAAAGTTAATCACCAAAGCCAAAAATCACAAAGTCCACATTTTTAGGTCTTTTCTCTTAACCTTTAGTGTTCTGTCAGTGCTAAGAAACATGATGTTATATACTGGCAAAAAAAAAATGGTCAATGTAAAGCTCTACTTAAAAGAGACACATGCACCCGCATGTTCATTGCAGCACTATTCACAATAGCCAGGACATGGAAACAATCCAAATGTCCATCGACAGAGGATTGGATTCGGAAGATGTGGTATATATACACGATGGAATACTACTCAGCCATAAAAAAGGATGACATCATGCCATTTGCAGCAACATGGATGGAACTAGAGAATCTCATACTGAGTGAAATGAGCCAGAAAGACAAAGACAAATACCATATGACATCACTTATAACTGGAATCTAATATCCAGCACAAATGAACATCTCCTCAGAAGAGAAAATCATAGACTTGGAGAAGAGACTTGTGGCTGCCTGATGGGAGGGGGAGGGAGTGGGAGGGATCGGGAGCTTGGGCTTATCAGTCACAACGTAGAATAGATTTACAAGGAGATCCGGCTGAATAGCATTGAGAACTATGTCTAGATACTCATGTTGCAACAGAAGAAATGGTGGGGGAAAAACTGTAATTGCAATGTATACATGTAAGGATAACCTGACCCCCTTGCTGTACAGTGGGAAAATAAAATTAAAAAAAAAAATAAAAAAAAAAAAAAAAAAAAATGGTCAATGTGCCCTTGTGATTGAGGTCCTTACACTGAAATAATCTCATATTTAGGTACACACAGGTCATAAGATTTTTTTTTTTTGAGATCACATGTATGTAGAAAGTTTGTATATTAGTTAATTTATAATCCATAACAGGATTCATACTCTCTCAGAAATAATATGAAAGGAAGTCATTAACAATAAAACCATACCTTTGATGATTGCTCATATAGGGTCTCAAGATCAGAAAATGAATAGTCTGTGGTTAGACTCCTCAGTTTTATTCTGGCTTTTTCTCTACTACCTATGTGAGGTTAGATAAGTTGACTTTAAGTTTCAGCTTCTCCACTTGGTTAATAAAAATGAAAATAACACAGAACTAATAGCTGCCTCTTAAGGTTGTAGATATTAATAAGAACATTTATGTAAAGTATATAATGCAATGCCCACTCCATGTGCCATCATTCCTACCTTAGTAGGGACGTCAACCATCAGCGTGGGGTCTGTCATCCTATGGAAGATGCTGAGCTCTGACCTGCTGGCCCTGACTTGAATGTTCTTTTGTGCACAGTACAGAGTCATGGTTTATTTGCTCGCCATCTTTAAATTCTTTCTTTCCAAAATAGATTAGAATGCATTATGGTTATTTGAGATTTCTGGTTCTTTGATTACACACTGATGACATTTTTCTATTTCTGTCTATATATGCCCTAGTCTGTTTACAGTACTGAATTTAGAATATTTAACTAATTGAACTCAATTTACAAGAACAAAATCAACTTTAGCTTTGGAGGTAGACCCGTAATTTTTCACCTCTGGTTTCTCTGCATGCCAGAATGCACACTTCATGGGCAAATCTCATTTCCCTTGAAAATCCGTAGGCATAAATTTGCAAGCTGCTTTCAAAATTTTGCTTCATTACGCCTAATCCTTTTTGGAATCATACTAAACTATTTGCTTCAGTAATTTCCTTTGGGAACTAGTTCCATGAGTTAACTCAGCTTTATGCAGAGAAGTATTTCTTTTCTTCTTTTCTTGCTTTTTAATGCTATTGTATCACTAAAATGGAGCGTCTCATTTATATTCCCTATAGCACTGTATAATTCAGACTTATAGTAAAATCTGTGTGTGATTGATGGAGCTTATGCATATATTGATACTTACATTATTGATATTCTGTTAAAATATTAAGAGAACGTGAAAATAGCACGAAAACTCTCCAATTTATAAATAAATTGGACACCAGATTTTGTTTTTAGATTTGTTGTTTTGGATATGGAATAGACTTTCCATAATAATGATTTGAGATTACAATACAGTTCAATTAAATACAATTTATGGAGCACATAGTATGTATCAGGTTCTGTGTCCTATTCACTCTTGGGGACATGATCTCTGACCTCATGCACTCTACAACATACTTGTTAATCATAGCACTAATAATACTGCTAATAAAATAATAATAGCTACTACCATTTACTACAATGTATATACTATCTCCCTCATCCTTCACAATGAGGCAGTTAAGATTGTTGCACTGTTTATAAATGAGAAACCAAGGCTTATAGATGTTTAGTGTTCTATTGAAATTCAGAAAGCCAGAAAATACCAGAGCCCTTATTTGAAACCAGGTCTGCCACACCTCAAGATAGATTCTTATGTAACAAGTGCTACAGTATTTTTCCTATGTTCCCATTTTGAAACCTCCCTAATCTTGGGTATATGTAGACCAAGCTCGGTATCTAAATACACTGTATAGCATTGCTTTCTTCAGCAGTGCCCTTCAGAATGTCAATAATATACTTGCCCCACCCTTCTAGCAATGAGCATGAACTTCTTTTAACCTTAGGTCTGAATAACCCTTACTAGCCTCTATCTCAGCAGTGATGACAAAAGCAGACAAGCCAATGGAATGAGGTAGAAAGTATTAAGGTCCCACATGAGGGCAGCATCTTTTCCCTGAAGGGAGGTTTACCTTTTGCATACAAATGGATTAAGGGAGTCTGAAGCCCCAAACGTGGATTGTTGGCTCATCCATTTACTCCATAGGTAACTTCTTAGGTTGATATTTTAGGAAGAAAATTGTAAATAGGAAGGACTTTCAAGGAAGAAATGTCTAACTGGGGAAAAAATATAAAGGGCATAAATTAGAAGACTATCTTAAAAATCTCTTAAAAGAATACAAAATTTTAAAACAAAGCAAAACAAAATACTTTCCTAAAAAGTTTCCTCAAAGTTACATGGTTTGTGTTTTTTTATAGAAAAAAAAATTTCCACTACAAATGAAAATGTCATGGCTTTCTAATTTTGACTCACACTGAAAGTGTTTAAAGAGGAGAAGCCAGGTATGATGGGATAGAGTCCAAGAAATGACATTGTTATTCATATGCACATGATTGCGTGGTGAATGGACTATTGTGGCTATGGAGTGCTATGAAGCTCTCTCCTGGAAGCTTTATGGGTTGAATCAGATGGAAGAGTTTATGAAGCAAACTTTGATGCCTTAAATTGGCATTTTAAATTAGCAGAACAAATTTGAATATTTTCCTAATGGGGTGAATAGGCTAATCTGTGGAACCTTTTATTTATCTCTAGATTATGCAAACCTATGATTCTGTCATTAGGAATTGTCTGAATAATTACTAAACCATAAAAGCTGCATCATGATTAAAACATGAAATATAGAGGATGTTTATCATAAAATCATCCAGATCATTTTGAACTTAAAATTCCACAAGAGTAGATTCTTCTGCGATTACCTCCTAGGGAAAGCATAACTGTCTAATCATAATAAGAGAGTCTTCCTTCCTCTGTTTATGAAATCAACTGATGTGGTTTTCAGGAAATCAGACAATTCAGAAGTTGAGGAAAAGACAAAAAATAAATGGTAACTTTGTAAAATATTCTAAACTTTTCAATTTTATTTTTTTCTTAATCTTAGTGTCTGAGTTTGAAGTAGTCATAGACATTTGCTGTTGTTGTCATAACACTTTATATTAACCTAACATGAATAAATTGTTAAGGCAAAAGTAAAGGAAAATATTTTAACCTTTGGTGAAAGTATTTAAATATTGAAAACTCAGAGTTCACATCAGTTAGTTAGGTTTGAAACTCTTTCAGATAGATAAAACTCACGGGATTATAAAGCTGGAGAATTTTAGAGATTATTCTGAGTGGCTTATTTTTACAAATGAGAAAATTGAAATGAGACATGACTTATCCAGGTGACATAAATTGGTAAAATTGTTACTAGAAGCTAGTTGCTCAGAATCTCATTTTATCATTATGCTGATAATATTTTTTCTATGATTATTCCATTAAATTGCCCTTAAAATGAAAACAAATCACTCCTGCCTATACTCTTCATTTGCAAGAGATACTAAAGAGTAAACATAGAGTAAATGCTTTTTTAAAAATACAGTAATGAAGTGATATCTATATATGTTAATTTTTATTGTTGTATTTGGGGACACAGATTTAAATGAAAGAAATGCCTTTGTGTGGAAAAAGTCCACCCATATATTCTACGTATATGTGTTCACTGTGCTGCAGGGATGAAAACGTTCAGGTCTAATTTTCACGTTTCTAGAGATGCAGATGGCTACCTGGTTGTTGGCGATATCTTCTGAAAACTAGCAGGTTTAAAATATGAACTAACAATGAAAGAGACCACTTGTAATAATGCTCATTCACCAGGAAAATAAAAGACACAGAGATCTAAATGCAGATGAAAGAAATTGGTCCTCATCTCTGTGGTCTCTCTGCGGAAAGAAAGGGTGAATGTACCTCAGGTGTGTGCTCTTGACAGCCAGCTAGGCTGATGACTCATCCTGCTGCTCAGCTCTCAACTGATGTGGAAGAGAACTTTTGTTGATCCCCAGAGCTCTTTGACTGCATAGCTTTCTCTTTTCCATGTGCTGCCCTCCCATTTCTAGTTGCCTTGGCCTCCTCCACTTCTAACTCAGCCTACTCAATGCAAGAAGACAACTGGGCTCTTCTTGGCTTTCCACTTCTGGTGGTGTAGAAGGGAAATCAATACCCTGGGTCTGACTATAAGACTTATATTGTTTTCTGTGCTGCCTAATTTCCTGCCGCTGAAAGCTATTGTTTCTGATTTTTGTCTGGTTTTTCTTTTGTATCTGGTGAGAGGGTAAATCTATTCTAAATTATGCTTTTTTGGCTGACAGGAAAAGTCTTTTTTTATGTTTTCGTACGAAGGTTGTGACATAACCTTGATTTACACGTCTCTGACCTTCTCCCTAAGCCTAGATGAGAGTCAGAGATGGAAACATGATTCAAAACTGAAGATAGTTCAAATATTGGGAAAAGGATCCTGAAGAAATGGTACGGTCAAGGATATATTTGTGGTGTCTTACAAAATGAAGGTACATGCTTTAATATTTTTATTATAAAATAAATGAATCAAACTGTCCAATTCTCTGCCTTTGTCTTATAAATAACTGGGACTAACTTGAGAGAATAATGCGGAGATTGAATTTCACATCCTTTGGTCTCCCATACCATCCCCACCTTAAATGATTTTGTTGTGATGTATTACACACACAACACACACACACACACACACACACACACACACACACACACTCTTGCTATCTTTCACACTGCGTGTTGCACAGAATACTAGAATTGAGCATTCTAGGGAAAAAAAATGTGAGCTCACTCTGTCTTTGGATTTATATAAACAAATACAAACATAAAAGGAAATTTGACGCAGCTTCTGCTTCTCCGCTACAGCTCCTTTGTGTGTTTTCATGACAAACTCAGCATCCTTTTTTCTTACCGCAAGGCTTTTCCTTTCCTTAACTCAGTTCATTTACAAGAATCTGCCCAATAAATAACCTAGTTAACCTCAACTTCTATTTTGGCATACTTCTACGTTTGCTGGCTGGAATACCCCTTCTTGGCTATTTTAGCAGTAAGTCACATGTCTTGTATTTAGAAAAATGTTTTCACATATATTTCTTATTTTGAAATTAACCAGTTGAAAAATAGTAGGCAATAATGGTTTAAATGGGTTTGAGGAGTTCCCAGTTTTGGCTCAGTGGAAACAAACCCAACTAATATCCATAAGGATGTGGGTTCAATCCCTGGCCTTGCTCTGTGGGTTAAGGATCTGGCATTGCTGTGAGCTGTGGTGTAAGTCACAGATGCGATTTGGATGTGGCACTGCTATGGCTGTGGCGTAAGCATGCAGCTGCAGCTCCAGTTCAACACCTGGACTGGGAACTTCCATACGCCATGGGTTCGGCCCTAAAAAGCAAAAAATAAAAAATTGCTTTGTATTTTATTCAGAGTAACTAGGATCAGTAGAGGTAAGAGGAGTTATGATAGGTTTTAAACACTCTTTCTGTCCCTCGAAACCTACAAAATAAACCCAAAGAAATAAAAATCAGAAAAAAAAAGATAAAGCAAAAGAGAACACACACACATACATATTTGTCTTTTTAGTGTGGCACCTGCAGCGTAAGGAAATTCCCAGGCTAGGGGTCAAATTGGAGCTGCATTGCTGGCCCATGCCACAGCCACAGCAACAAGGGATCCACGCTGCATCTGCAACCTACACTGCAGCTCACCCTCATCACGGGATCCTTAACTCACTAAGTGGGGCCAGGGATCAAACATGCATCCTCATGTTTGATCTAGATCTAGATAATGAACTAGTTGTGTTCATTACTGCTGAGCCACAGCAGGACCTCCTGTTATATATTTTTGAAAAGACATAATCAAAGGATAAGAGAGAAGGTTTTGAATAACTTCATTGTTTAATCAGCACCAAGTCCCTTGCCATGCAGAATATATCCCTTCCTAACCACAACTTGGGGAAAAAAAGATTGAGTGAAATAAAACAAAAAAAATCTCCTCAGTATCTGGACCCTTTGCTCAATGTAGGGAAAAACAGAATTAGCCAGAGGAAGATTTCCCCTCAAAATGATGCTCAGAGAGGAAAATTTTGCAGTTAGGATATACTCCCGAAGTTCTGGCTGTGGCTCAGTGGTTAATGAATCCGACTTGGAACCATGAGGTTGCAGGTTCGATCCCTGGCCTTGCTCAGTGGGTTAAGGATCTGGCGCTGCCGTGAGCTGTGGTGTACGTCGCAGACACAGCTCAGATCCCATGTTGCTGTGGCGAAAGCTGGTGGCTACAGCTCCTATTCGACCTCTAGCCTGGGAACCTCCATATGCCGCGGGAGCGGCCCTAGAAAAGGCAAAAGGCCAATATATATATATATATTCCAAAATCTTTGCTTGGCCTATAAAGTGCTACATGCCTGATGCCTGCCTACCTTTGTCAACTATTTCAAATTATTCTCAATTCAGCCAAACCAATTCAGGAGCTTGATCTTTGCCGGAAATGCTCTTATGCAAGATCTTCATTTAATTAGCTTGTTTTATTTTTGTTTAGATCTTCAAGCCAAAAGTGATTGCTTTGGCAAATATTCATGATAAAATGAGCAGAAGAATTTATTTCACTTGCTAAGTGTGAATAGGGCTTGTTGCTCTTGTAGGCTTAGTGATAGAAGAGAACAATAACAAAGCATACTTCTGGGTGTAAGAAGGGAATGCAAATGTATCTCTTTCTCAATCTGGAGTGTGTGTCAAGTTCGTGACTAGGCTCCGACACAGATTCTTGAATGACTTTAGATGGTCAAAATCCATTGAGTTGTGCAATTATTTCGTGTACTTAAAAAATATTATATATTAGAGCAGTTTTATGTTCATAAAAAAATTTAGTGGAAAGTACAGAGAGTTCCCATATATGCCCCAGACTCCTTCATTATCAATATCCCACAGCCAAGTGGTATATTTTATATAATTGATAAACCTACATGGACACATAATTTTCACTCAAAATCCATAGTTTGCATTACAGTTTACTCTTGGTGTGGACATGCTTTGGGCTTGGGCAAATGAATAATCCACTTATATCCACCATTATAGTACCATTCAGAATAGTTTTTTACCCTAAAAATCCTCTGTGCTCTGTCTGTTCATCCTTCCCTACCCTCTAGCCTTCAGAAGTGTCTGATCTTTTTGATATCTTTACAGTTTTATATTTTCTAGATTGTCACATAGCTGGTATCATGTAGTATGTTACTTTTCAGATGGGCTTCTTACTAACATTCATTTAAATTTCCTCCATTAAATTTCATGTCTTAATAGCTAATTTTTCTTCTTTTTTAAAAATTGAAATGTAGTTGCTGTACAATATTACATTAGTTTCAAATGCACAGCATAGTGACTTGATTTTATTATATATGTAATAATAATATATATAATTATTTTAAAATTATGTATATATTTTAAAAAATTATTTTCCATGATAGTTCATTACAAGATATTAAATACAGTTTCTTGTCCATACAGTAAATCCTTGTTTGTTTTTCATATAGCATTGTGCATCTGTTAATCCCATATTCCCATTGTATTCCTTTCCCCCTTCCTCTTTGATAACCATAAGTTTGTTTTCTTGTCTGTGCATCTGTTTCTATTTTGTAAATATGTTCATCTGTGCTATTTTTTATATTCTACATGTAAGTGATATCATATAATATTTGATTTCTCTGTCTGATTTCACTTAGTATGATAATCTGTACGTCCATCCACAGTAGCATTATTTCATCATTTTTAATGGTTGAGTGATATTTTACTGTATATATGTACCACATCTTGATTATCCATTCTTCTGTTGATGGACACTTAGGTTGCTGCCATTCTTTGGATATTGTAAATAGGGCCACTACAAACATTGAGATACATGTACCTTTTCAAATTAGAGCTTTTGTGTTTTCTGAATACATGCCCGGGAGTAGGATTGCTAGATCATATTTATTTTTAGTTTTTTTAAGAACTTCCATACTATTTTCCGTAGTGGCTGTACCAACTTACATTCCCACCAACAGTGAAGGAAGTTCCCCTTTTTCCACATCCTCTCTCCATCATTTATTATGTGTAGACTTTTAGTAATGACCATTCTGACTTGTGCAAGATAATATTTTATTTTCATTTTGATTTGTATTTCTCTAATAATAAGAAATATTGAGCATCTTTTCATGTGCCTACCGGACCTCTGTATGTCTTCTTTGGAGAAAAGTCTGTTTAGGTCTTCTGCCCATTTTTTTTATTGCTTTGTTTGATTTTTTTGTTATTGAATTTTATGAACTATTTGTGTATTTTGGAAATGAAGCCCTTGTTGCATCATTTGCAAAAATGTTCTCCCATTTCATAGATTGCTCTCTCATTGTGTTTATGGTTACTTTTGATGTGTAAATCTTCACCTTTGATTAAGTCCCATTTGTTTATTTTTGCTTTTATTTCTATTCCCTTTGGAAGCTGACCTAAGAAAACGTTGCTATAATTTATGTCAGAAAATGTTTTGCCTATGTTCTCCTCTAGGAGTTTTATGGTGTCATGTTTTATATTTAAGTCTTTAAGCGATTTTGAGTTTATCTTTGTATATGGTTTGAGGGTGTGTTCTGACTTCACTGTTCTACATGCAGCTTATTTCCTTTTAGTACTGAAGAATAGTCCTGTATCTGTTTTATCAGTTTATTTATTCATTCATCTATTTAAGGACATCTTTGTTGACTCTAAGTTTTGGCAATTATAAAAAAAGTTGTAATAAATGTTCAAGTACAAATTTTTGTATGGACATAAATTTTCTTTCTTAGCCAGGAGTCGAATCCAAGCTTCAGTTGTGATCTATTCCATAGCTGTAGCAATGCTGGATCCTTAACCCACTGCACCAGGCTGGGGATCAAACCCATGCCTCTGAGGCAACCCAAGTTGCTGCAGTCAGATTCTTAATTCCCTGCACCACATCAGGAACTCCAATGGATATAAATTTCACTTCCTTTGGGTAAATACCAAGGAGCATGTTTACTGTATTGTACAGTATGAATGTGTTCAGTTTGGTAAGAAATTCCAAACTGTCTGCCAAAATGGTCGTATTATTTTGCATTACTGCCAACAATGAATGAAAATGCCTTTGGCCCCACATCCTCATTAACATTTGGTTGTGTCAGCATTTTGGATTTTCAGCATTCTAATATGTGTGTAGTTGTTGCAGTTTGTAATTCTCTAAAGATGCATGATGTTGAGCATTTTTTCTTATACTTATTTGACAAATTCTATGTACTTTTCTTTATAGATACTTCAACAAAAGGTAGAAAATATACATACACAATTTTGAGTATGATTTCATATTATTTCATACAGATACAAAATTAAGAAAATAGAAAATTTTTTCCTTTTGATATCAACTCTTAAGATTTACTCCCTTAACAAGTTTTGCACATAATATACAGCAGTGTTAATTGCATCTCTAGCACTTATTTAACTTAAAGCTAGAAGGTTGTACCTTTTACTGCCTTCATCCAGTTATGCTTTTCCCCCACGCCCCCACCTCCTGTAACCACAAATCTCATCTTTTTCTATGAGCCTGTTTTTTTGTTCTTAAAAAAAAATTGACCTAAAACATTATGTTGGTTCCTGTTACACAACATAGTGATTTGCTATTTCTACACATTTCAAAATGATCATCATGACACGCCTTAGTTACCAAAGTTATGCTATAATTATTGTCCATATTCCCTAACACTGTTCATTTCATACTCATGACATTTTTTATTTTGCAACTGGAATTTTGTTCCTCTTAATTTCCCTCATCTTTTTCTATCCTCTGCCCATCCCATACCCTTCTGGCAACCACCTGTTTTGTCTCTATTATATCTGTGACTCCATTTCTGGTTTATGCTTGTTTGTTTGTTTTGTTCTTTAGATTCTAAATATAAGTGAAATCATTCATATTTATATTTGTTTTATATTCATATTTGTCTTTGACTTATTTCACCTAGCATAAACCCCTCTAGGTCCATCCATGTTGTCACAAATGGCAAGATTTCATTTTTTTGTGGCTGAATAGTGTTCAATTGTGTGTACGTTTTGTAGTTTTCCAAATGCATATCTTTTTCCTCCTTAGGCTTATCCCAAAGTATTTTATTCTTCCTGATGTGATTATAAATGAGATTGTCTTCTTCTTTTTTTTTTTTTTTTCTTTTTAGGCCCACATCTGTATAGCATATGGAAGTTCCCAGGCTAGGGGTCCAATCAGAGTTGCGGCTGCAGGCCTACAGCACAGCCACAGCAACACCAGATCTGAGCCACATCTTCAACTTATACCACAGCTTGTGGCAACACCAGATCCTTAACCCACTGAGTGAGGCCAGGGATTGAACACTCATCTTCAGGGACATAATGTCATATTCTTAATCCACTAAGCCACAAAAGGAAATGTCCCTGATTGTGCTTTTAATTTGCATTTCCCTAATTTCTAATGACAATGAATACCTTTTTATGTGCTTCTGTGTATTGTTTTTTATGAAATATTTTTTCATGTCTCTTGCCCATTTTCTTTTTTTCTCTTAGTTTACACTTTTAGTGATTTTTTTTTTCTGTTATAGTTGGTTTACAGTGTGCTGTCAATTTTCTACTTACAGCAAAGTGATACAGTCACATATATATACACACACACTCTTTTTCTCACATTATCCTTCACCCTGCTCCATCACAAGTGACTAGGTATAGTTCCCAGTGTCAGTTTTTCCATTGGGCTTTTTTTTGTTGTTGAGTTTTTATAGTTTTTCTATATTCTGGCCCAAGTTCTTTGACAGATAGATGGTTTGGAAACATTACCTTCCCATATGTAGCTTGTCTTTTCATCCTCCTAACAAGTTCTTTTGTAGAGAAAAAGTTTTTAATTTTGAAAAAGAACAATTTATCATTTATAATTTTACGGATCATACTTTTGTTATTACTCAGCTCTACATCCCAAACATTTTCTCTTCTATATGTTCCTAAAAATTTTATAAGTTGATGTTTGACTTTTACATCTGTAATATGTTTTGACATAATTTTTGTATAAGATGTGAAGTTTAGGTCAATATTCTATTTATTTACTTGTTTGTTTTCCTAGGTCCAGTTTCTGCAGTACTATTTGTTACAGGTGATTTCTTCTGTTGAATTACTTTTGCACCTTGACAAAATTGGTTGGCCATATTTGTCTACTTTTGTATTTTTAACTTCTATTTCATTGATCTATGTCTAGATGCTTCCACCACAGTTTTTATGTTTTTTTTTAAATTTTTGTTTTACTGTTCATATAAATTTTATTTTTTTATTACTCAATGAATGTATTACATTTATAGTTGTACAATGATCATTACAATCCAATTTTATAGGATTTACATCCCACAACCCCAGTGCATCTCCCCACCCCCCAAGCTGTCTCCTTTTGGAAACCATAAGTTTTTTTAAATCTGTGAGTTAGTATCTGTTCTGCAAAGAAGTTCATGTGTCCTTTTTTCAGATTCCACATGTCAGTGAAAGCATTTGATGTTGGTATCTCATTGTCTGACTGACTTTACTTAGCATGATAATTTCTAGGTCCATCCATGTTGCTAAAAATGCTGTTGTTTCATTCCTTGTAACAGCTGAGTAATATTCCACTGCATACATGTACCATATCTTCTTGATCTACTCCTCCATCTATGGGCATTTAGGTTGTTTCCATGTCTTGGCTATTGAAAATAGTGCTGCAATGAACATTGGAGTACATGTGTCTTTGTGAGTTGTGGTTTTCTCTGGATAGATGCCAAGGACTGGGATTGCTGGATCAAATGGTAGTTCTATGTTTAGTTTTCTGAGGAATCTCCATACTGTGTTCCACAATGGTTGCACCAATTTACAATCCCACCAACAGTGTAATAGGGTTCCATTTTCTCTACACCCTCTCTAGCACTTATTGTTTGTAGACTTTTTGATGATGGCCATTCTGGCTGCTGTAAGGTGGTATCTCATAATGATTTTGATTTGCATTTCTCTAATAATGAGTGATGTTGCACATCTTTTCATGTGTTTTTTGGCCATCTGTATGTCTTCTTTGGAGAACTGTCTGTTTAGATCTTCTGCCCATTTTTTGATGTGGTTGTTTTTCTTAGGAAGTTTAAATAGATGTTTATTTTGAGGATTTTAATTTTTTGAAAAATGCTATAATTTTATCTTAAGTCTCAGGAGATGTCTCCATCTACTTCTGGAGGCTCAAATGCCAAAAATAGTTCTTAGGACATAAACTTGGCTAAACTTTGGACAGAAATCTTTCTTTCCTTCACTGAATGATTCTCATTCACCCTTTATCACCACCAAGTAGCAACCAAGGCTCCAGCTTTATTTTCTCTTCCAAAAACCTCATTCTTCAACCTTTCAAATTTGTGAAGTTTTTTATTTGCTTATTAGTTTATAAAGTGTTACTTATATTCCTTAAGTATTAGTTCTATTTGTATTCATTTATGTAATGTAGTATGGTTGATTTAGTTTCAGTTGTATAACAATCATTCAGTGTTTTTATAGATTATACTTCATTAAAAGTTACTATAAAACAAAGGATATAATTCCCTGTGCTGTACAACATATCCTTGTTGTTCATCTGTTTTATACAGAGTAGTTTGTATCTCTTACTCCCATTCTCCTATCTTTCCTTACCACACTGCCTTCTCCCCACTGATAAGCATTAGTTTGTTTTCTATATCTCTATAAAATATACATATATTTGTTTGCTTGCTTTATATTTATATTTTGCTATATATGTATATTTATTTGTTTGCTTTATATTTTAGATTCCACAAATAAGTGATATCATACAGTATTTGTCTTTCTCTCTCTGACTTATTTCACTTAGTGAAATATTTTCTAGGTGTGTCCATGTTGCTACAAACGGCAGAATTTCATTCTTCTTTATGGCTAATATTTCATTCATCTTAACACATATTTATGCATTTGCTTGTTGATAGTTGCTTGGGTTGCTTATATATCTTGACTATTGTAAAGAGCTCTGTGAACATCAGGGTGCATGTATCTTTTCAAATTAGTGTTTTTGTTTTCTCCAGATAAATGCCCAGGGGTGAGTGGCATTGCAGGATTACTTGATACTTACATATTTTAGTTGTTTGAGGAAAGTTCCAGAGTAGCTATAGCAATTTACATTTCTACCAAGAATATATTAGGGTTCTCTTTTCTCTACATCCTTGTCAAGCATTTGTTATTTGTGCTCTTTTTGATGATAGCCATTCTGGCAGTTGTGAGGTAATATCTCATTGTGGTTTAGATTTGCACTTCTCTGATGATTTGAGATTTGAGCATCTTTTCATGTGCTTGTTAGCTTTGTCTGTGTCTTAATTGGAAAAATATCTATTTAAGTCTTCTGGCCATTTTTTATTGGGTGGTTTGTTTTTTTGATATTGAATTTTGTTAGCTGTTTATGTATTTTAGATACTAATCCCTTAATGGTCATATCACTTACATTTATTTTTCTCCTATTCTGTAGGTTATCTCTTCATGTTGTTGATGGTTTCCTTTGCTCTGCAAAACCTAAGTTTAATTAGTCCACTAATTAAGACTACTTAATTAAAAGGTTTTGCAGAGCAAAGGAAACCATCAACAACATGAAGAGATGGAGCATGATAATGTGAGAAAAAAGAATGTATGTATGTATGTATGTGTAACTGGGTCACCATGCTATACAGTAGAAAATTGACAGACCACTGTAAACCAGCTATAATGGAAAAAAACAAAAATCATTATATAAAAAAAATTAAAAAAATAAAATCAAAGGTTAATTATGTCCCATTTTCTTGTTTTTACTTTACTTATTTTGCCGTAAGAGAGATCTCAAAAAATATATGTTATATGTCAAAGAGTTCTGCCTATGTTCTTTTTTAGGAGTTTTATGGTTTCAGGTCCTATATTTGGGCCTTTAAACAAGTTTTAGTTTGTTGGAGTGTGAGAAAATGTTATAATCTCATTCTTTTGTGTGTAGCTGTCCAGTTTTCCTAGCATAACTTATTGAAAAACTGTTTTTTGTCCATTGTCTCACTTCATTTATCTAAGATGAACTGAGCTGCCTTCAGTATGAGTTTATTTCTTGACTCTCTATTCTGTTCAGTTGATTTATGGGTCTGTTGTGCCAGTATCATGATGGTTGATTATTGCAGCTTTGCAGTGTAGTCTAAAATAAGAAAGAGTGATGAATCCAACTTTGTTCTGTTTTGTCAAGATCATTTGGCAATTTGGGGATTTTAGTTATTCCATATGAATTTTAGGGTTATTTGTTCTGGTTCTGTAGAACTTGTGGTTATTATGATAGGGATTGCATTAAGTCTGTACATTGCTTTGTGAAGTATGGCCATTCTAATAATATTAACTTCTCTAATCCAGAAGCAGAGGATTTCTTTCAATTTATTTGTATTATTTTCAGTTTTCATCAGGTATTAAGATTTTCAGAATACAGTTCTTTCACCTCCTTGGTTAAGTTTATTCTTAGAAATTTTTTCTTTTTGATGTGATTTTAAATTGGATTTTTAGATTTTCTTTTGGATACTTTGCTAGTGTATATAAAAGCAACAGACTTCTGTGTATTAATCTCATACTCTACAACTTTATTGAGTTCAGTTATGATTTCTAGTACATTTTGGTGTATTTCAGAGGGTTTTGTTTTCTTTTTTTTACATAAAGTATCATGTCACCTGCAAATAGTGACACTTTTATTTGGATAACTTTTATTTCTTTTTCTTGTCTGATTGTTCTGACTAGGATTTCCAATACTATCTTAAATAGAAGTGGAGAGAATGAACATTCTTGTTTTATTCATCATATTAGGGGAGAGGTTTTGTTTCATTCATCATTGATTATAGTGTCAGCTGTGGCTTTGTTACAAATGGCCTTTTTTATGTTGACGTATTTTCCCTCTATATCCAGTTTTGTAAGATATTTTATCATGAATGGACATTGAATTTTATCAAATTTTTTCTGCAATTTTTGAGAAGATCATGTGATACTTATTCCTCCATTTGTTATGTGGGATATCACACTTATTGATTTGTAAACATTTAACAATTCAAGTGTCCTTAGAATAAATCCTATTTGACCATTGTGTCTGACCCATTACATGTATTAATGAATTCAGTTTGCTAATACTTTGTTGAAGTTGTGCAGCTATACCCATGAAAGATACTGGCCTGTAATTCTCTTATTTTGTAGTGTCTTTGGTTTGGGCATCAGGGTAATGGTGGCCTTGTAGAATGAATTTGGGAGTATTGCATCCTCTTCAAATTTTTGGAATAGTTTGGGAAGAATAGGTATTAGCTCTTTTCTATATGTTTGGTAAATTTCTCCTAGAAGCTGTCTGGTCCTAAATTTTATTTGCCAAGAGTTTTTTTTTTTTTTTTTTAATGTTCAAAGTAATGACTAGTTATTTATTAGTTCAATTTTTTTTTGTTTCTTCATGATTCAGACCTGGCACATTGTATATGTCTTGAAATTCGTCCATTTCTAATAGGTTGTCTAATTTGTTGGCATGCAACTGCTTGTAGTATTCTCTTGTGAATTTTGTATCTTTATGGAATCAATTATTATTTCTAATTTTTTCATGTCATGTTTTGTTAAGGTCCTCTCTCTTTGTGATAGTGGCTAAAGGTTTATCAATTTTGTTTATTTTTTCAAAAAAACTAACCCTATGTTTTATTAATCTTTTCTGGTTTTGTTTATTTGTTTTGTTTATTTGGTTTTGGTCCCCATTTTATTTATCTGCTGATATTTATGCCTTCCTTTCTTCTGCTGACTTTGGATTGCTTTGAGTCTTCTTCTTTTTATAATTCCTTTGAGTGGTAGATTAGTTTGTTTATTTGAGATTTTTCTTGTTTCTTGAGGAAGATCTTTACCACTATAAAATCTCTTAGAACTGCTTTCACTACATACCATAGATGTTGGAGTCATGTGTTTACGTTTTCATTTTTCCTGAGGTAATTTTTTCCTTTGATTTTTTAAAATGTTTTTAATTTTTATTTTTTTCTAATTTTTGTTTATTTTTAATTTTATATTGTTATTTCCCAAATACAGTTTTTTTTTCCTACTGTACAGCATGGTGACCCAGTTTCACATACATGTATACAGTCTTTTTTCTCACATTATCATGCTCCATCATAAGTGACTAGACACAGTTCCCAGTGCTACACAGCAGGATCTCATGGCTAATCCATTTCAAAAGCAATAGTTTGCATCTATTAAATCCAAGCTCCCAGTCCATCCCACTCCCTCCCCCACCCCAGGCAACCACGAATCTATTCTCCAAGTCCACTATTTTCTTTTCTGTGGAAAGGTTCATTTGTGCCGTATATTAGTGATATAATACATATCACTAATAAGTGTGTTTGCCTTTTTCTTTCACTTTCTGACTTACTTCAGTATGAGAGTCTCTAGTTCGATCCATGTTGTCGCAAATGGCATTATTTTGTTCTTTTTTATGGCTGAGTAGTATTCCACTGTGTTTATATACCACATCTTCCTGATCCAGTCTTCTGTCATTGGTCATTTGGGTTGGTTCCATGTCTTGGCTATTGTGAATAGTGCTGCAATGAACATGCGGGTGCATGTGTCTGTTTTAAGGAAAGTTTTGTCCAGATATATGCCCAATAGTGGGCTTGCTGGGTTGTATAGTAGTTCTGTGTGTAGTTTTCTAAGATACCTCCATACTGTTCTCCATAGCAGTTGTACCAGCTTACATTCCCACCAACAGTGCAGGAGGGTTCCCTTTTCTCCACAGCCCCTCTAGCATTTGTTATTTGTGGACTTATTAATGATGGCCATTCTGACTGTTGTGAGGTGATATCTCGTGGTAGTTTTGATTTGCATTTCTCTAATAATCAGGGATGTTGAGCATTTTTTCATGTGCTTGTTGGCCATATATGTATATGTGATTTTTTTTTCCATTAACCCACTCAGCTTTTAGCAGCATGTTGTTTAGTATTCACATGCTATTTTATTTTCTCATTTTTCTTTCTTTAATTGTTGCATACCCTTGTGGTTGGAAAAAAATATATTAACATTAATTCCTATCCTTTTAAATTTGTTGGGATTTGTATAGTGGCCTAGCATGTGTTATGTCCTGAAGAACATTCCGTGTACATTTGAAGAGAATGTATATTCTTCTGAGATCCTTTATGCTGTTTTCACTTTCAAAATTTGTTTTTCTTTTTGCTGTTCTCAGTCAATGATTTCCATTATTCTATATCCAGATCACTTATGTGTCCTTCTGTGTCATTTAGTCTGCTGTTCATTCATTCTAGTTTTTCTTTTATTTTATCTATTGAATTCTTCATTTATGATTGGTTCTTTTTTACATTTTCTAGTTCCAGGTTAAATATTCACTTGACACATGTATTTTTTCTCTAATTTAGATAAAATTTTTCTAACAAATGCATTGAATTATCTATCCAGTAAATTGTTTATTTCTACTTTGTTATTTATTTATTAGGGTTTTTCTCTTGCTTTTTCCATTGAGACCAACTCCTCTGCCTTTTCATTTTCCTTCACCTTCTTTTCCTCTATGAACGTAGATGAAACAGTTACCTATTGCCGTCTTGAAGGGGTGTTTCTGTGTGGGAGCATCCCTTTAAAAACTACACCTTCCCAGTGCCTTTGGTGGGATGTATGGATTTGATGTTGACCAGAGTCACATATTTCTTCAGGGTGTGCTGGCAACTATCACATTGGTAAGAGGTGGGCCTGGAATTGGAGGGGCTAGAGCTAGAGCTGAGGTGGGGTTTCCACTCTTTTCACTGGCCATCACCTCCCTTTTGGAGATGGGATATGATCCCAAGTTGTTGAAGCAGAAGCCCTGAGTGTCAGACCAAAGCTGGCTCTGTTCCCTTTAAATATGCGTTTTCCCCTTTCCCATACTTGGAGCCTTACCTCAGAGTGGGGGACATTCTGAAGCAAAGTGGGCTCAAGCAGGCTCTTGGCTTGTGGTGGCTACAACAGAGGTCTGAGCTGTCTCTGATGTGCTGCCTGTTCAGGTGCCAGCAAGAGTTTCTCATGCTCCACACACAGTCTCAGGTTCAAATCCCTTTTCCCTTAAAGCAGATAACTCCCCACTACCCAAAAAGTCCCTGCCCTGTTGTGGAACCACATCTTAGGGCTAGTGGGGCCTGCATGGATTGGCTTGTATTCAGAGAGTGAGCTGTGGTGGCCTGGACACCCTCAGAGTTCTGCACTGTTTGAGTAAGAGTCAATAGTAGCACTGTCATCTCAAGCAGACACTGCTCAGGGACCATGTCACCTCTGATTTTCATCATTGGCTTTCTCCCTCTTTGTGACAACCCTAATGAAAAACCGCACTATGATATGGAATAAGCAGGACTGGATTGTTCACTTGGCTCAGGCTGGGGCACAGGCCAAGGCTTTTGTAGGAGCCAAAGGAGCCTTCCTTAAACTACCCCCTCCTCCCTTTCTTGGGAGCAAGCCACCATGGATGTGCTACTTAAGGGCAGAGCTCAGGCTTCTCACAGCCTTCCTGTTAGTCCCAGGAATCCTCCAACCTGTCAAGGAGCTTCATCTTCCCAGTGTAAGACCCCAGTGCTGGGAGTCCAGTTTGTGGCTCTAACTGCTCATGCCCCAGTGCAGGGCTCTGTTTATGTCCCCTTTCCTCTGGGTTCTCTCCCAGGAGCACAGATTCTGTCCTGATTGCTACTCAATTATGTGTGGATCTTTAGTAAAGCCTTGTGTACAGGAGTCTTTCTGCCAGTTTCCAGTTAGTTTTCAGTGAAAATTGTTCCACATGTAGATGTATTTTTGACCTTTTCTTTGTGGGAGGTGAGTTTCACATCCTTCTACTCTGTCATCTTGCTCAATCTCTCTCTACAAATTTCATGAGTAATCCCATCAGAACTGTTGCATAACTGGCTGCTAGATCACATTTGTCCTCTGAAATATTCCCACCTATGGTCTTCTGTTCCAAAAGTTCAAGGAGGCTCTTGCTTGAAGACAGCAGCACAGCAGCAGTGATGAGGAGACTCCCCTTTTGTTCCACTTGCCCCTGCCCATTTTACCTGGTTGAGTTTTTAAAAAAGAGGATTTTTTTTTTTTTTGCTTTTTTAGGGCTGCACCCACGGCATATGAAAGTTTCCCAGGCTAGGGGTTGAATTGGAGCTTCAGCTGCTGGCCCATACCACAGCTACAGCAATGTGGGACCTGAGTTGCATCTGTGACCTCCACCACAGCTCACAGCAGTGATGGATCCTTAACTGAGTGAGGCCAGAGATCAAATCTGCATCTTCATGGATACTAGTCAGGTTCTTAACCTGTTGAGCCACAAATGGGAACTCCCAGGAATTATTTTTTAAATGTACTCATAAGAGAAGCCAAAGATCGAAAGAAAATCAAAGAGGGAAAGAATAAGGAAAAAAAGCCCGCCAGACCACAGTGCCTATGCCTTCCTTGTCCAACTGAATTCAACGTATAACTCATTAGGCATTCTAATCAAAATATTTTAGTTTTCACTTACATATGGAAGGTATTATAGTATAGAGGGTGAGAAAGTCTGAAACGATAACTGTACTGAACCTTAGCCTGGAAATACGAGGATTGGCAGAATAGAAAGCAATTAGCAATCAGAAATAAGGAATAGAAGTGCTCTTCTTAGTAAACTGGTCAAAAAGCAGAGAAGCAGCCTCGGCATGAAATTGTGCCTGTTTGCAGTGTATGATTCAACCAATCATACAACTTAATTGATATTCTAGGCCTAATAGAATTTAAGGTTGTTTAGGATATATCTCATTAAAAAATTCCTCTATCGGGAGTTCCCTTTGTGGTTCACGTGGGTTAAGAACCTGACATAGTGTCCGTGAAGATGCGGGTTTGATCCCTGGCCTTGTTCAGTGAGTTAAGGATCCAGTGTTGCGGCAAGCTGCAGTGTACATCACAGATGTGGCTCAGATCCAGTGTTGCTGTGGCTGTGGTGCAGGCCTGTGGCTTTAGCTCCAATTCAGTCTCTGGGCCAGGAACTTCCATATGCAAATACCGCTATGAAAAGAGAAAACAAAAAAAAATCCTGTACCAGTTTCTTTCCCTGAGAACCTCATCCCACAGAGTATAACCCTCTGTATTATATATTAATTTCCCAGCAGTCATCCAGGGTCTCAAAGTCTTTATTGTTCCCTTATCAACTCAACACATAGTTTCTATCTAATGTTCTACCACTGCATTCTAAAGAGATTTTTTTTATTTGTCCCCCACATAAATACCTTTTCATGTGTTTAATTATTGAATACCTAGGAAATTATTGAATAATTACATAATTAATGTCTTCAATGTATTATACAGTGGAGGAATTCTCAGTAAGTTGTTACGGAAGTGCTTACGGTATTGAAGTGGTGTTTGAGGAAAACTGGAATTTTGAAATAGGCTGGGAACAAAATAATTTTCACATTTAAAATAGTAGAACAAAGGCTCCTATTGTTCAAAAATTTGATATTCAATGTCTTTTCATAATTGGATTGATTCACATAAAAGAATGCCTGTATTAGCAAATTGAATTAAATGATACATAAGAATAATTTGTCAGTATAACATGGTCAGTTATGGTTCATGACAAAATGAAAAAAACATTGTAACAAATATAATAATATAGAAAATGAGACAATTGAAAACTACTGATTTTATCACTGTGCCAGTTACTAAATTCTTATATTTTTCAATATTTTTCAGTTGATTTTGTGAGGAAGGTTTCTAGTGTTATAGTCAAATTATCTGAGAGAGGTTATCATTTTTGTACTACTTCATAATTTTTATTTCTGCATCCTGTCAGCTTACATCTACTATTTCTTCTAGAAAAGGGCCAAATAACAGTGGCAGAGTAGGTATGACAAGAGTGGGGGGGATTAGGAGTTCCTTTTGTGGCTCAGCGGTTAATGAACCTGACTAGGATCCATGAGGATGTGGGTTCAATCCCTGGCTTCGCTCAGTGGGTTGGGGATCTGGCATTGCGGTGAATAGGTCACAGATGCAGCTTGGATCCCGTGTTGCTGTGGCTGTGGTGTAGGCCAGTGGCTACAGCTCTGATTTGATGCCTAGCCTAGGAACTTCCATAGGCTGCAGGTGACCCTAAAAAGAAAAAAAAAAAAAAGTGTGCTGGGGGGATGTATGTCTGGTTCCTGGCAATAAATGTGGAGATGCTGTATATGCTCACCTAAGTGGGAAACACAAGGATTATTCTGTACATATAACTGAGAAATGACCACCTACTTCATTTTATATATATATATATTTTTTTTTCTCAATACATCAAAATAAATTTCAGATGAAGTAAAGCTTTAATTATAATGATTTAACCTGACTAGGATCCAGTACCAGTAACTGGTACAGGATTTTGTAACCCTGTTATAAAAAAGTAGAAATGTATTGACTGGAATTTATAAGGTAGTCTACTCTGAACTATACAGGGGACTAAGAATCTATATAGAAGAAGATCAGGTAATTTCATTGCTTTTATATGATAAAAGTATCCAAGAAAAAGTTAAATGCTACATCATTTTGTGAAAAATTATTATATTGCAAATTTCAGTCAGAAAGCACATTTACATGATTTACAGTGATCCCATGCAAGTTAATGAGAAAAAGATTTTAAAAATATATACAAAAAAATTGGTAAGATGTCTGAATGATTGTTTCACAGAATAAAGAAAAAAATATTTAGTAAATATACTAAAAATCCATTCTCACTTGTAATTTAAGTATAAGTCAAAATATTAAATGGATAATATTTTAACCCATCATACTGGCAACTTTTTAGAGATCTTAATGAATACACTTTGGGCACATAAATTGGGAAACAGAAACTCTTTCACGTATCACAAAAGGAGCCAAGACATACAAAAAGGGTATACTTTGCAGCATTATGTATAGTAATAAAGAGCTAGAATATACTAACTATCCACTAGTTAGAAAGTGCTTAAAAAATTATAACTGTCCATATCAGCTGCTAAACAAAATATGGCAAAATCTACATGTTTTGATATGGTAATATGGGATCCTTTTGGTGAAAATAAACAAGTAAATACTATATATGCCAGTGTATACATTTTCTCAGAAGGGTAAGTTTGTAAAAATATGGTTACCTTTTAGGAAACATACGGAGGGGTGTGGATTTGGAAATGGAAAAAAGGATATTTGCATTTTGTATCAAAGCCTTTTGCATGTATTTTCTTACCATTTACATGTACTATACATTTTAATGTCAGTAGGGGTTTTGTGAGTGATGGGATTTTGTTTATCTTTGTATAATATTCTTTAAGAGCAGAATAAAAATACAAAGATTAAAGTAAAAGTTAGGTACCTCAAATATTTTCTCATGAATAGATATTCTTATGGGCATTTTCCCCCCAGTGGTACTGTAGGGTGATTTTTGTAGATATTTAAATATCAGAATTGTAAACGAAGCCATCTATTAAACAATCTGAGCTTGAAGTAATATTAAACTTGAAATAGAATTATTTTTCTCCCATCTCTCTTTCAAATAATATGTATTTATGCATATAAAGTCATCTTTTATCATTACCAAGCCATTATGCAGTTTTCCTGTCATTTTTATTTAGTTAGAAGCACAAGTAGGTCCACTTTAAACCTTTGATCTCATCTCTCCCACTCTGCCTTGACCTTGGCTAGAGGGACCTGGGGATGGAATGTTCTTTACTCTCGCCCCCTCTCTCTTGTGATAATTGGAGTAGAGGGGATGCATCAGAGAAAAGAAACAAAAATCTTTTCCCTGAAACTGAGCATAAAAGTGCACCCTTTCTTTGGGATGACTGCAATTTACACATTGGTAAATTTTTTTGAATGTCCTTCAGAAGCTTCTCCATTACCCACTTTCCTAGTGGCTATGAGATCCAACTAACTCCATCATCCTTTTCTAATCCAATCCCCTTTCCTGGTGGGATGGAAATAGTGTTATCTAAACCCCAGTTAGGCAAACCACAGTTGATTATGCTTATTAGTTTTCACTCTCATTCTAATTCCCTTTTCCTTCTCACAGTGATAAGGGCAAAGAGTGCAAACTGTGCAAACAGATGCAGTTAAGCAGTTAACCAATTAGTTTGCCTTTGATGAGATATAGGAAGGAGAGTGTGCTGACCCCATTGGGTCCAGTTCCAGGAGAGCATGGAGATAACCATCCAATCTTGTTTTCCACTAAATTCTCTCATGATATCCTAATACATCACAAAAGCCAGCTTTTAAACTTTAGTAAGTCTTTGATGCTAAAGATCTGTTTATCCTACATCTCTTGTTAGATTTAAGATTTCTTGAGGATAGTAGCACTAAGTTGATAGTGCTAATATTTATTCTGTGCCTATAAGAGGAGAAATGACAAGATATAATAGGCTGAAGAGATAAACTAGAATATAATCCTGAAAAGTATTTTATTCCACAAAAATGAAGTTTTTTCCCTGTCAGTAATGAGCAGCCTCTGAAAAATTAAAGTTTACATGGAGTTTCAGGGAAGAAAAAGTAATGGGATTTGCAAAATGATAGAGTTTTAAGGAGACATAAATGATACTCAAAATTCCATTTTGGGAAACTGGTAAAATAATGTTGTCATTTATTTTAATAGTGAAACATTAAGGAAATGTGAATTTGGGGAGGAGATTATTATTTCAATTTTAAATGTAGAATAGTTGACTGTATGTATTTGTGTAAAGCTCTGGGTAAATAGGATCAGGATTTCTCAGCCTCAGCACTGTTGAAATTCTGCACAGGATGATTTTTTTTTTTTTTTTTTTTTTTTTTTTTGGTCTTTTTAGGGTTGCACCCATGGCATATGGTGGATATGGTGGTTCCTAGGTTAGGAGTCCAATCAGAGCTGTAGCTGCAGGCCTGCACCACAGCCACAGCAATGCTGAATCCAAGCCACATATGCAAACTATACCACAGTTCACGGCAGCACTGGATCCTTAACCCACTGAGCAAGGCCAGGGATCAAGCCCAAGTCCTCATGGATACTAATCAGGTTTGTTAACCACTGAGCCATGACAGGAACTACCCATATGTGATGATTCTTTATTGTAGGGAGCTGTCCCATACATCAGAGGGTGCTAGCATCATCCCTGGCCCCTTCTCTCTCTAGAACCCTCAACCTGTGACAACCAAAAATGTCTCCAGACATCGTCAAGTGTCCCTTGAAGGGCAGAATTGCCCTTGGTTGAGAAGCACTGGTTATGGAAGATACAACTAAGGCAAAGAGTTAGATGGAAAATTTACTAGGATAGAGAAAAATTACCAGAATTACATCAGTATTAATTGGATAGGCAAAAGAAGAAGCATTTTCACAGAGTAGTGGAGAAAGTTTACTCTGTCAAAGGAAGGAACAAGAGGAACAAGGAATCATACAAGCATGAGGAAAGAGGATTTCAAGAAGGAAGTGATAAATTATATCAACATCTGTAAAAATAAAGATAAGCCTGTTTCTTTTCTATTGCTGCTGTAATAAATCACTACAACCTTGGTGGATTAAAACTACAGAATTTTGTTTTATACTTCTGAAGATCAGAAGTTTAAGATCAGAGTCATTAGAGCTGAGTTTCTTTCAGGAGGGTCTAGGGGAAAGTCTGTCTCTTTGCTCTTTGTAGTTTCTACAGGCTGCCCATTTTCCTTGATTTGTGGCTCCTTTTCTGCATTTCCAAAGCCAGCAGCACTGCATATCTTTGATGCTTCTTGGTCAAATCTCACATCTCCATTTCTGACTACAGCTTGGAAATGTTTTCTGTTTTAAGGATTCATGCTATTAGATTGGCTACCTTAATCCCAGGATTATTATAGATAATCTAGGCTACTCTCATCTCACTATCCTTAATTTAATGACATACATAGATTCTTTTTGCCATATACTGTAATATAGTCTCAGATTCTCAGATTAGGACATGACCATATTGGGAGAGAGATTATTTTGTCTTCCACAATGAATCAGTGAAGGACATTTAGATTTAGGGAGCTCACAGCACTCATTTAATTTCCAATATGTTCTCATTAATAGCCTATATGAATGTGAAACATTTAGATACTAAACTGTGTTTTTATTTGTTTTATTTATTTATTTATTTATTTATTTTGTTTTTAGGGCTGCACCCACAGCATATGGAAGTTTCCAGGCTAGAGGTCCAATCAGAGCAACAGCTGCCAGCCTACGCCACAGCCACAGCAACTCGGGATCCAAGCCACGACTGTGATCTGCACCACAGCTCATGGTAATGCCAAATCCCTTACACACTGAGCGAGGCCAGGGTTTGAACCCGTGTCCTCATGGATATTAGTCAGATTCATTTCCACTGTGCCACAATGGGAACTCGTAAACTATGCTTTTGATATCTGTTAGGTTGGAAATCAATAACAAAAAGAGGAAAGGAAACACATTCATTTGAAAATTTAGAAGCATACATCTAAACAGCCATGATCACATACATTAAAAAAGAAATCTTAGTGAAAATTAGAAATTATTTTAATTAAAAAAGAGTACATATAAAAATTTGTGAAATGCAGATAAAGCTTTACTCTGATAAATATTTATAATCTGATAGGTTTGTATTAGGGATAGTGAGTAAAGAGTAAATTTCAAGTAATTAAAAAGAAACAAATGAAACAAGTCTAGAAAATGAGAAAGATAAGGGCTTAAAAGGATTATGATAGAAAGTAAGAATATGTGAAAGGAGATCAGCAGAAAAGAAGCTCATTCTTCAGAAAAACCTTTTTTTTGTTTGTTTGTTTTGTTTTGTCTTTTTAGGGCCACATTCATGGCATATGGCAGCTCCCAGGCTAGGGGTTGAAATGGAGCTATAGCTATCAGCCACAGCCACAGCCATAACCACAGCAATTCGGGATCTGAGCCGTGTCTGCAACCTACATCACAGTTGACCACAATGCCAGATCCTTGATCCATTGAGCGAGGCCAGGGATCGTACCCATGTCCTCATAGGAACTAGTCCGGGGTTCCTAAACTCCCAGAAAAAAACCTTTGACTTAGAAAAAAATTTTGGCAAGACTCATCAAGAAAACAAAGAAAGCAGGTACAATTAAATGAATATAAAATGCCAATGGGAGGAGGCAGTAGAGTGTGAGCGGGAAAATAGCTCTTGGGCATTCCCTGTGGGGTTGAGAGGTGATGAATCCTCCAGATTTTGTTGAGTAGTCTACCTTAGAAAGGAGTAGATGTCATTCTTACATGAGAGATTGAGGAAGGATGAATGTGAATGCAAGAAGCTTTGTTAATTTGGTGGCTAAGAATTTATTGAATACATCAGCATTTTCCGGGAAAAGTAAAGCAAGAATTACTTTGTAAGGTGGATGTCAGAGATTGGTAGGAAGTTTGGGAAAACTGAAATATTCATTGGACACAGCTTGGAGATCAAACTGTGGAAACGTGAGAAGTGTTAATGAACATCGTTGAGTGACTAGAGCAGGTCTATGTTAATTGATATCTGCGTGATCTCAGAGGAAATCATGGGTAACTTGCCATAGACATTCACCCAAAACTGTGTTACTGAACTTGGGTCTACTTGTCCTCCATGAAGCAAAGCTGATCTACTGATGCAGGGTTGTGGTGAAACAAAGCATAGCATTTATTTGCAGGAAGAAAGGGTGGCTCTTGCCTAAAAGACTGGAACTCCTCAATGGCATTTAGGAAAGAGATTTTAAAGGCAATGTTGGGGGAGAGGGTTACAGTTGTGGCCTTCCTTCTGATTGTCTGGTGAAGTAACAGGATAATGTTTCAGGATCTTAATCATCATCCTTCTGGTTTCAACCAGTATGGGCTCTACATGCTTGTGTTCAGCATATACTCCCTATGCTCCACCTGCTTCTGCACAACAACTCAAAAATATGCAACAGATACTCCTTAAGGAGTAACCAGGACTTTGTTTTATTGCTGATAGTTGCTATTTCTTGATTGTTTTTGCTTTGTTTCTGCATTCTCTCACTGGCCTAATTAGTAACCATTGAGTTTGCTCTTTGGAACTCAGGGAAGACCTGGGAATCTATCCCTTTCTACAGACAATAAATGGGGGAGCAGAGGGGCTTTTTTACCCAAGAAGGCTTCACCATGTCCTGCTCAGTTTCTCTTCCCCCTTTTCTTTGATACTTCTCAATACTGAGGGGAATAAGAAAGAGGATAAAGTTTTAAATAGAGAGATTAATCATAAACTCAACAGGAGAACTTGGATTTAGGCAGGACTCTGTTTCAGCTGTTATTGAAAATTAAGCCAAATCTTCTTTCACATTCTATTCAAATTATATTCCATTGCTTCTAGATAAAAATCTTCGGAGTTCATCCTTAATATTCCACTCTGTACCTGTGTGGGGAGGAAAAATAATTTTTCCCCCAACTTTTTAGTTTCTTGCCTGAGACTCCCCACCCTACCCCCTGCTTGTAATAAAAGGAGAAAAACAAATAGAAGTTTAATAACATGTACGTGGGAGATGTCAAGTAAGGCTGAACAACTCCTTGAAATGGTACAAGCCACCACCTTAAATACCATCTGTAATAATTAAAGTCTAAAGATGATGTTGAGGTTGGATGGTCAATCATGGGAGATGAGCAGGAAAAGCAAAGTAAGCAAGGGTAAGGTTTGTATGCAGGTTTAAGTCATTACATTCTTTATTTCTTCTTATTTTTTAGGGCCTCAGCCATGGCAAATGTAAGTTCCCAGGCTAGGGGTCTAATCGGAGCTACAGCTGCCAGTTTACGCCTCAGCCACAGCAATGTGGGATCGAAACTGCATCTGAGAGCTACACCACAGTTTATGGCAACTCCAGATCCTTAACCCACTGTGAGAGGCCAGGGATTAAACCTACATCGTCAAGGATCCTAGTTGTGTTTGTTAACTGATGAGCCGCAAAGCAAACTCCAAGTCTTTGCCTTCCGCATTGATAAGAATTTCTACAGATTTATAGTCAACCTTCTCTTCAACAATGGTGAGGAAGACACCACTGTCACAAATGGAGATTGTCCTTATAAATGTATCTGTCTCATGAAAAGGGAAACTGCTACTTAGTTTCCAGAGTTTCCTGATGTGTCTACTCTTTCCTAAAAATAACTGGCTCAAAATAACCAGTATGCCAAATGGGCATATTTTGGGGTAGTATATCTTGCCCCCTTTCACCTGGAACCACAAACATTTTACATCCTTTCTTCAAGGAGAGATTTGCATTCTGGAAGTGCTGGCAGACCTCAGCTAGTAGGCCATAGTTTATATTGAATTAAAAAATCTAAAGCATTCCATTTCTAAGACTTAATTTAGTATTGAAATTGTTCATTTAGTCTGCCTATTACACAGGTCTCATTTTTGAAACTAAATGCCATTTCTACTTCTAAATTATCGTTTGTCTCATTGCTGCCCCAAATGTCATATTCATTTTGTGTTCATGCAACTGTTTAGAATCATAACTGCTTAAATTTTTAAATTCTTTCTTCTTGCTATCTTCTCAACTATACATATATGTGATGCTGATTGAAAGAGTATCCACTTATTTTTTTTTCTTTTTTTTTTTTTTTGTCTTTTTGCTATTTCTTGGGCCGCTAAGTTACACAATTCAATGATTTCCAACTTGAAGGCTGAGATTCTTGGACACTGTAAACATTTCTGAATAATCAAACTATATAACATATTTTATTACAGTAAGCCTGAAATGGTTTGCCTGTTTTATCCATATTGATGTTTTTCTTCTGTTGCTCTCAACAAAGATGGTTAAGATCCTCTGCTATAAATTATTTTTAAGGTTTTGTATGCTCTTCAGGAAATAGGTGAGCAGTATTTCAGAACTGAGGTTTTCCTAGTACTGAGGGGTTCCTTGAATGTGAAATTTCCCAGCTTTAAAGCAAGGATGATCCTGGGAAAACAGAAAATTGGTCATCCTTTCTGAAACCCAAACTAGATCCAAGGTTTGTATTATCTCTTCTTGTGGTCAGATTTCAATCTGTCATGATTTTTCCATTATTTTAATTTTTTACTTATACTAATAAATGTGACAGTTACCTTCATGTGATAGTTACAAGTTTGACTTCAAAAGTCTTATGAAATGTGCATTTTAAATGAGGTATACACAGGAGTTCCTGTTGTGACTCAGCAGTAATGAACCTAATTGGTATCCCTGAGGATGCAGTTTCAATCTCTGGCCTCACTCGATGGGTTGGGGATCTGGCATTGTGGTGAATTGTGGTGTAGGTTGCAGGCCAGCTCTGACCCTGCATTGCTATGGCTGTGGTGCAGGCCAATAGCTACGGCTCTGATTTGACCCCTAGCCTGGAAACTTCTGTATGCCACAGGTGTGGCCCTAAAAAGAAAAAAATAATAAAATAAATAAAAATAAATGGATAAATAAATAAATAAGATATACACAGTAAAATTTTAAGAAGCCAGCTTGGAGAAGTAATATTTTCTCTGTAAAACTCTATCTGCACTTATGTGTATGAACATTTACAGAGAATAGCATTTCAGAAATTCTGGAAATAATCTAAGGTTTCAAACCTTGAAAACTTTTGGTTAATTTTGGAAATCAAATGTCAAGGTACTTCACCAGGTTTGTATGACACAAAATAAAAGTGTATAAACATGCGAATGGGGCAAGGAGGATATAGACTTAAAGAAAGATACACCGCATGTGAGTTTACGTTTTATCCAAGGTCTCGCTAAGGACTACTCTGAAGAGACCTCTGAGGAACTGCTATGAGGAGGTGGGGGAAGAACTAGTATATATGTTATAGGCTTTAAGCCCCCTTCAAGGAGATTAAACCAAAACCCTCTGGCCACATCTCATTGTAATGCCCCCTGCCCTACCTTGACCAGCCTGGGCTGTTCACTTCCTGCTAGTAAGGGACTGTGGCCCATTCTCCACTCTGCCACTATACAGCCTGTTCCCCATGCAAATAAGCTATCCTGCCCAAGATCAATCAGAAGATCAAATTGGGTCTCCACTCAGGTCTGAATTGTGGGGTATAAAGACCATTGCACAGTGATTCAGGCCCTCTTTTTTAACATGCACGCACGTGAGTATTCTCTCTTCCTTTCTGAAAGTGTACTTTCACTTTAATAAATTTGTAAAACGTCTGCCGTCTCAATGCTTTGCTATAGAGAGATAAGGACCGAGAAAATGTGGCTGTATCATATATCTGAATTTTTTGACTAGGAAATATATATAGTCAAACACACATCTTGGTACAAGATTATAGCTAATCTCAACAAATAGATATCTCAAGTTAATGATTTTATTACTTTTCTAGGAATGGGGAGAGGTAAGACTCTGTGGTCATTGAAATTCTTCTTGAGATACTCATTGAGCTATCAAAAGCCCTATTTAAGCAAAGCACAGAATGTCTCATCCTATTTTTCACCTTGAATTCTACTCAGGGTGCAATCTTAATGGATTGTAACATTATCCTTGTAGAACTGCATCATGGGTGAGGCTCTTTGTCCTTTTTTCTTGTTGTTCACGTATTATCTAAGTCATGCAAATAGAGATTGCAGGGGTGGAAAAATTTTCCATTTTTCCTTTCTAGGTTTTTAGGCTGGTAATGAAATTGACAAAAGGCAGATTAATAGGATAAAAAAAAAAAAAAAACAAGATTATATACATATGTGAGTCTCATAAAGATAGGAAGACTAAAAAGTTAGCCAGGTACTTGAGGCTTATATAACATCATCAGCTAAGAAAAGGGTAGGAGTCAGAGGATATGGAGTTAAAGAAGGCTATTCACAGGAGGGCAGAGGGAATGTTTAGAAAACAAAGGTTACCCTGTTCGGCAGGTACGTTTCTTAGTGTAACCAAGTCCCTGGTAGCAGGTCTTTTCCTGATGCACACCCCCTTTCCAAAGTAAATGTAGGTAGTTGTGGGGGTTGGGCAAAGAGCTTTTCTTGACTCTGCTGGTTTTCTATAACCTTTAGCTAAAAATAACCCACATGCCAAAGTGGCGTATTTGGGGGGGGAGTGATGAATTCTGCTCCCCTTCAAGATTAAAAGTGAGACTTTTGTCTTGGAAAGTTTTTTTCATACAATTATGTTAATGTCTTTGGTTTGGGCTTTAATAATACACTAAATTAGACTATAGCACAGGTGGTTATGGAGATAAGTATTTTAGTGTAAGGTTTCAAGGACATACCTCTAATGCATTAAAATTGTCTCTCTTCTTTGTCTCCTATCCCACATTTGATGTCATAGGAGGAGTGAGGGTGCAAATTTGACTGAGTAAAATGGATCCAGTGAGAAAGTAGTTATTTTTCACACAGTAAATTTTGGTCAAATTCCTTAACCTCAGAAGCAAATTTTTTAAAAACCTAAAGTACAGAAAAGTGGCAGATTCATCAGCAAAGAGTGAAATTCACTTGGTGATTTTGGTCTAAGGATAATGGGGAAAGAAATTGTGCAGAGTACCACACCTGCATTTTATGGTAGGTGTATTTCTGGGCACTGTGGTCCAGAGAGGAAGAGGAAAAACACTGCAAACATGGGTAAGTGTCTACATCACTGAGAGATAGGATGATCTGTTAGAAACAAGCCAGAGGTGATACTTTTAAATATCTTCCTCCCCCTCCCCCTTCCCCACCCCTTGTAATTAAAGGCAAGGATAACTGCTGTTCTTGGGATAACATGAGGATGGTACTGTTCTGTGTTTGTGGGAATCATATTCCTGTGAATGTGGTCTAAAGATTTGTGGTCAAATAAAATTACTCTCCCTTGATATTGAAGAATGGTGGGAGGGGAGACGGTCAGTGATTCAGCATGTGGATGAAAATGGTAAAATCAGAGGAGAAGGCTTCTCTGACAAGGACCTCAGAATCCATCTAGGAGTAGATTGAGTTCCAAGAGCAGGCCAGGCTTGCAGAGTGGTGGTTAGCCTTCTTTTCAGAGAACACAGTAGAAACTAGTGTCACCAAGTGATTTGTTTAAATTTCACCTTTTTTCCTAGAAGGGAGTGAAGAAGGAATGAGAAGGGAGATTCAGCAGTACCTGCTATAGCTCTCCTTTCCCCACCCCACCTCCCACCTTTTCATCTGGCAGAAGGGGGAGCAAGCAGCTGAAATAGCAACTCACATTTTATAATACAATTTCCTCCGCTTATGGATTGGTCCACAGAGTACATTGATGTATGTTGGCTGGTAAGGCTAATTCATTCATCTGATTATAAACCAAGGAACTAGTGGATTCTTTCCCTTAATCAACATTTGTGTAAAAATTTGACTTTGTTGTATATTTCCTCTTTTCACCTGCTAATTTCTCATAAGCAAAGTTCCCAAATGATAAGCCAAGGGCAGTGTGGGAGGAAGGGCCTGCATTATTTAAAACTGGCCTATTCTATCCTAAAATGTGAGGGCTTCACAATATGGAGGCTGTTTTGTCTAAAACCAGAGAGTGCTTCTGAAACTTTCTTGAAAGCCCAATTTTTCTTCCTTTTTTATATTGATTTGTTTATAGCACTGCCAAATGCATTGATTTATCCTCTTACCTACTGTCAAAGCAGCCCAGTTCTGATGTTGTACATGGACCATTTCAGGTAATCTATCATGAAATGGCTCAACAGTGCCAAGTTTCTTTAAACCCCTTTCTGAATGTGTTTTCTTACTCAAAAGCAACCACTTTGTGGAGTGACCCTTGCACCTGGTGTGTCAAGATTCAACAACCAATTGAATACACAGTGATTTCAGTTTTTCCACCTGAGACACTCCTGATAATCAAACTGAGGCTTATCTCTCACGGCAGGACCCATAAATTAGTTTAGTTAGTCCAGCAATCCAGGCTTTATCAAAAAAAGAAAAGAAAAAAAAAAAAGGTAAGAAGGAGAGAAAGAACTGTTAGCAAAATTGTAGCCTTCCACATTTGCACTCACCAAGCAAATAATCATCAGCACACTAAATCTGTGTTAGGAAGTAGAATAAATATAGCCTTCTATTAAAATCCTCAGCACGTAGAAGGAAAAGAAAGCATTCATTTGGGCTGAACACAATTTGCTTAACAATATAGGTCTAAATCCCAATTTTATCTTCATTGTCATGAGCATTACCTATTTTTATATATAATAGGTATTATTTGTGTATAAAATATATGATCCTTACAGTATAAGTACAAGGTGATCGAAGAAATCTGAGGTTGCAGGTCAATTCCATGAGATTCTGAAATGACGATTAGTGTGCAGAAAGTTTCCAGGAAGGGAAGGATGCTAGACTATGCAGAGGATGAAGTTGGGCTCCCACACTATAATACCAAAGCTTCAGCTACCCCTTGAGGAGCCTCGCACTTGGGTTGTGCACCCAAGACGTCCAGATCTGGGGTTAGGTCCTTGTACCCTTAATCGGTTACTGTATGCCGGATGCTAAGGGGAGAGGGCATGACCTTGGCCAAGGTGACTGTCCTCAAATTCAGGACAGAGTGGCTGAGGGAATGAAGCTGTGAATTCTGAAAGAGAATCCGGGCTTCACAGCACAATATTCACTATATCAGGTAAATGACAGCTCTAACAATCCAGTTTAGGCTTCCAGACAGATGCAGGAGTAAGAAAAAGTTCAGGGGAAATTCAAGTAAGTTAACTATTGTGTTTCTTCCCTAAATAAATGCTGGTAAAACTCCTTGGATATGAATGCCTGATTGCTGAATTTCTAATAATTTCTAATCTTTAAGCATACTTTCACTAAGATTAGTGTGGTTTGACTCTACCAAGGCATACTACTAATTTTGCCCGATGTTTTAACTAACATACCGAGAGATTTTCAATAGCATCATCAGGAGCAAAGGGCTTATTTAGGCTCAAAGAATGGCCAGCCACGGATGTTATCATTCCCTGTAGATTTTTGTTGTTGTTCAAGGAATATTCTAGAAATATGTGAGTTTCCACTGACCACAAATTCTTGTCCTATGATGAGTAGGAAGTAGAGAGGCCATCACTGCCTTCGTACTGTATTAAACTGGAAATAAAAAGTGAGGAAATATAGTTTGTGAATTTAAGAACAAGTTATAGGCATTAGAAGAGTTCATTCACATTAGTTGACTCATAGGCAACTTGTATTTTAGGAGAAAAATTCTATTATAGGAAGCAAAAATCTGCTCAAAGGAAAAGCTCGGAGCAGGACATTTGGGAGTGATGTGGGGTGAGGTGTCTTTTCTAGGCAGGTCTTCTCTACCTCAGCATTATTGACATTTGAGGGCTGGATACTTCTTTGTTGTGGGGGCTGTTCCGTGCATTGGGTAATGTTAAGCGTCATCCCTGTGCTTCATCTGTGTGAAACAAAGAATGTTGTGCATTATCCACTTCTGCAAGATTTAAGTCCTTAGCCACAGCAGTTGCTGACAACAATGTACCATGAAGGGAATCCAGGACAAAAAGCAGGATGAACAGGCCCTTTAGATAATTAGATGTATTTCTCAGGAAGAATATTAATGAACCGGGATTCTTGCATCTTCCCATATATATTAAAGCACTAAGATCATTACCTTGAGAGAGGTTCTTTTTTTTTTTTTTTGACTTGCAGTGATCTTTCACCAAGACGTATGCTTTATTGCACATATTCCCTAGCCAAAAATCACATACATACATGTGCATCTATGCCCACATGTTCACACATGCACTGGCTTCTCCCCCTACCTCTTGAGAACAGTACTTTCAGAGGTACTGAGATGCTGTTTCCCTGCCTAGAGTCCTCAGTAAAGTCCTTGAATAACACTGAAACAGCTCTGTGTGCATTTTTCTTTCATTTGACACCCACTAGATGAGATAGTAGTAACCTCTACCTCAAATCATGGTGATCCAAAATGTTTCTAGGTACTGTCAGTTGTCCCCAGGAGTAAAATTGTCCTCTGTTCTCATCCTTCACTCTGAGCAATTGATCTATACATAGTGTACTCTCAGGAAGATCCAGGAATATTAGCACACATGCTGTGCTGGGCTGTTAAGTATGTCTAGAGAGAAATTGTATTTTAATTACAACATTTTAAATAAGTCTTATTTTGTATTGTTGTTGTTGTTGGATAATAGTATCCTCTGCTCATCTAATGAATATATTCCTCACTTAATATTTATAATTCTTTAAGTCAATGTAGCTTTGTGTGCAGCAGAAACAGTGTAATTGGAAATGATGGAAATTGGGTGTAGAAAGAATGGAAAGCATAATGGAGGAAGTAGTTGGCTGTTTAATGTAATCCTTGGGAGATTTTTAAACTATTTTAAGGGTGGTTTATCACTGAAAATATCTGATAGTTACATTTTAAAGTCATATATAATTATCAAATCTTTCTTGGACTACATGCTAAGGGCTCAATCATTTCATTTTTCATCTGACTTTTTAATAGAAGTTGTGAATATTATGCATATATTAGGAGTCTTTTTCTCGCTTTTTTCAAATAAGAGAAGTGGAGAAAATGCAATTCAATATTACCTGATTCTAAGCAGCTATATATCATGTTGCATGAGACGCTAATACAACATAATGTTAGATAAAATAATGGACATTTCAAATTATACTATCACTTTTTTTCCCCATCTCAGGGACAGTTTTGTAATATTGTTTAGATTTATAATGCTACATGAGCTTTATTAAGAAGTGTCCTATTTCCTTTCACACACTTAGAAAATAAACATTGTGCCAGATTTATCTCTTCCCACAGCTGTGTGTTTGTAAATGTCAGAGAAAGACATGTTATGTTAGATTGGAATCTATTATCATTCATGAAAATAAGTTTCATTTGTAAGTTACGAAAAAGGGAAAGAAAGCTAAAAAAAATCACAATTAAATTCTTATAGAACCTAAAGCGATAATAAAGAGAATCTATTTTTAGCCTAGTTGTTATGAAGACCTTGCGTTCAAATTCCTTGTCTTTGTTGATTTTGTGTTCATTTTCTGAAACTCCAAGTAGGTTTATATTAAAGACTTTTTCTTTGAGCCAATGGAAATATTAAATGTCTTTGTAATGTGGATTGTATTCAGCTCAGTTCTTTGCAGACCTAATTTTTCCTCCCTCATGTATGAAATGACCATTAATTCCATCAATTGAAGTCAGCATTGCTGCCCATTTACAAGCTAGTATATAACTGGAGAGAGGAACAAGAATGTAGTATTTTGAGAAATGAACTTCTAAAATGTTTGCCAAAATAAATTCTTGAAGTTTACTTTCGATAACATCTAACTCCTTTCTATTTCCTGAATCATACCTTCATTCCCTTTTTTTTTTTTTTTTGACTTTTTGTATTTCCTTCTAACTGAATACCTTCAAACCCAACCTTGATTGATCAACTCACTCAATTTAAATTCCATTTTTTTTCCTGGTATCTTAAGTATGTTGTAATTCTTTTTCTGTTGGGTCTTTCAGGCTGCAACTCCCATGAACAGGATTTTGCCTTCCCTTTTCCATCTTCAGTGTCTGGTTTTCCAGGGTTGACAGCGCATCCCTTCCAGGTTCTTCTCATTCAACTGGATAGACATTGGCTCTAGGGTGGCTCTGCCTCTCAGTAGTTCATGTCTGTGTTGGGAGAAAATTCTGCATGGTTTTTTTGTGTCCCCACATGTTTTCTAAGCTGATGCTCTTTCTGCCTTTGTTCCAGACTACCTTTTCAAGAATGTTTATATAGGGCACAGAATTGAAAGAGAATTTCTAACTCTAGACAAAGGGGAGTTTGTTGTTTAGGGTAATAAAATCCGGGGAAAATATCACACAGACCACTGCCTGTTATAAAAGCCCTGTGTTCTTTAAGTTCAGGGTTCCTCTCTTGCGAAATAGGCTGATGCTTGTGAAAGTGAGCCTTAGTCCTCTTTGCATCACCCTGTGGGAACTGTGGCTTGGGGAGCTAATGCAAATGCTGATTTTCAAGCTACTACTATTTCTGTGACTAGTAAACCATCTTTTGTCTCTAACTCAGCGGTCTCATGTCTCCTGTCAGTATCCAGGAAATTAAGGTGACAAAACTTGTTAGCTTGAAAGCAGGTTAAAGTCTCAGATCCTTCACAGTCTTGACATTCTTGTCCATGGAAAATATCCACCCCAACTTCCTCACCCTGCTGGTGAGCCCGTAATTACTCACTCCTAACACACTGCCCTCTTCTCTGTCCTCTCTGCTGCCTCCTGTCCTCAGATTCTTCAGGTACATGTCACCTCACAGTCAAATGAGATTTCAGACACAAGAGAAATATCCCAGACTGCCACAAATGGTCCTTTCAGAGCCTTTTCTTTCTAGAGTCATGCTGAAGGAAGCGGCACCCACTTCTCTTGGAGAGGGGATTATATCATGGGAGCAATTCTCTCCAAGGAATCTTTTCAAAATTTTATTTTATCTTCTTCAATCTCTTAACCTTTCTATTTTCTTAGCCAAATGACAGTGTTTAAGAAGAGTCCAAGAATAATAAAATTAGTTTTTGAAAACCTACATTGAAAATACACCTTTTGATACACATCCTCCCTATTATATTTGGTATATATCACATTAAGGGCTTCAAAGAAACTTAAAATAAGAAAAGTACCATGTTAAGTTTCTTTTTATATATAGTTTAAAACATGAAGAAACTACTGTTTATTATTTAATAATACATTTCTCAATAAGTTACCAAAACATGCATGGGAAATATAAACCCCAAATTCAAACAACTGGGCACACCCAGGCATGAGCAGAGAGTGAGTGGAATGAGATGAGAGAAAAAGAAATAACTTCAACTCTGTTTATAAGTGTGGAGACAGGTTTGGAGACAAATGACAAAACATGAAGATTTGACATAGAATGGAACTGACTGTTAAACATATGGTATTTGCTATCTTCATCTCTGTACCATTCTGCATCCTAGACAGTCTTTATTAACAAGTAATAAGTAATGTTTATGGTGCTATATTTGCTCGATTATTTCAGAATTAGTATTTGTTTTCCTAGTATTTGAATAATAATCCATCACTTTAGATGGTTCTTGGAATTCACTTTGTTTCTCAGAGTTCCAAATTCATTGCTCTATCGTCTTGTGAGATTAAATGTTGCCATATATTAGATTCCAGATATAAGTGATATCATATGGTAGTTGTCTTTCTCTTTATGTCTTACTTCACTCAGTATGAGAGTCTAATTCCATCCATGTTGCTACAAATGGCATTATTTTGTTCTTTTTATGGCTGAGTAGTATTCTGTTGAGTATATATACCACATCTTCCTAATCCAATCATCAGTCACCATACTGTACAGTAGAAAATTGATAGAATACTGTAAACCAGCTATAATGAAAAAAAATCATTTTATATATATATGTAAAAAGAGGTTAAATGTTGCCACGGTTTAAATCTGATGGAGCTCTCATCTTGGCTTAATCTGTCTAGCATCCATGAGGATGAAGGTTTGATACCTGTCCTTGCTCAGTGGGTTAAGGACCCGGTGTTATCGTGAGCTGTGGTGTAGGTCACAGGAGTGGCTCAGATTCCACATTGCTATGGCTGTGGTATAGGCTGGCAGCTATAGCTTTGATTTAACCCCTAGCCTGGGAACCTCCATGTACTGTGGGTGTGGCTCTAAAAAAGACAAAAAATAAAAATAAATCTGAGGCCACCAACATCATCTCCTTTTGGTTTAATTTTATTTCTGCCTTATTCCCACAAGATTCCTCTCTGATGCCCTATCATCATCATCCTCAAAATAACCTAATATAAAGATAATAATAATAGCTAACATTTTAAAATCTTTCCTTTTTTTTCAGAATGGCTCTAACATATAATTATACTAAACTCTTTAATTCTCATTATAACCTCCTGTAAGGTATGAGCAATTGTTATTCACTTTTTATATATAGATAAATGGGAATGCAGAGTACATTAGACAAGGTTACACAGATGGTGCTAACTGGGTTTGAACACAGACAATATGGCTCCAGAGCCTGTATTCTTAACCACTATGCTATTGTGCCTTTCAAGTCATACACAAATTGTTCAAGTAAAACATACATGCCTGCTCAATTTCTAAGCATTAAAATAATATATATATATATAGACAGCAAGAGCTGAAACTCCTCCTTTGCTCACCAATTCCACATCCCACTCTCATCTGTAGAAGCGAGTTTTTTGTTTTGTTTTGTTTGTTTTTGTTTGTTTGTTTGTTTGTTTGCTTCACAGCAGGATCTCATTGTTAATCCATTCCAAGAGAAATAGTTCGCATCCTTTAACCCCAAGCTTCCAATCTCTCCCATTCCCTTCCCCTTCCCCCAGGCTATCACAAGTCTATTCTTGTAGTCCATGATTTTCTTTTCTGTAGAAAGTTTCATTTGTGCTGTATATTAGATACCAGATATGAGTGATATCATATGGTGTTTGTCTTTCTCTTTCTGACTTATTTCACTCAGGATCAGAGGCTCTAGTTCCATCCATGTTGCTGCAAATGGCATTATTTTGTTCTTTTTTATGGCTGAGTAGTATTCCACTGTGTATATATATATATATATATATATATATATATATATATATATATATATATACCACATCTTCCTAATCCAGTCATCTGTTAACAGACATTTGGGTTGTTTCCATGTGTTGACTATTGTGAATAGTGCTGCAATGAACATGAGAGTGCATGTGTCTTTTTTAAGGAAAGTTTTGTCTGGAAGAAGCAAGTATTTTAACACTTGAGCATCCTTATATTTTTATCATACAAGCACATACTCATATATAGCCTAGGTATTTCCTTTGGTCAGTAAGATCATGGAATAATGTTGTTCTACAATTTAAAATAAGAAACTGTATTTTGGAAATCCTCATGTCCATGAGCTTAGATTTGCCTAACGTTTTTAAGTATTTCTGAACATTTCAAATTTCATTGAACCATAAACTTATCTAACTATTTATTTGTTGATGGACATTCTGTTACTGAAACTTAAAGTCACATGTAAGATAATTATGTCATTGACTTATGCTTATTTCATAACTGAGGTATATATGTTTGTTAGATTCATTTGAAGGTCATTGTAGAGGTATGATAGATTGCTTGCTCATATACTTCTTTCTTTGATATCACAGACAGACCAGACATACCAGAATAAGAAAAAATGACTTGCCTGTGGATTGGGAAAACTTAGAATGTGCTATTTCTTCCCTAATTTCCCTCTTGCTATTTCTTCCCTAATTTCCCTCTACCAGGATTGGAGAGATCATAGTGACTATTCTAAGGATTCTCAGCATTGTGTATATGTTATTAGTTATCCTAAAAATACACACCTTTGACGACCATTCTTTGATGAGGCCAGCTCATCAACCCAGGTCCCGAAAGCAGCAATGCCACAGAAATAAGAAGAAAGAGACACAGAAATAGAGTGGGGATCAGGGAGCTACTGCCTTCAAGAGGCAATAGCAACCCTCTGAACCAACTCATGGTTGTTATTTGCTATTTTCTACTTCCTTGTACATGCAGGGGATACATCGGTATTTTACTTCAAACAGATTGGAAGCAAGATATGCTAGGACAGTCATTCCTAAGCACATAAAGTAATCATAAATGTTTTAGCCCTCTCAGGCCGTAATTTGTTGTTTGCTTCAAGCCATCTATGGCCTCTCCCAAAAATCCCCCAAGGCTCCAGTCCTGAGAATGTCAGAGCTGATGGTTTTCCATCAGCAACATCAATTCTTCAGCAGTCTTGTTTTCAAGATGCCATTCTTTGACGTTGTTCTCATATGTTTTGCCTCAAGGGTCATGAGAGAGTCTCAAGACTTTGTAAAGTATAGACTAACCTCTACAGCCACTCTATGGTGCCAGTCTTTTCTTTCCATTCTTTGTCACGTCACATATTCATGCCTCCAACAGTTCTTACCTGCACAGGAGAGGTATTTGAGGGAGTTCCTGCTATGGAACAATGGATTAAGAAGTTGACTGCAGCAGCTGGGGCCACACTGGTTCCATCCCTGGCCTGGCACACCTGCTTAAAGGATCCAGCATTGCTGGAGCTGTGGCTTAGGCCGAATGCGTAGCTAGGACTCAGTCCTGGGCCCAGGAACTTTCACATGCTGCAGGTGAGGCCATAAAAATAATTTAAAAAAAAGGAGGGGGGGAGTGGTATTCCAGTTTAGGTACTTATCACATTGCCTTTTCAGAAATTCTTTAAGACTATTTCTCCTACTTCACAGTTTTTCTTACAAGCACCTTATCGGAATACTAAATGTGACCTAAACACTTGTATCTTTCATTAACAAAGGGTTAACATGTTAGCTAAAGAGTAGATACTGATTGCCCTTGAGTGGGAGAACTTAACCTCTACATTTTTTTTTTTTTATCCTTACAAACCTATTATTCTATCTTAGCTTTGTGCCAACCTATTTTTGGGAGGAGATTTTGTTCTTGCCTGTCAAAGCTCTTTAACATCCTTAGCTGAAATGTGTTCTAATAAAACAATGTTAACATAATAAATGTAAATCAGACTAAAGAGATAGCAAAAATGAACTCCAAGAAGCTTTAGCTAGCTCATTTTAAGATGAAAATATTAGATCACAAATGAAGATCCCTTGTAAGCATGGCATATGCATACAGATTTATAAGGATTTAATGGTGGGACTGAGAAGAGCAAAGCCTGACAGTCTTGTCCATAGACTTTCCATGTTTAAGGAAAGCCACATTACTGAATTCTCCTATTTCTGTGGTGGTAAACCAGGTGATCTAAATAAATTCCGAAACTGGCACTTTCTGGTGATTTCAGAAATAGGTAGTAGGTTTTAAACAACTCAAAGATCATTTTTCTTTAAGTTGATAGAAGAGGGCAGGAGGGAGGCTTGTTTTAGAACAAGTTGAATATCTTCAAATATTTGTACTTACCACTCTGACAATAGGAAATCAGGTTTCCTTGTGGTACCAGCTTCTTCAACTAGAATTACCATGAGAGTTTTCTTCACTTCATTAGAGATATTCACAAGCAAAAGAAAAATGGGTAGTATACAAGGTAATGAAAACTTACATTTGAAAAGATTTTCAGATACTCACCAAAATTTTCTCATATCTCCTTTGAATTATCAGTATACAAGCAATACAAACTCATGATTTATTAAAACTGATCTAGATTGCATAGTCTACTATTTTCCAATGTGATACTGCTTTTGCCAGTGTATTATTGAATATATAGGTATATAATAAAACAATATTTTGAAACAGTAACTAACCAGAGGATGGAAAATGGTGATGGAACACTTAGAGACCTTCATGGTGTGCTTTAAAAACTTTTTACAACACAAGGGTTCACTATATGCAGTTTAGGTTTAACTATAACTATTTTTTTAAATAAAAGAATTTAATCTAATGGATACCAAGTGGTAGTGTACTTATTTTTGGTTCCGTTAACAACTCTCTCTTATTATGAAAAGAAAATAACTCTAGCTCTATTTCCACATCAAGAAATGACAGTAGCAAACTTTTTTTTAATTCATATAATGATTTTTATTTTTTTCCATTATAGCTGGTTTACAGTGTTCTGTCAGTTTTCCACTGTGCAGCATGGTGACCAAGTTACACATACATGTATACATTGTTTTTTCTCACATAATCATGCTCCATCATAAGTGACCAGATGTAGTTCCCAGTGCTACACAGCAGGATCTCATTGCTAATCCATTCCAAAGGCAATAGTCTGCATCTATTAACCCCAAGCACTCCATCCATCCCACTCCCTGCAAACATTTTTACACTGCTTCTTGTTTGTTTGTTTCTGTTCTTTACTGCAATGTATATGCTGATCAAGGGAACATGCATATCTCGAACCTTTGTTGGTGGTGGTTCTTTTCAATCCACTACCCTTTTTTATCTTTCAGTGAACAGCCATTATAAGACATTTATCATACAAGTGTGGCTACAGAAATTTTAGGGATTATCATGTTCCTTCCTTCAGGATTTTTTGAAAGTCTCCAAAAAAAGCTTTCATCTCCCCCATGTCTTTTCCATACACTTTCCTCAGAATCCAGTGAAAGTTATAAACCTCACATGTCCCAGAATCTCTTCAATTTTATGTCTTTCACCAGAAATCATACACTTTCCCAAATGATGACCATTCCCAAACTTCTGGGGACAGCATTTCTGCTACTCATCTCTCAACCCCTTCATTCCAGAACAGGATTTGTGCAGTTTTATGTACAAATAGAGGGTTTGGAGAATGGTTTTATTTGGTTTTCTATGTCTCCTAAATGAATTATCAAGATCTCGGACATGGAAGTTTAACTCTCTATCTCCAGTAAAAAAAAAACAGACAGTTGCCATTAGAAGAGCAATCAGGAGAAACCAAAAAATATGTTGACATGCACATGTCTCTTCAAGTTTCTAGGCATCTATTTTTGATGCACATTTACAGAGCAAATGTACAGTTTTGAAATTAGGTCAAGAGGACCCTCTTAAGGATCCGTAGTGTCCTGTTTCTCCTCTGTGTACCCCCAGGATTCTAAGGCTGCTGTGAGATCCCCACAGGTTTTACTAACAGGGATGAGATCGAATGTGGGAGAAGGTCAGTCCCGAGCTAGAGTTCATATCAGGGTGGATGAGGGGTGCTCTTCTAAGAACCATCAAACACAACATACCTCATGCAGAATTTGGCATCTGTATGTTGTCCCAGAAAGGGAATCCTCACTAAAAGCAGCTAAGAACAGAGTATTGCAAAGCAGTCCTGGGGTTTCACACAGCAAAGCTCTGCCTCCTCCATCCCTATCCCAATACCAGACTGAAGGAAAGGAAACCTTGCCTTTATCTGCTTGGCTCTGGGGAACTGCTGCTTTCAGTCTCTGTGGTGGTGGAGGATGAGGAAGAGATGTGAGAAAGGCCTGTTGTTGTTATTTAATTTAAAATAAGATTAACCCTAAAAAGAACTGACTCAGAACAGGATTGAGATTGGGAATGGCCAAAATAAAGGAAGAGCATAAAAAACACAACATTTATTAAGAAAGTTACTACCCCATAGAAAAATGAATTGGATATATCTGGGGCAGAGCTTTGAAAAAAAAAAAAAAGCTGTTTAAGGTTTTATTTCAACAAATTGAAATTCAAGAATAAACTGGTTACATAGGCAAGGAGGCGATGAGGCAGTGGAGACTAAAAATAAGTGTGTTTATTTATTTATTTCTCTTTATCCCTAATCCACCTATAAAAACATAAGTCCTGACAACTGAGAATCATGATTCAGGTTTAACAGTCTTTGAGACATTTGTTGTTTTCACTATCCTATCGAACAGATTTATACCTCTTTTACCTTGAATTTGTAAACCCTTTCTTAATTCTCTATAGCCCCAGGCAATCTGTTTTAGTTGTTCATTTTGGATCTGGTTCCACTTAATTCAGCCTCAAATTCCTTTAATTTATGCTTTTCTTAGCTAGCTATCAACACAATAAACTCACTAGAATCCTTCGGGTTCTGTTTCATAGGAGGTTTGCTACCTCTAGATTATCAGTGGCATGGAAAAATGAATATATAGACAAGTTCCCAAGGAGTGTAGTGGCAGCAGTGAGCAGAAAGTTTCTCCAGAAGTTCAGACATTTGGGTGGAGGGAGGTAGGGTCAAGGATTGTGCTCAGAGAACAGTCTACCTTGTTAAGTCACAGTTAATTACACTGATGCAAGGATTCAAGCAGCAGTGACCCAGAGGTATGAGGAGGGCAGGACAGAAGTCACTGGGATTGTCTGTTAGCTGTACTCAGTTACAAAGTTAAGGAGTTGAGCCCCAGCTATTAGAGACTGGGGAGTGAGTTCTGTCTAGAATGCAGAGGTGACACAGGTTCTTCTAAGCCTTGGAAAAGGCAAATGATGGTCTATGGTTAAATGGTACAGTCATTAAAGTAGCTGGTTGATGCCCACGAGTGATTTTAGTTGGAAAGAGATATTTTACAGCTGATAACTGAGAGAGTAAATGAAGGCATTAGGTACAGAATTACAGAGATACTCTGATAAACTTTTAGTCTGAAGGAAAGGAAATTTTAGAGAAGAATTGGATCTCAATGATCTTGAAATATGCCCACTTGTTATCATACTATATTAAAGTTTATTGTTATAGGCTTCTGTGACAAAGACTGCTTAGTTGTTCAAATCTATTGCACTTCCCTCCTGTACTCTTAACTACATAGGACACTGCATTTAATAATCTTCCTGCTAGTTGAGTAAAGCTTTGTGACATAGTTCTATAATTGCATTAACAAGAATATTGAGAATATATAAAAATGGTTATGACAGCTGGCACCTTCTATTTTAGTAATTTCAATTATAATAATTTCCAATTTAAAAATGCATTTTAGGTAAATAGAGGGAAAAATAAAATAAAACATATATCTATTTTATCATCTGTGTGAAATGCAGGGTGGACAGTTGATGTCATTAGATGTCCTTTTAAAGTTTATGAAGAGAATCACATGTGACACTCAAGGAGATAGCTCATCGAAAAATAAAACAGCACAAATATACTCTTCAAAATAATTTCTCAACCAAAATGGCTCCAATTTCTGACAACCTAAATACCCAAGGGATTCTCCTTGGCTATATCTTTTCACTGCTTTGCCTGCCTAATAATATAATAACACTGTACTAATTCCTGAGAGCTGTCTTTCTTTCACAGGTATAACTTTCATATTATAGAACCAGAATTTCAAAGAAAAATTGAGTATTTGTAGAAATTGTGAAAAGAGAGATTCGAATTTGTGAGGATGGGATGTGTTTTTTCCTTAGTTGCCACACACTTAAGTAAGGAGGACAGTTGCTTCATGCGAAGTTATCATTGGCTTAAATGTTTTAACAGGTCAGTATTTCAGTAGCCTCCATCCATTAAAGTTATTTTGGTCTCAAATTTGTACATATGTCCCTAAGAGGTTATCCTAAAATAGCATGAGAGAGATCACAAAATGTGAGCTGTTGAATATGATAAACTCCGAATTAAAAGAATGATCAAAGTAAATATATGAATATGAATTTTTGGCTTTGTTTAGGTAGCATCCCATTGGAAACAATTAACAAGAAGCACTCATTAATATGTAACCTTTCCAGTGGTTGAGCTGCATTCACAGCTCATTGGGGTGTCTTATTTGAGGGGATGAATTGTGGGTGATTGGGAAAGAGATATGAAGAGTATCAAAACTGTTCCTTTACCTTATGCATTTTTATAATCTGCCATTTTTGATAGTGTTAACTGACCTCTGCACATGATAGTTGATGAAGTTCAACTCCTTTCTCTGAAGTAGAATTGTCTCAGTTTCTGGATTCTAGCACAAGAATCAGATTTCTCTACATACTCAAGGTCAGTATTCTATTATGTCACCATGCACACTCAGGCATTTACCCTGAAATCACCCAAGTGCCTGTGCTTTCTGTTTTCAGTGTTCAGAATGGATTTGGCTTACTTCCACTCACTCGGAATGTTGAGCAGGCTTGCAATTCCCTTCAATCAGAATAAATAAGGAGATTACTCTGGCACAACAAATAAATTAGGGCTAAGTCCTGTCATAATAATAGTTTTCACTTTCATAACAGATTGATTTGGGAGAACTTGAATAATTTGCAAATATGGTTTCCCATTTTGCTGATAGGACAACAGTCCCTGGCATCAGCTTAGAATTATGAGTTCTATGGACCAAAGTTTAAAACAGACAACTCACATTTTAGAAATTTGGACTTGGTTCATTAAAACAGGATGGTAAAAATACGACTAGGATCTTCATCCTTTTGCCATTGGGAGGAGGTAGATTTGCTGATTCTACTAAAGAAATACTTAGCAAAGAATTTGTTGTTTCCTGCATTGAGACTTTGAAAGCATTTAGAAAATGCAAAATGTGAATCCTAAAAAAGAATAAAACCAGAGGGTCATATGCTAACTGCCATTTTCTGGGAAAATCTGGAAACAGATTTGCCACTTTGAGTAAACACTTTTATTTATGGAGCACAGTCTATCTGTCAAAACACCAAGAGGCTCTACTTGGTTAAATATTCTAATACAATTAGCAAAGTAATGTAATTGGCTGTCCTTAATAGACATCAACTCTCCGGGCAGCATCATTAAAATTAACAGTTATGCTAAAGAGGGGACCAAGATCTTCAAATGAAGCCAGATGTGCACATAGAGGGGTTATAGACCCATCAGGATTTCCTGGGGGAAATATTCATTAGGCTGCACATCTGGTAGAGTTCCTCAGAAAGCTGTACCTCCTAAATGATACTTTGGTAGATTTGTTTTGAAATAGTAACCACCTACACCTATTGTAAAGGCAAACATGTATATGATGATCTTAAATACATTAATATTCACTAAAAATGTTGCACAGACAAAAGGAGTAGTAGAAGAAATGGAAACCTTCCTATCTCCTACTGTTAGAGAAATCTGAAAATATATGTATGGTGGTAAGTTAGAGGTGGTCGTAATTGTTTGACAATTCTTTCATCAAGAATTGGAGGTCTTTGTTTCTTCTCCTTAGATGTGAGAACACTCTGTGAATGAGCTGGCCAATGAAATACTGCTAAGTGATTTTATGTCAGTTTCCAGACTGAGGCCAGAGACATGGAAAGTTTCCATTTCCTATCTTACAGAATACTTTTGGAACCCAGGTGTGAGGAAACTCAGGTAATCTCATTAAAGAAGCCCTTGTGGAGAGGAACTGAAGCTTCAGATCACAGTTCTAGATGAGTTTACATTAGCGGCTAAGGCCAAATTGCTATCATTGAAGCTGTCCCTTTGTTCTATTCCAGCTGCTCTAGCTTGTCCACATGGAGGGGAGATCAGCTGTCTCTAATGGAAGCTTTCCCATTTTGCAGATTTTTGACCCAAATAATTGAGCATTACCATTTTAAGCTATTAGGTGTGTGGGCGTTTGTAAAGTAAATGATGGATAATTGGAATGCTCATCAACAGCTAAGGAAATAAAATTTCTATCATCTTTATTGATTTGAAAACATATTTTTCCCAATAAAATTCCCAGCTACTATTTTTTCTAGGTTAATGTTTCTAATAAGTAGCTTAGAATCAGAGTTCCTATTGTGGCTCAGTGGATTAAGAACTGACTAGTATCTATGAAGATGTGGGTTCATCCCTGGCCTCGCTGGGTGGATTAAGAATCTGGTGTTCCTGAGCCAGGGGTCAAGCCATAGCTCCTGCAGAAGCTATGCTGAGTAGTTATGTTGTGAACCACATGGGAAGTCCAGACATCTGTGGTCAATTAATCTTTGACAAAGGAGGCCAGAACATAAAATGGGAAAAAGACAGTCTTTTCAGCAAGTATTGCTGGGAAACCCGGACAGCTGCATGCAAATCAATGAAACTAGAACACACCCTCACACCATGCACAAAAATAAACTCAAAATGGCTGAAAGACTTAAATATAAGACAAGACACCATCAAACTCCTGGAAGAGAACATAGGCAAAACGTTCTGATGTCAGCCTTACAAACGTTTTCTCAGGTCAGTCTCCCAAAGCAACAGAAATAAAAGCAAAAATAAACCAATGGCACCTAATCAAACTGACAAGATTTTGCATAGCAAAAGAAACCAAAAAGAAAAAAAAAGACAACTTACAGAATGGGAGAAAATAGTTTCAAATGATGCAACTGACAAGGGCTCAATCTCTGGAATATACAAGCAACTTATACAACTCAATAGCAAAAAAGCCAACAACCCAAATGAAAAATAGGCAAAAGACCTGAATAGACATTTCTCTAAAAAAGATATACAGATGGCCAACAAGCACATGAAACAATGTTCAATATCACTGATTATTAGAGAAATGCAAATCAAAACTACCATGAGATACCACTTCACACCAGTCAGAATGGCCATCATTAATAACTCCACAAATAACAAATGCTGGAGGGGGTGTGGAGAAAAGGGAGCCCTCCAGCACTGGTGGTGGGAATGTAAGCTGGTACAACTGCTATGGAGAACAGTATGGAGGTATCTGAGAAAACTATACATAGAACTACCATATGACCCAGCAATCTCACTCTTGGGCATATATCCAGAAAAACTTTCCTTAAAAAAGACACAGGCGCCTGTATGTTCACTGCAGGACTATTCACAATAACCAAGACATGGAAACAACCCAAATGTCCATCAACAGATGATTGGATCAGGAAGATGTGGTATACAGAAACAGTGGAATACTACTCAGCCATAAAAAAGAACAAAATAATGCCATTTTCAGCAGCATGGATGGAAGTAGAGACTCTCATCCTGAGTGAAATAGTCAAAAAGAAAGACAAATACCATATGATATCACCTATATCTGGAATCCAATATATGGCACAAATGAACCTTTCTAAAGAAAAGAAAATCATGGACTTAGAGAATAGACTGTGGTTGCCAAGGGGCAGAGGGAGGGTGTGGGAGGACTGGGAGCTTGGGGTTAATAGATGCAGACTTTTCTTTTGGAATGGATTAGCAATGAGATCCTGCTGCGTAGCAGTGGGAACTATGTCTAGTCACTTATGCTGGAGCCTGATAATATGAGAAAAAATAATGTATACATGTAAGTATAACCAAGTCACCATGCTGTACAGTAGAAAAATAAATTGTATTGGGGAAATAACAATCAAAAAATTAACAAAAAAAAAAAAAATAGAGTCTGGTGTTGCCACAAGCTGCAGTGTAGGTAACAGATGCAGTTAAGTTTTGGCATTGCTGTAGCTGTGGCGTAGACCTCAGCTGCAGCTCTGCTTCGACCCCTAGTCTGTGAACTTCCATATGCTGCAGGTGTGGCCCTAAAAAGAAAAAAAAGCTTGAAATCTATTTATAAAACTTGATTCATAACTTTTTATATTTTTAATCTGTCATTTGCTGTTCACTCTCTAGATTTATATCCCTGTATGTGGTTTTCTGAAATTCACATAAGGATAAAGAAGACTGCTGATTGCATTTTCACACATGATCACAAAGAGTGCAGAGAATAAAAGCTTTTTATATTTTTTATAAGAAAAAATGGGCTTGGGGTTCCTGTCATGGCTCAGCAGTTTACAAACCTGACTAGGATCCATGAGGATGCAGGTTAGCTACCTGGCCTTGCTCAGCGGGTTGAGAGTCCCATGTTGCCCTGAGCTGTGATATAAGTTGCAGATACAGCTTGAATCTGGCATTGCTATGGCTGTGGTGTAGGTCAGCAGCTTTGCTCCAGTTGGACCCCTGGCTTGGGAACCTCCATATGCCACAGGTGCATAAAAGAAAAAAAAATGGATGATTTACTATGTTATTAGTAATTGAAGTATTTTTGCTTTGTGTGTTTCTTTGTTTATTGAAGTATAGTTGGTTTATAAGAATGTATTAGTTTCAGGTATGCAGCATGAGGCTAGAGTGGTTTTACAGCTTTTACCCTGTTAAAAGTTTTTACACAATAATGGCTATAATTCCCTGTACTAAACAATGTATCTTTGCTGCTTATCTATATTATAGCTAGGAATTAGTATCTCTTAATCCCATACTCCTGTCTTGCCACTCTATCCTTTCCTTTCCCCACTGGTAACCCCTAGATTTTTTTCTATATCTGTGAAGCTGGTTTGATTTGCTAGATAACATTGATTTGTTTTATTTTTTAGATTCCACATGTAAGTGTTAACATTCAGTATTTGTCTTTGACTTATTTCACTAAGCACAATGTTGTCTGGGTCAGTGGATGTCCTGGCAAATGGCAAACTTCATTATTTTTATTGATGAATATTTGTGTGTGTGTGTGTGTGTATCATTTCTTCTGTATCCAATCTTATGTTTATGGACATTTGAGTTGCTTCCATATTATGGTTATTATAGATAATGCTATGAAGACTGGAGTGCATGTATGTTTTCAAGTATGTGCTACTGTTTTTTTTTCTGGATATACCCAGGCGTGGAGTTGCTGAATCATGTGGTAGTTCTATTTTCAGTTTTTTGAGGAATCCTCATACTGTTTTTCCATAGGGCTGCACCAGTTTACATTCCTGCCAACAGTGTACAAGGGTTTCCTTTTCCCTGTATCCTCTCCAGCATTTGTTTTTTTGTAGACTTTTTGATGATAGCCATTCTAATAGGTCTGAGGTGATACCTTGTTTTGATTTGCATTTCTCTAATGATTAATGATTTGAACATTTTGTCATGAGCCTCTTGCCCATCTGTATGTCTTTTTTGGAAAAAATGACTACTCAAATATTCTGTCTTTTTGATTGGGTTGCTTTTTTTGCTGATATTGAATTGTTTATATAGTTTGGGTATTATCCCCTTGTTGGTTGTATCATTTGCAAATATTTTCTCCCATTCTGCAGTTTGTGTTTTCATTTTGTTCATGGTTTCCTTTGCCATGCGAAAACTTTAAAGTTTAATTAGTTCCCATTTGTTTATTTTTGCTCTTTTTCTATCTTTGCCTTAGGAGACAGATCCAAAAAATTCTGCTACAATTTATGTTAAAGAATGCTCTGCCTATGTTCTCAAATAGGAGTTTTATTATTTCACATATTACATGTATATTTTTTAACAATTTCGTGTTTACTTTTATATGTGATATGATAGAATGTTCCAATCTTACTGTTTTACATGTAGCTTCCATTTGTTGAAGAGACTGTGTTTTTTCCCCGCATTTTATATTTTGCCATCTTTTGCATAGATTAATTTATCATAATTGTGTGGGTTGCTTTCTGGCCCCTCTGTTGTGTTCCATCGATGTATTTGTCTGTTTTTGTGCCAGTATAATGTTGTTTTGATTACTGTAACCTCTGTAGTGTAGTCTGAAGTCTGGGAGGGTTATACCTTCATGTTTTTTGTTTGTTTGTTTGTTTTAATTTCAGGGTCACTCTGGCAGTTTGAGATAATTTATGATTCCATGAGAATTTTAAGACTATTCTAGTTCTGTGAAAAATGTCATAGGCATTTTTGGTAGGGATTGTATTAAACCTGTAGAGTGCTTTGGGAAGTTTGAATTTTAACAGTATAAATTCTTTGAATCCAAAAGCATGGGATATCTTTCCATTTCTTTGTACTATCTTCAATTCCTTCATCCATGTTTACAGTTTTCAGAGTATAGTATTTACTCTTTCATTTCATATCACCTCCTGGGTTAAATTTATTTTTAGGTGTTCAATTCTTTATGATGTGATTTTAGATGGTATCGTTTTCTTAAATTTTTATGATAGTTTATTATTAATGTATAGAAAAACAACAGCTTTCTGTATATTTTTCTTATATCCTGCCACTTTGCTGAATTTATTTATTCTAAAATTTTTTTTGGTAGAGACTTTTAAGGTTTTCTATATACAGTATCATCTTCTAAAAATTGTGACACTTTTACTTCTTCCCTGCCAATGTGAATGCTATTTATTTTCTTTCATTGTATAATGGCTGTGGCTAGGACTGTAATACTATGTTAAATAGAAGTGGTGGCAATAAGAATCCTTGTATTTTTCCTCAATTTAGAAGAAAGGCTTTCAGCTTTTCACTTTGAGAATGATGTTAGCTATGGGTATGCCATACCTGGTCTTTATTATGTTGAGATACATTTCCTCCATACTCATTTTAATGAGAGCTTTTATCATGAACAGTTGTTGAATTCTTCAAATTCTTTTTCTTTGTCTCTTGATATGATCATATGATTTTTAAACTTCCATTTGTTAATATGGTATGTAACATTGATTTGTGAATATCAAACCATCCAAGTGTCCTTGGAATAACTTGACCATGGTGTATGCTACTTTTAATGTATTGTTGAATTTGTTTTGCTAATATTTTGATGAGGAATTTTCATTTATACTCATCAAAGATAGGGGCCTGTAATTTTCTCTTCTTATAATGCCATTGTCTAGTTTTGGTATCTGTGTAATAGTGGCCTCATAGAATGAATTTGGGAGTTTTTTTATCCTTTTCAATTTTTTGGAATAGTTTGAAAAAATAGATATTAGCTCTTGTTTATATGTTTGGTAGATGTCCGCTTTGAATCCATCCAATCCTGAACATTTGATTGTTTGGAATTTTTTTATTTGTTTTTTTCGTTTTTTAAATTCATTTTTACCACTATTGATTTTTTTTTTTTCAAATTGCCTTTTGCTTCTTGATTCAGCCTTAGCAGTTTTTGTTTCTAGAAATTTTTTCATTCTTCTAGGTTGTCCAATTTTTTGATATGTTACTGTTCATAGTATTCTCTTATGATTTATTATATCTCTGTGGTATCAGTAGTTACTCCTCCTCTTTCATGTCTTATTTTCTTTATTTGGATCCTCTCGCTTATCTTTCTCATGAACCTGGCTAAAGGTATATCAAATTCATATATCTTTCAAAAAAAATCGTGGCTTCATTGATTTTTTTTTTTTAATCTCTATTTATTTTTATTTATTTATTTATTTTTTTGGTCTTCATTATTTCCTTCCTTCTGCTGAATTTGGCCTCTTTTTTCTTTTTTCTAATTCCTTTGGGTAGTAGGTCAGGTTGTTTATTTGAGTTTTCTTTTTTTTTTTTGTTATTTGTTTTTGTTTTTGTTTTGAGTAAGTGCTGTATTGCTATAAACTTCCCTCTTTTGTTGGATCACAAAGATTTTGGGGTATTGTATTTCTATTTTCCTTTGTCTCAAGGTATTTCTGATTTCCTCCTTCATTTCTTCATTGAATCTTTGCTTTTTTTTTTAGATAGAATATTGTTTAGTGTCCCTGTGTTTGTTCTTTTCTGGTAATTATTTATGTAATTGACTTCTAATTTCATATCTTTGGTGGTCAGAGAAAAATGCTTGACATAATATCAATCTTCTTAAATTTTTTGAGAATTATTTTGTGGCCTAGCATGTGATCTACCCTGGGGAATGTTTCACTTGCACTTGAAAGGAATACATTCTGCTGTTTCTGTGTGGAATGTTCTAAATCTATTGAGTCCAACTGTTCTATTGTGCCATTTAATACCACTCCTGCCTTATTTTTATTCTTTCTAGATGAATTTTCCATTGATGATGGTAGGATATTAAAATTCCCTACTATTATTGTCAACTTCTTCCTTTATGTATTAGTGTTTTCTTTATATAGTAAAGTGTTCATATATTGGGTACATATACACTAATGCGTGAAATAGCATCATCTTATACTCTGCCAAATCAAGTCTCAATGTGATTCCTTTTCTTCCCTTCCTACATGGTTTATTCTATATGTATATCTCATATAGGCTTGTTTATACAAGAGTTTGTCTGCCAGGTTCCAGTTAGTTTTCAGTGTGAATTGTTCTACATATAGATAGGTTTTTGATGTGTTCATACTCACTTTGTCATCTTGGTCAATCTACTGTATTGCTTCATGTGTTTTTTAAATATCCAGGAAATCTCACTGTTAAAAATCACAGTTAAGTGTATAAATTATTACAATTATAACACTATTAGTAAATTAACAGGATTCATCTCTATACCTGTGTTCTGAATCTTGTATCTTGAAGATTATCTGTGAATTATGACTTTTCCTCCTACATGTGACTTCTCTATCTACTGATGTGTTCAAGTCTTTACCTTTTTTAAAATAAATTAATTCATCCTTCCGCCTAGGTATCCTTTCATATTTTTTTATTATCCAATTTTTTAAAGAATATTATTTAGTCTTAATTTATCTCCCTTATTTTACCCATTATTTCACTGATATAACTCCCAGTGAGGTCACATATTTTACTTCATATTCTGAACCTAAAGCATTCTTCCGTCCCAGTGTTATCTTCTGCATAACAGTTAACATTGGTAACTATTTCTTCCTTCCTAAATTATTGTTTCTTTGACTCCTGTGGCACTACCATCATCATCATCATCATTGCTTTTTGGGTTAGAACTCTCTGTTGGGTCCCACATAATTATACCTACTTTCCTATTTGATATCTCCACCTTTCCCATATTGAACTTTTATTTTCCTCTTGGCTACTTGTAACCAAGCTGTCCTATCCCTTATGCTTCCAATCTCAGTAATTGGCATCATGCTCATTTTCTCAAGAAAAATCAGGAATCAAAACTTGATCCTTCTTTCTCTCTTTGTTACATCACCCAAGTTCAATCAATTAATAAGGGTTGCTTTTCCTACACCCTTAAACTCACTCAATTCTGTCCACTTCTTTCAAAATGCCTTATCCAACCATGGCTTAGACAGTCATCACCTGATATCTTTTACCCTATTCCTCTCACTCCTCTATCGACCATTCCAATCCATTTCTAAATTACAACTAAAATAACCTTTCTAAACAGATAATCTAAACATTCTATTCCCCCATGTAAAAATCTTTTATTACACCCATTTTGGCATAAAATCTTCCTATTTTCTTTTTCCCAGATTCTTTCGCCCTGCTCACCTTTCATTGGTTGTTGACTTTGCACAGGTGCCATTCAAAGTCTTTCTCTAAACCATCATTGGAAAACACCAGTTCTCAGTTAAATTTGCTGTGATAAATGACAGAGGGCTATATTTGCTTTATTCATAGACTGCTTTTCTGTGACATGCTGGGCAAACCTCAAGCTATACCACATTTATAATGAGACCAAAATCATTTGAACTTTGAAGCTTCTCAAAGAATCCTACCTGCTAACTTTAGTGACATTTATTTTGATTAAATATCCCTTTTGAACCCACAACCTTCTGTTATTCTCTATGAGACAGATCTTGACTATATTTTATTAAATGATAGCAGCATGTGTCACATCAAAGTTTTCTTTGCTTGATTTCTTTTTTCAAACTAAAGTTAGACTGTTTCTGTAGTTTACCTATCCATTTATAGTACATACTAGGACCCCATGATGATCTAAATCCATTCTTTTTATCCTTCTCCAAAGGATATATATGCACTAATTTTTATTTGAAGTGAGAATCAATGACTGATGACTGTTTGGCGGATGTAATCTGATCTTTAAAAGACAAATCTGTGCGTTTGTTTATTTATTTTTTCAGATTTTATGCTTCCAGTTCACACCATGGTGGCAAGCTAAAATATATATTTTTAAGACTGATTTTTTTATTTACTCTTAAAATTCAGGGTTTTAAATCAATGTTTTCAAACAATTCTAGTTAGACTTCAGTGCAATAGCAAAGGCAAAGGAAAAGCTCATAAAAACCTAGCTTTCACCTTGTGATTTATACTTTGAGTAGCTGATCTTTTAAACAATGCATAGAGCCATAATCTGACTCAGACATCTCTCAGCTTAAGCTTTCACTTTAAATATTGTCATATAGTGATACTGTGCTAGGTACAAATGTTAAAAAATTATTTTAGAAGTCATTACTCTTTAATTACATACTTTTTTTCCACATAATATACACTCAATAAGTATAATAAATCATTGTTGAATGAATGGAAAAAAGCATATAAATGAAAAGAATGATACTTTCTCATGTCATAAAGCAGTCCTTAATATGATATTAACGAAAGTACAGTCTATTATATTAATAATCATTTCCTTATAAACAACATTTTTTCAATTTTTAGGCATCCAAATTCTTTATTATAGATACATGCAATTATGAATTGATTTTGTTATATACCCTGTCTGCATTTTTAAATAATGATTTTCTCTCTAATATGTGTGTATGTCTTTAAAAAATTGTTAAATATTATCAAATTGCTTTTCAGAATGATTACACTCAATTCATACTCCCAGAAAATATGGTTGAGGATATCTGTTGCATAGTACCTTTGTTTTATTAAATGTTATTATTTTAAAATGTGACTGTCATAGTAGTCATTTTATATTATTTGAATTAAAATATTTTAGGCAGTATAGCTAAACTGTCAGCATTTTCACTTGTCAGCATTTTTACTTCTGTGGGTTATCTATACGATTTTTTTCTAACAGTTATTGAACACTATCACTATTTTAAGTGTTTTACATATGTTGGTTTACTTGATCCTCACAACAACCATGTGAATAATAGGATCCTCCTATAATCTACATTTTACAAATGAAGGAAATATATACTTGGGATTATTTCTGATGTTGTCTAATAAAATAGAACATATTTTCTTACTGATTTGTATAAACCCTTTTTTATATTAAAAAATTAGCCAGGTAGATAAATGTATGGTAAAGTGTTCCATGTTATATGAATTGTCTTTTGTTAGTTTTATCAATACATTTTATTTTATAAGTTGAATTATTATAGTATCAAGTTTATTGAAAGAGTAAGTTCGTAGGGTTATTTATATATTAACCCTGTATTTTATGTTTTTTAAATTTTGTTTCATTTTTTGTGACTCATATATTTGGAAATAATGTTTTATGTTAAATGAGAATCTCACTTTATTTACCTCAGTAATCAAAAAATTATCTATTGATTTGTGGTACTCCATGAAGTGTACCTAACATATGTATACCTCCATCTTCAATTAAATAATAAAATTCTTTCTTGATTTCCCATTGTGGCTCTTGGTAAGGAACCCTATTATGACCCATGAGGATGTGTGTTCAATCCCTGGCCTCACTCAGTGCGTTAAGGATCTGGCATTGCCGTGAGCTGTAGTGTAGGTTGCTGGTGTGGCTCAGATGTTGCACTGCTATGGGTATGGAACAGGAAGGCAGCTGTTGCTTTGATTCTACCCCTAGCCTGGAAATTACCATATGTTTTATGTATAGCCCTAAAAATGAAAAAAGAAAGAAAAGAGAAGAGGGAGTTCCCATCATGGCTCAGTGGTTAAAGAACCCATCTAGTGTCTATGAGGATGCAGGTTAGATCCCTGGCCTTGTTCATTGGGTTAAGGATCCAGTGTTACCCTGAGCTGTGATGTGGGTCAAAGACGTGGCAGAGATCCCGCATTGCTGCAGCTGTGGCATAGGCCAGCGGCTACAGCTCAGATTGCACCCCTAGCCTAGAAACCTCCATATGCCATGGGAGCAGCCCTAAAAAGACCGAAAAAAAAAAAGAAAGAAAGAAAGAAAAGAAAATTCTTTTTCTTACCATATATGAGCCATTATGTAGTATCTAAATATATTATATTTTCATACACAAGAGCATAAATATGTGTCTAATATTTTATATTTGTTCTATTTAAAATTTCTTTAGTTGGTGTTATTTATGAGTAATTCTGGAACCAAATGCCAATAAATGGTCTATATGTTTTATTTACTTGATTTATCCTTTAATGAGCTAAAGCTCTTTCATATTTCAGTTATATCTTAGATGAGCCAAGTCAACATTTAACTTATGGCCAGCATCTATGTGAGAATGCCTGTGAGAATGCATGGGGCTGTGAAAGTTTTACAGGGCAAGTAGGATGTCAGTAAAGGTAGTATTCTTTCAAATTTCAATTAATGTAAAATATGCCTTTCAGCATTACTTACTGGGATTTATTTAATATCTATCTGAAAGTTCTGAAATGTAATGTTATTGTAACTGTTGAAAGAGCACTTCTCAGTGACAGTGTGTGAATGATGTGCCATTATAGCTCAATTAGGATAGACTGTGATCATATGTAATATTTTTTTCATGCAATGATAACGAAAAGGCATAATTTATTTTTTATCTGTATCATGGAAGATACTGTACTAGATATTTTGTATGTAAATTTTACATTACTCTCATCAGCTTTATTTTTTATAACTACTGTAAAACCTAGGTATATTTATAGATACAGAAACTGAAACTCCTAGAGGTCAAATCACTGCTTGAAGGTCACACAGCTAATAAGTGCTAGAGCCACCATTTGAAAATACAGATCTAAATCTTTTATCTATGCCTAATACAATGTTTAAATTAACTACCAGTGTCTTCTTAGGCTCTCTGATTAGTTTCATTAGCATGTATGAATTACTAAAACACTCTCTAAGGTGAAAATTACATGAAGCTAGAAGACATTTCCACATGTAAAGATTTTTAACTGAGTTTTATTTTTTGCTTTTTCCATCATATCTGATAAACACATAGACACCACAAAGCCAGTGGGATTTATACCTGTTAACTTTCAGCAGTTTCTCTAAAACACCCTAAAATTTATATCACTGCTATATTCTCTCCTAGTTGTAAAAACTCAAATTGACAGAATGAAACCTGTGCAAATAACCATTCAATGATAGCTATATGAAATAACTGTTACATAGCTAGGCTTCTCTGGCTTATGATTACTAAGGAAAGAGGACTTTTGATAACAGAACTTTTGGGTGAGAATTTGAACCTACATAATCTGTAATATTGAGAAAATTGTTTCCAATACGTCTAGCCTAACCCAATAAAAACTAAATATCTGTTTTGAGTTATGATTGGTATGTCATGAATTATAAAGTTAAGGGATATGTTTTTGTTTTTGTTTTTTACTTTTTAGGGCTACACCCATGGTATATAGAGGTTCCCAGTCTAGGAGTCGAATTGAAGCTACAGCTGCTGGCCTACACCACAGTCACAACATTGAAGTATCCAAGCTGCATCTGCAACCCACACCACACCTCATGGCAACGCCATATCTTTGACGCACTGAGTGAGGCCAGGGATTGAACCTGCATCCTCATGGATACCAATCAGTTCGTAACTCCTGAGCCATGATGGAAACTCCAAGTAATGTGTATTTTTGAATAGTTTATTATTGTTGTTTATTAATTTGTACAAATTACAGAAGAATGTAGACTGCTCTGATATTCTTCTTCTTTCACCTGGAAAATTTTCTCAAATGACAAAAAGTTATAAGTGGAATGTAAGAAAAATATCTATAGTGGATAAGATACTGTGTGGGATTTTGTGTGTGTGTTTGTGGTTGTATGTATGTGTCTGGTAGTGTTGATTGTAGTTATAGTAGTTAAAATTTCTTCTAGTCTTTGGCATAGAGTGCACAGAGATGCTGACGTTAGGATGGTCAAATCAAATATGCAGGTTAAAATTTTAAATTTAATCACAAAATAATACAATATATAATTTCTGAACCAGTAGGGGGAAAAAGTTAATAAAGCAAGTTTAATCAATATAATAGAGTGCATGTAATTATAAAAGAGAATCAAAGAACAAGCAGAACTAAGAAAAAAAGTTGGTAGAAATAAATTCAAATATATTAGTAATCATAATTTTTAATCATGATTGCTGGGATAGAAAAAAAAAAGATGCTTAGCAACCAAGAATCTTGGTAGAAATCCTGAAATTTTGGAAAACTACAAAATCATTATTTACAACATAGTCACTAATCAAGAGTGTTTAAGAGATCTCTGAGTAGAATTTTATATATGTGTAGAACATTGATAAGATTTCTGTTTTACTTATACTAAAATAACAAGCACCTCAATTTAATGAGCTTTTCTAAATCATTTCCTCTTATAGTATCCTGTTGTTTTCTTGCTATAATTTATAACAATATAGCACAGTTTAATGTATTATTTTAATATCTCTCTTTATAACCCCAGCCAAGGTAGAAACTACTACTGTTTTTTTTTTTTTTTTTCTCCAATATGTTTTCAGTACTGAGCATATCACTTGACACAAGGAAACATTGATATATACTTATGGAATGAGTAAATCTATGTAATGGACTTGTTGAGATATTTTTTATCCTATGAGATGAGGTGAAGAAAAGCAGTGAATTCAGATACATTGCCATAGTTACATGCCTGAAGAATTCCATAAGATCTACATATCTTTGTAAATGATGTGGAGATGTTCAAAAAATTTATCTGGGCCATTAAATTAGAGAATATTTTTTGTCCTTTTTTTTAGGGCCAAACCCACAGCATATGGAAGTTCCAAAGCTAGGGGTCAAATTGGAGCTGTAGCCACTGGCCTATGCCATAGTCACAGCAATGCAGGATCTAGCCGCATCCAGGACCTACACCACAGCTCATGGCAAAGCTGGATCCTTAACCCACTGAGCAAGACCAGGGATAGAACCTGTGTCCTCAAGGATACTAGTCAGATTCGTTTCTGCTGAGCTATCATGGGAACTCTGAGTTTTTATACATATTCTGTTCTTTAAAGTATTATGGATGGCATATTTAACTTTTTTTGTCAAATTGAATAGGCTATATATATTTTGAACCAGTCACCATAAGGATTTGTTTCAGTTGCTTGTTGGTAATTCTCAGTTTATCCACAGCAGGGGAAAATTAAATTCCTAGAAGTTCTTCTTTGGGTAGGAGTTAGCCTTATAGCAATTATCAGTTTGTAATTGCTTTTTTTTTTTTTTTTTGTCTTTTGTCTTTTTTGGTTGTTGTTGTTGTTATTGTTGCTATTTCTTGGGCCGCTCCCGCGGCATATGGAGGTTCCCAGGCTAGGGGTTGAATCGGAGCTGTAGCCACCGGCCTACGCCAGAGCCACAGCAACGCGGGATCCGAGCCACGTCTGCAACCTACACCACAGCTCACGGCAACGCCGGATCGTTAACCCACTGAGCAAGGGCAGGGACCGAACCCGCAACCTCATGGTTCCTAGTCGGATTCGTTAACCACTGCGCCACGACGGGAACTCCTGTAATTGCTTTTTTATTGTATTTATATCTGTTTAACATCTGTACTTTTTAAAGTAAAAGATGATTAACTTCCTAAATACAAATTTATTGTACTCCATCAGGGTTATTATTTGTCTGCCTATGCACTATATAATCCCTTAAAAACAGAGGCATATAATATATTCAATATCTAATTATTAAAGAAATGCAAATCAAAACCACAGCACAGTGTGGTAGTCACTTCACACTGGTTAGAACGGCTATCATCAAAAAGTGTACAGATAATAATTTCTAGAGAGGTTGTGTACTATAGGGAACACTTATACACTGTTGGCGAGAATGTAAATTGTTGCTGTCACTATGGCAATCAATATAGAGATTCCTTGGATGGGGAGGAATAGAGCTACCATATAAGCTCTTTCATTCCTAGATAAATATTCAGACAATACAAAAATTCTAATTTGAAAACATACATGCACCCAGATGTTCATAGCAGCACTATTTACAATAGCCAAGACATGGAACATGGAAGCAACCTAAGTGTCCATTGATACATAAATGGATACAGATGTGGTATATGTGTTTGTGTGTGCATGTATGTATATATATATATACACATACACACACATTGTTATTTTTGTATTTTACAGCATGAGAAATTATATTCAATATCTTATAATAATATATATCTATATATACATCTATATATATCTCCATTTGTAATAACCTTAGTATTATTTGGAGATACTCTAGGGTGTTATTAATTTTATTGTAAATTTCAGGGGTATTTTTATTCTCCCTGAGTGTCTTGATGTGGGTTTATGGCAGAAATTCTTTTTAGTTCAGAGTAGAAAAAGTCTAGAAAAAGTAACATATCTTTGAAACCAACTGAATGTTTTTCAAAAATAAGCACTATTATATTATTAATACTTCATATTTCACAGATAGTCTTTGGTCCCACACTATCTTTCATTGATTGTATAAAATCTTTATAGAATAATAAATATAACTAAATCAAATTTTGTGTATATATAGAATTTCTCTTAAAATATACATAGTAGCAGAATTAAATAGGAAAACATTAAATCAGAGTCTCGTTAAACCTAGAACATAAGAAATAAATAAAGAAAAAAATAAAGCAAACAAACCAAAAACCCTAGAAAGGCCTCAGGAACTCTGTTTCATAGATTCCAGTTCACTGTTGTTTGTATTTAAGTATAAGCCAATTAACTAGACGTTATGACCTCAGCAGAATGGCAGTGTAGAAATCCCTGTACCATCCTTATCCTACCTCCAATTAAATAACTGTTCATGAGCAAATTCTACTTTTGAGGAATCTAGAAACTAAGTGAAGAGCTCTTGCACCCTGGGGAAACACAAAACCAGACTCACTGCAGCTAGTAAGAAGGTCACTCTCTCATTGGAGTCTCCCAACACATGTCATGGAATCAGAGAGGGACATTACTAGCAATTTGCTTCTCCCAGAGACAAAATGGTATTTGACTTTCATGCTCAGCATGCCAGCTTTTCCAAGAAAACTCCACAGAGGATTGATGTCAGTCCTGCCAGTTTTGGAGTTTAGGTGGATTCACCACAATCTGGTAGCCTGGGAAGGAACACAGCAGCTTAGGCTGGAACATTCCTTAACTCCCCATTATGGCTCACCATAGAGTAAGCTAAAAAAAAAATGGACCTAACAGACATATTCAGAACATTTTATCCAAAAACAGAAGAATATTCATTCTTCTCAAGTGCATATGCTTCTTTTTCTGGTTTAAAGCATGTTACTTTCTAAAACAAATATGGATACATTTAAGAATATTGAAATTATAACAAGTAGCTTTTCTAACTGTTGTGGAGAAGAATAACAAATCGAGAGCAGAAGAAAAACTGGAAATGTGGAAATTAACACACTGTTGCCCAACTATTAACTCAAGAAAGAAAATTTCTCAAAGCAAATTAAAATAAAAAAAAACAACATACTAAAATGTATGGGATGTAGCAAAATCAGTACTCAGAGGAAAATTCACAGCTATAAACAAATAGTCTATAAAAGGAGATCTCAAACACTTTAACTTTACACTTCAAGGAGCTAGAAAAAAAAGAACAAATTAAACCCAAGTTACTAGAAGGAAGGAAATAACAAAGATAAGAGTATGAATAAATGAAATAGGAAATAGAAGTACAATAGAGAAAAAATCATTGAAACTAAGGGTTGGTTTTTTGAAAAGATAAAATTGACAAACACTTACCTAGACTAAGAAATCTTAGGTATTTTTATTTCTTAGAGAGATGACTTTAGAAAAATCAGAAATGAAAGAGGAGACATTACAACTGATAGAGAAATAAAATGGTATAAGAGATTTTACATCAACAAATTGGATAATTAGAACAAACATATAATGGAAGAGAGTACCTAGACAGATCCCTATCTACTACAGATATTGAGTCAGTATTCAAGAAATTTCCTACAAAAAAAGAAAAACCCAAGATCAGATGGTATCACTATTGAATTCTACCAAACACTCAAAGAATAATCCTTTGAATCAAGTCACTTCTCAGATTCTTCCAAAAATTCACACTAATCTAAGTTTGAGTGTCAATTACATATGAAATAGTAGTTCCCACAGTAGCTGATTGCTGAGAACTTTTGGGAGTTTTTTAAAAGACAGAGATTTCTATCTCTTTTCCAGGGGTTATGATTCAATAGTTTCAAATTGAGGCTTTGATATAATTATTTAAAAAATTTTAGATAGTCTTCACTGATGTGATGGACTCTTAAGAGCTATTGTCTATTCCCAGAAGAATGGTGGGTTGGTGCTGGATGTATGTGATACATCAGGTGTTTCACTTTTCATCTTGTGATTTTCACATTTCCCTATTTTAAAGCTGTATTTAGATACGTCTGGATTTACCTAAGAAGAGTCTTCCTGAAAATACTCCTCCAAAGTTACTTCTAGGTTTAGGGATGGTTTCCTTTGGCACTTCTTAGACCTTTTTTGCTAACACTGGAAGTGAACCTGTTATTTGAACCTGTTGTTGTAAATAAAAACTACAGCTCTTGCTTCTCATAGCTGTTTTTCTCTTGCTGTCTAAAATCAAATGATATAAAATCTTCTCCTTCCCATATAGTAATTAAATAAGAATAAACACAGATTTGAGGTTTTTGTCTACTTCCCTTTTAAGAGTTTTCACTGATAATAACAAGTAGGAAACAAAAAAGAATGAAAGTTTAGCAACATATTAATGTCAGCTATCCAAGTTGTTTTTGCAGTGTAACCACTAAAACAGTCTTCTTTCCTCCCCTTTAACTTACCCTGGGAATTAGAGACAATCAGGTAACACTTCCAGCTAACATTTTATTCCTTAGATTAATATATCAACACTCTTTAACCTCTTAGATGCTCTTTTTTCATACTGACCTTAAATTTTACCCTAATTCACATAGGTGGGGCAAGCAAATATGACACCTTGGGCCTTTGGCTTGAACAAAGAAAGTAAGATAGTTTATCTTAGCAAAAAAATCAAAGTGGAAATGTTAACATCATTGTTCTTATATGCTTCCAGAAAGAATCATTTCCAGGTGGTCTCAGATTAAGTGGGTGATCACTTCCAAACCATCATACTTCTCATATTGTGGAGGCATTTGACTTAATGCATTTATTTGAGTTAACTTGATGTATAATACAGGATTCGTTTGAGATGATTCCTAGATAATATTTCCTTGCCTACATTTTCTGGTAATCAGTGACAAACCTCACATTCTCTATTGATATTTGATTTTTGTTAAGGATAAATAGGAGACTCAGATAGGAAATGCTAAAAACTACTCACGTAAACATAGTCCTTTACATACAAAGAACTTTCGAGGTACACTGGTTGATTATATTTGCCAAGTTTCACAATACATTATTTTTTATTACCTAATGAATTTTATTACATTTATAGGTTTACAACAATCATCATGACCAAATTTTGCTGCATGTCCATCCCAAACCCTCAGTACAACCCCCACCCCCCAACCTGTCTCCTTTGGAAACCATAAGTTTTTCAAAATCTGTTAATCAGTATCTCTTCTGCAAAGAAATTCAGTCTGTCCTTTTTTTAGATTTCACAAGTTATAGCATTTGATGTTGGTGTCTCATTGTCTGACTTACTTCACTTAGCATGATAATTTCTAGGTCCATCCATGTTGCTAAAAATGCCATTATTTCTTTCATTTTAATGGCCGAGAAATATTCCTTTGTGTATATGTACCACCTCTTCTTTATCCACTCCTCTGTGGATGGACATTTAGGTTGTTTCCATGTCTTCACTATTGCATATAGTGCTGCAATGATCACTGGAGTACATGTGTCTTCTCAAGTTATGGTTTTGTCTGGATAGAGGTCCTGGAGTGGGATTGCTGGATTAAATGATATTTCTATTTTTAGTTTTCTGAGGAATCTCCATACTGCTTTCCAGAGTGGTTGCACCAATTTACAATCCCACCAACAGTGTACTAAGGTTCCTTTTTCTCTACACCCTCTCTAGCACTTATTGTTTGTAGACTTTTTGATGATGGCCATTCTGGCTGCTGTAAGGTGGTACCTCATAGTGGTTTTGATTTTCATTTCTCTAATAATGAGTGATGTTGAATATCTTTTCATGTGTTTTTTGACCATCTGTATGTCTTCTTTGGAGAACTGTCTGTTTAGATCTTCTGCCCATTTTTTGATGGGGTTGTTCATTTTTTTGGTATTGAGCGGTAGGAGGTGTTTATAAATTTTGGAGATTAATCCCTTGTCAGTCATTTCATTTGCAAAGATTTTCTCCCATTCTGCGGGTTGTCTTTTCATTTTGTTTGGGTATCCTTTGTTGTGCAGAAACTTTTAAGTTTAATTAGGTCCCATTTGTTTATTTTTGTTTTTACTGTCATTACTCTAAAAGGTGGATCTGAAAAGATGTTCCTGTCATTTATGTTGGAGAGGGTTTGGCCTATGCTTTCTTCTAAGAGTTTTATAGTATCTGGTACTCTATCTAGGTCTTTAATCCATTTGGAGTTTATTTTTGTGTATGGTGTTAGGAAGTGTTCTCATTTCATTCTTTTCCATGTGGCTGTCCAGTTTTCCCAGCACCACTTAATGAACAAGCTGTCTTTTTCCATTGTATATTTTGCCTCCTTTGTCATAGATTAGCTGACTGTAAATGCATGGATTTAATTCTGGGCTTTCTATTCTGTTCCACTGATCTATATTTCTGTCTTTGTGCCAGGACCCTATGGTTTTGATGACTGTTGCTTTGTAGTATATATAGTCTGAAGTCAGGAAGCCTGATTCCTCCAGCTCCATTTTTCTTTTTCAGGATGTCTTTCGCTATTCTGGGTCTTTTGTGCTTCCACACAAACTTTAAAATATTTTGTTCAAGTCCTGTGAAATATGTCCTTGGTAAGTTGGTAGGGATTTCACTGAATCTGTAGGTTGCCTTGGATAGTACAGTCATTTTGATAATATCAACTCTTCCCATCCAAGAGTATGGTGTGTCTTTCCATCTATTTGTATCATCTTTGATTTCTTTCATCAGTGTCTTATAGTTTTCAGAGTACAGGTCTTTTGTCTCTTTAGAAAGGTTTATTCCTAGGTATTTTATTCTTTGGGATGTGATGGTAAACGGGATTGCTTCCCTAATTTCTCTTTCTGATCTTTCATTGTTAGTGTATAGAAATGCCATCAATTTCTGTGTATTAATTTTGTATCTTGCAACCTTGCCAAATTCATGGATGAGCTCTAACAGTTTTCTGGTAGAGTCTTTAGGATTCTCTAGGTATAGTTTCAGGCCATCTGCAAATAGTGATAATTTTACTTCTTCCTTTCTAATTTGGCTTCCTTTTATTTCTTTTACTTCTCTGATTGCTGTGGCTAGGACTTCCAAAACTCTGTTGAAGAATAGTAGTGAGAGCGGACATTCTTGTCTTGTTCCTGATCTCAGTGAGAATTCTTTCAGCTTTTCACCATTGAGAATGATATTCGCTGTGGGTTTGTCGTATATGGCCTTTATGATGTTGAGGTAGGTTCCCTCTATGCCCCCTTTCTGAAGGGTTTTTATCAGAAATGGGTGTTGAATTTTGTCAAAGGCTTTTTCCTGTATCTATTGAGAGGATCATATGGTTTTTATTCTTCAGTTTGTTAATGTGATGTATCACACTGATGGATTTACAGATATTGAAGAACCCTTGCATCCCTGGGATAAATTACACTTGATCATGATGTACAATCCTTTTAATGTATTGTTGGATGTGGTTTGCTAGTATTTTGTTGAGGTTTTTTGCATCGATGTTCATCAGTGAGATTGGCCTGTAGTTTTCTTTTTTTATGGTATCTTTGTCTGGTTTTGGTATCAGGGTGATGGTGGCCTCATAGAATGAGTTCGGGAGTATCCCTTCCTCTGCGATTTTTTTGAAATCATTTCAGAAGGATAGGTGTTAGCTCTTCTCTAAATGTTTGATAGAATTCGCCTGTGAAGCCATCTGGTGCTGGACTTTTGTTTGTTGGAAGTTTTTAAATCACCGTTTCAATTTCAGTTCTTGTGATTGGTCCATTAATCTTTTATATTTCATCTTGGTTAAGTCTTGGAATATTGTACTTTTCCAAGAATTTGTCCATGTCTTCTAAGTTTTCCATTTTGTTGGTATTTAGATACAACTCATCTTGTACTCGTTTGTACCCTCCTCTTCTCATGATTTCTGATTTTGGTAGCTTAATTGTACATGGATGATTTTGTATCTTTACTGTATATATACTTTACTGGTGAGCCTTGTTATTTGTGGTATTTTTGTTTGTGATTGCAGCCTTTTCTTTTCCGCCTAGAGAAGTTCCTTTATTGTTGTAAAGCTGGTTTAGTGTTGATGAATTTTCTTTTGCTTATCTGTAAAGCTTTTGATTTCCGCTTCAAATCTGAATGAGAGCCTTGCTGGGTAAAATAATCTTGGTTGGAGTTTTTTTTTCCTTTCATCACGTTAAATATATCATGCCACTCCCTTCTGGCTTGCAGAGTTTCTGCTGAAAAATCTGCTGATAACCTTATCAGCATTCCTTTTTATGTTATTTGTTTTGTTTCCCTAGCTGATTTAAATTTTTTTTTTTTTTGTCTTTTTCGGCATTTGGTTGTGATTTTGTTGTTTTTAGGAGAGAAGCTGAGCTCCAGTCCTTCTGTTCTGCCACCTTAATCACCCACAATACATAGTTATTACATGTAAATAAAGCAAGCAGTTTTAAATGCTTATCCTCAAAGACCATCTTCTTTCCTTCAACTTTTTTTTAGAAATGCCTTTTGTATTTTGAGGGTTCTTATTTTGGAAAGTAATTAAAAGAGAGTTTGGGGAAGGCGCACTATAAAAGATGTCTACACAACATTCTGGCTACTGGTTATAAAAATTTGGAATCTCCAAATGAAATGTTCCATAATATGCAGAATATAAAGTATTTCCAAAGGAGCTTGTGCTTTATCAACAGAAGATATTTTCCAAGCCTTATAATTTTAAAAAATAAACTGCAATGAAAACATTTTAATTGTCATTTTTTTGTATTTTAGTTTAATACCTCTCAAATAGTGTTATTTATAATATACAATGGATTTTGACAATGTAATGATGTGTATACAATACATATGAGTTCCTGTTTTAATTGTCTGGCACAGGATTCATGTATATGCCCCCCCCCATCTATCCATCTATATTGTGTTGTGGGGAATTAGATAAGTCTAATTAGATAAGTCTAATTTCAAAGGATACTTTGAAAGCTGATGTCCTTGCTGGTGCCTCTCACCTGTGTGCTCCATAGATACCCTCTTAAGACCATAAGAGTGATTACATGTACAACAGCTCTGTTTAAGTTTTGTTTTGTTTTGTTTTATTTTAGGTCTTAGACTGAGGATGGAACCTGTTGTTGCTTACCCCAATGTCCCATCATCCATGCAGTGACTCAGCAACAGTGTTCAGCATGAGGTACTGTACTATTTATTTATTTATTTATTTATTTATTTATTTATTTAATTCTGCACACATGTTGGTCCATAAGATTGTTTTTTCTGTTTAGAGGTTGCATTATTCCAGACCAAGCCCTCAAATGCTTTTGAAATGATACTATTATTGATATGTGGGAGAAGTAAAAGGACAGCCTCAAGGTAGCTCTTAATTGCCTCACATGTTCCTCTTTAAGACGAATGTGTTTTTAACTTCTAAGAGCAGGATTCAGGGAATGCATGAGTGGCCTAAGACCTCAAGATTAGAAGTGTTGCTAAATCATTTGATTCTGAGAATTAAGCAGATATAATGGTGATTGACCTTTTCAAGAAATTAAGCATAATGTCATTATGTTGAACTGGGCCACAGAACCATAAAGAAGACAGAATGGCGCACTTGTTCTGTACACTTTTTAATTTAGTTCTTGGAATTGATAGCTTCTTTCTGCCTCTCTCGCTTGTCAATTTATTAAAGTAGGTATTGGCTTGTTAATTCAATTTGTTTCCTCTGTATTTATTAGTGCATTGTTTTGTTCTCCATGGTGGCACATTTTTGTTGCAGTTTTTAAATGTCTCATCAGTAAAAAGTACTCTGGGATATAAATTGGCTTTGGCTGGGTGTTGACTCATCAGTAAAAGTTGTTTTTTGGCCATAAATATGCCTTGGCTGTCATTTGGTTCAAATATGAATACTACATTAATTTAGAAAACTGTTGATCTACCATGACATACTAAAGTTATAAAGCTGTCAATAAAGTGTTCAATTCTATTAAATTAAGTGAAATATATGATTAGCAATTAAGATGTACCCAACCTGTATATAATTTCAAGTTCAGCATATGTGTAAGAGATAGGTGAGTTACTTTGGAAAAAAATATATGGTTATACCTAATGTTTTAAATGGTTAATGATTTAGAGGAATACACAGTAGAGAGTAGCTTTAGTGATCAAAATAACATGTTTATTGATTCTAAATTTGCACATTTTTTGAAAACAAGTCGTGATGTGTGTTTGTTGTGTATACGTGATGTCCCAACATATTCCTTTCTGTTCCTGTTCTTGGCCATTGACCAGACCAGCTGTTTCAAAATTTATGGTTGTTTTACAATTGAAGGTATCTTGTAAATACTGGTGGCAATGACAGTAAGTTCTGTGAAGCTCAAAAAGTGAATATTCTGTCATTGATAAGTAGAAAATATTAAAGTAGGGTTTGCAGAAGACTCTGGGCAAGAGGTACAAGGATGGTTGTGACAGGGTAGAGAATTAGAGAATTTTCACCATGTAGGAATAGGAGCAGGAACAAAGGCCTTCAATGATGAAATGAACATGATACAATTGGAAGGTGTGGAGATGGATTACCTGCAGTAGGAGGTGACTCTGTAGGTGTCATGGAGATAATTCACAGGCACAGCATGTCCTGATCCTGGAACACTGGGTTTAGCTTACAGGACTGGGTGTTAGTTAGAAAGGTCTGATAGGTTGAGAAGCTTCTTTATAGACCCTGAACAGGGAAGCACCATCATGAAGAAAATTTTCTACTTTTATTGATCATTTGGAAGTCTGGAGGAAGTTTCTGAAAGAAGTATCTGGACACGAGAAAAAGTAAGAGAAAGAAGGTATATTTTGGTTCATACACACATTTGAAAGAAGAATGAGCAGCAGGGAAGAATGAAAAATCTTTAAGGTCTATCTTATATCATAGAGCTTGGGAAAAGTGGGCACATGTGGCATAAATCATTGTCGGGGAACACTGTAAATATTTACTGTAAGAGTAAAGGGGGAAGTACATAAAAAATTACACTCAGCTGAACATTTAGATAAATACAGCTGCTAGTTATATGCAGAATTAAAGAAAAAAAGGTGATAAAGGAGAGACTAGGAAGAACAAGTTGTTATTTTAGTTCAGACATGAAGATAAAGAATGCAAACAAGCATATCAAATTGAGTAAGCATATTTTTGGTCTTTGCAGACAAGCACTAAAACTTATTCCTTTTATAAAATCATAAATATTGCTTTGAACCTTGAAGTCATTCTATATGTACTTGTTAAATGATGAATAAATGAATGACAGAAGCCTTGTAATTGTAATTGAATTAAAACAATTCAAACAGAAGTGGCTCCCAGGTTTTGAGATAAAATGACTAAAGGATCAGAAGAATTTGAAGAGCAGTTTCAAAGAAGGGAGAATAATGGCTCTTAAAGATGTTTATATATTTGTTCTGGAAACCATGAATATTTTAGGTTAAATGGAAAAATGGAATTAAGGCTGCAGATGTAATTTAGGTTGATGATCATCTGACTTTAATATAGGGAGGCTATTTTGGATAATCTAGGTTAGTCCAATCTACTTACAAGTATCCTTAAAATAGGGAAGAGAGAAGCAGAAGTTTCTATATCAGAGTGATACCATTACCATGTAAGACAGGTTTGAGTGGCCACTGATGACTATGAAAATGAAAGGAGGCCATGAGCCAAGGTCTGTGGGAAGTTTCTAGAAGCTATAAGGCAAAGAAATAAATTCTAGACTAAATCCCCCCAAAATGAACCAGCATTGCTTACATGTTGATTTTAGCCCATTGAGAGCCATTTCAGACTTCCGACCTTTAGAATTACAAGAGAATACACTTAGTTTGTAACAGCAGCAATGGGAAACGCATATAAGTTGTTGGCAGAAAACATGTCAGGATTTAGTAGTGGGGAAAGCACTAGTTTTGATATTTGGAATAATGACTCTGTGATTATCTAGCTGGAGAGTCTTTGGTTAACTGTTTAAATTCTTTGGGCATGAGTTTCATTATTAATTATTCCCTTGGCATCCACAAGACTTGTTCTTGGTTATATTGCTACCTCTCTGGCTGGTCTTTCTTTGGCTCCTAGCTCTTGAATATTCTTGAATTGCTCATGGTCTGTACCATTCTGACTTCCTCTTTCCTGACTTCTTTTCTAATAATTTCATTCTTGTACTCTAGTAGTTCCAATTGTCACATATATTCCTAAATGACAAGCACATATATCTACTCAACACCCCATCTTTTTTTTTTCAAATTACTTCTGTATTTTCAAATGACTCTCTAGCACCATTAGAAGCTCAGCTTGTCTGTAAAATATTTTACCATGTTTCCATTCCCCCCAAATTCCTTTTAAACATTTAAATTCCCTTCAAATAATGAAATTCCTTTTAAACATCTAAAACATCAATGCTTTAATTTTTCTGGCTAGTTAAAGTACATACTTTTATTCATTTCTCAACATCATAATTGAGAAGAGGGCTGGGAAGGAAATTAACATTTATTGAACATTCAGTATATGTCAGATATTGAAGTAAATCTTTTCTTATAGTTGAAATGGGTTTTTTTTTAATGTTAAACTGATTTCAACCCTCATTGTGCTTTTCTAAGCATTTAATTCCTCACTTCTGGAGGAGAAAAGATGCCATACAGAACAGAGATTGGTAAACTTTTTTCTGTGGAGGACCCCTTATGATTTTTGAGCCAAATATCATCTCTGTCTCATATTCTTCTTTTGTTTTTGGTTCCTTTGTTCATTGGTCATTTGTTTGTTTTTAAAAATCAATGCTTAGCTCATGGACCATTGAAAAACAGACTCATCTTGGCCCGTGGAGTGGATCCGGCTTACACTATAATTTGCCAGTTATAACAAATAAGGTATTGCAGAATTTCATCACTGTAAGAAAATATTCTTGAAATCCAGACTTAGCTGAGAAAGAAAAGCATTTTTCCCTTCTAAATTATAAATATTTCATCTATCAATAACTAGTTCTAGTGAGTCAGATATTTTTACTATTAGTTATAGTACAGAAGAATAGATTAAAGAATATTCCTAAAAGACAAGAAAAGGGAAGTAGAAAGACAATCTGGAGTTGAGAAGTGAAGTCAAAGAAAAAGACAGAGAAATGTAAGTAGTCAAACATGAGTGATCTTGCATTTTTTGAAGCTTCAAGGATAGGCATAATATAAATATCTAGTAAGATTTGGAGGGCAAGATTCCAGAAGAGAGGGAATTGTTATGTTCTCCCAATGTATAGTCCAAGAAAATCACAGCTGATTAAAGAGGTACCTTATCCCCAAAGGTTTAAATGTTTTAGAGCAGCTTTGGCAAAGGGTAGTGGTATACATGGCCTGAGATACCTATTTTAACATATTTAGCTGCTGATGGCTTTTAGGAGATTTGCAGATATCCTATATGTCCTGGAACCAAGAAGCTTGGGTACTGAAAAAGTTGGTAAGAAGGGGCCTAGTATTTGAGACAAGGGAATTTCAAAGGTTCATAATAGTTGAGTCTGTAAGAGACTGTGAACTTCAACAATGGATACAATGTTGATTCCCTGATAGACAAATTTAGCATTAGGGCATGCAGGGACCAAGCCAGAGCCTCTATTTCTCAGTGAGTATCCATAGAACAGTGTGGTAGACGTTATTACTTCTCAAGATTTAGTCAAACAGTAATGGGATACAGAAGGCCAAAAAGTTTTCAACACTCTTACCATTGTAAGGTGGGGATTGTATCACCATCCCCTGAATCAGGTCAGATTCTATGAAACCTTTGACCAACATAATGTGATGGATATAAAATTGTGCCAGTTTTCATACCCAGAACTTCAGCAGCAGGTAAATTTTTCTACCTGTCTCTTGCAACGTATGTTCTTGGAACACATCCTCTGGGAATCTAAGCTCAGCATTTTGAGAAGCCCAAGTCACAAGAGGAAGCTCCATGAAAGCACTCAGGTCAACAGACTTAGCTGAGCTGCCTGTCACATCAAATGATGTAAGAGAGCCAGGTTGGGTGTCTAACACTGTTGATCCCTTAGAAATATCTGTAACCTCAGCTTATTTACAATTGCTTCTATATAAGAAATCTCAAGTGATAGCCCTCCAACAGAGCACAGTTAATCCATAGAGACATGAGAGATAGCATAGCAATACAATGGATAATTGAAAGACAGCCCAAGAACACTACATAACTACATGGAGAAGAACTCTCCAGGTAAAACATCATGCCAGTAGATACTTTTATGAGTGAGAAATACCCTTCCCTCTATTAAGTCACCTAATTTTTTTTCACAGTTAATTTTTACTACAGCCAAACATATACTTTCTCAAAAAATGTGGGGTTTGGAGCTTAGCATTTATTAAATTATGTTCTTCAGACATGGAGGTCCCTGAGATAATTTAAGACAATCTACAAGATCAAAACTATTTTTATATAATTCTAAGATATATCTTGATATTTGTTTCAATGGTGCAAAAGCACTAATGGTCACAAAACTTCTGGTCCCTTAGTATTAATCAAGGTGGTGTCACCAAACTTACAACTCCAAGAATATTTTGCATTACATGACCTAAGGGGCTTTGCAAATATAGTTAAAGTTATAGATCTTAAGACAGGGAGGTGATCCTGGATTTCTCTAGTGCGGCCAATATAATCACACAAGCCTTTCAAGCAGGGATTTTTTTCTTCTATCTAGAAGCAAAAGAGATGTTGCAGAAGAGGAGGTCAGAGAGATTGCAAGTATGAGGATACAACATGCTCTTGCTTGTTTGAGGATGGAGAGAGAAGGGTGGCTAACAATGCAGAGATCTTTAAGGAACTGAGAGCCTTCTTGGCTGACAGCTGTTAAGGAACCAGGAATCACAGATCTACAGCCACAGGGAATTAAATTCTGTCAGCAACTTGACCTGAATGACCCTGAAATAAATTCTCCCATAGATTCTCCAGATAAACTACCAGGCTGGCCATTACTTTGATTTTACCCCTGTGAGACCCAGAGAAGAATCAGCTAAATCCAAGACGACTCCTAGGCAACACAACTGTGAGGTCATAAACTAGTGGTAATTTATTATGGCAGAAGTAGGAAACTAATACAATTGAAAAACTTTGTTACCTTAAGCTTGGCAGATATTTCTCATGAAATCAGTGGTGATATTAATGAATGTTCCTTTGACTCTGTGTAATGAAATGTGTCAGCCATATGGAAGATCTGTATAATTTATTCAACGAGTATTTTCCAAGAAATGTTACAAAACCATGCATGAGTAGGAGAGCTATTCAAATTGCAAGATACACTTGAACCCGAAAAGAGCACAACAAATTCACTGATATGGTTTCAGATTAGTTAGGTACTATTTAACTTCAAGATGGTCTCACTTGTTGAGTTGGGTTTTGTTGTGGTATCTAAGAATATCCACAATTATATACAAAGGCTGTTAGGATTCTCCTTCCTAGTCCAACAAAATATGTGTATGAGGCAGGATTTTCTTCAAATAGTTCAACTAGAACTACAATTTAAATATTTATGAAAATCCAAATATCTTCTATTAGGCCAAGTAACTAGACGTTAAAGATAATTTGTAAAATGTAAAGGAATGCCATTCTTACACTATTTTTTGGAAATATTATTTTTTCATAAGAATATTGTTTGTGTTAGTATATAATGAGATTTTACTCTTATTTTAAAATTAATGTGCATTTAACATTTTTATGTTTTGATTTATAATGCAGTAAATATCAAGAGATGATGCACATGAATATATAAACAATGCAACACGTAAGCAAAATCATTTGGGATATCTTTTTTAGAATTGAAGTGGAGTTGATTTTGCATATCATATACGTTATAGATGTGCACTCTACTGATTCACAATTTTTAAATGTTATACTCCACTTATAGCTATTATAAAATATTCCCTGTGTTGTATAATATATCCTTAAAGCTTAGTCTATACATAATATTTTGTACTTCTTAATTTCTTACCTCTACATTTCCTCTCCCCCTTCACTTCCCCACTGTTAAACACAGTTTGTTCTCTGTATCTGTGAGTTCTTCTTCTTTTGTACTATATTCACTAGTTTGGTTTTCTTGATGGTTTTTAACTTGAAAGGAATCCTGAGATCAAAACATTTGAGAAGCAATGCCTTCATCAACCCCCATTAATGCAGACTGCACATGAAGCAGGGAGGTCTCCCTGTTCTTCAGGAGGAAATGAGCTCTCTCTTCTTCTATCTATACCCAAAACATTTTAAGAAAGAGGAAAGGAAAGAAAGAAGCTTTGAGATGGGGAAGCAGTTTTGGTTTTGAATTTGAACTTTGAGCTTGACAAAAAAGTAAACCTGAAATAGTCTGTCTTTAATTGGAAGAAACCAAATTGTTTTTTATTGGCCGGGTTAAATTTACCTACCTTGGACCCTGATGCCTTCTATTATCAAAGAAACCAGAATCCGGAACATAATAAAATTAGTTTAAAAATTTGGAGTTCCCATCATGGCACAGTGGAAATGAATTCGACTAGGAACCATGAGGTTGCGAGTTCAAATCCTGGCCTTGTTCAGCGGGTTAAGGATCCAGTGTTGCTGTGAGCTGTGGTGTAGGTTGCAGATGTGGCTCGGATCTGGTGCTGCTGTGGCTGTGGCGTAGGCTGGCAGTTACAGCTCTGATTAGACCCCTAGCCTGGGAACCTCCATATGCTGTGGGTACGGCTCTAATAAGACAAAAAAAAATTTTTTTACCCCACCTCCATTTTAAAATGATAAAATTGAGAGAGTATTGATGTCATCCTTACTTAAGGGTGCCTCCCATTGCCTTCTGAGCAGTGTATGGATCCCTGTGCTGACACTACCTATGTGGTCAGTTTCTTGGCTGTGTATCTTCCACCAAAATTTTTAATCTTTTGTTTCTTAGTTTCTATTCAAGCCTGGTGATTTTATGATTCGTGAATTACAAAAGCTTTCTTTGCTCCAAAACTCTGTGGGTTTCTTTTCTGTCTTCGGAATGTCCTTTTCCTTCTGATATACCTGTGTATTTTACACTTAAAAAAGACAATTCTTATGTCACCTCTTGTCTGAAGACACTTTGATTAACTCCCCTAAGACCTCTACCAACCATGATTAATTCCTTCCTTCTCCATCTCCTTTGATATTTTACGCTTATTTCTAAATGTAACAATAAAATGTTTAGTGGTTTTGCGGGGGGGATGGTGAAAAAGAAAGTGGCATGCGCTTTTCTTGATAAATTGTGAGTTCCGTTCTTCCACTTTTGACTTTTTATTGAACTTTTATGCCTTCTCTACTCATCACCCACCCTATTCATGTTGGTGTCAGAACCTCTAGTCCACCTGAATATGTCAGTTGAAATGCACTTGTGAAAGAAACAGAAGGCACACTGTGAAGCAGGGGGAAAGAAAGGCTATTTATTTCTTAATCTTGCCCACAGCACTCTAAACCTTTGGAAGACAGGATTCCATCTCTGTGTTACCAGCATAGTTCTGGCACATTTAGATACAAGGCTGAGTAAATATGTGACTGATAAGTACCTAAGTGATAAAGTGTTTGAACTGGATAATATCTCATTCTCTTGAAAGGACCTTCCAATTCTTTAGCTTTTTTTCTCTGAATTGTCTTGCTCATTTTCTCCCTTAATTCTGATTTTGTTATTTTTATTTGTGTTTATCTTCTATCTAGAATGCTTTCATTTTTTCCATTTTTTTCCTACATTTTAAAACAAAGAAATATATAGACTTACCATTTAAAATGACATTCAATTAGCAGTTTTCCATGTAGACTTGCTATCTCCCATTCCCCACCAATGTATGCCTGGATATAGAGAGGAAATTTTATATCACTACTTCAAATAAAGATAAATAAAGTATCTCTTGCAGTTTTAGTGAAGTTATATTAATTAATTGAGAAAAATTATTAGTGAACCATTCCTGGTTTAAACGATTTTATATTGATGGTGATAAGAATCATGACAACCATAATCAAATACAGATAGCAAATATACACTATAACTATAAACACTTAGCAGCAGATAATGTTTGCTAAGCCTTTAGGAAACCAGGTATATGGTTATAGCCTTACCATCTGGGTCCAATAAACTCCTTTTAGGTTGTTATAATTATCAGTCATTTTATGAAAAATTTACAGAAGTAGGAATAAAGAAATAATAAAAATAACTATGATTGTTAATCATCTAAACATAGCGACTTTTTTTTTTTTTTTTGGATCAAGAGAAGTGTGGTTACAAACAGATAAAAGGTGAAAGAGTATGGCCCCATATGCTTTTAGTCAAATGGGATTATCCCTGTTCTTGCTTTGAAATATGGTATGTGTGGTTTAAGTCTAGGTCCAATTTGTTTTATGACTAACTATTTGGGAATATTTTTTTTTCTTTATAGTCTTAGAAAGACATTGTTCACTCAGAATTTCTTTTGTCTTAAGAATTTTCATTTTGGATTTCACTTACACGAATAATTTCACTCTCATTTTTAAAGTTTAGAGTGCTTCTCTCTGACTTGGGAAACCTCTCCCTTTATCAGCTTTCTTCCCTTGATATTTTGGGTGGAAATTCAGATATTCTGAATTCTCATTTGTGTTCAATAAAAAGAAAAATAAAACACAAAGAATATCTTCTGTCTTCTTTTATATCTTCTGAAAAGGTGGTATAAAACTTTAGGCAATACATAAGAAAACTAAGAAAATTAGATCATCTTTTTGGGTTATTACATCATGTTTCCATATTCCTATTTTAGTTATTTTATACATCAGTGGTGATAAATGATGAGTAATGAAGATACATATTAAGATAATCTCTAGGATAATGAGTAATAAAATAGTTTATAAAAAACTAAGTACTAAAGCTCCATATTATAGCATAGGTAGAAAGGGATCAATGGACCTATATGGTAATGACCAGACTAAATATGTTTTTTATGTTTTGCAAAATGAGTAAAATTTGTCTCTGATACTGGGAAAACCTTAAATAAAAATAAAGGTTATTAAATATTTTTGCAAATATTTAGAAGTGCTCAAAAAACTCAAAAGCTAAAATAAAATTAATTGCGTGGATTCTGATCCTACACTGAGGGCTACTGTGTGCCAGCATAGTAGTAAGCACTCAAGACATTACTTATCTGAACTTGACCTTTCTTATTCTGTTCAAAACACTTCTCAGGACAGGAAGTGGAGCATCTTGGGAAGGGACAGCCACAGAGCTCCTGGAAGTACATTTTATCACAAGGATTATAGGATTGTAGTGCCTATAAATGTAGGGATGTAGGAAGATTGGAGCCTGGAGGAATTTTAGCAGCACTGTGAGCCCCAGATAGCATTTTACTTCTCCTCCTGTTCTCAGTGATCACAACTACAGTAGAAAATTCATACTGGACACTGAGCATTACTTGAACCCTTGCATATAAGCCTGTTGTACTTTTCAAATCTAAGTGAAGCTTTTCACCAGGATAAGAGTACTGATCCTAGCTCTAAGTACAGATCTAAGGTCCATCTCCCTCTGGCCAAACACTGGATCAAGAGTTTTTCTTATTTAAATAACAGAAAGAATTTTAAATTTAAAACACAAGACCAGGAGTTCCTGTTGTGGCTCAGTAGTTAAGAATCTGATTAGTATCCATGAGGATGCGAGTTCAATCCCTGGCCTCACTCAGTGGGTTAAAGGATCTGGCATTGCCTCAAGCTGCATTGTAGGTTGCAGATGTGGTTCAGATCTGTTGTTGCTGTGACTGTGACATAGGCTGGCAGCTACAGCTCCGATTCGACCCCTAGCTTGGCAACTTCCATGTGCCATAGGTGTGGGCTTAAAAAGACACAAACAAACAAGCAAAACCAAATTAATCAACATGGAAACTGAAAACAAATACAGCATGATAGGGGATATAATCCTAAATATTCTGATAAAGAGTATTTCAAAACTTATTTTCACTATAATACATGATGATATGGTCTCTACTAAACAGAAGAAAAAAATTAAGGAATTGTTAAAAATGAAAAAGAATTGCAAAGAGACTAAAATGATAGTGCACATGAGCTCCTTACTATAGTGGGTAAAGAAGGGATCTGACATTGCAGAAAATGAATCCAGGATGTGGATGATAAGCTTTAAAATAGAAATAAAAGACACATAAAAAGATAGGAGATGAAAATGCAAAGTGCTAATAATGGCATCCAACCTAAGACTTTTCTTAAGACATTCAGGAAAACTACAGTGGGGAAAAATTTCAAATCGGTAGTATTCACTATAAGAGAAACTAACATATACCTAGTTCCTAGATCATAACTAGCTATTCTAGTCACTCAATATTTGCTGAATAGATGAATCAAGGAAAGACTGATTGATGATAACTGTTTTCAAATGGTAGTAACCAAATGGGGATGGAAGATATGTTTTATTGGCCCATCCAATGTCACTCAAAGAAAAAAATATTAATCTAAAGTTGAGATAGCATGATTTCTGATTGTCTCTGGAAAAATTAGACTGATGAGGCACAACTTAGACCTCATTTCCAAATGGCAACCATTTCTTAAGTTTGAGTAGCAGCTGCTTCCTTTTGGTGGGGCCTGTGTTTTCTGTCAGGATCCACTTCACTGTTTACATTACTTGTCTAGACACTAGAGTTATTGGCGTTTATGACCTTTGCTTTAAACAAAGAAAAGGAATCAGTAAGAACACAATAAAATAGCTTAAAACAACGCAGGTATATCTGAAGAGAGGTCAATGAGTCTAGACACATTCTGGCAAAACAATTAATTACAAAGATCTAACATAATTTTTTGAAAGCATCTGTGCTAAAAATATGGTTTACCTTCCAAATAAGGAAAATTGGAATGAATTCAGAGTTTTACTCTTTAGCAACAAATAGAAAATAATGGGGAAATAACTGCAAAGTTTCAAGAGAAAATTTTACAATTTGTAAAGTTATACTGAAGTTCTTTTTCTGAGTGTCATCTTTCAAGGAACAAAACCTTAGAAACACATTACCGACATGTTATTGAAAAAATATATGTATATATGCATTTATGGTCAAGTAAATCTCAGGAATAGTGAATGTTTTGTGTAATAGGATGGAGGTGAGCTTTGAAGCCATTTAAGCATAAAACTGCCTAAATAATTATTGCCTGTATGGCCATGACAATAAATAGTAATATCAAAATAATTTTGAAAATAGGAAACAGTAACACAGACACATATCCCAAATTCCAAATCCCATACTAACAAAGGTTAAAAAAAATAGACTTATCATCAAAGGGCAGTGAAAGCATGCTGAGTTATTAATTTTATATAAAAAGATGAGATTTAACAAATACCAATTGGTTCATGACTTTGATAGGTAAATTCAGGTTAAAGGATGCTTTTGAAAAATTTAACACTGAATGGTATGTGCAAAATAGTAAGCAAACAAAACAACACAAAACAGTATTGAGCTGAAGATATATTGTAGAATGCTGCACACTGAGCACCTACTTTTTACGAATAGGTCCACTTCTGTTGGCTAACCCATTTAATTCCTAACTTACTCATACTGAGATAGATACTATTACCCCACACCTTTAAAACGAAGAATTTTGGCAATCTGAAGAAATACACCTGTCTAATACTAGATATCATGAATATTCAAACCCCAGAAACATCAAGCTAGTCTTCCCACTAAGTGACAATCTCTAATTCACTTGAGACAACTCAACAGGCAAACTCAGACTAATGTCAGGTACCAACAAATCAAGGACTCTACCCGAACTGAGAAAGTACCTGTCTTTGAGTGACATTTCTAAAAGAACTTTGAAAGTGTGTTTGTAAGAAAACAATGGAATTTTGTTTGATTTGTTTACAATTATTTTAAAGTTAGTATTTTTATTTTAAAAAATCTTTCAGTGAGTATGTGGTTTGGGAGTGGAGATTATAACCATTTCAGTGCTTTAGACATGAAAACAATGTTTACCTGGATCAATGTTCCCCAAATTGTGGTCTACACATAATTTATATTTTAATCTTGGCGGGGTAGGGGGATAAAAATGTGGGTAAACCTAGCCCTACCTTAGACGTCTTGAATTGTGATTTCTAGTGGTAAAACCTAAAAGGCCAAGGGTTTATCATGTTTCCCACGTGGAATTTAATGTACCCTAAAATGTGAAGATTAGTATTTAGATGAAATCCAAAGGAAGCTAGGCTTTTCCTAGGTAGGTAGGTAGCACTTACTCTAGCTTGTCTGTTACAGTTTTGGGTAGGCGGCTTCTAAAGTAACTCCAAGCTGACCTTCCATCTCCCATTCAGTGTCAGCTGGACCCTGTGACTTGCTTCTACCCAATAGAATGTGACAAAGTGATGGGATGTCACTTCTGCGATTAGGTTACAATCTAATGCTTAGGCTTTGATTGTGCCTTCTCTCCCTTTCCCTTAGATGTGCCACCCTGTGGGAGGCCAGCTGCCATGCTGTGAGGCACACCTGGGGAGGGGGCTTGGAATGAGATTCTTCACCCCAAGCCAGCCTTGGAACAAGGGTAGCCCCTGCTGACAGCTTGACTGCCACCTTCTCATGAGGACCTTGAACCAGAGGCACCCAGCTGCACTGTGCCCTGGCTTCTGACCCATAGAATCTATGAGAAAATAAACATATAGTGTAAGCTGCTAAATTCTGGGACAGTTTTCTGAATGGTGTGTGGCTAATGCTCCTTTGTGGCGTAAAACATAGAGTGGTTCATTTGGATTCTTTAGATCCCAGCTGTTGTTTTTTTTTGTTTTGTTTTGTTTTTTGTTTTTTTTGTTTTTTGTTTTTTTTTCTTTTTAGGGCCGCACTTGTGACATATGGAGGTTCTCAGGCTAGGGGTCTAATCAGGGCCACAGCCACACAGGATCTGAGCTGCATCTCCAACCTACACCACCACTCATGGCAATGCCAGATCCTTTTCCACTGAGCGAGGCTAGGGATCGCACCTGCAACGTCATGGTTCCTAGTTGGCTTCGTTTCTCCTTCCATGTCTTCTTCAAGATTCCCATAATCTAGCTTCCTCAACTAAACTTTGGCTCAAATTGTGTATATTCAATTAGGCCAAGTCCTAGACTAGGTCAGCATGGATGGTAAACCTGGTCTCTCATCTTTGAGATCCAGGTAGACTAGCACAATTTGCTGCCATTTATGCCATTTCTGAACATCACTAAAATTCAACATGTCTCCATTTAGCTATGTCCCAAAGGACCTTTGAAAGATAGCAACAGCAGCCTCCTTTCAAGGGACTGAATTGCTTAGACCAACAAAGTATACAGAATTAGAAGTTATTGAAGCGTTCTTCACATAGAGGTGATAGTTAAATCCAAACAAAGAGATGAACCCTCTAAATGGGAGAACTTAGAGGCTAAAAAAAGTTTGATGTAATCAGTATGTGTGTGTGTGTGTGTGTGTGTGTGTGTGTGTGTGTGTGTGTGTGGTAGAGTGCCATGGTAGTTTTTATAAACCTATTCTGCTTGTCATTTAACCATTCTATAACATTTGCTAACGCCACCTAATTTGAAACAAACATGCATGTGAACTTGATTTAGAAAAGCTTTATTACCACTAACCTATTTACTTTCCTAGGATATTGAAAAATTGCTTTGGGTAGACAAACTCCTAAAGTTATTGTCTAAGAGTAAATCTATTGAAATGGCAATAAGATGATGTAGAGGGCATGGTGCTATCCTCTAAATTTTCCTTAAACCTGCTGAGCTGTGAAGACTGGGTGTAATGTACTCTGTTGTGGCTTGAACCTCTGCCGGGAGTACATGATTAACAGTGTAGTGAAACAATGCTGACGGGGACTCTGGCCAAGAACCTCCCTGTAGTATATGGTAGCTAGACAATGACTTTGCCTGCTGATGCCAAATCAACTGATGTGTTCTGTCAAAACTACTAGTCAAGCTGTTTATTTGCCATTGGGGAGAAAAAATGATGTGAAGATTGCCTGGATTTTACAATTTACAACTGCCTCTCCTGGCACCATCAGGACAGACTTACTGCTGCAGCTCTGTACTTCAACTTTTTTTATTCCCTAAACTAATCATTTGTGTTAACACTGTAGGACTGAAAGCATGGGCTTTGAGGTCATCTGAGTATCTGCGTCAGGATTCTGGTCCCCTCACTTACTAGTTCTGTGTCCTTGCCCAGAGAATTTTAATTTCATTCTCAGTTTCCTCATCTGTAAATGGGTATCAGTAGAGTAGCTAATTCCTGAGGAGGAGAGGTAGCGAAAATAAAAGGGGGAAATACATGGAAAAATCTCAACATACTGGCTGGCATATAGCATTTAATGAATATTTTACTATTATAAACATTATTAATAGCTCTTAACTCTTTACATTACCCATAAGCTTTAGTGAAAAGTCCTTTTTCTAAGCAGTCATGTTTTAATTCTACTTATCTTTACCTTCATAGTTATAACATTGAGCCCTTTTAGGAAATGACAGTTCTGATCCAAGTTGAAGGCTTTAATTTTTTAAATTTAAAATATTTTTTAAAGATAAAGGTAAAAATAGATAGTTACAAAGGTGCTTTTAGTACTTAACTCTAAAATTGGGGGGTGTCATAAACTGTACATTTCACAATACAGTTTTTAATTTAAAGTGTAAAATCTTTATATTTGTTAGTAGTAAAAAGTTTTTAAAAATTTGGTTCTGCTTTAGGTTTGAAAAGATGATGTCCCAAGCATAATGATTTTAAATGATTTTTCCTCAAATAAATTGTTCATAGTGCTCTATTCATTTCATTTCATACTAATAAAAAATTTTATATTCCCCTCTACGTTAGCATAGATAAGAAGTCATATGTCATAATGCAGGTGCATACCCCAAGCTTAAAGTGCTTTCCTGATGAAGAATTGGTGGAAGTTGCCACATGTTCATTTTGTTGTTGTTGTTGTTGTTGTCACCATGATCATCATTTAACTGAGAATCCTAAATTTATTTCTTCTTTATTCTTTACTTTTTCTCCTCAGAGACAATTATAATTGAACAAGCTTGCTTCATGACGTCAGTGTAGTAATAGTGTCTTTTTTTTGTTAGGATATCCACACCCTAAATTTAGACAAGGGACTGCAGATTGGCAAGCAGCTCTGGGTCCATAGAGGCCTTGACCAGGTCAGTCCATTAGTCAGAGTCTGGCTGATTAAATACTGCTTAAGATTCTTGATTTAATGGCATTTACCCTAATGTTGGCATAAGGTCTTTGCTTATTGAGTTCTATAAGAATTTCTTTAAAACTATATTGTATTTTGAGAACATTCCATCACAGTCTATCTTCCTTGCAAACTAATATGTGTCAGACTCATTATCATAGTGACCAAATCTCCTAACCTTTTCTTAAAATAGAAATCTAGTTTTTAAACTTTACTTTCATCTCCGTATATAATGTCAGCATTCAGAACATCCTTGGGATTTATAAATATTGCCAAACCAAAGGATGTTTGGTACTTCCAATTGCTAGAGCTTTAGAAAGGCATTTACCTAGGAGGGATATCAAATAAACAATAGGTGAGTGCTTTCAACCCTATGACATTGCAATGAATTTCCAAGTATGTTGTAAAATATTAGACTACTATGTATTTTATACCCAAAGTAGCTCTATTATTATCACAAGAAGATACATTGTACTCTAAAATGTTGATTCATTAATTAAAACCCCCATTCAATGATTATTTGTTAAATTTGTTAAATTCAGTGAATTACTTTGGGTCCCATAATTACTGCAGTGAACAAACAAGGTCTCTCTTTATGGAAACTAGTCTTTGGTGGGAGGAGACAAACAAACAAATCAGCACATTGTGATGGAGTTTCACGGTAGCCTAACAGGTTAAGGATCTGGTGTTGTCACTGCTGTGGCTCAGGTCACTGCTGTGGTGGGGGTTTGATCCCTGGCCCAGGAACTTCCACATGCCATGGGGTTACAGGGAAAAAAAAAACACAAAGCAAACAAACAAAAAAACTCAAGACATGGTGAATCGGATGATAAAAAATGCTCTGAAATAAAAAACAGCAAAGAAATAGGAATGCAAAAAGGGGTAGTATATTTAATGTAGTGAGATGCAATTTCTCAGAACAGGCAATATTGGAATATAGAAGGAGATGAGGATGCTAGTCATATTTAGAATATACAAATAGACTATGATTGGAATCATGGAACAGTGGATTAAGGAACAGTGATAAGACTAATGTGGCTGAAGCAAAATGAACAAGAGGAAGAGTATAGAGTATGACATCAAAGGGTTATGGGTAAAGGGGTTATACTGAACTTCAGAGGAAACTGCAATGATTCAGATCCCTACTTAGGCCAAGTTGGCAAACATTGTAAAGGAGGGAGATGAGTTTTCTTAAAATTTAAAAGGATTACTCCTGTTGCCATATGAAAACAATCAAAGGAAAATAGGGCATGAGAAGAGGCCAAAGGACCAATTACCAGTCCAATCAGATGAACACTGAAAATTAGCCATTGGATTTAGAAGTGTGCAGACCATATTGTGATTTGAACAAGACACCATTACATGGCATTTTACACCAGCAGACTCTGCAATGGACTTTGGCATTCTGGATATTTATTAGGGATCCACACCTGTGGAGGGAAAAGAAAGCAAAATAGAGGGTACATTTGAAGCATGATGTGTTTGGATTGTGATGCAGGCTCAAAAAAGCTACAAACATAACTGTCAAGGGTATTATACACTGAGCTTAAATATCTGGGAATTAAGAACCTGGCACACTCACTCATTAGATGTGTGCCCACCAGAAGGAGTATGTGCTTGGGTAAGGCAGTTCTCTGCAACTGAGGCAAACCCTGAAGTAGCTGGGAGAAGGAAGTACATGAACACAAGAGAGGGGGAAATTGTTGGAATAATGTCCCTTTCAAGATGAAAGAAAATGTTATCTGGTTGATCTTTGTGCATAGTAGTGTTAACCAATGGTTATCAATATGTGTGCATACAATTTTAAGGTGACCTATTTCTTTTTAGATAATATCTCCAGTGACATTAAGTTTATGCCTATTAGAGGAAAATAGATAAAAGAAAATTTTTATGCAATTTTTTCCTACTCATTTCAAAAAGTCTTCTTCAGAAGGTGAATCTAGAACAGTTTTCTTTCATAGATCTATTACTGAATTATTGACTTCAGCAATCAATAACAACATCATGCTGCATTATTATACTTAAAATTTGAACAGAAGTACATCATGTTGGAAAATGTTTATTGATTTTCTGAAGTTTTATTCTGAGAGTTTCTTGAAATCTGTCATGGTGGTGTCATACTTGCCCACCACTCTCTAACTCCAAAAGGGCCTAAAATACACACTTCACTGGTGGAGGTGAGGTATTACAGAAATCTAAAGTAGAGCAATAGAGGAGGGGTCAGTGATTCCTATGGGAATGATGCTTTTTTTTTTTTGGTCAACTAAAAAAAGACTTTTTTTTGTCTTTTCAGCATAGAGCTGTAGACATATGAACACACTAAACTTAAGAGCAACAAAGTATATAAGCCACTTAAAGTCAAACCCTGTGTGTGGTAATTTTGTTATACCTTACTCCATTTCTTAATGTTTAAAGAAGAGCTCTTATTAAACCTTCTGACTTTGTGGAGGACATGGTTTTAAAACTTATAACGGAAATGAATGAAATAAGCAGTACTATGCTTTGTGTACAAAATATTGAAAATACTAGGAAACATTTGTGGGAGAGAAGTTCACTCTGTTTAAATGCACTGAAGTTCACTCTGTTTGAATGGGCACAGGCTGAAGGAGAGATAATAGCATAGGCTTGTACACTTTTAAAAGGTGAGTGGAAAAGGACATGGAAATTTCTCCTCTGGATGGCCCTGCAAAACAGTTAGCTGTCAGATGAGAATAACAATTGATGACCTCTGAATGTTTCTTATAACCTTAGGATTCTCTACCATTCTGTCCCAGAAGCACTGTTTGCTGATGGCTAAACCACTTTATTTCTCCACGCCTCATTTCTCTTCCTAATAAATCTGCGAATGTTCTTCTAACACATCTGGTGGAATGGTTGTAAGAAAGCCCACCCCTAAAGATGATTTTCATCTACAGTTTAGCTCCATTAACTGACATTAAAATATCCCTACACTTTTGTGATCCTCTTTCTTAAAATGTGAAAGAGAAGGATACAGGTGTATTAAGAGTTTATCCTTATTGCTTAATCAAGGCCATGAACAGAAAGAAAGGAAATCATAAAAGTCAAGCACCTTTAAAGAAAACAAATAGAGTTAATGTTGGATTCCGTTATATTCCTCCTTTTTATAAATTCTCAATTCCATCTTATTTCCACTATTCTCTAATACCCAGCAACCCCTTCAGTTAGGGCATTCCATTGCTGGGAATGCTCTTCTTGCTGTAACATATAAAAGTTCTGCTGGCTCTTCAAATCACTCTCCCTCTTTATATATTCTTCCATTATTTCAGGTCTCATTGATCTATTTTTACTCACAAATCCAATAGGATTTATAGTTTGCAGAAGACTTCTGGATTTAATTACACAAGGTCAAGTATTGTTCACCATTGTTTCCATTGTCTTATTCTGTCCTCAACACCCAGCACAGTGTTCTACCATTAAAAGATCCTCAATAATTGCCCTTCTAATGCACTGATTCAGTCATGAGGTTTCTAAAGGAACACTCTGTGCATCTTTACAGGGCACAGTGCAGGTCCAGTTAGACCAGGACCTTTAAGCAATTACATTTCAAAGGATTGACTGCAGTTTTCATTTTTCAAAAAGCTTTGGACTAGATAATTTGGATCAATTATCCTGAAAGTAAAATTGGCAGTCACTGTTTATCTTGAAGTCAGTGGAAATGAATTTTAAAAAAATCTCACAAAGCATGCAATTTTCCTCTTTAACTTAATCTTAAAAGATTTCAGAAACAAGATGTAGCCAAAATAATATGTAGTTGTTTAAGAATGATGCTTTGATGCTTCAAGGTTCTAAATGAATGGCTTTGACTATCATTTAGTATTAACATGAATGATTGTATGTACACATGGACAAATCACTTCTAAGAGAAAGTTTTTGGCATAATGGTTAACCTTAAAATAATGCTACTGCAAAAGATGAAAAAAATGAATAAGGAGGTATACCATATCCAAAGTGGTAGCTCCTTAAGGGGAAGATGGAGGGAAATGAGACTGGGGAGGATTTTAAAGGTCAATCCAACTAGATATATATGATTTTTTTTTGAAAAGGAAAGATCTGGAACAAATATGGGAAAATAATAACATACTTTAATTTTTAGTTGGTTACCAGATAAAACTGTTACATTATTCCTAGTATTCTTTATATGTTATTCTACATTTTTATTATTTAAAATATTACTGGTATCTTCTTTATATTTTCTGCTTTGAAAGGTAGCCATATTCACTGTCAATTGACACTCTGACAATAGTCAACTTAATCTGCCTAATATATATTAAGTACTTAATGTATACTTACATATAGACCAGTAACCTATAAATGCCTACTCTCAAGAAGCTTTGGGGCATGAGAATTAATAGGTGAATTACAGGAATAAAGATGATTCAATGTATATTAGTGATGTTTTGATCTGGAGTAATTTTATTTATTTATTTATTTATTTTTATTTATGTATTTTTAACTTTTTTTTTTTTTTTTGGCCATTTCTTGGGCTGCTCCCACAGCATATGGAGGTTCCCAGGCCAGGGGTCAAATCGGAGCTGTAGCTGCCGGCCTACATCAGAGCCACAGCAACCAGGGATCTGAGCCACTTCTGCGACCTACACCACAACTCACGGCAATGCCGGATCCTTAACCCCGTGAGCAAGGCCAGGGATCGAACCTGCAACCTCATGGTTTTTAGTCGGATTCATTAACTACTGAGCCATGACGGGAACTCCTAATCTGGAGTAATGTTAAGGGCGGAATGGAGTGAGGTGGGAATTCTGGAAAGGATATAAGCTGATAAAAGCAAATAGAAAATTCAGTATATCTTTGGGAAATAGTGAATCACAGAGTTTATTTTAAACACTGGTCACAGGTATGGAAACAGGGAGAAATTAAGCTAGCATGGTTGCTTGGAATATTAAGCACACATTTCTGCCCCCCCCCCCATATAGTAGTAGAATTAAAATTTTGATTCTAACTTCCAAGTCACAGGAGGAAATAAAAGGAAATGAAACATTATTTTCCAATTTTTGTTTTGCTGTATATCATTGTTCTCAACCAAGGATAGCCTCATACTCATTTTGGAATTGTTTTTAAAAGGCAGTAGGGTGAAGGATGGCTTTTTTGATTAATGTAGGTTGCAAGTCAGCCATAAGATATTACAGCTTTCAGCCTCTATGCAGTAAATAAATTGGCAATAGAACATTTAAGGAAGGACTGTTAAATATGCAAGTGCAAATTAACAGGAAACCAATTAGTAGTAAATTTTCATATATCACTTACAGTTTCTAATAGAAAAATATGCAAAAAAGAAGTATTACAAGGTTTCTAAATTGATTTTTAAAAATATATTTATCTTATAAATAAAGATTATGGCTCTATTCAAACATTCACTAGATATAGGTCAATTGGAATAAAATTTAGTAAACACATTATTAGAATCAGTTTAGTAGAGAAGTGAATCCTGGCTGCTCTAACCCAGCACTTGTCTAAGAAAACATTCAGCAAGAAAGAAATGCTCTGTATTTGCATACTTCTTATCCCCTCTCTATACAATACCATGGCTACTAGACCTGTGTGGTTATTGCATACTTCTCTATATACTACCTTAGCTACTAGACCTGTGTGGTGGTTGTGGCTAGTATGAGGGAGGAATTCAATTTTTAACGCCCTTTAATTTCCATTGATTAACATTTAAATAGTCACATACAAAGCTGTAGATTATATATTGAGTAACCTACCTCTAGCATTTTATTTTATTTTTTGATTTTGTGATTTTAATTTTTTCCAGAATTTGTTCACAGTGTTCTGTCAATTTCTACTGTACAGCAAAGTGACTCAGTCATATATATGAATATGTATATTCTTTTTCTCACATTATCCTCCATCATCCATCACAAGTGACTGGATATAGTTCTCTGTTCTCTATAGCATGACCTCATTGCTTATCCACTCCAAATGCAGTAGTCTACATCTATTAACCCCAGACTCCCAGTCCATCCCACTCCCTCCTCCTCCCCCTTGGCAACCATAAGTCTGTTCTCCAAGTCCATGAGTTTCTTTTCTGTGAAAAGGTTCATTTGTGCCATATATTAGATTCCAGATATAAGTGATATCATATGGTATTTGTCTTTCTTTCTATATGTTTATGTTTCCAAGCCAATGAGTTAAAAAAACAATTCTCCACCTACAGTTAATGTCAGGTTATTTAATAGGTGGATTCAGTAGTGTGTTATTTCTACTTTTTAAATAATGAATATTTTATTTGCAGCCTGAAGTAAATTCTGGTTTTGTAAATATTCTTTGGATATATACAGTCTTCGCAATGTCAGTCAATAATAGTTCATGTGCTGAAAACAGAGTAGATGTGATATCAAAGACTTTGCAGATTTGTACTGTTGTGTTAGGATTTCTACTTAAAGTCAATACAGACAGTGTGCATTTAAGAGTGTTTTATCATAAATAGTTTTGGTAGGCCATGATAAAAGAATTGTAACTAAAAGAAAGGTCTTTTTTCTAAAATGTTAGTTAAATCGCCAGTGACATAACTTAAAAAAGCTTCATAGTTTTCTGAGAGCTAATGAAAAATAATTTAAGGCTTTAAACATGTTCTTTACTTATGTATAAGTATATCTTTTGGACGTTAATACATTGTCATATCACCTGACTAAAGAGAAAAGCGGGATGCCATTTCAAATGCACTGAATTATCTGAAACCTGAAATTGCTCACTAGCTGCTGGTCAGTTCTAATCAGCTTCAGAAAGCAGCAAGTGATTTATTATGAAAGGAATTTAAAGGAACACACTCAAGATTAGCATCCTAAACTAAACATTTAACATATTCCTCCTTGTAACACTTTTGGTATTATGTATTCTCTTTCCAAATAAATGCAAACACAAATCTAAGTTACCAAGAAATAAATGAACCAAATCACGCCAATGACCCATATGTGAAGCTACCATCATAACAAATGAATTACATCATTGAGGAGAAACATGAACATTCAGATGTGGTCAGGAAAACAGAACATAGCTACAAATACTATTAGAAATATTGCATGGGCACAATGTTTCAGCATCAAGAGTAAAAAATTAACTTTCTTAATATTAAAAATAACTAAATATTAAGTGATTAAGCTATAGAACATTTAAAATACAAAAGCACTGTTTCTAGAAGTATTTTCTAAAACAGTGAACCAAATGTAAATTCTCATTTTTCAGTAAGTCTTCTGAGGATAAGAAATAGGAAACAACCTAGTGGTATATGCAGATTCATCAAAGAGGAAAGTTATATTGCATTGCCAAATGGACATTGATAACATCAGATATTATTCTCACTTAAACAGTTTCATTTCCTTGACTAGATTAAGTATATATAGTGTCCCCCCCAAATTGGAAACAAATGCATATCAGTATGTGTTTGCATATGTGTGAGCATATGGGTGTATGCATATACATACATACATACATGTTATATTGATTGTATGCATATATTTGAACTAGAAAATTGTTCCTTTTTACCCTATACTTCACATGTCTGGGACTGATGATTATAAAGATTACAAATATAGTTTATAAAATTAAACTACTGGAAATAATTCAGTTTTATGAGAATTTAGAAAAACATTTTGCTGTGTATTATACAATTCATTAATTTATGTTGTATTTAATACTAAAATAAACTTAATATTTTGTTAAAACCTGGAAATAAGGAACAAAAGGCTTTTTGTTCTTTCAGTGTCATTCTAGAGTGCTATCAAACTAGGTCATCTGAATATCTAAGGGAATGTGACTTATTTGACTTACTATTTACTCTCATCAGGATCCAGGTTCTGTAAAGTTAGAGATTAACTTCAAGAAAATAGATAACATGCAAGGTTTCATTTTTGTAGTGGTGATGCTATTGACTTCTGTCTTACAGAGAAGATAATCTCCAAGGTTATGATTTCATTAATCATTTTTAAAATCTAAACTCCCCCCCAAATTTGTTTGCATTGTCATATGTCTGTCTTTTTGTATTCTCTCCATTTCCATTTTTGTCATTCTGTTGGTATGAGTCAAACAAACCTTTGACATATGCTTGCCATGAATTTACATGACAATTCTGTTTTCTAAAATTTTGTTTTTGATCACTATTATATCTTCTTGACAAGATTTTTAAAAGCTAGTTTAACTTAATGGAATGATTAGTGAGATATATCAGTAGGAGGAAGAAAAGCCATAAGGTTACATGATATTTGAGGCTGAGGTAAGCTGAGAAAGAGTATCATCTCTGTGGGAAACAATGTACAATTCTCCACATACCATCTGTTCATCACAACCAATGCAGTGACCAGAAGAAAGAAGAGAAGGAAAACCTGTAAACTTCTAATTTGGTAGTGTTTTTAAACTATCATTAGCGTTAAGGCAAAATTCGTTAAATGATCTGTTGTGTTGACTGATAGATCAATTTAGCAACATGGCTCTTGCCTTCTGGGAACAGAGAAATTAAAATAGATACTAGTGATAAATTCAAGGGCAAACTGACATGTACATAAATTTATCACCATGAGCAGATTAAATGGAGAAGATAATCCTTTGTTTTAAAAACAAAAGACAATGTGAATCTCATTCAGAATTTATGGAACACGGTGGTCTTTATTCATTCTTATGACTAAATTATAATCTCTAACTCTATTTTGGGGATTTAATTGTGAGTTAGTTGTAGACATTTTTGTAATTTTTTTTCTTTTTTCTTTTTTTGCTCTAAGTCACTGGGCCATTGGTCATGGTTGGGAATCTAGCACTAATAACTGAGTGGTGGTGGAGTCTCTAAAAACTATGAGTTGATTTCTGTGCTTAATGAACTTGTAAATAATGGGTTCTGTTAACTGTTCTTGTCTTGGTTATGTTATTACTTTTTAATGTAAACTGTTGGTCGGTAATTGAAAACTGCAGCAAACTTTGAAGTACATATTTTGAAATCAAGGTCTGGGCGCTGGGTGGGCTCATTAATACTGGGGTGTCCTTTCTTTAGGGACTTTCTAGGGATAGAGCTGAATAGTTTAAATGTAACTTCATACTGATGCCTGCAATTTTACTCCATACCCACATGCTTCTCCTTGCCTTTGTACAGTTTATCCCCCTCTTCCATATTGAGGACAATAACTAGAACCTGAAGTGAAGTTGTTTCTCTCAACCCTGATATTATTAATATACATCTTTCTCTTCTAGTTAACCTGGTTGGCAATTTGTCAATTCATTTTGTCTCAAAGAGTCAGCCTTTGTGTACTACAAAGATCCATGGTGGGGACAAGGTAAAAGAGGAACATGTAACATCATGCTCTGGGATATACTGAATTTTCTCTTGTTAGTTATGGTTATTTTGATGTTTAGGCATTTTCTGTATTCGTTTATGCTGAAGATGTGATTTTTGCATAGTGTGTTTTAATGTATATTGTTTTAGAAGGGATTATTGAAAGATCAGTATCTTGGAGGCCATGGTTGTCTTTCAGTATGTGGGAATCCAGAGTATAAGTTTTAATATACTATACTGATGTTGGTTTAAGAATATTTTAATATAAATAAGTTATTGGTTACCTTACTACACTGACTTTATTAGTGAATGTTTAAAAGACTTGGACTATTTCTGATTTTTAAAGAAGTCAATAAATTAGGAGTGATGAGTATTTATTTAACATAATAACCACCATTTATTCCAAAATATTTTCACTGTCACAGTGATCCAAATCTCATCATTTTCATCAAGATCAGTAATAAGCCAAGAATATCTGCTATCAAGATCCTTATTTAGTAAGCCAGGAAGCAATAAAGAGGTATACAAGCTGTACAAGATAGAAAAAAAATACATTATTTCAAATACCAAAATCATTAAGAATTAACCACTTAAGACAGGTGTCTAAAATGGGTATTTTATAGCATGCAAACTCTATCTCATTAAAGCTGATTAAAATATTAGAGAAAAATTTATGTCTAATGTAGTAGAGATGATGTAAATACAGAATTTGACACAGTTAAAATAGCAATAACCCTCTAGAAAATTACAGAAAAGATTCCATTCACAATGGCAAAACTAAATTATTTGTATTTCTAAAAAGATAAATAAATGATAGCAAAATAAATATGACCAAAACTGAAAACTTAGTTAGAATAAAAAGAAGGAAAATATATGTCAAAATTGAAGTATTAGACTACTACAAATCCTTCCTCACTATATTTGAAATTATTTTGGTAAGTTAAATTAAAGCCAAAAAAAAATTTTGCTCAGTATTGCTTTATGTTTACACAGTTCACCTATTAAAATAAGTATTTATTTAAAAAGGTTCTGATAGGAAATACAATACTGATGTTTAAAACATGCAAGTCAAAACAGTCTCTAACTGGAGTAAGACAATTCTTATTGTGCACACATGAGAGAATAGTACTTGCCAAGTAAAATATATTTTGAAAAATATTTAATATGCTATGAAATTATCAATGATTTTCATTCCTTACATATGTGTTGAGAAATTAGTGTTTATGGTATTTAACATATATTTAGAAATAATATGTGCTTTCAAAAAAACTTTAGGCTTATTTATTTTTAAAAAATCCTTATACCATTTTATGGTTTCTAATTTTGTATAGTAAAACTAAAAATAAATGTTTTAAATAATAATTTTAAAAACCTTTTATTCTTTACCTCATGAATTTATTGCTAGATGATTCCTATTAATAATGATTTTCATAAGGATTTATTTATATGTATATTAAGTACAGTGTAATTTATCATTAATAATATATTTACATTGTAAATATATATTCATACTCATTAGTATTTCCAGAGCACTTAGCTAGCATGCTGTAAATATAAAAGGAGAACTGTTTACATGTTAGTGATTGACCTAATAATACCAGCTTAAAAAAATTAAATTATGATCATGAATTTTGAAGCTTAAGGCATGTAGAAGTTTGCTTTGTCTTTTTTAATATAAGACAAGTTATATGACTTGTATGACTTGTAGTTTATGACTACTTCTTGTTGGGTGCTATGGAAATCTACTTTTCTCATTTATCAGTTTGATAATGAAATGTTCGACACTGCCAATTATTGATAAGCTTTTAAGGAAGAATTTTTGCATACTATTATTTAGAGTAAGTTTATTGTAAATACTCTGGGAAATAATTTGGAATTCTAAGTAAAATAAAAGATAGAACTTTTGAATTCTACCCCACACAAATTTTCATATATGAAGGAAAGAGGTAATAGCTGGTCATTATAGTACTGTTTATTTTTTATTGTTTTAATTTTTTTATTTTACACTTATTTTTATTGTTTCCATTATGGATGGTTTACAAGTTTTCTGTCAATTTTCTACTGTACAGCATGGTTACTCGGTTATACATACATGTATACATTCTTTTTTTTCATGTTATCATACTCCATCGTAAGTGACTAGAAATAGTTCCCATAAGTGACTAGAAATATTGCCTTTGAATAGCTGATCCATTCAAAGGCAATAGTTTGCATCCATTAATCCCAAATTCCCAATCCATCCCACTCCCTCCCCCTCCCCTTTGACAACAAGAAGTCTGTTTTCCATGTCCATGATTTTCTTTACTTTTGAAAGGTTCATTTGTACCATATATTAGATTCCAGATATAAGTGATATCATTGGGTATTTGTCTTTCTCATTCTGACTTACTTCACTTAGTATGACAGTTTGTACTTCAAACCATGTTGCTGCAAATGGCATTATTTTGTTCTTTTTGATGGCTGAGTGGTATTCCCTTGACTGTGTGTGTGTGTGTGTGTGTGTGTGTATCACATCTTCCTAATCCAGTCATCTCTCCATGGACATTTAGGTTGTTTTCATGTCTTGGCTATTGTGAAGAGTGCTGCAGTGAACATACGAGTGCATGTATCTTTTTCAAGGAAAGTTTTGTCTGGATATATGTTCAAGAGTGGGGTTGCTGGGTCATATGGTAGTTCTATGTATAGTTTTCTAAGGTTCCTCCATACTGTTCTCCATAGTGGTTGTACCAGCTTACATTCCCACCAACAGTGAAGGAGGGTTCCCTTTTCTCCCTCCAGCATTTGTTATTTGTGAACTTATTAATGATGGCCATTCTGACTGGTATGAGGTGCTATCTCATGGTAGTTTTGATTTGCATTTCTCTAATAATCAGTGATGATGGGCATTTTTTCATGTGCTTGTTGGCCATCTGTATATCTTCCTTGGAGAAATGTCTATTCACATCTTTTGCCCCTTTTTCCATTGGGTTGTTGGCTTTTTAGCTATTGAGTTGTGTAAGTTGTTCGTATATTTTAGAGATTAAGCCCTTGTCATTTGCATCATTTGAAACTATTTCTCCCATTCTGTAAGTTGTCTCTTTTTTTCTTTTTGGTTTCTTTTGCTGTGCAAAACTTGTCAGTTTGATTAGTTCCCATTGGTTTATTTTAGCTTTTATTTCTGTTGCTTTGAGAGACTGACCTGAGAAAATATTTGTAAGGTTGAAGTGAGAGAATGTTTTGCCTATGTTCTCTTCCAGGAGTTTGATGTGGAGAAGAATGTATATTCTGATTTTTTTGGATGTAACGTCCTGAAAATGTCAGTTAAGTCTAACTTTTCTATTGTGTCATTTAGGATCTCTGTTGCCGTATTGATTTTCTGTCTAGGGGACCTGTCCATTGATGTCAGTCAGGTGTTAAAATCACCTACTATGATTGTATTCCCATCAATTTCTCCTTTAATGTCTCTTAGTATTTGTTGTATATATCTGGGTGCTCCTATAATGGGTGCATACATATTGATGATTATAATTTCTTCCTCTTGAATACATCATTTAACTATTAAATAGAGTCCTTCTTTGTCTTTCTTTATGGTCTTTGTTTTAAAGTCTATTTTGTCTGATATGAGTATTGCAACTCCTGCCTTCCTGTCTTGTCCATTGGCATGAAATATCTTTTTCCATCCCCTCACTTTCAATATATGTGTCCCTTGCCCTAAGGTGAGTCTCTTGTAGACAGCAGATTGTAGGTTTTTGCTTTTTTATCTAATCTGCCACTCTGTGTATTTTGATTGACATTTAAGGTAATTATTGATAGATGTATATTTATTGCCGTTTTAAAGCTTGTTTTCCAGTTGATTCTATGTTCCTCCTTTCTTTCTTTATTTTGTTGGATGCTTTCCGTTTATTTTTTGCTTGGGTACTTTTCTTTTTAGTTTTTGTATATATAATTGTTGGTTTTAATTTGTGGTTGCCCTGTATTTTACGTATGTTAAAACCTTCCTGTATCTTCTTTAGCCTGATAGTCATATAAGCCCAAATACATTATTAAAATAAAAAAAAAAGAATCTGTATTTCCTTACTTTCCTTCCCCACATTCTATGCTTTTGGAGTCTTTTTTAAACATCTTCATGTTTGTCATTTTGCTGTTCTTTGTGTTTATCATCACTTTTACAGTTTTTTTTTTTTTTTGGTTTTATTTTCCTCTTTTAGATCTCTATGCTGGCTTATTTAAGTGATTGCTTTCCAGTTGTGGTTTCCTCCATCCTATTTCTTCTTACTTCTTTTTTTTTTTTAATTTAGAGAAGGCTTTTCAGTATTTTAGAATGGGTTTAGTATTGCTTTACTCTTTTAGCTTTTCTTTGTTGGAGAAATTCTTTATTTCCCCTTCTATTTTAAATGATATTCTTGCTGGATAGAGTATTCTAGGTTGCAGTGTTTTTCCTTTCAGAACTTTGAATATATCTTGCCACTCCCTTCTGGCCTATAGTGTTTCTGTGCAGAAATCAGCCTTATAGGGTTCCCTTATAATTAATGTTTTGCTTTTCTCTTACTGCCTTTAGAATCCTCTCTTTACCTTTTGCCATTTTTATTATAATATATCTTGGTGTGGTCCTATTTCAGTTGTTGGGGGTTACTATTTTTGGCCTGAGAGTTTGAATATTTGCTGTCTTTTTCTTCAGAGTGAGCAAGCTGTTATCCCAGGGTGCTGAGTATGTTTCCATGGAGAAGGAGGCAATGGGTAGGGCCAGTAGCAGTCCCTGGTTGCTAGGCTCTTAATAGCAGAAAAAAACCTGCAGGAAGGTAGCACAGGCTACTCCTAGTTGCAGGACCCTGGGAAGTGGTAATGAGCCTAGGCAGATTTACAAGTTTCCCAGAACATTTGGCAGTGGCAGCAGCAGGGTGTGTGAGTTCCCAGGGGAGTGAGAGCAATAGTAATTAGTTTCTGATTGCAGTACCCTCCTCTGAGGTGATTGGAGCCACAAGTGGTGCCTGTTTTAGGGACCCCTAGTGGTAGCAGGCCATGCCCACCTCTTGAGTCAGTGATAACTGTGGTGGTTTGCCCCTGCCACCTGCAGACCATGCAAGAAGCACCTCGCCCCACTTGGCCCACACAGGAGGTGCTGCACAGGCTTCTCCTAGTTGCGGGATCCTGGGAAGTGACAGAGATCAAGCATGTGGGCACTGACTGAATGGAGAGTTCAGCAGTGGCAGCAGCAGAGCCATTGTCCTCCCAGGGGTGCGAGAGCAACAGCGGTGGTGTTCAGTCACAGTGCCTGCCTCTGTGGTACCCTTAAGATGACTGGGCCACAAGTGATGCCTGTTCACGGACCCCTAGCGGTAGTGGGCCACACCTACCTCTGCAGTCAGTGATACCTGTGGTGGTTTGCCCTCACCACCTCCAGATCACACAAGAAGCACCCCCATCCCACTTATCCCACATAGGAGGTGCTGCATCAGCTGCTCCTAGTTGTAGGGTCTTGGGAAGGGACAGTGATCAAGCATCTGGGTGCTGTCCAGAGCATTTGGCAGTGACAGCTGCAGGACAGGTGTATTTCCAGTGAGGCGAGAGCAATAAAGTGTGATGCTTGGTTGCAGTGCCCTCTTTTTTTTTTTTTTTTTTTTTTTTTTTTTTTGCTGTCCCCTGAGTTGACTGGGGCTGCAGGTGGAGCCCGCTCCCAGGCCACCAGTGGTGGCAGGCCATGCCTCCCTCTGGCCTCTGAGACTACCACCACAGTCTGTCCCCACTGCCTGTAGATCATGCAAGAGGCACCATGTTACACTTAGCCCCCTGATGCCCTTAGCCCACACAAGAGGTTCCCACACACCTGCACCCTGCACAAGAAGCACCCGGTCTCCTGTAGGCTGAGCAAGTGGCTTGTTGCTACCTGTAGCCTGCCCCAGAGGTGCCCCACCTTCTGAGAGCATGCTCACACTTGAGCACACAGGGAGATTCCTATGGCGGTCTGCTCCTCCTCCTCTTGCCCTCTCCAACAGTAGCACCTTGTTTTTCCTGTGGGCCCAGAACTTCTCCTGGGTTCCCTCTGCTGTGGTGTTCCACTCCCCAGCCTGTAGCACACCTCTCCCCTGCCTGTGGAACACCGCTCCTTAGCCCCTTCGGCTGTGCGCACAAAGCCAACCTTAGTCCTCTCCCTGGAACTGACAGTGTCTCAGGCTGTGGTGTCCGGGCTGGCGATGCAGATTATCTGTGTGGCTCTCACTTTACTTTGCGCTCCTCAGTCCAGCTGCTGTGCTTTTCTTGGTGACTTTGCAGTCCCTCTGACTCGGCTGAGCTCCCTATCATTTAGGTGGCTTCTCAGGATGTAGGTTCCTTTTCTCCTTCATAGCTCCCCCTCAGGAATGCTAGTCCCATCCTGATTCATTTTCTCTCTCTCTCTCTCTTTTTCTTTTGTGCTACCCAGTTATGTCAAGAATTTCTTGCCCTTCTTGGAGGTTTAAGTTCTTCTGCCAGCATTCAATAGAGATTCTGGCAGAGTCGTTTCATATGTAGATGTGTTTTTTTGATGTGTTTTTGGGAGAAGGTAGCATGAGGTCTTGATCTGCTCCTGTAGTACTGTTATATTAGCAAAGAAATTAAAACAACATAATTTCCTAATAATAGGGGAATGGAGGAAGTGTGATGAAATGTTATAGAGATGCAAAAATGAATGAATTACATAAAAAAATAACTGCCAGATGTATATTAAATAATGTGTAATATGAAGTTTCTTATATGTAACATTAGGAAAAAGTATTTATGAAGTAAATTATTTGAGGAGTTATGTGAGGCATACCAGCAGTCAGATGCGATGAAAACAAATTCCACCAAAGGTCTGTCAAAGAATTCAGGATCTGACTCTCACCTAAGAGCTAGGGTTCTAAAATTCAAACTCAGCACAAATGTTTAAAAAATATGTTAATGAAATGAAAATGAAATATTTCTCTTTTGTTATGAAATATTATTTTAGCATTATTTACTGGAAATTATAGGCAATTGTAAGCTCAAGGAAAAACTGCTTAATGATGTAGAGATACCGCTATTTGAATGAATCCAAGTGAGGGAGAATTTTAAACCTCTTAAAATGTCACATCAATTGCATAGTATTTGAAACCAGAGTATAGGATTTTATAGGAAACATAAATAATTAGTTCTGCCAACTTGAAGATTTCAGAATGTTTCACCCTGAAGTTTATAAGTGTGTGGCCAGATTCAATGAATATGAAGATTATAGTTTAATTTAAGCTAAAAATAATAGATGGAATATCCATTATCAGTCATATCATTTGCACTTACTTCCTTCCATTCAGTAAGTTGTCTTTTAATTTTGTGGTTGGTTTCCTTTGCTGTGCAAAATCTTTTAAGTTTAATTAGGTCCCAATTATTTAATTTTGCTTTTATTTCTGTTACTCTAGGAGATAGATCCAAAAAAATATTGATGGAATTTATGTCAGAGAGTATTCTGCCTATGTTCTCTTTTAGGAGTTTTAGAGTATTTGTTCTTAAATTTACATGTGTATGTCCAGTTTTCCCAGCACCACTTTTTTTGTGGGGGACGAGGGGTTATGGCAGTATCTGCAGCATACTGAAGTTCCCAGGCTAGTGGTCAAATCAGAGCTGCAGGTGTTGGCCTAAACCACAGCCACAGCAATGCCAGATCCTTAACCCACTGAGTGATGCCACATCCTCATGAATACTAGTCAGGGTCTTAACCTGCTGAGCCACAATGAGAACTCCTTTCATACCCCTTATTGAAGAAATTGTCTTTTCTCCATTATGTATTCTTTCCTCCTTTGTCAAAGATCAATTGACCATAAGTGTGTGGGTTTATTTCTGGATTCTCTATCCTATTCTATTAATCTATGTGTCTGCTTTGTGCCAGTATCATACCGTTTTGATTACTGTAGCTTTGTAGTATTGTGTGAAGTCAGGGAGCATGATTCCTCCAGCTCTGTTCCTTTTTCTCAATATTGTTTTGGTTATTCAGGGTCTTTTTGCTTCTATACAAATTTTAAATTTTTTGTTCTTTTTCTGTGAAATATCCCCTTGGTCATTTGATGGGGATTGCATTTAATTTGTAGTTTGCCTTGGATAATATGGTAATTTTACCAGTATTGATTCTTCCAACCCAAGAACACAGTATATCTTTCCATCTGTTTGTGTCATCTTCAGTGTCTTTAATAAGTGTCTTACAGTTTTTGGAGTACAGGTATTTTGCCTCCTTAGGTGCATGTATTCCCAGGTATTTAATCTTTTTGATTTGATGGTAAATGAGATTGTTTCCTTAATTTCTCATTCTAACACTTTGTTGTTAATGTATGTAAATGAAACACATTTCTGTATATATTAATTTTGTAACCTGAACTTTACTGAATACATTGGTGATCTCTAGTAGTTTCCTGATAGCATCTTTAGGATTTTCTATGATTATGTTATATAATCTACACACAGTGCAGTTTTATTTGTTTTTTTTCCAATTTGGATTCCTTTTATTTCTTTTTTTCTCTGATTGCTCTGTATAGGACTTCCAAAACTATGTTGAATAAAAATGGCGAGTGGGTGCCCTTCTCTTATTGCAGATCTTAGAAGATATGCTTTCAGCTTTTCCCTGTTGAGTATGATGTAATTGTGGGTTTAGCATATGTGACCCTCATTACGTTGAGGTATGTTCCTTCTATGCCCACTTTCTGATGAGTTTTTACCATAAATGGATATTGAATTTTATCACATGCTTTTTCTACATGTATTGAGATGATAATAAAGTTTTTATTTCTCAGTTTGTCAGTGTGATATATCACACTGATTGATTTGCAGAAACTGAAAAATCCTTGTATCCCTGGGATGAATCCTGGTGCACATGATCTTGGTGTATGATCCTCGAAATATGTTGTTGGATTCAGTTTGCTAGTATTTTGTTGAGAATTTCTGCATCTATGTCCTTCAGTTATAATGGCCTGTAATTTTGTGTGTTTGTATGTGAGATATCTTTGGTTTTTCATGCCACGGTGATGGTGGTCTTAAAAAATGAATTTGGACCTTACTCTGCAATTTTTTGGAATACTTTCAGGCATTAACTCTTAGGTATTAACTCTTCTCTAAATGTTTGGTGAAATTCACCTGTTAACCATCTGGCCCTGGACTTTTGTTTTTGGGGAGTTTAGAAATTACTGATGCAGTTTCATTAAAGGAAATGGTCTGTTCATATAAACAGCTCATAAAACTCAATATAAAATGGGTAGAAGAAGTGAATGGACATTTTTTCCAAAGAGGAGATGCAGATGGCCAATAGGCACATGAAAAGATGCTCGACATTGCTAATCTTCAGGGAAATGCAAATTAAAACCACAATGAGATCGCCTCACACCTGTCAGAATGGCTGTCACCAGAAGACCGCAAATAACAAATGTTGGTGAGGATGTGGAGAAAAAAAAAACCCTTGTACACTGTTAATGGGGACATAAATTGGTATAGCCATTATGGAAAACTGTGTGGAACTTTCTCAAAAAGTAAAAGTAGAATTACCAAATGATTCAGCACTTCCAATTCTTGGTATATATCTGAAAAAACAAAAAACACTACATCAAGAAGATTTATTTACAACTAATGTCTATTAAAAGATGAATGGATAAGATGTGGTATATATGTGATATATACAAACACACACACACAGACAAAATAGAATGGAAGACTATTCAGTTATAAAAAGAATGAACTTTTGGAGTTCCTCTCATGGCTCAGTGGTTAATGAATCTGACTAGAAACCATGAGGTTGCAGGTTCGATCCCTGGCCTTGCTCAGTGGGTTAAGGATCCGGCCTTGCCATGAGCTATGGTGTAGGTTGCAGACACGGCTTGGATCCCATGTTGCTGTGGCTCTAGTATAGGCCAGCGGCTACAGCTCCGATTAGACCCCTAGCCTGGGAGCCTCCATATGCCATGGGAGTGGCCCTAGAAATGGTAAAAAGACAAAAAAAAAAAAAAAACGAACTTTTTCCATTTGTAGCACCATGGATGGATTTGGAGGGCATTATGGTAATTTAAATAAGTCAAATACAGAAATACAAATATTGTATGCTATCACATATATACATTAAATATATGTATATTATGTATTATATATTATTATATACATATATAATCTAAAAAATACAAAAAAATAGTCAATATAACAAAAAAGCAGACTCACAGATATAGAGAACAAATCACTGTTTATGGGGTGGCAGGGGGTGGTAGTGAAAGCAAAATAGGGGTTGGGTTGTGGGAGGTACAAACTATTAGGTGTAAAGTAGGTTACTTGGATATATTATACAGCACGATGAATGTAACCAATATTTTGCAATAACTGTAAATGGAAAAAACCTTTAAAATTTAAATTTATAAAAATAAAAATAACAGAAGAAGGAGAGGGAGGAAAGGAGCAAGGAGAAAAAGACTATTTTATTTTCATGTTTAGAGAAAGTGATGTTTTGAGGTACTACTAAGTTCTATTTCTTGAATTGGATGGGCTTTCACAGCTGTGCTCAATTTCTAATAATACATTGAACTATCTCTTTATGATATGTGTGCTTTTCCTATTTGCACCATACTTCAATTAAAAAAAAAAAAAAGATCTCTGTGGAATTTAAATTTTGCAAGTTTAGGGTCAAATTGCAGGTCAAAATGAAGTCGATAATGTAGATCTTTTGTATAATATTATAGGTGTGAAAAGTACCATGACCTCAAAAGTCATTTAATTTCATTTTTACTCTTTGAGACTCATAGATGAAAAACCCAACATGGAATAAGATAATGAGTCTGTAAAACTTCTCTGGAGGCTTAATGAACTCAAGGAGAGAAAGGACATTTTGAAATTTCTTTTGCTAAAATATTAATGCCAATATTTAATCAAGCTCAGCGGTTTTTTCATAGCTTCTAGTTTGTATTGATCATCATGATGAGATGCTGACTTTCCATTATTATTTGGGTGCATCTTGTCATGCGTTGCCCAAAAGTATTCATGTCTTGAGTCTAAGTAAACATGGAACAATCTGGAAACAAAGGCTACAGTATGGAAATGAAGGCTATTTTACCTTCATATATGCAGATAGAATAGAGCTACAAAAGTCCACATAAAAAATTTGGATATGAACTACAATTACCAACTTGATGCCTTTTGTGAAAGCCTTTATGAATTTTAATTTTTTCTCCTTTCAGAACCACTTACCTTAAATATAACTTAAGATTACAACCAGCTATGATGTATCACTGCTATTTTCTGGGGAACATCCCCAGCATATTTTTAATGGAGGGCAGGGGAGAAATTATATCCTTTATAATTTAAACTGACTTATACCAGGAATCTGCTTGGATAATCCTAGAAATGAATTGTGCTGTGAGTTTATAACAACCGATCTTAGTTTAGCTCCCTTCCAAAGGTACTTTTTGAGCACATCCTGATGGCTTCATCAATCAAGCTTTTGTCTGACAGCTATATATTTTTGTGAAAACTTGTTAATAGGCCAAATTGAAAAAATTGAGTATTTAAAATAAATAACTCTGTATACTCTTTTTCCTTTTTTAAGTTTTTCTTCTATTATCTCAGAGACATGTTTTCAGTCCTGCTGAAATAATGATGAAAGTAATAATGCACTTTACACTTTTATGCACTTTATAGACATACTCATAACAATCTTAAAAGAAAATTAGATTATTTATCCTTTTTTTTTTTTACGGAGTTGTAAATTGAAAGCCCAGGCAAATAAATAACTTTCTAGCCTCTCAAACAGAGCCCCTTGTATTGTGGGCTCCTGCTTGACACTTCCTTCTGCATGTTTTCTGTCAGGAAAATGCATATTTAACTCTTAATCTATAGGTTTAATGCCTGGGGACATCTGTGATTATTTCTTCCACAGACTCCATTCATCTCTTCCAGTTGTATAAAAATTGGAAATCAAAATAAATCAATAGAAAAATAAAGAAATAATAGCTATAGTAGAAAAGTCCCATAAATCTTAAAATGAGAAAAGTCTAACTTAAAGTGTTTAGTTATAAATGAAAAGTATAATAAAATTTTGAAAGTAATTTAAAAGGAAATGATATAAATGCATTTTGTATAGCAAAAACACAAATAGTCAAGAAAAACCAGGAATATATGAGCAAAATTTAAAGAGTCAGTTGTGCTAATAAGACCAAAAAAGCCTTCAAAAATCAATTAAAGACTAAACTCCTAATAAAAATGAACAAAGGATATGTACTAGGCTGTCAGAGGAAGAGGAAATATAATTAGCCAATTTAAGTGAAAAAAAAGTGGTCAATATAACAAATAAAATAAAATGTGGCCTTAGGTTTCAATTCTGTATAGATTTTTAAAAATGATAAAATTTTGGGGAAAGTGAGGCAGAAGAGGCTTTACTGATGAAATATGATTTGACATTTAAAATTTAGATTTAAATATCCCTATTGTTTGTGTTACCAGTTCCAATTCTAGGGAGCATATCTAAGAGAAAGTCATATAACTGACACATAGAGACAGTTGGTGGTTATAAACAATCACCATGTTATGTATAAGAGAGAAAAGGTAACGACTACCTGAGTGTCTAATAATTGTGAAATGAAAACAAAAGACAAACACCTCTTATCAAGTTTTACCAGGTTGTGTTCTGCTCATTGCTTCTGCTTTATGTCACTGTCCACTATCCACGTCCTCTCAAACTTAGTCTTTGTGTTTCCCATTTTTTTTTTTCTATTCAGTCCAACATTCTTATTTTTCACCTAGTAAGCTCTACTTCATTCATCTCTCACCACCTTCTATCCCATGCCCTTCTCTCCTGAACATCCATGGTAACTTAGGATTTCTCATTCAGTTTTTCTCTATTGTATTTTAAATTCAATGAAGGCAAAGACTGTAGCTGACTTTTTTTACTGTATCCCTAACCTGTATCATGACTAGCAGCTGTTAGGCACTTAATAAATGCTTGCTGAGTTAACTAAGGAGTGATTTTGTTAACTGTATTGATAACTGTATACAATAGAATATAGTTCGTCCAATACATGATGTCATAGTATATTTTATGACTTTAAAATAGTGTATGGTATAGAACTAACCAAAAACAGTTATCCAGTCACCTACTACTTATGATTCTTAACTATCATGAGTACTTCTTGTCTTGAGACCAACAGGACTCACTAATCATGTCCATGGAATATTGCCTGTGTCAGCGGTTGTGAGAAGCTCAAGACCTCTAGGTATTTCGGGCTCTGATCATTCTTTTTTTTTTTTTTTTTTTTTCCCTGACCCTCATTTCTCTCCTTTCTCTGAATTTTTCCATTCTTCTCCAGTACTCTTTAAAAGCAAACCTCCAGTCATTAGTGAGCACCCCTATACTCTCTATGTTCTCCTCTCTTCTTGCTCTAATGAACACTTACCTTTTTAAAGTAAACTCTTTCCCAGATGTCAAGTGGTGACTCTTTTTTTGCCACATCTCTCATACTCTTGGATCTGAAGTAGAACAGATATCCTCTTCAATATCCTCTTCATTCCTTATTACCATTTCCAGACGACCCTGCCCTCCTCCAAAAAAACCATCTCTCAATATCATCTCACTACGTCTTATTATTAGAGAACCCTTAATCATCTACCAACCCCCAGGTAACACCCCCTCAGACCTTGAAGATTTTATCTCCTGGATCACTTCAATGCTACCCCTTCCCCATAACCATAACCTAGACAGTATATAACCTATCAGGCAACTTTTTGATATTCTTGATTTTAATCACTTGACTCTCTGCCTGATACCACTATTTTTTCCAGCTCACATATTTTTTTTTGCAATTCTATGATTTTCTTGACCATACAAAGTACAATTGCCATTTATCCATTCATTTACTTGCTTACATGACTTAAAATTCATAATTCTTCATTATAATCACTTTCTTGGTATAAATATAATATTTCTTGCCTGTTTCTCTTTTGTTATATTTGTCTAGCAAGTACTAAATTCTTGTTAAATCCAACTGCAACAATCTGGAAAAGCAAAACCTACAAAACAATGCTGATATTGCTTCCTTTGAAATTCATGGTTACTAATATTAAGTGGGCTTTTATTACTGTGTAAAAACCTTTCTCAATTTCCCTAGTCAGTGTCTCTTCACTGTCCTATATGACGCCTTCATATTTATTTTCTGTCTTCTCAGCCATTCTCCACACCTTCTTCTCTCTCACTCCATGGCTCATGAGGAGAAAACTAAAAAAATGTAGAATCTGAAGAGATCTTTCACTTATGTCCATCACATCAACTCCAACTACCTGTATATATATATATATACATTTTGCTCATATTTTGTTTTTCTTCCTATTAAAATTGATTATTTGCCTCTGTTCCTGTCTGAGACGAACCACTCCACTTGTGTACTACTTACAGCCCCTCTCACCCTTTCACTTTGGCATTTCTATTTCTATGTCATGTTTTTTATTCCTATCACTACCAGGTCATTCCCATAAACTTAACAAGAAAATATTCTCATTTTTCCCCCCTGAGAAACAATCTTCTATTGAACTCACAATCCCCTCCAGCTACCAGCCAGTTTCTCTGCTCTACTTGACAGCAAAACCCTTCAAAAGAGTCTGCTTCACTTCTCTAATTCCCACCTTCCATTATCATTTAATACTATTCTAACTAGGTTTTTGCCTCATCAGCCCATAAAACAACTTTTCCAAGGTCATCAAGAGTTTGGTTGACTGCCTAACATATTATTTCCAAGCTTGGGCATCTTTGAAAGTGAAAGGGACTGCCTCAGGCAACTTGGGTGTATGGTCACCCTACCAGTGATTGGAAGGTCGCTAAGTCCAGTTGTTTAACCTCAGGTCTCAACATACTTGACTTGTTTGTAGCATTAGAAATAGTTCATTAGTACTTTCTGGGTGAAATATTGTATTCTCTTGGCTTCTAAGTCACCAAACAACTTTGGCTTCACTCTTAACTCATTCACTGATTTGTTTTTTAGTCTCCTTTGCAGATATTTCCTCCCATACACCACCTCCAAATTGTGGAGTTCACTAGAGCTCTGCCCTTAATCTTTTTCTCTTCTTTTATTCTCTACTATATTCACCACCTGAGTATCATTTAATTATTGTCATTTGTATATCTCTAGGCTGAAGGCTCCACAATTGCAAAACTCATCCATCCAACACTCTACCCAATGTCCACCTTTTGATATAAATATTAAACTAACATAGCATAAAGGTAATTTCTTCCTCTCAAAGCCTTAAAGTCATTCTTGATTACACTTCTCTGATATATGTCCTAATGAATTTCTATGATCTCTACTGCTATCACTGTGGTTTAAGCCATTATTTTCTCTCACCTGGATTATTATAAAAGCTTCTTTACTATTTTCTTAACCTTGTTTCTTCCCTCAAACTACCTCCATGTGCCCCACATAGGCAATCTGTTCTCAACATAGCATGCAAGATGGTCACTGGGCATACCACTCCTCTGCTCTATCATGGCAATCCATTTAATTCATCTGTCCAAGTCCAAATGCTCTAGTGGACTACAAAGCCTACATTATCCTATCTCACCCCATCTCCTACTTTTTTCTTTCTTACCTATTCCATGCCTGCCATACCAGCTTTCTTCTTGTACTTGTGCTGTGCTCACTTGCTTCCTAATATGTTCTTCCCCAAAATCTCTGTGTGATTCTCCCCCTTACCTTCTTTAAGGCTTTTCAAACATCCCTTTGATAGTGATATTTCCCTGACTGACCTATTTTAAATTGCATATCCTCCGCATTTTCTATTGCTGCCTCTTTGTTCTCCTACACTACTTTATGTTCCTTATAACAGGTATTAAGTGTAGCATGTAGCACATATCTGATTGTCTATCATCTACACCCCCCCACACACACACCCCTCAGTATGTCTCCTTCCACTGGAATGTCAACTACAGAAGGAGAACAGTTGTTATCTGCTTTTTCTATTGCTTTTTCCTCATATCCAAGAATAGTAGCTGAAGCATGGTAGATTCTGAAAAGATCTGCGTCGAATGAATGTATGAATGACTAACCCTGTATGGAATGGACTAAATATAGCCATAACAACAGTAACAACTTCTATCTCAGGTAGGCACATTTTAGGTAATTTTCATATTTTTAAATCTCATATGCACAGAGAGAAAATGAATCAGTAAGAGCATCCACAACATTGTTAATAAAAGTCATCTTTGGGTATTGAGATTATAGGGGATTTTTATTTATTTTATTTTCCTGTGTAACTCTCTGTTTTAATTGTTGTGCTAGGCACCTATCTTATCATAATAGAAAAGATTTTTAAATTCTTCTTTGTGTTCTCCTTTTTATTTATTTTTTCTTGTAATTAGGATCTCTCATAAAGACCAAGATAATTTAGGAAAAGATACTTAAAAAACAACATTTCATAAATAATGAATAGCTCTAATCTTGGCTTTTAGTTATATGGCATTTGCTAACTATGTTTATTCTAAACACCTGTTGTGAGTCTTTAAGAAAAAAATGAGAAAAATCACTCCACAGAAGTTTTTGCCAGATAAGAAGTAAGGCCTAGTTAACAAGGTATTTCTAGCTTATATAAGGCAAGAAAAACTGTATCAGTTTCCCTGATTTCAGCCCTGAATGAAGACATTAAAGAATGCTAAAACTGAAAAAGATCAAACAAAAATCTCCAACCTCCCAAAACTCCAATAATGCTATTTTCATGATAAAATTGAACTAATCTAGTCTCTGAAATGCAGTAACAATTTAAAACATAGAACAAAAATAAAATTTCACAAACTCAAATACACTAAAGCCATTTTAAAATAGGCTTTAGACTCAAGTTTTGCTTATATTATGACTTTGCAAGAATTGAAGCTAATTGAATTTGGGAAATGTCATACACTATTTATAAGCAAAACTAAACTGTGAGCTTTTCAAGCTCAAACCCAGTTTAAGCTTCTGTGAACTCAATTTACAAATTCAGCCTTTTTATTTCTGAATAAAATGCTTACAGGGAGGGGCATTATTTCATCAGCACCTAATTGGGAGTTTTTGTCTATACATTCTGTTCTGTTTTTTCCAGATTATAGAAATACTTTGTAACCTTGAAGTAAGGGTATAAAGGTAAAGGGTTGGAAAAAAGCAACCAAGAAGGGTCTATTTGTCTCTTATTGTTTACATTTTTCTAGGAATGTAAATGGGAAAATAAAACACTTTGACACATTTGTATTGAGAATTAGTTTAGACCAGGACTGTTAGAATGCGTAATGCACCTGGATTGTTAACCTATACAAATTGTAACTAGGGTGTCACTATCAGGGATCAAAACGGTATAAACACATTTTCAGGAGTCTTAGTTCTGGTCCCAAGAGATTCGCCCTGGGCATGTGACTCCAAAGAACAAAGGCTTAGTAACAGCCTAAACCATGAAGGGCGAGCATACCCGCAGGATTAGCAGCAGCCTGTGGGCTGACAGTGGGGAACAAGATGAGGGATAATGGAACTAAAGTCTTGGAATGCCAGTAAAAAGAATATCAAATGATGAAAGAGATCAGTTAGAAGGACAGGGGTGACATGTTCTTCTGACAACAATGCACAAAAGAAATATACTGTCAGTGAATCTAATAGTCCTGCTGCTGTAGACTCTCTGAACAGCAGTTCATGGAACTGTCACATTTGATTGCTTTTCTTCAAGAAGGCCTCAGTGCCAGAGGCATAGGAGAATTAGAATGCAAATCCTTTATTAGGAGGCTGATGAACAACCCAGATATCCCTTCAAAGATAACAGGTAGTGAGAACACCATGAGAGATGTGCTTGCTCCAGCTTCTTTCCTGGAAGATTGCATGGGTTCTACTCACCTGGTTTTATATATATATATATATATATTTTTTTTTTTCCTTTCTATAGCCTCACCTGTGGCATATGGAACCTCCCAGGCTAGGGGTCCAATCAGAGCTACAGCTGCCAGCCTACCACCACAGCCACAGCAACACTGGATCCAAGCCATGTCTATGACCTATGCTGCAGTTTGTGCCAATGTCCAATCCTTAATTCAGTGAGCAAGGCTAGGGATCTAATCCGTATCCTATGTCAGATTCTTAAATTGCTGAGCCACAACAGGATCACCAGGGTCCTATTTATTCATTCACCTTTCCCCAAAGGCAATTTGTCCGACTTATTAAAGTTTTACTCGTGTGTCTTCTAAAATATTCCCCTCTTCAGTTCTTCAGCACAGCTGGAAAGATGGCTCAGTGCCTTTCTTCTCTGTGGGTTCTGCTCTGTTGTTCCATCAGTGATGTCAGCCTCCAGCCCTAAGCCAATGTCAGTCTGCTCACTGATTAAGATCTGTCTTGCCTCACATCTTCTGGCCCATCATGTTGCCAAAGCTGCAAAGTGTACAACATCCACTGGGACTTAGGCAGCTATTCTGACTCAGGCATGAACTTGGAAGTATGAGAGAGTTAACAATTTATCAGCCAACCCTTATAGGGGACTAACAAATCCAGCAGATAAATACTTCCTACTTAACATCTCTTAGGTGGATAATTCGAAAATGTTTTCTCCATGGAGAGATCTTAACTGATGGGAAATTTTAGCTACATCTAATTAAATATAATCCTTCCACCCTTCCTTCTTTCTCATACATGCCAATGTCAAATTGTCCTCTAAAGTGATTATACCAATTTATATCCCTACCAGCACTATATGAGAGTTTCCAATGCACTTAACCCTTTGGGGATTTCTAGATTTTTTTCATCCTGATAACTATAATACTTGAAACAATGTTTAAAAATAGCACTATTATAGGAATACGCAAATTGATAGAATAGATAGACCAGGAATAGACCCACACTTTTATGGGATATTGGTAAATGCCACCCAATACTTTTATTACACCTACAGATAATTCCCTAATTCTAACATTTATCCCACATTATTTCATGCAAAACCTCTTGATATGATCAAATTAAGGATTATATCAGATCCAATTATTGCAGATATCATGCTCTATTTAGTTTTTATTTCTCTTAAATTTCTTTTAACTTAAAACAAGACTTTCTTTTAATGACATTCATTGTCTTTTGAAAAAAACTCAACTAGTTGTCTTATGGAATATTCTACTTTCTAGATTCCTCAGATTGTTTCTTCTGGAAGCCATGGAGTTTATTCCTCTATACCCTGAATTTTGTGTAAATCAACCATTGATATGAAAAATTAGTTAGATTTAGGTTAAATATTTTCAAGAGGGAAGTTTCATAGAGGATGTGACATATAATATTTTATTTCATCAGATTCTTATATAAAATACCATGTTTATTGAGAGTCTATTCTGTAGTAAATTCTGTACCCAGAATTGACAGTACATTGGTAAAGAAGACCCATTAAATCTTTCCTCACACAGACCTCAGGGTTTTCTACTTACCAGCTTCTCTCAGACATAGGATCCTTTTTGACTGAAAAGAGCTCTTTTAGAGTCATCCTTTCTGTTTATTGTAGGTAGCTGAGCTGCTTCTCCTTTTGTACTTTTCTTTTTATTGGTTAATAAATGTTTGGTTAATTTATTTTCTATATATTTTATCGATATTGTCATTTTTATTGAGTTGTAACTAACATATAACATTATACTAATTTTTGGGTGTATAGCATAGTGATTCAGCATTTTTTACATTATGAAATGATCACCGTAACAAGACTGGTTACCATCTGTCACCATACAAAGTTGTTACAGTATTACTAACTATATTCTGTATGCATACATTATATCTCTGTGACTTAGATGGAAGTTTGTACCTCTTAAAACCTTTCAATTCTTCTTTCTTTCCTGAACAACCTTCCTGTCTGGCAACCGCCAGTTTGTTCTCTGGATCTATGACTCTATTTCTGTTCCTTTGTTTTGTGTTTTTAATACCATTTGTTTTGTATCTTTTATGTCATAAAGTTTTATAATTGATGTACCTTTGCCTGTTTCTTGAATGCATTTACAAGGATGTTATCTTCTGCATTTCTTCTTATTGAGTAAGCCAGCACATGGAGCCTGAAATTCTGGAGCCTAATGTGGTCAGGTTTACAACACTTTATCGACTAATTATTTAATTATTTAATTATATCCACTGTGAGACCCTTAGGCATGCTATGCTTAGATAATCAGGTAAGGCATTTATTTTATGGTCAAACTCCTATTAAATAATCCAGTAAATGCTGCATGCCACCAAGCAGTTTTTATCTAATTTAAACTCTTCTATCACAATTTTCCTTCTAGGAACTGTCCTAATTTTTCTTTTACCTATCAAATTTACCTTTGACCACTTTGCCCTAAATCTTGCTGTTTCTCCTTAATCCAGCAGTATACTTTCTTTATAAAAATTCAGTTTTTTTAAAAAAATACCTCATTCTATGGATTTAGCATATGGTTGCTAATTCCAAAACTACCACCCACTCCCTTTTCCCAAACATCAAAGCATCTTCATGTCAACAAAGTAGAAGTGTTCTTCTTGCTTTTTACTTACTAATACAAATGTATAATTTACTTTTCTATCCAAAATTGACTTGGATACCTGTTTTGATACAAATTTATCAATACTATAATATTCAGTATTGGAGTAAAGATAATGTCTTTATCCTGCTCAGAACTCTTAGAAATGGATCTAGCTATTCAGCCAACATTAAGAAATCTCTTTCAAGAGAAAATCTTTTTTTTATTTTCTGTAGAATATAGACCTATTTTTCTACTCTCAAGGAAATTCCAGCTCAGTGGTTATCAAAGTCTTAATGGAGTCATCATCATTTGCATCATCATCATTTGCATATTGGAGATGCAAATCTGGGGCCCATCCTAGCCCTACTCAATGAGAAATTTTAAGTAAAAGTCCCCAAAATCTGTGTTTATACAAGCCTTCCAGATGATTCTGCCATGTGTTTAAGTTTGAAAAGCACTGTTTTAGCTTAAAAGATATTATTATGGTAATATACAAATACTACATGTTAGGTTTCAAGCACTCTATCTCCCTTTGGTGTAATTTCACTGATCAGCATAACTAAATTGCATCCAATTAATTCAGTTATTCAAAATACAAATCTGAATAGATTTCTTTGTCCTTTCCTTGGATTATCTGTGAAAAATGTGAAAGTTCAGAAAAAGAGAAAATTGCAAGAGAATAAACATACCATAGTTTCCTCAGTAATACTGAAACTGTATTTCCCGCTAAGTCCTTAGATAGCTATAAGTTTTTTCTGTGAATTACATTGCTATGTAAGGGACAGAATGACTATGGTATTAATTTTCTTGATCTATTGGGGTGAAAGTGACAGTGACTCATATAATAACAGAAATTAGAGATGGAGATCAGAAATCGTGTATCATCCAGTCTATTCACTTGCCTGAACAAAATTATTTTTTGCAGTTTATTTTCTGGTGTTGTATTTAGCCTGATTTATTCAACTTGGTAATATGATGAGTTTTGCAGAAAGAGGTTATAGACTCAACCTGGTGTTTTTCTATTTTTAATACATTTGGATTAGGAATATTACAGTGAGAATTCCCGTTGTGGCACAGCAGAAACGAATCCGACTAGGAACCATGAGGTTGCAGGTTTGATCCCTGGCCTCACTCAATGGGTTCAGGATCCGGTATTGCCAGAGCTGAGGTGTAGCTTGCAGACACAGCTCAGATCTAGTGTTGTGGCAGTGGCATAGGCTGGCAGTGGCTACAGCTCCAATTAGGCTCCTAGCCTGGGAACCTCCATATGCTGTAGGTACGGCCCTAAAAGGACAAAAGAAAAAAAAATTACAATCTGAAACTTTCCTAAGCTCTTGATCTAATGCACTTATGTGGACGTTTGACTCTTTTTTCCTGTTTTACAATTTTGTTCAGCCCTACCCCAGTGCTCTTCTCCAAATGAGTTTCTAGGCTGATTTTGATAAATATTCTTCAGTGTTTTTAACTATCTAGCTTAAGTAAAACATGCAACTAGAGGAGCTAAGTACAATATAAAATGTGTCAGAGTGTTTGCACCATTGAGATAAAACAAAACCTAACTAAAGCAGAAAAAAAAAAATAGTGTCATTTTTAATGCAATTTAACACAACACTGAATTGGTCTGAAAAAATTTAGGTAGATTCTGTGTACTTAGGAAGCTATTTTTTCAACATCCTGTATCAAATTTGTGGTATAAGTGCATATGCACCTCCCTTCCTTCTTCCCTCTCTCTTCCTTCCAGTCCCTCCCTCTCTCCCTCCCTCCCCTCCATATCTTGCCCTTCCTTCCTTCCTCCCTTCTTTGCTTCCTCCCCTTTCTCCCTCTCTACTGCCCTCCCTCCCATCTTTCTTTTGTCATTATTCATTTATTTCACAGATATTTATTGAATAACCTGTAGGTAACAAAGGGCCCTACTTATCAGGTATGTGAATTTAGATGGCATTTAACATTTCTACACTATAATTTGCTCTTCTGTAAAATAGTAGCAACCTCCTAAAATTGCTGAGTGAATGAAATGACATTTGCATGTGAAAATTCTTATGACAACATCACATGGTAAGAGGTGGACACCATCACTCATTTAAACATCAGATATATAGTTGTTTAATAAGAATAATGATATTCCAACTTAAGATCTAATCTAATTAATTGTCTGTTTCTTGTGCATTCAACCTGGTGCATCTTTAAAAAATACCTATATACTGAGTGAGAATTATGTCTGTGTTTGCACATATGCATGAATGCTTCCTTCCCTGTTTTAGGAAGGTTCACAATATCCCACCAATAAGCAAAGCTCTGAGGAATTTCTTACTGAACCTGGTTTAGTAGCTCACCACACATTTCTAAAAGTCTTGAAAAGACTGAATTCATTGCACAATGAAAACTTGCACATCATATTAGCATATTCAGTGAATTTAAAGTCAAGCTTGCAAATTAAGTGATAGACAGGAGGAAATTTTGAAAATAATTCCTATGTCCTGGTTTTAAAAAATTGCTCTTAGAAGTGAGCAAGTATATGTGTGATTTGATTACACATGTCTTTGATCTTTAGTATTTTGTATTCAGTATAATTGAATTATCATGACCATAATTTAAATATTAATAATATTTTAAAATCAGTAATATAAAACACTTGAAAGATTTTTGTCTTCAAATGAGAATTATAAGAAGTTTGCCTATAGTATCTGAATTACAGACCATGTCTCATCCCAATAATAATTACCAATCTTTTTTGGTGTATCAGTGATATTTGCCATAGAAATTCTAATCTGATCAGGTATGGAAAAGGAATGAGCCAGTTGATTAGCATCTTTATTTGGCAAATTAACACAAAGCCCTTATTTTTAGAAGATTTTTTTGAATAATGATTTGATTTGGGCAAATGATGGTTAATTACTGTCAGATTAACTACCACAAGAAAAATTCTTTCTTTTTTTTTCCTGCTATTCTTCTTGACCATCCATTCCAGTTTCATGCACCTTAATTACTGACAAAATACATTGACAGTCAGTTAAACTATAACCAGCTGGTTTTAGATCTCAGCTTCTTACCCAGGTTTTTCTTAGCCTTTTGCCTTTTCCTCTCAAGGAAATGAAATGTTTACCTCTATACATTCAATTGTAGTTTAGTGATATGCGGGAATAGGGAGGGGTATAAAGATAGCTGGATAGAGGAGAGTAGTATTTATAAATGAAGGTATCAATGTATTGGTAAGATAAAAAAAAATCTTAAAATTGTTTTAAACCACTATTCCTTAAAACATTTACGAAAGGAGAATAGCTTCAGATCTCGGTGCTATCAAAATACGAAACTACTTATGTCTAGTGGTTCCCAAACTGAACGTGATATATAAGAAATCAGGCCTATAGAATTATATAACCACACATTATAGCTTATGTATTTTGCTTGCATAATATCTAATCTAGTCACACTGCTTATCTTTCAATTAGTTTCAATATGGCAAGTCATTAACTTTTCAGAACATGGAAAGGCAAAGTAAACACAGTTATATCCTAAAAAAGTCCCTGTCTGTAATATCCTCCCCAAGATGTATATTACATACTTATACAACCTTAACATTTATTGTGACTTGCTTGCAAACTGATAACCAAATGTGTGTGTCTGCGTTCTCATGCAGGCATGTGTGAAAGAGAGGGGGGAGAGTTGTAGTAAATTATATTCAAAAGAATGAATAAATAGGGGTAAAATAAACACAAGATATGCACACACACAATATATATATATATATACCAACTATGTAGAATATAAATGTACATGTTTTTTTGTTGAACATATTCCATTTTTAAGTAGAAGGATATACCAAAAAAGCTAGATTGAACATTTTACTCCCATGTCAGTATTTTATTAACAATTAAAAGCTACAGAGATAGGTTTATTTTTATTTAATGTGTAATTTTTTTTCATTATGCAAAATACAAGGACTAACGGTAGAAGTTTTACGGCAGCACCTCTAATTTTTAAGTAAACATTTTATTGAAATACATAGAAAAATGTGCAAATCATAAGTGTACAACCAATGTGCATTTTAACAAAGTGAAAATAACGTTAGAGCTCTGGGTAAAGAAACAGAACATTACTGTCACCTCCAAGGTGTTCCCATACCTCATCCCAGTCATAGGCTCCATCCCCCACAGGTCTGCCAAAACCAAGAATGAACCCTCTCCTGACTTCCAGCACCTTGACTCATCTTTCTCTCCTTGAAATCCACACAAAGAAAAGTATGGATTTTTGTTTCTTTTTAGGCCTGGCTTCTATCTTTTAACATTATATTTGTGAGTGCCATTCAGGCTCTTGCTTTAGCAATAATTTGTTCACACATTTTCAGTTTTTTTTGTATTCCACTATATGAACACATATATCAAAAATTTTTTAATGAGGAATTCTATTGTGCCTCAGCGGCAGTGAACCCAGCTAGTATCCATGAGGATGTGGGTTCAATGCCTGGCCTTGCTCAGTGGGTTAAAGATCCAGCATTACTGTGAGCTGTCGTGTAGGTCACTCAAGGGGCTCCCATCCCGCATTGCTGTGGCTGTGGCATAGGCTGGCAGCTGCAGTTCTGATTTGACCCCAGCCCAGAAACTTCCATATGTCACAGGTGCGGCCCCCCAAGAAAGAAAAAAAAAACATTTAATCAATCTTCTGGTAAGAAACTTTGGGTATTCCCAGATTTAGTGATTATTAATGCTATTAATAACACTGTTATTAATTATTAATGAACTGTATTTTACATGTCTTTTGATGAACATATGTATTTCTTTTTGTTGGGTATATTCCAAAAGTGAATTTTTTTATCCTATAATATGTATGTGTTGAATATACCATATTTCTAAAAAATATGCACATTATTTCAAAGTATGAGAAGCCATTTTAGAAGGAAAAAGGATGCAGGATTTTGTTCTTATAATTTGAGAACAGTGACTCCATGGGAAATTGCCCATGAATAAGATAGCTTTGCCATGGGCTAACCTGTCATTTTCCTCAGAAAGTAAATTGATTTTTTTTTTTTTTTTTTTGCTTTTTAGGGCCATACCAGCAGCATATGGAAGTTCCCAGGCTGGGTTGAATCAGAGATTCAGCTACTGGCCTACGCCATAGCCACGGCAACATGGGATCTGAGCCACATCTGTGACCACAACTCACAGCAATGCCAGATCCTTAACCCACTGAGCAAGATGAGGGATCAACCCTGCATCCTCAGAGATCCTATCGGGTTCCCTTACCACTGAACCTCGAAGGGAACTGTGCCTCTTTTTTAAAATCAACTATGTAATAAATTTAGTATATGTTTCCTTCTATGAAATAGTAGCACATGTTCCTACCATATAGTACATTGTCTAGTAAAGAAAATATACAGATAACAAGTAAGCATATGAAAAGATGAGCAATATTATATGTCATTAGGGTATTGCAAACTAAAACAATGAGATACCATGACACATTAATAGAATAGCTAAAATTCAAAACACCAGTAATTTCAGATGCTGGAAAGTATGCAGAGCAATAGGAGCTCTCATTCATTACTGATAGGAATGCAAAATGGTACAGCTACTTTGAGAGAGAGTATGGCAATTTCTTTCTTTTTTTTTTTTTTTTTTTTTTTTTTTTTTGTCTTTTTGCTATTTCTTGGGCGGCTCCCGTGGCATATGGAGGTTCCCAGGCTAGGGGTGGAATCAGAGCTGTAGCCACCGGCCTACGCCAGAGCCACAGCAACGTGAGATCTGAGCCGCGTCTGCAACCTACACCACAGCTCACGGCAACGCCGGATCGTTAATCCACTGAGCAAGGGCAGGGACCGAACCCACAACCTCATGGTTCCTAGTCGGATTCGTTAACCACTGCGCCACGACGGGAACTCCACAATTTCTTACAAAAGAAACTTACCTTATAATCCAGCGATCATGCTCCTTGGTGTTTATATAAATGAATTAAAAACTGATGTCCATACAAAACCCTGCACATGAATGCTTATAGCAGCTTTATTCACAGTTGGCAAAACTCGGAAGCAACTGAGATGTCCTTCATTAGATGAATGGATAAACAAACCATTATACATCAGAAAATGGAATATTATATAGCAATAAAAAGAAAGATGCTAAGCAATGAAAAGGTATAGAGGAACTTTACATACAACTCAATTTAAAAGAAGCAATCAGAAAATGGGCAGAACGCCTAAATAGGTATTTTTCCAAAGAAGACATGCAGATGGCCAATAGACACATGAAACAATGCTCAAAAATCATTAATTGTTAGAGAAATGTAGATCAAATTAACAATGTGATATCTACCCATACCTGTGAGATGGCTAACTTCAAAAAGTCTACAAATGACAAATGTTGGAGAGGATTCAGAGGAAAGGGAACCCTTGCACACTGGTGGTGGGAACGTAAATTGGTGTGGCCACTATGGACATTATGGTGGTTTCTCAAAAAACTAAAAATAGAACTACCATATGATCCAGCAGTTCTACTCCTTGATATATATGTGCAAAAAATGAAAACACTAATTCAAAAAGATACATGCTCCCCAGTTCTCATGGCAGCATTATTTATAATCGCCAAAATGTGGTAGCAATCCAAATGTCCATCAACAAACGAATGGATAAAAAAGATGTGATATATACACACATACACATACATAATGGACTATTATTCAGCCATGAAAAGAATGAAATTCTGCCATTTGCAGCAACACGGATGGCTCTAGAGAATCTTATGCTTAGTGAAATAAGTGAGACAAAGAAAACATATACTGTATGATATCACTTATATGTGGAATCTAAAAAAATAATATAAGGGAATGTATATGCAAAAAGACACAAACTCACTGATACAGAAAATAAACTAGTGGTTACCAAATGGAAGGAGGAAAGGGAGAGGGGCAAGACAGGATTATGGGATTAAGACATACAAACTATTATGTATAAAATAGATAAGCAATATGGATATGTTTTATACTATGGGAGAGAATAGCCATTATATTATAATAACTTTTAATGGAGTATATAATCTATAAAATAGTTTAAAAATGCTTTACACCTGAAACTATTATAATATGGTAAATCAACTATGCTTCAGCTAAAAAAAGACATAGAGAAACTTTGATGGCACATAGTTAAATCTGGAGTTCCCATTGTGGTGCAGCGGAAATGAATCTGACTAGCATCCATGAGGTTGCATTTTCAGTCCCTGGCCTGGCTCAGTGCGTTGGGGATTTGGCGTTTCCATGAGCCGTGGTGTAGGTTGCAGACATGGCTCAGATCCCATGTTGCTGTGACTGTGGTATAGGCTGGCAGCTGCAGCTCTGATTTGATCCCTAGCCCAGGAACTTCCATATGCCATGGGTGTAGCCCTAAAAAGACAGACAGACAGACACAGACAGACACACACACACACACGGCACCTTGCTATATCAAAGAGGCCAGGCCTGGAAGGATTACATACTATATGATTCCAAGGATATAATATTCTGGAAACATTCAGTAAAAGGAGTGTTGGTTGCCAGAGTTTCAGTAGAAGGGAAGAAGGGACAATGAAAAGGTGCAAAACTAGTATTTTTAGGAAAGAAAAACTGTTCTTTATGATATAGTAGAGATGGACATATTATATATTTGTTAAAACCTAGAGAGAGAAATTCACAACACAGAGTGAACCCTAGTGTAAACCATGGATGTTAGTTAAATATAATGTATCTGTATCAGTTCACTAATTCTAGCTAATGTACCACAGGAATACAGGATGGAAATAAGAAGGGAAACTCTATGGGGCTGGAGAGGGCTGTCTTTGAAAACTCTGTGTATTTTCCAACCAATTTTTTCTGTAAACCTAAAATTTCTATAAATAATAAGGTCCGTTAATTAAAAAATATGTTCCTGGTCAAAGCCTCAACACATTTTCCTCCACGCCTCATCCTTTCCATTCAGATGGAAAGTCCATGTACTAGGTTCTGGGCTGGGAAGTAGTGGAAGTGATCCTCTTAATCTTTGTGTACAGAACTATCTTTTCTATCCCCCAAATCCACTTTTAATTGAAGAAAGTTTGAGTTATTTCAAATAGAATGCAAAAAAGCAGTAAATCTCTTTGGGATATTATGATGAGGGAACTGAAATAACAAAATTCTTGTGATGTTTGAGTGAATTACAATTATCATACAGAATTTAATCTTTTTAAAGTCCATGTGCATGGAAAATGAATCATAATAAGATGTCAAGCCCTAGGAAATATAATAAATTGTTACCTTCGCTATGCTTCGGGGTGTTTTTTTTAATGCTCTGCTGCTTTCCACCTAGAAAGCTTTTTGGAAATGTTCCTCATATTTTAGAGTAAGTACATTTTAAAAAATTGAACTCCAAACTCTTCTAACATATCGGAAATTTCCACCCTCTTCAACGTTTTCTACCTAATATATAATTTTAGGCATTAAGCACATATTTGAATAAAAACAATAAATGGAGAGAAAGTTAATAAAAATCTAATTTTAATGCATCTAGTTTTATATATTTTTTTCCTGGTTACATTCTGAAAGAACTAAGAAGGTCTTCATCATCACATTGCTCTGTATGTCAAAATCACGTGGCCTCCTATCCATGAACCCTCAGAAAATGAGCACTCGTTAGTAAAAATCAAATAGATGCGGATTCATGAAAGTATAGACGGTGAAATATAGGAAACAGAGATAAATGTTCTCAGTACAGTTTTTCTATAATGAGGATCTTAGTAGTGGGGCTACTGAAGGGTAATATAAGGTCTAAAGGAGACTTTTAAGATGGAATAAATTAGAGTGTGTAAGTATGCCGTTGGAAATGATACAGTAGAGATGGAAAATACATGGTGAAAGAAAGGCAGAGGATTGCTGAAAGGAGATCCTTGAGTAGGTAGGAGGAAATGAAATTCAGTGCCTGAGTAGGAGGATTGGTCTCAGATGTGAGCATGGACAATTGTGTTTTTAAAAAATAAAGTATAAGTGCATGAAAGTGGAATGCATGGTGCATTTCAGGAAGGTGGGGAGAGGAGGTAGTGGAGAACTGTGTGTGTTCTTTTCTAATTGTATCTCAGAAAAATAGGAAGTGCAGTCAAGCAAACGAGGGAGGATAACAAAGGACTGGCGTGGGAAATTTGCAAAGAGAGAAGAGCTTAGAAATTTTGCCATAAGCATGGGTATGTGAAGAGGGACAATATAGCAAGAAATGCATTCTATTGTGCATATTACTGGATTTATACAGCTAAGCATAGCATTAAATACCTTGTTTTGAATTCTAAGAAATGATACTATTAACTCATTCATTCTGAAGCTGAATATACAAAGAGACCATAGCCAGACCATGTATGACAATGGATTGCTGACCCACAGCTTCTGCAGCAGTTGGCCAGGAGGCCAAAAACCATTTCTGCACAATGGTCAGACTTGGTTAGTGTATGCCAGCTTCCCTATAATTTTCTCCTAATTCCATGTCAGGCAAAGAGGAGAAAGCCAGATAAACATCTCAAGTCAGTTACAAAAGATGTCCTACATTGGTTAGCCTACCTGCCTCCAGCTTCTCTCTTTCTCTATGCCAATAAACCTCCCATCAGAGTGAACCTGAGAGCTTCCTTTTTTTTTTTTTTTTTTTTTTTTTTAAACGATAAATGCTTTCCTCCAACCCTTCCTTCACTGGAGCCTCTTCCAAATGTAAGTGATGGTAGCTGACTTCCATGCTGTAACAAGTTCTAGATTAATAACCTGTTTGTTTTCATTCAAGTGGTCTTCAAATAACTTTAAAGCCATATTGTGTAAATGCTGCATTTCAAAAAAAACATATGCAATCGGTTTACCATTTCCATAGACAAAAGTCAAACTCCTTGGTATTCTGATAGTAACAAAATTGAAGGGCTTGTTAATTATTTACATTTTTTTCCAATTAATATAGAAGAGAACATAGTGTAGAAGCAAGAGGGTAGACTTTGAAGCAGGCATACATAGGCTCAAATCTTTGTTTGTCCATGCCTTAGCTGAACAACTTTGGTAAAGTTACTTAATCTCTAAATGTCAAAAGTATATAAGCATATGGAGTTCCCATCATGGCGCAGTGGAAACGAATCTGACCAGGAACCACGAGGTTGCAGGTTCGATCCCTGGCCTCGCTCAATGGGTTAAGGATCCTGCATTCCCGTGAGCTGTGGTGTAGGTCACAGACAGGGCTCAGATCTGGGGTTGCTGTGGCTGTGGCATAGGCCAGTAGCTACAGCTCCGATTAGACCCCTAGCCTGGGAACCTCTATATGTCATGGGTGCGGCCCTAAAAAGACAAAAAGGCGAATATGTGTGTGTGTGTGTGTGTGTGTGTATGGCATATATAATTCTTTTTTTTTTTTTTTTGGCATTCTGTCTTTTCCAGGTCCACACCCACAGCATGTGGAGGTTCCCAGGCTAGAGGTCTAATCTAGCTGTAGCCACTTGCCTACACCACAGCCACAGCAATGTGGGATCCGAGCCGCATCTGCAACCTACACCACAGTTCACAGCAATGTCAGATCCCTAACCCACTGAGCGAGGCCAGGGATCAAACCCACAACCCCATAGTTCCAAGTCAGATTCATTTCCGCTGTACCATGACGGGAATTCTGATATATAATTCTTAATTTATGGACAGGGCTACATTCTTGCAATCCTCCCCCCCAACTCAGTTAAACTAAGAGTGTGTTTATGGATAAATAACCTAAAATAACATAAATTTTAAAATATTCATTTTCTGTTCCCAGTAATCAGAAAACAGTAGCTGTTACTGGGGCAAATCTGATCAGTAAAAGAGATAGTGTGTTATGTATGTCTACCACGCCACAGTTATTTGATTTGTTTTTCAGGTAAATAAAGACTTATGTGCTATAAAAACTGTAAACAATTACTTTTTATAGGGAGGTAAATTTCTCTCCTCAACTACTGTGTCCAGAAAAGAGTGCCTAGTGTTGTTTACCTTATAGCCCCAATATTTGCACCATGCCTGGAACAAAATGTTTTGGATGAAAATGTATATAGAAGGATGAATAGCTCATTCTTCCCCCAAATGCCATAGACAATCTCAGAGCAAGTTTTCAAATCCCCCTTGCAATTTGAGAGAGAGTGCTATTTAATTCAATGAAACAAGGTAGATGCTAGGAGGTTAATTCTAGGAATTGAATAACTTAGAAGAGTTTTTGATAAGCAACTAATTGTTAAGAACAAAGTTTGTCTATTAACTTCATCTAACTCTTTAATTGTTAAAATATAAAAGTCTCTCTCTAGGACTTACATAAACTCATTAATTTATATCTAGCATTTACAATTGGGTTAGTTCTGTACATGCAGCAGCTATATTTTCAGCATCTAAAACTTCCATTTCACAGATCCAATTATATTTAATTAGATTCATAAAAAGAAAAATCCAATTCTCATTTTTGTTCAATATGTAAACTGAATTCCTATTCACTATACATATCTTACTAAATTTTTAGTTAACAATATTCATGGTAATGTATATTGTTATAAAGTTGGTACTTTTTAAAGTACCGTGTAAACTATATCACAGTGTTATTATTTTTCTACACAAAATATTATAGAATATGGAATGTTAGGAGCTTTTATTGACACAATAAAAAGCAAACTTTTTAAATGGGAAGAAAGGGATTCATTCAAATTTTATTTGCAAAAATGTATTTTAGTGGATTCTTCACAAAATAAATTTCTTTGGACTACCAACTATGGTCTTCATTCCAATGAATTCTGATAATTAATTTAAAAAATACTATTCAAAAGCCAAAAAAAAAGACAAAAGACAAAAGGATAAATAAATAATTAAATAAAAATAAAAAATACTATTCAAATCAGAGGTGTATTTGTTTTTGAAGTAAATTCAGGAGTTCCCTAGTGGCTTAATGATCCAGTGTTGTAACTGGTATGGCTCCAGTCACTGCTGTGGCATGGGCTTGTTTCCTGTCCCAGGAATTTTTGCTTGCTATGGGCATGACAAAAAAAATAATTTATATCGCTACAGTCTATCCAAAAATGGTTATTGGTTTATGACAAGAATTTTGTTTGAGAAAATTGCTGGTCACTTGAACCTACAAATGATAAATATATACAAAATAGTATAAGATCATGTAACCTAGAGTTATTAAATGAAGAAGGCAGATCTTAAAATGTCTCAGCTTTTTTTAAAAGGAGATAACATAGTTAACCAGATAGTAAGTGAAGACTTCTTTCTCAGAAAAGTATAAGTAGAACTGAGCAAGGAAAGATAGATGGCATTTAAAAATACATATTTTGTTAGAAAGGACTCAATTATACAGATGAAAAGGCCAATGTGAGTGCTGTTTTGACTGGTGAACCCGGCAAGTAAAGCCTTGACTAATCTTAGTGAAATGGACTTTCCAAAGGGGAATAGCAGGGAATAGATTGGGAAAGTTTGTCTGATAATCACCATATTCTTGGCTGTGTACGTCTAACATCATTCTTTGATATTACATTGAAAATGTTAAGAAAAATGCAATGTATCTTAAACATAAGAAAAATAATATTGATAATATCCATCAGTGCCTTGTTATGATTTGATAGATGACTTTGTGGAAAGCTGCAAATAAAGTGAAAATCATTCCTGTCTTCAAGGAGTTTGCCATTCAACCACAAAAAGACATCGAAAATTCTAAGTATGCCATAGTCATTAGTTATTCTACTTTTACGTGATTACATAGTGGTAGGTCAAGCATATGCTTAGGTAAATCTGAATTAGTGGAGGTTCTACCTTAAAAGGATTTGGGGAGGTGAGTTTCAAAAAGAGAGTTAAAGAGTGAACATTTCCCTGTGTCCCTCCTTTTTCTTGGGTGGGCAGGAGGGAGACGGGTCACTTTTATTCCTGTCCTTTTAATAGAAGAGTCACTTGTTTTGCTCCCACTCTTGGATGTCTGAGAATTAAATACTCCTTTAAGCCAGTGAGAAATACTTAAGTAGATCTAGGAAGACAAATGGAATCTTTAAAAGGAAGCTGTATTCAGAAAACTAGCAACTACAAATGAATATCCAAAGGAATAAAAAAACAAAACAAAACTATCTCTTAATCTAGAAGTGCTAATAAAGGAGGGAGGTGACAACCACCTATGGAATCAAATAAAATAATGCATCAACTCTTGATGAACTAAATACAAAGACATGTGAAATTTCTCCTTATTAATAAGCAAACAAACCCTGAAAATAACTTTACCCATAGATCTTTCCCCATATGTCTTACTAATGTAAAATTAGTAAATGTTGGTAAATTTGATATTTTGGATAGCTTTTACGTGTGTCTTAAAAAGTAAATAAAATTTCTGAAAGAGATTTCTTATTGACCAGATAGGAAAAGTTATGGCTGGAGCATAAAAGGTAGTGATAATGTCTTTTCCCAAAGACACTTAAAACACTTTTTTCCCCTTTTCCTTCTGTGAAGGCTAAAGATTGTTCAGTAATGAACAAGCACCAATAGTTAGGATTTAATGAGCCACTCTGAAGGGATGTGATCTAACTTCCACTGCAAACTTCAGTCTTATTAAACCAAGACTGTGCATTTATCAGGTGTCTGGTTCTTTGGAATTGAAGCCTTGTGCAATAAAACTGCTGCAACTTCCTAACCATAACCTTTATTTATACCCTCCTTAGAACAAATTTTCTGACTCAATAACCACCACTATGCATGCACTGATACTTTATTTTTAAAAAATACAGTGTCATTTCTGTCTCAGTGAAGCACTGATGAAATATTCAGAAGTTAAGCATAAGTAATAAACAGTTCATCTGGCTAGAAATAAGCTCATTATTGTTTGCTGCCTTTGCCTTCTGACTATTTGATGATCAGGACCTAGAGGCAGTATTTTCTTTGGCCTCCTATGTTTACAGAATACTCCTGTGTTGTCAGGTCAGAATATAGAGAGTAAAGTGATTAACTTTCAGAGGTTTTGTTATTTTTCCAGTGCATTTGTATCATTGCATTTAAATGTTTTTAAAGACATTAAAACAACAACAACAACAAAGAAAAAACAACGCATTTTTGTGATGTTGAACACTATACCTTGAAGCAGGTTGAAGATACAGTTTAAAAAAGACAGTGATTCATAGGCAGTGTTGGGAAAATAAGGACCACTTGTGGTATTTTTAAGGTGATAAATTGAGGTGATCAATTCTAATGCCACATTCAAATGTTACTTAATTGAGCAGTATCAAAAATTTGCTGTAAAACTCAGTAAACTCCAAAGAGTTGGACTCTGTAATGAGCCAAGGTGATATTCATGAGAACTATGCTCTCTTAGTTCAGAGCAGTTATTTGTGCCCCATCTGCATAATAAACAATACCAGCAACACTCAACTACTCTCAGCAGCCATGGCTTAATGAGGTAGTTATCCACTCTTAACTCAACATGATCCATTTTTGGGGTCTCGTTCAGTATCTGTAAGTGTCTGCCAGAAATGCTAACAATTATATAGAAACACTGCCTCTGGTTTTCCTAACTGCTACTGAAGTGACTTTATCTGATCTTCATGATCCCTGGGAATTTCATCTGCCTGCGTCTGCCTTCCAGAAGCATTTTGGGGAAGTGTATTAGTTTCCTAGGGCTGCTGTGACGAAGTGTTACACACTAGATGGTTTAAAGCTATAGATATTTATTCTCTCAGAGTTCTGGAGTCAAGAAAGCCAAAACTGGGGTGTTGACAGAGCCATGCTCTTCCTGAAGGCTCTATGGGAGAATCTGTTCTATGCCAGTATTGCTGGAAGTCCTTGTCATCTTCTGACTTGTAGATTCATCTCTCCAATCTCTGCCTCTGTCAACATGTGTCCTTGCTGTCACGCACAGTCCCCCTCTGTGTCCCTTCACCTGTCTTCTTTCTGGGCACATCTGTCTCTGCGTCTCTTCTCTTCTTATAAGGAACCAGTCATATTGGATTAGGAACCCACCCCTACTGCAGTGTGACCTGTCTTAACTAATTACATCTGCCATGACCTAATTTCCAAATAAGGTCATATCCTGAGGTACTTGGGTTGAGACTTCAACATATCATTTTTGGAGGAAACAATTCAACCCATGACAGAGGGCAAGGCAAAGTGTCAAAGTTAACTGCTGATTAGGCATTTATTATAATGATGATTTCGTATTGCTATTTTAATGTTTAGATATTTGTTTATTCCCTACTTAATTTTACAGATGGGAAGCAGCTTAAACAAAATCATATAAAATAAAATTGTAATTAAAGATAAATATAAATAGAAAAATAAAATGCAAAGTAGAAGTAAAATGAAGATAGCAAGAAAATAAGTGAGATAGAATAGAGGTTAGGAAAAGAGAATATATTGGCTGTGTACATTGTAGGGGCAGTTACTCAGATCTAAGTTTGAATAATAGCTCCCCTATTTACTGCTATGTGAATGCAGGAAAGCCATCTAGCTTCTCTTTCTCATTTGTAATAAGAATAATCTTACTTTTTAGTCAGCATGAAACCTTTCAGGATATGACATAATGTACTGAGCCATTTATGCTAAGTTTAGCATCATGCCTGACAAAAGATGTAGCAAATGATAGCATTTACTCACTTACTGACTTTCAAAAACCAAATATACTAACATTTTTACTGTGAGTGTTCAAGTTTTCTTTGAGCTCCCCAGAAGCCATGGCAAAAAGGATTATACAATTAAGTAATCATCACATTCGATAAGGAAAATCTCATTAGCTCTTTAGAGGAAGTCCAACTTTTGAATTTATAATTTCCCAGAGATATTTCCATATGAGACTTTCTTGAGATCATTCTGAATTACACACTGAAAATATTCTTTCAAAAAGCAGTATTGCTTATTTTGAGTACTTTTTTCTTATAATTGTTATTCCTAAATAATTCTCTGAGAAAATTTAAAGCATATAAAATTACATTACAAATGATAAAATAACTAAGATAATTTTACTAGCATATGTGCTCTTTGGTGAAATATTTTTTATTCTTCTACAACTACCGTTTTCTTCACTGAGTTTTTATTTTATTTTACTATTTGTTTTTAGAAGGGACTAAATAGAAGAGTCTGAGTTTGAGGTGAAATGAGATTTTGCATAATAATTAACATGTTGATCAAATAGCATTCCTCTTCGATTTGTAATTTATTTCACTTAACTAGTAGTGAAGTGCCTATTATACATCAGCTCTTCTCTGTACAGGAACTGACAGTAAATGGAAACAGATAAGAATTTCTGTCTTCGTCGTGCTTAAGACAGAAATGATGATATTGAAGGCCACAGTCTAGGCAGTTCTGATCTTATCCCTAATTCCACAGGCTCTGTGAATCTATTTCCCCTAAGTATGTTTTCTCTAAACTCCTCAGCTTACTTTGTATTCACCTTCTAGGAGAGATGAAAGCTGGGATAGACTGGCCTTGTGACTATGGCGTCATCGTGGCATCTTCCACGTTGCCATGAAGTTAAAAAATGTTCAGAAAACCTGAGTCACATTTATAGGGATAGATCATATTACAAATTATACTGCCAGAATTCCCACTGTGGCTCAGTAGGTTAAGGACCCAACGTTTTCTCTGTGAGGATGCAGGTTTGATTACCTGGCCTCACTCAGTGAGTTAAAGATCCGGCATTGCCACAAGCTGCCCCATAGATTATAAATGTGGCTCAGATCTGGCATTGCCCTGGACTGTGGCATAGGCCTCAGCTGCAGCTCTGATTTGACCCCTAGCCTGGGAAATTCCATACGGTATAGTTGCTACTGTAAAAAGAAAAAAAAAATAATTGAAGTGTTGCGCACTATTTTTCTGTATCCTGACACACGTTTTCTTCTAGAAGCCTGAGCTCCCCACGTGAGATCTATGCCCAGTCCTATTCCTCCACCCCTCATCTCTTCTCCTTTGTGTAGTAGCCTAGTCAGACCAGCGGATCAATCCAATGCTCTTAAAAATCTCATGATAATTCCCCCACTTAACTAGAAATCAAAATTACTAATTTTATTTCACTCATAATCTGACAAAAATAAATAAATTTTGGAAAATGGCTACTGCAAAAGTTTTGTGGCTGTTGAGGAAGATGAGGAAATAATCTTTCACTCTTTCATACCCAAGCTGAATTTTTCAGAGTAACAGGCCGTTGTGCTCATCCAGATTACTCCCTACTACATGTATCTGGACAACTAAAATATGGAAATAATAAATATTATCTTAAGGAATTTTGAGATCTGGGTGTGTGTATGAATATACTAGTATCAGTTTTAAAGGCTTACATAACAGTGACAGTGCTGAAATTTATTTGACCCATACATTCCCAGAAAACAGTAACAGTTGAGAAATGTCTCTATCCTTTTTTTCTCTGAAACCCTCCCCACCTCTTTGTGTTCTGAGAAACTGTTAACCACAAAGGACCACTTTGTCCTTTGTTTTCCAAAATAATTGTCACCCCCACCCTTCCTTATGACTTGCCTCTTTTATAAAACCCAACTTTTTCTCCCTTTTCTTTGATGTATTCCTCATTAGTAAACATTCTTCCTATCGCAATAACCTACATGAAATAATCTCCCTAATTATCTTGTGCTTTAAGTCTTTGCAACCACTATCCTTATTTTTTTTTTTAAGTTTTTACAAAGTCTATACAAACTTTTGGCCGTATAACTTAATTATGACATAGAATTAGACTATTTTTAATGAATCAATCCTTTACAAATATTATTTCATAAAGATTTAGCATGCATGATACTTTTTAAAAAATTCACTGGGTAAGTTAGAGCAATAGCCATATCTGTTAGTTTTAGAGAAAATGCACACAAATGAGAATAGATTTGCTTTTTGCAATTTTTTCACACCTTCTTATAAGAAATATGTTTTGGCTGGAGGTAAAATTTTATTTACTGTATACTTAATGAACCAGTTTGAAAGTCCTTTAAGTTTCTTAAAAACGTGTTTAGCTTGTTTAAGACGAAACTTTTAACCTGGGGAGTTCTTTTAATCCACAGAGCAGCTAATCTTCTTTACCTAAGCCTATATCTGTATATAAATATTTTGCTAAACATGGGTAGAGTTAGAGAACAGAGTCATGTAATCCTCTAAAGAAACAACAGCATTTGTTTCTATTTAATCGAAGAGTTGTTTTGTTTTTTTTCTTTTTTTTTTTCTCATGGATTTTTAAACAATTCTACCCAGTTTTACCACTGAAATATCCTAAAAATTGTCATTTATAGATATAGATCATTTATCCCAAATCAAATTATCAATTTTTTGAGGGTCAAAACCTCCACACCAAAAGATGAATGACAGTTCTTTTTTTAAAATGTTCATGTATAATTGGAAAGCATATGTCGATATTGGGTAATTTAAAGTTTCCTCTTTAAACAGCAGTTTGTGCTGCTTCTTTCACAGCCTGAGGATCTCCTGGATTTATAGGATCCTTCTTAACTTAGAACAATTTAAACAGCCTTCCTTTGTTGTTCAAAAAGCAGAGAGAGAGTATCTAAGCAAATGATTAAAGTGAAAAAAATTATGAGATGTATTTACCACTTTCAGAAAATGAACTATTTTGAAACACTTTAGTAGCAATTTCTTACACAATACAATTGCAATATATAAAAATGTGTGTATATATATGTGTGTGTATATATATATACGCATATATATTTATACACTACCCAATTAATACATACACATATATATACATATACCAATATACGTGTGTGTGCATATATATATATATATATATATATATATATATATTTTTAGGGCCACAACTGCGGCACATGAAGTTCCAAGCTAGGGGTCAAATGGGAGCTGGAGCTGCCTGCCAACACCACAGCCACAGCAACACTGGATTCTTAACCCACTGAGTGAGGCCCAGGATCTAACCTGCATCCTCATGGATACTAGTCAGGTTCATTATGGCTGAGCCCCTGCAGGAACTCCCTGTACCAATGTTTTGATGAATTTATCAGGGCCATACTTAACTATTTATTAAAGCGAGACAAAACATAGAAACATTTAGCCAGTCAATTACCTAGTGTTGAATGCCACTTTCATGTTACCTGAAAAAGTGCCTATCTTTAAGGAACTTCTATAGCACAGACATATCACTATGCTTGGGCTTTGAAATCTGTTTTTCTTTTTTTAATCATTGCATTCTCTGATTAATCACCACAACGGGTACATTATATGATTTTTTCTATTACCGCTTAACCATTCCAAACGAACACGCTTTCTTCAAATAAAATAAATTTACCCAAAGCAGGAAATACAAAGGAAGTTCCTTGTTTAATCCCAGGTAAAGGTTTTTCTGACTCTATTTTAATTATCTTCTTTGATCATAAATGAGAAAATTACAGGACTTTCCTCTGGTTTGTCTGGTTTCAGTGTTTTATAATTAATGTAGTAATGGGGGTTTCCAAATTTAGTTCTTCCTGAAATGGGAAATACCAGAAATTAATATAGCAATATGTTACATGGAAGGACTGTAGTCACTTAAATGGTGAAATATTGCACACTTTATTCTCCTAATGGAAACCCACTGTCCAGCATTTAACTAAAATACTCCATTGTCTTGATGCCTCAGTATCTATTTTTCTGGGGCTAGGGGCCCTGCAGGGGACTCAAACTGACACCAGCTCTTCTTGGGAGGGCAGGCTCCATGTAACAGCCTATAGAGTCACAAGCGAATGTAAGCTCCTGGTATGACTTCCCCAGAGGCCCTGGTGACCCCTAGTCTCCCCTGCCTTTCAGGATCTTCTCATCGTGCACCCCTTAGGTAAGTGCCCGGTGGATCTTATCAAAACCCTGGTCTTTTTAGTTTGAATTGACCAATCTGGCCTTAGCCTAACAACCCCAAACTACTCCCACAATGGACCCAACTAAAGGCATGAGCCACTAAGTCCTGGCTTTCTCTCTGCACTCTTCCTTGACCACTGTATATGACCCCATTGAGACATTTACTTCCTCCAGGACCTGTGAGTAATAAACTTATCTATGTCAGATTCCCTTGTGGTCTCTGGCTGAACCATCTAACAGGCCAGACTCTACTTAAATGTTAATGTAACCAACTCACAACTTTCAAAATGCATCTTCCTAAAAGGCTGTGATAAATATTGCAGCAAAAATGTTTAATTTTATTTAAATGTATTTATGTTTAATTTTAGTTATGAGTGAAAAAGTTTGGGGAATTTTACACAAATGTATTAGGTTGTTTTAAGTAACACAAACTGGATATATTCATGTGAGCTCTTGTCTATATTGGACTTTATTATAAACATATACAAAAAGCAAAGGATCTTAATAGCCTCACAGTCATGTTTTACAGAGGAATTTTTAAAAATTTTTGTTCAAATATACTTAATTTACAATGTTGTGTTAATTTCTACTGTATAGCAAAAGTGAATCACTTATATGTATATATACTTTTTCATATTCTTTTCCATTATGGTTTATCACATAGTGAATATAGTCCCCTGTGCTACACAGTCAGACTTTGTTGTTTACCCATTCTATATATGATAGTTTGTATCTACTAATCCCAATCTCCCAATCCATCCCTCCCCAAGCCCCCATGCACTTGACAACTACAATCTGTTTTCTATGTCTATGAGTCTGTTTCATAGATAAGTTGTTTTGTGTCATATTTTAGATTCCACATATAAATTATATCACATGGCATTTGTCTTTGACTTATTTCACTTAGTATGATAGTCTCTAGGTCCATCCATGTTGCTGCACATGACATTATTTCATTCTTTTCTTATGGCTAAGGAGTATTCCATTTAATGTATATATATATATGTATACCACATCTTCTTTATCTATTCCTCTGTCGATAGACATTTAGGTTGTTTCCATGTCTTGGTTATTATGAACATAGGGGAGCATATATCTTTTTGAATTATAGTTTTGTCTGGGTATATGTCCAGGAGTGGGATTGCTGGATCATTTGGCAACTCTATTTTTAGTTTTTTGAGGAACCCAATACCGTTTTCCATAGTGGCTGCACCAATTTACACTCCCTCCAGCAGTGTAGGTGGGTTCTTTTCTCCACACCCTTTATAGCATAACAAATGTTTGTAGACCTTTTAATAATGGCCATTCTGAATTATGTGAGGTGGTACCTCATTGTAGTTTTGATTTTCACTTCATAGAGGAAAGGTTACTCATGATTTATAGGCATTCAATTGACAAGCAGAATAATAGCAATGCTGTGGTAATTTGATTTTCAAGGCTCTCAGCAGTGGTATTATTATCCTCTTACTCTGATGCCATTATGGAAACCCAGTTGGCCAAAAGTGGAGGGAGGAATGGGAGCAGCAGAAACAGAAGAAGATCTCAGATTGAATCTCAAAAGAGAGTTCATTGGATTAATCAGCCACAAGCTAGTAAAGGCAGGCTCAGCTCTAAGTCACTTCAGTGAATGAGGTGTTTAGACCGGACAATTTTAAGTCATAGTCATCAGGCTTTGTGCCACGGAACTTACCCTTTGCTCATAGCTGATTGGGCCAAAGACTGGCAGTTGACTTGAATTTGTATGCCTTATTTATTATATGTCAAATGTTATATATAAAAGGCACTTTCTGAAACATCTATTTTTTTTTAATTGGGTTAGCTTTCTTTCAGTGTCCTTGAAATGAACTGACAACTATCACTTATATTTTAATCACCTGATGTAACTTGTGAAACCATTTTCTGAGGCTACTGTTAGTACCCATTAGTATTTCTAAGTTAAGCTAAGGGTCAGAAGTTCAAAGCCTGTTTGGTTCAACACCCAAGTCAGTTTCTTTGCTCTGTCTCCATCTTCCTTTCTTGGTTACTGTACAGCTAAGATAGACTTAAGGACTGCTCTACCCTCATACTTCATGATTTTTTTCTTTGGAGTTGTTTCATCAAAGAGAAATTTGGGGTAGTGGAACAGAAGCTCTTATAGCCTTCTCATGCTCTTCTCTGTCTTGAAGAAATGATCATTGAAATTTATGTAAACGTCAGTCTTGTATCTACTGAACTTGGCCTAATATACCCAAGAAAGAAAAAGTTGTTAGGGATGTTACTGATCTTCATTCTATTTTAGTTTTGTTGTGAAATATATTCATGCATTCAGTTTAGTCAGGTCCTGTTTTTGTCTTCTAAATGTCTTTATGGAAACATGGACTGATGCAGAATACCTGTAAGGAATATAACAAGACTGTGATACTTAAAATTGTTTTCTTCAAAATGAGAAATGACTGTTCAGCCAAGAAAAACTAGGTCTGTACAAGTTTAACTTAGTCAACATCTGAAATAAGTTGCAAACCTAGTAAATGAATTTGCTTGTTATGCATACCTCTCTTCTTCTGTAATATAGAAATTGTCTATCATGACTGTTAGCATCTATGTATTAAGAAGGGAAATTTTCACACAGAAAGTCACAGAGAAGAATCCATTCATATCAGTTTTTTTAGTTGTATTTTAGCCTTCCAGGTTTTCTCATGCATAAATGGGGTTTTAGAACTTCATAATGGAATGTGGAACTTCATCCCTATTGCCAATATTGTGTCACCTCATTCTTTTAAGTCTGAAATTCAAAAAAGCCCAGTTTTGTTGATCCAGCCAATATGTTGCAAAAAGATTCTAGGACCCTAAAGGATCCTTGAACAGTGGAAAAACACTCGGATGTCATGTGAATATACTGTGCAAAGTACTGAGGAATATTTGGCCTGAGATTAAGAAATAGATAAAAGGTTTATTTATAGGGCTAAGTGGTATAGTTCAACCTCTGAGGGATAACCATTTAACCCAGAGTAAAATAGATATGGGACAGTCAAAAATATTGTTCTTCTCTAGCAACAGGGATTTTGGGAAGAGATTTTAGAAGTCGTCAGGTAGGGGTAAAGTTTTGTTGGTTTTACTCTTGAGTCCCAAAATGTTTTAGTTCATGTCTGATAAGCAGATAATTTTAACCTGTATGACTGTACCATGTAACAGATCTGTCTACCCATGGTAATAAGCCATTTGAGGGAGTCCTCATTTCTAAAATAGGTCTTTGTTTTAGAAGTTTCATTTTCTTCATTTAATTTTTGTCTAGCCTAACCATCTGCTTTCATTCAACTGATTTAATTTACTATTTGCTTTTGAGCTATATTTATATCACCTGTTATTATAGCCCCCTTGATTGTACCATATAGACCCAAAGAAATGTTGCTCTGACCAGTAGTTGCCTTGGGCTTCACTTCCTCCCCTAAGATACTCTGGATATTTTTCCCCTGGTGTTTTGCCTGTTTTAAAGGGTCATCTAGATGATCCATGGCCACCATTTTTTTTCTGCTTTCCTTCTATGCCCTTCTTCTGTTTCTCCTTTAACTGACTTTATTACTACCAAACACCTCATTTTTCAGTCCGGCTTTACTTTCTTTCAGTGTCATAAACTCAGGGCCAAGCAATTTCGTCAGATACTTGGTAAACATTTTTATCTTTAAAGTCTGGCCTTTCTTTGGCTTTAGAAAGTTGTCTTATATTTTTTTTCTTTTTTTAGGTTTTTAAAGGGCAATTTTAGGCTTATAGAAAAATTGCAGAGAAAGTACAGAGTTCCTGTATGCCCTCTTCCATACCACTTCCCCATACACAGTTTCATCTATTAACATCTTTCATTAGTATGGACACTTGCTATAATTAATTAATTTTTTGTTTTATTTTTTGTTTGTTTTTGCTTTATAGGGCCACACCCATGGCATATAGAAGCTCCCAGGCTAGGGGTCGAATTGGAGCTATGGTTGCCAACCTATACCCAGCCACAGCATCACAGGATCCAAGCTACATCTGTGGCCTATATCACAGCTCACAGCAATGCTGGATCCTTAACTCACTTCACTAGGCCAGAGACCAAACCTGCCTCCTCATGGACACTAGTCGGATTCATTTCCACTGTACCACAAGGGGAACTCCTCAATTAGTTAATTTTTAATGTTACATTATTCTTAACTAAACTCCACAGTTTAGGATTTACCATCATGGCTCAGTGTGTTAAGAACCCGGCTAGTATCCATGAGGAGAGGGGTTCAATCCCTGGCCTCGCTCAGTGAGTTAAGGATCTAGCATTGCCATGAGCTGTTTGTTGTGTAGGGCACAGAAGCAGTTCAGATCTTGAGTTGCTGTGGCTATGGTGTAGGCTGGCAGCTGCAGTTCTGATTCAACCCCAAGCCTGGGAATTTCCATATGCTGCAGGTATGGCCTTAAAAGGAAAATAAATAAACTCCATAGTTTACATGAGGGCTCATTCTTTTTTATTGTGCAATTCTAGGGGTTTAGACAAATGTAGAATGACATGTACCCACTTTCTTAGAGAATGGTTTTGCTGCCCAAAATTGACATTTGCCCCACTTATTCATCTCTAGCCCCTCTCTTTGAGCCCCTGACAAACACTATTTTGTCTCTACAGTTTTGACTTTTCCAGCATGTCACATTGTTAGAATTATGCAGTATATACCTTTTACAGACTGGCTCCCTTCACTTAGCAGTATATATTTAGGGTTCTTCCATGTGCTTCTGTAGCTGCAAAGCTCATTTCTTGAATCATACACCATATTATTTCATTGATCACTTTTTGTTGTCCCATTTGGCCATTCTTATCTCTTAGATTCCTTAATGTGTGATCTCTTAGGTCTGACCTTTTACTATGTTTCTCCTCATCTTTATCCTTTTTGTCATTTTCTCTGAATTCTAAGATAATGTCATGACAACTTATAGCTGAAGTAACATTTTTTCAGATTTTCATCAGCAATAGCTCTTTTTATTTCCATCAATTATTTCAGATTTCCAATTACTTCAGTCTAACTAGATGTCCCTCTCTTGCAACAAGCTCTCATCTTTATTGCTTGAATGCCTTCCTATCTTGTCTCTCTACATCTTCTCCGAGCCTCTGACAACCTGATCCCCACAGAGTTGCCAGAATGATATTCATAAACCAAATTTGATCGTATCATTTTCTTGCTTATAATTCTTCAATCTTTTTCCAGTATTCTTAGGGTAAAATTCTAAATCCCCAGCTTGGCTTCCTAGAGTCTGGACAAGCCAGCCCTTGCTTCTATCTCCAGAATAATCTTGCATTCTTCCCCCACCCCCGCCGCTTTAAGTTTGGCCCCTCGGTTCTTTAAACATACTCCATTTTTTTTTTTTCTCATTTTTAACACTTCTCATATGTTTTTTTTTTTTTTTTTTTTTTTGGTTTTTTGCCTTTTTGCCTTTTTTTGCCTTTTCTAGGGCCACTCCTGTGGCATCTGGAGGTTCCCAGGCTAGGGGTCTAATCGGAGCTGTAGCTGCTGGCCTACACCACAGCTATAGCAATGCAGAATCCAAGACGCGTCTGTGATCTATACCACAGCTCACAGCAACACCAGATCCTTAACCCAATGAGCAAGGCCAGGGATTGGACCCACAACCTCATGGTTCCTAGTCAGATTCATTAACCACTGAGCCACGACGGGAACTCGGCACATGATTTTTTGTTCTCCTTAATGTTTTTCCCAAGTCTTGCCTGCTTGATTCCAACTCATGTTCTCCTTTTAAGTATAAATGTCACTTGTTCAGGAAGTCTTCCCTGATTCCACAAATTAGGCCAGTAGCCTCCTGTTATGTGTATTTCTTGTGGTAGATTTCCTTGAACACATGTAATTAATGTTAAATAAGTGGGATTAAATGAACAGCTTACCACCTAAATACAAACTTTATTAAGGACAGGAAGTATTCTCTTTGAGAATTTGAAAGAGAATGGATATGTGTACATCTATAACTGAATGACTGTTGTACAGCAGAAATGATCACAACACTAAATTAACCACAGTTCAATAAAACTTTCTTAAAAATCTAAGAAAAGCACAGGAAGTGTGTCTTCTTCATTCACAACAGGGTCCTTAGTGCCAGCTTCGTGCCTAGGATGTGGCAAAATGCAATGAATACCTGTTGAATTGCCTCACTGCTTTCCTTTTTTGTATAGGGCTATTCTGATTTCATAGAGGCAGTATCCCTAAATCTTGTTAAAAATACAAATTAAACATTTGAAAATGCTTTTTTTTTTCTTTGAACTACTCTATTTCAGAGGATGCATTTACTCTGTTTTCTTTGGAATATAATGTATTATCTTTTTGAAGATTTTTTTTTTATTCCACTTACTGTGCAAGTATTCATCTGGCTGATAAGGATAAACAAATTGAAATAGAAATAAGGTTTACTGGGGGGATTGTGAGGATACCTATATTAAATTTCAGGATATCTATTTTTTTTCCTCCAGCTTTCATCTGGATTGGAAATATTTACTATGCAAATTCAGACGTATGGCAACTTAAGAAGAGTGAGGAGGAAATGAGAACTGGAATTGGAAATTGTGCCTTTGCAATAAATGTGTCTGTCTCATGGTTCTCAAAACCATCAGGAGCCCTGTTTGGGGCCTGACATGGCTGCCCTTGTCAGAAGCCAGTCCCTGCAGGGTCCTTTTTACAGAGCAGAAAGCTTTCTGCCCAGTGGGGCTTTAGCAAATAGAACCTTCTACAGGTATCAGTTGGTTTGAAATGGGTCACCTGATTGCCCACAACTGGCTCTAAACCTACCTTGTCTGTCAAAGATGTGGACAGAATTCCACCAGTTTGCTTTAGTCTTTTGTTATGCAGACTATTCTTAGGCAAACAAAGACACTGTTTTTTCTTTAATTTCACCTCATATTCTGTCGACTTAGCTGAAATTTCTCATTGTTTCTGACAGGGATCCCACTTTTATTATACATGTATCTCCCTAATTTAGGCCATTTCACGGACATTTTAGAGAGCAAAAACTGCTCCCAAAGTAGCTTGTGCTCACTTTGTCCTTTTCCTGCTCATACATCCATTTAAAATATGACTTCCTTAAGGGCTGGGAGGCAGTTACAGTTTGCACAAGCTGCAGTCTTCTTGTATCTCTGAGAACACTGAAAGGGGAGGTGAGGTAATAGAAGTGGTAGGAGGGAGCCAGGCTTTTTGCAAAACTAGCATTTCATTGTGAAGACCTACAGGATGGTGATGCAGAGAGGTGGTTAATTAGCTCAGCATTTTTGGAATTTTGAAATTTTCACTCCTTGGTCTATAAAGTAGATTTTTTTTTTATGTATGGAGGATATTTCATGGCAGTTTCCTTCATCTTTGGTCAAAAACTCTCCTGATACACTAAAATATCATCAAGGTGGAAATTTTATTCTCACCTTAGCTCCTTACATTTATCACCTAAGGCAAAGACATATACAAACCCACTCAATGAGCAGCCAGCCCCAGGCATCAGTATCTGTGCCTAGATATTTTTCCTCTTCCTTGGGAATCCTTGTCTAGTAGCTTTTTTTCTGGTTATAGCAAAGAGAGCTCTCTAAGTGACATTGAACCCAGGTCACATATGCAGTTGGCTCAAACTTTACTGTTAATCAATTGTCTTAGCCATTTTATGGTTTTTATCTAATTGTTTATTCGTGGGCTGAGCTAATACCTTGCAGCCAAGCAAATTTTTATGACTCCGTGTATAATTTCTGAACAAACAGGGTGTATAATGGAAAGGAAAGTGCTGACACAGTGCTTTCTCTAATGGCATGAGTGGCCTCAGTATCACAAAGTACACTTTTATTGCATCCTTCTACCAGGTCATTTATATGAAGCATGAATTGAAATATAATTCAAAAGTGTGATGGTGGTACTTGAACCCAGTAGCTAGAATATGAAAACCATCAAAAAAATAAATAGACAAACATGAATGATTCAGAAACAGAAAATGACTGACCTACCAAGGCCTCTAATAATTTTAACATGGCTATTAGAGTCTTTTAGAGTGCTTGTCTAAATAAGGCGTTTTGAAACAAGAAAAAAATATTTCCCTTAGCTGTGATCTAAATCACCTTTGACTTTAAATATTAAAATAGTTGGTACCAAGGTGTTTTCAGCCTAAATTAGAGAAAAAAAAAATCACCTTTTTAAAAAATAAAGGCTAATTGTGTGTGTAAGAGTAATATATCTTGGGAAGTTAAATTTAGGGAACAGCATGATTGACCTTATCCATCCTTTCTATAATCTAACCTGAACTTTTTTTTTTAACAAACTAAAAAGTAAAAATAAGCAAGAGGATAGGAAAATTAAGAAGGCCATTTCTCTCTTTGACAGTATTTACTAAACACCATCAAGGTAGTTAAAGCAAACTCCAGGCATTGGGTGGGTGATCAGGAGGATTGATTCTGAAATCACAAATGTTGATAAATTAAGCAATCATAATGGACTGATACTGGAGAGAGAAAAGGAATAGCTGAGCTAGAAAATTCAGCATGTTTATCTTTTCTAAGGTCTGCTTTTTCATCCTTTTTCTCTTCTCTCTCCTGACCCTACTCCTACCCCAGCCTCACTGATTACAAAAGTGAAATGTAGGTGGGGAGATAATATTAGTCTGGAAATTTCAGAAATGTTTAACTTAACAAATGAGAGAATAGGTGAGTAAAAGAAAGCGGTGAATGAGCTGAATTGAGAAAAGAGAGTTTTCAAAAGACCTTGGTGTGCAATTCAGTGTTTGAGGGCTTTGGATTCTGCCAGAAATTTAGAAATACAATCTAAGTAGTGCCTTTTTTTTAAATTAACATTATTCCTACTCTTTGAACACTTTTCCCACCCTGTTTTTTCTTCTCCTTCCTGTAAGTCCTCAAGTGCCTTTCTACTGCTTTTGGATTATTTAAAATCTCTTACTCTGCATAAATTTGTGCCCATCTCTGCCTCACCCCTCATGTTTTTATTTTTCTTTTTCCAATCACCTTTCCAGAGAAATGCTGATATCTCAGTTAAATGCTATATTTATTAACATGATACAAACTCAAGTATGATGTATAAGAAACAATTCCCATAATGATTTTTTTTTTTTTGCATTTTGAAGAAATATATTGTTTACCCAAATGGCTCTCTGTGTAGAGAAAATGCATCACTTAAGAAATTCTCACATTTTTATTCTTTTCTAGCCACCTCCTGGCTCAGGCATTTTCTGTCATTCTATTGTATCAGTGTCTCTAGCCTAGCTGGAATATTAGAACATGGACATTGAAACTTAGACCGAGCCCTAAATACCAGTTCCTTCAACAATTAAATGCTCAGTGTCCTTGAGCAAGTTATCAAATCGTGATAATCAATCGGGCCCTCTGCAATAAGTTGGTAATGCCTACTTCCTAAAAGTGGTACAAGATGACATACATAAAGCACCTAGAAGAGTACCTCATTGCAGTCACTTGATAAATATGGTACCTATTGATTAAGTGCTTTGAATTTAATAGTATCATAAATACTAAGGTAGAAAAGTACATGAGATAATTGAAAACATCCTCCTTACTTATGAAGGAGTAAGCTGAGGTTTAGGAAAAGTCAAGTGTCTTACCAAAGGTCACTAAATAATTAGAACCGGGGTTAGATTCAAGGGCTGAAAGATGATGTAATTAATGCCATTTATATTATTTTCTACATCTGCTCCTCACAGTTCTGCATCATTTTGAATTTTGCTGCTTTTTATTATTGTGCCCTTCTATCCACACAATATTTTAGGACACATCCCCCTCACCTCTTTCATCTTTATTTGTCTCCTCAAAGAGAAAAACTACCTTATATCTCATAATTGCAGCCTATGAAGTTACCTGGACTGTTGGTCACTGAGTACCATCTTCTCTCTCCTGTGTATTCCTATGCATAAGTAGTTCCATGGCCTCTACCTCATATCTACCACATTTGATTCTCTGTCCACATTGTTATTTCCCTGGAAATCCCTTGATTTTTAATTCTACTTCATCTAATACCTTTTAACAAGTGAAATGATCCTCCTTGTCTAAAACATTATAGTTTCTAAATATTTCCTATTCCAGGATGTAAAATATATATATGCATTGCATAGTAATGTTAAATTACTTTCACACAATTTAAAATGTTTAAATGACATGTTACAGATATCATTTCTCATCACAGGAAGACACTGGCTTCCAGATTTTTTTTTATCTTATTGCAAAATAGGGAGGAGAACATCAACATTATCCAAAAAAGAAAATACTTAGGTGGAAACAGAATTAACACTCTTCAGTTTCTGGATTTCTGTTTCTCCATTTGTTATCCTACTGATTTTTTTCTCAATAGCTCCTCTAAATGTCCAAGTTGCTAGGAAAAAAAATCATATAGTCGTATATAACTACTTAAATTTTTATCGATTCTAACATACTTTGAAAACCTATAAATTATGTGTTTGTTTCTTGTTTTGTTTTGTCTTTCTATTTAAAAATTTTTTATTGTAATTTCCCCAATACAATTGTTTTTTCTGCTGTACAGCATGATGACCCAGTTACACATACATGTATAGATTCTTTTTCTCCTATTATCATGCTCCATCATAAGTGACTAGACATAGTTCTCAGTGCTACACAGCAGGATCTCATTGCTAATCCATTCCAAAGGCAATAGTCCACATCTATTAACCCCAAGATCCTAATCCATCTCATTCCCTCCCCCTCGGCAATCACAAGTCTATTCTCCAAGTCCATGATTTTCTTTTCTGTAGAAAGGTTCATTTGTGCTGTATATTAGATTCCAGATATAAGTGATATCATACGGTATTTGTCTTTCTCTTTCTGACTTACTTCACTCAGCATGAGTCTCTAGTTCCATCCGTGTCGCTGCAAATGGCATTATTTTGTTCTTTTTCATGGTTGAGTAGTATTCCATCGTGTATATATACCACATCTTCCTGATCCAATCATCTGTTGGTGGACATTTGGGTTGTTTTCATGTCTTGGCTATTGTGAATAGTGCTTCAATGAACATGCAGGTGCATGTGTCTTTTAAGGAAAGTTTTGTCTGGATATATGCCCAAGAGTGGGATTGCTGGGTCAGATGGTAGTTCTATGTATAGTTTTCTAAGGTACCTCCATACTGTTCTCCATAGTGGTTGTACCGGTTTACATTCCCGCCAGCAGTGCAGGAAGGTTCCCTTTTCTCCACAGCCCCTCCAGTGTTCGTTATTTGTGGACTTATTAAGGATGGCCATTTTGGCTGATGTAAGGTGGTATCTCATGGTAGTTTTCATTTGTATTTCTCTAATAATCAGTGATGTTGAGCATTTCTTCATGTGCTTGTTGGCTATCTGAATATCTTCTTTGGAGAAATGTCTCTTCAGGTCTTTTGCCCATTTTTCAATTGGGTTGTTGGCTTTTTTACTGCTTTTAATTTTCAAGAAATAAAACAAGACAGAGCTAAAGCTTCACCCAATCCCTTCCACTTTTCTTTCTCCAAGAGTAACCACTAACCTGAAGTTGGCATTCTCATCCTTCTAATTTATGTTTTTGCAATTGAAATGTATGCACATATACATATAAGCCACAAATAGCATCGTTGACTGTTTTAGACAAAGAATAATATTTTAGATATATTTTATATATCAGATTTTTCTCTTTTCAGCTTTTTATGTTTGAATTGTGTGTAGAAACAGGTATTTCTAATCCATGGATTTCAAGTGCTAAAAGAAGTTTTGTTTTATGAATATACCAGAGTTTATTTATCATGTATAGTGTTTTGACTATGATGAGTAATGCCAGGTGAACATTCCTGGACATACTTCTTTTTGCATTCATGCAAGAGCAGCTCCATGGAGAATGCTTAAAAATAGAAATTGTTGGCCAGGTTAAAATAACCAAGAATAGGATAAGCTGACATCAAATGCTTTCTAATCAGGTATGAATATCTTAAACCTACCTATATACTGACAGATTTTTTACACAGTAGTTTAAAGTTCCCCCAGCAATGTAATACAATTCCCATTTTATCATTCTCCTTGACAATTATTTGTGGTAACAGATTTTAATTTTAATTTTTCTTTTAAACATTAAAACAATAATATTAAGTTTTTTCCCTTAAGTATGAAAGATATTTTTGAGCCTAGCAGTAATAATATCCCAAAACAATGAGCACTCTTAGCTCCTGGATTTTGGTTTCCTTACTAAAAGGAACTAGGCCTCCTAGGAGAAATGAGTTTCTAGGACTGAGTTAGGGAAACTATGAACATCTTCCAGAATGTGCTCAGAAAAATAGGGAACAAAATAGCAGAGGGACCAGTTTGATGGAGCTTTCATTGTGAAATCCAGAACAATTAAAGCATCAAAAATAAATAATGGTCATAATGGATTATAACACACTGGGAAAACAAACCGTACTGATACCAAACAATGACCAACAAACGTGTAGAGAGGATAGAAAGAATGATAGAGTTAGAAAACTATCATTTTACAAAAACCATAGTAAAAATCGACAGACAAATGTCATTGCTGAATACTAAAACCACGGTTTAGTTAAAATTATGATGTTCACATAATTTCAAAGTATCCTCCCACAGATTGCTCATTGTGGGGCTAAAAGGGATTACAGTGTGCTTTTGAAGCAAATAAATTTTCAGAAACTTCCATAAATATTTGGTCAGGTTAAAATAGCTGAGAAAAGGATAAACTGACATCAAATGCTTTCTAATAGGATGGTTTGAGAGTGATACAACATCATCTATGTAATGTTTCTGACAAAAATGTGTAAGATGAATTGAATAGTGAAGAAACGATGAGAAAAATCCAAACTGAGGGATCTCCTACAAAAAACATTGGGCCTGTACTCTTCAAAACAGCAAGGTCATGAAAGATATAGAAAAGTGAGGAACTGTTCCATATTAAAGGAAACAAAAGATACGTGAGGTACATCGGTGAAATTTAAATGTGAATCATATTATATTATGACATATCAATGTTAACTTTAAAAAACTTGCTCAATGGTCCAACAAAAAAGTATTTAGGGGTAGAGTCACAATATCTGCAAGTTACTCTCAAATGTTTCAGAGCCACCCCCCCACACACACTGCAGCCTTCCAAGAATAAGGTATGGTGTATATTATTTTGTATTTTTGGGTGCACATGTCTTAACTATCCTTGGCAGAATTAGTTTCATAATAATTTTGGAATACTCCTATTAAAAATATATTTGGAATTTAGTTTAATTTCACTGAATTTATAGCTTAATTTGGGAAAAATTAAAAACTATAGATACTGTACCATTGTATCCAAGATTATGACGTATCTCTTATTTTTATTAGATTATATTTGACAATAAAATTTTATAATTTTGTTAAATTTACTACATTTTTCTTCTTAAAAATAAACTTTGTTTATGACACTGTATAGGAATGAAGTTGTTTTTCATATATTCATCTTGCTAAACTCTCAAAAATGATTCTAATGCCATATCTGTGGATTTCAGAATATGCCATAGATAAGCACATCGTTTTCTAAGTAGTGTCTGGGTTTTTTCTTCCTTTGCTCTTAATCTTCCTGTACTTTAAAAATATTTTTTCTGGAGTTCCCGTTGTAGCTCAGTGGTTAAGGAATCCGACTAGGAACCATGAGGTTGTGGGTGCGATCCTTGGCTTCACTCAGTGGGTTAAGGATCTGGTGTTGCCATGAGCTGTGGTGTAGGTCACAGACATGGCTTGGATCCCGCGTTGCTGTGGCTCTGGCATAGGCTGGTGGCTACAGCTCCGATTAGACCCCTAGCCTGGGAACCTCCATATGCCATGGGTGTGGCCCTAAAAATACATATATATATATATATATATTTTTTTTCTTATTGCACTAGTTTGTTGCTACAGCTCAGTGTTGGTAAAAAGTACCAGATAGCTTTATCTTGTCCCTGACCTTAAATGGAATACTTTGAAGACCTCAGTGTTTAGTTTCACATTTGCTATAGATTTGAGTGAATATCTTTTATTAAACTGATAAAACTCTCTTTGATTCCTCATTTACTTAGAAGTTACTTGTATTATTATGAATGCTGTTATAGATTTATCAAAAATCTTTTATTCAGTAAATATTTTCTCTTTCATCTGTTGATTACCTTAATACATTTTTTCTAATGTTAAAACATCTTTGTATGTCTGAAATATATTCTTATTGGTCCTAATGAATGTGTGTATACATTCTGAAATCACATTGACAGTATTTCATTGAAGACTTTTGAACTTATATTGATAAGTAAAATGAGCTATGCTTTTCTTATTTTAACTCTCTTGTTTGGTACAATAGTATATTAGTCCATACATTTTTATAATTTTCTGTGCTCTGGATCTTGGTTCTTTGTAGATGTAGTGAAAGTCACGTGTACTTTATAGCCCTAATGTTCTTTTAAAAGTTTTTGTCATGAGAGCTTTAAGTCCACAAAAGTCATTTAGAATAGGAATTATATAGGAAGTATAGGTATTATTATTATTATTATTTTTCTAGTTAAACTGAAATGTAGAAATCAGAAGACCTCGCTTATGGTCATGAGGCATATACATAGAAAAGGAATAAGGATTAGAACCGCAATCTTCTCATTACAGCACCTTCTTCCTTTCCTTTTCTTTCTTTCTTTTTTTTTTTAAGTATGTTGAAACATAGTTGATGAAGTAGAAGCTAAAGCCATTGTTGGTGGTTTTATTCTTTTTTCAAGGCATGAAATGAACACTGTGTCATCACTAAGGCCGCAAGTGACCAATAGAGTTAGCAAGTGATACCCTTTGATAGATGATCTCCAGGGAACATAATTCTGCAGTCAAATGCAAAGAACATTTGGAACCTGTCAGAATGCCCGGTTAATATTTGGATCATCTTGCAGGGTTTCTATACTTTTTTTTTTTTTTTCCCTCTGGAGAGGACTAGTAACATCCTAGAAACCAGAGGGATTTGAATTCTTACATCTGTTGTTTTCCAAGGTCTTAATTTGATTTTGTAGTCCTCTTGATAGGGACCATCAGGTGGTGACTGTATTATATGCAGACGTCAGAGTTTTATTCTCTCCTGCCACTTGATGAAAGCTCTCTTGAGAACACAAATGCAAATACTCTCACTTTAGCAGGCAGAGTTTAATCTGCAGCCCTGGTGTGTAGATTCTCCATCACAGAGCAAGATTCACTAAATCTGTCTTTTGCTATGACTCTGGGGAAGCCATCACTTGTCATTCTGCCCAATAGAGCATGTTGTTGCACCTGCTTTATATTGTACCTTGCCACAAAGTATCCTTTCTGGTAGAACATCAACCAACCAAGCTTTCTTATTTTCCTAAAGCCAGGGGAGAAAAGGGGTACATACTGATTTGAGGCAAACTTCAGCTATATGATAAGGTAATATGTCTACTTTGTTAAAAAAAAAAGACAACTGTAGAGAAAGAACTAAACCTCATAAACTGGCAATCATCTCTTCAAATTTTGAATGACATTTCTCATCCATTGAAGAAATTAAGCAGAGATTAACATAGAATAGGATTTTGCAGAAGCTTTTTGAAAATTTCAGCTTTATTTCTTTCTAAATTTATAAAGTCCCTTTAATTACACTTTACTATTTTCCCCCTTTTTTTTTTTTCAATTCTTTTAACAGTGGCACCTGTAGCATACGAAAGTTCCCAAGTAAGGGGTTGGAATCCAAGCCATCTCTGCAATTTACACTGCAGCTTGTGGCAACACTGGATCCTTAACCCACTGAGAAAGGCCAGGAATCAAATCTACATCCTCATGGATACTATGTTTTGTTCTTAACCTGCTGAGCCATGACGGGAGCTCTTACTATTTTCTGTTTTCTGAAATAGACCTGACATTTTGAAAAAAAGTCAACATGTATGAAACACCTATACTTTCATATATTAGAATATTTATTATCTGTGAAAAGACTATGAAAAGAATATTGTTATTCCTCATGTACAAATGAAGAACTTTAAGCTGGAAAAAGATTGAGTAATATACCCCAAATCATTACAAAGCCAGAGGACTGCTTTTAATTTGTACTACGCACTGGCTACTTACATAACCAAAAGCAGTCCCCGCTCTCTACTGCTTCTTTCTGGTAGGCCCAGGGTATACTCTGCTGCCACTTTTCCTCAATGCTGCCTACCATGTGCTAAGGGAAGGTAGTTCTATTTCTAGCTGAAGGCTAATTTGAATCTTCTAAGCCTATCATCAGTACCCCACTGGCCTTGCCTGATTTTTGGTTTAGAGTTAGACATGGGGCAGGGTTGTGGTTAATGTGATTTTAAGGAAGATCTGCTAGGAGGAATTCTAGAGGGATTTTTTATTCTTAAAAATAGTGGTGCTGTTTTCTTTTGTGGTGCATTGTCTCTGCATGTGATAACTGCCATGGCAATGCCTTTGCATCACTGAGGAGAGCCAGGCTGGAATAAGACTGATTCTCTGAGAAGGCAAAACAGAAATTTTCTGGATCTCTGAGAGCATGCTAAGCCCCTGAATGACCAATCTTGGAGTCACTTCAACTCAGGCCTTCTTTGAGGAGAAACTCATTTCACTTTGTTGAAGCCATTTGATCTATATCCGAAGTCATCCAAACAGATATGGACCAGGATATCTGTCTCAGAATCCAGCAACAGTTTTTCACAGAAACCATCACAACAGGTAGCCTCCACGTGTATCTATTTTTCACTGAATAATTATAGCTGTCAAGTAAAATTAACATCATGCTTTAGAAACAGGGTTCACCAATCCTAATGCCTGCATGAGCCAGTTAGTTAACCTAACCAGGTAGGGTAGGTTTTTGGAAGCCTAGAGAATAGAGGAGCAGCAAAAGTAGCCTCCAGCAAAATGATACCCAGTATTTCCAGACATACTTGTTTTTTAAAAGAATGCTTCAAAATCTAGAATTTTTGGAGGGATATTTTCTTGACTTTAAATCTTGGCCACTAATTCGCCTTAAAAATATGCAAGTCAAACAGAGCATGCACATAGGCTGCATTGAGTTGTTTAGTTGTAATTTTGCAATCCTCACCTTAGGAGACTACTTTTATTATGAAATCTATGATTTAATTGTACCATATATAACATAATTTGGGAGATTTTTACATTAGCCTTCAAAAAACACAAACCCAGCAGTGCCAGCCAAGTGGTTCTTATCACCACTCTAACCTGAGCAGAAACAGTGCAAATCAGACCTAGGGCATCTGCAGAATTATTAAGTTTTAGTTCTCAAGAAATACAGTGTTTTTTTTAATGGAAAGTTTGCATTTATTTATTTATGTATTTATTTATTTTATGTATTTTATTTATTTTTTGTCTTTTGTCTTTTTAGGGTCACACCTGCAGCATATGGAGTTTCCCTGTCTAGGGGTCGAATTGGAGCTGTAGCTGCAGGACTGCAGCACAGCCATAGCAACTCAGGATCTGAGCTGTGTTTTTGACCTATACCACAGCGCACAGCTGTGTAGGATCCTTAACCAATTGAGTAAGGCCAGGGATCAAACCCGCATCCTCATAGATCCTACTCGGACTCGTTAACCACTGAGTCACGACGGGAACTCTGAAAGTTTGCTTTTATGACACCAAAATGTATGAAGGATTCTTTAAAAGTTTTAGGACTGTGAGAGGCTTATGATAAGACCTTGAAATTCATCAAATACTAGATTGAAATATCACAGGCCTACTCAAGTCCTTAAGGAATAGTGAGAGATTAAGAATGAGTGAATTTCAGGAAATGGCTTCAGAATTGTATGATCTTAATTTGACATCTTAGCCTCAAAGAATGGTAGTAGGGAAAATGTTTTTCTTTCTTTTCTCTTTTAAACTAATTATTTTCCTAATTATTAATGTAACAGGAGCATTCTAGAACATTTGCAAAGTAGCAAAATTATAAATAATCAGAATGTACCTTTAAAAACATCACCAATCAGGGGTCCTGTCGTGGCTCAGTGGTTAACGAATCCGACTAGGAACCATGAGGTTGCGGGTTCGATCCCTGGACTTGCTCAGTGGGTTAAGGATCTGGTGTTGCTGTGAGCTGTGGTGTAAATTGCAGACGAGACTGGGATCCTGAGTTGCTGTGGCTGTGGCATAGGCTGGCGGCTATAGCTCCATTTGACCCCTATAGCCTGGGAACCTCCACATGCCATGGGAGCGGCCCAAGAAATGGCAAAAAAAAACAAAACAAAACAAATCACCAATCAGAGGCAACCTGTACTAATATTTTGGCATAATTTCTCCCAATATTCTTATTTTTCCGAATTTTTATCTTACCTATTAGGGATTGTATTACATAATCATTTGTCTCTGTTTTCTTCCTTTCCCTTCCTTCTTTCTCTCCTCTCTTTCTTTCCTTTTTTTGCTTTTTAGTGCCACACCTGTGGCATATGCAAGTTCCCAGGCTAGGGCTGGAATTGGAGCTGCAAATGCCGGCCTCTGCCACAGCAACACCAGATCAGAGCCATATCTGTGAACTTTACCACAGTTCATGGCAACACTGGATCCTTAACCCACTGAGCAAGGCCTGGGATCAAACCCCCATTGTCATGGATACTAGTTGGGTTCATAATCAGCTGAGCCACAACAGGAAATCCCACCTCTTGTTTTCTCATCTTAACATTTTTGAGTCTAGGCTTTAGGTCTGAATTTTGAAGCCAGACTAATTTGTGATTATATTTAGGTGATAATACAGGTTTTGCTTTGTTTTTTCTCTCTGCCTAGAAGTCTTCAGGATTTTCAAAATTTATATTTTAAATTCATATGCTGTGCCAGTATCTACCTCACACTAATTTTTCCTGGAATGTGTTCAATTTATGGAAATAATTCTCCTTGTCATCTCATGAACATTTCTTTTAAATATTCTGCTTCTATCTCAAGGGCTATGGAATTCTTTTGGAAAGCTTAATTCTTAGGTCACAGCTCCATTATTTTTCCTCTCAAGGCCTTTTTTTTTTTTTTTACAAAATAGTTTCAGGATTTTTATTTGCCATCTGAGACATAGTCAAGATTTGTATTGAAAATATTAATAATTCAGTAGTTCCCGTCAAACTCTTGGTTCCCTCCCATATAATAACTTTTAATAGGCCAGTTTAATCTTTTTTTAATACTCTGCAAAGCATAATGAAGAAATATCACTTGGAAGAATGTTTTCTAAAAGGCAAGGTGAAGAGAGTCCTCAGGCCTTGTATATGGTCTCCAGTAGCAGCAAGAAGACACTTTGGGTACATTCTGCTAACATGCACCCTGCCGGCCTACCCACTTAGTTCACATTTCCACAGACATGTAAAAATTGCAGGTGCAATGCAACCATTCCCACTTCTGGCCATCTGTAGTCATGTTACAGGCTGGAAACATGAATTAAAGTTAGAAATTAGGAGCTTCAACTTACAGTTTTTCACAGTAAGTTGATTACATGTATTTATCTTGAAGCTCATGTGAGTAATTAAAATGAAGAAAAGAAAAAGTTATAATCACCACAAAAGTTATATACAAGGAGAACTAAGAGAAAGACAAATAAAACAACAGTAGATAAGAGATTCCAACCAGTTTTGGAGAGATTTAAGAGAGAGTGGAGTAGTCATAAGAATAGGAGAGTAGGCTAAAATTGAAAAACTCTTATAAAGAGATAATAATGAGAGTGTCTACCCATCAGAGTCGACAGAGAAACTCAGGGAACACTGGATGCCAGGATGAGGCTTGAGATAGGAAAAGATGAAATATTAGCAAGCTGTCTCCTGATACCATACTCCATAAGAATATTACCCCTCGCAAACCCTGCAAATCAGAGACTTTTCACTGGAGCAATTAAATGGAAGGATTTCTTAATTATGCAGCATAAGTCATAGAGGAGGGTATGAAAAGGAGTAGGATTGACTCTGGGGGATAATGTGGGAAAATATGCTTATAAACAATCAGGACCCCATGCTTCCTCCCCTGTTCGTTCTCAGAGAGCAGGTAACTCAATGTGTGCAAAGTTTTGCTTCAAAGCTCTGACTATGATAACCTTACTCTTTCCCTTACCTTGGCTAAACTTTAGACGGCTTTCGTCCTGACTTCAGGCATACCTTGTTTCTTGGCTTGGCAGGGGTTTGTGCCAACCCTGTATCCAACATGTTTCTTGGCACTGTTTTTTTCAACAGCAACAGCATTTCTCAGTTTGTTTTCCTGGATCACACTTTAGTAATTATTGTAGTATTTTAAACTTTTTCATTATTACTATGTTTGTCACAGTGATCTGCAATGGCTGATCTTTGATTTTATTATTGCTAATAGTTTTGGGACACAACAAACTATACCCATATAAAATGGGACAAACTGAATCAATAAATATGTGTGTTTTTGACTGCTTTACACACCAGCCATCTCCCTTCTCTCTCCCACTTCTTGGCCTCCCTATTCTCTGAAATACAGCTATGTTGAAATTTGGCCAATTAATGATTCTACAAATGGTCTTTAAGTGTTCAAGTGAATGCAAGAGTCAAATGTCTGTTTCAAAAACTAAAAATTAGGTTTTTAAGCTTAGAAGGGAAGGAATGTTGAAAACCGAGATAGGCCACATGCTAGGATTTTTGGTGCCCAAGAGTTAGCCAATTTGTGAATACAAAGGAGAATTTCTTGAAGGAAATTAGAAATGCTACTGTAGTGAACACAGAAATGATAAGAAAGTGAAACAGACTCATTGCTGACATGGAGAAAGTCTGAGTGGTCAAACAAGTCAAAACATTAAAACCTGATCCAGAGCAATGCCCTAACTCTATTCAATTCTGTGAAGGCTGAGAAAAGTGAAGAAGCTATGGAAGAAAAGTGTGAAGCTAAGAGAGATTTGTTTATGAGATTTAGGAAAGAAACTGTCTCCCTAAGAGCAAAATGCAGGGTGAAGCAGCCAGTGCTGACGTAGAAGCTACAGCAAGTTATTTAGAATATCTAGCTAAGATATTCTAAATAAATAAAATAAAACCTATTTTTAATGGAGATAAAAGCCTTATATTGAAAGATGTCTTCTAGGACTATCATAGCTGGAGAGGAAAAGTCAGTGCCTGGATTCAAAGCTTCAAAGGACAGGCTGACTCTCTTTTTTAGGAGCTAACGGAGACAATGAGTTTATTTTTGTTTGTTTATTCATGCATTCATCCATTCATTTACTAAGCAGCACCCACGACATATGTAAGTTCCCGAGGTTGGGTCAGAGATTGAATCTAAGCTGCACCTGGGACCTACACCACAGCTGCAATTTATGCCAAAGCTGAGGCAATGTCAAATCCTTAACCCACTGTTCCACAGCAGGAATTGCAGCCAGTGCTCACTGACCTTTCCTAAAGCCTCAGGGCCCTTAAGAATTATGCTAAATCTATTCTACCTGTGCTCTATACATGGAACAAAGCCTGGATGACAGCACATCTGTTTAAAACATGGTTTACTTAATATTTTAAGCCCATTGTTGAGACCCACTGCTTAGAAAAAAAGATTCCTTTAAAAACATTATACTCATTCATAATACACCTGGTTACCCAAAAGCTTTGATGGAGATATTGAGATTCATGTTGTATTTATCCTGCTAATGTAACATCCATTCTACAGTCCTTGAAGCAAGGAATAATTTCAACTTTTAAACCTTATTCTTTAAGAAATGCATTGTCTAAGGCTCTAGCGGCCATGGATAGTGATTCCACTAATAAATCTGGGCAAAGTCATTTGAAAACCTGGAAATGATTCACCACTTTAGTTGCCATTAAGAACGTTGCAATTTCACAGGAAAAAGTCAAAATATCCACATTCACAAGACTTTGAAAGATGTCTTCAACCAAGATTGCATTAAGGAGTTCAAGACATTATTAGGGGAAGTAACTGCAGATGTGGTGGAAATAGCAAGAGAACTGGAGCAAGAGAACTAGAATTAAAGGTGGAACCTGAAGATGAGACTGAATCTGTTGCAATCTCATGATAAAACTTGAACATAAGAGAAATTATTTCTTATCAACAAAGAAAGTGATTTTGTGAGATGGAGAAGATGCTGTGAAGATTGTTAAAATGACAAAAAAAGGATTTAGAATATGACATAAACTTAATAAAGTAACAGCAGGGTTTGAGATGATTAACTCCAATTTTGAAAGGAATTCCACTGTGGGTAAAATTGTATCACAGAGCACACAACTTGGTATGCTGCAGAGAAACTGTTCATGAAAGGAAGAGTCAATACATGGAGTGTATTTCATTGTTGTTTTATTTTTATTTCATTTTATTTTATATAATTGCCACAGTCACCCCAACCTTCAGCAGTGACCACTCTTATCAATCAGCAGACATCAACATATAGGCAAAACCCTCCAACCAGACAAAAAGGAATACAACCAGCTTAAAGATCAGGTGATGGTTAGAATATTTCAACAGTAAAGTATTTTTAAATTAAAGCATATACTTTGATTATTTTAAATATAATGTTTTTGCACACCTAATAGACTTCAGTATACTGTAAATGTAACTTTTATGTGTACTGGGAAACCACAAAATTTTTGTGACTCCATTTATTGCAATATTCACTTTATTGCCAGTGGTCTGGAACCAAACCTCAATATCTCTGATGTATGCCTCCATAGGACCTTAATGTTCCTTTTTTTTTTAAGAGCATTTACTTAAAAAAAAAAAAAACCCTTTATGATTATAAATTCTTTCTTTGTCCTTTTGAAATGTAAATTTTCAACAACCTAGGAATATCTTTCTCAAGGACATGGGAGCCCTCCCTTTGAAATGTAATCATCAAAAAAGATAGTTCTCCTACCTTCTGATCTCTGTGGGAGGGTAGGAGTCTAACTTCCATGGGTACCAATTAGGACACACAGGTGGGTTAATTACATTGACTACCCTCTTCCCAACATACTCCAGTAGTTTTCTAGTAGCTCACCCCTGTGCTTAAAACTCTCTCATCTTTTGTTTCACAGGGGTTGAGTTCAATCTCTTCCCCCTATTGTAATATTCTTGAATAAAGCCTTCCTTGCCTGTTTCATTCCATCCAGTGCAGTTTTTCTTTGACAGTTCAAAAGTCTCAGAGAAAAGACCTGTAGATACTGAAATGTGTGAGGTTATAATTGTTTTATTTTCATACTGTAGGGAGGCTCATTAGTGCAAGGCTTGTTCACATGTACAGAGCTTTTCATGCATCTCTCTTAAGTAGGAACCAGCCACCAAGACCCAGCAGACATTTCAGAAAAGCTTCCACTGGGAAATAAAGAGAAGAAAAGCCCAACAGAGAATTTAACTAAGCGTGAAGAGAGAAGGAGACAGAGACAAACAGAGAATGTTGTACAAAACAATATCAAAGCCAAAGAGGTAATGAAATTAGAATACTATGATTTGATTTGTTTTGGAAGAGTTTAGGATACAAAGTGACACCATAATTGATGAGTAAATATGGTAAAATTTCAAAGGTTTGAAGTAAAAGAATAAAAATAAAACGGTAACTTTATAAAAGATATGAGAAAATAAAAGAAGAATGCAAAAGAGAAAAATAACACCCAGCCCTCCATCCCAAGATAAAAAAGAAATGGATAAATAAAAGAAGTAAAAGAAAAACAGGAAAAATAGAAGAAATATATTTAAAAAACCCTAAAATACCATTATGCACAATAAATATAAATTTTCCAATTAACAGGCAGAGATTGTAAGAATATACTTTTAAAAAATTAGCTTTGTGCTGCTCACAAGAAACATACCTAAAATACAAGGACACAGTAAGGTCAAAATAAAAGGACAGAAAAAGACATACTAGGTAAATATTAACCAAAAGAAAGATGGCATTTTTTTATGGCCCCTTTATATGCTCTTATCTCAAGCTTATTAGTAGTGTTGCTTAAATATTCTATATCTTCTCATTTTTGATTTGTTATTCTATCAGTTATTTATAGCAATATGTTACATCTTCCATTATGATAGGTATTTCACTAATTTTTCCTTAAAAATGTTAACGTTTGGCTTCACTTGTTTTCGGACTACATATTAGGCGACAGAAACTTAGAAATACTATTCCTTCTTAGTAAGTTTCATTTTTTAAATCAACATGTAGATAACTAGTTATCATTAGTAACATGTTTTTTCTTAGAGTTTGTTAAATCTGCTATCAGTATAGTCACATCAGCTTAATTTCTCTTTGTATTTTCCTAGTATGTTCTTTCATTTTTTTATATATCCATCTTGTGTTAGGCTTGTGTTTTTTTGTTTGCCTTGTTAAGAGCTTAAGGCTAAAGTCATTTTTAGTCTTAGCTGACAATATTTTTAACAGGCTCATATGGTACATTTACATTATTGTTCTCAAAGTATATTTGGATTTATTTCTACTATTAATTTTTGTGTTTTTAAATTACATTTCTTCATGGTGCCTTTTTTTGTATCTCAGGGTGTATTTATTATTTATATTTCTTCCAATTTGTTAGGCTGTCTGAATTTGCAAATTTTTTTTCTTTCATAAATACTGGGAATTTCTCAGATGTTCATTTTTGATGTTGCTTCTCCCCCCCTCCTCCTTGTCTTCTTCTAGAAACTACTTCTAATTTAGACATGATTCTTTGCCTATTTCTCAGCCGCTTTTCCTCCCTGTCTCTTTGACTCTCTAGGCTCTTTGATGATGATGATGATGATTTTCATGATGTTTAAAAACATTCTTATGTTTTCCGGTTTTGCTTTTTATTTTAAATACTTGAAACATACTTATTTAAGATTTGATATTTAGTAAGTTGACCATCTGAAACTCTTTTTTATCTATACAGTCTCATTCATATGGCTAATTTCATTATGTGTTTAAAAACCGGGTTGTATTTTTTAGAATTAGAGAGATGGTAGGATCCTCAAGTTGTTATGTTAAATTCCTCTCCCCAGGAACTCTAGTCCATAAACAAACTTGAACCTCTCTTCAGGTCTTTTCCTGAGACTTTCTGGGCCATTCTCCTGCTATACGTTTGACTCCCTAATTGTATGAAAAGAGGATTTTTATTATGACATCTGGAGAAGAGATATATTTGTATCCAAATTCCAGACCAGGCAGTCAGTTGTCTTTTTGATTTCTTTTTGCTTCTTTCAAATTGGCAGGGAGGTTAGGTTTTTTTCCCCATACCTTCTTCACTGAGGGTAGCTCTACAAGGCATCCTGTCTTCTCTTATTCTCTCAGTTTTAAGGCCCCAGCTATGTTCTCTAACTCTTTAGGAGCTACTCCATGTGTTTAAAGGGGTGTTTATAATTGTATCCCTCTATTTCTTCTTGTTTGGTAATTGGAAACTTTTAGTCAGCTTTTTAATTATAAATAGAAGTCAGTGTAATCATTCTCTATATTGAAAGTCATATATACCAACACCTAGAATTTAAATGTGTTTTAAATATAAACATAGTAAAGCAAAGAGATTTTATTGTCCTCATAGGTTTGTTTTCCGAAGATTTTGCTTCTTCTTTTGCAATATCTTTAAGAAGACAGGCTTTTTAAAACAAGTTCAGGGTTAAATAAAATAAAATGAAAATAAATGAGAGAAAATGTATTCAAAGAATAAAGGAGCCACTGAGAATATATCTAAGTGCATGAGGTTGAACACAAAGAAGAGAATGAGGCCAGAATGCTCTGGCCTTAAACGTGAAAAATTCCTAAGTACTGCAGGTAAACAAAGACTGGTACCTCTTGTATTTGACTTCCAAAGCTCTTGCAATTCTCATTGGCATTGTAGAGTCCACTTTGCCCTTTCCTCTTATATTGGGCCCAGATAAAGAAAGGTCTTGTGGGACTAAGCTGTCAACAATAAGAAAAACATCTATTTTAAATGGCAGACACTTCCTATTCTTTATTACTGCACTAACTTCTCTCACTTCCAAACTTATTTTTCTTTCTAATAGCCTGGGCTTGTGTTGTTTATCTACTTTTATTAGTGAGTCTGCCAAAACTTAAGTTGGTTAAAGCATGGATGCTTTCCATTTATACAGTGCATCTTGGTTGTGTGTTAGGGTTTGATATTATAAACCAGAATAAGAATATAATCATGAGGTAATTTAAAAGAAACTAGCAATAACTTTCTCTGTCCTCCTCCTTTCTTCCTTCCTCCCTCCCACCCTCCCTTCCCTCTCTCTCAATCTAATTCATTCTTTCACTCTTTTTCTTTTCCCTTGGGCAGATAGTGTTTCTCCAAGAAGCAGAAGTAATGAGGAAATGAGGGAGAGAGAGTTCAGCAGAAACAATACAGTGGATATATCTCTAACCCCTTTTGCTTTTGAAATTTTCCACAAATCATATGGTTCCATAGAGTGACAATTATATTCTGGATTCTTTTACATTTTTATTTCATTATTGGTAGACTTTATATTTAGAGCTCTTTTAGGATCACAGTAAAATCAAGTGGAAGGCACAGGTATTTCCCATATAACCTGTGCCCCTACAAATGCATAGCCTCTTCCATTATCAATATCTCCCAGCAGAAAGGTGCATCTGTTATGACCAATAAACTTATATTAACACATTATCACTCAGTCTATAGTTTATATTAGGTTTCATTCTTGCCATTGTATAATCTATGAGTTTGAAATTACAATGCCATGTATTGTCTGCTATAATATCATATGCAGTAGTTTCACTGGCCTAAAACCCTTCGTGCTCTTCCTAGTCTTCCTTCCTTCCTGACTCTGTCAACCCTGATACTTTCAATGTATCCATAGTATTGCCTTTTCCAAAATATCATGGAGTTGGAATCATATGGTATGTAGTCTTTTCAGATTGGCTCCTTTCACTTAATAATATGTACTTAAGTTCCCTTCATGTCTTTTCATGGCTTAAAATCCTCATTTCTTTTCAGCACTGAGTAATATTTCATTGTCAAGTTGTACAACAGTTTTTTATCCATTACCCACTGAAAGACATCTTGATTGCTTCTAAGTTTTAGAATTTTAAGTATAGCTACAATAAACATTTATGTGCAGGTTTTTATGTCACTGTAAGTTTTCAACTCATTTGGGTTAGTACAAGGAGGACGATTGCCAGATCAAGTGGTGAGAGTATTAATTTTAGTTTTCTAAGAAACCACCAGTCTTCTAAAGTGTCTCTACCACTTTGAATTCTCACCAACAATGGATGAGAGTTCCTGTTGCTCCACATTCTCACCAGCATTTGGCATTGTCAGTGTTTTGGATTTTGACCACTCTAAGAAATATGGAGTGGTATCTCATTGTTACTTTAATTTGCATTTTCCTAATGACATATGATGTAGAGTATCTTTTAATATGTTATTTGCCATCTGTGTATCTTTTTTGATGAGGTGTCCGTAATGTTACTTAATGTGTATTGTAATCAGATTTTTTCTTAAGGTTGAGTTTTAAGAGTTCTTTGTATATTTTGGGTAACACTCTTTATCAGGTATATTTTTTGCAGATATTTTCTCCTAGTCTATAGATTGTCTTTTGTTCTCTTGATAGTGTCTTTCAAAAAGCAGAAATTTCAAATTTTAATGAAGTCTAGTTTATGAATTCTTTCATTCATGGTTCATGACTTTGATGTTAGATCTAAAAAGTCATTATCAAGTCCAAGGTCATCTGTGTTTTCTCCTACATTATCTTTAGGAGCTTTATAATTTAGCATTTTATTCTCCAAGTCCATGATTTTCTTTTCTGTGGAAAGGTTCCTTTGTGCCTTATATTAGATTCCAGATATAAGTGATATCATATGGTATTTGTCTTTCTCTATGTGTAATTGGGTCACCATGCTCTACAATAGAAAAAAAATGTATTGGGGAAATAACTATTAAAAAATAATAATAGTAACAAAAAAATTAGCATTTTACATTTAAGTATGTTATTCATTCTGAATTGTTTTCTGTGATGAGTTTAAGGCCTGTGGCTAGATAGATTTTTCTGCATATGTATGTCCAGCGGTTCCAACTGTAGTCTTTACTTGCCTATTTTATCCTATTGCTTGACAGTCTGCTTGACTTCAACTATGTCCTTACTGATTTTCTGTCCCCTGGGTCTGTCCATTTCCGATAGAGAGGTGTTGATTTCTCCACCCATAATAGTGGATTCATGTATTTCTCCTTGTAATTCTATCAATTTTGTCTCATGCACTGTATTTGAATGCTGTTTTGTTAGGTGCATAAACATTAAGTATTGTTACATCTCTTTGGAGAATTGACCCCTTTATCATTGCTAATGCCCTTGTTTATCTCTAACAATTTTCCTAGCTCTGGTGTCTACTCTCTCTGAAATTAGTGTAGTTACTTACACTTTCTTTTGACTGGTGATGGCATGGTACATCTTTCTACATCCATTTACTTATAATCTATATGTGTGTTTATATTTAAAGTGGATTTCTTATAACCAACCTACAGTTGGCTCTTGTCTTTGGATCCATTTTGACATTTTGTGCCTTTATTGCTGTGTTCAGATCATGTTCAAAGTGATTGTTATAATTGCCAATTTTTAATTTATTGCTCTTAGTTTTGTTCCTATTTTCACCTTCTACTCTTTTTCTGTCTTTTGAAGTTTTAAATAAGCATTTTTTTATAATTTAATTTTCTTTCCTTTCTTAGCATGTGGATTATACATCTCTATTTTTTTTCACTTTCTTTTAAGTGGTTTCCCTATAGTCTACAGTTTGCAATAACAAGTCTAAGTCCACTTTCGTATCACTCAATATCATTTCACTGGTAGTGTGAGTAACTTACATAGATATACCTTTGGAATAAAGTGGTTTCAGTTCCAGCCCAACACAATAAGGCATATATCACAATAAAGTTAGTTACATAAATTTTTGGTTTCTCAGTGCATGCAAAAGCTATGTTTATACTATAATGTAGTCTCTTAAGTACAATAACATTATATCTAAAGAAAACAATGTACATAGTTTAAAATTTTTAAATACTTTATTACTAAAAAATGCTAGCTATCATTTGATTCTTCAGTAAGTCATAATCTTTTTGTAATATTAATATCAAAGATCACTGATCACAGATCACATAACAAGTTATCTATAATGAAAAAGTGAAATATTGCAAGAATTATCAACATGTGACAGAGTCAAAAAGAGAGCCAAAGTTGTTGGGAGAATAATGCTAATACTGTAACTCAGTGCATGGTTGCTGAAAATCTATAAAAAATATAATGTAAGTGAATGGCAAGAAAGTGAATAAAGTAATAAAGTCTTTTTCTATTTATATATCATTTTCCTTTGCACAAAGGAACTTGCTACAGGGCAGGTCTACTAGCAACAGATTCCTGCAATACTTGTTTATCTGAAAAAGTATTTTCCATTAACTTTTGAAGGATAATTTTTCAGGGAATGGAATTCTTGTTTGTTTGTTTGTTTGTTTACCTATCAATGCTTTAAATATTTCACTTCACTTTCTTCTTCCTTTTGTGGTTTCTGAGGAGGAGTCAGATGTAATTTTTATTTTTGCTCTGCTGCAAGCAAGCAATTTCCCCACCCTCTGTCTGACTCATTTCAGGATTTTTTTTTTTATTACTTTTTTGGAGCTTGAATATAATATGCCTAGATATAATTATTTGGGGCATTTATTCTGACTGGTTCTATGTTTTTCCTTGATCTGTGGTTTAATATTAATTTGCAATAAATTCTCGGTAATTACTGTTTCAAATATTTCTTCTGTTTCTATCTCTCTGTTCTCCTTTGGGTATTCCCATTACACATGTATTATACCTTTTGTAGGTGTCCCACAGTTCTTCGATATTCTCTTCCTTTATTTTCAGTGTTTGTTTGATTTTCTGTTTTTTAAGTTCCTATTGATACATCCTCAAGCTCAGAGACTCTTTGTTCAACTGTTCTGAGTCTACTAATAAGCCTGTTAAAAGCATTTTTTCATTTCTATTACAGCGTTTTGATCTCTAGCATTTATTGTTTTTTTTTTCCTTAGAATTTCCACCTTACTGCTTACATTATCTTTGTTTTCTTACATGTTGTCTATTGTATTTATTAGACCTCTTTCCACATTAATTATAATTGTTTACTATTCCTGATATATTTCCAACCTTTCTATCATACTTGATCCTTATGCTTACTCTGTCATTTCACAGTGTGTTTTTCTTGATACTTAAAATTCATGTCCTGGGCCAAAATAACTACTGTAAATAGGTTTTTAATAATATTATGGTAAGGTGTGTATGCGAGGGTAGAGCATGCATTATACAGTCCGATGATTAGGTCTTTTAGCTAGATTTTAAGATTATGTCTCTAGATTATGAACTTCACACATACTTCTCAGTTTTTTTTCTCACCTTTAAGTGAAGTAGAATAGCTAGAAGAGTCTGTAGTTGAGTATTTTTCTATCCCTATTTCAATTAGGCTCTGATAAGTCCCTAGTAGGTTAGGCTCTAGCTAAATAGTTTCTCTTGTGGGAAGACCCTGTTAAAAACTAAATGTTCAAGAGGAGATTTTTCTCTTGATAGTCACTGTGAGAACCTGGTAGAGCTTCAAGAGGTAAAACTCACAGCAGTATGGAGCTCCTTGATGAGTGTGTCCTCTTAAACTTTTTATCTCCCAGACTTGCCCACACTGAGCCCCCACCAGTCAATTACAGCTCATATTTTCCTACTCCAGCCCTAATTGCAACAGAGGTTTCTGTTCCAGTAGGTTGTGATTCTGTTTATTGACCTGTCATTCTCTGTGATTTGGGGCGGGGGAGGTAGTAGCAGTTTGCTTTGTGATCTCATTTCTCTTATGGATCTAGTAAGAGTTTCTGATTTTTCAGTTTATTTAGCTTGTTAGTTGTTGTTAAGATGGAGTGGTGAATTCTAAGCTCCTAATATTCTGTACAGAAAACTGGAACTTATCCCTTATTCTCCAACATCCCCTGTGTTTTTGCCCGTTCCCATGACTTTGCATTTCCTCCCATCAAGACTAAGAATATTTCCATGTCCTAGACTTGAGTTTGGCCATATGACTGGCTTTTTCATTGTAATGTGTGAAAGAAATGCAACCCAAATATTGTTAAAATGATCCTTTACTCAAAAGTACCAGGCATAAAAGGTTTCCTTACAGTATTCTAACTTAGGGAAGGAGAAGAAATTTTTTATGGAACTTTAACATAAGGGGGCAAATCAAAGTTCAGTTAGGCTTAAAAGGACACAATAGTGCTAAGAATAGCTAATTTTAAAATTGAGAATTGAGGAATTATTCTTGTGGATTAGTAGTCATTGTTCAGGCAACATGAAATTAACTGTCTACAGTATTTGTTTATGCACAGGAAGAAGTCAAGGTTATGGTTAGAAGTTCAAGGTGGAGTCCCACTCTGTAGTAGGCATATTTTATTATTTAAAAAGATGATTGTTAGTCTTTTATCATTATCTTCATCTTGAGAAGACATTTATTTGGTGGATAAGTAGCATATCCATATTTTATTGTGTAAACTTTTTCAATGGAATTCATTTCAATAAGAAAACATTTTTAGATTACAGTGTGTTGAGACACTTAAAGACAAAATCTATAGGTGTCCAGTAAGTATATCTGGATTTTTGAATTTAAATCTGAGTAATTTATTTCACTGAATCCAATCTAATTATACTTAGTATGAAATTTTTGCCTAATGAAAGTATATTGGAAATAATTTGGAAAAAAAGGACATGCATTCTATCAAATACTTGAAGAAATACACCTCACTTAGTTCCTGGAACACACCCTACACTTTTCTTTCCTCATGTGAACCCCTACATACTCCAGGCTCCACCTCAACCCCACCCAATAGTAGTTCTGGAATACTTCTTCCTCATTTTTCAGATCTTAGACCCCATGTCACACATATGTACTCCTGTTATATATTGGGTTCTCCCATGACTGTAGTTCAAGTTCTTTAAAGCTATTTCCTGTTCATTATTGCTCACATTTACATACTTAAGAGCAACTAAATTGAAGTTTAAAGTTTAAAACTTCATGTTGAGGAGTTCCCATTGTGGTTCATTGGTTAGTGAACCCAACTAGAATCCATGAGGATGCAGGTTCAATCCCTGGCATCACTCAGTAGGTTAAGGATTCAGCATTGTTATGAGCTGTGGTGTAAGTTGCAGACTTGGCTCAGATCCCTTGTTGCTGTGGCTAGTGTGTAGGCTGGTAGCTGCAGCTCCAATTCAACCCCTAGCCTGGGAACTTCCATATGCCACAGGTGTGACCCTAAAAAGCAAAAAAAAATAAAATACAATAAAAATAAAATAAAATAAATAAAAAAAAACTTCATGTTGAGTGTTTATTTCTAGTATCACACCATGAAGGTTTAGCCTTTTGGTGTTCTAGCTCATAGTGTTAAGTTTTCCTTTATTAGATTTCACTGTTTATAGGCATTGAGTTTGAGTTTTATTCTTTTTGCCTACAAGATTTTCAAAATAAAAGTTTATATGGTCTAGGATCAACAAATGCCATCTGGATAAAAACAGCTTTAATCCTTGCTTATACCTGGTGTTCCAACTTTACTTTTATCCTAGTGATTCTTTATTATTTTTTGCTATCCATACTGCATGTAAAAAAATTAAAAACTATTTTATATGGTGGTATAAATTATTTTTGGTGAGGGAAGGGTGATATGAATAACTTAGACAACCATTATCAGAAAGCATAAATCCCTTTACTCTATCTCTGACATAATAAAATTTCAAAATTTATAAGGCTATTAGTGTTATTTTTAAATTTTTTTATCATTTTTATTTTTCAATTATAGCTGACTTAAAGCATTGTGTCAGTTTCTACTGTACAGAAAAGTGACACAGTCACACACACACACACATTCTTTTTCTCACATTATCCTCCATCATGTTTCATCACAAGGAACTGCATATAGTTCCCTGTGCTATAGAGCAGGATCTCATTGTTTATCCACTCCAAATGCCACAGTTTGCATCTATTAACCCAAAATTCCCAGTCCTTTCTACTCCTTCCTGCTCCCCCTTAGCAAGCACAGGCCTGTTTTCCAAGTCCATGACTTTCTTTTCTGTGGAGAGGTTTCTTTGTGCCATATATTAGATTCCAGATATAAGTAATATCATATGGTATTTGTTTTTTTCTCTTTCTGACATACTTCACTTAGTATGAGACTCTCTAGGTCCATGTTGCTGCAAATGGCATTACTTTGTTCTTTTTTATGACTGAGTACTATTCCATTGTGTATATATACCACGTTTTCCTAATCCATTCTTCTGTTGATGGACATTTAGATTGTTTCCATGTCTTGGCTATTGTGAATAGTGCCAATGAACATAAAGGTGCATGTATCTTTTTCAATGAAAGTTTTGTCCAGATAAATGCCCAAGAGTGGGGTTGATGGATCACAAGGTAGTTCTACATTTAGTTTTCTGAGGTACTTTCATAATGTTTTCCATAGTGGTTGTACCAATTTATATTCCCACCAACAGTGAAGGAGGGTACCCTTTTCTCCATACCCTCTCCAGCATTTGTATTTGTGGAATTATTAATGATGGCCATTTGGACAGGTGTGAGGTGGTACCTCATAATAGTTTTGATTTCCATTTCTGTAATAATTAGTGATATTGAGCATTTTTTCATGTGCTTGTTGGCCATCTATATATCCTCTTTGGAGAAATGTCTTCTCAGTTTTTTTTGGCCATTTTTCAACTGGGTTGTTGGTTGTTTTGCTGTTGAATTTTCTAAGTTTGTATATTTTAGAGATTAAGCCCTTGTTAGTTGCATATTTTGAAATGATGTTCTCCCATTCTATAGATTGTCTTTTTTTTAATGGTTTCCTATGCTGTTCAAAAGCTTGGCAGTTTGTTTAGATCCCATTGGTTTATTTTTGTTTTTATTTCTGTTGCCTTGTGAGACTGATCTAAGAAAACATTTGTGTGGTTGATATCAGAGAATGTTTTGTCTGTGTTCTCTTCCAGGAGTTTTATAGTATCTTTTTTAGGTTTAAGTCCTTAAGCCATTTTGATTTTATTTTTGTGATGGTATGAGGGTGTGTTCAATTTTCATTGATTTACATGCGGCTGTCCAGTTTTCCCAGAACCATTTGCTGAAAAGACTCTTTTTACCCTTTTATATTCTTGTCTCCTTTGTCAAAGATTAATTGACCAAAGGTGTCTGGGTTTATTTCTGGTTTCGCCATTCTGTTCCAATGGTCTGTCTGTCTCTTTTGGTACCAGCACCACATTGTCATGATTACCATAGCTTTTTTAGTATTGTCTGAAATCTGGGAGAGTTATGCCTCCTGCTTGATTTTTGTTCCTCAGGGTTGCTTTGGCAATTCTGGATATTTTATGGATCCATATAAATTTTTGGATTGTTCACTGTAGTTATGTGTAATTTGATAGGGATTGCATTGAATCTGTAGATTACTCTGGGTAGTATGGCCATTTTTATAATCTTCCAACCCAGGAGCATGGAATATCTTTTCATTTCTTTGAATCCTTTTTAATTTCCTTGATTAATATTTTAATAGTTCTCAGGATATTAGAGAACTCCTTGGTCAGATTTAATCCTGGGTATTTAATTTTGGGGGGTGCAATTTTAAAAGGTATATTATGTTTATATTCCTTTCTAATATTACACCATTGTTATACAGAAGTGCAACCGATTTCTGAATGTTAACATTATATCCTGCTATTTAGCTGAATTCATTGATCAGTTTGAGTATTTCTTGTGTGGAGTCCTTAGGGTTTTCTATATATGATATAATGTCATCTGCATACAGTGACAACTTTACCTCTTCTCTTGCAATTTGGATACCTTTTATTTCTTTTGTATGTCTGATTGCTGTGGCTAGGACTTCCAATACTGTGTGGAATAAAAGTTGTGAGAGTGGGCATCCTTGTCTTGGACCAGATTTTAGTGGGAAGGCTTTAGCTTTTCTCTATTGAGTATTCTATTTGCTGTGGGTTTGTTGTCAGAGGCTTTTATTGTGTAAAGGTATGTTCCCTCTGTATCCACTTTGGTAAGAGTTTTTATCACGAATCGATGTTGGACTTTGTCAAATTTTTTTCTGCATCTATTGAGATAATCATGTGGTTTTTGACTTTTCTTTTGTTAATGTGGTGTATGATGTTGTTTGATTTGCATATGTTGAACCATCCTTGTGAACCTGGGATGAATCCCACTTGGTCATAGTATATGATCTTTTTTTATATATTGTTGGATTCAGTTGGCTAAAATTTTATTGAGAATTTTCGTGTCTATATTCATCAAAGATATTGGCCTATAGTTTTCATTTTTGGTAGTATCTTTGTCTGGTTTTGGTATTAGGGTGATGTTGGCTTTATAGACTGTCTTTGGGGGTGTTCCTTCTTCTTCAACCTTTTGGAAAAGTTTAAGAAGCCTGAGTATATGGAGTTCCCATCGTGGCTCAACAGTTAGTGAAACCAACTGGTATCCATGAGGATGCAGGTTTGATCCCTGGCCTCACCCAGTGGGTTTAGTATCTGTCATTGCTGTGAGCTGTGGTGTAGGTCACAGACACAGCTTGGAGATTTTTCTTTTTTGAGGAAGACCTGTATCACTATATACCTCCCTCAAAGCATCTTTTGCAGCATTCCATAGATTTTAAATGGTTGTGTCTTCATTATCATTCATCTCAAGGTATTTTTAAATTTCTTTTTTGACTTCCTCATTGACCCTTTGGTTTTTTTAGTAGCATGTTGTTTAGTCTCCATAGAGTCAGTTTTTTCTCATTTCTTTTCCTGTGGTTGATTTCTAATTTCATGACATTTTGGTCAGGGAAGATACTTGAAATAATTTCTATATTCCTAAATTTGTTGAGGTTAATTTTATACCCAGTATGTGGTAAATCCTTGAGAATATTATAGGTGCACTTGAAAAGAATGTATATTCTGAAATTTTTGGATATAATGTCCTGAAAATGTCAATGAAGTCTAACTTTTCTACTCTCTCATTTAGGATCTCTGTTGCCTTGTTGATTTTCTATCTAGAGGATCTGTCCTTTGATGTGAGTGGGGTGTTATGGTCTCCTACTATTATTATATTCCCATCATTTTCTCCTTTAATGTCTGTTAGAATTTGTTGTATATCTGGGTGCTCCTTTATTAGGGGCATATATATTGACGATTGTTATATCCTCTTCTTGAATGGATCCTTTTAGCATTGAATAGTGTCCTTCTTTGTCTTCCTTTATGGCCTTCATTTAAAGTCTATTTTGTCTGAGATAGGTATTGCAACTCCTGTTTTCCTTTGCATGAAATACCTTGTCCATTGGCATGAAATATCTTTTCCCATCCCCTTTCAATTTATGTGTATCTTTTGCCTTAAAGTGAGTCTCTTATAGACAGCATATTGTAGGCTCTTGCTTTTTTACCCAGTATGCCACTCTGTGTCTTTTGATTGGAGTATTCAATCCATCAACATTTAAGGTAATTATTGATAAATATATTTATAGCCATTTTAGACCTTGTTTTCCAGTTGATTCTATGTTTCTCCACTGTTTCATTCTTTCTTTGGTTGGATGGTTTCAATTTATTTTATACTTGTGTCCTTTTCTTTTTGGTTTTTGTGAATGTAATGTTTGGTTTTGATTTGTGCTTGCCCTGCTTTTCGCATATGTTAAACCCTTCCTATATTTGCTTTCTGTAGCCTGATATTCATGTAGGCTCAAACACATTATTAAAAAATAAAGCTTAGATTTTCTCACTTTCCTTCCCCATGTTCTATGATTTTGAAGTCATTTTTTAACATCTTCGTGTTTGTCCTTTTGATGTTCCTTGTATTCATTATCACTTTTACAATTTTTTTTTTCCTTTTAGATATGTATCCTGACTTCTTTAAGGGATTGCTTTCCAGTTGTTATTTCCTCCATCTTATTTCTTCTTAATTGTTCTATATTTAGAGAAGCCATTTCAGTATTTCTTTTAGAATGGGCTAATACTGCTGTACTAAAAGAGTTTTCGTTTGTTAGAGAAATTCTTTATTTCTCCTTCTATATTAAATGATATTTTTGCTGGGTAGAGTATTCTAGGTTGCAATTTTTTTCCTGTTTAAAACTTTGAATATATCTTGCCACTCTCTTCTGTCCAGTAGTGTTTCTGTAGAGAAATCAGCTGATAGCTTTGTGGGGTTCCCTTATAATTAATGCTTTGTTTTTCTCTTGCCACCTTTAGAATCCTCTCTTTATCTTTCACTTTTGCCATTTTTGTTATAACATGTCTTGGTGTGGGCCTGTTTGGGTTCAACTTGTTTGGGGCCCTCTGTGATTCCTGTATCTTGATATCTGTTTCTTTTAGATTTGGAAAATTTTCAGACATAATTTCTTCAAATATATTTTCAGTTCCCTTTTCTTTTTCTCTTCCTTCTGGAATCTCGATTATGAGTAGATTGGGCCACTTTATATTATTATCTCATAAGTCTCTTATATTGCTTTCATGTGTTTTCATTTTGTTTTCTGTCTGCTGTCCTGATTGAGTGATGTCCATTATTCTGTTACCCAAGTCACAAATTTGTTCCTCTGCATTATTCATTCTTCTTTTTAGTGCCTTTAACTCAGTTTACATCTCTAGAAATGAATTTTCTAATTTTTCTTGGTTCCTTATGTTTTCTAGTTCCTTTCTAAAGTAATCTGCATTACTGTCTATATCCACTCTTAATTCCTTCAGTATTTTCACTATCTCCCTTTTGAACTCAGTGTCTGTTAGACTGCAGAGGTCTGTTTCATTGTTTGCTGCTTCAGATGAATTCTCCTGTTCTTTTAACTGGGAATGGTTCTTGAGCTGCTTTATTTCACTCATATATTATTTTTCTGTAAGTTTAGGGAAACCAACTGCTGTAGTCTTTGAGGGCTATTTCTATGCAACAGCAACCCTTTGTATTTTGTGGGGGGTTTCTCTTTATCTTTGGCATGGGGGTTTGGCTATTTGCTGTCTCTTTCTTCAGTGTAAGCACTACATCCCCTTGATAGGGTGTTGAGTGTGTTTCAAGGGAGAAAGAGGCAATGGGTAGAGCTAGTTGTCAGTGCCTGGTTGCTGGGCTCATGACATTAGCAAGGACCAACAGAAAGGTGGCACAGACTTCTCCTAGCTGGAAGGCCCTGGGAAGTAGGAATGAGCCTCAGGAAGATTTAGGCAGTGCCCAGAGCATTTGGTAGTGGTAGTGGCAGTGGCAGGGTGTATGAGTCCCCAGGAGATTGAGAGCAACAACAAGTGGTGTTCAGTCACAATGCCCTCCTCTGTTGTACCTTCTGAGGTGACTGGGGCTTCAAATGGTGCCTGTTCACATGCACCTAATGGTGGCGGGTCACACCCACCTCTGGAGTCAGAGATAACTGCAGTGGTTGGCCCCTGCCACAAGAAGCACCCCTTCCTACTTAGCCCAAGCAAGAAGTGCTGTACAGTTTGCTCTAGTGGCAGGATCCTGGGAAGTGACAGTGATCCAGCATGTGTGGGCACTACCTGGACCATTTGGCACTGGCAGCAGCAGGTGGGTGTGTTCCCAGGGGAGTGAATGCATCAATAAATGGTGCTCAGTTGCAGTGCCCTCTTTTTTTTTTTTTTTTTTTTTTTTTTTTTTTTTTTGCCAACCTCTGAAGTGACTGGGGTCACAGGAGGAGCCTGTTCACAGATCCCTAGTGGTGGAGGGCCATTCCCCCTCTGGTTTCTGAGATGACTGCTGTGGTTTTTTCTCACCGCCTATAGATTATTCTAGAGGTACCATGTCATGCTTAGCCCCCCACTGCCCTTAGCCCACCAAGAGGTGCCCAGCCACCAGTAGCCCTCACAAGAGCCACCCAATCTCTTGAAGCCTGAGCATTAGGCCTCTCACAACCTGTAGCCTCTGCCAGAGGAATCCCGCCCTCTGAGAGCCTGTGTGGGCATAGGGAAAGAGATTCTTATGGCAGTCCACACCCCCTCCTCTCGCCTTCCCCAACAATGGCACCTTGCTTCTCCTGAAGGCCCAGACCTCCTCCATGGTTCCCTTGGCTGTGGCCTTCTTCTCCCCAGCCCATGGCACACTCCTTCCTAGCCCCTCAGGCTGTCTCCACACAGCTAATCCTAGTCCTCTCTCTGGAACTAACCTCCAGAGCTTGAGTCTCAGCACCCAGCCCCTGCCTCAGCATCTCAGGCCATGGTGTCTGGGGTGGTGGTACAGATGATCTATGCAGCTTTCACTCTCCTTTGTCCTCCTCAGTCCAGCTGCTGTCCTTTTCTTGGTGACTTTGAGGTCCCTCCATCTTGGCTGATCTCTCCATCAGTTAGCTGGCTTCCCAGGGTGTGGGTTCCTTTTCTCTTTCAGAGCTTCCTCTCAGAGTGCTAGTCCTGTCTTGATTCCTTTTTTCTCTCTCTCTTTCTTTTGTTCTACCCAGTTATGTGGAGGGTTTCTTGCCCTTTTTGGAGGTTTAAGTTCTTCTGCCAGCATTCAATAGATGTTCTATGTGAATCATTCTACATGTAGATGTGTTTTTTTGATGTGTTTCTGGGAGAAGTTGAGTATGACATCTTACTGCTCTGCCATCTTGATCCTTCTCTAGTATCATTTTTTTAAATCCAGGAAAACTAAACATAATTAGCCTTGTATCTTGAAAGGATAATGAAGGCTTATTAGTGTCTTCCTCTTCTGAGAAAGTTTCCTAGCCTTAAATCTCTTAGTGACATCTGTTTGTAGTTCTTTTGAGGATCTTGTTGACTTAGCTATATTCTTATTTGTAATGTTAATACTTGGATGATTTTTTTTCTTTTTATATAATCAGAGCAAGACCTAAAACTCTCAGTAAATACTGCTGATATCTTACAAGTATGAAAGTATGGTTAAATATGGGTGGATTCAATTGGGTTGCTTACAGCTAGGTGGAGTAAACACTGAAGGAAAAAAAAAAGAAAATATGCATTACAGTGCATGATAAGCACAGCATAAACTAGAATTTACAACCTCACTCCCCATTCATTCAGTACCACAGGTTTCACACCAAAAAAAGATCATGCAAGTTCCCAATTTGAAGTGAACTTAGAATCAAAAGATGAGAGTGGCAGAATTTGCTTGAATTTGGTATAAGGATAAGAAATAGGATGAGCAAATATAAACAAGTGAAAAACAACTGTGTGAGTTTGACTAAGAGCATGGCTCCTGCAAGGCAGTCATTACCTGGTAGGTGTGGTTCCAATGCCTCCAGCAGACCATTCAATAATGAGGGAACATCAAACTTTCAGAGGTAGGAGAGAAGGGCAAGTTTACATTCTGGGGCCAAGACGGGGTACCTATTTATAATAGCCTGCTTTCAATAGGCCAGATACCCTACCAGGTATTATAGGTATATAGTAAGTCAATTGTATTTCACCCCCTCACAATTCTCCAGTCCAATATAGAGAAGATAATAAACTAAGATATTCACGAAATAATTAAAGATGAATATGCCACAAAGGCAACATGTATTTTCTGGCATGAATTTGAAGGGTTAAGGTGTTTCAAATTATTTTTATTGTTATTATACAAAAATTCATGTCACTGGACTCTTTTTATCTTTGGCTTGCCTGGATTTTAATATCCTGTAGAGTCCCATTTTTTATCCTTACTTAAATACATAAAGCTTTGAAAGTTGTATTCACTTTCAGAAGGGAGCATGGCTCCTGAACTTTTTCCACAATCTAATTTGAGAAAGTAGTGCTTGTTTTCTCCTCATGTGTCTAATCAAATTATAAACTCTACCCACTTCCATCTAGCTCATTTAGGCTTGTTAGAATGTTTCTTTTAGAATCCATTTGTACTATTTATAGTAGACATTTCATGCCATGATGTACTGTGGAAAGAAATCAAAATGAATAAAAGGGAACATATTCTTTTCTTGTCAAATTAACTGAATCTAGACATACTTTCATGACAATCTTATGTGAACTTGTCCCTTTTGCTACCTGAGGGTAACCAGACACAGAAGCCTGTGGTGTGATGACCTTCTTTTATTAAAAGTTCATTGACCTAAAAGCTCCCAGGTTAATCATGGTCTATGACCTCCCTGCTTTGAGAAGGCAAAACGCTCTTCCTAAACTCATGCGATCAGTGGGCCTTGGTGAGCAGTTTGCTTTGGTGAAGGATACGGATCCATCTCTTAGAAAGCTATAGACTGTCCTCCAGACTTCTTTCCTGCAAACCTTTCTTATGTTCCATCAGGTAGTGATATTCAGGAAAATCAAAATAGTCAATTTCCCATATTGTCTGTTTTATATGGATGACTTCTATTTTCTTACTGATAACTTTAGACATAAGAACACACACACACAAACACACACACACACATATGTATATAACTAGATGATACATACAAGCACACACACATTAAAAACAAAGTCTTCAGGATGGCCAGTCATTCAGATGACCCATGTAGGTCAATGTTTGAAAATCTATAGGTGTTTGTTAATAGAAAAAAAAGAATCCTGCTTTAGGCCCTTTCAAAAGCTCAAAGAATTCCTATCAAGACTTAAGGGTTTTAGAAACATCAATAATGATTTAGAAGAGGAGTGTGAAAAATAAAAGAAGGAGAGAAGTACTTTCTAGCCAAGAGTAACTTAGAACTATATGTTAGAATCAGTGGTAACTCTTCTTTATTCCCACTGCACACTCATAACATGAAAATAAAATGTCCATCTAACTCGCTGAGTAGGGATGCTCTTCAGATGAAGCATGGAAGCAATTTTACTTTTTGTGTGCTAGACAAAGGCATTAAGTTTAAGGCAGAAAGCTAAAGCTGGCTTAAACTCAAGAATGGTTAAGTAGGAGCTTGGCAGAAACTAGTGTCTCTGCATGGCTATATCTTCAAGCACCCATGGAACACATTTAGAAATCGAAGGGGCTAGCAGGGGGCCTATCAAAGAGGCAACTTGCACACTTCTTGTCTTCCTTGTCAAAAAACCAAATGCTGCTTACCACTAGGGTTACTATGTTTGATTGCAATACATATTGAGGGCAGGTATAAGAAGCTTGTCATATACATAACCTTAGCATAATAACACTGAGCAAGGTATAAATTATAAGCACTGTTGTATGTTATTGGCATTGAACAGGTTTGAGTATATTTAAGCATGTTCATTAGAAGTATAATTTACTACATTCTGATGGGCTGTTTTAAAAAGCACAAAAGATATCTTATTAAAATAATTGTCTATGAGTCTATTTTGAAATTCAGACATCTGTGTTAACAGGCATTCTTCATACATCAAATGCTACTACTTATATATTTAATGTCCTATGGGAAATTATTTTAAATAAAAAGTAGCTCTTTGGAGGCTGTGCTATGAATTTTACAAGTTGTATGGTAACATGGGTATATACTAAGCTGTAGAATGTTGAGTAGTTAGAACTGAATGATACATTACAGGATTATGTGCACAGTATAAACATAAACAGACTCTTGGTAGTGTATAAACACACATATAGATCTTTTCCTTAGTGAGATGTCTTTCAAAGCGGTATTCTGACTTTATTGTTTTCCCATCAATTCCCTCACATGACTACAAATATTATAATGATCTGTGAAATAAAAACTGCTATTCAAGGAATGTGCAGCTGATTTAAGACGAAACCATGAGTCCAAGGCCAGAAACCAGGCATCCAAATGGTCACTCAAACCTCAAATCACTTTAATTTCCTCATGTGTTTTCTTTATTTAATATGCATAATCTTTGCTGAGGCCCTTTACTTTAGACCATCTCAGTATTTCATTCTGAGATGTACAAGATGCAGAACCCAAGACACACATACTCACTCTTTCAGATACTTTTATTCTCAGCTGATATGACCAAGAATTATAATCTCCTCTTACTGGCTTTATACATGTTTAATTAGTCTAAAACTACTTATTGAGAAGGTTATAATGAAAATGGCCAGGAAACTCTAAAACCTAAGGTGTAAGGCATAGTAAAGATTTGGGTTATCTTACATTTACACACTCAGGTCTTAGTTTACATGTGTAGAAATAACTCTCCCGATCATCAAAGTTGTCTTTGAAGATTAAACATGAAATGTATTTACAAATGTTTTGGACACTATAAATTGTTATTTTTAGCTCTTGATCAGAAAGTACCACTGCCACAAAAAAGGAGACATTTTCTTTAGTTTGTAACTTGAAGTTAAGTCTGTAGACAGATGCTCAAAATATTTTTAAAATGAATACATTTCTCAGGTCTTTGCTCCAGATTAAGTTGCTCCAGCTGCTGCCTTTGTACCTGCCACTGATTTATCCAAACCCCTTCTCTTATATTTAAATATTAGGAATTCTCCTATTTTAATGGCAAATGCCAACTGCTACAGAAAGCTTTTTTTTTTTTTAACCCCTCCAGCTGGACAGTAAAATTGATTCAATACATTTGTTGAGTATCTATTTTGTGTCTGACCCTGTGACAGTCCTGTGCATTTTTTTCTGACCTTCTTTAGTACGTTTTCTGTGCTTTGTTTAGGAAATATGTCCTGTTCTATTTAAAATTATTTATTAAAGCACATGTTTCATTTCTCACCATCATGTATAAGCTCCTGAATGCTAGACTCTGTGCTTAATTTGTGTTCGTATTTGCTGTAACCTCTTTTACAGTCCTTACAATGAATCCTTAAGAGGAAGCTCCTGAATGTATAAATGAATGAATTAATTAATGAATGTGATTCCTTACCTTCATTTTTCCTGATATTTCTGACTCCAAGCATTGCTCTGTTTATATTCATTTTCCCACATACTATAGTAACTCTTAAAATGTAGATTAGCCTCATGTAATCTAAAAATATCTCTTTAGTATGGTAATTTTTTAAATTAAAATAGGTTCCCTCCTACTTTCCTGACAGTGTGCACTTTCAGGCTTTTCTTTCTTAGCCCGTTCTTTAAATGTTCATGTTTCTTCGGGTTCTCCATTTGGAATTACTCCCCGCCTCCCCCATAATTCTCTCCAAGTGGTTTCACTCATTCCATTTTCAATTATGTTTACACCAGAATGAATTTCAGTTCTCTAACTCAAATCCAGATTCTTATCCTAAACCTTCTATTTATTTAGCCAACTACCTACAACTAGGATGACTTGGATAAGCCAAGGAACAGAGTATGTCCAAATGTTAACCCACCCCCATATTGCTCTCCCTTTTTAAAGCCTGCTCTTGCAGGGAATGACACATGTACCCACCAGCCAGTTGCCCAAGACAGAACCCTGGGCAGTTTTCCTGTATCCTCCATTTCCTACTATTAGCACTAATATATCAATATATTTCTAGCATCTACTTAACCTCACTCTATTCTCAATGACACGTTACTACTTAAGGCCATTATCATCTCCTACAAATACCATAGTAATGTCTGTTGGCTATAGTATCATATTCCTGTATGATAGACTTTGATCTAGCATTTATCACATTTAAGCAAATGAAATTTACAAAAAAAATTAATTATAAAACCCCTCTGCTTAAAAGCCTACTACAGCGTCCCTGTTGTGCTTCGAATAGAGTCCAAAATATTTTGTATGGTTTACAAGGTCTAATGTAATCTACCATCTATTCACTTCTCATCTTCCCTCTACCAGTTTCCTCCAACCGTGCTCACAACTTCTCTTGGTTCCTGGAACACATCCTGATCTTTCCTATTCACACCTGAACCCCTGCCTACTCCAGGCTTCACCAATAGTTGTGCTGGACTACCCTTCCTTGTTGCTTTGTCTGGAGCATATTTCTCTGCTATCTTGTGTACGGTCATGGTCCCTCTTGTTGCTGGTGTTTGCCCCTGGTGGGTGACGTTGATTCAAGCGCTTGCGCAGGCTTCTTTGCAGGAGTGCGTGGTACCTGTCCACTTGGTGGGTAGAGCTGAATTTTGTCTCTCTGGTGTGCAGGGCCCTGTTGAGTAATGTAAATAGAGGCAGCTAGGTGCCTAGAATTAATTTAGACAGACTTTCCGCGCATGGGTGGGGCTTTGTTAATACCCTGTTGGTTGTTTGGCCTGAGGCTTTTCAGCACTGGAGCCTACATGCTATTCAGTGGTGCTAGATCTCATTTCTGAAATGGCAGCCTCCAGGCCTCCCTTTCCAGTCTCCTGCCCCCACAGTGCACCAGACCTAATCTCTGCAGGTTGGTCTGGCCTGAGTTCTTATGGAGTCATGAGGATCCCAGTGCCCATGAAACCTTGTGTGCATCCTCTAAGAGTGGAGGCTCTGTTTCCCCCAGTCCTGTGGAGCTCCTGCACTGAAGCCCCACTGGCCATCAAAGCCAATTGCTCTGGGGGCTCCTCCTCCCACAGAGCCTTAGGCTGGGGAGCTGGACATGAGGCTCAGAACTCTTAGTCTTATGGAAGACCCTCTACAAGTTTATTTTCCAATTTGTCCATTGACCACTGAGCAGGAATGGGATTTGCTTATATTGTGAAAGTGCCCCCTGCTACTGTATTGTTGGAGCTTCTTCTTTGTCTGGAATACATTATTTGGTTGTTTCAGGTCTTTATTGTTGATGGTTGTTCAGTGGTTAATAATTGTTTCATTGTTTTCATGAAAGAAGGTAAGCTTGAGTTTTTCTACTCCACCATCTTGTCTCTAATCTCTGAAATAACTTAAAAACTGATTCCTTGTGAAAAGGCTCACATAGACTATTTAGGGATTAGTTGTGGTTAGCATTAAATACATTGGTTTATCATTTCAGAAATTCAGCATTTAACATTTTTGAAAGGATATTTTTAAAATTATGAGAGCTATACCAAGTGAAGACACAGCCTTGCATTTCTGCCAGAGAGTTGTCCGAGACACAGAGAATCAATTTTAATTGTGGAATGATCATAACTTTTCAAATTAACCCATTCAACAACTTAGAATTTCCACCTAGGGATTTTAAAATACATTTGACCTTATGTATTGAATGAACCCTTGTTCACTCCCTGGTCATATTTTCTACCTCTCAGCCTTTCATAGCATGATCTTACACAGTTTTATAGGTTCAGAATAATTTACACAAGTGCAAATGGCTAAACAAATGACTTAAAAATGTTGTACATGTTGCCATTTTCTTATTTTGGTTTAAAGCTTCTCTATGTCTTAATATAGATTTCCCTGTAGAAGAAAAATTAGATAAGTGATTCCAACTGGAGTAAGCATTTCAATTGACAGCTGTAACCTTGTATAACTCAATCCATCAGAGGCATCCTGTTATAGATAAAGTGCTGAATGTTTTCATTTCTTTCTTTGTAAAGGAGGCAGTATCTTGGAGCCCAAGGGAGGTTTGTAATGTTATTCTCCATCTGGTAAGATGTATTAGGACTGTTTATTGAAACACAGAACAAGGTCTCAACCTTTCTTAACTTTTTGGAAAACTTTGTTTGGAGACAGAGTAGGAAAATGCCTACCAAACCAAAAGTAATAGAACATATCTGTCAGGCTCACACATTTCATGTGCTTTACATTCTAGAATATGTGGAGTTGAAAATATTTAGGAATATTAAAGAATAGCAAGATTTTATGTTGCCTTTGTTCATTCATTTATATATACTTTTTATTCAAAATATTTAATTATTCAACTGAATGCATATGATATATCAACATTACTAAAGAATTGGATTGATTGATAAATGCTTTTTATTTTAGATCCAAAAAAAGGTGTATTTCAATAATAGTTAATAGATTTTTTTAGAACTTCCTTTAAAGAATACAGATCAATCACACCACTATGGAGAAAGTTTTCAGGATTCTTTGTTATGTATAAATGAAACACTCAAAGTCAAAATGCTACTCATGAGGAAAATCAGGACAAAAGAAATTCTGTTTTGAATCTCTACCAAAAAAGGATTCAGGAAGATCAAGATCACAGATGTACCTAAAGGCAGCATTGCAGAGATAAGAAAATCAGCATTATGCCCTGCAAAGCAGCAGTGTCCTTGAAAATACAACAGCTTGGATTAGCTATAACTACTACATAGTGAATAACATAGAAAACTTGAAAATTAACTCTGTACCTTTATATGAGTGCTGGTTATAACTAAGTGTTATCAACATGTGCGACTAGAAATTAATTTCATGGGAAAATAGGACAATACTTATCAGAAAGAACTATTTTTTGAAATAGGATGATTGCAAAAGAAGAATTAGGAAAAACAAATTTTTCCTGAATGATGCCAGATAAGGTCATTACAATCATTCTAATCTAATAACACTTACAAAATTTCAGCATGTTAAGCTAGAAAAAAAGCTATTATAAACATTTTATTTTCTTCATCTTTTGTCATTTTTCTTTGTAAAAATCTTTCAAAAGCTCCCTTTTTAAACATACATTTCTCAGTTAAATTTTCAATGCTGTCAATTAGTTAATGCTACCCCAGATGGCCTGTAATTTTCTTCTTATAGTAAAAAGGATTATTATCTACAAAACAATTCAGTTTATCATGTTCCATACAAAATTCTAAGCATTGTGCAGGCAATTTTTATTTTATAATGATTTTTATTTTTTCCATTATAGCTGGTTTGCAGTGTTCTGTCAATTTTCTACTGTATGGCAGGGTGACCCAGTCACACATACATGTATACATTCTTTTTTCTCACATTATCATGCTCCATCATAAGTGACTAGTATGCAGGCAATTTTGGTCCAGAGGCCCCAGTCTTAAATATGATGTTATAAATGACATTGCTTGTTTTGGATATATGGTTTCTTCTATACATATTCTGTTTGTATATGTTATGAAACTTTTGTTCAAGAATGAAAGTCTCTTAGCTGTGAGTTAGAGTTCAAAGAGACATTTTTGGAGAGTTCAAAGAGACATCTTTATTGAGTACACAGAAATTCCTATGACCAAATTATTTTTCACTTTGTATAGAATGGCTCAGTGAAGAGAAAAAACTGACATTGGTGTTAATGCAAATTATTGGAAAGTAAAGAGGTCAGACAAGTGATTATTTCTAGCTGAAATTTTGCTTTTGTATTTTAAAGATAATTAACTGTATAAGGAACTTTCATAAAATTTTCACCATTTATGTATTTGAATTTATGGCAGGTAAAATGAAGTATAAATGGTATTTGAAAATTTCATGAAATTTGAAGGTCCCATTAATATCAAGTTTACTCTCTCTCAAGCTACCTTCTATTTACTCATAGACAAGCTACATTAGTCTTTGCTTTTTACTTTTGTTACATTGTTTGGCTCTTCCAGCCTCCTTCAATTTTTCAAGTCTTACCATATTTATGTACCAGGCTTTATTTTTATTTTTCCTTTATTTGAGGAAATATTAATTCCATGACTAAGTATGGCTCTATTTTTTAATTGAGAACCTCATTCTCAATGAGAAACAACATTTACCAGAAATATGCATGGTGTGTACATGTGACCCTGTATTGATTTCTACCCCCCACCCGACCTCCTTACTAGATTCTAAGTCCTTTAAGTACAGAGTCCATATTGTATTTTTCTCTACCACTCAGACTGGGATGCTGCTGGTAATTTCCAAATATTTTTAACTGATAGATTTATAAGGCCAGTAGAACTGCTTGGGTTATATATCTTAATGACTCCTACTTCAGTGATTCAGGATAAATCTCATCAGGGGAGAAACAACTTTCACTTTAAATTCAGTGTAATTTTAGTATTCAACAGGAGCTTTGCCTTGACCTTTCCTTGTAATTGCCTGAAGACATCCTCAATGATTACATGGTTCACTCAGAGGCATTCTACATTAGTGTCCCATAAATCATTGATTTTAAGACTAAAAAAACTGAAAACTAAAAAGTTTGCCACTCTCTTTTTAAAGTACAATGACTGGGTAATTTTATCCAAAATCAGAGTGGGTAGGTGTGTGCGATGGTTAATGTTATATGTCAGTTTCTCTGGGTTATGGTGCCAAAATATTTGTTTCAACATTATTCTAGATGTGTTCTGTGAGGATGAGATTAACATTTAAATCAGTAGACTTTGAGTGAAGTAAACTATTTGATACATGTTTATATTGCAAAATGATTACCACAATAAGCTTAGTTAACAAATTCTTCAACTCCCATAATTACATTTTGTTGTTGCTGTCATTATAGTGAGAACATCTACTTTGATAACAAGTTTCAAGTATATGATACAGGCTAAGGTGATTGATTAAAAGATGACTGACAGAGTAGAAGACCTTAACTCACCTCCCACAAGAACAATAAAATCAAAACTATCTCCTGAACAACCATCAATAAATAATATTGGAACTTACCAAAAAAAGATATTCCACTTCCAAAGACAAAGAAGAGATCACAACAAAATTGTAGGAGAGGCACATTCATGATATAATCAAATCCCATATTTCCTGGCTGGCAGTTCCACAAACTGGAGAATAATAATATCACAGAAGTTCTCCCACAGGTGTGAGAGTTTTGAACCCACATCAGCACCCCAGCATGGGTGTCTGGCATTGGGAGAAGGAGCTCCACAGAACTAGGGGAAAAGAGAGTTCACTTTTGGAGAATGCACAAGCTCTTGCATGCACTGAGTCACAATGCAAAGCAATAACTAAATAGGAGCCTGGGATAGACCTACCTGCTGCTATTGGAAGGTCTTTTGGAGAGGCAGGGAGTAGGTGGGGTCTGTCTTGGGACATGAAAGCTAGAGGCAAACAGATCCATGAGTACTCATCTGAAAGCTGACATCTTATATGGGACATTCGTAACAAGACCTGACCTCACCCAACAGGCTATAGGCTAGGAAGCTTCAGACCCAAACTAACAGAGGGGGAACACAGTTCCATGCATCAAAAGACAGGGTTCCTAAAGTCTTTCTGAGCCACAGCACATCTAGACATGCCCTTTGACCTGGTCCTGCCTACCAGAGGGCCAAGACACAATTTTACTCACCAATGGGCAGGCACTAAGCCCTCTCACCAAGAAGCCTGCAAGCCTCTAGACAAGCCTCACCCACCATATGGTGGACACCAGAAGGAAGGAAACTATGAACCTGCAGTCAGCAGTATTGAGTCTGCAAACACAGGTCAAAACCTACCCTGAGACCAGCTAGTCCCTGGCCCTTGGGCGAGGAGAAAGGAGTGTACCGGTGAGACACATAGGACATCCCCTACAGAAGGTCATTTCTCCAAGATTGAGATATATGACTAGGCAACTCCATATGTAAAACTTCAAATAGAAATTTAAACAAAAGGAGATAGCAAAAGAATATGTTCCAGACAAAGTACCAAGACATAACCCCAGAACAACTAAATGGATTGGAGATAGGCAATCCACCTGAAGTTTTAAGTAATGATCATAATGATCCAAGAACTCAGAAAAAGAATGACACAGAGTGAGACGTTAAAGAACAACCAGAGTCGAAGACTATGACAACTGAAATGAAAACTACACTAGAAGGAATCAAAAGTGGAAAAAGTGAGGCCTAAGAATGGGTAAGTGAGCTGGTTGATATCACTACCTTGGAAGATAATAAAGAAAAAAGAAGCAAAAAGCAGAGGAGCATTTAAGAGACCTCTGGGGAAACATCAAACTCACAAACATTTGCGTTATAGGGGTACCAGAAATAGAAGAGAGAAAGGGCCTGAGATGATATTTGAAGAGATAATGGCTGAGAATTTCCCTAACGTGGGAAAGGAGACAGTCATCTAAGTCCAAGAAGTGCAGAGAGTACCACATAGGATCAACCCAAGGAAGAACACTCTGAGACACACATAGTAATAAAATTGACAAAGATAAAAAGAAAATATTAAAAACAACAGTGAAATGCAACAGTTTATATGTAAGGGAATCCCCATAAGGTTATAGGCTGACTTTTCTGCAGAAACTCTACAGGCCAGAAGGGAGTGGCATGATATATTTAAGGTGATAAAAGGGAAAGACCTACAACCAATAATACTCTACCCAGCAAGGCTATCATTCAGATTTGATGGAGAAAACAAAAGCTTTACACACAAACAAAGCTGAAAGAATTCAGTATCACCAAACAAGATTTTCAATAAATGTTAAAGGAATTTCTTTAGATGGATAAGAAAAGCCTACAACTAGAAACAAGAAAATTACAAATGGGAAAGCTCATTGGTAAAGTTAGGGAATCATCCACAAATGAATATGATACCTAAACCAATAACAGTGAGAGAAGGATAGTACAAATGCAGGCTATTTGAAATGTACTTGAAATTAAGATATCTGCAACTTAATACAATCTTGTATATATATGTAGACTTCTATATCAAGATATTATGGTAACCGCAAACCAATAATCTATAATAGATATAAACACAAATTAGAAAAAAGGAATCCAAACACAACACTAAAGAGATTCATCAAATTACAAGAGAACAAAAGAGGAAGTAAAGAAAAAAGACCTATAAGATAAATCCAAAACAATGAACAAAATGGCAAATATAAACATACATATCAATAATTACCTTAATTGTTAATAAAATAAATGCTCCAAACAAAAGATATAATCTAGCTGAATGGATACAAAACCAAGACCTGTGTATATGCTATTTATGAGATACCCACTTCAGATCTTAGGACACATACAGAGTGATAGCAAGAGAATGAAGAAAGAATATACTACAATGCTACAGTCATCAAAATAGTATGATACTGGCACAAAAAACACACATAGATCAATGGAACAGGAGAGAGAACCCAGAAATAAACCCGGGCACTTATGGTCAATTAATCTATGACAAAGTAGACAAGAATATACAATAGAGAAAATACAGTCTCTTCAATAAGTGGTGATGGGGAAACTGGACAGCTCCATGTAAAAGAATGTACTTTGAACATTCTCTTAATACCATGTACAGAAATAAACTCAAAATTTAAGACCTAATTGTAAGGCTGAATAATATAAATCTCTTAGAGGAATACAAAGGTAGAACTCTCTTCAACATAAATTGCAACAATATCTTTTTGGATCTACCTCTTAATGTAATGAAAATTAAAAAATAAACCAGTGAACCTAAGTAAACTCAAAAGTTTTTACACAGAAAAGGAAACCATAAACAAAACACAAAACAATCCAAAGAATGGGAGAAAATATTTGCAACTGAAGCAACCAACAACAGATTAATCTCCAAGTTATAAAAATATCTCATACAGCTTTAAATCTAAAAAAGAAACAACCCAATCGAAAGGACAGAAGATCTAAATAGACATGTCTCCAAATAATACATACAGATAGCCAAAAGCACATGAAAATATGCTCAACATTGCTAATTACTGTGGCTATGCAAATCAAAACTACAGTGAGGTATACTTCTCACAAGTTAGAAGGGACATCATTAAAATTTGACAAATAGCAAATGCTTGAGAAAGTATGGAGAAGAAGCAACCCTCCTATACTGTTAGTCAAGTATAAACAAACACTATGGAGAACAGTATAGAAGATCATTTAAAACTAAAAGTAGAAATACCATTTGATCCAGCAATCTCACTTCTGGGCATCTATCCAAAGAAAACCATAATTTGAAAACATACCTGCACCCCACTGTTCATTTCAGCACTATTTCCAGTAGACAAGAGAGGGAAGCAACCTAGATATCCAGAGGAATGGATGAGGAAGATGTAGTACATATATAATAGTATATTACTCAGCCATAAAAATAAAACCAGAATAATGCCATCTGCAGCAACATGGATGGACCTAGTGTTATCTTATTAAGTATAGTATTTCAGAGAAAGAAAAATATCATATGCTATTACTTATATATAGAATCTAATTAAAAAAAAAAAACAGAAATGGGAGTTCCCATTCTGTCTCAGTGAGTTAAGAACACAACATAGTGTCTGTTAGGATGTGGCTTCAATCCATGACCTTGTTCATTGGATGAAGGATCCTGCATTGCCACAAGCTGTGGTGAAGGTCACAGATGTGGCTCAGATCTGACACTGATGTGGCTTTGGCATAGGTCAGCAGCTATAGCTCCAATATGACCCATAACCCATGAATTTCATATGCTTCAGGTGTGGCCTTAAAAATAAAAAAGCAAAACAACAACAAAAAAATGGAAACGTAGAAATGAATTTATTTACAAAACCGAAATAGGCTCACAGACCGAAAACAAACTTGTGGTTACTGAAGGGGAGGTATGTGTCTGTTGGGAGGGAGGAATTTGAGGATTAATAAATATATAATACTATATATAAAGTAGATAACCCACAAGAACATACTATATAGTACAAGGGACTCTACTCAATATTCTGAAATAACCCACATGGGAAAAGAACCTGAGAGATATATACCCTGAAAGAATGGATATGTATCTGTGTATAACTGCATCACTTTGCTGTATACCTGAAACTAAGGCAACATTGTAAAGCAACTATACTCCAGTATAAAATAAAAAATTAAAACAAAAAAAGTAATCATATGATTTTTATCTTTCATTATATTAATATGGTGTATCACATTCATTGATTTGCTCATGTTGAACCATCCTTGAACTCCACTTTATCATTATATCTGATCCTTTTAGTTTGCTACTATTTTAATCAGAACTTTTGCATCCAAATTTCTGAGGGTATTAGCCTGTAGTTTTTTGTTGTTGTTGTTTTCATTTTGTCCGTTGTAGTGTCCTTATCTGGCTTCAGTATCATGGTAATTGGTCCTGTAAAATGAATTTTGGAGTGTTTTTGTCTTGTCAATTTTCTTGTAATGTTTGTAAAGGAATGGCATTCATTCTTTAAATATTTTGGGGGGATTCACCCATGATGATTTCTGGTCCTGGGCTTTTATTTTTGGGGAGGTTTATAATTACTGATTTAATCTCCTTGCTCATTAGGCCATTCAGATTTTCTATTTATTCATGATTAAGATTTTGTAAATTGCATGTTTCTGTGAATTATTTCATTTCTTCTAGGATGTCCATTTTTCCACATAATGTTCATAGCAGTGTTTTGTAACTCTTACTATTGTGATAATGTTATATAAGTCTCTATGTTTGAGACTGGAGAGACAGACTCACTCGGCTTTAAAGAAGTAAGCAGCCATGTTATTAGAGGACCATATAGACAGAAACTGAGAGAAGCTGCTGTCTACTAAGTGTGGCCTCCAGCCAATACCCAGCAAGGTGATCTGGGCCTCAGCCCTACAACAGAAAAGAACTAATTTTGCTGACAATGTGAATGAATCCTTAAGAGGATCCTGAACTCATGTGAGAACATGGCCTAGCTAGCATTTTAATTTCACCCTTGTGAGACCCTGAGCAGAAAATCTCCCTGCACTGAGCCTATAACACTGACCCACCTAAACTGAGATAACAAACAGATATCCTTGTACCTGCTAAGCTTTAGTAATTTGCTATACAGAGAAAAAAAAAAAAACTAATACATTATGTAAGGACTTTTTCTAGCATGTACTTTTTAGAGCACTAACTTCAAGCTTAAATTATCAGGAAATGAGGATACAGTCAGCAGTTAGGTTCTAGATTCTAGTTTAGACATGGTTAAGGGAGCAGCTTACACTGGTGATTAGAACACGTGTTCTTAAATCTTTGCAGTTTGAATCTTGACTTCATCAATTACTAACTCTCCCACCTTGGGAAAGTTGCTTAATTGTTCTTTCTTTCCATTTCCTCATTCTAAAAATTATGTACTACATAGTAACATACATATCACAAGGATAACTAATTATTAAATGAAATAAAACATGAACAGTTATAATAATTCCTTCAGACTGTAGCATATTATAAACTAGTGCTTATTTAAGGAAAAAAAAGTAAACTATTCCCCATCCAGATAAGTCAGATAGGAAATGGACAAGAAATGCAGGGGACAGGTGATAAATAGGTAAGAAAAATGAGGATGATAGATATTCTTAAAGAAACTGGTAAATAAGAATTGCACATTTCTGACATTGAATGTTGTTATTGGGTGAATTTTGGCCATTCAAAATTCATATGTTGAAGTCTACTGCCCAGTATATCAGAGTGTGTCTATATTTGGAGATAGGTCTTTAAAAAGAGGGGATTGAGTTAAAATGAAGTCAGTGGGATGAACCTTAGTCCAATCTGACTGGTCTCCTTATGGGAAGAGAAAAATTGAACACACAGAAGGACTCTAGGGTTGCTCACACAAAGGAAAGACCATGTGAGGACACAGTGAGGATATGGCCATCTGCCAGCCAAAGAGAGACCTCAGAAGAGCACAATCCCGCTAGAACTTTGTGGACTTAGAGCCTCCAGAACTGTGAAAATATACATTTCTGATGTTTAATCCACCCACGTCTGTGAGAATTTGTTGTGACAACTGGAGCAGATTAAGACAAGAATATATGATTTTTTTCTTTATTTTACTTCTCAGATGCATTCCCCTCTACCCTGCTCTGACCAACCTAAGGATGACTCTTACTTACTTCAGCTCTGAATTTGTGGTTGGCACCAAGGCTCCACCTTTCACTGGATTCCTATAATCCTTTCACTATGAGACTTCTGATTTTCCTGAGTTTCTTGATGCTTCGACTGCCCATGTTTTTTTGTTTGTTTGTTTTACTTTTTTCAGTTGTTTATGTGTTTTGTTTGGGCTGGGCATGTGGCATGTGAAAGTTCTGAGGGCACGCATTTAATATGCGTTGCAATACTGACAAGGCCAGATGCTTAACCCACTGCACTGCACCGGGAAAATTCCTCATGGTTGTTTATTTGTATGTTTGTTTTTCAAACTGCCCATGACACCTGAGATAAAGTCTGTTTCCTATAAGAATCTAAGAGAGAAGGAGAGCTAAGTTACATGGAGTAAATGGTAGGCAGAGAATATGAAGATAAAATGTCATTTGGGGGAAATAGGTACATGCAAGCAGAATAATTTCCTTAAACTGTTGAAGCTCAAGGGTCTATCAGTAAGGAGTTTATTAGCTGAACTGATCCCTGTGGAGAAGTAATGAATTGAAAGGCAGCAAAGAGAGTTCACCCTTGCGCTCTCACCCCACATTTACTCTTTAGATTATGTCATGAGTCCCAAGGTTTTAAATATCAAGGTGTAAAATATTAGATAGATAGATGATGGATAGGTAGATAGATCTCTCTCTCTCTCTTTTTGTGTGTGTGTGTGTGTGTGTGTGTGTATTTAGAACTCTTACATGAGGGTTCTTAGTAACAAACAATAGAAACAAGTTAGCTAGTTCAAGGAAAAAGTTATTATAGGATATATGGTTTTGCTCAAGGAATCATCTGTAGGACCTGAGAACTAGGCTTAGAGGTTTCTGCTGGGCCCTAAACCACACACTTCTCCAGTGTATAAACCACTGAAGTCATACTGTGCTTATCCTGCCAGCCAGGCAGGCACTCTGGGCACTTGTGGAGCTTTTCCAGGCTTCCACTGTCCCCTGAACTGCCCTCACTTGGATGGATGTACTAGGCATCTGCCTCTTTCTCATGATTAGTTGTGTGGTTTAGGGTTCTCTTTATTCTTTCATCACTCAAAGTTTATTTTCCCTTTACATCTATTCTTTCCTCTATCCAGAAAACCATCCTCCTTTTCTTGACCTGAATCACTCTTAAATCCCCCAGGTCTTAGCACAACTATTCTTGCCAAGGGAATTTGTCGATGAACATTTTAACTTATACTTGTGACTCATCCAGAGATTCTTCATCCCCTTATCTTATTTTTTCTTAGCAGTTGTCACTGTCTAAAACCATATGACTTAATTTTTTAATTTATTATATTTTTATCTATCACGCTATTAATATTTAAGTTCTATTAGATCAGTTTTAATAGATTAGATTATGGTTCTTCTCTGTCTTGTGCATCTCTTTTTCCAGCTGTGAGAATACTACCTGGCATAAATAGATACTGCCAATATTTTGTTAAGTGAATAAATGAAGGACTCTGGAGGCCTAGGGGAAACAATGCTTAACCCTGGCCATCTGGCTAGGAGTGAAAGAAATGACTTTTCATGGGTTCTAACATTTGAATTCGATTTTAAAGGATGAGGACTTTTTCAGGCAAAGAGATATGGAAAGATATCAGGAATAGAGTAACACTTGCACAGATGAAAGGCACAGGGTGAGATGCACAGTGAAGAGCTCGTGGTGCTGGGAGCAGGGAACACATATGAAATAGGAATAGTAGCCAAGAGTCTAAAGGCAGGTAGGCTCCAGATTGTCAAATTTCTGTATATCAGATTTAGAGTTTATATGTTTGACATTAGCACAAAATATGAAAGCTTTCAAAGCAGGGGCCTGATATGATCTGATGTATTTTAAGGCAATGATTCTCAAATTGTGTTCTCTGCCTCCATGGGGGTTCCTAAGACACATTCAGAGAGTCTCCAAAGTTAAAACTTTTTTTTTCCCCATAATACTGATGTTATTTACTTTTTATCACTGGTCTGCTATTTGCACTGATGTTTGAAAAGCAATGGTGGGTAAAATTCCTGATGATCAAGTTAGGAGTACCAAATAGTACTGGTAGACTTATACTCTTGCAGTTAAAAACAAAGAACTAGTGTCAATGAAGAATGTCTTTGGTGAGATAATACAAATTATTGATTTTAATAAATACTGACCCTTGAGTACATGTCTTTTTAATAATCTGTGTGTGAAATGGAAAGTATACATAAAGCATTTTTGACAGAAACCATAACTGTCTCAAGGCAAAACTATTTTGTTGGAATGTCTAACTGAACTTGTTCGTGGAAAATAATTTTTACTTGAAAGATAATGCTTGCATATGTATACTTGGGTATTTGACACAGATATTGCAAAAATGAATGAAGTGAGGCAGTCACTTCAAGGAAAACAACATAGAGTATATTTGTTGCAAATAATAATGTGTTTTCAAAGAAAAATTGGAATTTGGGAAATTTTGTATTTGCTTCTGCTAGTTAATGGCTTCCTATTATTTAAAGTAATTTCTGAGGGATTTATGGATATTGGTTTACTGATATTTTATAATAAAGGTGCCAACATTTAAAATATTGGCATAATTCAATGAATTAAAGTTTTCCAAATGACTATTGCACAATGCTCAAAAAAATAGTGCATGGGTAAAATCCTTTAAAATGAAAGATAAATGAATGGATTTTAATGGAAAAGATTATAAAAAAATAATGGATTTTTTTTGTATTCTTTCATTACATCTAACTTTTAAGAATCTGTCTTGATGTAATATCAAAAAATATTTATAATTTGGAAAGACTAAAAATTACTTCTATTTTTCCATCTACACAGCTGTTTAGTCCATGGCCTCTTCATATATTTTAACCACATGAATCTCGATGGGTTGAATATAGATCTTGATGTGAGAATTTCAATTGTCTTTCATTAGGCCATATATCAAAGAAATTTGCAAAAATGTATAAGGATATGTCCTCATTGATTTCTTTTTGTTTTAATTTAGTTTTTAGTTATGTTAACATAGGATTAATTTGTTATTGCTATTTTAAATTAGTAACTAAATATTTTTTAAATGTTTCAACATTAATTTCTAGTAAAAGAAATCTTCAATTTACATTGTACTATGCTAACTGAAACCCATGCCTACTGAAACTGTCTTGACTTTTTGCACAGCCCTGTAGTAACTCAGGTAAAATTTCTCATAAACTTCAGCTGGAGTTAATGTGTCAATATACAGAGTGAGGTTTACTGATAAAATAAATATTGATATAATCCACATAAACAAAAATTTTGGGGGGTCTTCAGTAATTTTTAAGGGTATAAAGTGATCCTGCTACCACTGTTTGAGAACTGCCATTTACAGAAAGATATTCAGATGAACAACAGCCTGCTTGTAAAGAAAGTAGAGAAGTTGCTGGGGTAGCTACCCCTCCCCCAGAAAGAGAACGAAATCATTAACTCAACTGATACTTCAGGGATAAAGAGGAAAGACAGGATTTGAGAGACTTTGAGGAGGTTCAATTGGTGGAAATTTATTATTGATGTCTAATTTTTTAAGCTGGGTTCTTAGGCGAATGAAGGGAAAACTATGGACTTTTTTGTTTGTTTGTTTGCTTTTATTTTCTTCTTACAAGATTTCTAATATATTAAGCCTGCAAGGGTATTTTTGGGTCCAGTTACTGACCGTGCTGAGGCTTCTCTTGAAGGAATATTAGAAGATGAAAAAGCCTTCTCATTTGAGAGACTCTCTTTCTTGATGTGAGCAAGAATTGTAACCTGGTGTTGATTTAAAAACCTCCTTTTTTTACATCTATTTTACTGGAAAATTCTTGGTATGTAGTGAATATGTAGGAAATTTTTTTTTAACTTAAAGATTTAAAAAATTTTTAAGGCAATGTTGGTAAGCAGATTCTAAAGGAAAAGTTAAAATTAAGGTGGGACATGAGGTAAAGAGTCATGTTCCTGGAGTTCCCATCATGGCGTAGCAGAGACGAATCTGACTAGGAACCACGAGGTTGCAAGTTCGATCCCTGGCCTCACTCAGTGGGTTAAGGATCTGGCGTTACCATGAGCTGTGGTGTAGGTCACAGACACAGCCTGGATTGGGCATCGCTGTGGTGTAGGCCAGAAGCTGTAGCTCTGATTACAGCCTTAGTCTGGGAACCTCCATATGCCACGGGTGCGGCCCTAAAAAAAAAAAAAAAAAAGTCATGTTCCTAATGGTGTTATTTTTCCCCCTCAATCCCTCTGATTTACAGCCTTCGGCCTCAGTCACAGTCTGTTGCAATGTCTGAGTCCTTGTCCCAGAAGACTCCGCTCCCACGCTTCCTCTGGCCATCTGGAACAGAATTTCTGCACCTAATTGACTCCATGACTCTTCTTTTCCCATTTTTTAGCTTCCTGTTTCTTTTTTTTATGTCTGACCTCTCACCTTCCCTCTAATAAAATAATCACATTCTTCCTTCTCTTTTCAAATCCTTAGTCATTTCCCGACTTTAATGTGGCCATTTGTAACCTTCTCAACCCTCTTCCAAGTAATAGCTTGAGATGTCACCTATGAAATACTTTCTCATCAGATTCTTATGGTTTTATGTGAATTCATGGTCACTGAGTTAAACTCGTTATAAGTGATGGCATGAAAAAGCAGCAATGTTACCATTTTTTATAAGCCAATGCACAAAGCATGAAGGACTAAACCTACTTTATAATTTTAATGCAGTAGATAGTTTATAAGCATGTTTATCACTATCTTTTTGGAACTCACAACAGCTACACACAGAAGGCAAGGCAAATATTACAATCCTGATACTATTTTTTTATTTATAGAAGTAAGTGAAAAATATTCCATGATGCCTAAGATCGTACTTTGCAGAGACCCTAAGACTCGGGTTTTCAAGGTCTCATTTTAGTGTTCTTTTCCCCCGTTCTTGACATTCCTAAGAAATTTAGAAATTGTTTAAAATGAGATGGATACAATGAATCAACCAAAGAAAAAAGTACAAGGTACTTTTCTTTACCACCTATAAAGTGTTTTATTTAACAATAAAAGCTCAGTAATTTAAATCTCTTCTTTTCATCACTCTAGTAAGGTCAACAGCCCTAACTGATGATCTTCTAATGTTTTCTAAGCACCTAACAGTCCCAAATATGAGTCACATCTTAAGAGCAGAAATGCCAAACATATGGAAATAATTCACAGAAAAATGATACTTAGGATGGATAAATGTAGGTATGAAAAAAGATTAAAGGAGCATGTATAATTAAGTGGTTAATTGGTAAATAATAAGGAGAAAAAAGAGGAATGTCATGAATAGTCAAAAGGTAAAAATCCATCCCACTCTTGGGCATATATCTGGACAAAACTCTACTTGAAAGAGACACATGCACACTCATGTTCATTGCAGCACTATTCACAACAGCCAGGACATGGAAACAACCCAAACGTCCATCAACAGATGATTGGATTAGGAAGATGTGGTATCTATACACAATGGAATACTGCTCAGCCATAAAAAAGAATGACATGATGCCATTTGTAGCAACATGGATGGAACTAGAGACTCTCATACTGAGTGAAATGAGTCAGAAAGATAAAGACAAATACCATATGATATCACTTATAACTGGAATCTAATATCCAGCACAAATGAACATATCCACAGAAAAGAAAATCATGGACTTGGAAAATAGACTTGTGGCTGCCTGATGGGAGAGGGAGGGAGTGGAAGGGATTGGGAGCTTGGGCTTATCAGACACAACTTAGATTTATAAGGAGATCCTGCTGAGTAGCATTGAGAACTATGTCTAGATACTCATACTGCAACAGAACAAAAGGAGGGGGAAAAAAATGTATACATGTAAGGATAACTTGATCCCCTTGCTATACAGTGGGAAAAAATAAATTAAAAAAATAATGATGTGCATAATAAAAAACAAAACAAACAAACAAAAACCCACTCTGAGGTACCACCTGACACCAGCCAGAATGGCCATCATCAAAAAGTCTACAAACAATAAGTGCTGGAGAGGGTATGGAGAAAAAGGAACCCTAGTACACTATTGGTGGGATTGTAAATTGGTGCAACCACTCTGGAAAACAGTATGGCGATTCCTCAGAAAACTAAATATAGAACTATCATTTGATCCATCACTCCCACTCCTGGACATCTATCCAGAGAAAACCAGGACTCGCAAAGACACATGTACTCTGATGTTCATTGCAGCACTATTTTCAACAGACAAGACATGGAAACAACCTAAATGTCCATCAACAGAGGAGTGGATCCAGAAGAGGTGGTACATATACACAATGGAATATTACTCAGCCATTGAAATGAACAAAATACCATCATTTTTAGCAATATGAATGGACCTAGAAATTATCATGCTAAGTGACGTCAGCCATAAAATGAGACACCAACATCAAATGGTTTCACCAACATGTGGAATCTGAAAAAAGGACAGACTGATCTTTGCAGAACAGATGCTGACTCACAGACTTTGAGAAACGTACGGTCTCCAGAGGAGACAGTTTGGGGGGTGGGGGGATGTGTTTGGGTTGTGGGATGGAAATCCTGTGAAATTGGAGTATTATGATCATTATATAACTACAGATGTGATAAATTCATTTGATTAAATAAATAAAAATAAAAATAATTGAAGAATTCAAAAAAAAAGGTAAAAATCCTATTTCTGGACTCAAAGTTAGTAATGATATAATATAACCAAAGAAGATTCAAATAAGGCTATCTTAGTTGGGGGAGAATAGTGGAATCAGCAAGTAAGAGTATCCTAGGGGAAATAGTAAACATTATCATGCCTTACTTAAAATAAGCTATCAAAAACTGGGTTTGAATCATAAATAATATCCAAATCTGTATGTCCTTCCTGGTGAGTATATTTAGCTTGTTGATACTTTTCTTTTGTTTACCCTTGAGAACACAGGAAACCCTGGACAAGTGCTCTGACAGTTCTTCATCTTGCTAACATATGTTACACAAAGTTATATGAATTCAGGTTTAACTAGGGCAACAGCGAAGACTGTAAGTCACTAAATACCACCAAGGTATTTGATACTAAGGGGCTTTCTTCCTTATCCCTGTATTCTCGGGGCACTATATTAGGAAACATGCCATTTGCTAGAATAAAACATCACCTAAGGAATCATTGTGATATCTTAAAAAACATCTGCTCACTCACTGAAGACTTAAGTAACGGAAATCAAAGAATAAATTTTCCTTTACTTGAATCAAGTTCACATTTTTGTATTTTTCATCTATGTGCTATCACCTCCTTTTCTCTTTGACTTCCCTTTTGCTTGCCAGAAAGTGATGTATGAATTTTTCAGAAGCTATTCTTTCCAAATTCTCAGCCAACTCCTGTTTAAGATTACATTAGCAGGTCCTCTTTTGTTGTCTGTAATGACAAATCATGGTCTTCATGGATTATGTATGTTTATAGTTATGTGGCATAGGGAACTAATTTTGATTGAAATAGACTTTATTGTTGCTGAGCTTAACTTTTTGTATAATTTTGATGTTGTGTATGCTGTGAATACAAATGTATTCTCATTTTATTCCAAACTGATTGTATTTGGTCATATGATAATATGATCAGAGTTTATGGAGTGCTTATTAATTGACATGCACTGTATTAGTCACTGGAGATACGGAAATAAACCAGATGCCTTACCTCCTCCATTTTAGCTCATTGTTGCCAAGCTGTAAAAGCACTTATCACATCATGCTATCATTATGTATCTGTACTAGAGGGAAGCACTGTATGTCATGAAGATGAAGGATGAAACAACTAACTCCACCTATATAATAAAGAAGTTTTCCTTGTGGAGAGTATACTGCTGCAGCAACAGATTCAATTTATCTAACACTTTCTGGCTAACAAAATATATTCTCATTTGGTCATTTTTAAAAGGTATGTGGTGGAGTTCCCATTGTGGCTCAGTGGTAATGAACTCATGTAGTATCCATGGAGATGAAAGTTTTTGATCCCTGGCCTTGCTCAGTGGGTTAAGGATCCAGCTTTGCCATGAGCTGTGGTGTAGGTCACAGATGCAGCTCAAATGCTGCAATGCTGTGGCTATAGTGTAGGCTGGAAGCTGCAGCTCCATTTTGACCCCTAGCCCAGGAACCTCCATATGCCACAGGTGCAGCCCTAAAAGGGGGGGGGGCTCTGGCTTAGAGATTATTCATTGCTATTGCTATGTTTTGTGCTTGAGAAAGCAGATGTGCGACATAGTTTATGAGACTGAGGTCACAGAAATGATACGGCAATGAGACCTTAGCCTAGATTTTCTATATAGAAGAGGAATTCTTCTATTGTTTCATATATAGAAGCCATTCTTTCTTGGATTTTTAAGAATCCATGTTTTATCATGGCAAAAGATAATACTACATCTCAGAGTTCTATATGTAAATGAAAATCGAAGAAAAATACTTCCCATCTGTAACTTACATTTTCACCAGAGGGTCTGTTGAGAAGTTCTTTAGCATTACTTGTAGGTATCTTCTAAAGACTATGCAGCTTCCATCTATTTTTTAATTCATTTACCTTGACTCACTCTAAGAACATCATCTACTTTTCTTCACATACACCTTGACACTGACCTCAACAAAACAAACATTCTGTTGTGTGCTTCTGCATGTCCTCTCTGTTATTAATTCCTCTAGTGAACTGGTGCCATTTTTTAATATTTTTCCATTTAGGGTAAATGTGCACTTCTAAACAAAGTCTAAAGGGAGATTTGCTTCTATTACAGAATAAAGGCACAAAGACAAGCTGGCCATTATAGCTCTATGCCTGACAAGAGAAATACATCAATCATTTTCTAAGTAGGTGAGTAAAAATACACAAAAATATAATTGAAAGAATCCTACTTAGTATCTGTTTATGCAAATCTCTAAACTCTCTGATGCTTCATCATGTCCCTGTAGGGGGATAGAGAGCCAAACAGTTCAGAGCTGTAATTAATTGGGCAAGTGGAAGTCTTCACTTTAAGCTTTATAGATGCCTGCTCTTAAAATCGGGGACCAGTATTTTATATTTTTAATGCAATATACTCATGTCTGTATTCTTACTCATAATGCCCAGAGATTGCACCCAATGGAATATTTAGTTTTTCATCATGGAACTTGTCATTGTGAATTGTCACTGAATAGTTGGGTTGAATGTCATCCATAATCTAGAAGAAATATTAAATGGCATTTCAACACAAGTGCTAAGTGTCTGTGACAGTAGAGGTATTTCTCAGTGGCTGATGGAGTGATGTGACTATAGACTGCCTAACTGAAACAGACTTGGTAGAATAGTTTCAATTATGTAACTAAAGAAAGATTTTGGACCAAATGCAGCCTCATCAAATGCAGTTCAGTGAGATTGAAAGCAGGTGTAAATGTAGTGGAACTGAGAATTACAGACCATGTAATTTGAAAATGTTCATTATCCAATATACTTTGAAGATTATAGACAGGGTCCAGCCTTGTTAAATAAGTTGCCATAAAAAGTGCATTTTGGGCTAAAATCAAAGGAAGGACAAATTATCACTGTTGTATTTTGTTTCAAAAGAAATTAAATGTACCATGTATCAATGTTAGAAATAATTCACATATGTTATTGTGGCAAAATGTTTTTTCCCAATTTAATTAGCTGAAATATATACATAAAACTGAAGATAATTTTTCCAGTTTCTTTACCTATCTTGACTTTGATTTAATATTATTTCCTGGAACTAAAGACTCTCATGCGGAGTGAAATAAGTCAGAAAGAGAAAGACAAATACCATATGATATCACTCATATCTGGTATCTAATATACGGCACAAATGAACCTTTTCCACAGAAAAGAAAATCATGCACTTGGAGAATAGACTTGTGGTTGCCTGGGGGGAGAGGGAGGGAGTGGGATGGATTGGGAGCTTGGGGTTAACAGATGCAAACTATTGCTCTTGGAATGGATTAACAATGAGATCCTGCTGTGTATCAATTGGAACTATTTCTACATACTTACAACACAGCACGACAATGGGAGAAAAAATTATGTGTAACTGGGTCCCCATGCTGTACAGTGGGGGGGAAAAGTGTGTTGGGGGAAATAACAATAAAAATACATTAAAAATTATTTTCTTTCATTTCCAAAGATATATTGTATTTTAGTTATTTATTTAACAGATATTTGTTGAATTCTTGATAGTTGTTTGTCCTCCGTAGAAAATATACCAGGACAAATATACTGGGTATGCTAAGAACCACCCATGTTAATAAATAGTTGTCCTCTCTTGAGAATAAATTTAGCTGTGTGAATTTATCAATAAATCCTAAAATAAGAAAATATATAAAAGTTTTTTACTTCCCTAGAAATTATCTTCATGAAGTGTGGAAGTACTGGTAACTAGTAGACCTAAAAACCCAAGAAACCCACACACCTATAGTAAATTAATCTATGACAAAGGAGGCAAGAACATACAGTGGAAGATACTCTCTTCAATAAGTGGTGCTGGGAAAACTGGACAGCTGCATGTAAAACAATGGAAGTAGAACACTATCTAACACCATACACAAAAATAAACTCAAAATGATTAAAGACCTAAATATAAGGCCAGATAATATAAAACTCCTAGAAAGATATGCAGAATGCTCTTTGACATAAATCACAGTAACATCATGTTTGATCCACCTCCCAGAATAAGGTCATTAAAAACAAAAATAAACCAATGAGACCTAACTAAACTGAAAAGCTTCTGCACAACAAAGGAAACTGTTAAAACAAATTAAAAAAAAGAAAAGACAACCCCAAAAATGGGAGAAAATCTTTGCAAAGAATGATGCAAGAGACAAAGGCCTAATCTCCAAAATATACAAACAACTTGTATACTGATACTGAGTTAAATAAGTCAGAAAGTGAAAGACAAATAACATATGATATCACTTATGTCTGGAATCTAAAATATGGCACAAACGTTCCTATCTACAAAACAGAAATAGATCATGGCCACAGAGAGCAGATTTGTGGCTACCATGGTGGAGAAGGGAGGAAGTGGGATAGACAGGGACTTTGGGGTTATGGACGAAAATTGTTACAACTGGAATGGACAGACAATGGAGTCCTAATTGTATAGTACTGGGAACTATGTATGACTGTTACAACTGGAATGGACAGACAATGGAGTCCTAATTGTATAGCACTGGGAATTATGTATGACTGGGTCACTTTGCTATACAACAGAAATTGAAGAAAGGTTGTAAATCAATTCCATTGTAATTAAAAAAAAGAAAAATAGAAGAAATAATGAATCCATGTAGTTTATGAACACAGTATTTATGTAACCTCAGTCTTGGGAAGGGTTGAGTATGACAAAGAGAGGATTTGGTAAGGAATCCTGAACTCATTGTGGCATGCTTATTTAGTGAAGTGGTGTGAGTGAAGCAATTTTGAACTATTTTGCATTTAATATTGGATCAAACTAATTAGTCACTGTATTGTCTCTGCTGGGAACCAGGGTTCTCATTCAAATGTACAATTGGGGAAGGTATTCCTGTGGAGGATTGGTATGAATTCATATTTCCTAAAATACATATTTATTTGTCTGTATATATATTTATATGCACATGTAACTATATATGTTTGTCACTGTGTGTATATTAGGCATACCTATTTCTTAGATATGGAAGTAAAGACACCCACTGGCAGTGAGTATACCTGGTGCTGTGGTCTTAATCTATAATACTTTTCCTCACTAAAATAAATGAAAACTTCAGAGAATAGATTATTTAAAGGCTGGGACAGAGTAGGTACAAGATGATAAGGCTCATTTTGCTCTAACAGAACAAAAGCAGGTGCCCCTCCCTGCAAATGATCTGGGAAGGTCACAAGGGCATAGGAGACAGCTAAAAGGGGCTCTGAAGGGCCAGTTGTGGCAGTTTGTAAATCAAAATAATTAAGTGTGCTAATGTTTTTAAACCATGGAAAAATAAGAATTCATGCCTACATTAACAAGATGAATGAGCAAAGAAATAAATGGAGAAGAATAGAGAATTCTTGCCTAGAGTAGAATGTAATGGTTTGCTGATAAGTGCAGAGCAAAATCATTATTTTGTAACTATCAGGATAAATTAGATCAAGCAAGATTCATCAATGAATGCTAAGCCAGGGAATTTTTTTGATAAGCATCAAGATATGTACATGGACTTTCAGTGTCTTCCCATGGACAGGTTATTAGTTGCAAAGGGGAAAAAAGCAGTGAGTAAACAGTGAAGAATTCTAAGAACACTTGGGCCAGGTGATAACTAACAAGGGAGAGGTGGTCAGCTGTGGCTCTGTATGTGACACGCTGAGAAGGACACAATGTCCTCTGTGCAATATCCCAGCTGAGAATGCATACCCTTAATTTAATCATGAGGAAATATTAGACAAATACACAATAGGAAACTTTTTTTCAAAAGGAGAGGGTGAATTTTTCAAAATATGTCTATATAGAAAATATAATGAGGAAATATAATAAGGTCAAATGCTAATGATAGGTGCATCTGGGTGAAGGATATATGGGTATTATATGGAAGGATTATATATGTATTATATCCCAATAAAAATAAATCTATGTACCATTTTTTTGTAAGTATTTTTACCTTGACATAATTTCCAAATCAAAAATAAAAAAGTATAGTCTGGTAGTCAACACTTCCTATTTACAAACAAAAAGCTGAGCAGTAATTGAGGATTTTTCTTGATTGATCAAATTTTCTTTTTATAGACATGAGAAGAAAACCAGGATGACCTGAGATTAGAGACAAACCAATCAGCCCAAAGATAAGAATAAAAATAAACTAATTAGAAAATCATGCTTGAAAAAAAACTATATGTTTAAGATAATTGCAAGGAATAATTTAGGAAAATTCTAATTTACACTGTACTAGAAAATTTTGTAAAAGATATTGAACATTTTGCAAGCTATTATATAAACAGAGAAAACAGAGGATAAAATTGCAATTTCTGGAAATCAAACACGTGTTTGCCAGGATGAAACAGTTAAATAGAAGCTGTGGAAAATAGACTTAAGCAAATCTTTTCTATCAAAGAACAAAATTTCAAAGATGAAAAAAATCTAAGAGAAAAAGTTAGGACATATGAAACAATATGAGAAACACAGGCAAATATAAGGAATTTAAACTTATTATAAAAGCTTTCTCCAAAACAGAAAACAACAAAAAATTAAGATAGTGTGAGACTGGGAGAAGAAATCAAAGAAATAACAAAAAAAACCACTTCACTTATCTGAAAAAAAGTTTCATAACATTGAAGACACATAATGAATGCCTAGGACAATGAGTGACAAAATACATGCATAGACATATCACAATGAAATTGTAGAACATAAGAAGTAAAAAGATACTAAAAACTTCTGAAAGATATATAGAAAAAAAGAACATACAGATTTCATATAAAGGGCAGAATGCCTTTCATACAATATCAAATTACCAAAAGATGCCAGAAGACAATGTAGCAGTGCCTTCAATATTTTAGAAGAAATAAATCATCAAACAAGAACTTGGGGCAATAATTTTTTTTTACATTACCTCCTTTGAATCCATTATGAATTCTCAACTTCATCAAAACTGAAAAAGCAGATTTTATGTAAGAGTGTTTCAAGAGACTTGGACGACAAGAAAGAAATTAGATCAGGAATTAAAATAAATCCCAAGATTATTTCCATGTGTAAATTCAAGAAAATAAGTTACTTTCATAAAGAGATTTAATTGTACAGAAGCACAAGTTTCTTAATCATTAAGAAAACATAACAAATAAGTAGAAACTCTAGATAAATAAAAACTATGCAGTAAATTTAGGGTCTAATCTTTTAAAAAAAGTGATGATTCATATACATAGTATTAAGATAGAAGAGCAGTTCTATGAATTACAGTAAAGATAGTTGTGTGAACCAACATCACATTAAATATACCTCTTCCCTCATCCTAACCATTTTAAGTCAGCTCCTTTCCTTTCTAAAAAACTGAACTATCCTTCTCTTTTAAAATTTTGCCTTTTCCAATTATGCTAAGTGAAATATCAGACAGAGACAAATACTGTGTGATTTCTCTTATATATGTAATCTAAATCTTTCCATAAATGCAACAAACTCAGAAAAAGAGGTAAGACCTAGAGGCTGTAGGATGGGGGAGGGAGAATTGGAGGAAGGTAGTCAAAAGCTATAAACTTCCATTTATAAGACACATAGTATTAAGGTTGTAATGTCCAACATGATGACTATAGGTAGCTCTGCTGTATAACATATAAGAAAGTTGTTTAGAGAGTAGATCCTAAGAGTTTCCATCACAAGGAAATGTTTTTATTTCTTTTTATTTTATGAGATAATTAATGTTAAATCTATGGGAGTAATTTCACAACAAATGTAAATAAAATCATCATGCTGTACCTTTTAAACTTATCCAGTGGTGTATATCAATTATCTTTCAGTAAAACTAGAAAAACATGTTTTGCCTTTTCCTGAATGCTGTATGTATTCAATCATGGAATATGTAAGCTTTTAGGTCTGGCTCCTATCGCTAACTGTAATGTTGAGATTTATGTATGTTACTGCATATAAAAAATGTTTGTTCTTTTCATTCCTCTATGGGATGGATATACCACACGATTTGTATATCCATTCACCAGCTGAAGAACTTTCTGGTTGTTTCAAGTTGTAAATAATTTTGAATAATGCCATTGTAAATATTTGCATACAGGTTATTGTGTGTGTATGAATTTTATTTCTCAAATGATGAATGATGGCTGAGCATTTTCTGTGTGCTTATTTGCCATCTACATGACTTTGGTGAAGTGTCTGTTAAAATATTTTGCACATTTTTATGGGGTTGGTTTCTTATTATTGAGTGTTGAGAGGTTTTTATGCTGGATACAAGTTTTTCATTACATATGTCATACACAAGTATTTTCTCCTAGTGTTTGGCTTGTTTTCCTTTTACTTAAAAGTGTTCTCCAAAGAACAAAACTTATAATTTTATTCAATCCACTTCCTCCATTTTTCTGTATCTAATAATTGTTCGTAAGAACATTTTTCCTATTTTTTCTAAAATTTTTAAGAGTAGCACCTTTTGCAGTTAGCTCTGAGGTAGTTTCAAGTTAATTTCTGCATCCACTGAAAGACATGGGGTTAAGGTTCATTAAGAGAAGAGATTGAGAATGCTAAGAATTAGATCACATCAGACTGTGAATTCTAGAGGTCACTATGCAAAGTTTGAGAGATTGAGGAGGAAAGGAAATTAAACTTGGATTAAAGGATATAAGACATATGAAAGTGAGAATCCAGTAGTAAGTGCCCATAGGGTGTGTTGTGTTTCCTGTATTCACTGTATAAACAATGAGGTGAAGCACAGCTCACACAGGTCTTATATAGATATTCCTGTATAGGGTGATGAGCACTGGGATGTACCAGAATCAGTCTGTGTGACACCTCAGATCATCTCTGCCATGCCTGAAACCTCAATCTCTTCTTTTGCTTCCTAGCCAGATGAGTTCGAGAAATGGCATGTCATTCTTTTGGTCCTTTGCAAGATGGATGCTACTTTTATTGCCACCACTATCTGTAGGTAAGCCCTACGTGACAGAGGTGGCAAACATAGATCCACAGAGGCTCTTGGTCCCTCAGTGGTTAACCTCAGGGCATAGTCACACTCCATAACAGCAGAAGTAGTAAGGCTCTGTGGGATAGATTTTGATCAGTTGGTGATGGGGCAAAAGAGATCTAGCAGGTGAGTGCATCTTTCTTCCTTCCCCAGGTTCAGAATATTCCAAGTACTGTGAAATGCAGTAATTTCTTACAGCCTTCTGCAGATATGTATGAGTCTGAGCAATGAGTTATAGTTATATTGAAGCTGTGGCTAATTTGGTAAATATCCTTATGTATTTTCTTTCTCTCTTTCCCTGCCATACTCCGCTTTCTCCCTCACAACTGATTCTCTTGGATTGCATTCTCTGATAAAGGGTTACTATGTAAGCATTTGCTTCTTATTCTGTGTTCTGAAAAACATAGGCTAAATCACTGAAAAAGAGAGAGAAGTTTTCTTAAAGAGTAAAGGCGTTCCCTTATTTAGTCCCTTACTGAATGCGGCCGTTGACAGACCTGGAAAATACACTCTGGAAACTCAGCCAATGGCTCTGTGGAGACTGGCAAGTAGCTAAGTGGACAACCATATCAGAATGTTCATATGTAACCCAAGGGAACGCAAAGATAGGCATATGCATGATGCACCTTTCCAAAAGAGCACATAATATTTAGGGAGAGAAATATTACAAAAGAGGAAGGTGGGGTGAAACTCAAGTATATTGTGGTTAATTTGGCCAGTTATTATTTAAATTCTTTGAAGTTGTCTATTTACTGCCATGCCAAGTTTTATGAAAGAGGAAAATGAGGTAAAGAATATTTCTCAGTGTAGAAAAGTTGTTAGAAACATTATTCAATGCTACTAATTCTCAAAGATCCATGGTAAATATTTTATCAATTTGTACTTGGCCTTCGTTTTGACTCATTAACTCTGATACAAAAGTGATTCCTAATGCCAAAAAAAAGTTGAGACAATTAACTTCATGTTTTTGGAACTACATTATAATAAAGTTATGCTGTATTGCCTACATTACCTTCCTATTGTTGTGAACAAGGTATTTCAAATTTAGCAGTTTTAATGTAATACTCCCCTATCAACTCACAGTCATATAGGTCACAGGGGTGCGCTTGAAATACCTCATTGCATCCTCAGGGTTTTACAGGTGTCAGCAAGGCTTGGGGGAGAATTTTTTCCAAGTTCACTGAGGCTGTTGGCAAATCCAGCTCCTGAAGTCTGTAGGCTTAAGGTCCCATTTCCTTGTTGGGTATTGGCTATGGGTTTTTCTCAGATCTTAGATAGTGCTCCCATTCCCTGCCACCTGCTTTGCCTTCCAGCCTCAATCTTCAAAACTCTAAAGCCAGAGATAGAGAATCTCACTCACATGGAGTCCTCATGCAGTAGTTTCTTTTTCCTTTAAGTTCTCACCTGATTAGGTCAAGACCAAGGAACTTAATCTCCCTTCACAAGCCTTACCACAGGAAGGATATGTCAGCATGAGTCACTGGGGTTAACTTAGAGTGTGACTCCCTACACTGAATCATGTATTTAGGGTACGGAGCAAAAGAGAAGTATTTTTTACCGGTTAATTTAGAACAAAAAGTTCATTTATTGTTTCTCTAATGCTGTGTGAGAATACTGGAGGTGAATCATGGCTAGTGACAAGCCACTGCTGCGGTCAGTCATAGTGGGATCCTAAACTGCACTGCTTTTGTAGTTCAGGGAAGAAAAGGGGTCACATGAAAAGAAACAGAAGATATTGCAAGTATAAGATAATTTCAATATGTAAAAGGAATTAGAAAAATACAAAATTATTTTTTATCTTCCCCCCCCTTCAGACTCTTTCCTTCCACTCTTTTCTGAGGCACTGAGTCTGGCTTCCTGAGTCTTGACATCTCCCTCAGACGGATGTCTCTTATTGAACCATCTACAACTAATCCAATGCTAATTGGATAATTAGTAAACATGGGTTAAGAGGGCTTATGAAGATGTCTCCTTTATACCTGCCAAAATACATTTTTTGATAGAGGTCTTTTACATCTTAATCAGGACACCTTGATTTTTTTGTAAAGATAATGGTGATGATGAGGCTGGTGGTGTTCTATGCAGTTTTGAACCTGATTCATTAAATAAACTGGATTTGGTATGATGCTGGAAGGAAATAACAATTATTTTTTACATATGCTATTTTTAATCAGCTCTATGGTTCATGTGTTTCCTCCCAGAAAAAAATCTAAGACATTCTCACTGCTTGTCTTGACATCCTCAAATAATATATTAATGGTTCTATTTTTGAAGCAATAAAAAAATTCCTCCAGTCCATATGATATAAAAACTACAAGCTATCATCCATCTTAAAACCCCTCTCTTGAGCTTTCAATTTGTGGTTGGTTCCTGCTCCATTGTTGTTACTGAACAACAAATTACTTTAAAACTGATCTGTCTAAAGAAAGTATTATATCTTGCTTATTGCTTTATGGATCAGGAATGTGAGAAAGACTCAGCTGCACAGTTTTCACTTGGATTTTTTATGCAACTCTGGGTAGATGCTGGCTGGGATAAGCAGCCCTGTGAAGCCTCACCTGGATGGATGGATGTCCAAAATGACTCACCCATCCAGCTGGCAATTGATGCTGGCCATCTTCTATGTGTTCAGCTGTGGTTGTTGGAAAGGATGCCTGTATGTGGCTGTTCCATGTGGCTTGAAAACTGAGCAACTATTTGGAGTTCACAGTTCAAAAGAAAAAAAAAAAAAAGGTATCTCTTAGAAGAAAACTAGAAGATGCATTGCATAACTCAGCCTAGGAAGCCATATAGTGTCACTTCTGCCAAACACTTCTGATCAAAAGATTCATAAGCCATGCACTTTGAGAGAGTGAATATCCTACTTCTTGCCTCGAGAATAAAAATGAAATTTGTGGCCAGAAATTAAAGCTGTCACAGCTCCCTTCTATAGCACAGACATCTTGCTCACCAGAACCACATACAGAACCACTACCTCATGTCAGTGTAAGGTAAGCTGGCTCCCACTGCAGCCTGTTTCCTCTCCTTACCCGCCCTTCACTCAGGCCTGAGCCTTGTCTAATCATCTGCAGGCCTTTAATTTTAGGTGTCAACAGGTGCTTAGGTATCAGTCTATACATCCACAAAAATTCAGTGATCATGAGAAGCACTCCTCTTGGCAGTCTTCTCCCATGATGTGTGTGTATGTGTGGGTGTGGATGTGTGCACTCACACATACTAACAGGTCTTTCTGAATAAATCTCAATAAGACCGAAAATTTTAACTTTTATGATGAACTTTACTAATATAGTAGGCTTGAATCGTGATGGACTAAGTATCCCCAAACTGGTTCAAAATCTCTTAACATCCTATAAACTAAATCTGGCAATCCACTGAAATACAAATAGCATCATATGATTCATTGTGATATCAACTAACAGATCTCTACTTCTAATTTTCCAGATTCCTTATTTTTCACTTATGCAGATAACTAAAAAATAAAATATCTAATACTACCTCTTAATAATACAACATTTTTCTATTTTCTGAAGAAAAAATTGCCTTCAAATATGATGCATCTTCTGTTCTCCCCTCAAAAAGTTTCAGTATTTTGTTAGTGACAGTAGAAAGATCCCAATGAGCTTCAGCAAGCAAAAAAAGAATGCCAGCAGTTTCTTAATAGGCAATATCTTTTTTTTTTTTTTTGGCTTTTTAGGGCTGCACTAGCAGCATGTGGAGGTTCCCAGGCTAGGGGTTGAATTGGAGATACAGCTGCTGGCCACAGCCACAGCCACAGCCACGTGGGATGCGAGCCACCTCTGTGAGCTACACCAGAGCTCACCTCAAGGCCAGATCCTTAACCCACTAAGTGAGGCCAGGGATCGAATCTGCAACCTCACGGTTTTCAGTCAGGTTTGTTTCCACTGTGCCATGACAGGAATGCCTTAAGAGGCAGTATCTTGATAGAAGCTTAAATGTACTCGTAACTTTTGCTATATTAACATAAAAGTTTATTAAAGGTCATACAGTGCAACAAATGACTCATATTGGAGTTTTATTTGAAGATAGAATAATTCCCACAGCAAAGAAAACCATAAAAAAATGAAAAGACAATCCACAGAGTAGGAGAAAAACCATTTGCAAGAAAAAGGTATTTCTCCAAAGATGACAAACAGATGACCAAAAAATACACAAAAATATGCTCAACATCGCTAATTATTAGAGAAATGAAAATCAAAACTATAATGAGATCTCATCTCACACCAGTCAGAATGACCATCATCAAAAGTCTACAGGAGTTTCTGTCATGGCGCAACAGAAATGAATCTGACTAGGAACCATGAGATTGTGGGTTCAATCCCTGGTATTGCTCAGTGGGTTAAGGATCTGGCATTGCCATGAGCTGTGATATAGGTCGTAGACACGGCTCGGGTCTGGTGTTGCTTCAGCTCTGGCATAGGCCAGCAGCAACAGCTCTGATTGGACTCCTAGCCTGGGAATCTCCATAGGAACCACAGGTACAGCCCTAAAAAATACATAAAAGCCAAAAAAAAAAAAAAAAAAAAAAAAAAAAGCTGGAGAGTGTGTGAAGAAAAGGGAAACTACCTACTATGTTTGTGGGAATGTAAATTGTTGAAACCACTATGGAGAACAGTATGGAAATTCCTTCAATACAAAATATAGAATAACCATATGATCTAGCAATCCTACTCCTGGGCATCTATCCGGAAAAAACCATAATTTGATAAGATATATGCACCTCAGTGTTCATTACAACACTATTTACAATTGCTAAGACATGGAAGCAACCTAAATGCCCACTGACAGAGGAATGGGTCAAGATGTGATACGTATACACAGTTGAATACTACTCAGCTATAAAAAGAAGAAAATAATGCCATTTAGAGCAACATGGCTGGGCTTAGAAATTATCATACTAAGTGAAGCATGCAGAGAAAGACAAATATCATATGATATCACTTATATGTGGAATCTAATAAAAAGTAATAAAAAGAACTTATAAAATAGAAACAAACTGACAGATTTCAAAAATCAAACCTGTGGTTACCAAAAAGGGAAACATGGTGGGGAGGGATAAATTAGGGGGCTGTGATTCACCTATAGGCACTACTATTCATGAAATAAATAACGAACAAGGACCTGCTGTATAACACAGGAAAATCTACTCAATATTCTGTAATAACCTATATGACATAAAAGAATGACTATATATTTATTCATTATGTATTCATATATACATATTCAGTTTGTTGTACACCTTTAACTAAAAATTATTACAACATTGTAGGTCAACTATACTCCAAAAATTTTTAAAAATTAAGCCTGGAAATTGATTCCGCATATTTATTTTCTTAAAATTCAGTACACACTGCACAAAGCATGGATACAGAAAATAGCCAAATAGCACTTCACAGCCTCAATCCGTACAGCTCCCTGGAGGTTTAGAACATATGCCAAGGAGACACCACAGTTTATGTTGGTACATAAAATCATCCATATTTTAGAGTAGTTGATTTAGAAAAACTTGGCACTAATAAAGAAAAGAATTCATATACCAAGAAAAAAAATAAAACTTTATCTAGAAAATGTATCATTTATTATGCAAGAACTATGAAATGATTCCCAGAAAGGAATTCCCAGTGAGCAACCCTAAAATGCTTGCGAAACAATGGAGAACACATTCAAGTTAAATGAGAAAACACTTTCCTCCTGGGTTGCTAAACTCATATTAATAATGTGACTTTGGACAAGTATGAATAATTTTTAGTGTTACTAAATGCAGTAAAGTTTCTTTAAGAGAAACAGGTGTGATTCTATCTTCCGGAGATTTCACTTTAGAGCATAACACACTATTGATAGCTCATAAAGCAGAATGCTTCTGCCGATGGCCATAGGCCTCTAGAGAATGGACAGAGGTTTCTATTATCATCCAGAAGGCAGATTGGATCATCATCAGTCTTATTTTTCTAAAAGCATGTTGCAATGGCTGAACAAATTCCTTTATAGTAATTCCTGATAGCTTTGAGAAGATCCCAGTTGGGAGATCCATTTGGGAAGAAGAAAAGAATCTGTAGTTGCTGCCATTGTGAAGTTGCTGCGTGTAACTTCTATTAACTTCAACTCTTTAAAAGCTAATGGATACTATTGTATCATGAGTGTGCAGTGTTCAGGGCTATTAAAAAATATGGCATTGAAAAATAAACATGCCCAGGTCCTTTATTTCATGCACAGAATTTTGTATCTCAGAGATAGGTAAGAAAGTGAGCTTCTGTCTGCTGAGGGGAGCCAAGAATGGTTTCCAGAAGAGGGAATGTTTATCACTCCTGCACATCTGAAAAGTGCCAATTTGGATATATGCTGGGGTAAACAATTTAATAAAACATACAAAGGAGAAGAGACAGTACAAAGAAAAAAAATGAAAATCAAAGAAAGATAATTTAACTAAAACCAGATACAAATGTAAAGTGTATTAATTCACAAGATGAAGGTGTAATAATCGGGCAGAATTTAAAAGTCTTTATAGAAATCTGTTTTGCCATGGATTGGAGGATCATGCATAATGCTGTGTGTTTCAACTGCATTTTCCTTTGGAGTACAGTGGATAGAAGTCATCTCACTGTTGTATTTTAATGGTCCTAAGGGCTTTGCTTAAATTAATGCCTTCTACATTAAATTTAAGCAATTTCTTTATAAATAAAAGCTTATAAATTGTCTTGTGCTGCTTCAAAAGAATCTGTATACTCTCAAGTTATTTAGACACGTTCCAAGTGGTCTACTTATGTAATATTGGTTTGTAGACCATCTATTTCCTTTACAGAATATTCAGAAAAATTTGGTCCTGTTTATCTATCCAAAGTATTATAAATGATATGTAATGGGGGGTCTTATGAATTGTTATATTCAATTTCAGTCATTTAAAGTTAATGTAATGTGATCATCAGCCTGGGATAATTATGTTTAAAAGCGAATTTCTTGTGAATATATTTTGCACTGAGTGGTATGTGTTTGTGTGTGTGTACACGCTCACATGGACATATGCATGAATGGTGGCATAAGAGGGTATCTATTACGTTTAATATTTTAGCACCATATATTAGTCTTTTAAAAATATGAGCAAATTTTTATTCATTATAATGTTATTTGAATTTTTCTTTTCACCTCATATTTCATCTTATTTTTCAAGTGACGTCTACCTAGGAATAATGCAAGATAATGGAGCAGGTATGAATTTTTAATTACAAATTCAAGTGTTTTTAGACATGTAACATCCCTTTATTTCTTTAACTGAACTGAACTTTAGTTTATTTAGCTATACTTGAAGGATGTCTGACATAACAGAATACCACAGACTAGGTGGATTCAGAATGGGAGTCTGGCAGTCTGAGATCAGTGTACCAGCATATCTGAGTACTGGGGAGGGCCCTTTTCTGGGCTGCAGATCACCACCTTCTCCCTGTGTCGGCACATGAGAGAAGTTGTGCCCTTCTTCTTCAAAGGAATAGTCTGGGGTATCTTTTCTGAGGGCACAGATTCTGTTCATGAGGGCTCTGCCTTCATGATAATTGCCTTCCAAAAGCCCACCTCCAAATACCATCTCATTGGGGATTAAATTGCAACATAGAATGTTGGGGGGCACAAATATTTGGTTTAGGTCAGAGGGAAAAGTTAGCCTTGTATAATCAAGGTAATTCACTCATTTTTAGTCTTACAACTGTGTCTTTTTGGCAATAAATATATGATCAGGACAGGGTTTTTGCCTCACTATCCCTCTCCTGTTCTTGAGGATGGCATCAAAATTCTGGCCGCAGCTTTGGTTAGAATATACATGTTTTATCTAATCAAGGCAGAGACACACCTCCACTGACTCTGGTGAAATGGACATTTCTGCCCATGATCCCAGTTGCATTCTAGCAGCTATGGCCTCCACCTATATCGCTACCATTGGCTCCAATTTCCAGATCTTACATTTGTTCTATATTATCTTGTCTCTAGACTCTTACTTACCCTGCTTCACTTCTAGGAAAACACAGTTTATAAAGAATCCACTTTCCTCTGTGTACAGTTTATAAAGAGTCCACTTTTCCTCTGTCCTTAGATTCTTAAAATATTCTAATAAAAATTTTATTATTCAAGAGGGCCCTATGAGATTGATTCAAAGTATATGACCACATCACTTTTTTTTAATTGCAGAGGTTCTTTTCAGACACAAGGAAATTTAGTTTCTTATAAAAGTAAATTGCAAGATGTACAGTTATAGAAGTGATTAAGTGATTAACTATCATAACATATAAAAACAATGCACTGGAAAAATATGTAATTAAAGGAGGCAAGACCTCCTGGATGGTAGTTTAAGAAGCTTGGTGGACCCTTTCTCCCACAAAGCAGCAATTTAAATTGAAAATGTTATTTTAAACGAACAACCAAAAAAACCCAAACCAGCAGTTATTCAAAGTCTCTGGAAATTGTCCTAAGGACAAACAGCAAATGGAGACACAGTCATTAAAGAAAATCTACTGAATCTCAGTAAGAACATAATTATGGAGTTTGAGCCATAATCTGATCCCTTACCACCCAGAATATCCCCACCTCTGCCAGCTGTTCATTATAGAAACTCAACCCTGAGTGTCCTGCAACAAGCAAGTGAGGGCTAAAAGCATGGGGCTCCCTCTCTCTCCCATTATCCACTTTGGAGATATGATTTCACCACAGAAATGACATGCTGTTGGGGTTTCTCATTCTCTCCCATCCAATGTGCAAAAGTTCTATTCCAGCCAAGTAAGACTGAAGGGTCTAGGTCTCCTTCCCTCCCAAACCCATGGAGCAGAAACTCTATTCAAAATATGGCAGGATGAGCATAAAGAGGCTCCAGTGGTCCCTGCACAAGATTGCTTGTAGGGTGGAAGTTCCATGCTGGAAGAGTCAAACTGGGAAGACCAGAAGTTGTTACCCTCAACCCTATGACCACTCATAGAGTGACGATGTCACTTCAGGAAAATGTAGCCACCCACCTCCTAAATTCCAGTGCAATAGTTCTGGGATTCTGCTCAGAATAAATGCAGGTTATAGAATTAATGGGAATGAATTTAATTGAAACAGATCATGGAGAACTGCATGCCTAAGAGCACTGGAGATTTTGAGGGAGAACAATTAAGAGGAGGTTGGTAGCTCCATGATACCATCAAAATGATAAAGCAGCTATAAGTTTACTAGAACTAGAAAAGAAGAACAAACTAAAACCAAAATTATAAAAAAGAAGGAGATAACAAAAATCAGACCAGAAATAAATGAAACAGAGAATAGAAGAAAAAACAGGAAAGACTAATAAAAGTAGGAATTTTTTGTTGTTGTCATTTTTACAAACAAAATCAATGAACTTTTAGCTGACTCAGCCAAAAAAAAAGACTCAAATGAAATTACTAATTAAAGAGGAGACATTATAATTTTTTTTATCACAGAAATACAAAGGATCAAAACAGACTACTGTGAACAATTCTATGCCAATAAATTGGACAACCCAGAAGAAACAGATAAATTCCTAGGAATATCCAACCTGCCAATAATGAATCATGAAGAAACAGAAAATATGATTAGTCCCGTAAAGATAAGGAGATTAAATCAGTATTCAAAAACATCTCAGAAAAGAAAACCCCAGGTCCAGATGACTTCATGGATAAATTCTATCATAGATTTTTAAAAGAAATTATGCCAGGACTTCTCAAATTTTTCTCAAAATTTTAAGAGGAGAGAAAACTCCCAAACTCATTTTATGAGGCCAGCATTACTCTGATGCCAAATCCAGATAAGGTCACTTTAAGAAGAGAAAACTGCAAGGTAATTTCTTTAAGGAATATAGACACAAAAACTCTGAACAAAATACTAGCTTACTAAATTCATCAGTACATTAAAATGATTATACACCATAGTCAACTGGATTTACCCGTGGGATGCAAGGGGTTGTTCATTATATAGAATCAAACAATGTGATACACCACAATAATAAAATGAAAGATAAAAATCATATAATCATCCCAATAGATGCAGAGAAATTATTCAACAAAAATCAACATCCTTTTATGATAAAAACTCTTAATAAAGTAAGTATAGACTTAATGTACCTCAAGATAATAAAAGTTGCATATGACAATCCCACAGCTAACATTACACTCATTGTTGAAAGGGTGAAAGCTTTCCCTTTAAGAATATGACAAGGATACCCACAAACAATACTTCAATTCAGCATAGTACCAAAAGTCCTCACCAGAGTAATCAGGCAAGAAAAAGAAATACAATTCATCCAAATCTGAAAGTAATTAGTAAAACTGTGTCTGTGTTCTTATGATGTGATCTGGTATACAGAAAAACTTAAAACTCCACCAAAACGCTTTTAAAACTCATCAGTGAATTCTGTAAAGTTTCATGATACAAAATCAACGTACAAAATGATTTGTGCTCCTGTACTCTGAAATAAACTCTCTGAAAAAAATAAACATTCTTGTTAAGAATAAATTTAACCAAGGGAATTAAAGATCTATACCCCAACAACCATAGATATTGATGAAAAAATTAAAGACAAAAAGAAATGAAAAAGTCCCATGTTATTGGATCATTCAAGTTAATATATTAAAATGTCTACACTACCCCAAGCCATCCAGAGATTTAATACAATCCTTGAAAACATCAGAATAGCACTTTTCACAAAAACATATGGAACCAGCAGTAAGGATACGATTAAATTCAAACCTTCCTATATATTCCTAATGGTACACAACACTGTGTGGGTACTTTGAAAAACAGTTTGTCAGTTTTTCAAAATGTTAAAGATAGGGTTAATGCGTGACCTAGCAGCTACACTCCTATGTATATACCCAAGAGAAATAAAAAAAAAAAAATGTCCATGCAAAACTTGCACAAAAATGGTCACAGCAGCATTATTCACAATATACAACAAACATAACATTGAAAACACCCATCAACTTATGAATGTATAAATATAATATGGCACTTCACACAAAGGAATATAGTTCAGTTATAAACAGGAGTGAAGTACTGATACATGCTACAACACGGATGAATCTTGAAAACATTATGCTAAGGGAAAATCTAGAGACAAAGGCCACATTTCTTACAATTACTTTTACATGAAATGTCCAGGATAGGCAACTCTATAAAGACAGAAATGAGATTAATTTTTACTTAGACCTGGGAGACAGAACAGGAGAAACAGTGGATGAAATTCAATAGGTTTCTTTATGACAGGAAGAAAATATTCTAAAATTAAGTTGGTAGTTGTACAATCCTCTGAATTTACTAAAAATCACTGATATGTACACTTTAATGGGTGAATCATATGATATGTAAAGTAGTCAAACATACCCTTAAAAAGTCAATAATTCAAGTATTTGTTGCTAACAGTTATGCAAAGTTTTCAAATGCCCATCAGTTTTCTAAGAAAGTTTTAATACTTAATCTGCACAATAATTTTTACGAAGTAATTACTAATATCTTCCTCAGTTTACAGAATAGGACACTCAAGCTTACAGCACTTCAATAACTTGCTGCAAGTCAGATGTCATTTAAGTGTTCAGGTTGGAATCTGTACCTAGGCAGTATAGATGGCTCAAAATCACTTGCTTTAAACACACACTTCTGCTGTATTATACTGCTCAGAATTTACATTCTAATTACCTACAGAAATTATATAATTTTAGCAAGATTTCTGGGGAAAATGTTTCCTTCCAGCCATAACTAATTAGGGTAAGCACTAATGTAAATACACCCTGCCCCAGAGGGCCTTCTGGCCTTGGCCATTACCTGAAATATTCTTACCCTCCTTGCCCTTATTTAAATCCAACTCACTTTTCAAGGCGAAGCCCAAAGCCATCTCACTCCTAGGCTAATGTGGTTATTCCCTATCTTGTCCCATTATATTCTTCACATGCCTGTATTATACCACTTATCCCAATACATTAAAATTATTTATTTTCATATCTGTTTTTCACATTAGACTGAAAATCTCAAGCATAAGCAACACTGATGTTTATAACTGGATTCATCAGTATTGCTATTTGGGAAACATCAGACACTCACCCTAATTAAATGAAAGAAAGGATGGAGGCTAGAGAAGAAATATAAGAGAGAGTAATTTCTTGCCCCATAGAATTTAAAATGCAGTGGAAAAATCACACACCAAATAGTGCATAACGACTCATCCAACAGAAAGTCAGGTAGGTGAGCAGTATAGTTTTGATAAGGAACATTGAAGTGCACATTTCCAGGCCATCTAATATACATTTAAATTATAGACTTGCTTCTGGACAACTTTGTATTTTTTATAACAATTAAATCTCACCTTCTTTCATGATTACTATGCAGCCAGGTGTTGATGCTTCATATTAAATAGTAAAGTCAACCTGGAGCATATCATTATCTCTGAGCCAAGGTCAGAATTCTAAAGGTTTTGATTTGCCAGTTCTAATTTTAAAGTATGTTATTCATTCAAATACAGATTAAACATGCCAGAGTTTGATCCCATTGGCATACAATTTGGAAATGGATATTCCAGAAGGTGCCTGGTTTAGTATTTTGAACTAAAGCCTGATGGCCTGGAAATGTCATTACTTCTATAGAAAAAATGATTTACCTGTGTGACTTCTTGATCAGCAGATTATTTTAAAAATAAATCTAAAAAGGAAAATATTGTTCTTGCCAGTATGAACAAAATGTTTTCTTCTTTTATGGTGTGTAACTGAAAAGACCTGCCAAATGCAAATCCTTCTATCCAGCCAGCAGTAATGAGAAGATATGACTCAGATATAGTCAAACCCATTTCTTTTTTTTCTTCTTGGTATTGAAGCCAGCTACTGTTATGTTAATTCTTAAGTCACTTGAATATATTAAGGAAACCATCAGTCATTTGCTAAACAGCCTATCTGATCTGCATTTGCCCCAAAGCTAGAGTTGCTAGAAAAGCACTGCATCCTGCAAGTGCCCAATGTACTCTAGAGATAAAATTTGCATGATGATTGTATTGGGACTTCATTCCTCCAAAAGCAAGTATAATTCAATGCATAAAAAAGCCTTAGTGGATGTGAAACATGGAGCTTATTGACAAAATAACGAACAAAATAACAAGAACAACAAAATAAACTATTTTTTGAGGGTGCATGATAAATTTGACTTTAAGAGACATCATAAAATTATATTGGAAGTGTTGAAGAAAGGGGCTCTCCTCTCCAGTCAAGGCTATGCCTAGGTGATGGTTATGTATGGCAGGAATGTGTTAAAGATGTTAATTTAAAATTTTAATTGTGAAGATTTTGAAAGAAGATGAGGTGAGAGGAAGACAGTCTGGCAAACAGAATAAAAAAGATCAATGAAAGCAGGCCTGAAACTATGTGTGGCTTTGGGGGCTGGCAAAGAGATGAATTGAGTGGTGATGAGAGATGAGGCAGAGTGGTAGGGAGCGGTTGATTAAAGACATTATGCCCTGTTAAGGAGTCAGAACTTCATTCTTCAGACAAGATAAAACCTCAATAAGTTTGTGTGTAAGTTGAATAGAAGATGATGTGGTCAGGTTTTCATTTTATGTAAACTGTTCTGGCAGTGGTGTAGGGTAGGGCTGTTGGGAGGTAATAGATCAAAAGAAGATGATGAGGGTCTGACTGAAGAGGAAAGCAGCAGATATGGGGGAGAAAGAACTAACATGAGAGGCGGAAGTAGATTTGTCTGACAGGAGTTTATATAGGGTGGATGGGAAGAAAGATGTATGAGGAGGTGACTGATGGATAGTAGCATCTTCACTGCCCTTCTTCATCTTATATTTATATTGACTAATGGGATCACTTGTTTTTACATGGAAGATTTTGAAAAAAAATGTGTTTTTTTTTTAACATGATGTGTTTCTAGGTAACTTTGAATTATAAAGAATATACAAGAGTATTCTTTTTTCTTTTTTGCTTTTTAGGGGCGCACCTATGGCATATGGATGTTCTCAGGCTAGGGGTTGAATCTGAGCTACAGCTGCTAGCCTAAGCCATAGCCACAGCAATGCCAGATCTGAGCTGCATCTGCCATCTACACCACAGCTCACACAACTCCAGATCCTTAACCCACTGAGCGAGGCCAGGGATCAAACCCACATCCTCATGGATCCTAGTTGGGTTTGTTAACCAATGAGCCATGAAGGGAACTCCTATAAGAGTTTCTTGCCATGCTCATTTGTTCAAGACCAAAGATCCTTATAGAAACAAAGAAATTGATACATCACCAACATTTAAGGGAGCAGTGTTTTGAAGATATATCAATCTTTATAATACTTAAGCATGAAGCTCTCACCAAAAAAAGTGGCCAGAAATATCACTTTTTTTTTTGGTGCTCTGCTCATGATTTCAGAACAATTATGTTCAGATTTTATGTTTTTCATGGTGTCACATTAAAAACCAGATCAGGCCATAGAACACCATATACAATTTTGCATCCAGGAACCATAATTATATTGAATTAAAAACCTATGATTTTCATCAACTTCAATTTATAGTATTACTTTGTCTTACTTTAGTCATCAACAAAGTAATATTAATTCCATAATATTATTTTAGCGTTGAATTCTGTAAAGCATCAATTGGCAAAGAAGCATTTTACCAGCTCTTATATACCTAGGACTTGGAATGTTAACTTAGCAATAAAACAAATCTTCTCTCTTTCCCTCAAATAAAACTAGATATGTGAACATTTTGTTTAGTGTAATCTCTGCTGAGAAATATGTTTCCTGATGATTTCTAGGGTCTAAACAAATTCACGCTGTTTTTCTTTCTTTAGTGTAGGGAGTGAGTATGTCTGAGCAACATATCCAGATTTACTCTCCTTTGTAACTGTATCCTCCTTCCTGAAGTTGAAGGATGACAGACACCCTGATACACTGTGCACAACTGTAGTGTTGAAACTGAGAGTCACTTTGGTTCACTGTTATTACCCCCAACGCAAGAGTAAAAAACAAATGTCTCCAAAGATGCCACCATCACCTAGGTATGACATAGCTATGCCATGTGTGTGAATTTCCTCAGCAATAGATACGATGATCACCAATGAGGACAAGTTTAAATGTGTGAAGTGTCACACCACTAGCTTGGAATAATTTTTCAAACGTTCAGAATTTGGATGTTTATTCTTCTAAACTGGCCATGAAAGCCTTCCTTTTTGCAAACCAGACCCATGAAAAGTTTCAATTTTTATCATCACTTTCAAGGTACACATATGCAAAAATAATCAAAGAGTAGGAACAGCATTTTCCTTTCATGCTTGTATAACTTAAAAACAGCAATGCAAGTTTGGCTCGTGTACCATGCAAACTTTCATCTTTTATTGGAGCCCATGAGATCAAAAGGATAATGTTATAGAATGATGTGAATGACTGGAAACAAGCTGTTAAACAGTGAATTTGTTCTTTTTTTCTTCTATTTTTTTTGTGAAGTCTCTTTATTAAAAAGGAAAGAAAAAAAAAGGTGTGCTTTATACTACCATGAGTGAAGCAAAGTCTTTTAAAGCTGGTAACATTAATGATAAAATTAAAAGAATTCACACTTATAAACTAAGAGAGGGATACGTTTTAACATTTAGTTTAAATATGTGACTTAAAAAGATTTATCCTCAAATTATTATTTTATTCTATTGTCATAAAGTATTTTAATGTAAAAAAATGTTATTTATGTTCCCTTGCAGCTTCTTTTATGTTAAGAAAAGCAAGATGACCAAAACGTAAAGTTTCAGTCAGCATCAAGAAGGGTATCAGAAGCATTTAATAAGTTGAATGTTCATACTTCCATATTTGGCCTCTTATGATCTCTTAAGTTGGCATATGCACTATAAAGTGGTAATTTGGTATGATACAGAATTGAGTAAAATATTTTGGTACCTGAATTAAAAGAAGTAAATATCTATGAAAATAAGCCATAGAGATAATTTTTTTTTTCTTTTCAAATAAAAATAAATGCTGCATTTACTATGAAGGTAATTAAGGTCAGTTTTGCAAAGTCTAGGGGTATGATTTATATAAAACAGGATACATTTGTATACACATGTAAATCACAGCTATAATGACATGAATATCCTTAATGCAATGCTATTCATATTATTGCTACTGATTTTTACAGAATTATTTTACTCACATGACACTTGTGAGGAATTAGATGTTTCAAATAAGCTCGTTTATCCTTAAAATATAAAATAACATTTATATTATATTTAATAGAACATATTTTATTGAAATCTTAAAATATGCTGCTGCTCAATAAAATCTATATTCTCCTCATTATAGGAGGTGCACAGCTGGAATATATTGTTCAGTCTTACTTGAAATTAAGTATCAATGTTTGCATAAGTTCCACCCAGTGGCTGGACACTGGAAAGATGCCACTTCTAGACCTAACTCAACAAAACTCCCCTTTGTACTCTTTCATTCTAGCTGGAAGAAAGAGGATCTGCCAACTTTGGAAGCCAAGAGTTGAAGATGTAGGAAGCTTCACCTGTGTGTGTCCCAAATTGACTTCATGGAGGAAGGTCTCTCTAGTACTCTGTGTTCCAGCCTAATACTGTTACATGAATAAGAAATAGACTTATTTGTATTTGGACCATTATACATTTTGAAGTCTATTTTGTTATTGCATTTAACCTATCCTAAATAATACATTGATATTTGTTAATAAAAAATAATCCTGAACATAACATTTTTTCTGGAGGTGTTGAGGTCATCATCAAATACTTTTACAAAATAATGTACTTCATACTTTCTCTTCCTACTAATAATGTCCTATTTCTCACTGTCATTCTTACTCTATGACTGTGTGTGTGTGTGTGTATATATATATATATATATATGATTTTTTTCCCCCCTTGGGCCACACTTGTGGCATGTGGATGTTCCTATGTCAAGGGATCTAATCTGCACCATAGCAGTGGCAACACTGAGTCCTTAAGCTGTTGCGCTGTAATAGAACTCGCATGTGGCTGTATTTTTACCTCATGCTTCCTTTAGAATATATAAACAGACTGAAATTCTCTTATCTACGAACCATGTTAACCTGCCTCCTTCCCCACATTTCGATTCAGGTGTATCTTTCCTTCCTGTTTCATTAATAAGAATAAAAGTAAAAGAAGCAATTAGATTGTGCGAATAAAGGCTTAACAAAATCCATTCCTTTTGGGCTTTAGTTTTTGAACTTAGTTTGCTCTTTAACTCTGTGCCTCTGATAACTGATAAAAATATTAACCACATTATCAGGCAATATGTCTGATGACAAAAGTGTCCCCTGATAAACTACATCTGGATTGAATGTAGCTTTCGTCCTTCCTGAGTATGGTGATTCTTGTAACTGGTATGTCTTTTTTGTGAAATCTGAAACCTAACCATACAGAATTCTCATCAGAGATCTCAACTTCTATGGGGCAGGAGTCTTTAAAGTTAGGGTGACTCCTGAACCTCTTGGCATGAACTCACCTCCTAGCTGTTCAGCTGTGATCTAAGATGAGGATAGCTCCTGGGTGGTTCTGTGAACTACCACATGGGCTAATGAAAGGGCTCTTTTTAAGGAATGCTTGATGTTGTTGTCCTGTCAAGCTGTCATTCCCACCACTCTCTCTGAACACTCCAGTCCTAGTGTGGCATGTGGTAGTCTTATGAATCTAAATGTTTAGTTGAAACCAAGAAGTTCCCTGGTGAGTGTTGCATATCTCTAAGCTAATCTCCACTCTCTGTACCATTTGCCAAGTAACCACCCCTCCTCTATGTCTGCAAAACTCTGCATGCATGATAATGTGAGAAAAAAGAATGTATACATGTATGTGTAACTGGGTCACCATGCTGTACAGTAGAATATGACAGAACACTATAAACCAGCTATAATGAAAAAAAATTAAAACTCATTGCTAAAAAAAACCCTCCAGAGGTTTGTTCCCTTGGGAAGGTAAATAGAAGTGTCTCTGGAGTAGGAGAAATTAGACAGCATTGTATATATAGGAGACTTGGTAGAAATAGTGTGTTAGTATTTGTATTCTACTTCCTGAGGCTCCTGAACTATATTTTGCCAACTGGCTTGCAAAATTCTTGCAGAAGATTGAACCATCCCTCTCTGGTGAATTGGACCTGGCAAAAGGAAAGTCACAAACTTATGTGCTTAGGCAGAGCACTTCATAGTGAAAGCTAGTAAACAAATTCTATGAGAGTCTAATAGTCTTTTCAGCATATACTCTTAAATATGAGCAGAAAATTTTAGATTACTCAGTATCTGAATAAAGCCTTTAATAAAAAATTCAAAGACCAAAATAAATAAAAATAGTATCTGAGAAAAATCTTTAGTAAAAATGTATAAAGACCAATTATACACATATGTTTATGCACACACAGGTACACAAAACAACATGAAGGAAAATTATGCCAGGAGACATTCTTCAAATAAAGGCATTAGTAGTAGCTTCAGATAAATGAGATATTGAATCCTTAAAATAAGAACAGTTGCTATTATCAAAGAACATTCAAAGAACCAAACAGAAGCTCTTAAAAAGTTTGTTTAAAGGGACAGCAAAAAGGAAAACTCACAGAATGCTGGAAACCAAGTCAAAGAAATATTCCCAATAGGGAGACTCAAAAAGATTATAATTGGAAAATATGTGAGCGAAATTCAAAAAGGTTAAATACAAAGTCCAAAGAAAGAGATCAAGATGGCAGAGTAGGAGAACACAGAGCTCACCTCCCCCCATAAATGCATCAAAAATACCTCTACATGTGGAACAGTTCTCACTGAAAACAAACTGAAGATTGGAAGAAAGATCCTTCTAAAATCAGGGCTGTACAGAAATATCCACATGGAGTCAGGCAGGAAGGAAAGGAAAGTGATCAGGTCAGGACCCATGCCCTTAGGAGAAGACACCAAAGTGGGGGGGATGGAGTTACACAGGTTTAGAGATCCTCCCTATGGAGTGAGAGGCATGAACTATGTATTGGGAACTCCAGCCATGGAGTCCAACACCAGCAAGACAAGTCCCCCTAGGTGGCTTAAAAACCAGAGTGACTTTTAGGAGGGCTGTATGATATTAAAACTCTATTTGTAAAGAGCATACATGCACATACACATACACTTGCTTACTCTGGAGAACAAGGCTCTGAGCAATCTTGCAGTGCTCCCTGCTAGGGCAAAGACTGTCATTGCTGAGCAAAGTGTGCACTTGTAGGGAAAGTATCTGGCTTAGACATACACTCCAGCTGAATGGGGTGAAGGCAGCCATTGATGGAACTTGCAGAGGCAGTGGATCGGGAGCTCTCTGGAGCTCTGACTGATGTACTGGGAAAATCTCAGCACACATCTCTGGCCTGTTATTGGTGCCAAATCTGGCTTCTCTTGGCTTCAGCACTCCTCCCCTCTGGGGCAAAGGTGTCACTGCCAGAAAAAGGGAGACCTCACACTTAGACTGAAGGGAATCAGCTTGCACCTGACCTTTAGATTTCTGTGGCAGCAACTAGGTCCCTGTCCCCACCTCAATAGGTTGGTGGTGACCACTGAGCATAGGAGAAACTCCAGGTCACACCTGACTCTGACTCTAGCCCCTCCATCTACAACCTTGCTTCCTACTAAGGTTAGAGCTGCCAACACACACTGAGGGAAGATGTTCACTTCAAATCCATCTCTGTCACCAAGGCCATGGGCACACACTTACTGCAGAGGGAAACACAAACAAGAACACAACTTTAAGACCAAGAAAACTGTTTCACCTAATTTCCTTGAGACAGGCAATTTTACACAAAATGAGAAGACAAAGGAATTTGTTTCAAAGAAAAGAACAAAAAAAAATTTGAAAAAAACAACTGATGAAACAGAGGTAAATAATTTACCAGATAAAAGAGTTCAAAGCATTAGTAGTATGAATGCTAACTGAATTAGAGAAGAGGATAGGTGAACATAGTGAGAATTTTAACAAGGAAATAGAAAAAAAAAACAACCATTTGGGGCTGGAAAATACTATAATTGAAATGAATAAAAAACACTAGAAGGAATTGACAGTAGACTAGATGATACAGAAGAAGGCATAAGTGATCTGGAATCTAGAACAATGGAAATCACACAGTCAATACAACAAAAGAAAAACAAATTTAAAATTGAGCATCAAGCATACTAACATTTGCATTGTATGAGTCCAAAAAGAAGAGTGAGAGAGAGGTATTAAAAGTCTAATTGAAAATAATTATGGCTGAAAACATCCTGAAGGATGAAAAGATATCTAGGAATAGAAACCACCGAAATTCACAAACAAGAGCCCAGACAGACGAAAACCAAGACATACCATAGATAAAATGGCAAAAGTTAAAGAGAGGATTCTAAAGACAACCAAAAAAACCCCATAAGGCTATAAGCTAGTTTTTCCACAGAAAGACAGCAGGTCAGAATGGAGTGGATAATGTATTTAAAATTGCTGAAAGAGAAAAAACTTACAATCTATAATACTCTACCCAACCAGATTATCATTCAGAGTTTAAGGGCAGAAAAAGAACTCCTCAGAGAGGCAAACACTGAAATAGTTCATTATTACTAAAATGACCCTAAAAGAAGTGGTCAATAGTCTTCTGAAAGTGGAAAAGAAAAAGCTATAATAAGAAGAATTTATAATAAAGAAAAATACCACTGGAAATGACACATTTATAATATAAACTATGGATTAATCATTTACATGAGCACATATGAGATTAAAAGAAACAAATGTAAAATTAACTATAACCACCATAAACATTATAGGAATAAACATTAGAATATAAAAATGACATCAAAAACACAAGATGTGGCAGAAGGGAGTAAAAAATGTACATATCTTAGAATTAAATGATGACCAGTTTAAAACAAGTAGATATTTCTATAGGTCAACATATATGAAGCCCATAGTAACCACAAATCAAAAAGCAACAATAGATATCACAAAAACTATAGAGAAAGAAAACGAACATAATACTAAAGAAAATCATCAAACCACAAGAGTGCAAACTAAAGGAAGAAAAAGGACCTACAAAAACAACCAGAAAAAGTATCAAAATAACAATAAGTAATTATCTATCAATGATTACTTTAAATGGCAAATGGAATAAATGCTCTAATGAAGACAAAGGGTGGATGACTGAATAAACATTAAAAGAGTCATCTATATGCTGCTTACAAAAGACTCACTTCAGAGCTAGAGACACACAAGGTATGAAAGTCGAGGAATGGATAGAAAAGTTATTTCATGCAAATGGAGACATAAAGCAAGTTGGGATAACAATACTCATATCAGACAAAGTAAATTAAAAATAAAGTATAATTCAAAAGACAAAAAATGGCTTTATATATAATGATAAAGGGATAAATACATGAAGAGAATATACTATTCATTAACATATGTGAACCTAATATTATAGGAATACCTAAATATATACGCAAATATTAATATAGAGAAAGGGAAAAATTAACAATAATGCAATCATAGTATAAGACTTTAATGCCCAACTTATATTAATGGACATATCATCCAGACAGAAAATCAATAAGGAAACTGTTCTTTGGTGAAACATTAGATCAGGAGGATTTAATAGATATCTACAGATCATTTCATCCAAAAACAGAAAAATATACATTACTTTCAAGTGCACATGGAACATTCTTTAGAATAGATTACATGCTAGTTCAAAACACAAGTCACAACTTATTTAAGGGGAAAGAAATTATAACTAGTTTTTTTTTGGCCATAATAGTAAGAAATTAGAAATCAATTATAAGAGATAAATGAGAAAAACAGAAATATGTGGGGGCTGTATGGCTATGTGTGCCTTCTTCAAAAAGAAGAAAAATCTCAAAACAACAACTTAACCCACCATCTAAATGAATTAGAAAAAGAACAAGAAAACTAAAGTCAGCAGAAGGAAGGAAATCATAAAAATTGAAGAAGAAATCAATAAAATAGAGATTCAAAAAACAATAGAGGAAATCAATAAAACCAAGAGCTGGTTCTTTGAAAAGGTAAACAAAATTGACAAACCCCTGGCCAGACTCAAAAAGAAGAGGAGAGAAAAAAATCCAAATAAACAAAGTAAGAAATGAAAAAGGAAAAGCCACAATGGATACTACAGAAATACAAAAAAACCATGGGAGAATACTATGAACAACTGTATGCCAACAAATTTGACAACCTAGAAGAAATGGACGACATTAGAGAATTACAGCCAGTCAAAACTGAATCAAGAAGAAATAGATCAACTGAACAGACCAATCACTAGAAATGAAGTTGCATATGTCATAAAAACATTCCCTACAAATAAAAGTCCAGGACTAGATGGTTTCACAGGAGAATTCTACCAAACATACAAAGAGGAACTTATACCCATCCTCCTTAAACTTTTCTAAAAGGCTGAGGAAGGAACATTCCCAAAGACATTCTATGACACCACCATCACCCTAATTCCAAAACCAGACAAAGATATCACCAAAAAGAAAACTATAGGCCAATATCTTTTTGAATATAGATGCAAAAATTCTCAACAAAATTTTAGACATCCGAATCCAACAACATATAAAAAAGATCATACACCAGGACAGGTGGTATTCATCCCAGGTGCACAAGGACGGTTCAACATATGCAAATCAAACGTCATACACCACATTAACAGAAGAAAAGTCAAAAACCACATGATCATCTCAATAGAGGCAGAAAAAGCATTTGAAAAATTCCAACATCCATTCATGATCAAAACTCTTACCAAAGTGGATATGGAGGGCACATACCTTTACATAGCAAAAGCCATTTACAACAAACCCACAGCAAATATAATACTCAATGGGGAAAAGCTGAAAGCCTTCCCACTAAAATCTGGAACAAGACAAGGATGTCTACTATCACCACTGTTATTCCACATAGTACTGGAAGTCCTAGCCACAGCAATCAAACAAAAGAAATAAAAGGCATCCAAATAGGAAGAGAAGAGGTAAAACTGTCACTGTATGAAGATGACATGATACTATATATAGAAAACCCTAAGAACTCAACGCAAAAATCACTTGAACTGATCAACAAATTCAGCAAAGTGGCAGGATATAAGATTAACATTCAGAAATCGGTTGCATTTCTGTATACTAACAATGAAATATTAGAAAAGGAATACAAAAATACAATACCTTTTTAAAATTGCACCCCCAAAAATCAAATACCTGGATATACACCTGACCAAGGAGGTAAAGGACTTATACGCTGAGAACTATAAAACATTAATCAATGAAATTAAAGATGATGTAAAGAAATGGAAAGATATACCATGCTCCTGGGTTGTAAAAATTAATACTGTAAAAATGGCCATAATACCCAATGCGATCTACAAATTCAATGCATTCCCTATCAAATTACCCATGACATTTTTTCCACAGAACTACAAAAAATAATCTGAAAATTTATATGGATCCATAAAAGACCCAGAATTGCCAAAGCAATTCTGAGGAACAAAAAACAAACAGGAGGCATAAATCTCTCAGACTTCAGGCAATATTACAGAGCCATAGTCATTAAGAGAGTGTGGTCCTGGTACCAATACAGACATACAGACTAATGGAATGGAACAGAGAACCCAGACACCTATGGTTAATTAATCTTTGACAAAGGAGGCAAGAACATAAAATGGGAAAAAGACAGTCTTTTCAGCATGTGGTGTTGGGAAAACAGGACAGCCACATGTAAATCAATGAAACTGCAACACATCCTCACACCATGCACAAAAATAACTCACAATGGCTTAAAGACTTAAATGTAAGACAAGACATCATCAAATTCCTAGAAGAGAACACAGAAAAAACACTCTCTGATGTCAACTATACACATGTTTTTTAAGATCAGTCTCTGAGGGAACAGAAATAAAAGCAAAAATAAAGCAATGGGAACTAATCAAACTAATAAGCTTTTGCACAGAAAAGGAAACCATAAAAAGAACAAAAAGACAACCTACAAAATGGGAGAAAATAGTGTCAAATGATGCAACTGACAAGGGCTTAATCTCTAAAATATACAAACAACATATACAATTCAACAACAAAAAAGCCAGCAACCCAACTGAAAAATGGGCAAAAGACCTAAATAGACATTTCTGCAAAGAAGATATACAGATGGCCAACAAGTATATGAAAAAATTTTCAACATCACTGATTATTAGTGAAATGCAAATCGAAACTACTATGAGGTACCACTTCACACCTGTCAGAATGGCCATAATGACCGGCCGTAATGAAAAAGTCAACAAACAACAAATGCCTGAGAGAGTGTGGAGAAAAGGGAACCCTCCTATGCTGTTGGTGGGAATGGAAATTGGTACAACCACTGTGGAAAATATTATGGAGGTACCTCAGAAAACTACCATATGAACTACCATAGAACTACCATAGAACTACCATATGACCCAGCAATTCCACTCTTGTGCATATATCTGGGCAAAACTTTTATTGAAAAAGATGAAACTTTTATTGAAAAAGATGCATGCACCAGTGTGTTCATTGCAGAACTATTCACAATAGCCAAGACATGGAAACAACTGACATGTCCATCGACAGATGAACTGATGAAGAAGATGTGCTATACATACACAATGGAATACTATTCAGTCATAAAAAAGAACAAAATAATGCCATTTGCAGCAACATGGATGTTACTAGAGACTCTCATCCTGAGTGAAGTAAGTCAGAAAGAGAAAGACACATACCGTATGAAATCACTTTTATCTGGAATCTAATATAGGACACAAATGAACCTTTCCATAGAAAAGAAACCCATGGACTTGTAGAACAGACTTGTGGTTGCCAAGTGGGAGGAGGAGGGAGTGGGATGGATTGGGAGTTTGGGGTTAATTGATGCAAAGTATTGCATCTGGAGTGGATTAGCAATGGAATACTGCTGTGTAGCACAGGGAACCATATCTAGTCACTTATGATGGAGAATAATGTGAGAAGAAGAATATATTTTTATACAGATATGTATGACTGGATCACTTTGCTGTACAGTAGAAATTGATGGTACACTGTAAATCAACTATAATGTAAAAAAGCAAAATCATATAAACTTAAAAAAAAGATCAAATGTGCATTCGACAGGGCCTTAGGGCTTGGTACAGGGTCTGGTGACATACATTTCAGACCCCACTTCCTTTTTTTTTTTTCTTTTTACAGCCACACCTATGGCATATTGAAGTTCCAGGGCTAGGGGTTATATTGGAGCTGCAGCTGCCAGCCTATGCCACACCCACAGCAACACCAGATCTGAGCTACTGTCAGCTCGAGGCAATGCTGGATCCTTAACCCACTGAGTGGGTCAAACCCGCATCCTCATGGATACGAATCCAGTTGGTTACCCCTAAGGCATGAGGTGAACTCTCTATTACCCACTTCTGAATCATGTTTAATATAACTATAGTTAATTAGACAAGTACGTTCTGGATTCATTGAGGTGTTATTATCTGTGAAACTGTACTGTGAAAAAGCACAGTTGAGTTGTCACGTTGTCAACATATCCCTGTACTCAAGTATTCCACACCCTAGCAGAGTAACGGGTAAACTTCATGATTACATGCACACTTAAATCTTTGTAAGGTGAATTAAACTTTTAATGGTGATGTAATTGGCCTAATTTTTAGGTGGAAAAATCCCAGTTATGTAAAATTATGATTTGTTTTACTTGGAAATATTTAAATGTTTAATTTAAATTAGAACACTCAAGAAAAATCCAGTTAACTAAAGGCAATGACTCAATTCTAATTTGTTAGCTTTCAACCTAACTTAAATTTAAATTCAGAAAGTAAATATTGTACCAATTATAGGGACTTTGTTCTTAGAATATTTTTAAAATGGAATGTATCATATAGCCATCTACAAAAACGCTGAGTTTGATTTTCAGGATGCATGAAAATATGGATGTTATATTGCATTTATAAATAAATAGTATGATTTTGACTAACTAAATGGTCCTTTTGCCAATGGTCCATAGCCAAATGAAGTAAATTCAGATAAACAGTACTATTGTAACTGCAAAATAAATGAAGGAAAAAAATGAAGCAGGATTTATAAAAGAAAGGAGGTGACGTAAATACTTTCTATTCAGAAAAGCCATCTGACTTATGAATACACTTACACACTGTATAAACGCATACATATTATGTGTATGTATGGATACATGTATATATCTGTATCCACTTATCTAAATAGGCATATCAATAGGCATACATTGGCATGTGTTTCATGATGTGTCAAGGGTTAACATATTCCAGGTAAATCAACAAATGGATTTTAACTTGTACATATGGTTTTATAAATTAAAATGATGTTTCTCTGGGTACTAGAGTATCAGTTTGGAAAAAAAAAAAAAGCCACAATGTTTTATAGCTCCGATCATCAGGAGGCAGAGTCTATATCTATACCTCTTGAATTGTTCCTTGGCCACTTGACTTTGAATGGATAGTGGACATTAGTAAATGATATACAAGCAATATTTTGAAAAATACGATCTATCACCAAGGGACTTGTCCACTCTTGCTACTGTGTTCCCTAAGACCATCAAGGGCAAAAGCTCTGACTAGCCTTCTACAGATAAAAAATCATGTGGACAGCACTGCCAGATATTCATGTTCTCCCATCCATCCAGCTGAGAACCTAGATCATGAAAACTATCCATAAAGTCCACAGAATATTGAAAAATAATAAATATAAATGGATATTGTTTTAAGCTACTAGGTATTGGGTTAATTTGTCTTATAAGGCTAAGACAGAAACTGATACCTAGAAACAGGGTGTTGCCAAACAAAATATAAGACATGTGACATTAGATTTGGAACCAGGAAGAAGTTAGACGCTGGAAAAGCTGTGGGTAAATTAAGTAAAGGCAGATAGAACGATCAGTAGGAAACCTTTAGTGAGGTCTGGAAAAAATGAAATAGAAATGTCTACAACAGACTGGAAAAATAGCAACCCATGTTATAAAGAATCAAAACAGTTGGCAAAACTATTGCCTATAGTAACTTGGAAGACAGAAAGTGTACCTCATCAACTCCTAGATTTTGGCAAAGGAAATGTCCAAACAAAATGTGGAAAATATCAGGGATATGTACAGTTGTGTGAGCCGAAGAAAGAACTGTTCAGTCTGTAAGAAGAACTCAGAGGAGATGAGCCAGCGCTTGCCTAGTTGAAAAACAAATCAGTCTGTGACCTTGGGGAAAAAAACATACTTAATCTCCCTGAGTTTCATTGGCCTCACTTAGATAATATCGAAAACCATTGTTTATTCATAATGCAATTAAACAGATTGAATAAGAAAACATAGGTGATTATGTAATTGCTGGTTCATGGTAGAAACTACATTAATGTGTGTTTTCCTTTCGACTAGGATTTGGCTGCCAAAATGGAAAAAAAAAAAAAAATAAGACGCTTAAATCCATTTGAAAATGTTATTGGGAGTCCTGAGTTGCTGGTGTCTAGGTTTTAAGGCAGGAAGTGCTATTTTGGATTCTCAAGGAGACATTTTCTAGTGATCCACTGATTCTTTTTGGGTTGTCACTGGGTACGTAGGCAGACCATTCCACTCCCTTTCAGTATATCAGATCTCTAGTAGATTGTTTTGCCAGGCTGTACAAAAGCATGCCTTATTAGTCTAAAAGAATTGAACTGTTTTTTCTCTTTTTAAAATGTTTTTCTCCTTTAGCAATGTGACCTTCTTTTTAGAGTGTTAGCAGTGAACTCAGAAAAGAGTTTATACTGCCAGCTGTGAGTTCAGATAAACAGATTTGTATTAATCCACTGAGTAATTGGGAACATTTCATCTAATAAGGCATTTTGCTTAGCTCATGCCAGCTGACCTAGGTGAATAAAAGATTTGCTATATCATCTGCTTAGAAGAATAAATTTGATTGTGAACATGTTTCCATGTGTCATACTATATGACTGAAGAAAAATTGGAAAGTTAGAGGGTGACCTGAAAGACACAGCAATTTCGAGTGAATTAATGTCCCACTGAGATCTTCAAATGCCGTTCCTCAGAGGCTGGTCTCCAGCATTACTAGAGCAATTACATTTCCTTTTTTCGACCTTTTTTTTTTTTCTTTTTGTCTTTTTAGGGCCACTCCCACAGCATATGGAGGTTCCCAGGCTAGGGGTTGAATCAGAACTATAGCTGCTGGCCTATACCACAGCCACAGCAATTCCAGATCCTTAACCCACTGAGTGAGGCCAGGGATCAAACCTGCAACCTCATGGTCCCTAGTTGGATTCACTTCTGCTACGCCACGGCAGGAACTCCTAGAGCAATCACATTTCATCTTAGACTGTTCTAATTCATGAAGTTTCATGCAAGGAATAAAATAAAATTGTCTATTCATTTTACAAACAGACTTGAAATTTAGCAATAGGGAATATTTGTATAATCATCCATACTAAAAAATCCCATAGTGTGGCATGTTGAGGAAGTAAAAGTTGGGGAAGATGAAAAATTATGAAAAAAAATATATGAAGTTGAATTTAAGAAGTCTCATTTCCTGAAAGTTATAAAAAGGAAAACATAATATCAACATTAGGATCAGGCAGAAATATAGGTTGGTAAGGCTGTACCTAATGGGAAATATTCTGTTAGTTATCATCAACTGCACTTTGCATGGACTTTCGTGACATGGTACCTTTATAAATATGTATTTTGAATCTATAATTCAATTATATCCACCATAAGCCTTGTTTAGAGAAAATTTACTACTTTAGAGCACATAGAAGCAATATAAATCTGTGTTTATTGATGACGCAGGACCGTAAGTGCTCAGGAAGTCCTTAATAGAAAGATATCATCATGAATAACATATGGGAGCATAAAGTGGTCATATAAAATGTGTTCTTTACCAAGAGAAACATATTATCTAAAACTATAACTTCCGCAGGTGAAAAAAAATATATAAAGCACCTACATTCACATACTCTGGAAGGACATTGAGACCTGCCTGAATTACTACCAGGGGAGCCACAACCTATCAAAATCTGACTTGCCAGAGCCAAAATGAAGCTTATCCTCCCATTCTGGCCTATGTTATAGAGAGACAGATCATATTGTGGTTGGCAGCAAATTGGAGCAGAGCCACGTTGTGTAAATTGAGTGTGAGTAAAGAGAAGTTACTTAGAGAAAAGCCAAAACAACAGTGCACCCAGAAATGGCTTTTTAAAGTACACATGGATACCATTAAATACACTCATTTGGCTCTTATGGATTTAGAGGCACAAAAGAGACCATCCAGGTTAGTCCAATCAGCTGCTTTTCTAAATGAGAAAGTCATGGTTTAGAGGTTTAGAGTAGTTACAGGCTCAAATTCCCAACATTATTTCAGATTCCTGGACTCTGCTCTGAAATTGACTTCAGCATTTTTATTATTTTCCACTAAAACCCACTGATAATAGCAAATACTGTATAGTTACAGACCCCTTAGTCTCTTCATATCATTGCTACCCAAACACACCAGTATCACAATTTTTGTCATATTTACATAAAGCCTGTTTTAGTACTTATTTAATATTGTTAATATTTGTTCTTTGGATATTCTCATCTTTAACTTGTCATAAAGGCATTAGTAAAATTATAGATCTGAGATATGTAATGTGATGTTTAATTATAAGCATAAAACAATTCCATAATTATTATTATAAAGAGATTCTTTTGGTTACAGTCTATAATCATATTATCTATCTCACTTTGGGAAATACTGTCATCTCCTTCTGTTTTCAACAAACATTCATTGATCTATTACTAATTACAAAATGCTATGTAAAAGGCTAAGCTGGAAGATACATAAAGATGTACAAAAATATGGTCTAGATTTCTAGAATTTGATAGATGAGAGAGGCAAGTAGCAAAACAATGTAAAGGAGAAACAAGGAAGGGGGCAAGTGCTAAGTTGAACAGGAACTTGACAGTGAATGGGCTTAAGGTTATTAATTTGAGCACTGCCATTTCTGTCCATGATTATTCTACACTTTGCGAGGTGGAACAAAAAACAAAACAATGGCAACTGGAGTAAATGGGAATCACAATTACTCCCTATGGAATAATTGTAAAAGAGAAGTGTCCTTTTTATATTTATATATACTATTTGAACTTGGTTTTAATTTTTTCTCAATCTACAATTTTATCTAGCCTTACTAATTTCATCATAGATGTACAATATCAGGGTCTCTTAGCAGGTATGATGTTCTACAAAGAGGTGCAAACAGAACTAAAGAAAACTGAAAGCCAAAAGGCAACAAATGTTTCTAAGCTACAGGGCTCCATTTGGGAAAAGTCCTTCTGGACAGACACAGAATCATATTTCTGGGGCAATCAGTGTTTTTAATTAAAAACAAGCGATTTGCATCCACTAAGATTGAAACACTTTGATCCTTTAGATGTGAATTCATGAAGATGGAATTTAAACAGACTAATTATTTGCATCTAAAGATTCTTATTCTCTGACTCACCCAGGTTCCAGATTCTGTTTCACAGCTACCAGAGAAAGTGGAAGTGACATGATGTATTTTTGTTTCAAGAGTATACATATGTACCTTGTGGTTTGTGTCTACAATAAATGTGGACACAAGATCAGCCCTGTTTCCACACAAGGAGTAAATGGGTCATGATTGCTTCAGACAAGTCAAGTAATGCATGAGCCCCACTTACCCTGCAGTGCACTTTTCTCTTAGGTGGATGTAAGTGAGAGCTGATGGGAAGATATTTTATCCTTTTTGCCTTTTTCCATCAGCAATTTATTTTCATTAATTCTATCAGCACCTGTGCTTGAGTAGAGCCATGAAACAAACGAAGATCTAAGACTTTTAAGACTGAACACACCTCAGAATTTTATTAAGGCATGTACAGTTTAATTTGGAAATAACCTTTAAGAGAGACATACAGTGGAACTAGGAGAGGGAAGCTTTTAGGGATCCTAAGCCCTCCATGAGAAGTTGCTGAGAGACAGAAGGGCATGAAAAGGAAGGACAGATGGATAGCTGGCTCCAGCTGTCTATGGAAGCAACTGAGTCTTTGAAATTCCTCCATCCATGGATGCCTTACAAACACAACAGGAGCCACACTTCCTCAGTACTTCAGGGTACAGTTAGAAAGCACTGTATAATTCTATGAAGTAAAGATGCCACCTATTTCCCTGAGAGTTCTGCTGAATTTAGAGATCATTAGAAGGATGTATATAATATATATATATTCCCAGCCAAAGTTCTCATCCTATGAAAACTGTATTTACCCAAATCAAAAGGTAGATATTCCACTGACCTCCAGGACACTGGATATTTCTCAATAATCTGATCATCCTAGTGACTGATGGAGTTCATTAGGAACATGCATCTCCTAGAGAATGTTCAGAAGATTTTAAGTTTAGGGCACTATCTAGTTATTGCTGTTTTTCTAGCATGTTGACTATATAGCTGTTTCTAATTATGCAAGTGTACCCAGAGGCTTTGGCAGCAGGCAAAGGCTTTGTATACACATGAGTATGTGAACACAAACACATCCATCCTGCTGCTCTCATCATCTTTTTGTGTCTATGATTTTTTTCAGTCCACTTCCCCGTACATTACCACAGTAATTACACACACACCATATTTGAACTTTCTAAAAATTGACCTTCAAAGTAAAAAATTAAAGAAAGGAAAGACACTTTTTTTTCCCATTGTACAGCATGGGGACCCAGTTACACATAAATGTATACATATTTTTTCTCCCATTGTCGTGCTGTGTTATAAGTATCTAGATATATAACAATAAAAAATAAGTTAAAAAAAGAATTATTAGTAAAGAAAAGAAAGAATGAAGAAAAAGGGAAAGGAAGGGAGAGAGGGAGGAAGGAAACAAAGAAAGAAACACCTTTCACTTATTCTACTTGCTTCTTTTGCCACTTTAGTACTTTATCTAGGAGCCATTTTTTCAATTCTCAGTGTTTTATAGGTATTAGGATCTTCTCCTTCAAAAGCTTTTTGGAGTATAGAATTCACAAGAAGGTGTGCCCCTGTTAAATCCTATCCAAGTCTCAAAAGAACTCAGTAATAGGTTGTCTGAGTAATAAGACTATTTCTTTTCAGGGATTATGGAAATGGCCTCTCATTTATGCTATATCATGATTTCATTGTAAATACCACATTCCAGTGTGGTAGCTGCCTTGGCAAATATGGCAGTTCTCTCAACTGTCACGTATTCTTGACTTTCTTATGGGATACTAGGTGCACGATTCCAAGTGCCTCTTTTCATGTTCCCACAGCACCTCTCTACTAACATGTATTATACCTGAATATGAATATCTATTACTTATCTTCTCTTCCTAGAGCAGGGGCTTCTTTAGGGCAGAGACCATCTTTAATATATGTTTTATCCTCCTCCTAGAGCACCAAACACACGAGCTGGCACCACTTCTCTTCTTCAAAGAATGTTAGTTCCCCTCATTCTCATTCATTCCTGTCACTCCCTTTGATTATCTTCCTCTTTGTTTCTCTCCTTCTCTCTATTTTCAGACTGAAAACTATACATTAGACTATTACATTTGAGTTTCTGGTTTATATTTGTATTGTTGGTGGCATATTTAATTTTCTATCATTAATGAACCTAAGAAAAATCTGTCCATCTGGAACGAAAGAACCCTGGAATTACTGTATAGGAATTATTTTGATATTATTTCTGTAACTCTTCCAGTTGAGACTGACTACAGAAATAAAGACCTGGTGCCCTTTTAGATCATAAAGTCAGATATTAGCCAGGGTTTTGGAAGTTAGGACTCTTATTCATCACTGATGGGAGTATAAATATATACATTTTGGAAAGCAATTTGGCTGTGTTTCTTATAACATTCACATGTGCACATAGATAAACACACAAAGTCCAAGCAAGTCTACTTACAGTTTATATACTATAGAAACACAACACATGAGCTCAAGCAAGTTTCAACCCATGTTACTACTCATTGTTTTTAAAAGTAAACATATTTTTAAAAAGTGTCCAATAAAAAAGGAACAGATCATATAAAATATAGGATATCAATATCCAATTGGTAAGAGGAATAAATATATATGTGCTCTCATGTTACAAAGCACATAAATTGACTTCTGGGTTATCAGTAGGATTGTCCATGCACAGGAACAATGTGTGTATAGCACTTGCTTACCCACTTTCCAATATGTCTGTCTTCATGTTGAGTGACATTCACTGTACCCTTAGGCATCCAGGACATCAAGGTGCCCTCTGGTTCTTTAGCATGTATGTGATTTGTGAGGCTCTCCTTAAAGGCCATTCCATGCAGAGATGTCTCTACTCAAAAATTATTTGTCCTGTCTTAATTTCCAAAATACACAAGTATCTCATATAACTCAACAACAACAAAAAAACAAACAACCCAATTGAAAAATGGGCAGAAGACCTAAATAGACATTTCTCCAAAGAAGACATACAGATAGCCAACAGGCACATGAAAAGATGCTTAACATCTCTAATTATTAGAGAAATGCACATCAAAACTACAATGAGGTATCATTTCACATTAGTCAGAATAGCTATCATCAAAAAGTCTACAAACAGTAAATGCTGGAGAGGATGTGAAGAAAAAGGAACCCTCCTACACTATTGGTGGGAATGTAATCTGGTTACAGCCACTGTGGAAAATGGTTAAGGAGATTCCTCAAAAAACTAAAAATAGAGTTGACATATGACATAGCAATCTCATTCCTGGTTATATATCTAGACAAAATTCTAATTCAAAAAGATACATGCAGCTTTATATTCATAGCAGTGTTATTCACAATTGCCAAGATATGTAAACAACCTAAATTTCCATTGACAGATGAGGGTAATAAAGATGTGGTATGTGTATATATATATATATGTGTATATATACACATACCACATACAGTAGGAATTTGCTTTTGTTGCATTCTGCTTGTTTATGTGGAATACTATTCAGACATAAAAAAGAATGAAATAATGCTATTTGCAGCAACATGGATAGACCTAGAGATTATCATACTAAGTGAAGTCAGAAAGAGAAAGGAAAATATACATATCACTTGTATGTGGAATCCAAAATATGAACCTGTCTATGAAACAGAAACAGACTTACAGACATAGAGAACAAGCTTGTGGTTGCCATGGGGGAGAGGTTGGGATAAGGGAGGATAGTAGTGTAGGGTTAGTGGATACAAACCATTATATATATATATGCATATATATAATGGATAAATTACAAGTTCCTACTGTATAGCACAGGGAACTATACTCAATATCCTGTGATAAACTGTAATGGAAAAATTTTTAAAGAATGTGCTGATACATATATAAGAATCACTTTCCTGTACAGCAGAAATAAACACAACATTGTAAATTAACTGCACTTCAATAAAAATGGTTGACAAAATTACTTGCCCTATGTTTTTTTTCTTTAGTTTCTTGACTAGATAGCCTGTTAGATGCTAATTTAAACCAGAAATAAAATTATTAATTTTATCACCCTCCCCAAATAGCAATTATACGTTGCTGCCCTTTGATGGCAAATAAGAAAAAGGGAATATCAAGAATTACCACATGCATAGCATGCACCCTAATTTATGGCAAAGTGTTAGAAATGGGAAGAAGGCAATGATGTCTTCCAATTCCATTCTATTTACCAATTCATATTTAAAATTCAAAACTTAGCATTCTTAAGTTTAACATCTGGAAGTAGAATCTAAAGGATACCTCTTAATTTAACATTCTGAACCTTGAGTCCACAGAATCGACAAGAATGCATGGACACCAAGGGTGGGAGAATATTATATCTTCCTTTCCACTAATCTCTAACTAAAATTTAGTATTATCTTCAATATTTAGTGTAAAACATATATAGTAACATTATATATATATTATTTTTATTTGCCACAAATAAAAATTATATGTCTTTTCATGTTTTATTATGGTTATTGCAAATATGAAAAAATATTGTTTACCTTTGTGATTCCCTATAAATTAGTCATTATTAGGCTTACTGCAAGAACTTTATTTAGTGTGCTAATTAAAATACATACATACATGTTACAGTTTTAAAAATATTTTGATAACTGTATTTCAATGTCAATTATTTCTCTTATAGTATTATTTTAAAATAATTTATGTACTAAAGACAATCATTCTAAGAAGTTCTTTTTTTTTTTTTTATTTTCCCACTGTACAGCAAGGAGGTCAGGTTATCCTTACATGTATACATTACAATTACATTTTTTCCCCCACCCTTTCTTCTGTTACAACATGAGTATCTAGACATAGTTCTCAATGCTATTCAGAAGGATCTCCTTGTAAATCTATTCTAAGTTGTGTCTGATAAGCCCAAGCTCCTGATCCCTCCCACTCCCTCCCCCTCCCATCAGGCAACCACAAGTCTCTTCTCCAAGTCCATGATTTTCTTTTCTGAGGAGATGTTCATTTGTGCTGGATATTAGATTCCAGTTATAAGTGCTATCATATGGTATTTGTCTTTGTCTTTCTGGCTCATTTCACTCAGGATGAGATTCTCTAGTTCCATCCATGTTGCTACAAATGGCATTATGTCATTCTTTTTTATGGCTGAGTAGTATTCCATTGTGTATATATACCACATCTTCCGAATCCAATCATCTGTCATGGACATTTGGGTTGTTTCCATGTCTTGGCTATTGTGAATAGTGCTGCAATGAACATGAGGGTGCATGTGTCTCTTTTAAGTAGAGTTTTGTCCAGATAGATGCCCAAGAGTGGGATTGCGGGGTCATATGGAAGTTCTATGTATAGATTTCTAAGGTATCTCCAAACTGTTCTCCATAGTGGCTGTACCAGTTTACATTCCCACCAGCAGTGCAGGAGGGTTCCCTTTTCTCCACAGCCCCTCCGGCACTTGTTATTTGTGGATTTATTAATGATGGCCATTCTGACCTGTGTGAGGTGGTATCTCATGGGAGTTTTGATTTGCATTTGTCTTATAATCAGCGATGTTGAGCATTTTTTCATGTGTTTGCTGGCCATCTGTATATCTTCTTTGGAGAAATGTCTATTCAGGTCTTTTGCCCATTTTTCCATTGGTTGATTGGTTTTTTTGCTGTTGGGTTGTATAAGTTGTTTATATATTCTAGAGATTAAGCCCTTGTCAGTTGCATCATTTGAAACTATTTTCTCCCATTCTGTAAGTTGTCTTTTTGTTTTCGTTTTGGTTTCCTTTGCTGTGCAAAAGCTTTTCAGTAGAAGTTCTATAAGCATCCACTAGACTGATGAAGTGGTCCATTGCACAAATTATTTAAAGACCCAATGCTTTAAATCATTATCCATTTACACCATGGTGAGAAGAAAGGATCTGGAAGCAATTTTCACAGTTAGGAGGCTAACTGTGGTAGCAGAAGGAATTCATGGGTGGAGAACATGGTTCTGACAATTTGGTGTCATCGAAAAACATGGTGGTACACTTCACTGTTTCTATTCTCTGCAGGGAAGCCCCCCCCCCACAAAATATACAGGAAAATAGCTGTGAGATAAATACTGTGAGATCAGCCTTGTCCTCCAGCTTCCTTGATTTTCTTGCCATTCCTCCTTCCAATCCTGATTTTGATAATCTTATTGTAGACAAAAACTAGACAGGCACAGATTAAGCCAGAAGATTTATAACCATCCTAGTAGCATGCCTGTCCTAGTCATTCTCACCCTCTCTGACTCTCTTATTGAGAACTGCTTCCTAAAAAGCATCTAGGACACATAGGTTTCCTCTAGAGGACCATGGAAGTTGGCCTCTCCAAGAAAACACTGGTATCTGTGGTCAGAGCATTGCCTCCCAAGCTCTAAGAAGTAAATGTCATTAGTGAACTAGAGATACAATCATTTCTGTACAGAATATGTATCTTAATTTTCTGTTCACACCTGTCTCCTAGGCACAAAAGCAAGGTAATCTTAGGCCCTGTTAAAATTTTCACTTAAACATCAGTGAGAATCTTTTATTTGTGTTTCAAGCTTCTCAATTGTGAAGTAGTGAAAATGGCATCTGAATTATATGGTTTTCATAAAAATTAAATGTAGAGTAGCTTGTATTCAAACCAACCTCATTTCTTCTCCTCAAACTTAAGGTATGAGTAGGCCTGATCATCTTTTAGAAAGCATTTATACTTTATATGAAAATCAGCACTCTTATAAAGCTAAATAATAACTCCTTGTTATTCTGGAGGTTCACTTGCCCCAGTAATGGGAAAGCAGGGAAGTGCAATTATAGTATTCATTAGATTGAAGATGTATTTTCTGTCACTCTCTCCAGTGATTAATTTATCCTTTTTTCATCTGCTTCCTATTTGTCTCTCTTTTAAAAGCATACTCTTTCTGTCCTTTGGAGCCAAAGGCAATAATATCAAGTCTGACTATGTTCTATTTCTTGATAACCCCAAATAAAAATGATGAAGATACGCTTTGATTTAAACCAGAATATTCCAACTATCAAGCTACTGCTAACGTAAATTCCTATTAGGTGGAATTCATTTAGGTAATCATTTATCTATAAAAACAATCAGGGTTTAAAGCATGTTTTCTAAATTTTATTAAATACTTCCCATTTCACCTTGAAGGGTTGAAATTCAGTTTGAATCTATAAGTATGTATTGATTACCTACATATGTATTGTTCAGACATATATGAAAGATACTGGTTAGGCACAGTGTGGGATATGCATAAAATATTATTTGCAGAGCACATTATCATTTATAAAAATACTATCAGGCCAACAAAGTTTTCACACTCATTTGCTATTTTGAAGATTATCAATGTGGGTCTCAAAAAGGTTACAAACCTCATTCATAGTCCATCACATAATTTATATGACAGCTATGTTTCTCAAACTTGTCTTTTGATTTTATATTACTTGTTATTCCCAACAAAACACAAAAGTTCCATTCTAACCCATCAGGGAACATAGACTACTTTAGGTTATATAGGTCACTGACATCTGATGTGATATAGTAAGTTACGACTGAGGTTCAGAAAAATTGCTGTAAAATATGGAGGAATAAAACTTTTCTAACAGCATTGAAAGGCATCAGGGAAAGTGGAATTTTATCTAGATTTGAAGGACTATTTTTGATTTGTATTGTTAAGTATAATAAGGCTGTTCAGAGAGGAGTAATTTTTTTGGTCTAGAGCTCTGGGAACATCAAAGGCTTTCTTCAGAAATAAATCTGGTTAATATAGACTGGGAAGGGCCATTAACTCTTATGAGTAGTACCTCCCATTCTAGATAGTTCCTAGTTATTGGCACAAAAGAGATCTGGTGATATTTAGGGATACATCAGAATAGCATTCCTTATGATTTGGCCCAGTACAGAAGTTTCTCAGCCTTCCAGAAGCACCGTATGCCTTGTCATCACAAAGGATCCTTACTTGTTTCCCCAACCCTATGCCTAAAACATAAAACTGATTCAATATATTCTTGAGTAGCATATTCACATTATAAATGTGGATCTATAGCACGATATTAAGAGAGCAGGGAAGGAAGCTTTTTCGGAGAGTAATGATCTAGATAAGGACTTGATGGATTTTTACATACCCTAATTAGATCTTATCATGATACCCTGATACTGTGGGAGACACTTCACCATACATCCAGAGTCTTCAGTTTATTCAAGAAAAATATTTGCTATTACTATTGACTCTTCCTGTCATCCGAATCAACACCTTTCCATTTTGGAATTAGTCTTTCTGTGTTTCGTGTACTTTATTTAGGAAGTATTTGAAACTACTGAAAGTTATATTATTGGGGACAGCTTGAAAAGAGTTGTGCTTTAATAATATTTTTCTTGCATACAATGTAGATTCAAAGAAAGCATTGTTAAGATAAATCCTTATTTGAGGTTGTTTACAAGAGAGATGAGATAATTCTTAACCAAATTATTATTGTTAGTGATAGAAAGGAAAGGAAAAAGACATGTAAAAGACAATAAGGAAGTAAATCACACTTTACTATTTTACAAGATTTAGCACCATAATGCAGACCTATAATAGGAAGGGGTCTAAGGGTTGGAGACTATCTGAATAGCAGCTTCTGCCAATAGAGATTATGGTGAGAAATAGGGGAATATACAAGGAGAAAGTTAATGACTAGTTAAGGGCATGTCAAGTTCAAGCTGATAGAGAATATTCACAGAGAGATGGACTGTTGGCCCTATGCAAACAAGTTGTGAAAAGCATGGTTATTGACACAGGACTCTTTCATCAAAGGAAGTGGTAAAGGAGAGAAAGGACGTATGAAGGAAGATCTAGGGGAAATTTATGTTAAACATGAAAGATAGAAATAGGAGGTAGCAAAGGAAGAATCAGAGAGACTGGGGAACATTTCACTATTCTGAAATCCAGCTAAAAGGAGGGCGAGCACCTAGATACATGATGTACAGAGAGTAAAGAGAGTATGCTTGAGAGATCCAGGGCTGGTGAGGAAAGAGTCACTGGTAACTTCTCAAAAAGAAGAGCAACAGAAGACTGGTGTGGCTCAAAGCTACCCTGCTTAGTGTAGAACAGGAAGCTGGAGCTAAATAACCTATAAATGGTCTACATGGCATGCCTTTCATTCTGAGAACCTGAAGCGATCTGATGTCATGGTTCTCTCTGGCTTTATTCCCTCCGTATTATCTCAATAAGTTAATAACTACATCAATGATGACCTCACACTTAAATAAATTACCTTGAATAGAAAAGGAATTCAGTGTGGGAAAGATTCCCTTTTCTTCATTGTTTAATGTTTTATTGAAGTAGTGTTAATTTACAATGTTGTGATCATTTCTGCTGTACAACAATGTGATTCAGTTATACGTGTACACACATCCAGGAAAGACTGCTTTTGATGGTTCATCTTGGATTTGGATTAAAAGAATCTCAAAGCAAAAAGGGAACCCTCCTACACTGTTGGTGGGAATGCAAATTGGTAAAACCACCATGGAAAACAGTATGGAGGTTCCTCAGAAAACTAAAAATAGAACTACCATATAATTCAACAATCTTACTCCCGGGCATATACCTAGACCAAACTACAATTCATGCTCCCTGATGTTCGTAGCGGCACTGTTTACAATAGCTGAGACACAGAAATAACATAAATGTCCATCGCAGGATGAATGGATTAAGAAGACATGGTATATATACACAATGTAATACTACTCAGTTATAAAAAGTAACAAAATAATGTCATTTTCAATAATATAGACGGACCTAGAGATTGTCATTCTAAGTGAAGATAGTGAAAGATAAACATCATATAATATCACTTTTATATGGAATCTTAAAAAAAGGATACAAATGAACTTATCTGTAGACAGAAACAGATGCACAGAATTTGAATGTAAACTTATGGTTATCAAAGTAGGGGGAGGGATGTACTCAGGGTTTGGGATTGGCCTACACACATTGACAAATACGGAATGACTTGCCAACAGGGACCTGCTGGATAGAACAGGGAACTCTACCAAATATTCTCTGAAGGTCTACTGGGAAAAAAATTTGAAAGAGAATGGATGTGTGTATGATCTTTTTAATCAGTTTGCTAGAATTATGTTGAGGATTTTTACATCTATGTTCATCAGTGATATTGGTCTATAATTTTCTGGGTTTTTTTTTTTTGTATCTTTGTCTGGTTTTGGTATCAGGGTGATGGTGGCCTCACAGAATGAGCTTGGAGGTGTTCCTTCCTCCACTTTTTTTTTGAAATAGTTTCAGAAGAATTGGTGTTAACTCTTTTCTGAATGTTTGATAGAATCAACCTGTGTAGCCATCAGGTCCTGGACTTTTGTTTTTTGGAAGATTTTTAATCACATACTCAATTTCAGCACTTGTGATTGGTCTGTTTGCATTTTCAATTTCTTCGTGGTTCAGTCTTGCTAAGTTGTACCTTCGTAAGAATCTGTCCATTTCTTCTGGGATATCCACTTTATTGGCTTATAGTTGCTTATAGTAGTCTCTTATGATCCTTTGTATTTCTGTGGATTCAGTTGTAATTTCTCCTTTTTTGTTTCTAATTTTATTGATTTGAGCCTTCTCACTTTTTTTCTTGATGAGATTGGCTAATGATTTATCAATTTTGTTGATCTTTTCAAAGAACCAACATTTAGTTTCATTGATCTCCTCTGCTGTTTTCTTTGTCTTTATTTATTTCTATGATGACCTTTATGATTTATTTCCTTTGCTGATTTGGGGCTTTGTCTGTTCTTCCTTCTATAACTGTTTTAGGTGCAAGGTTAGGTTGTTTATTTGAGCTTTTCGTTCCTGAGATAATATTGTATTGCTATAAACTTTCCTCTCAGCTTTTGCTGTGTCCCATAGATTTGCGGTTGTTGCATCTTCACTGTCAGTTCTAAGTTTCTTTTGATTTCCTTTTTGATTTATTCAATGATTCATTGGTTGTTCAGTAATCTATTGTTTAGCTTCCAGGAGTATGCATTTTTTATTGTTTTTTCCTTGTAGTTGATTTCTAGTCTCATAGAACTGTGGTGAGAAAAAATGCAAGTTGTAATTTCAACTTTTAAATTTACCAAGGTTTGGAGTTCCCGTCGTGGCGCAGTGGTTAATGAATCCAACTAGGAACCATGAGGTTGCAGGTTCGGTTCCTGCCCTTGCTCAGTGGGTTAACGATCTGGCGTTGCTGTGAGCTGTGGTGTAGGTTGCAGACGCGGCTCGGATCCTGCGTTGCTGCGGCTCTGGTGTAGGCTGGTGGCTACAGCTCTGATTTGACCTCTAGCCTGGGAACCTCCATATGCCACGGGAGTGGCCCAAGAAATAGCAAAAAAATAAAAAATAAAAATAAAAAATAAATAAAAATAAATAAATTTACCAAGGCTTGATCTGTGGCCCAAAATGTAATCTATCCTGGAGAATGTTCTATGTGCACTTGAGAGAAATGTATATTCTGTTGCTTTGGGATGTAATATTCTATAAATATCAGTTAAATCTATCTGGTCTAGAGTATCTTTTAAGGCCAGTGTTTCCTCATTGATTCTCTGATTAGATGATCTTTCTCTTAATGTAAGTGGGGTGTTAAAGTCCCCCACTACTATTTTCTTGCTGTCAATTCTTCCTTTTATTGCTGTAAACAGTTGCCTTATATATTGAGGTGATCTTATGTTAGGTGCATATATATTTACAATTCTTATTTCTTCTTCTTGGATTGATCCTTTATTAAGTAATGTCAAGTAGGATTTATTCCATGGATGCATGGATTCTTCAATATCCACAAATCTATCAATGTGATACTCCACGTCAACAAACTGAAGAATAATAACCATATGATCATCTGAATAGATGCAGAAATAGATTCAACACCCATTTCTGGTAAAAACTCTCCAGAGAGTAAGGACAGAGGGAACCTACCTCAAAATCATAAAAGAAAATATGAAAACCCCACAGCTAACATCATTCTCAATGGTGAAAAATTGAAAACATTCCCACTAAGATGAGGAACAAGACAAGGATGTCTACTTTCACCACTATTATTTAGCATATTTTTTGAAGTTCTACCCCTAGCAATCAGAGAAGAAAAATAAATAAAAGTAATTCAACTGGGAAAGAAGTAAAACTATCACTGTTTTCAGATGATATGATACTAAGAAAACCCTAAATATAGAGTCAGAAAACCATTAGAGCTCATCAATGAATTTGGCAAAGTAGCAAGCTATAAAATTAATACACAGAAATTAATTGCATTTCTTTAATAATGAAAGATCAGAAAGAAATCAGAGAAACCATCCCATTTCCAGTCACATCAAAACAAATAAAATATCTGGAATAAACCTACCTAAAGAGACAAAAGACCTATACTCTGAAAACTATAAGACATTGTTGAAAGAAATCAAAGATGACACAAACAGGTGGAAATATATACCACGCTCTTGGACTGGAATAATCAATATTGTCAAAATGACAATACTACACAAGGCAATCTACAGATTCAATGAAATCTCCGTCAAATTACCAAAGACATTCTTCACAGAACTAGAATACAGTATTTCAACATTTGTATGCAAACACAAGAGACCCCAAATAGCCCAAGCAATATTGAAAAGGAAAAAATAAAATGGAGTAATCAAGCTTCCTGACTTCAGACAATACTACAAAGCTAGAGTCATCAAAACAATGTAGTACTGGCACAAAAACAGAAATATAGACAATGGAACAGGATAGAAAGCCCAGATATAAACCCAAGTACCTATGGTAAATTAATCTGTAGCAAAGGAGGACAGAACATACAGTGGAAGAATGATAGCCTCTTCAATAAATGGTGCTGGGAAAACTGGAAAGCTACATGTAAAAGAATGAAAGTAGAACACTATTTAATACCACATAAAAAAACAACAACTAAAAATGGATTAAAGGCCTAAATATAAGACCAGACACTATGAAACTCCTAGAGGAAATCATAGGAAGAATGCTCTTTGATGTAAATCACAACAACATCTTGTTTCATCCACCTTCTAGAATAATGACAGTAAAGACACATATAAACCACTAGAAACTAATCAAACTCAAAAGCTTTTGCACATCAAAGGAAACCATTAAAACAACAGAATGGGAGAAAAATCTTCACCAATGTTGCAACAGACAAGGCCCTAATCTCCAAAATATACAAACAACTTATGCAACTCAACAACAAAAAAACAAACAACCCAATTGAAAAATGGGCAAAAGACATAATAAACATTTCACCAAAGACATACACATGGCCAGCAGGCACATGAGAAAATGTTCAACATCACTAATTATTAGAGAAATGCAAATCAAAACTACGATGAGGTACCACCTCACACTAGTCAGAGTGGCCATCGTTAACAAGTCAACAAATAACAAATGCTGGAGAGGGTATGGAGAAAAATGTACCCTCCTCCACAGTTGGTGGGCATGTAAATTGGCACAACCACTGGAAAACAGTATGGAGGTACCTCAGAAAAATAAATATAGAGCTACTGTACGATCTAGCAATTCCACTGCTGGGCATATATCTGGACAAAACCTTCCTTGAAAAGGATACATGCACCCCTATGTTCACAGAAGTACTATTTACAACAGCCAAGACATGGAAACAACCTAAATGTCCATCGACAGATGAATGGATTCGAAAGATATAGTACATATCTATGATGGAATATTACTCAGCCATAAAAAGACAAACTAAATGTCATTTGCAGCAACATGGATGGATCTAGAGACTCATACTAAGTAAGATAAGCCATAAAGAAAAAGACAAATACCATATGATATCAATTATTTGTGGAATATAAAATATGGAACAGATGATCATATCTAAAAATAACAAGCAAACAAGCAATCAAAAAAATAAACATGTCATGGCCAAAAAGAGCAGACTTGGGATTCTTGGGGGGGAAAGGGGAGGAAGTGGGATGGATTGGCATTTTGGGGGATTGGGGAATGCAAACTGCTATGTTTGGAATGAATGGGAAATGGGATTCTACTGTACAGCAAGGGAAATGTGTGTGATTGAGTCACTTCGTGGTACAGCAGAATTTGATGAGACATTGTAAATCAACTATACTTTAATAATAATAAAAAAGAATGGATGTGTGCACATGTATAATTGAATAACTTTTTCTACATCAGAAATTATCACAAAACTGTAAATCAACTATATTTCAATGAAACTTTAAAAAATCAAAAAAAAAAAAAAAGTACCTTACAACAGGAATTAAGTTCTAAGTAACTACATAGAAGCAAACTGATCTAGTGACATGGAAGCCCATTCACATGTTGGTAAGTTTATTTTCCAGTCATCTACTTTATACCTTCTCACATTTATTTCTCTCTTTATACCTGATTAATGCTATACAGAGACAGCAAGGTAGTCACTAAATAGACTCTATCACCATATCCAAAAGCTCTGTGAACAATATGCATGTCCTGGGACTAATCAAATTCCATTAAAAGAAAAACTGAATGGACCTTTTAGTAATCATCAGTACTCACACCTCCTGATCTTTTGATAAAAGGTATTATTTTTCACTTTGGTTGCAGATAATATATCAAGGATGGCAGCAGTTTCCACAATTTTCTCTTTGATCTTCTCTACAGAGCTAGAGTTCTGGATTAATTTTGCCAGGAACAACTATTTAAACATGGCATTGTTGAGTCATAAGCATTACCCTTTCATTTCCAACTTGCCATATGGGAAACATAGATCTTTTCTTGAAATGTATTAAAGTTTTGATCAAATGCATGCCACATTAAATGTTTGCAGCCATACAGTGAATACATATTGCCTGTTTAAAAATCAGCCAAGATTTACAATATAATTCCATTGCCGAAGTTATCTGTGACAAAGCCGAAGCAAAGCCAGATATCCTTATACACATAGTAAAGTGTATTTTATTATGTTCCATTTAGACATCGTAATATAAGATACATTAGGGTTCTAGGTATGATGTGGGGTGCAAGATTTCATAGTTTGCAATTCCTTCTGGAGAATCTATAATCTATCTATCTATCTAGTTCACTCCTAATTCTGTCTTTGAATGTTGACACAACTGTCAGGGCTTACACATAGGCTTGGAATGTCCACATCCCAGATAATGCTTTAACCAGCATCAGGAGGAAGTTCACTTTCCCTTTGTACATTTTGAGAGTGCTTTGTTTCATGCTTAGCGATAACTGAGTCTGCTCTCTTTAAATTATTGATCAATCCTTTAAAGAAGGGTACTAAAAATATCTTGGGGATGCAAGCTCCTGCAGAGAACAGTGATTCTTTTTTTCATAGTAATGCATGTATTTGAAAGCTTCATGACTTTAACAGATATTTATTGAACATATACTATGTGCAAGAACCCTGCTAGACCTTAGGGATATAGATGACAAATACGTCAAGTTCTTGTTTAACTCTTTGCCTGTCTTTTTGTCTGTAATAGGCAGCCTATGCCTATTTAACTCATTTAATCTTTCCGACAAAATCAACTTCTCAATTGCGTTATTTCCCGTTCTTGAGCACTTTTCCCTTTATGGAACTATCTCCCATATGTAGATGCCTGGAACTTAATGTCAAAGGGCAGGTGTGTTTTCTGTTTTGGCGATAGGCCATTCATCATATGGGCACATCCATATTTCATCTTGGACATGCATATTATATGATATTATATGATATGCTCATGCCTTACTGTAACCTTGGCTTACTTCCACTGTTGCTGCTTTCTATTTTTCAGCACAGAATCTCTGTGGTTTAGCTTATTAGGTCCCAGATTATTCATTTGGACTCTTTCCCTCAGGGAGCCTGGGGTCTCAGAGTGGTAGTGTCAGAGACAAATGCTCAGAATTTCTTGTAATGACTCCTGATTCTGGCTTTGTGATGCTGTCACTCACTCCTCATGGACAGCTATCTCTGCCAGGTCATTATTTCCCTGCTGAAGCAGCTCCCTACAATTCTGTTTGGGCAGCTTCATATCCCAGCTTTCTATGAGGCATCCAAATGAATATATTTGAATTTCATGGTTGGGGAAATTTATTCATGAAACCTGGAATTCTGCCTTGATGTTGCCCATTGATCTTTCAGTCTTTAAACAAGATATGATAGCCCAGAAGCTATCACTTAATTATACTCTTTTGAGAGAAATAAGTTGAAGGTAGGAGGGGTAGGAGCAAACTTGCCTCTCAAAAAGCCCAGAGAGCAAAACTTCTGGGTAGATATGTTTAGGGTATTATGATATTCACAGGAAAGTGACTTATATGGATCAAAATAAATAATTTAGTGTGGTAACCCAATGGGGCCCAGGTAATAAGATGGGAAGTGATAACCTGTCCTTCAATACAATATTATTTTCTGGTCTTAAATGGTTTTCATTCTTTGTCCTTTCACTTTTCTTAATATTTAAAGGTAGAATAAAACAAATGTGCTTATGGAGCCCCCAGGGGCAGGATGGAGGAGATACATTATTTCATAAAAGGCAGATAGATGGTCCTGACATTCCAGCTTCCTCACAAATACTGTGAACATGGTAACTTCTCCCTCTCATGTAATGCTGTTGAGTGCGTTATCAAATTTAACACCACTCAATGTTTCATAAGTTTTGCAAATTTATGTCTCAAGGATGAATTCTTCAAAAAAAAGTTTGGTATGTTGTCATGTCCAAGTTACTAATTGACTGAAGCCTATGGTGAGCTTAAGAGAATAAAAATATATTTAATGGTGGAAGAACAAAAAATAAGCCAAATTATAAATCCTGTTCCAAAGATAAAGTATTATGACAAGGCTCATGTTAACTTAACTATGCTCTGAATAAACTATTCAGTAGGCAGACAGCAACTATAACCAGCTAGTTGTTATTTCAGAGCTGAAAGACCCTTATTCCCTACATATAAAATAAAATGTATAAATGTATATATCTGGGTGGACAGTTTTATGTGGGAATCACATTAAATGAGGCTGATATACAATTCAATCATTGACATACAGTCTCAACTTCAGCAACTACAATGTCCAACCTCATGCCAATGGGAAAAACAGCTCTGACTCCCTCCCACTCAGATTCCGCCATAAAATACATGGAGTGACGTGTGTGTAAAAGAGGACTGGAAAAGGGTGTGGCAAAGAGAACAAGCAAGGCAGATAAGGCAAAGGAAAATGTGTCTGTCAAAAGGCCAAAAAGGGAGATCCATTCAGAACACACAAAAGCAGCGAGTTTTATCAGATAGTCCTATTTTGGAAAGGAAAGGAAAGGAAAGGAAAGGAAAGGAAAGGAAAGGAAAGGAAAGGAAAGGAAAGGAAAGGAAAGGAAAGAAATTCCAGGGCCCTTTACATTTGATTATATTGACTTCATAGAAAATGCTTGGGTGACAAAGATGGAGTAGATGGTACACAGCAGCAACATTTGCACAATATCATCATTGGTGCCTTGGGTACCAACAACTGCTGAGTGGAATCACTGCTGCCCTGTTGATTTTCCCGGCTTCTATACTTCCTCCCAAATGGACACCTTACTCGTTAGTTCTGAGTACCAAAGATGTTCAATGAATGCTGGCTTGTTAGTTCTGTCTCTTTCACTTTCCAAATTACTTGCCCAATGATCTCTCTTCCTTCTCATTCTCTATTAATTTACTCCACATTTAAAAAGTCTTAGTGTAGACCATTTGAGTTTACCTGCATTTCAGAAGATCTCAGAAAAAATTTATCTAAAGAACACAATCATTTCACGTTTTCTTTTCACCATACCTAATTTGTTCCAGTCACGTACATATATATATAGTCTTTAAATCCTATACAACTTTTCTGTAATATAGTTTTTAGGACTCTCTTTGTTAAGTACTTGGTAGAATATGTGAACTAGTGTGGCCAAAAGAACATTTTCTTTATACTTTTCTGTGTGACCTTTAATATCATTACCCATTATCTGTCTCTAGTGTTGGTATTTTACTATTTTTATGGCCCTTGCTATTTTATTTTTTTCTTTCTTTTTTTTTGAAATCTTGAGAATACTCACCTGTGTGTTACATCTGAGTTCCTTTAGCTCAGTCTTTGTTAGCTGCTATCTGTGGGAGTTTGCTTCCTTAGATGTGGACCTCAGAATAGAGGAGAAACCTGTTTTCTGACTCAGCTCTTTGTCGGTCTCCACTCTGCATGCTTGGTTTTATGACATAAAGAGGGTTTCTTTTTTTCTTTCTTGATTGAAAGGTTTTTTTTGTTTGGGTTTTTTTTTGTTTGTTTGTTTGTTTGTTTGTTTAGGTTAAACACTTTTTCCACAATAGGAAAATTATGAATGTCATGACAATTATTTTTCTTTTGCTCCATTAGACATCTCTTTTATATCTACCCATCCCTCCTTATCCTAACCAATCTACTTTTACAAGAGTTTGAGGATATGCATGATGAGATTTGGAAATATAGGAGGAATGCTTCTGTTTAACAATTCTTATTCTCCATGACATGCAGGCTTCAGATCCACTAGCACAGTCTCATTTTCATAACATTAGGCTTCATTAGTTTGAGCCCTAATGTTAAGAACCCAACTGGAAGAGATTTGAGTGTGCTCAAACGTCTACAGTATGAACAAGCATAAGCTTCACTTAGTCATTAGATAAATATGTTAAATCACCATGCGATATCTCTATTCACTTACAAGAATGGGTGAAATGAAAGAGGTAGACAATACCAAGTGCTGACAAGATTGCAGAACAGCTGGAATTCTCATACACTACTACTAGGAGAATAAATTGGAAATATCACTTTGGAAAGGTATTTGGTAATATCCACAATGCTGTATTCCTACCATTTGACTTAGTGATCCCAGTCCTAAGGCATGCCCAATAGAAAGACATGTTTAATCATCTTATAAGAATACTATCTGTAATAGCCTCAATGGTGAACCAAACTGGTTCTTTATGCTGTATTCAAACAATGGAATGCTATCTATATACATCATTAGGATGAACAAACTATTGCTTCAGGCAATCGTATGGGTCAACTGAAAAATATAACAGAAAGATGAAAAACCAAAGCTGAAAGATGTGTAATGTACTTTGAGAAACAGAAAAAAATCTTAATCTGTGTATTAGAATTCAGGATATTAGTTACCTTTCAGAGGATGATGCCTTGGATGAGATATGAGGGGACTTGAGGGTTGCTTGTAACATTCTATCTCTTGATCCAGGAACTGGTTATATGGGTGGGTTCATTTTGCATATAATTATATGCAAGATGTATAATCACAATTTGCATGTTTTTCTGCTAGTTCATTATACTTTAGTACAAAATTACCTAAAAGAAAACAAAAGGATATAATTAAGATGTTTACAAATTATGTCCACCACCTATAAATAGAAGCTAACTAACCAGATACATTTTTAAAAGTATCAATGTTTTACACAATAATATTGTGGCCATACATTTTTTAACACGGGAATATATCTGTAAAATTTATGTATTTTAAAAATTATTATTAAAATAATAGGCACAAAGATATCAAAACTAATTATATTTTTAATTTTTCAGCATTTCAAAAGAAAATGATTTTCACTTCATTCTTAAAACTCCTATGCCTTTCCCATTCTGCAGGGAGAAAACTGAAGTAAAGTGATATTTTCTTGGCTCAGAAGTCTTAGAAAGTCACTAGAAACAGAAAGCAGATTAGCTTTATAGTCTTGTTGGTTAAGCAGAAATTATAACAAGTCAATGGGAATTAGTAAGTTTTACCTCTAAATTTAACATATTTTCCCGCCCATACTTATGCTGTTCTCAGATTGGCTCATTCTAAATTCTCTGCACATGCATGTAATGAGTAATAAAAGAAAATGCCTCTATTTTCAAGCCATGACATTACTGTCTGATTTACCAACGTTCAAGAAAAAGAAGAAACCACTTAGTGATGAATAAATCAGCCAAACTAAATCTTTTAATTTAATCTGATTCTGTAGTAGTCACATAGATATGACAGAGATGAACTCTTAGGAAAAAAAAAAAAGGGAAAAATGACAGTCATTTTAAAATGGTTTGTAAAAACAATTATAAAACATGTAGAAAGAATCTCAGTCTAACTAAATGATATTTTTAAAAAAATGAAGACAGCCTTGCTATTTCTATCAATGAATAACTGATTGATTGCAAATGATATTCCTATTATTAATGAGACCTGACAATTCCATCAGACTAATATGCAACAACTGCGCTTTAATTCTCTTGATGAGCTTATCACTCATTTTTTCCATGAACTAAGAAGTACAAAATGAAAGCAAGAGATATTTGGAAGGTGAAATGAAGGTACAACTTTAAGGAGCAGAAAGATTGTTTATGTTTCTCTTGTCCTAAATCAAATGATAAAGAAGAATGTTATGGCTTTTAGTTTATCAAGAGTTATGCTCTCAATTTTCAAGTAATCCATTAAACAGTTTTTATTGTTAGAAGAGCTACATTTTAGTCAGACAGTTTACGGAGTATCAGTCCACTCTTTCTAATTCTCTGAACCCAGATGCTTAAACCTCCGGAACAAATCTGAGACCAAGAGTCTATGAGACTAAGCTCTGTTTTATCCAACTTAAAAAGTAGAGCAATGCCTCCAAATTGATGATTTTCTAAGCAATTTGGGTTTAATAGGTTGATTCTGTGAAACAGTAATTCTCTGACCTTGAACAAATCACCCTACCACTAATGAAGACTGTTTTTTGCACTTTGAATACAAAAGTGTTTTGAGATGCTGAAGTAATGATACAAAGTCATATCAAATAACTACTTATTTCCATATGGCTAGATCTGTGAGAGCACAAGCAAGAATTCTATTAAGATAATTATAGAAACTATGAGGAAAACACATGTGCAAATGAAACTATCAAAGAGAGAATCCAAAGATTACCCAATTTATTTTGCAATTTATGTAGGCTTGCAGAAGGTAAAATATAAAAAAATTAATTATGTCTGTGATAATTCCAAATTTTTCTTGAGTATGTCAATCTCATCTAAGCTATAATTCTATATCTGACATTTTAATGGAAATGACAAATTAAATTTATTGAAAATGCATCTTAGGGAAATGATTATTTACTCATTCACCCTCTTGAAAAATATTTGCTAAACAGATGTTCTTTGTGCTAAATTTTTTGGGAGGAAAAACATGAAAGGAGGCTTCATTTACCTCTCAAGGAGTTTACAGAGCGTTAGTGGAGAAAGAATTCTAACGCTGCTTTTGGTTGTAGACTGAATTTGTTTCATTGTTCAGACAAAGCATATAAGAGAAGTATTTTTTAAATCTACTTGAGTTCAAAGAAAATAAAGATCTCAAGTGAATAGGATAATCAGCGAGGCTTTCAAGGAGGAGTGCACATGAACCAGAGGTTACAAACATGAAGGTCTACAGGGGACAGGAGACTGACATAAATGAACAAAGTCAGCCAGGGAGCCATTTGCAAGACGAAAGAGAGTGGTAAAGACTAAAGAAAAAGGGAGAGTGCATGTTCTTTTTAAAGGGGAAAATCTTTACTTAGTTTCAGCTAATTATAACCATGTACTGGAATCATTATGTGGCAAATTCTTCTAATTTCTCAAGAGAAGCCACAAATCTGGATTTTTTAGGTGCAATCTCCAGCCTTTCAGATTTTGAAAATATAAACATATATAAGATTTCAAAAATTATATATAATATATAAATTGATTTCAATCTTTATATAAACTCATACATGTGTATATGTCTGTGTATACACACCCAAACACATTGTTCGACTTTCATACAATTTACACTATAGATAGTGGATCATAACCTAGACAAGATAGCTGAGTGTAACAAAATGGGAAAGAGGAGCTCTCTAGGAGAGAAGGTGATGTGGAGAAGAGAAAGGGAAGGTCAATTAACATTAAGAGGTTTAAACTGACTGGTGTGTGCACCTGTGTGCATGCATGAATGTTTATTTGTGTTTATCTGTACAATAGAGTCAGAATAAGTTATTGATGATAGATCACATGGTTACTGGCTACCATAATAATGAGTTTTGAACTTTTTGGAAAGGCCTAGAAACTGCCAAAAGGTTTTCAGCAAAAGAGTGACTCCGCTCAATTACTTTGCAGGGTTTACTCGATGAAAAGCCACAAATCAAAGGAGAAATTTTTTCCTAAAAGAAATCCTGCTTTTTTAAAATCACTGCCATTTCAAACCACTTATATGTTATTACTCTTACAAACTCTTGCTCTGATACCCAAATATTTCTCAAATTAGTGAATATTAGGCAAAATAACATATGTAAACTACTCAGTGTATTCTCTGAAACATAGCTGGAATCAAAGGTTAGTAAACATTCTTATTGGAGATATAGTAGAACACCGGATCATTTAATATTCCTCAATTAACATCATTTAAAGCTGTCTATATGTAAAAGTGTAGAAATGCATTAAAGCTAGGCAAACAAATGACAAAAGTCAAAACAATAACAAAAACCTTAACTAATTGAGCAAGACCTCTAGCAAGGGTTAATATAATGACCTGGTCATGATTCACCATTATGTGAGTAGACATAGATGGGTGGCCAGCAGAGGGAACACAATTTGGATTCTCCTGTCTTACTAATTAAAGATTTGTGTACACCCTCAGGCCAGAGACCTTGCCTCCTATGTTTTAGGTAATAAGAAATACGCAGCCAATGTTCAATAATAATAATAATTAATATTGAATCTTACTCCCTGGGCAGTGCTCCCAGTATTGATGATGTCAGTGAAGATTATGTCTCCCAGGAAAACAAGTAGGATGAATTTCCTGGCTGGGCTCCAGTTAGAAGTAGAAGAGAAAAAGTAACTGCAGTGTATCATGCAATAAGTCACAAAGATCAGGAAAAACTAACCAACACAAACGATGCTCAAGTCACTTGTCCTCCTGTCTTTTTGACCCTTTTCCCTTCTTTTACTTTATGTATGTTTACTTCATAATATAGTCAACACCCATAAATCCATAACCCAACCCAAGAAATAAACATTATCAAATAATAACAGGAAAACAGACAAAAAGAGCCGGGTCTGGTCAAACTTCTGGAGTGGTTTTGGACCGCCCTGCCATGCTAAGCGGGGGCAATGCTTCAGCACCTGAATGTTGAAGAGAGCTGGTAGGGGAAGGTACAGATGAGGGCTGTATGGAAACTTGGAGAGAAGATATTCACAGGAGCTAGAGTAGAAGCTATTTACTAACTAGCGTGGAATTCGTTGAGTTACTTAACAACCTCTCCATAAGTAAGCACTATTGTGGATTTCATACCATTATTTTATTATGCACATATATTAACACCGACACCCACACCAACACACATATATCTTTTCCATTATTATTAAGCATTTGGAAAGAAAGTATCAAGAAGTTTGTAAAGGGCATTGACTGCAGGAGTTTTTATGTAATAAGGAGAACTTGCCAGTTTCGTGAAAAAATCTAATAAATATGTTTCAGAGCTCTGATAGATTATGCTGCAGACATGGAAATGGAATTTTAGGGGACATGGTGGCCCCAAGTTCAGTGAAAATGAAACAAAGAGAGCAACTTTATCTCTCTTCATCTATCTCTCTGTTGTCTATACATTTACTCATTCAGGTCTCCTTTTACTAATTCCGAACAGTCATTAATATTTGACAGCCTCTAGCCTCTGCTCATCCTTGTATTCATTTGGGGCATGACTAAAGTCATGAGGCAGCTGAGAAGATCAGCTCCTAGTCCTCACCACCCTGACCTAGTCTTCTCAGTGGAAAGCACTGTCTAGATATGAACACATTTGTATGATCATCATAGGGAACTCAAACCTATTCTATAATATGACCGTTATTCAATCAGCAGTGATCCTTGTTACACAAAAATCTATCAAATACTAGTTATTTCTGTTAAATCAGTTAATAAAAGTAAAATGTCAGAATGCTTTTGTGAAACTGAGACTCAGAATGGTCTTTTTTAAATTAGCTGGACTTTTAAGATCTGAAGTCAGACATTTGTCATGAACACCTCTAAGACCATTTTGAATTGTTGTCATGGTTGTTGTGAACCTCATGGCTCTTCAGTGCCCCTCTTTGTAAACATCTCCATCATCCAAAATTAGTTTCATGCCTGAACTACCACATCTCTAGATGGCAAATATAGCTCATAGTCAACCTGTAGCTTCACTAAATGCAATTTCAATCACATAACAGATGAGAAGCTTGGTGAATAAAATATCCTCCAACAGAGCAAACATTCTCTGTTTATTTCTATAGATATATCTTTAAATAGCTAAAATTGCAATCACAGAAACCATGTTCCATTTTCTGATCCAATATCAGCTCTAATAATTGCTGATTGTCTTTTGAAAACAGAAATCAGAATTTCAAATTAGTGTTATCATAGAAATTTCCAAATTATGATCATTTTGAAGGAAATACTCTGACAATTGTATAACTTTATTCTTAATAATCTGCCATCAGACTTTTATTTTGTAGTCTGATATGTGGAGCTGAGAATATGGGGGATAGTGATTATTGAAAAGTGGGTAATATGCAAAAAGATAATGTGTAAATTTACATAAAATATGAAAAAGAGAATATTTACCAAACAAATTATTAAAAGTTAGCTTAAAATACATGTAAGATAAAGAAATTCTTTAATTTGCAGAATTCTTCTTTGGCAAGAACTCAGTTGTTTTCGATATTTTCTTTCTATAGACCATTTTAAACATTTCTTGTGTAATATTCTCCCCACTAATTAGTCTTTACATATCCAATGATATTTTGGAGGATAACAAAGTGAGCTACTTGTCATATTTGAAATTTCAGCAATCAAACAAAAAATAAAAGCTCAAGCTACTTTCCTTTAAATTGGCTCAGGCCAAGATTTTCAGACAGAGGTAACTTACTGTTTATATACTATATCCTGCCCAGTTCTGAACATAGATTTAGAGAATCTGTAATAAAGAAATCTTTAAATGTTTAGCAACTCAGTTTGAATTGTAAATTTTCTTTGGGATTTGTATATGAATTTTTCCAAATAAATTTTTAGAGAAAAATCTTACTTTTTGACTTTGAGTATATATATATTGTGTATATCTGGGTGAGTAAAGAATGTTAATGTTAATATTATTTTTGAGGATTTAAAAAAGAATCACACTATATTTATTTAATCTTCCTAACTTTGATGATTAGCATAATCAAAAAGAACAAGCATCCTAACATTCAGTCAAAGCAGTTTGCCAATGAATTTCACTCACTGCCTTAAACTGAGAAGAACTGAGGACGAAATGCCTAAGAAGTTCCTCTCCCTTCTCATGGCTGCTACACTTAGCACAGAGCAACAGTTTACCTGCCAAAGATGTTCTAAAAGAATGGTGAAGTGCCAGACTCTTGTCCTCAACTTTGTCATTTTCTTGTGAACTGATTCATTTATTAGCATTAGGAAGGCTTACTTTTAAAAATGAGGTGTCTTAGTCATTTGGGGAGCAGATGTCTATGATCTTCTGACTCTAAACCCAACCATTATAACCCCCCTTTCCCACCTACTCTGATAAAGGATTATTTTCTGAAGTCAGTGGCTGAGTACTGCATTTACTGAGTCAGAAGAAAACGATGTATGTTTTCCTTTCTGGAAATTCCAATACGTAGGTATGTCCTGCTTCCCCATATATCTCATTTCATTTGTTGGAACTAGTTGGGACACTACATTTTAAAAGTTTTTTGAATTTGTCAAGAAAAAAATCATTTTATAAAATATATATTTCATGGTTACGGTGTAAGATTTTTATAGTGGTCAAAGTGTTTTAATGCTAATTACAAATCAGTAATTTTAAAATATTTACTTGTGATAAAATATAAAGGACTCATTGTATAACTTTAAAAGGAATAGCAAAAGTAACTTTTACTTAAACTATAATGACAGTTTAAAGTCAACTCCCAAGGTCCCAGGGCTATTTATTTGCTTAGATATATATCACATTGAAAGACTTTTCACTAGAAATTATAATGTATTGTGGTCAGCTGAAGACATTAAGAAGCAGATAGGTCAGAACATTTTTAACCTCTATTCTTATATTAACAGAAGAAATTTAAAACCAGTTGAAATTATCTTTGGAGTCATTTTGTGACTGAGAAAACCAATTCAGGGTAATTCCAATATATGTGCAATCATTCTGAGCTAATCGCCCCAGATGGAAGTTCCTGCACTTAGAAAACAGGCCTATTTTAAATATTAATATTCCTTCCAGGATGCCCTATTAGAAACTTGTGTCAGTCATGTCAAAACCTCAATGCCTCTTTCCAGTTGGGAGGGTCTCATTGGATTAGAGTAGCAGACTCACACCAACTCTCAGCATCTATGATTTTATTCAATAAAAGTAATCCTGTACTTAAGCTTGGAATACATAGAGCCGTAAGGTCTTAGAGCATTTCAGACTGTGTGCAGTATTGTGCTGGTAAGTGATCTACAAAGTGTTTTAAAGCTTATATTCAACAAACAAATATAAAAGTGGAAATAAATCCCAAAATGTTTAAACTTTTTAAAAAAGTGAAGAGACCTTAAGTTGTTCTATATATAGAATTCATCTGCGTACAATGACAGTTTTACCTCTTCTCTTCCTATTTGGATGCCTTTTATTTCTTTTGTTTGTCTGATTGCTGTGTCTAGGACTTCCAGTACTATGTGGAATAAAAGTGGTGAGAGTGGACATCCTTGTCTTGTTCCAGATTTTAGTGGGACGGCTTTCAGCTTTTCCTCATTGAGTATTATATTTGCTGTGGGTTTGTTGTAAATGGCTTTGATTATGTTGAGGAATATTCCCTCTATACTCACTTTGGTAACAGTTTTGATCATGAATGGATGTTGGACTTTGTCAAATGCTTTCTCTGCATCTATTGAGATGATCATGTGGTTTTTGACTTTTCTTGTGTTAGTGTGGTGTATGACATCGATTGATTTGCATATGTTGAACTGTCCTTGTGCACCTGGGATGAATCCCACCTGATCCTGGTGTATGATCTTTTTTATATGTTGTTGGATTCAGATGGCTAAAATTTTGTTAAGAATTTTCGTGTCTATATTCATCAAAGATATTGGTCAATAGTTTTCTTTTTTTGGTGATGGTGGTATCATAGAATGTCTTTGGGAGTGTTCCTTCTTCTTCAGCCTTTTGGAAAAGTTTAAGGAGGATGGGTATAATTCCTCTTTGTATGTTTGGTAGAATTCTCCTGTGAAGCCATCTGGTCCTGGACTTTTATGGGTAGGGAGTGTTTTTATGACATATTCATTTACATTTCTAGTGATTGGTCTGTTCAGTTGATCTCTTTCTTCTTGATTCAGTTTTGGCAGGCTGTAGGTCTCTAGAAAGTTTTTTCATTTCTTCTAGGTTGTCAAATTTGTTGGCATACAATTGTTCATAGTATTCTCCCATGGTTTTTTGTATTTCTGTAGTATCCATTGTGACTTCTCCTTTTTCATTTCCTATTTTGTTTATTTGGGTTTTTTCTCTCCTCTTCTTGGTGAGTCTAGCCAGAGGTTTGTCAATTTGGTTTACCTTTTCAAAGAACCAGCTCTTTGTTTGATTGATTTTTTCTATTGTTTTTTGAATCTCTGTTTTATTGATTTCCTCTCTGATTTTTATGATTTCCTTCCTTCTGCTGACTTTAGGTTTTTTTTGTTGTTGTTGTTCTTTTTCTAATTCATTTAGATGGTGGATTAAGTTGTCAATTTGGGATTTTTCTTCTTTTTTGAGGAAGTTCTGTATTGCTATGAACTTCTCTCTGAACACTGCTTTTGCAGCACCCCATAGATTTTGAGTGGTTGTTTCTTCATTATTATTTGTCTCAAAGAATTTTTTAATTGCCTTCTTGATTTCCTCATTGACCCAATGGTTTTTTAGTAGCATGTTGTTTAGTCTCAATGTAGTCAGTTTTTTCTCACTTCTTTTCCTGTGGTTGATTTCTAGTTTCATGCCATTGTGGTCAGAGAAGATACTTGAAATAATTTCTATCATCTTAAATTTGTTGAGGTTAGCTTTGTGCCCCAGTATGTGATCAATTCTTGAGAATGTTCCATGTGCACTTGAGAAGAAGGTATATTCTGATTTTTTCGGATATAATGTCTTGAAAATGTCAATTAAGTCTATCTTTTCTATTGTTTCCTTTAGAGTCTCTGTTGCTTTATAGATTTTCTGTCTAGAAGAGCTGTCCATTGATGTCAGAAGGGTATTAAATTCTCCTACTATGATTGTATTCCTAGCAATTTCTCCTTTCATGTTTGTTAATATGTGTTGTAGGTATCTGGGTGCTCCTATATTTGGGGTAATGTATCTATTGACAATCGTAATATCCTTTTCTTGTATGGATCCTTTAACCATTAAATAGTGTCCTTCTTTGTCTTTCTTAATGGCCTTCGTTTTAAAGTCTATTTTGTCTGCTATGAGTATTGCAACCCCTGATTTCCTGTCTGGCCCAGTGGCATGAAATATCTTTTCCCATCCCCTCATTTACAATCTATATGTGTCCTTAACCCTAATGTGAATATCTTGTAGGCAGCATATTGGAGGTTTTTGCTTTTTTAATCCAATCTGCCACTCTGTGTCTTTTGATTGGAGCATTCAGTCCATTGACATTTACGGTGATTATTGATAGATGTGTATTTATTGTCATTTCAAAGCCTGTTTTCCAGTTGATTCTGTGTTTCTCTTTTCTTCCTTTCCTTTTATGGTTAGATGATTTCCATTTATTTTATGCTTCCAAAAACTACTTGAAGTGATCAACAAATTCAGCAAAGTGGCAGGATATAAGATTAATATTCTGAAATCAGTTGCATTTCTGTATACTAACAATGATATATTAGAAAAGTAATACAGAACTACAATACCTTTTAAAAGAGCACCTCGAAAAATCAAATACCTGGGAATACACTTGACCAAGGAGGTAAAGGACTTATATGCTGAGAAGTATAAAACATTAATCAAGGAAATTAAAGAAGATGTCAAGAAATGGAAGGATATTCCATGCTCCTGGGTTAGAAAAATTAATATGATAAAAATGGCCATACTACCCAAAGCAATCTACAGATTTAATGTAATCCCTATCAAATTACCTATGACATTTTCCACAGAACTAGAACAAACAATTCAAACATTTATATGGAACAACAAAAGACCCAGAATTGCCAAAGCAATCCTGAGAAACAAAAACCAAGCAGGAGGCATAACTCTCCCAGACTTCAAGAAATACTACAAAGCCACAGTCATCAAGACAGTATGGTACTGGTACCAAAACAGACAGAGAGACCAACGGAACAGAATAGAGAATCCAGAAATAAACCCAGACAACTTTGGTCAATTAATCTTTGACAAAGGAGGCAAGAACATAAAAATGGGAAAAAGACAGTCTTTTCAGCAAGTATTGCTAGAAACCTGGACAGCTGCATGCAGATCAATGAAACTAGAACACACTCTCACACCATGCATGAAAATAAACTCAAAATGGCTAAAAGACTTAAGACAATACACCATCAAACTCTGGGAAGAGAACGTAGGCAAAACATTCTCTGACATCAACCTTACAAATGTTTTCTCAGGTCAGTCTCCCCGAAGCAACAGAAGTAAAAGCAAAAATAAACCAATGGGACCTCATCAAACTGATAAGCTTTTGCACAGCAAAGGAAACCAAAAAGAAAAAAAAAAGACAACTTACAGAATGGGAGAAAATAGTTTCAAATGATGCAACTGACAAAGGCCTAATCTCTAATTATACAAACAACTTACACAACTCAACAGCAAAAAAGCCCACAACCCAATGGAAAAATGGGCAAAAGGCCTGAATAGACATTTCTCCAAGGAAGATATACAGATGGCCAACAAGCACTTGAAAAAATGCTCAACATCACTGATTGTTAGAGAAATGCAAATCAAATCTACCAGGAGATAGCACCTCACACCAGTCAGAATGGCCATCCTTAGTAAGTCCACAAATAACAAATGTTGGAGGGGCTGTGGAGAAAAGGGAACCCTCCTGCACTGTTGGTGGGAATGTAAGCTGGGACAACCACTATTGAGAACAGTTTGGAGGCATCTGAGAAAACTATACATAGAACTACCATATGACCCAGGAAACCCACTCTTGGGCATATATCCAGACAAAACTTTACTTAAAAAAGACACATGCACCTGCATGTTCATTGCCGCACTATTCACAATAGCCAAGACAGGGAATCAACCCAAATGTCCACTGATAGATGATTGGATTCGGAAGAGGTGGTATATATACACAATGGAATACTACTCAGCCATAAAAAAGAACAAAATAATGCCATTTGCAGCAACATGGATGGTACTAGAGACTCTCCTCCTGAGTGAAGTAAGTCAGAAAGAGAAAGACATATACCATATGATATCACTTATATCTGGAATCTAATATATGGCACAAAGGAACCTTTCCACAGAAAAGAAAATCATGGACTTGGAGAATAGACTTGTGATTGCCAATGGTGGAGGGGAGGGAGTGGGAGGGACTGGAGCTTGGGATAAATATATGTAGAATGTGGTCTTGGGATGGATTAGCAATGGAATACTGCTGTGTAGAACTGGGAACTCTGTCTAGTCACTTATGATGGAAAATGTAATGTGAGTAAAAAGAATGTATACATGTATGTGTAACTGGGTCACCATGCTGTACAGTGGAAAAAATATATACATAAATGATAAAAGAAAATTTTTACCAAAAGATGAAAAAAAAAGTGAAGAGAAAGAGGCATTTTTCACAAATCATTCTTTTATCTGGCAGCCTGGGTACAGAGAAGTGCTAGGGAACAGTCCAGGCCACCATAGTTGAATTTCATTCAGCAATTTTTCTATTAAAAATACAATGATGGAATATCATTAGTTGGAACATCATGAGTTGACAGAGGCATGTTCTGGGGCAGAAAGCCTCACAAAACTTTGTTATTGCTAAGCTGAAGAGAATCCCATGATTATAACCAGAAAATGGGCATATTGGAATGGAACTGTTTAGACTTATTGATATCAACTGGATCTGGCTCTTGGCTCATGGTCTTAAAAAATGTTAGTTAAAAGCCCACGGTGGTACTCCTCTAACTGCAATTGGTTTGGGGGTATTTTCCAAAGCTTAGTGGTTGGATGCACACAGTAACTTTACTCTAAAGATGATAAATATTCTCTTGGGTGGGCTGTGGGGTACTTTACAAAGAAAGGAGCAGCATGCACTTTTTTTTTGTTATAAGCCAAGAAAATCTTTCAAGCAGGTACTTTGCTACTCTCAGTGGGGGACTAGACTTATTTATTTATCATTGAGAATTTCCTTTTTTTTTTTTTTTAATATATGACCCATCTATGCTCTTAAATAAGAAATACTAACAGAATGCAGGAATAAGTATAAATTTACCTCTTCCTATGAGATCTATTAATTTTGTCTCTAATATGATAACTTTTTTTTTTTTTTGTCAGAGGCAGAGGAAGGTGAATACATGAGGACAGAGAAAGAAGAGACTTTTCTCCTTAAAACATAGAAGCTCTTTTCATAGAAAATGATAATGAGGCAGAATATTAACTCAGGTGGTCAGCGTAGGAGCATGGGCTTCAATGCATTCTTTGATATGGCCACTGATTAACATTTGTGGCTTAAGGGCTCCAGGGAGTAACATCCCCACAGGACTTGTTTACTATAGGGAGTGTACTACGCCCAGATGGACATTAATCTCTAATCTCCTGTGACTCAGTTTATAGGACGAAAAGGACAAAGAAACTGTGAGACTTATAGGACATTTCCACCCCTAGGACCCTATTGGACAAGGGCTGATATAGGTAACTAAGCAAGGCCAATGGGAGAAGACCACATCTCTCTGGACCCCATGTTGGTACCCCCCAACTTTAAGGAATAAAAACCCCTATAGGACAATGGGAGCTATCTGCTTTTCTTAAATAAAAGCTTTGCTTGCTTGCTGCCTATGTGTTCACAGAGTTCATTCTTCGACCGCGGTGAACAAGAACCTGGATTCCAGTATCATTTTTCTGGCATCTATAATACTTCCATCAACTATTTAGTAAATGAGATGCTTTTTAGTCTTTACCTTACTAAATACACACAAGTTGTTAGAAAAGTTTAGGTGTTAATATGCTCATTTTACAAATGTGGACACAGATACTCAGTAAAGAACAATAACGTGCCCAAGATCAGTTATATACTTGGATCATGATAAGATTTCAAAACTGGAATGCCAGACTCCAAAGACCAGCCCTTCCTCTGACCTGCACTGCTCTCCCTGCTTACTTGAAGTTTTTCTACAAACTCAAGATGTACCTAAAGCTTTCTTGGGTATTGAATGTATTTGGGCTCTTTCTAACTTAATGCAACTGGTCTCTCTGCAGCATGCTGGTGAAATGGGATTTCCAAATTAATAAACAGATATGGTTAAAAGTCTGAAGTTTGATATATTTACAACTTGGCTATTACTGCTTCCTGATCATTGTCCATCTCTGTATTGTGGCCTATTTTTATTGCAGTCTGAAAGGTTGATGATGATCAGAGAGACAGTAAAACACACCAATAAAAGTATTATATGTGCATGAGATTACACTTGCAGATATCTGTAAACACGCTGGTGACCCCTATCAGGGGATACTAGAGTAGGGTATTCCTTGTGCCAGTATCTCTCATACTTATAGGAATTGAGAATAATCTGAACCTTCAAGAGAAATGATGTATTTTTATCAAGTCATTCTAGGTGCTGATTAGCACCCTAACTGTCAAAAGCATTATTACCTACTCTGTATTTTTAAATGTCCAATTATTCTCTTTCTCTTTTGGGCTTTCTGTTTTAAATGCAGTAAAGCGCTCAAGTTTGATGGTATTGATTATAGTCTGCATTAATCTTTCAAAATAAGCATTAGATCTCAAAAAGACCTCATTTGAATCAAGTGTAAAGAACAAGTATGCACTCTTTGGCATTCGTGAAACACTATTTCATGCTTTCAATATGGGCACTTTAGAAAACTGTAAAGGCCAAACACTTCCTCTTTATCATTGTGATTAGACTTATAAGTACTATGACAATTAGCTCCTAAAACCCTTCAGGATTCATCCTTGAAAGAAAGATCCAAGGACATACATCCTGTAGAGAGGGAAGTGAAGGATGTCTCAGGATAAAAGAACCTCCATTATGTTTTAGTGGTTGGGAAGAGAAGGGCCTGGACTAACTTTCCTTTTGTAGAGCGACAGAAGAAAACCCAGGATTCCTAATAAAAATCCCAGGCTGGACAAGATTCACATCAGGTGCCATGTCTAACTTTAACTAATGTCAGTGCAGACGGAGGCATTTAGTGATTTGGGGGATGATTTGAACTTTTTCTTAGGCTTCAGTATAAATGGATTCATAGGTGGAATAGAAAATAGAAAGAAGGGAAAAAAAAATACTTGTGTTTTGGAATTACTCAAAATTCCAATTCAGCTCCATGGTCACAGAACCCTTTATGTTTACGAATAAAATGTATTTTCTCTGGCAAGGTCCTACAAGAGGGTTTTTTTTTGTTTGTTTGTTTTGTTTTGTTTGTTTTTGTTTGTTTGTTTGTTTGTTTTTTTCCATGCAGTGGAAATGTCTCAGGGATGAAAGTTTTTCTTTTATTTATTTGCCATTAAAAAAATCCACTTTAGTGTTTTGACACGTCTTTTAAATACACATAGTTTGCAATTAGTGACTTGTTAGCTGTTTCACCTTTATGCTATAAAATATTACCATGAATGAGTCTCTCAAATAAGACAGTTAGCCTCTTGATCCTACTTTGACATTTAAAAAGAGGATTATCCTAAAGATTAGCATTAATCAAATCAGTTCAAAGACTGCACAGCTACAGCCCCAAGGAAAGAAGTTACACTGGGTGAAAAATCTGTTCTTTAATTTTTCTTTCAGAAACCTGTTTTAAAATGCTTATGTTTTTTTTGTTTGTTTGTTTGTTTTTTCAAATTTTGTGATTATACATCCTTCATTATTTCTCATCATGGATAGAGTTACTGGAGTTAATGCCAAAGAGTGCATACTTTTGGAGCTGGATATATTTAAGTTAGTTACTGGTGTCTACATAGATGTGGTTAAAAAAAAAAAGTAGTGGTCTTTGCTCAGTGTGTGGTCTTGCTATCCTGATGGTATTCAGGCCTCACCTCTCTGCAATATCAGGAAAGGAGTTAAGTTTGTCTTTGGTCCTTCTCCTCTGGCCTTTTTCATTCTTCTTCCTCTGCCTCTACCATCCTCAAAAATACCTGGCTTATATAGTCCTGACCTTTAGGATGATCAGCTGAAGCAGTATCAATGGTGCTTAAAGTACAGTCAGTTTTTTCATTATATTGGGAGCATGGAAACACTTCTTCCTCTTGTCCTTGGCCAGAAATGTCTCATATCCTGTCAAAATCAGGATTATTTGCCTAACGTCAGAGAAAGTGAAAAAAAAAAAGGTATTATTGATTGAAGAGGCTCATCTTCTTGTTTTTTGTTGTGTTTTTTTTGAGGGTTTTATTTTGTTTTTACTTTTTTTAGGGCCTCATCTGTGGCATATGGAAGTTTCCAGGGTAGGGGTTGAATCAGAGCTACAGCTGCCAGCCTACACCACAGACACAGGATGTGAGCCATGTCTGTGACCTACACAACAGCTCACAGAAATGCTAGATCCCCCACCCACTGAACGAGGCTAGGGATTGAACCCACATCCTTATGGATACTAGTTGGATTCATTTACACTGTGCCACAACAGGAACTCCCCAGAGGCTCATTTTCTTATCTAAGTCTGTTGGGCAATGAAAAAGAGACATTATCTGTGATACTGTTATAAATTTGTGGAGTGTTTCATCTCTATATTAATCCTTGAACAAAAGTGATTCCTGAATTCAATTTCCAGAATATAGTCTTACTTTCTGTGTGGCTGTTTTACCACAAACAATATTATATAATTAAATGTATCTTTAGATTATTTTCTTTAACTAATACCCTCTACAGTTATTTATTTAGCAATTTATTGTTAAGAAGTAAGAGAAACTCTCCAGGAAATATCTGGGAGTCTCATACCTGTTTGCATTTACTTGGCTATAACCACTTCCAGAGGTTAATGACTTGCTTCTCTTCCACTTTCTGTATCTTTTGGTAGTTCCCCTCACCAAGAAGGGGATTCTAGGAAATACTGCTCCAAGGCTCAGAGGGAATGATAGTGATTCCAAGCTAACAGGAGTCAGTCCATTAAGGTTTTAAAAAATATCTCTGACGCCATCAGAACTCACCAGCATCACTGCGTCCTGTAGCAAATATTCAACAGGAAGGATTCCAGGCTCTAGCCTCTCCTAAGCTGTAGGGCAATCTGATTCCCATCATGATCTGCAGCTATGATCACACTCAGAAACAGTACCCTGGATTCCCACACTCTCTATGGTAGCTCCCCAAGTGAGGTGTTGGAGAGGTGTCCTTGGTAAGAAGAAAAGGCTATTGTTTAAGTCTTTACAAGTAGGGGCTAGGTAGGGAATATCAGATCAACATGGTTACTAGATATTATATGTCTCATACATTTCAGTTTGCTCGGACATAAGCACAGAGCATGGCACCTTGAAGGCACCTCATACATTTTGTGGAATAAACAGATGAATAAGAGTGCCCTTGACATTTCACCCTTGCCATGCTATTTGTGTCTGCCTTTCCCAAATTTGCTACTTAGCATGTGCACTTTCTTCAAATATTTTTCTTCCACAAATGGTTATCCTTTCTCTCAGGGGTCCCCAGGCAGCCTCTTATCTCCTATGTTGGTTATTTTATTGTCCCTCTGTGAGAGCACAGGAAGCTGCACCCTTTGTTCCTCACTGTGTATTCCATCACTGAAGTCTGAGGAACTAGATTATGACTGACTTAATGATTAGGTCTGAAATGAAGGAAATCAGGGCCCTGGTGAAAATCCAAAATATCATCAAGTTGGATGCACCAACACTTGCACAAGACCTTTATGTCAGCAGGTTTGGCTCTTAAGAAGACTCCATTCTTCATTGTGATATTTTGAAAATTTGTGAAGAAATGAGTTTACCAGCTGAAAGGTCTTTGTGAAGATAAAGCAGCATTGCAAACACTTGACTACAAACTGTGTTGTCTAATATCTCTCTTTCCCCATTGCTATTAGTAAGCTTTCTAGTCATTAAAACATGGCCACATAAGGATTAAAAGACCCTCTTCCCCAAGCAGGGTATGGGTTTTACTAAACACAACTCTGCAACCATCTGCACAGAGGTGTCCATTGCAGCCACAAGTACTTCTCCAATGCATGCTCTTAGTCCCAAAGCTATAATCACAGAATCTCTGGAATTACAAGAAGAAAAGGAGATAAGAGTTTTAACATGTCTAGCTCAGTGTGAAATATGGAGCAGATAGTCAATATATGATAGCTCATTTTACTGTCATCAACCTGGAAAGATACTGCTTCCACAAACTTACTGTGATGCAGTGGAAAACATGGTATTATATTTACATCCACCATTGTTCTCAGTGAGAAGATGCTCTATTTCCTGAGAAACACTTTTGACTTTTTGCATCCCTATTACTTCTTTCTCCCAGAGTCTCATCACTGTCCTATGGATTCATTAATATGGCTCCTTTCCCCTAAGCTTCCTTACTTTAGTTCATTTTCACGAAGCTGGTAGAATTTTCTTCTAAAAGTAAGCCTTGTGGGCACAGTTTCTTCCTTTAAATCTTTTGGTTGGCTCCCTATTGCCTAGCTAAACTGCTTTATTTATTTTAAGTCTCCTTTAAGCCTTTTATTTTCAAATATGCATTGTGAATCTTAAGATGTGGACATATGTCAGCGTTCTACTAATGCATTCTCCATTAAAACTTTTTTTTACAGAGCCTATTTAGGGAATTATTATGAAGGAACACACAAGGCCAGGCTGTACATGTCCAAACCTCTCAGTACAAGTACTCAAAATCTATTGACAACCCTCTCTCAAATCTCAGCTTCTCTCTGCTCCATCCTCATTTTTTGTTCCAAATCTACTATTCTCAAATAGCACTTTTTTTTTGGCTTTGTCCCCACCTTTGCAGATAATATTTTGACCTCAAAAGCTCTCTCCTCAAATCTCCAACCACACTTCTTCCACTCAATCTGCTCAACTTGGTGACTCACTGATTCTTTCAGAAACAGCTCAAATGTTATTTTCTCTGAAGCTGTTTCATTCTTCTATCTCCTGAGAAACGTGGGTATGTTGGGAGTATAAAAGGACGGATAAACTATGTTCATACTTCCCTTACAACTTTTTTGCATTCCTATGTGAAACTCTGTCTCCCTCATTAAAAATAAACTCCATATGGACAGAGATGGACATTCTTCATTCTTTTTGTAGCTCTTTTTCTAGTTCACTGCTTAGTATATATAGAGATGGTGTGTAATGAATGCTTACTAAAATATTTGCTAAATATGCCATGGATAGAAGATAGAATGGTATGTGTCTCTCTCTCACACACACAGACACACACAAACTGTCACTAAGTGATGTAGTTAACAATCTTTAATCTTCAAGAAAATGAGCATTTACCTCACAGGCCCATGAATCTTTGGAAATCCTGATCTCTCTGTTTCCAGTCATAGACATCCTATAAACTATACTCCATAGGAACCATCAACTCTCCAAACGCACTGTAGAATATCCTGCCTGACAAGGACAAGCCTATATGGTGTTGTCCTTGTGACAGCATCCCCAGCTGACATATAAAGTTCTTCCCGAGCTCCCCACAGGCAGCTCCTGTGCAATAGTACAAGAAGAACCTCAGATCACTTCTTTGAAAACCCACTTTGTCAATACTCATCAATGATCTTCAAACCAAGGCCCACTCACATCTCAGCCTGACACTTGATAACAGTTTCAATAGAAGAGCAGCTGTTTTGTATTACATGCCGCTCTGTGAACAGAGCCCAGGTACTGCCATTCCAATTGTTTTATGAATGTGCTAGAGAAATGGCCGGTTGCCAAAGACTGCATCCATAAGATTGTTTGAAACAACACCCCAGACATAAAAAGAAAGAACAAAATCCCTCACAGATTGCAGTGTGTACAATTTTGGCTGTTTTGCACATCCTCTGCAGCTGTGCATTCATGATGCTATATTAAGCAAAAATCTGTGTAAAAATTAATCACTAGGAGATGGAAGTTTAGAGGCCATTTTACGGATTTAGCTGCAGTGGTTGCCAAGATTCTCTCCATTCAGAATGAGCTCTGCCTGTCACAATCAACTGGACATAGGATGTGACCCCTTACTGGAATTTAAGGTTTCAGACATGGCAGAACTTCTCCCAAAAGTCAGCATACCCTCATTACTTTGTTTTCTATGAAAAGGATTACTGTCACTTTGGGCTAATTCTTTTAGAATCACAGCTGTCATAAAGTTGGGACTATTAACAGTCATGAAAAGAGCAAGTTTCAAAAGGCATTTGTGTCTCAATACTTTTTTTATGCCCCTCCTTCCTCACTCTGAGGAAATTGATGGTAAAATTATAATTAATGGGAGAAGGCTGCTCAGTGGAAATGTACAAGACCAACAGCTTGTCTATAGGCTACAAACCCAAGTTCAAGAGATACCACCAAATGCTCCTTGTCAGCCAGAAGAAACACCTCAAACTCTGACTAATGAAGAAGGGAAATAAAATATCCTATGATTTTATCTATTGATGAAGCAAAGAATATGAAACATAATGATTACCACAAGGGAAAAAATTTTTTTGGATTGTTATAAAATGTTTTCAAAGATGTGTAAAAAGCTGGCACCTTTGAATAAGTTTTCTATTTAGAACTCAGTAAAATCTCTGGACTAGGAGAGGTAAAATTACCTTTGCTAATCTCACAATGCTTAGCTATTTCAGGGGAGTTACTGGCCAACATAGTTCAGCAGATCCATTAACATCTTCTCTGAGAAGCACTATCATCTTTTTCAGAAAACTGTGAAGCTTCGATGTGTCTAAATCTTATTTGCCAATTACACACTTCAAATATTTGTATGGTCCTGAAAATAGAGATGGCTATTACATTTCAGGTCTTTCTCATATATGTTGATTACTTGAGCATATTTAAAAATTTTCATCTAAACCATTTCTCAAAACTCACTTCTAAGGTAGAATGACTTCTTGCCTCCAATTTGCTCATGTCTGTTTTTCCTCAAATTCTAGTTTAGAATCTAAGTGTTCTTCTTTCCATGAAATTTCTCATGACTACTTGGATGCATAATGATTTAGCTTACAAGAAGTTAATCTGTGCCAGAGTTATGCTTCTTTAAATGCTGTACTTCATATTTTGTCTCTTTTTAAAATAAACTTTTCATATTAGAATGTTTTAGATTTAAAGAAAAGTTTAAGACAGTAATGAGAGTTCTCAAATACTGCCTTCCTGTTTGCCCCTATAATGAGCATCTGACATAGTAAAGTGCATTTGTTAAAATTAATGTGCTAATATTGATATATTATTATTGTTAGTATCTAAACTCTATATTTTATTTATAATTTCTTCCTTTTACCCAATGTATTTTGTCTGTTCTAGGAACCTATTCAGGATATCAAATTGTGTTTGGTCATCCTGTATCCTTAAGCTCCTCTAGACTAACAATTCCTCAGACTTGCCATGTTTTTTACAACCTTGAAAATTCTGAGAAGTTACAATTAGATATTTTTTCAGAATATACCTAAACTGAGTCTTGTATAGTGCTTTTCTCATGATTATTCTGGGGTTATTGGTTTGGGGGAGAAAGACCACAGAGATAAAGGGCTATTACCATCACATCATGTCAGGGGTACATGCGGTCAACATAACTTCTTACTGTTGATGCTGATACTGATCACCAGGCTACAGTGGTATTCCTTAGGTTACTCTACTATAAAGTTAACCTTTCCCTACCCACTTTCCTTGCTGTACTCCTGAGAAGGAAATTCCTAGGTGCAGCTCACAATCGAAAGAGTAAGAAGTTGTGCTCTATCTCCTTCAGATTATAATATCCATATAATTTATTTGAAATTCATATATGCTAAAGATTTGCTATTCCACCAATAATTTATTTGTGAAGCTAAACTATTTATGAAACTATTCTGCATGATATCACAGTATTGGATATTTAACACTATGAATTTGTGAAAATCTATAAAGTTTTACAGCACAAAGAGTGAATTTTAGTATGTGCAATTAAAAAAATCATTTAGAATGCCAGAGGATACTAGGGTGCAATAAATACTGTGATAGCAAAACACTATACATATATACTAGAATTAAGCAATTAAGTGAATGGGTGGCTGATGAGAGAAGCGAGGTTTCTCTAGTCCCTATGTATTACCCTGGCCAAATATCTTAATGTATCTGTATGTTGTTTTTCTTATCAAAAGTTGGATAATGAGAAAATACATGAAATGTCCATTTCCAGTGCTAGGCACATGGTAAGCACTCGGTAAATATAAGCTATCATTAAAAGTTTGTTTGCTGTACGCACTCAGTAAAATTAGCTCTTTTTGTTGCCTAAATGACAAGTTATTTCCTGATCATTTGAGGAGCACTATTTTCCAAGTATATAGAGTTTATTGCAAAGACACAAAATTAATTTGCTAAAATTCAAAATGTCATTTCTGAAGAGTTAAAATTCCCACTAATGGATTTCTAGATAAGTTCTGAAATAGTTGCTATGATTTGCTTTGTTTTTTTACAAATGATTAAATTGCACATTAGCTTTTAATATGGTTGCTTATTTTAAATGCAGCAATGTAGCTTTGAGCTATGATTATCTAGTGTCACAAATGACCAATTCTGTTATTTTGATGAAAATTTCAGTTAGAATGTTTGTTTGATGTTGGGTAGATGAAATCATTGAAAACTGACTGGAAAGTAAAGCTACAAACCAGACTGAGTTGTGTTGAACGTGAATGAACTCAGACTTTGTTAGACATCCTACAATAGCTAATAATGTCTCAAAGTGAGAGTCCTAAGGAGTAACTGGTGGAAGAAGGCAGTGGGCTGCAGCAGTGTCCCCACTAGGGTACAAAGCACCCTCCCAAGTCCTAGACTAGCTGTCCCATTGTTTGAAATGAACAGTAATAATTTTTCAAAAATTTATATAAAATGTTAGATAAATGTTCATGAAATAGACCTGTTTGTATCCCACATAGATTGCCATCCATAAATCCCTCCTGTGAAGAAATTCTAGAAAGATCCTTGGTGTCAATAGGAACATTTATGAGTCTATACACAAAGTCTGACTATGATGGTCATAAATTCACTACTGTAAAAAAAGATATTAATATATTTAATCAAAATGTTGAATCAATATCAAGTTGTGGTGGATAGATACTTTAATTAGTCTGATGTCAGATTCCATAAAGTTCTTTCTTTTTTCTTTTATAGGGTAAAGCTCCTGCCTTTAAATTCACTTGAGGTTGTATTTTGACTTTGGTGTGTACACCTCCTTGGAGCAGGAGAATAGAAAAATTACTATTTGGTGCTCTTAGCACCGAAAGGATCCCCAGGTAGGTGGCTGATGTATGAATAACCCAGGGTAAAGCCAAATGATCACTGTGGATGAATAAGTGTCACACAGAGGCAATGATCATTAAAAAATCTACCATTTCTGTCACTGACTCCTCTGAGGAACTTAGTGGTCCATGAGGCTCTAAGCTGGCTTTAATTCATGGGGCTTGAATAAAAGGTTGTGGTCTTGATTTATTGCATAAAACTATTCTTTGTCTTAATCCAGTGATGGATCTCATTCAAAATGGACTTGCCCCTTACTAACCTGAAAGCTCAAGGAGGTTGAGGACCTCTGTGTCTCCTCAGATTTAATACAATGGCTACTAGATGTTTAATAACATATGTTGAAATTGCCTCATTTCTTCAGGCATGTTACATAGCTTGTGGCTAAAGAGTCAAAGCTGAACTTCTCTTTGCTCTGTTTTTGTTATACTCCTTTGGGGGGAAATAGAGAAAAATCAAATAGAGAGAAAGGTGTTCACCAGGACTATGATCAAGTATATTAATCAATTTTTTATCTTCTGATGATTTCAAAATATAAGCAAGGGGGAAGAAATGAGGAGTCATGAGATGTAGGCTGCAAACAGACATGTTTTCCTAGACAACTGGGAGACAGAGACAAGTGGTAACTGGAAATGAACTCAGAGATTAAATGTGACTCCAAGATGGGTAGCATAGCATCACTGAATCTGTTCCTGGGGGCCTCACCTCTTAATGTTCAGTGAGGAAAGGATGAGTTTAAAGCTATAACATTTGATAAGGTAAAAGCATGCTATACATTTAACTCCATGATTAGAATTTTTATCACATATATTTCCTGGGGCATAGTGAACCATACATACAAGACCTGGCCCTGTATTTCACAGATAGTAAGAAAATTCCTGACACTCATAGACCTGTAATTTTACTTATTATAAACATTTCCCAGTATCATCTCTCACATGGACCATTGCTTGAGCATCCTGAATGGTTTCCTAACATACATCAGGCTTTACTCTAATAAATTTCTATACATCACAAACACACACACAAATATACGACGTGTGTAGACAAAAAACAAAATTTGGTCATTTCTGCTGCCTAAAGAACAAAGCTAATCTGCTTAGTGTGTACTCAGTGCTTAATACAGAATTGGAATTAAACAGATCTTAGTTCAAATTCTGACTCTGCATTTATTAGATGGTCTGAAGTAAGTGCAGTCAGCTTTCCTAGATTGTTTTCCATCTGTAAAATGAAAATAGTAATTCTCACCTTAGAGGATTGTTAAAAATTCACTAAGGCAGTCATTGTAAAAAAGTTTTATCCAGATATGTTCAAGCCATGGTTCAGTGCCTGGCATATAAAATAAGCTCTCAAAAAGCTATAACTTTTTACAATTAATATTATTATTCTGCAGGCTTACCAAACACTTTTTCTTATTCTATCATTTTTAACTGTTCTCCTATATGAATATATTATAGTTATAGAATAATATGTTAGTTTTCCTACCTATTCATTATCCATTTAACTTTATTAACCCTTTATTTAATTCATATTAGTACTTCTTAATCACATGTAAGTGCCCAGTCCAAACAAATGGCTATGTTCAATAGAACTAACCACAACAAATAATATGATTCAGGTGTCCTGACTCCATACAACTGAGAAAAGAGAGGTTACCTAAGAAGATGGCAGTTTTCTTGAGAACTCCCTACTGTGGTGCAAATGGATAAGCAAATTCTACAAAATAAAGAGTGTGCTCTTTCAAAATAAGGCATGGGTATTTAGGGGAGGAGAAAGTAAGAGTTACTACCCATGAGCCAATTATAAATTTAACCAAAATTATTAATCAGAGCAGACTTGCAGAGCTCTGTTTTGGTAGATCACATAGGTAATCCAAGAGAGTCTTACATGAATAATAAGCCTATGCATTCTTGTTGTGGAATTAAACTATTTATTTGGATCTTAGGTTATTTTTTTAATCCCCTAGGGTTTAAATTTGGGTTCTAGGTTATGTTGCTTAATTTCTATTTTAGGAACAAGAAATATCTGGGAAGACTAAGATTACCTAAAGCACCTACTGCCTACACATTGGATTACATTTATGAACATACTTTATATTTTTAGACATTTAGTCATCAAGATATATTTTTCATGCCATTGTATAAATAATGACTGCTTTTATCCTACCCTTCACACAGATCATCTCATTATCTCTTTCCTTTTATTTTAGATCAATTATCTAATATAAATAGCTAGACATAATGGTTTTCTTAGAAACCTTCAAACAACTGATATTTTTTTTCATCACTCAGAAAAAAAAGTAATTAAAAAGAGAGGGCTACTGGACACATTCAATAAGAAATCTGTCTTCAAATATCAATGTGTTTATGTCATTAATCAATACTAGAAACAGTCATATTCATACATGTGTTTACATTTAGGTATAAGACAGGGAGAAAAGGGCCAAGAGTTCCTACAGGACCAGGGTGAACCATAGTAGTGGAAAAGTGGAAAGTTATGGTAGACAAGGCTCTATGGTGGCCCCCAGTCATTCTGGCCTTGTTGTTCTGATGCTCTTGTGTGATTCTTTCCCCTTAAAAGTGAGCAAGACTAACTGATACACTTTTCAATAATAGATTTGGTAGAAGAGATATGATGTCACTTCTGAAGTTAGGTTATAAAAATAGGTTATTGTGACTTTCATCTTGGGTGATTCTTTATCTGTCTCTCTGTCTCTGTCTCTTATCACAAGCCTCCACGTCTGAAGGATCCTCAAATAGTCTACAATGAGACCATCACGCTTAGGAACTAATGCCTGCTAGCAACCACACAGGCTTGAAAACAGATGCTTCCTGCTGTTAAGACTTCGGTGTGGCCTGCCAATGGCTTTACTGCAATTATATGAAAGAGCTTGAGCAGAGGCTTCCAGCTAAGTTGCAGACAGATTCCTGAAACACAGATATTGTGAGATAGTCAAGATTTGTTGTTTTAAGCTAAGTTTTGAGGTAATTTGTTATGTAGCAATAGAGAAAGTTCTGATTGTCATATATGCAATGTACCACAGCCTGCAACAGAGGAAGACCCACAAGAACAAACTTACTGATTAAAGTCAACTTAGGGATATTTCTCTTTGAACTGCCCTCTCTACCCCAGTTATCTTTTCTCATGAGAGCTTACCTTGCTTCTCAGGCAATAATAAAGATTTTATCCCAGATCTATGACTTAATTTGTAATCTAAGCTCCTCTAGACTACTCTGGGCACAAAATACTGAGAGTGTAAGATTTTCAAAGACATTTTTCATGCAAAATAAACATTAATTAGTACCACACAGAAATAAGTGAAATAAAGAAAAGAAAGGACACATCCATTAACTATCAGTCTTAGAATAACCAACATTGTCTTATTTAAAAGTTCCTTCATAGGAGACAGGATTAAGATAGCAGAATAGAAGGACTGGAGCTCATCTTCTCTCATGAAAACACCAAAATTACAACAAACAGCTGAATAACCATCAACAAAATAGACTGGAAACTACCAGAAAAGATATCCTACACCAAAAGACAAAGAAGCCAAATCAAGATGGTAGGAGGGGCGCATATGCAATATAAGCAATCCCTTATGCAATGGGTGGGCAATCCACAGACTGGAAAATAACTATCACAGAGGCTCTCCCACAGGAGTGAAAGTTCTGAGACCCACATCAGGTTCCAATGAGTGAGGGTCTGGCATAGGGAATAGGCCCCACCTGAGCATTCAGCACTGAAGACCAGCAGGGCTTGTGCACAAGAGTTCCATAGGACTGGAGCAAGCAGATTCCACCCTAGGAGGGCACACAGAGGATTTCTTGTGAACTGGGTCTCAGGGCAAAACAGAGACTCCATAAAAAGCCACATCTGACCTACCTGCAGATCTTGGAGGATCCCCTGAGAAAAGAGGGGGCATCTGTGACCCATTGCAGGGGAGGAACATTGGAGGCAGAGGTCTCAGGAATAATCTTGGTGTGAACTTCCTTGGAGGTGGCCATTTTGGAAACATCTGGTCCCACACATAGGGCAGAGAAGCCCCAGGCCAAACAACAAAACAGGATGAGAACACAGCTCCATCCACCAGCAAACAGGCTGTCTAAATACCCCTAGGCACACAGCTTCTTCTAATCATACCAAGAGACAAAGCCCTGCCCACCAGAGGGATAAGAATTGGCTTCACCTGCCAGTGGGCAAGGCACTAGCCCCTCCCATGAGGAAGCTGGCCACAGGCCCCTATACCAACTTTAGCCACCAAGAGGCAGACATCAGAAGCAGGAAAAGCTACAATACTCTTGCCTGCAAAAAGGAGACCACATAAAAATCTACACAAAATGAAAAGGCAGAGAATTATGACCCAGATGAAGAAACAAGAAAAAAGCCCCAGAAAAAGAGCTAAGTGATCTGGAGACTAGAAACTTTCATGGAAAAAGACTTTAGAGTAATGATAGCAAAGATGACTAAGATCTTTGAAATAAACAGGAGGCAAAGATTGATAAATTAATAAGACATTAAACAAAGAAATAGAAGATTTAAAGATTAAGCAAGCTGAGATGCAAAATACAGTTACTGAAATAAAAAAAAGTTCGCTAGAAGGAACCAACAGCAAAATACAGGAAACTGAAGAACGAATAAGTGTGGTGGAAGACAGACTGATGGAAATCTCCGACATAGAACAACAGCAACAAAAAGATTGAAAAGAAATGAAGACAGTCTAAGAGAATTCTGGGACAACTTTAAATGCACCAACATCTATATTATATGGGTGCCACAAAGATAAGAGAGAGAGAAAGAGACAGAAAAAAAATATTTGAAGTGATAACAGCTGAAAACTTCCCTGATATGGGAAAGGAATCATAAATCCAGGAAGCACAATAAATACCGCATAAAATAAACCCAGGGAGGAACACCTTTAGACACATAAACAAAGTGACCAAAACTAAAAACAAAGAGATAATACTCAAACCAGCTAGGGAAAAGAAACAAATAATGTAAAAGGGAACCCCAATAAGGTTATTGACTAATTTTTCAGAAAAAAATCTGCAGGCTAGAAGGAAGTGGCACAATATACTTAATGTGATGGGAGGGCAAAACCTCCAACCAAGAATATTTGGAGTTCCTCTTGTGGCTCAGTGGAAAAGAAACTGTGTAGTATCCATGAGGATGTGGGTTCGATCCCTGGGCCTGCTCAGGGTTAAGAATCTGGTGTTGCTGCAAGCTGTGGCATAGATCAGGGACGTGGCTCAGATCTAGTGTTACTCTGACTGTGGTAGAGGCCAGCAGCTGCAGCTTTTGTTTGTGCCCTAGCCTGGGAACTTCCATAGACCACAGGTGCAGCCCTAAAATAAAGCAAAAAAATTTTTTTTAATTAAAAAAAAGTAAAAACAAAAAAATTACTCTACCCAGCAAGGCTCTCATTCAGATTTGAGTGGGAAACCAAAAGCTTTATAGACAAGCAAAAGCTAAGAGAGCTCAGCACCACTAAACCAGCTTTACGACTAATACTACAGGAACTTCTCTAGCTGGTAAATAAATGGCCATAAATAGGAGTTCCCGTCATGGCTCAGTGGTTAACGAACCTGACTAGGAACCATGAGACTGTGGATTCAATCCCTGGTCTTGCTCAGTGGGTTAAGGATCCGGCGTTGCCGTGAGCTGTGGTGTGGGTCACAGATGTGGCTCAGATCCCACATTGCTGTGGCTCTGGTATAGGCTGGCAGCTACAGCTCTGATTAGACCCCTAGCCTGGGAAACTCCATATGCCATGGGTGCGGCCCCAGAAAAGGCAAAAAGACAAAAAAAAAAAAAAAAAAAAAAAAAAAAGAAAAGGCCGTAAATAGAAACAAGAAAACTACGAGTGACAAAGCTTAGGGTAAAGGCAAACATACAGGAAGAATAGGAAATCATCCACACACAAATATGCTACCAAATCCAGAAATCATGAGAAAAGGAGGCTACAAATGCAGGATACTGGAGATGCATGCCCCAACCAAAAGACATAGACAGGCTGAATGAATACAAAAACAAGACACATATATGCTATCTTCAAGAAATCCACTTCAGTTCCAGGGACACATGCAAACTAAAAGTAAGAGGATGGAAGAAAAGATTCCATGAAAACAGAAATAATAATAAAAAAAAAAACCCTGGAGTAGCAATACTCATATCAAACAAAACAGACATTAAAAATAAAGAATGTTACGAGAGACACAAAAGGACATCACATAATGATGAAAGGATCAGTCCAAGAAGAAGATATAATAATTGTAAATATATACACAGCCAACATAGGAGGACCTCAATAGATAAGGTAATTGCTAACAGCCTTAAAAGGAGAAATTGACAACACAATATTAGTGGGGTAATTTAATATTTCACATACAGCAAAAGAAAGATCATACAGACAAGAAAGAAGGAAACACACGCTTTAAATGATACATTAGAGCAGTTGGACTTAATAGATAATTATAGAATATTCCACCCAAAAGCAGCAGAATACACATCCTTCTCAAGTACACACAGAACATTCTCTAGGATAGATCATATTCTGGACCATAAACCCAGCCTCAATAAATTTATGAAAATTGAAATTGGAGTTCCCATTGTGCCTTAGTGGAAAACGATCTGACTAGCATCCGTGAGGATGCTGGTTTGATCCCTGGCCTCACTCAGGGTGTTAAGGATCTGGCATTGCCATAAGCTATGGTGTAGGTTGCAGATGTGGCTTGGATCTGGCATTGCTGTGGCTGTGGTGTAGATTAAAGCTCTAAATGTAAGACCAGATACTAAATATAAGACCCATACACCATACACAAAAATAAATTCAAAATGGATTAAAGATCCAAATATAAGATATAAATATAAGACTGAATACACTAATATATTTCTAAATATGAGATAAAACTTTTAAAGGAAACATAGGCCAAACATTCTCTGACATAAACCACAACAATATGTTTTCAGATCCACCTCCTGGAGTAATGACAATAAAAACAAAAATAAACAAATGGGGCCTAATTAAAAGTTTTTGCACAGCAAAGGAAACCCTAAATAAAACAAAAAGATAATCCACCGAATGGGAGGTAATATTTGCGATGAAGCAACTGACAAGGTATTAATTTGCAAAATATATAAATACCTCCTGCAGCTCAAAAAAAAAAAATCAGAAAATGGGCAGAAGATCTGAACAGACATTTATCCAAAAAAGACATACAGATGGCCAAAACCACATGAAAAGATGTTCAACATCATTAATTATTAGAGAAATGCAAATCAAAACTACTATGAGGTACTACTATATACCAGCCAGAATGGCCATCATTAAAAAGTCTACAAACAGTAAATGATGGAGAGGGTGTGGAGAAAAGCAAACCCTATTACAGTGTTGGTTGGAATATAAATTGGTCCAACTACTAGTGTGGAGATTCTCCAAAAACCTAAAAGTAGAATTACCATATGATCCAACAATCCCACTCCAGGACATCTCTCCAGAAAAAACAATGACTGGGAAAGATATGTGTAACCCAACATTCACTGCAGCACTACTGACAACAGCCAAGACATGGAGGCACTCTAAATGTCCTTTGACAGAGGAGTGGACAAAGAAAATGTACATATATTCAATGGAATATTACTCAGCCATAAAAAAGAATGAAATAATAGCATTTGCAGCAATATGGATGGATCGAGAAATTATCATGCTAAGTAAAGCTAGTCAGACAGTGAGAGACAAACATCATTTGCTATCACAGATATGTGGAATCTTAAAAAAGGATACAAATTAATTTATGTGAAGAACAGAAACAGTCTTATGGATTTTGAAAAATTTAATGATTACCAAAGGGGACAGTTTTGGGGAGAGGGAAGGACTGATGGTTTGGAATGGAAATGTTCTAAAATTCAGTTGTGATGATGGTTGTATAATTATAACAAAATTCACTGAATTAAAAAATGAAAGTTCCTTCATATTTTTATGAGTGTATATTTTTGTTTTTAACTTAATCACATTTATCATCTAACTTTGCGTTTTTCTGAATATTTATCAACAAATTACTGTCTTCAGCATTTGCATGTTAACATACAATCTTTTTAGTGATTTTTAAAGAGAACAACACAATTCATTGATGTTATTCATAATTTTAATAACTTGTACATTATAAGAAATTTAATATATTTCAAACTTTTTACTATTAAAATTAATACCTATAAATATTCTCATATATTTTAAAATTTACTTTTTCCTTTTTTAGATTTACAATGTGAAATTCTGGGTAAAAAGGTACGTCTTCTTTTAAGAACTTTTGTACAAAAAATGTGTTTTATAAGAGGTAAAGTAACCCACTTTTCACTGAGTTTTAACTTCCTATTTTCTTCATAATCAATTGAGGTGACTCAATCTAACCTAAAAGATTATGTCTTTCAAAAGGTTCCTAGGGTACAATTTAAAACTATGTAAAGGTCTTGAACCATTTTCAAGACAAATATTGTAGGTAATATGTGTTATCACATTGTATGGCTTCTTTCTACAAGTCTGTCACTTTATTTATAGTTCATTGACAGTTCATAAAATGTATTCTATGGAGTTGTAGCCAATTGTAGCTTTTGTAGCCACTGTTGAATAATTCTAACCAAGTGGTTTTCTTGGAATTTTTGTTAGCTGCTTTATCATTTAAAAGTGGTTCCTTTTTCCTATTTTTTCATGAGTCTTAATTAAAAAAAAACAACTCTGTATATTATATGTAGAAGGACAGGAGAGATTTAAGTTAATAGCATTTAATCCCAGAAATGGGCATGCCTCTTCTATTAGGCTATTAGAGTTTATGGGGATTAAGTCACAAAGTCCATCAGGTGAATAATTAAATTTGTGGGTGTTTTTGTTACTATATGTAACTTAAATACTTCAGCAATTCCGTAATGTCATCTTATTTAATTTGGTACCCTAAAGTTTCTTTTGACCTCTACTCTGATGGTGTCAAGAAAAGTTACAATTTTGTAGTTTATCTGAATTTTTCTTTTTGTTAAAATGGAATCAACAACACACACAAGCAGAATGCCTCCTCAAATGATTTTGCTGATGCATGAATGGAGCTAAAATATAGCTCTGGCTTTCACTCCACACTAAGGTGAGAACAATAAGATAGTACAGGGAAAAGTAAGTTTATATCCATTTTATTTTCTCCCTTCCTACTTCCGATTTCATTTCAGACATATTTATTTTTTGTGATGTTAAATTAAGAATACTCCATGTAAAATACATTTTTAAGAAATAAAAAAAATAAAAATAATATTTTTTAAGAAAGAAAAGAAAAATATCAGTTTGGGAAGATGATTTAAAATTCTCCTTGGAAACCATGTGATATTATTTTCCCAGTTAGATCAAATGACTCTTTGACTTGTTAACTGTGGAAATTTTCCTTATGCCCTATCCAGCCTGGAATGTTGATAAATGATCATAGAGAAAGTATGTCAAAATATACAAGACTTCTCATTGTCTTATAAATTTCCCAGCCAAATGGAAAGAAAAATAGCACTGCTTTAATTCATTCACTCATCAATCCCAAACACTATACAAGCCAGAGAATCTTCCTTTACAACCTTTGGCGTATGTTTAAAATCTTGTGTTCCTACTGATAAATTCACCATTGGAAGCAATAAAAAACAAAGGAAGGATATGTACATGCTCTTTCATGAGTGGTTTTCTTCTAAAACTGAGACTTCAGCTCTAAGAGTCTAAAAATTCCTTTTATTAGCTCACTCAGAAGGAAATGGACCCAAACGTCTATTTATTTACTTAAAATCATGACTAAAAATTGTTAGCTTTATTCTTGGTGTATGGGATATTCTCAAGAAATATTGACTTTTTTCCTATCATTATGATAATGGTCATCATTACTCTTGTTAACAGAAGATTGAAGCCAAGACAATGATCAGTTTTTGTTGAGGCAAGGCAAAAAGAACTGGCTGTCCAACAAACCTCATGTTCCCTCTTCTATGATAATTACTAATGGGGGGTGGCTGTCCAGTTAGTAATGATGGTGCCCAAACTCCTTTGTGTCTATTGGTGAGCACAGACCTATTTTCACCATTATGAGCAGAAATGGTATGTGTTTCTTTTGAACCAAGGTTTTTTTTAAGAGGCAAGTGCCTCTGCATGCTTTCTTCCCATTTTTGGATTAAGACACCATACTGGGCACCTAGGCATGGTAAAGTCGACAGATGGAATGATCTTGACTCTGAGAGTATCACATGGAGGAGTGCCACCTTGGATTGTTGTGAGGAAGAAATAAATGACTTTTATGTTTGGGCCTTTTTATATTTAGGGATTTATTTGTTACTATAGCTAAGGTTATCTTGACTAAACAATGGCAGTGGACTAACCCAGCACTCCTCAAAGAATGGTCTAGAGAAGTCTGAAATTTCCTAGTCCATGACAATCTAAGTATAGATATTGAGAGAAAAAATTAGGGGATTTATAACAACTAGACAGGTATTTTTATGTCAACTGAGTATCATATTTTTTTTAAAAAAATAGGTTATATTTTATGTTTTTATTTCATGTTTTCCTACTTTATTGGATTTTATAATGGGTTAAGATTAATTAATATTTTTTTTAAAAATAGTCATCTAATACGGATGGATTGAAGTAGCACTTCAAAAATACATTGCTATGGTCATTTGCAAAAATTGCATTCTCTTTTCACAGTACTCTCAGCCACTGCTTCTAGCAAAATAATCTATACAAGGATCCTCTCAATGAGGCTTGATAACCTCATGCTCTCCCACTCAAAGGATGAATTGTTTTAAAAAACTTAGCTTAACATGAGTACTCTCTTGCAGGGAATATTTTGGCTATCAATAAAAAAACTGTTTTCAAATTTTTCATAAGTTTGAATTCTTACCTTTATTATTTACAACTGCTACTTCTGTCTTTTAATAGTCCATTGATTATTCTTAATTATCAAAATATATTTCTTTTAGAACTTTGCCTGAATTGCTTTTTATCTGCTCCTGTCTACCTAATTGAAATTATCACAGGACCTTTTCCACTTCCCCTGAAACTCCCAGGCCCCAGTGGCTTTGGATGTCTAGCTTTTGATTCTCTGCAAAGCTTGTACACCATATATAGGTATTTTCCTACAACAACTCTTGTTTAGCTCACTTTTAAAATCTAGAGTAAAGATTTTAAAAATTAAGTAATTTTATTTGATTGAAGTGTGGTTGATATAGTCAAATAACAGCTATTTTAACAATTTTACTTTTCTTTTAGCAACATGGTGAATGCTCATTCAAACACTAAGTTCTATCGAAAATGCAATATTTGAGCAATAGAGTGTCTCTTTTCTCAAGGGGATTATAAAGCCCATTACCATAATATAAGAGAGTGACAAGTGTCTGTCTAATATCCATTTATTCAACATGTTGCATTGTAGTTCTTTAAATGTATTTTTTGCCTTCTCCAATAGATACTCTTATATTCCTCAAATGCAATGAAAAATTAACTTTTCTCTCTCTTTTAATAAGTAGATATAAAAATCATACAATCATCTAAATAGATGCAGAAAAAGTTGTGACAAAATCCAATACCTATTTATGATAAAAAAAAAAAAAACTTGAGAAAGTGGTCATAGAACCTACCTGAACATAGTAAAGGCCATATGTGACAAACCACAGCTAACATCATTTTCAATTGTGAAAAGCTGAAAGAATTCCCATTAAGATCAAGAACAAGACAAGGATGTCCACTCTTGTCACTTTTATTCATAGCTTTGGAAGTCCTAGCCATGGAAATCAGAGAAGAAAAAGCAAAATAATCCAAATTGGAAAAGAAGTAACATTGCCACTATTTGAAAATGGCATGATATTGCATAGAGAAAAATCCTAAAGATGCTATCAGAAAACTCCTAGAGCTCATCCATGAATTCAGTAAAGTTGCAGGATACAAAATTAATACACAGAAACCTCCCATTCCTATACACTAATAATGAAAGATCAGAAAGAGAAATTAGGAAAACAATCCCATTTACCACCACAACAGAAAGAATACAATATCTAGAAATAAACCTACCTGAGGAGGCAAAAGACCTATAATCTGAGGACTATAAGACAGTGATGAAAGAAACTGAGGATGATACAAACATATAGAAAGATATACCCTGTCCTTGGATGGGAGGGAATCAATATTACCAAAATGACTATACTACCCAAGGCAATCTATGGATTCAATGCAATACCTATTAAATTACCAGTGTGAATTTTCACAGCACTACAGTAAAAAAAAAAAATTAAAAATTTTTATGGGAATGCAAAAGACCCTGAATATCCAAACCAATCCTGAGGAAGAAAATGGAGCTGGAAGAATCAAGCTTCTTGACCTAAGACTATACTACAAAGCTGTAGTCAATAAAACAGTATTGTACTGGTACAAAAACAGAAATATAGGTCAGTGGAACAGGATAGAAAACCCAGATATAGGAGTTCCTACTGTGGCACAATGAGATCAACAGTGTCTTGGGAATGCTGGAACACAGGTTCAGTTCCTGGCCTGGCACAATGGGTTAAGGATGCTGCATTGCTGCAGCTGTGGCTTAAGTCACAACTGAAGCTCAGATCTGGTCCCTGGCTCAGGACCTCCATATGCTATGGGGCAGCCAAAAATGGAAAATAACAGCAACAAAAACAAAAAATTCAAGCACCTATGGTCAACTAATCTACAACAAAGAGGCAATAATATGCAATGGATAAAGGACAGTCTCTTCAATAAGCAGTGCTGGAAAACTGGACAGCTCCATGTAGAAGAATGAAATTAGAACACTCCCTAAGACCACATGCAAAAATAAACTCAAAATGGATTAAATAAGACTGGATACTATAAAACTCTTAGAAGAAAACATAGCAGAACATTCTGACATAAACCACAGCAATGTATTTTCAGATATACCTCCTGGATTAATGAAAATAAAAATAAACAAATGGGACTTAATTAAAGTTAAAAATTTTGCATAGCAAATGAAACCCTAAACAAAACAAAAAGAAAACTCACAGAATGGGAGAAAATATTTGGAAATGAAGCAACTGACAAGGGATTAATCTCCAAAATATACAAACAACTCATGTAACTCAATCTAAACAAAACAAAACCCCAAAACAAGCAACCCAATTACAAAGATCTAAATAGACATTTCTCCAAAAAAGTCACACAGATTGCCAAAAAAGATGAAAAGATACACAACATCATTAACTATTACAGAAATGCAAATCAAAACTCTGATGAGTTGTAACCTTACACCAGCCAGAAGTGCCAGCAACAAAATGTCTACAAACAATAAATGCTAAAGAGGGTGCAGAGGAAAGGGAACTCTTCTATGTACTTGATGGGGATGGAAACTGGTACAATTACAATGGAAAATAGTACAGAAGTTCCTCAAAAAACTAAAAGTAGAACTACCATATGATCCAGCAATCTCACCCCGTGCATCTATCCAGAAGAAACAAAACAAAACAAAACTATAATTGAAAAAGATACATACACCCCAATACTCATTGCAGTAATGTTGAAAGTAGCCAAAACATGAAAGCAACCTAAATATCTGTTGACAGAGGAACGGATGTGGTACATATATGCAATGGAATATTACTCAGCCTTAAAACATGAAATAATATCATTTTCAGTAACATGGATGGACTTAGAGTTTATCATACCAAGCAAAATAGGTCAGAAAGAGAAAGACAAACATCATATGATATCACTTATATGTGGAATATTTTAAGGATACAAATGAATTTATGTGCATAACAGAAATAAACTATAGACTCTGAAAACAAACTTAAGGTTACCAAAGGGGACAGGTGAGGGGAGGGATGTACTGGGAGTTTGGGATTAGCTTGTGCACACTGAGGTATATGGAATGGAAGACTGCTGTATATCATAGGGAAATCTACCCAATATTCTATGATAATCTATATGGGAAAAGAACCTGAAAAAGAGTTGATATGTGTACATGTATAACTGAATCACATTACTGTACAGCAAAAATTACAACATAATGTGTAAATTAACTATTGTTGAATAAAATTTCAAAAAATAAAAATTAAAAAAGAAGTAGATATATTTTATCTTCAGTTCCTTCAATTGGCATAAACAAGCATTCAATAAATGCTTATTTTTAAAGTTTTTGAACTGTACTTTTTGGAGACAAGAATCTTTACCTAAATAATGATAGAATTTTAGGGCTGATAGCTATCTCCTTTCCCATCTAAGGGCTGATAACCACAGCCTAGTAAAAGTACCCTGGTTTTCAGAGCCAGAGGGCACTCACTTCAAATCCTTGCTCCATTCTGTAGTCTTGAGCGAAATTAAGCATATTGATAAGGCTGCTTCAGACCCATTTTCTTCATTTGCTAAAATATATCTCTCAGATATATTTTATTGTAGAGAATATTGTAGAGAAAAGGTATGTGGCAATTACTAGGGCAGGGATACAAAAAGACTATTTCTCATGTGGTTAAATTTCAATTGTTTTATTCAAGCTACTGAGATTCAGGAAAACAATGTAACTTGTCCAGAAATATCTGAAAGTTAATGTAGAAAAGCTGGTCAGAAAACACATTTTTAGGTCCAGCTTTATGACGGCTTTAGTTTTTTACTCCCAGGATTACTTACCCCTAAGATACTTCTCTTAAAGGTTTTGTGCCCAATATAAAGTTGTAAGAAAAGAGTAAGGTAAATAATTTATAAGAAATACATTTCATGTTAAAAGGAAAGGCCAAAGCCCTACCAAAAAAAAAAAAAAAAAAAGAATCACATTACTTGGTTCTATAGGAACCACTTTCTAATCTTACATGTCTTTTAAGTACTCATAGGAAGAAGGTAGTTTATGGGGTGGACCAAGGGCAAACATTGAATATGCTTCATTAAAAATATTTGCTGGAAACACATGAAAAAATGCTCAACATCGCTGATTATAAGACAAATGCAAATCAAAACTACCATGAGATACCACCTCGCACAGGTCAGAATGGCCATCATTAACAAGTCCACAAATAACAAGTGTTGGAGGGGTTGTGGAGAAAAGGGAACCCTCTTGCACTGTTGGTGGGAATGTAAACTGGTACAGCCACTATGGAGAACAGTTTGGACATACCTTAGAAATCTATACATAGAACTTCCATATGACCCCGCAATCCCACTCTTGGGCATCTATCCGGACAAAACTCTACTTAAAAGAGACACGTGCACCCGCATGTTCATTGCAGCACTATTCACAATAGCCAGGACATGGAAACAACCCAAATGTCCATCGACAGATGATTGGATTCGGAAGATGTGGTATATATACACAATGGAATACTACTCAGCCATAAAAAAGAATGACATAATGCCATTTGCAGCAACATGGATGGAACTAGAGAATCTCATACTGAGTGAAATGAGCCAGAAAGACAAAGACAAATGCCATATGATATCACTTATAACTGGAATCTAATATCCAGCACAAATGAACATCTCCTCAGAAAAGAAAATCATGGACTTGGAGAAAAGACTTGTGGCTGCCTGATGGGAGGGGGAGGGAGTGGGAGGCATTGGGAGCTTGGGCTTATCAGACACAACTTAGAATAGATTTACAAGGAGATTCTGCTGAGTAGCATTGAGAACTTTGTCTAGATACTCATGTTGCAACAGAACAAAGGGTGGGGAAAAAATGTAATTGTAATGTATACATGTAAGGATAACTTGATCCCCTTGCTGTACAGTGGGAAAATAAAAAAATATATATTTGCTGGGAGGAAAAATATTAAGTACCTATAATTGCGATGTACACACAGGTACCTGAAAAAGGGTATCTATAACATGAAAACATTCTGAAAATTTCCAACTCAAGGTGTCATCATTCTCTCTTCCAAACTTCCTTTTCCATTTCTTACTATTGCAGCCTCTTTTCTCAGCATTGTCCTAGGACTAAGGAGTATTCCTTTCATCTTCTCTTTGCATTCAAATCCACTTGCTTGTGATGGGAACTGGAGGAAATCAAGAGAACCCAAAACAATGAATATTTCCTCTAGACATGACATTGGAATATCGAAGAAAGACATTTTGGATTTAACACTCTTTGTCTGGAATTTATTAGAATCAAAGCAGATGTAGCATTGTAATATCTCAATAACCTCTGTATAATTTAGAAGGATGTGAAGTATTTTTTTTTATGAGAATCATGATGCCAAATGCTTGCAGATGCTAAAATAGCAGTATGGGAGAAATTCGGAGCAATGTTGTTGTCAAATCACATAAAAATGTAAAAATGTTTCTATATGTATGTGTGTGTGTTTTCATTTTTCAGCAGCAGGAAATAATGCCACAAGGGAAAGTCTGGTCTATAGTGAGGTAAAAGTAGAAAAATAATCATATTGATTTGAAGGTTATGTTGATGAAAAAAAATGTGGAAAGAAAAACATATGAAAGTCCAATGAAACTCGCAAGAGGAAGCACTGGTCATAATTTTAAAGGGTCAAACCTGTTATCCTCTGTAGCTAGCTCTGTGGTCCTTTCCAATTTCCCTCCACATAATATTTCTCTGCTTGTCACCCTTTAATATTTCTGGTCTCCACACACCTGCCTTGTTCTTTCTCAGCAGAAGATATCAGCACATTTGGAAGTTTGCCTGCTACTACAAACAGGCTACTTCCTTTAGAAAGTCTATAATCTCGGAGTTCCCATGGTGGCGCAGTGGTTAACGAATCCGTCTAGGAACCATGAGGTTGCGGGTTCAGTCCCCACCCTTGCTCAGTGGGTTAACCATCCGGCATTGCCTTGAGCTGTGGTGTAGCTTGCAGACATGGCTTGGATCACATGTTGCTGTGGCTCTGGCATAGACTACAGCTCCGATTAGACCCCTAGCCTGGGAATCTCCATATACCACGAGAGCGGCCCAAAGAAATAGCAAAAAGACAAAAAAAAAAAAAAAAAAAAAAAAAGTATATAATCTCACTGATATGTGGAATCTTAAAAAATCATAAAAGCAGAGACTAGAATGATAGTTGCTCCTGGCTGGAGCATAGAAAAAATGGGACATGTTGGTCAAAAGACACAAAGTTTCATCTATGAAGGATGAATAAGTTCTGGAGATCTAATGCATAGCATAGAGACTATAGTTAATAATACTATATCTGATAGTTGAAATTTACTGAGAGTAGCTTAGTACTGACTTTGTAGTATGTTTTCACTGTACTCAAAGAACATGGTCACAATATGAGGTGACAGAGAAAATAATGAACATGATAATGGTAATAGTTTTATAGTGTATCACGATGTATCTCAAAATATAACACTGTATATCTTAACTACATACAATGCTTCTTTGACAATTAGACCTTAATAAAGCTAAAGAGGAAAAAAAGGAGGCTATTTTCCCAATGTTTCTAGCCAAGTCCATCTCAGAAATGGCCGTTTTACTTTGGATGAAGATACCTATTCTGCTTTAGCCTCAGTGAATTCCCTCCCCAAGGAAATCTTATAGTACTGACAAACTCATTTTCCTTTCTATGTCCCTATATTTTATTGGCCCTTTTATTTGGTGGAAAACACACAGACCATCTTGATGATGTCATTTTGTTAATGTTCAATAACACCTAAACCTGAGTTGATGAAATATTCTATAATAAATGCTGGCTTGTAGGCAACTTTTATACAAATTAATGTGTTAAGTAGTCAGAAGTAAAAGTAGGTAACTTCATACTGTCACAGGTTTACAATATTTTTGAGGTTTATAGTTTTATCATGGGAAAGTAGCAAGAAAATCTCACTTCTCACATTGTGTACACTTATTTTTGTGTGCTCATCTGATGGACAAAGGAGCAGATTTGAAAAGGAGACTTTGCCTGGGAGAAGTTGGAAAATGTTTTATCAATACATTCTCCAAGACTGGTCTCATTATTACAAGAAGAGCCATTATTTAATTTATTAGACACTTTCTATATGCCAAGCACACTCTTAAGTATGTTTTATTATCAGTGTGGGAAAGATAGCACTATGTCCTCTAGCATTAGAAGCATGAATGATCCTAGAGCTGATATGAAGAAATATAAAGCAGATCCACTGGTTCTAATTTCACAGTTAATACTACAATCCTAAATCCCACTACCTTGGCTTCATGAAGCCTGGCTGCTGAAGAATGAGGAAGAGTTTACCATGGAGAGAAGGGAGAGAAGATCTCTGCAAGTTCTGTTTAAGGAGGCATCATCTATGTTTTGGGAAGCTCAGAAGGTAGCTTAAGAATAAAAATCATCATATAGGAGTTGCTTCTAAGCTGGGCTTGAATAGTGAATGCAGTCTGACTTGGTGGCCATTGTTATTGGCCTCCTCAGGATTCTTCCCCTTCATCTTCCTATTAGAAATTTAAATTTGCCAGCTATGATATTGGAGGAGAAAATCTCCCATACAATTAGGGGAGTGACTCCCTAATAGTATCCTACTAGTAAACACATACCAATTCTCCAGTCATAGTGTGCATATGTTGTAACTCAAGCTAACTGAGTCAATAAGACAATTCTAGGACTTACATAATAAGGTAGGGAAAAACCAACAGTTTCTAATTTTTACTGAATATAAAGGAGAATACATACAGTCTTTGAAATGGATGACAACAATTTGTGGGTTATGAGGGTAAAGCCTGTCTGAGATATGTGTCAATAATTAGGCAGCAGTCCTAAAACTGGAGAGAAGAAAATGGACAAACTGCCATTTAGGTCCTTGATCAAACCTCAACTCAAGTTTTCATCTGTTCAACTCACTCCATTACTCTCACTGTCTAAAGTTTGAATTGAGTTCTCTTGCAACTAAAATTCCTCAATAAATACTTCATAAGACTCAATGCCACTGCACTTTTCCAGAAACAAGTGGAAATGGTGGTTTTCAACATAAAGAAATGTGACCCAAATATATGCTGAAAAGCAAAAGATGGAAGCAGCCCTATTTTTCTTTCTTTTTTTCTTTTCTTCCTTTCTTTCTTCCTTTCTTCCTTCCTTCCTTTCTTTCTTTCTTTCTTTCTTTCTTTCTTTCTTTCTTTCTTTCTTTCTTTCTTTCTTTCCTTTTTTTATAGGTGTTGGCAAGTGAAGACATTTACTGAAGACATTTACAAGTATTTACTGAATAACTACAGAATGCCAGGTATATTGGGTCAGTGACTGCCATGTCCACTATATTTCCAACTCTATGAAATAGCCATACTATACCTATTTTATGGGTGAGATTCTGAGAGTTTAGGCAAGTTGACTAAGTCACACAATTAAAAAAACATTGAAGCCATGATGAAAAATAATTTTTTTTTCTGACTAGGAAGCCAATTAGGGCATGCAATATAATAGAAATCTTCAATATGGAATTGTCAGCTAGAGTAGATGGGGTATAATTAGTCCAGTGAAAAACTGTGAGAAATAAGAATGTAATTATTCTGCAGGGGACTCAAACCACTCGTTCTCTCTCTCTCTCTCTCCCTTTCCTGCTCTGAATATCTTAGAAAATCCAACCCAACTGATAAGTTAAATCAAGGGATACTGATGTTCTTCCTACTATAGAAATGGCCAGACATCACTGACAAGAGACAGTTATTCCTAGGCACCTGAAGCTGAGTGGCTTTGCTACTGAACTAAAGTTCAGTTGCATATGGGCAATCTTTCGATTTCCAGGATCACTCCCTGGGATTATCATCTGTCCCCATGGAGGCATATTCCCCAGATGATACAGGCACATCTTTGCTACCTTTGGCAAGATTTAGTATAAAATTGTTATTTCAATGACAATAACATCTTCTTATTAAGAAATGGATGTCTGGGAATTTAAAGCATTGAGAATTACAATTTTTAAGACTCAGAGTCATGAGGGCCACCAATCCATTCTAGCTAGGATTAACACTAAATAAATTGTTAGTGCAATCTGCTAAACACACTCACATTGATATATTATGATTCATAAGGCCCAGCTATTTTCTTTTTTTTACTCTTTCCCAAGGATATTGTTTTTTTGTTTTTGTTTTACAGGGAGCAAAGGCATTACCCAGGGTTCTCAACTTCCCAGAGATCCTAGAATGACATATAAATGAGTGTAACAGATGAGCTGGGGTGGCGACCCAGATAAAATCAAGACTGAAGGGAAGATTCAGCTGAGTGCGACTACTTGGGACCCAAGTCTATTATTTCAAGAGCTTCTGATCTTTTAAAAGGATACAGAAACCTATAATTTTAGTTAATCACTTCAAATGTTTAAGTGCTGTCAGTTAATACATTAATCTATCGACTCTTCCAACCACCACTTTCTGTTTCTAACTTCACCCTCAACTGGGGACTTTAATAAAGGATTTTTTCTCTTTTAATCATCAGCTACCAGCCTTGCATCTTATGTCCTATAATAAATCCGATCATGCTGAAAACTTTCTCACATCATAGCCAAGAGAGGGGAATAAAAAAAGGAAAAGCTACCTTTCCAGACTGTCAGAAAAATTATAAGCTAAAAAGAGAGCTTAGAAGCCCAAAGGTCCTGGGCCATAATTACAATGGTGCCTACAATGTAAAGTTGAATATAACGAAGGATCTTAATATTGACATGCAGTGATTGGTGTCACACTTCAAAGCAGATTTTTGAAGCTGAATAGAAAAACAAAAGCTTTTTAAAATGACCCAACAAAATACTTTCAAAATATAGACTGCTGATCTAATCTGTCAAGGGTTGTTTTTACCTATCACCTGCTATTTTTAATGTTTCAAGGGATATTACCCTATTGATCATGGAAATAGAAGCTATTTCATGAAATTTTCTTGGCCATGATCACTATCAAATAATTACAGGAAATTACTTCCCCTTGGTGTTTGAAAGGCTTTTGGGGGGGTTTATTTGCCCACTTAAACTAGTTTTGTATGTCACTAAATTCTTGTGAGGTAATGGATGTGTTTTAATTACATTCAAATTACATTCAAATTGCCAGGCTTTGTGACTAAGGTGCACATTTTTGCACTGAAAGGAAAAGCAATCAGCAATGTTTAATAAGGAAAATCCTTCGCTCTGACTTTGCTGTCACTGCATATCTTACCAAAATGGTTTGGGGATGGTGTAGTGACACTTAAAATATGTAGTGTGTGGAGAAGGGGGTAAATACATTTTTCTATTTCTTCACTGAAATGGTTTTTTTTGGTGGAAGAAATTTCGCAAAGTGAGAGTGATGAGATTTAATTTGTACTGCCATCATGACAGCTGGCTGGCATGGCACTTGAGCACTTTTATATCTTAGGAGAATCTAGAAGAGATGCCATGTAGCCTAGATCTCCTTCAAAGACAGACAAGCTTTGTCAAAAAAAAAAAAGAAAAAAGATAAAAAAATAAAAAAATAAAAAGGTGTGTGCGTTAAGAGTCCATCTTAAGCCTATAAGCATTAAAGCCTGGGAGATAGAAAGGTGTCTATATGTTAAGAGGCCAATACTCTTATCATGAGCTCCTGGCTGTTTGATAAAGTGGATACAATGTTTTGAATAAACAAGAGAGTTCCTCCAGGGAAAAGAAAAGTGATTGAAGGAAAGCTCAAGGGCCCCACGTTCCTCTGGTTAGTGAAAAAGGAAACATTTTCCAACTTGCCACAAAGCTGGTAGGTGGCAGAAATATTCCTGTGGGGCTACCAGGTGTAAATGTGTGAATACTGTTTAAGCACATAATAGTTATTTATAGAACTGTAAGGGATAAGTGAGCACAAAATAGTTTTGTATGCCCTGGGACATGATACAAAACACAGTCTTTGCACAATCTTTCAATACATTTCCAACAATAATTTCAAATTTTTGCTCCAACCTCCTTACCTTTAAGGAAGAAATGCTGTAGACTATAGTAGACAATAGGAAAATGCTTGCTACACCTAGAAGACTATATTTAGGACCCCCATCCTAACAGACAGGTATAATCTTAGGGTTTTTCCAGCTATAAGGGCAGCAGGGAACAGAGTGGTTTGCAAATTATCTGGACATTCAAGGAAACATCCTAGTCCAACATGTACTCTGTCCATTGATGGTAATGCTGAATTCTAAGCTTTTGTTAGTGCAATAAAACTGACAAACATTCTTCCCCTACCATGAGTGGCTCCAGAGCTTGGTAAAGACTGAGTCACAGTAAAGTAAGGGGTTCAAGGACCTTTGCTATGAAGGCTAAGTAAAGCAAATAGCAACAGATTCATGGAAATATTTACAGATTTAGAATCACGGAAGAGGGACAAATCTCTGTAAAGTATCCAGTCTGGTTCCACCACCAAGTAAATTTTATCTGCCAAGCCAGGACAAGGAAATGTTTTACCCAAACACAGATGTAGAATATAACAAGTCCCTACTCCCCCTTCCCCAGGTTTAAGAAGAGGTAAAAATAGAGACATAGTTTTCTTCTTTTCTAATATAAGCATTTAACTCTATACATTTCCTATAAATGCTATTTTAAGTGCATCTCACACATTTTAATATGGTGCATTTTCATTATCATTCAGTTTTAAATGTTTTCTAAATCCCTCTGTGGTTATTTCTTTGATTCACAAGGTTATTTAGAAATGTGAGGCTTAATATTCAAATACTGGGGGCTTTTCAACCTACCTTATTGTTACTGATTTCTGATTTAATTCTCTTGCTATCAGAGATTATCTTCTGTAGATAATCAATCATTTGAATTTTATCATTCACTTTACTGTCCATTTTTGATGAACAGTCCACATCTACCTGAAAAGACTTTAGCCTTCTATTGTTGCATGGACTGATGGAATGGTATGCAAATAAAATTAGATAAGATAACATCAAGGTTTTTTTTTTTTTTTTTTTTTTCCTTTTCTTTTTAGGGATGCACCTGGGGCATATGGAAGTTCCCAGGCTAGGGGTCAAATTGGAGCTACAGCTGCAAGCCTATGCCACAGCCACAGGAATGTGGGATCCCAGCCAAATCTGTGACCTACACCACAGCTTGAAGCAACGCAAGATATTTAACCCTCTGAGCTGGGACAAGGGTCACACACACGTCTTCATGGATACTGGTCCTGTTTGTTAGCACTGAGCCACAATGGAAACTTCAATGTCAAGGTGTTTTTAATGTTTTTCATAAACATTCTATATCTTTATTAATATTTTTGTCATTTTTTATTTTTTTTCAAACACTGGTCCAGGGTATTAAGATCTCCAACATTTACCTTTTTGTGGGTTTGTCTTTTTTTTTCCCCTTAAGTTTTTCCAATTTCTGTTTCATATATTTTGAAGTTCTGTTATTAGATAGATGAACATATGTAATCTTTAAGTCTTCCTTTAGGATTGAACATTTTTCATACTTACCTTTGATCATTATCTCTTGTAAGACAACTTATTCTGAAATCTATTTTTTTCTGATAATAACATAAGCACTATGGCTTTATTGTGCTGTTTGCATGTCATATTCTTAAACCATAATTTTAATTCAAGATATCTGTGTCTTCATATTAAAATCCATCTTTTGACACTAATGTATTTCACATCTTTTTTCCTTATCTGATGTTAGCTATATTTACCTGATAAAATTATTGATATTAATTGATTTATGCATTTTTCTCTTTTCTATCCATGTCACCTTTTTGTTGTTGCTGTGTTCTTCTTATCCTGTCTTATATTATTTGAAATAATATACTTTTATTTATCTATTGACATTCCAGTTATTGCCTTGCTTTTTGGGGTCATGTAGTGGTTCTAGGGATTACAGTATGCATCCTAGATAAATTCAGTCTACGTTGAATTTACATTGTACTGTGTCACATAACATACAACAATATATTTCCATTAAACTACACTACCTCACACACTGTGCTATGGTTGTTATACATATCACCTCATATACACTGTAAATGCTACAGTGCCATGTTACAATCTTTGATTTTAATAGTAATTTGGTTCTTAAATAAATTAAGAGAAAAAAATTCTATCCTTTTTTACTTTCACCAATATATTTTTCATTTCTAGTGCTTTTCAGTTACTCCAAGTTCACATTTGGAATAAATTCTTTTTCCACTCAAACACTTTAGCATTTCTCATAGGTCAGCTAGTAAAAGATTATCTGTTTTCATCTACTTAAAATATCTTGAGTTTGTCTTTCTTTTTTAAGAATTTTTTTTTTTTGCTGAATACAAAATTCTGGGATGACTCTCCCTGTCTCTCTCTCTGGCACTTTATGAATGTGATTATATTGCCTTTTTGCCCCCCAAATTTATGGTGAGAATTCTTACTGTTTTCCCCTGCATGAAATTTGATATTTTTCTTTACCACCAGTTTTTAGTTGTTGGCATATGGAGTATGATCTGCCTGGATATGAATTTCTTTGCTTTTATTCTGCTTGGAATAAGTAACTTTTGTACCTGTAAGATAAAGTTTTATAATAAATTTAGGCCAAAATGTTTTTAAATTCATAATTTTATATTTTAACCAAATATTTACAGCAAATATTTCTTTACATATTTTTTCCTGTTTCATTCTCCTCTCCATTTAAAGCTTAAAGTATACACGTATGCCCACACATGTATGCCCACACATGTATGCCCACACATGTATGCCCACACATGTATGCCCATGAGTCAGTCATTCTTCTTTGTGCTTTTCAAATTGAACAATTTTATATATTTTTAATTTCACTGACTTTTTGGGCATTTTGCCACCTCCAGTCTGATTTGGTACTTACATGGTGAATTTTTCTTTTAGTACTCCCCTTCTAAGTGTTAAAATTTCTATGTGGTTGGTTTTTTAAATATATATACATATATACATATAATTTAAATTTCCCTACTAAATTTCTTTATTTATTATGGTCACATACTCCTTTGAGTCTTTGAACATATTTAGAATGACTGCTTTAAAGTCTTTCAAGTCTGATAAATTAGGTTGTTATGTCACTTCATATTAGTTTCAATTTTTTTCTCTTTACAATAGTTCAAGAGATATGTGATGATAGGTCACAATTTTTGTCTCTTTTCTAGTCTAGTTCTTTTTTATTTTGTACTACACATTGTGGAAAACACATTATAGAGATTCTGGATTTTTCTTACCTCCCTCTGAAGTTTATTCAATTTTATTCTTGAGGTAATTGACTAAACTGGATTCATACCCCAAGGTCTCTCTTCTCTGTCATGAGAAGATGCTGAAATTTCTTCTTGGTTCTTTCAATCTCTTGTGACTTTTCTCAGGGCCTCATAGTCAATCAAGTGTTTGATAAGAATTTATATGTAGATTTTGAGCCTCCCCTTCTGCTGGTGACTCCTATCTTTCCAGAATTTCCTTCCAATATTTCTGGAGCAGTGAAATCTACTCCATGACTCCTCACGTCAGTGATCCTGCATCCTGCACTGGTGTTCCACCTCCCTCACTCCAAGCAGACTGGGGCATTTCAAGGGAAAGCCATGCACATACATCTCACACTGTAGTTTCCTTTATTCATGCACAAACTCAACCAGGTTTCTACCTCTCTAATGGAAAAGTATTACTAAATGTCTTACTATAGACATTATTATCTGCCCATGCCTACCTCTTTCAGTTCATCTTTTACTATCTCCCATTATCCCTGCTGCCAGTCACCACGTCATACCCCAACCTAGTCGTTCCCTCAACATGTCCAGTTTGAATGAAGTTTGGAATATCTACTGCTCTCAGGAAGGCTAATGTCTCCTTGTGGAGATTAAATATATGTGCTTATTGAAGAGGAAGGGAAACAGTACCTGATTAAGTAATAACATGTAAACTCTGCATAGTATATGGGAACAATGAATGAGCATCTCCTCTTTTTCACTTGGGCTATTTTGCTTTTTGACCCTAATGCATTCAACATGTTTATAGGTATTAGCTATGATCTACAGAGAGCTAGATATCTTTTTACTAAGGACAAGTGTGAAGATAAATAGCTTTGGAGCCATATTTCCCAGATTGGCATTGGGATGTTTATACTGGCTTTTAATTCTATTCAGACTATATCCTGCCAATAAGATTATCATATTCATGGTTTCTTCTTACTTTTCTGATCTAAAATTAGAAGTTACTTGCTGAGAGGAGAATTTCCTAACCACCCAATCATAAGTAGCCTAACCACGTAATTCATTTATTACAAATCACATTTTTAGTCTTCATATTAAGTATCACCAAATGAAATTATGTAACTTGTGTGTTTAATACCATTATTATGTTTTAATGACACTGAACATAAACACTAAACAAGCATTTTTTTTCCCTTCCTTTGTACTGATAGGTCTTAGCAAAATGCTTGATGTGGAACTGACACTCAGTGCATACTTGGTGAATAAAGGAATAGGTGTATAAACTGCATGCAATGGTTAGAAATGAACAGACACATGGGATGAACAGAGGTCTTCCACAAGAGCATAGTTATACCTCCTAGATGTTATATTCACTTTTAAGGTATGGGTGCTTAATTACACTAATATGTCAAATCATTACATATAACCAGGCCTAGCATTTGTCTCACTGTGTAGACAGGCATTGGAATGCGTTGGACTAAGGCATCTGCTTCATGGTAAGCAGGTTTAGTGCCTTCCCCAGAATTTTCTCTCCTCACAATAACAGACCTGTCAGCACTTTGCCTGCATAGCTACATTTATACAAGTGACAATATTAGCAAGATGACTACAATACTCTAAACTGCAGGATTCCTACTTAACTTTGTCAGAAAACAAAGATTTTAACTTAGAGAAGCAAGGACATGCAAAGGTTGAATATCCCTAACAAGTGAACATGATTTTTAAAAGCATGAAGAGAAAAATGATTACATAGCGCCAAACTGGACCTTCAAAATCCCATTGCAATGTACCTTCTCCTGTCTAGGTCTTCATCAGCTTGTAAAATTACATCTTGAACAGACATGCACTTTCTTTCAACAATCCACATTTTCTTTTTTTTTTTTTTTTTGCACCTCTGCCCAGGAGACCATTTGGTGCAAACTGTCCATCTGCCTTTGTTTTCCAAGATTTTAGCACCGTTCACCTTGAATCCCTTCTGATTGTATTTATGCCAGGGTGAAGATTATTTATAAGCCCAGTGCTTATGTGCATTGTTCTGCAGTGGGTCTTTGTTCTCTAACAAGAGGAATATTTTGCCTGCATTCAACGCAAGACCTGAGTTTTCCTACTGCAAACAGGCATTTGCAGGAATGTAGGAAGTTATGTGGCAAGAGACAGCCAGTGGCAATTTATAAATGACATCTATGCCATTGAAAGATGAACTGATCTGACATGCATGACAACTTGGTAGATGGTAAACATATGACTACCATTAAGAATCAGGTCAATATCTATGCATTGATTGTTTATAATATGATTAGAGATTGGATACAAATAGAATATGTGTCAGCTCTTTATTACTATTTATGCTATAATATTATCAAAAAAACGATGTTTGGAATACCTCCTGCTTTCAGGAAAGCTATTGTCTTCTTATGGAGATAAATGACATGTGCTTGTGGGAGAGTAGATAAAGCGAAAGAGTACTCAACTAAGTACATGTGAACCCTGGACAGTATATGGAAATCATTAATTAGTAACTCCTCTTCTTCACCTGGGCTAATTTGCTATTTGACTAATTTATCCAACATGATTATAGGTGTTGGCAATGTGAAGAGTTGAGATCTTTTAAACAATTGTAAAGGTAAATAACTTTTGAGCCATATTGCTCAAGTTGGCATTTTTGGCTCCACTCTATGATGGCTGTGTAAATCTACAGATGTTCCCTACTTAATAGAACACTGGATCTTCTTTAAAGTAAGGTTAATTATATTATTGATTTCCTAAGTATTTATACCATAAGGTTATGAGATGGACAGAGTTCGTAAGTATAAAGCACTTAGGTAAAAGATACCAAATATCTTCATAATTATTGTCAGGTATTCTTTTTAGTACTATTATAATGTTCCAAGTGTGTCATCTCTTACTAGGTTTCGCATCACTATCTACATTTGGAGAAAAAGACACAAAGTCAAGGATTAATTCAACAACCTGACTAAGGTAACATAGCTATGAAGTGACAGACCTACAATTCAAATGCAGCACAGTCTGACAAAGAACATGTCTGCAAAGAAACTCCTCTGTTATAAGAACTAATTCATCAAGTTTGTTTAAACTTGTGATATTTTCAACAGTCATGGTCCCTGGCAGTGGCCTCCATTATTGAGAGGGAAAGAGAAAGCCAATGAATTAGGTTCTTACTGCTAAAGGTGAAGAGCATTAAATATCATGATTAGAACTCCTTTCTGATTTTAAAGTCCATGTTATTTTCATTTCATTTTATTTATTACTTTATTTTTTGCCACTGGAGAAGCTACTCTTTTTTTCCAGATCAACTGAAATTATGTGGCTCCCAAATTTCCTTCAATGTGGATTTTTTTTTCCTCTGCACAGTTTACAGACAATGTAGAGATTGGTAAACAATTCTTTATATCAAGCTGAGAAATTACTAATGACCTATTAACAAATAGAAAAGGAAAGACACCTCTCTCCTCCTAAGCACACTTCCAGACAGATAAGCACATCTATGGCTCTAGACTCATAACTATACCCTCTATTTTTAAGGCACTATGAAAAGTCACACTTGCTGTACAAACAAACATACCTATGCCACTATTCATACCAGAAATGCATATGGCTTTTATTTTTAATGTTTATAGTTTTCACAGCTTTCTTAATAATGCATTCAATTAGTATAATGGAAAATTAACTCTTTTTAATCTTTCTTTTTCTCTGACGATACACAGGTCATTGGTGCCGTATCTCTTGCTTGTTATTATTCTGACATGTATTACAGTTAATAGGGGAGCATTTCTTTTCCATAAGTTATCCAAACTTTCAAAAATTTAAATATGCTTTCAATGAGCCTGCTATTTGTGTTGACTCTTCTTTCAAAGGCTAGGAAGAATTCATTGGTAGATAACTATATAAATTAAAATGTAATGCTGCTCTTCTCTAAGTATTTGATATCTTTGTACAGTTATTAAAATTAGGATGATCCATTGCTGGGACTGTGCAGCAAGTGCCCCAACTCATTAAAAGATTTTTTCATAACTTTTTCAGGACAGTTACATAACAAAACACTAGTTTCAAGGCTCAGAGTTTTCTCACAGACCCCAACTGTCTTGGCAGTGAACAAAGACTGAATTCTTATCGACGGAAGATTGAAACTTCCTCTATCTCTTTGCTAACATCCTCTCTTATACCTCAATAGTACTCAAGACAATAAAACAGAAATTGCACACCATAGTAACAGAAAATAAACAAACAAACAAAAAATTTTTTGAACATCAAACAGCTCTGAAAGTGCATCTGTCCCTTTTTCTTAAAAAAGAAACCTACATTTTGAAGGGAGATGAGGATGGTGGAGTAGAAGGATGCAGAACTCATCTCCTCACACAAACACATCAAAAATACATCTTCATGTATAGCAATTCTTATTGAAAACCAACTGAAGACTGACAGAAAGACTCTTATAAAGCCAAGGCTATAATGAAGATGCATACAGAATCATGCAGAAAAGAAGAGAAGCAATAAAGTCAGGGCCTGTGCCCCTGGGAAGAGACTCAGAAGAGGAGGTTGATTACAGAGGTGGAGATCCATCCTAGGACCTGAGTGGTTTGAGCCACATATTGGGTATCCCAGCCTTGGGGTCCAACACCAAGAAGACAAGTCCCCTTGGCTGATAGAAGGACTTGTAGAACACCCAGGAAGGATGTGGGAAGCCTAGACTTTGCTCCTGAGGAGCATGCCGACATCTAATTACTCCTGAAACAGGGAGGAGAGGAAAGACTGAAATTGCATGAGACATGGGACAATTGCCTCTGATTGCTGTGGTGTATGCATGAGCCAAGTGCATTCTAGAGCTCTGCTTACTTCACAAAACAGCTCTGCATTGGGGTGAGGGTTTCAGTGACCAAGAGGAGAGCTCTGTTTCAAAGAACAAAGGCAGCTCAGACCCAGTGTGGCATTCTAGCAGGCTAGGGGTAGCCATTACTCATGCTTATGGAGGCAACATATCAGAAGCAGTCTGAGAATCTGTCTGGGAGCCATCACAGCCAGTGCCTAGACCCATGTTGGGGGTCTGAACCAGCCCTCTTGTTCCTGCATCACTCCTTTCTGGGGCAAAGATACTGGTGCTAGGAAGGGGGAGAACACATGCATAAAGGGAATGGAGCCAGCTAGAACTTCACTACTCCAGCAACTTTGAACCTGCCTCTAAACCCCCATAGTGTGATAGCTTCTGAGCAGAGGAGAAACCCCAGCTCAAGCCTGACTCTGACCCTACATTTCCAAGGTGATGACTGCCAGCATACTCTGGGAAAAAACATGACTCATGCACACATCAGATCCAGCTCTCCTATCAAAGCCGCTGGGCACATGAAGACTGTATAGGATGCACCTACACAAGGAACCCCCTTCAAGACCAAGATAGGTTAACTGACCTAATTTCACAGAGACAGGGAAAGTTAAGTAAAATGCGAAGACAGAGAAATTAATTTGAAATGGAACAAGAGGAAACCTCTGAAGAAACAAATGGTAAAACATATATGGTTTACCAGACAAAATGTTGAAAGCATAAGTAATAAAAATGCTAACTGAATTAGGGAAAATAACAGATGAACAGAGTGAGAATTTTAACAAGTACCTAGAAAATATCATGTGTACCAACATTTGCATTATAGGGATCCTAAAAGGAGAGTGAGTAAACAGTCAAAAGTATACTTGACAAAATGATGACTGAAAACATCTCAAAAACAAAGAAGGAATCAGATGTCTGTGGCCATACCACCCTGAATATGTCCATTCTCACCTGAAGAAGGAAGAAGACGTCCTTGCACAGGAAGCACGAAGCTCAAAAGGAAATGAACCAGACTCTCAGTAAGACCACAATTAAAATGACAAAAGTTAAAGAGAGACTTCTAAAGGGAGCAAGGGGGAAAAGAGTGATATGCAATGGGACTCCCATCAAGCTATGAGCAGTTTTCTCTACAGAAATCCAAAAGCATTTAAAGAAAAAAACACTACAACATAGGATACTTTATTCAGCAAGGTTATTAAGAATTGAAGGAGATAAAAGAACTTCTCAGACAAGCAAAAACTAAGAGTTCATCAATAAAACCAACCATAAAAGAAATGTTAAAGCATCTTTTCTAAGTGGAAAAGAAAAGGTCATAGCAAAAAGCAACTGTAGAAGAAGTTATAGGAAAGGAAAATTATAGGAAAAGAAAGTATAGGAAAAGAAAATTCTCACTAATAAAGGAAAATATGTAGCAAAGCCTAAAGATCAACTATTTAAATAAGATAGAACAAAGACTTAAAAGACAATAAAATTGTAAAAACAAATGAAACTATTACAATTAGTAAAAGGACAAACATGAAATTGTGAAATATGATATCAAAAACACAAAGTGTTGAAGAGAGGAGTGAAAACAATAGATCTTCTGTAATGTATTAGAACTTCAATGACTACCAATTTAAATCCAGTAGATAAATTTACAGCTAAACATAAACAAATCCTATGCTAACTGAAAATTAAAAACATACAAAAGATACACAATGTTACAGAGAAATAAACAGAAGAACACCATTAAATAAAACCATCAAATTACAAGGGAAAACCTAAAACAAACAAACAAAAAATAGCATAGAAAAACTTCAACCAGAAAACTCAAACTCTTCCAAAAAATTGAAGAAGAGGGGATAGACTAAAATTCATTCTATGATATTATTATTACCTAGTACCAAAGGCAAGTAGGGACACAAAAAATTAAAAATTAAAGTTTAATATCTCTAATGAATATAGGTGTAAAAATCCTCAACAAAATATTAGCAAACTGAATTAACAATATTTTAAAAGGATATACATCATGATTGAATGAGATATTCTAAAGGGATGCAAGAATGGTTCAATATTCACAAATCAATCAATATAATAAACCACATTAACAAAAGGAAGAATAGAAATTACATGATTATCTCAGTAGATGCAGGAAAGGCATTTGACAAAATTCAACACCTATTCATGATTCTCATCAAAATGGGTATAGATGGAACATATCTCAACATAATAAAGCCTATTGTAACAAACTCGTCTCAACATACTCTGATGAAAAGGTGAAACACTTCCCTGTAATATCAGGAAAAATACAATACTCACTACAACCAATTTAATATAGTATTAGAATTCCTAGCCATAGAAATATATATATAAGAAAAAGAAATGAAAGACATCAAAATTGGAATGGAAGAAGTAAAAATTTCACTATTTGCCAATGATATGATACTGTATGTAGAAAATCCTAAAGTCCTCACATACACACACACACACACAAAAAAAAAAAAAAAAACAGAGTAAGTGAATTCAGTCAAGTTGCAAGAGACAGGATTTAAATAAAGAAGTCTGTTGCTTTTCTATACACTAATAATGAACTCTCAGAAAAGAAAGACAACAATCATGTTTAAAATCACATCAAAAAAACTAAAACGTCTAAGAATAAACTTAACCAAGGAGGTGAGAGAACTATACTCTTAAAACTATAAAGCACTGATGAAGGAAATTGAAGATGATACAAAGAAGTGGAAAGACATCTTAGGTTCATGGATTGAAAGAATTAATACTGTTAAAATATCCATACTACCCAAAGCAATCTATAGATTTAATGCAATACCTATCAAAATACCCATGACATTTTTTTCACAGAAATAGCACAATAATCCTAAAATATATATGGAACCACAAAAGATCTCAAATTGTCAAAGCAATCTTGAGAAAAAATAACAAAGCTGGATGTATCAGGCTCCTTTGTTTCAGACTATACATAAAGCTACAATAATCAAAACAACACAATATTCGTAGAAGGACAAACTCATAGATCAATAGAAAAGAACAGAGAGTTCAGAAATAAACCCACATACTTATGGTCAATTAATCAACAACAAAGGAATAAAGGCTATAGAATGGAGAAAATACAGTTTTCAATAATGGTATTTGGAAAAACGGGAAGCTATATAAAATGAATGAATTAGAACATTTTCTCATATTGCATACAAAAAGGTACCCCAAATGTTTTAAAATTCTCTCTATAAGACCAGAAACCATAAAACTCCTAGCAGAGAACATAGGCAGAACACTCTTTGACATAAATCACAGCTAATTTTTGGATCTGTCTCCTAAGACCAAAGAAAAAAAATCAAATATAAACAAATGGAACCTAATTAAACATAAAACCTTTTCACAGTGAAGGAAAAAGGTAACCACTAGCAAAATAAGAATTTAACATTCTGAATGGGAGAAAATATTTGCAAATGATGTAACCAACATGGTGTTAGTATCAAAATGTTTAAACAGCTCATAAAATTCAATATCAAAAAACCCAAACAACCCAATCAATAAATGGGCAGAAGACCTGAATAGACATTTTTTCAAAAAAGACATACCGATGGCCAACAGGCACATGAAAAGATAGCTAATATCTCCAACCATCAGAGGAATGCAAAGTAAAACCACAGTGAGACAATACCCCACACCTGTCAGAATGACTTTCATCAAAATGACTAAAAGTAACAAATGTTGGAGAGGATATAATGAAAAGGGATGCCTTGAACATTGTTGGAGAGAATGTAAATTGGTGCAGCCACAATGCAAAAAAGTATGGAGGTTCCTCAAAAACTTAAAAGTAGAACTACCAAGCAATCCACCAATTCCACTCCTGTGTATATATTTCAATAAAACAAAAACAATTCAAACAGATAGCACATCCAAATGTTCAGAAAAGCACTATTTACAATAGTCAAAATATGTAAGCAACCTAAGTGACTATCAACAAACAAATGGATGAAAAAGATATGACAGATAGATTGGCGTTCCCATTGTGGAGCAGGGGAAGTGAATCTGACTGGCATAAGAGCATGCAGGTTTGATCCCCCAGCCTCGCTCACTGGGTTGGGGATCCGTGTTGCTGTGAACTGTGGTGTAGGTCACAGACATGGTTCAGATCCCACATTGCTATGACTGTGACATAGGCTGGCAGCTGTAGTTCCAATTCAACCCCTAGCCTGGGAACTTCTGTATGCCATTGGTGTGGCCCCCAAAAGCAAAAAAATAATAAATAAATAAACATAGATACATACACACATAATGGAATATTACTCAGCTATAAAAAATGAAATTCAGCCATTTGTAGCAAATTGGATGGAACTAGAGAGTATTATGCTCAGTGAAATAAGTCAGGCAAATACTGTGTATTATGTTTTACATATGGAATCTAAAAAATAAAGTGAGTTGCTGTTGTGGCTCAGTGGAAATGAATCTGACTAGCATCCATGAGGACACAAGTTCAATCCCTGGCATCACTCAGTGGGTTAAGGATCCAGCATTGCCACAACCTGGTGTAGGTCAGAGTCATGGCTCACATCTGGCATTGCTGTGGCTGTGGCATATCCTGGTGGCTACAGCTTGGATTTGACCCTTAGCCTGGGAACTTCCATATGCCATGGGTATGGCCCTAAAAAGACCAAAAAAAAGAGTAAAAAAAAATAAAAATAAAATAAACTTAAGAATATAACTAAAAAGAAACAGACTCATAGATAGAAAAAGTAAACTAGAGGTAACTAAGGGCAGAGGGAAGGGGGAGGGGCAAGTTAAGGGTGAGAGATTGAGAGACACAAACTTCTACATGTAAAATGGATAAGCAACAAGGATATATTGCACAGCCCAGAGAGATGTAGTGATTAATGTGTAATAACTTTAAATGATGTATAATCTATAAAAATACTGAATCACTCTTTTGTACACCTGAAACTAATATATTATTGTAAATCAACTATACATCAATAAAATTTTTGAAAAGAAATATAAAATATGAAATAAAAACCCTACGTATTACCTTTTAAAATGATTATATTTAAATTTAAGTACAAGGGTTATACACTGTTGTTTCAATAATTTAAGTATTAGAAAAATGAATAAAAATATTACCTACATACAAGTCTATACTTCTCAGAGTAAAATAAATGTGATTACTTCATGATATATTATTTTAAACAAAATTTTATATGCTTATACATATATATACAAGTATATTTATACATTATTTTTTTAAATTGCAATTTCTTTTTCTAAAAACATTGATTGCAAATCTCTAAAAAGTCTTTTTATGAGACCATATTCTAGTTTGGATATTATATTTTGTTCTCCTATATGAACAATCAACTTATTTTGTCAATCTAATAATCTAATAATATTATTTTTTAATATATTTAAAAAATTTTTGGCTATACCCACTGCATATGGAGTTCCTGGGCCAGGGATTGAATTTGAACTAATATGCAACTTAAGGTGCAGCTGCAGCAATGCTAGATTCTTTAACTAACTGTACAAGGAATCAAACCTGAGCCACCAAAGATTCAAGCCAGATAATTAAAACAGCAACACAGGGGGAACTCCCTATATATACAACATCTTGGCCAACATACTTTTAAGGACTTAAAACAGATTATTAAAACTGAAAATTGCTAAGTTAGGGTATATACACATTTAATTTCTACATAGGGCCAAATTTATTTCCCAAAATTTTGTAAAAATTCATATTCACAGTAGTGATTTGTGTATATCCATTTCCACAAACCCTTACCAGCAAGGAACTTAATTTCTTGTCAATTTTTTCCTATCTGATGAATGAAAAATATCAATTGTTATAATGTGTATTTCCCTGCTTGCTGATGAGGCTGACCATCTGTTCATGCATTGATCAACCAATTTGATTTCCACTTGAAATTCCCTTTTGCAACTGTTATCCATTTGTTTTGCTAACACTTATTTATCTTATTTTTTCTTTTATTGATTTGTAGTAGTGCTTTTAAAAATAGATCTATTAACCCTTGGTTTGATTATACCAAATGTATTTTTCTTTCTACATTTTCTTTTTTATTTTTTTTTCTATTTTCCCAATACCTTATTTTTGTTTCTACTGTACAGCATGGTGACCCAGTTACACATACATGTACACATTCTTTTTTCTCCCCTTATCATGCTTCATCATAAGTGACTAGACATAGTTCCCACTGCTATACAGCAGGATCTCATTGCTAATTCATTCCAAAGGCAATAATCTATATCTATTAACTCCAAGCTTCCAATTCATCCCACTCCCTCCCCCTCGGCAACCCACTTGGGCATATATCTGAACAAAACTTTCCTTGAAAAAGACACATGCACCCGCATGTTCATTGCAGCACTATTCACAATAGCCAAGACATGAAAACAACCCAAATGTCCATTGACAGATGATTGGATTAGGAAGATGGGCTATATATATACACAATGGAATACTATTCAGCCACAAAAAACAACATAATGCCATTCGCAGCAACATGGATGGTACTAGAGACTCTCATACTGAGTGAAGTAAGTCTGAAAGAGAAAGACAAATACCTTATTATATCACTTATATCTGGAATCTAATGTACTGCACAAACCTTTCCACAGAAAAGAAAATCATGGACTCGGAGAATAGACTGTGGTATTTTTCCAATTTAACATTTAACACTCAACATTTTCATGTTTGCTATGGATAGATACTCTTTTTTTTTTTTTCAGAACAGTGTGCCCTATGACCTCCTCTGTATCTATACATTCTTCTTTAGTAATCTGTTTGTATACAGATGTTTCTCAAGTGTCTCTAGCCCTGATCTCTTCCTTGAGTTCTAGACCAGAATATGCTACTGCCTGCTAAGCATCTTGGCATGAAATTCAAATACCATTTTAAACTTCATTTATGCAGAAGAGAATTCTGTAATCCTTGCCACCCACCCCTGCCAGTCTTATATCTCTCCACATCTCAGTAGATTCTAGGCACCCTCATTCACTCAGTTATTTGTGCCAAAATTCTTAGGCACTATTCATCTTTCCTCTCTTTCCTTACCACCCTTCACTGAATTCTTTAGCCAACTCTGTTTCTCTAACTCCACTAACCATCTGCTTCTCTCAATATCTGTTTTATTCTTCTAACCCAAGCCACCATCAGCTTTTATCTGTTAGTGTATTATCCAATAAAACTTTCTTCCCTTCATCCATTTTTTTTCTCATATATCCATTCTGCAAATGTCAGGGTAGTAGTATAATATTTTTAAATCAAAATGAGAACAATTTATTTTGGGCAAACAATTGTCTGATAGCTTTTGACTGCACTTCAAATAAAATTCAAACTCCTTATCAGACTGACAAGGGCCTAAACGATGTCACCCTTGAATACTTCTCCCTCTTCTTTTACCAGTCTCCTCCTAACTCAGTACATTCTGGCTTACAACACTGGACAACCACAATTCTTCAATAAGCCACAGTCATTGCATTTTCAGACACTTTAGACTTGCTATTTTCCCTTTCTGTAATGCCCTTTTCTAGACCATTCTATGCTTCCCCCATCAGGTCAAATGCCGTCTCCAAAGAGAGATGACCATATCACCTAAAGTAGTAGCTCTGCCTCTATGACATATTCCAGTATCACTGCCTTTACAACAGATACCACTTGCTAAAATAACTCTATTTTCTTGGTCTCCTATCACCAGAATGTGTGCTCCACTCAAAACAAGGCTGGGCCAGCCCTATTTATTAGATACTCACTATCATCTTAAAAAGGTCTAGTCACAGAGTAGATATTCAGTAAATCTTCATTAAACAAATAAATGTCTGTATTATCTTTTATGGCTTCTGAATATTCTATCTCTTAAAAGTATTCATATATATATATATATATAAAATTTTTTGTATTTAATTTATTTATATTTCTATCCAATTCATCTACAGTTCATTTTTTATGAAGGAATCAGTATACAAGTCTAAATGTTTCTATATTCCAGCACCATTATTATACAAATCATTTTATTGACATCTGTGTCATATTTAAGTACATATATATTTGGATATATTTCTGAAATTTTTGCTTTATTAATTTATTTTTCTCTTCTGTGCAATTATAACATTTTATTTTAGCACAGGAAAGTTATGATTTATTATCTAGCACAGGAAATCTTTCTTTACCTATTAAAATTTAAAAATTATCATTTTATTTTTTTAAGTTTTTTTAATTATTTCAATATAATTTTTTTCTACTGTACAATATGGTGATCCAGTTACACATACATGTATACATTCTCTTTTCTCACATTATCTTAAAATAATTTTATTGTAAATTTTTTTCCTAGAAATATTATCAATGCTTATCAAAAATTATTGATATTTATTAGAATAATCATGACTTTGCTACTTTATCTTGAAATGCAGTATGTTTTAAAATGTCTTAATTTGATAGAAGTTCTATGAAGTAGACATTAAAAGCATATCCAACCTATGTTCTCCTGGATGATAATACCTTTTCTTATTAATTCTTTCAAAAATCCTGTTGAGAGCTGACAAATCATTTTATAATTTTAGGTCACTATTTCCTGCATTGTCTCTGTCCCTCTTTTTCATGGAGTGATAATCAGTAACATGACAGAATGAAATGACACAAGTGGACAAAATTTCACCTGTCATGTGTGGTTTTTTCCTTGATATAAAATAGATTTTATAAATATGTTAAGGGATATGAAATATATAAAAATATATAAATAAAACCAAATCAGAATTATTTTGTCTGGGAAATTTACGTCATTGAATTAAGAGCATACACTTTGAAACAAAGGGTAAAACAGACCATGAAGGATGGTTTTTCAAGCAATTTTTTCCAAAAAAATCATTATTTCCCAGTGGACAACATCTGCTTTATTAGCTCCTTAGCCTTTCACTCAGCTTACTTCTAAAGACTGTGTTTATGAAACTAGAATGTAATTTGGAATAGAATTTTGTTGTTTGTGACCATCAGCCACCCATGAATGACAGTCCTGATGGCTGTGTCACTTCAGGAGGGAAGTGATGCCAGCAGAGTTCGCTCCATGTCAACGTAACTCCTTAGGTTCTAGGAATAAAAGCATTCCCTCATTGAAGCCACTCTCCATAAACCCTTCAATATAAGAATGTTTGGCAGAGAAAACAGACCTGGAGTGACTCTGACTTTGGAAACCCAGAGAGTCAGTTCTCTCTCTCACCTCTCTTGTTCTAGGCCACTTCCATTATATGGGGGGAAACAAACAAACAAAAAAAAAACTTTCTATGATAAGGGACAGAGACACTTTCAGATTACCTCAGCTAACAAAACTGAATGTTGGAAAGAAACTTACTACAAGGTTTTACAGGGAGTAGAGAAGACTGTGTGAAGTACCAACGGTCTTGCTGGCAGCCCTCAAGGAATACAAAACAGGTAAGAGTAAACACTCCAGCTTCAACTGTTGTTACTTAATCCCCAAGAGAAGCACCTGACACTTCATTCCTTCTATTAATGCATCTGGTTACTCACCTATTCTTTCTCTTGTGCCTGCTTTCATCTCCCTTGTGACTCCACATTCCATTCTTTGCTGTACTTTGACACCTGCTTTCTAATGCCCACTGTTTACTGCAGTCTCTCTACCTCTGCTTTGGTGCGATTTTACTAAATTCAGGTGCCTTGTCTATCTCACATTTAAAGTTCCCAACAAGGATATGATCGGGTTAGTTCAACCAGTCATCACTAAATGTAAAGGGTCACTAAAATTAGCAGAGCTTGTACCCCGAGCCATGTGATAGTTCACTGGTCTGACTTCGGTCAGATGCCATCCCTAATCCCCTCCATCTAGGCAGTGGGAGACAGTAGAATGGGACAACGAGACACATTTATAACGGAACATCCTGAAGAGGGTGGCAGGAAGAGACTGCTTTCACAGCATCCTCAAGTTTTTGCTTATGTAGCACAGAAATTAATAAATGCTGGAGTCTGGGGTATTGACCAAATTGTCTTGTGTCTGGTTAAAAAGATAGCCAAGGGCATCTAATTATTTCTTAAAACCTCTTTCATGATTTCTTGGTTTGGTCATTCATTTCTCCATGCCTTGTATTAGATTCTCTCAATATTCTTTGTCATATCATAGAAAATAAGGTTGTGAGTACTATCATAATAAGTACCATAAATACACAATGATGAGTTTTAAGTTTTTATTTGTTTGTTTGTTAGGGCCACACCTGGGGCAGATAGAAATTACCAGGCTAGGTGTCAAATCAGAGCTGAAGCTGCCAGCCTACACCACAGCCACAATAGTGCAGGATTGGAGCTACGCCTGTAACCTTCACCACAGCTCATGCAATGCCAGATCCTTAACCTACTAAGAGGGGCCAGGGATCGAACCTGCATCCTCATAGATAGTAGTTAGGTTTGTTACTGCTGAGTCACAATGGGAACTCCTCAATGATGAGTTTTAAACTAAAACTACAATGATCAGATGCTTGGTCAGCACAGTATCTGATTCTTTGTGTATGAAGGGGTACACCTACTGGAAAGCAGCAGAATTAGGCTTTTTTACATTGCTTCAAATAGCAAGTTTTTTTCTGGGTGTTGGTTTTCTCTTTAAGTTTGGAGGAAGATCATTTATCCATCCTTATGTTTCTCACCACAGCTGTGTATTTCTACTGCATAGTAGGTCCTTAGGGAAAGAAAAAAAAAAGAATCTAGGAACATAATTAAGTCAAAACCTGAATTATCATTATGAAATCCTGTTTCAAAGGAAATTCAAAGTACTGGAAAGTATTTGCAAATCAAGCAAGATACACTTAAAATAGTATCATATGGAAACAGATGCTAGTTTTCACATTCCTTCTCTCATAAGTATATTCTAAAGTCCAAAGCAAATTTGTCTTACTGCATATTGAGACATAATAGCATATTGCTATACACTTTAAGGCTCTTATCATCATTTACATTTCAAAGGAAGAGATTTTGTTTCATCAGTTCATATCACGATGATCAGTAGAGTCATTAATATGGAAAACTAAATCCTCCATCAATTTTTTGGCCTCCAGAGCTTTGCAGAATCCTAATTTCTTTAAGCTGATTTCATTTTGTGTTCTTTTTTTCTTATTATAAAAAAAAAAATCCGTACAACTGGAGAGGATGATTTACGAAGCACAATGATATAACTTTCTACTGAATATACTTCAAAACTGTGACTGGGGAGACCCAGTGCAAGCAGTGAACATTTGATATGAAGTTCTTTGGGACTTGATCTTGTTTCTTTTTTATGCATTGTATTCAACTTTTTTTTTTTTTAAATAAAGTCAAGCATAGTTTTATTCATCCCGTCCTACTCAGTTTAAAGTCACAGGTAACTCTCACACCTTTCTTTACTTCCTGCCTGTCAAGGTGAGATATACTGAAAACAAAGTTTAAGAAGATATAGCTTCAAACAACAGATCTCTTTGCATTATTTCCTCTGGTAATTATTCATGAAAGTTGAAGGCTCAGAGCCTGTTTCATCTTGTTATCTGACCACATAGGCTTTTCACTTGTATCCAGATCATCTACTTTTTTTATATAATATTGATTTTTCGAAATTACCCATGTTATATACAAATGCAGTCCCATTGTAAAAGATTCACATGATGCTTTATTACCAAAGCACTTCAAAATACATACATGCTTTTAAAACTGTTTTGTATTATAAAATAATATATCCTCTAACTTTATGTCTAAAATAAGGCAAAAAACTCCCTGCCCATCTCATATTAAAATCATCCAGGACTTTTATTTCTTATATGTTTCTTTGGCTTTGCTTTTTCACTATATGCATGAAAAATTAATTAGCAGCAACAGAAGTTTTACTCTTTAAGTCAGGTGTCCTTGAGTTTTTAAAACCACATTTCTCTATCTTGGATTTTTTTCTTTCCTTTACTGAAGCACATTCTCAAGAAATATTTTTCAGAGATTTATTGTGGATAAAACTGAACCATTATTTGCTGGAAAATATTTTTTATCTTTCCACAGGAAACAATATAGTTTGTTTTAATATATTCATTCAGGTTTAAAATATTTTCCATCAGAATTTTGAAGATAATGTTGTGCTGTTTTTAACAGAATCAATATTGTTATCAAGTAATATGATGCTTTTTTCCTTTCAAAAAACCTGGATTTAAATTTTGATTACCTGTTTTTCCTCTCTGGAGACATTTAGGAGTTTTCTATTTATCCTCAGGTTTCTGAAATTTCATGATATTATGTCCAGCCCTCAGTCATTTTACAGTCATCCTACGTGACACTTTTCTTGAGTGTCTCAGTGTGAAGGTCCCTATTTTTCTTCAACTCTCAGAATTACTGTGCTTTATTTTTGCAATTCTTTCTTTTAAAAATTCTATATTTTCTTCTTGAACTCCTATTAGACTGATGTAGAAAACTCATGATCTATAATACTATCTCAAATTTTCTCATCCTTTACATCTATGACATTTTGCACTACATTCTGAGATAAATCCTCTTTTTTTTTTTTTCATTATATACACTTTTTAGTTCTCTACAGAGAATATAGTTAAAGGGGGCTCAGGTTCAAATATCTGTTTTCACTGACTAAGGAACAGCCATTCATTCATTCATTCACTGACTTATTCATGCAGTACACACTAGTCCTATTTCTCTAGGACTCTCCTTAGCCCCATAAAATATATAGACAAAAACAAGGCAAGGCATTGTTTCCTTCTAGAAACTTTATGGGTTATAAGAAATAAATTTATACATGTGTGACTGACGCATTTAAACAGAGGAAAATGAAAGAAGATATGTTAACAGATAAAGGAAGGAACCAAATAATGAAGACTTTAAATGCCATGAGCAGGAAGTTAAATGTTACCTGCAGTACAGAAGGAAGCAAACGGGTTTTAAAAAGGGTAGTAATATGGCCTGATTTATTATTTTTAAAATTACTCTACTTTGGGGAAAAGAGATTGGGGGTATGTGAGAGTAGGAGTAGGATACTCTTACAGGAGGTTATCACAAGGATGTGTTTAGCTTTATGTGTTGGCAGTGTGGATGGAGAGAAATGGACAAATGTGAGATATATTTAGTAGGCATACATATCAGGACTTGCTAATGAATGGAATATAGAACTTAAGAGAGAAGGAGGAACTAAAGGCAATTCTTCAGATGTTGGCTTACATAACAAGCTCCAAGAAAATAAAGAAAATAGTGTAGGGAGATAATAGTATGCAAGACTGTAGATCCAGCACCTGATACACTGCTAAAAATGTCAGTGTTCAAAAATGTTTGAGGACAAATGATGAATTAATAAATCCACATGAAAGGAGGAGCTGGACAAATGTATGGATCGTTCTTTAAACAGTTTTTTTGGTAAGTAAAACCCATGTCTTAAACCTCACTTACAAATAAGGCCTTAGAGTTTCAAATACACTTGTCTTATCTATAAATTGTTACCTTGACATTATATTAATAAATATCTTGGAGTTCCCATTGTGGCTCAGTGGTTAACGAATCCGACTAGGAACCATGAGGTTGCGGGTTCGATCCCTGGCCTTGCTCAGTGGGTTAAGGATTCGGTGTTGCCATGAGCTGTGGTGTAGGTTGCAGACGCGGTTCGGATCCCGAGTTGCTGTGCCTCTGGTGTAGGCTGGTGGCTACAGCTCCGATTAGACCTGTAGCCTGGGAACCTCCATATGCCACGGGAGCAGCCCAAGAAATGGCAAAAAGACAAATAAATAAATAAATATCTTCACATGAATGTGATTTCCACACATGGGTGTTTCCAGTTACTAACCACCCCTGGATTATTTCTATTATATTACTTTTTTTGTATTATGTCTTGCAAGGTCAGCTTTTAAAGTATTGAGAAATAATGGGGGATAGGAGGACATTTTGGCTGGTGAAACTTCTAGCATCTGCTGGGCTCCTGGATTCCAATTATGATAAGAAAAAAGGACATGTTGTAGAGACACAGGTGACCACATGAGTCCAGGAAAGTCTTGTGGATACTTTGCTAATGCCTGAGATCTACCTATTTCACTCTTTTCCTGTATATCTTTTACTGTGCCTATGCCTTCTGTCTTCCTCAGATCCTCAAAATAATAGCATGCTTTTCCAAAGATAAATCACTTTGACTCCTCAAAATTCTATGACTGAAAAATAATCTCGCTCTTGTCAAATAGAGATAATATGTTCTCCCATAAACCAATCATGCTTTTCTTAATGACTTCTAAGCTACTGGTCTATTTGTTTAGAAATCTGCCTTCACAGTGAGTATACTCAGATAAAAATACACCATCTGGGTAATTCAGCTTTGGAAGCAATTTAGTATTATAATTAATCTACAAAATCAATTTTAATTATTTAGATGATTATTAATAACCTAAAGCATGCACGATAATGTATTAAGTATTGAGGAGAATGCAGTATCCCAAAGTTTATAACTATGCTGAATAAATAGTTACAGACTAAATATATGAACAAATGGATAAATGCAGTAGTCCCTCTCCAATCTGAAAGGAATTGAAACTCTTCTAGTAGAAGGAGAAGAATGTGTATTTGAGAAAATTAACCTCTATTCTTATCCTGACCTTTATTTTTAACAGATTGAAATTTATTTTTAGAAATACAAAATATTCACCCAAACCCAAACTGCATAATACCAGGAGGGCTGATGGGTTTTGAAGGCAATGGGAGTTGTAGTAGCAACTATGCTGACTGGGACTTGTAACTGGAAGTGTAGTAGAGGATGGTGGACAGTAAGACTGTGATGGGCAAGAAAGAGGGGAAGGCACCATCTACCAGAAGGGAACAACAAAGTCATTTGTACATTACTGATGCCACTAATACTCTATTCAGCTTAACAAAGAGTATTTGTTGAACTCTTATCATTGTATAGAGTATGCTTTATAAAATATATATATATATATATATTTTAAAAATTATTGCTTTCTAAGACAGTAAGTAACTTCTCTTTCCATCACTGACCATTAATGATGGTGGGAAAACCTCTGATTCACCATGAGATAAAAATCACAGTTGTTTTAGGTTTTCTAGGACATTTATCCTAATAAGTACATATTTTTGCTTAAACATCTTCAAGAAAGATAAAAATACATAATAAGTAGCTACCCATGTTACAGATCAGGTGACGAGTTGAAGTATTTACTTGCATGTCTTGAAATGCAAACATCACTGTGTATTTTTAAGCATTAAAAACAAATCCCTGCAATGTTAAGTATGCAAGCAATGATACTAATGCTAAAATTCTATTAAATTAACATTCTTACTTGAAACTGGAACACTTGTGATTCCTTTTGTATAATTTACCACCCTGAAATGTTAAGAATTTCCCAGTGTTAAACAGGCTCATATAATATGCACTACAACTTCTGATACTGTCCACTGGAAATTGGAAATATGCTTCACATTCTTGCCTTGAAATTATGTATCTATAACAGCTTAGTTGTTACTTGTGAGTACATTTGGTGCATTTACAACAATAAATGACCTCTTATATTTCCAAAAAAGAAATTTTGGAAATCCAATTCAGAAGAGCAACATCTTGAAATATTTTTAATATCTTTAGGATTGGTACTTGCTACTTTGGAAAAAAGGACATTCTTCAAAGCTACTCAGTAATATTGCAGATATGTTTTTTTGCCAGTTAATATCCTTCCCATCAAACACTATGGGCTTTTGACAAATGCTTTCCTGATTCATTCTTCAGTCACAAGGTCTATAAAAATCTCCATTTGCCACTTTGCTATTTTTACACCAGTTTGGATATAACAAAGAATGTGGACATTTGCTTTGTCCATGCAGTTAATATGTATATCCTATTTGCTAATAAAGACTACATGTCCTATTGATACTGAACAAATTTGGTGGCAGGAATATATACATGACAGCTTGAATTGTTAAATACAAATGCACTCTACTTAAAATAACCAGTAAAATAGCAATGTCTTCTATAGGCAACAGCTGGTGGTGTTGAAATATTAGAAAGAGCACAGTATCTGTAGCCAGTCAGAATTAACAGGTTCTGAATAAGATACCTATACCTCACTTTCCTTATGAATTGGCTAAGGAGACAACTCTTAATTAAGTTCACAGTAATATTAAGAAGAGAGTACAGCTAAGGTCAAAGTCCTCAATTACTGCCAGTCAACAGAGCCACAATATATTCATGACCTCAAGTAGAGGTTTCAAACTCAAGTACAAGATTAAAGACAAAGGATTGTTAGGGCCTGGGTAGGACTGACAAGTTCAAGACTCTTTTAAGATATTTAAATTCATTATTTTTATTCCCTAAAGTAGCCTAATAAAACAGTCTGCTGGATGAAGATTTTGGGAACCCAGTGCTACCCTCAAGTAGGACTCACAAGTTCATTTCCATATTGAGTTTCAGCCTGCATCACATCTAAAAGTGCCCACTCTTATCTTTCTCAGGGAAAAACCAAAGAAAATAATGGCTATGAGATTGCCATTCTTTCTCTTTGTCTAGACATCAATAACTATGTCCCTTCCCTAATATTGATTTTTTTCACCTATTCCATTTCACTTCCCAGTGGCCAACCCTTCTAATCATGTTCTAAATCTGAACTTATTTTCCTCCCCAGAGGTCACCCAGCTCTAGTCTTCTCTCTATCTCTCTCTTTATTAAATTTCAGTAGATTTACAATGTTGTGCCAATTTTTGCTTTACAGTAAAGTGACCCAGGCATATATGTATACACATACATGTTCTTTTCCTTATATTATCTTCCATATGCTCTCTCCCAAGAGACTGGATATGGTTCCCTGAGCTATACGGTGGTCTCCTCTTGCTTCTCTATACTCAGTATCTTCCATTTTATTAACTCATCTGTAAATATATCAGTTTATTAAATTTTACAATTGAAAATAAACATAAAGTGGATCATAAAAGGAAAAATTCATCAAGTGGACCTCAACAAAAATGTCTTAGTCTACAAAAGACCCTGTTCAAAGGACAAAAAGAAAAGTTAAAGATGGAGACAAAATGTCTGTAAGCCATATGCCTGACAAAGAAATATTATCTAGAATATATAAAGTACTTTCAAAACTCAATAGTCAAATAAAAAAAATCCACTTAGAAGACAAGCATGGCTATAAAACATAAAGTGACATAGAGGAAAACTTGTTATAATTATTATGAATACAGATGCTCCTACAATATTAAAATAATTTGAGACTAATTAATCAATAAGGAATAATTAATTCAATTTATGATAATGTGTTTGTTAGAGTGGGAAAAAAACATTAAAACTTTCAAAACAATGAAAATTTATTTTAAAAACTTAAAGTAGAGGAAAAATAGAAATTATAGATGAATATGGCCCGTGTTCCAGAAAAGGTAATGAAACTTAAAATTCAAAGTTAAAGACAGATTTTTTTGAATGATCTAGAAACTAAAATGAGTTCCACGGAATTTGGAAATAATAGGCTACACTCCTCTTTCTCAACAGTAATGTACAATACCAAAAGGCAAGATGCCAAGAAAGTTCTGAAATGGGAACAGTTTGATCTAAGAACTTAATTCCTAGCTTCGCCCTAAAAGCATCTCACCTCAAGCATTATCTGCACTTCTTTCACTTCCTTTACCAGATTGTTTCTAACTTCGTGATGTGGAATACCTATGGGCCTGCTCGGCATTTCTCTGTTAGCTGGACAACTCATACATGTAGGAAAAATAACACCCTATGTGCTTACCCTCAATTGATTGATAATGGAAACTGATGGAAAAATTCATCTCTTTTGTCTTGCAGGTGAACAGTTCTGAAATGCATTCTGAACAGCTTCATAGGAAGTTGCAGAAAAAATAACCCTAAATGCCCACACCAGTGATTAACTCAGTCTTAGCCTCTTCAAGACCCCCATATTCTGGGGTCACTCGTCAAAATAAATTGCTCTAAGGTATCTCCAAACTGTTCTCCATAGTGGCTATACATAGAACTTCCATATGACCCTGCAGTCCTACTCTTGGGCATCTATCCGGACAAAACTCTACTTAAAAGAGACACATGCACCCGCATGTTCATTGCAGCACTATTCACAATAGCCAGGACATGGAAACAATCCAAATGTCCATCGACAGATGATTGGATTCGGAAGAAGTGGTATATATACACAATGGAATACTACTCAGCCATAAAAAAGAACAAAATAATGCCATTTGCAGCAACATGGATGGAACTAGAGAATCTCATACTGAGTGAAATAAGCCAGAAAGACAAAGACAAATGCCATATGATATCACTTATAACTGGAATCTAATATCCAGCACAAATGAACATCTCCTCAGAAAAGAAAATCATGGACTTGGAGAAGAGACTTGTGGTTGCCTGATGGGAGGGGGAGGGAGTGGGAGGGATCGGGAGCTTGGGCTTATCAGACACAACCTAGAATAGATTTACAAGGAGATCCTGCTGAATAGCATTGAGAACTATGTCTAGATACTCATGTTGCAACAGAAGAAAGGGTGGGGGAAAAAACTGTAATTGCAATGTATACATGTAAGGATAACCTGACCCCCTTGCTGTACAGTGGGAAAATAAAATAAAAAAAAATAAATTGCTCTATGAGCTTTTTCTCCAGTTCTGCTTTCCAGTGGGAACTCAGGCTAACACAATTGAAACCAGCAAAATATCAAATAAGGTGCAAAAGAAACACACAGAATGATATTCTGGAATTGGATTATTCACAAGTGAGATATTTCCAAAAATTCCATTACTGATGTGAGATAGGACGAGTTAATCCACAGTATTCTACAAAATCCTGATTATTAAATGGCAGGCTGGAACAAGCTATGGGTGGCAGTGAAGCACTGGCCTGTGTCGCAGCTGTGGCACTAAGTATAACGATTGTGCCTAATGCTTTGATAACCTCAAGAAAATTAAAAAAAAAAGATAGGCTTAAGTCAGGCATAACTATCAACTCAAAACATTCTGTGAAATGGAGAAGGACTCAATATTTACATGTAAAGATAGGAGAACCTCCAATGAGAGTGAGTGCACAGGCAAATAGCACAACCTTGATATTTTGATAGACAAACCTGATACTCTTACACTGCTTCCTCCAGACTTCCCTATCCACTCTGGACTAAAAGGAGCAGCTTTCTTCACACTTTTATAAGCAAGCAGCCTCCTACTGTCTCGAGACACTATGAAGACATCGCCTGAGGAAGGAGCCATGCAAAATAAAATTTGGTCTCTTCAACATGCTTCCTTCATACCTTCCCTGCTTGCAGGCCAATAACTATGGCACAAATTAAACACAGAGTATATTTTCTGCTCTGAGAGGAAATAGAATTAATTCTCAAAGAATTCTAATAAGACTGGTTTATTGGTACTGGCAGAAACAAGCAGAGTCAGTCTTGATGATGTTGGACTGGAGGCATATGGAGTATAAGTCTGCATAGGAGAGAAATTGACATAAAGCACTATTCTGGACATAGTATGTTGTGTTCTGGCAAGGACATGCAGAACTATTTTTATTAGTTAACTGTTGTATAACAAATTGCTGTAAATATAGCAGCTTTAATGCCACAATTTTTTGTTTGTTTTCTGTTCGTTTGTTTTTAGGGCTGCCGGTACGGCATATGGAAGTTCCCAGGCTAGGGGTTGACTCAGAGCTGAAGCGGCCGGCCTACACCACAATCACAGCAACATAGGATCCAAGCTGTGTATGTGACTTATACCATAGCTCACGGCATTGCCAGATCCCTAACCTACTGAACGAGGCCAGGGATTGAACCCGCATCCTCATGGATACCAGTCAGATTTGTTTCCACTGAGCCAGGTTGGGAACTCCCAGACAGCATGATTTTATTATCCCTGTTTCTGCGTATCAGGCATTTGGCCATGGCTTAGCTGGTCCCTATATGGACCCATTTATCAGGTCGCATAGGCTGCAATCAAAGTATTGACTTGGGCTGCCGTTTCATCTCATGGTTCCACTGGGGAAGGATGCACTTTAAATTCATGCCATGGTTAGTAGGATTCGCTTTCTATGGTCTACTGAACTGAGAGCTTCCGTTATTTTGGTTGGTTATTAGCTGACTACTCCCCTCATCTCAATTTCTTGACATATGACCTCTCTACAGGGCAGCTTATACTATAGTTGCTTGCTTCCTCTAAACCAACAAGGATATCCCAGCAGGATGTGTTGCAATGTTAAATAACATGATAACCGAAATGACATCCCATCACCTTAGGCATAATCTACTAGGTAGAAACAAATCAGAATTTCTGCCCATATTCAAGCAGAAGGAAATATGCAAGAGCAAGAAGGCCGGGAGCAGGGAGGCTTGGAGGCCATCTTAGTGTCTGTCTGCTACATCAATACACTGCTGGAGGACCCATGAAGCTTGCTCAGTTTCCTCAGGTAAACTGAGGAATTTGGAAGACAGCTGATGGAAAGTTCAGCAGACACAGATGGATGGGGATATTAAAAGTAATTAATATGTGTGACTGGAAACTCCATCCCATGACTGCCCCAAACAAGTGCACCCTTCACAAAAGAAGTAATAATAAAGCTCTCTGTGCACAGAGTTGGCCAAAGGAGATGCTGCTGTAGAAATGGGCTACCTTGGTACTGGGGGATGATAGGATCCTGGCAAGGCAGAGGCCAGATAGCAACACTCAAGGGAAAGAAAGATAGATGACATTATGTCAAGGGCAGGAAGACCCTTATTTACATTTTATATACCAGAAAGAGTCACATTAATAAGTTTATGGGATATTTTTAGCTCAAATGTCTGTAAGTATCTTTGTTTATCCCTAATTTAGGATGTAGTCATATATTAAAGTGAACTGAGGCAATAAAACTAAACTACATTTTGGAAAGAGCTATTATATAAGATACTGGACATGGATGTGTAATAGTCCTGATATTAAGAATGTTACATAAACTTGATAAGCTTCAGTTTTTTTTCCCCTCTTTGGTCTGTAAAATATTTCTTCGATTTGCATTTTGTGCTATGCATTATTCTAGGAGTAGGGGACACAATGTCGTTCCATAGATTTGCTGGATCCCTGATAAGCTGACCAACAAAGGGAGGATGCAGAAACTAAAGAAAATTTAAAAGAATATATAATGACCTAACTGGTAATGTCCTGAAGAAAAAAACATGGTGACAGATACAGAGTTTTGAGGACTACTATAAATGGAATGGTAAGAAAAAAAAATTCTTCATGAATAGGTGACATTTTAGCAGACCTGAATAAAATAAGGAAGTCTTATGACTTCTTGGGAACAGCCAGTACAAAGGCCCTGCATAGAGAACATGACTGGAATATCTGAGGCATCATAAGGAAGCCATAGGGGCTCCAATTCAGGCAAACAGTGAGAGAAGGGTTAGGAAACAGGGTCACAGGAGATGCTGGAATTCAGAGCATTCAGATAATTGTTTTAGTGATTAAATCAGATAATATTTATAATATATTCTGCATACAGCAGTGCCCAATTCAAAGGGCCAACTTTAGTTTTTATATCATCTGAAATAAGCATATCATAGGAATTTTAAAGAACTGAGTTTAGGTTTTATGAAAGTATAAATCAAAGTCTGGAACTGGGATATGTCATGACTTACAGAAACTACAACTCTCAGCTCTAATGAATTGAATTGAATATGTGTCACATTTATGATTCTATGTAATGCTGGTAAAGAGACTAATAAAGGCTTTTATAGATTTGGCCTACATAAGGAATACTGTATTCAACAGAGTAAAATAATTACTAGTATAACCCCTGGTGTTTTCAACCAGAACAGTTTTACTTACCAAGGGGGCTCCAGTCAGCAGGATGATCTGAAGAAGCAGTGACTGGAAATGAAGAAGTTGCTGGCATCGCTTTAAGTCCCCTTTTGCATTCAACAAACTCTGCCTCAGAGAAGAACTACCTTGGCATAGCTCAAATAACTATCAAATAACACAATTCAGGAATCCTGGGTCTGCAGGGCTAAAAGTGGTCCAAGAATGTCATCTTCCTTATCTCCAGAGCCTGGGATAAATTACCTTATGTAGCCAAAGAGACTTTTCAAATGTGATTAGATCTTAGGACCCTGAGATGGAGAGATCATCCTGGTTATTGAAGCAGGCCAAAGTAATCACTAGAGTCATTGACAGAGGGGGAAAGGAGGGCTAGACTCAGAGAGAAACATTGGATTATCCAGCATTGCTGGCTTTGAAAATGGAAGGAAGAGCCATGAGTCAAGGAATGCTGGCAGCCTGGAGAAGCTGGAAAGGTGAGGAAAGGGATTCTCCTCTAGAGACTCCAAAAGGGATGTAGCCCTGTCAGCACTACTGTTGAGCCCAGTGAGAACAACACTAGAATTCTGACCCTTACAACTGTAAGACAGTAAATTCATGGGGCTTTAAGCCACTGATTTTTTGGTAATTTGTTATAGCAGCCACAGGAAACTAATATAGCAGGGAATAGAAGCCAACAGTTAGTGTGAAAATTGTATAGCCAAAAGAAATAGGATAAAGAAAAAAAAAAAATCAGGACTTTTGAAAAAGAGTCCACAAAGACTTTGGAATGGGCTAGATGTTATCAAATGCCCCAAGGTAACATGAGGTCAAGAATTACAGGAAGTTCCCGTCGTGGCGCAGTGGTTAACGAATCCGACTAGGAACCATGAGGTTGCGGGTTCGGTCCCTGCCCTTGCTCAGTAGGTTAACGATCCGGCGTTGCTGTGAGCTGTGGTGTAGGCTGCAGACGCGGCTCGGATCCCGCGTTGCTGTGGCTCTGGCGTAGGCTGGTGACTACAGCTCCGATTCGACCCCTAGCCTGGGAACCTCCATATGCCGTGGGAGCGGCCCAAGAAATAGCAACAACAACAACAAAAAAAGACAAAAAAAAAAAAAAAAAAAAAAAGAATTACAGCCTTCATTCAATTTTATTTCTAAGTATTTTTATGTTGAAATGTATGGATGTATAAGTAGATTATGGAATGTAACAGCAGATTACATTGTTGCATTACTGTTTATCCTAAACCTCCCTTACCAGAGAGGAACATGGCCTCTGAACATCCCATGGTTTTCATTTGAATCCTGGCCCCATCACTTACCAGATCCATAACTCAAGGAAGTCACCTAAACTCTGTGCCTCATTTTTCTTATTTGTAATGTATCAAATTAATAATGTCCAACTCACAGAGTTGTGATGAGAATTAGGAGAGTAAATATGTAAAATCATCTAGAACAGTGCCTGATACATAGTGACTACATGCAAGATTTTATCATATGAGTCTTCAGTTCTCACATCAACAGAGTGAGAATAACATTTAATATATGAAAATATTTGTAAGACAAAGAGAAAAATATCATGTGTTACATTCTAGCTAGTATTTCATAATGCTTTTGTTCTGTTTTGTAAAAGTCTATCATGTAATTCACAAATACTCTGATACTTAGACTGTGTTGAAAAATTGCAAAAGTTACATTTAGAAAAATATAAATCCAGGCACTAATATATAGGTGGCAGAAATTTAGGACCAAAAAGACGTTACCTAGAGGAGGTGTTTTCTCCATTCATTTGCATTGGGTTTCTTGACTTAGATTTTTTTTGGGGGGGGTGGATTTCTGAACAGTTTTTCTATGTTGTCATGTAGATGATCAACACTGAGAGACGGTGCAGTAGGAAGGCAATGAGTTCATCTCCCCCAGCAAACACATCAAAAATAATCTACATGTGGGGCAATTCTCATCGAAAACAAAAGATACTGGCAAAAAGACTCCATACAACCAAGCAGTAAAGGAAGATCCATATGGAATCAGGTAGGAAGAGAAGGGAAGGCATCAGATGAGGACCTGCACTCCTGTGAGGAGACACAGAAGAGGAGGGTGGTTACCTGGGCTGTGACACCCTTCCTAGGGAACTAATGGTGTAAACTACATATTGAAACCACAGATCTAGGGTCTGACACTGAATGAGTGCCCTTGGCTCCTCTGAAGACCAGTGGGGCAGGCAGCGACACTGTGAGAAACTTTAACTGTACACATGAAGAGCATGCACATGCTCAAACAAGGCAGAAGAAGAAACTGAGATGGTTCAGGACTCTAGCCAGTTTCCCATGACTACCCCAGCATGAGCCCCAAACAACAAAGACAGCCTCTCTTGCCTATCTCGCTCTATGGCACAGCTTCCTCTAAGGGGAAGGCTGTCCTTGCCGAGCAGAGTGTGCAGCTGTGGGAGATGGAGCAAGCCTGACCCAGGACCACATTAGAACAGAGCAAGAACATCCATTACAAGCACTGTGGAGGGAGCAGATTGGGAGCAGTCTAGAATTCTGGAGCGTTGTGCTGGGACTGCCCCCATAGGTGCCCCAGCCTAGACTGACCCAAATGTAAGAAACTCAAAATAGAACTACCATATTATCTAGCAATTCTTCTGGATGTATAGCTGAAGAAAAAAAATAATTAATTCATAAAGATACATGCACCCCAATGTTCACAGCAACGTTATGTATAATAGCCGTTATATGGAAGCAACCTAAGTGCTCGTAAACAAATAAAAATATAAAGAATATATCATTCCCCCCCCTCGGTATATCTATCTATCCATTTAGATATATACATACATACATACATGCAGTAGAATATTACTTAGCTATACCAAAGAATGAAATTCTGCATTGTACAATGACATGGATGGACTGGAGATTATTATTATGCTAGTGAAATAAATCAGAGAGGGAAAGCAAATCTCTGTTACCACTTATATGTGGAATATAAAAAATAAAATGAAGAATTAATACAACAGAACAGAAGTGACTCTAAAATATAGAAAACAAACTATTGCTGAACAGTGTTAAGGTAGAAAGGAGGAAATGCAAGATAGGAGCAGGGAATTAATAATTACAAACTGCTATGTATAAAATTTAAAAAAGCTACAAAGGTTATATTGTACAGTATAGGAAATATAGCCAATATTTTATAATAACTCTATGTGGAATATAATCTATAAAAATAGTGAATCATTGTCATATATACAGAACTATTATGCATTGTAAGTCAACTACACTTCAATAAATTTAAAAAGAAGAACCTGAATGGTAGAGGAGAATAGGAAAATATAGAGAGACTGGGTAAAATGAACTAGAATGCAAGCATCAAGATACAGAGATGACTATATGTGTTGTTCACGATAATAATCCTGCCCCTGTCTCTGGGCTTGGAAAAGAGTAGGCATTTAATTAATATCATTAGGTGTGTAAATACATTAACTAAAACCTCTGGTGCCAGTTCTGAGTCAGATTATCAGTTAATCCTCACAATGACACTGTGAGTTCACTATTTGTATCTTTGTTTTATTGGTACTCTTTTAATCAATATTTTTTGTCTTATTGGTGATTAAACACATGCCCAGATAATTTCACTAATTTGCTCAAGGTAACATATTAGGATAGTGGGATTCAGAACCAAGTCTCTACAGCTCCATCACCTGAAGTCTTTACATAATCACGTTAAGAATGCAAACTTTTTGATGAAACTGTGGTCACTGTTCCCAGGGCCTAAATATATGGTCATGGCACACGGGGTGGAGAGAGCAGGAGGCTGAGTGACTACCACTTTTCAAGCTGTCTAAATGGGCACTATTCCATCAATACTATAGAACCTTTTGCCTTTTAATAACAAATGTTTCTCCAACATTAGCTAAAATTTAGCTATGATGTATTATCTAGAATGGTGAGTACACTTTATATCACACTGCTACCTGTCAGAGCAGGGGTAGACATATGTAGATCAGGGCTTCTAAGGTCAGTCCTTTGGAATAGGCCACCAGAGATCAGGTAGATTCAATCAGAGAGAACAATCTGTGTCTTAACTACAAAGTGTTGTTCATAATGAAGTCCAGGCAAACCAGCTCAGATCCATCATCCCTTTCAGCCCAAACAGCTCTGTACATGCCCTGCTGATGGTGGATCAATAGCATCATCATTATAGAAGGGCTGTTCAAACATGTGCTTATTACTTGTTGACATGTTGATGGTTGCTACCTATGCTCACTACAGTAATTCTTCCTATGCAAAATTTATAGCTTCTCTTCCTAGAAAGTGCCTATATAACATTTTTCAACATTGCCACTTATAGGCTGACATCTGGGTGGCGTTTTCCATTATTTTCTTCAGTATTTCAGTAGGTTTCTGCCAACATCCCCCCCCCCCAACTTTGGCACAAAAGTTTTAGCTTTAATGGAGCAGACACATCCTAATTCTATATACAGTGAAACTTTTTAGTATACAAAGTATAGACACCTTCAGGGAGTGCATTTCTACTAGAGATGTATTTTTAGATTATGTTAGATGATCATCAGTGAGTTGTTTCCACAGAGTCCATAAAACCAAGCTTCCCAATTAGAGTTCTCTAGATGTAGGTCCATTCAGTCATGATTATATGTTCCTCTCACAATTTAACACAGAAAATGTAACTACTGTTAAGGGTCAACTAATGAAAGATGATCCAGATACTCAAAGGCCAAATACTGGAATGCCCATAAGCTTGCCCCAGTGCAGGGGCTGTGTCACATGCATCTGAGTATCTCCATTTGCTGGATGTATGAGTTTATTTGCATCTTGTAAACACTTTCTTAACTCTGATGATTTTATTAATGAAGTATATATTGTGACATTTAAGATGAATGTGAACAAAACGCATAAAAGCAAAGATCTTCTTATCCAATACTCACCATAATACCCATATTAAGGTATATTTTTATCTATTTACCACAACATATTCTCAGATCCAGTATTTAATTCTTCCTATTAATAAATCTTAAACATAAATTTTCATTCAATGATCAGCATTGCTCATATAGTCATACATATTTAGTGTGAAAAAATATCTGATGATTATGGTAAATAACAATTATAACAGCTATTGATTATTTTCAATAGTCTGCCTACTCTGTTTAAATGGTGGGCAATACTGCACAAAATTTTGGATTGTGATAAATCTATTCAAGACAAAGTATGACTTTTCTAATATTCCCGTTGAGGCATATTCATGTTTTGATGTTTTATATGGATGTTCAATATACTATCCATGATCTCCAAGGGAAGTGCTCTATTTAAAAAAATGTATTGTTTCATATGTTATTTATAAAATCAGTTATTAGAATTAGATTCATAAATAAGCATCAACTAATAAAGATTTAGTACTTATATATAAATAAATATTTCTGAACTGTTCATCATTTGGAATCACATAGACAGGAAGATAATGGATACAAAGAGGTAAATATCTGTGATTTTTATGTGTAAATAAAGCACCTAGTGAAATTTCTTCACCTTACTCAAAGGTTGTAACTCAGAAGAAGAGCAAAGAAAAAAAAACTAATCCAGAGTCATACATTTAAGTTCCCCTATTTTCTTACAAAAAACAAAAACATTATTACTCAAGGACAAAATTGTCCCCTTCCATTTCTTTCTATATGTGAAAGCCTTTGGTGTGGTATCTACCAGCTCTATTTAAATCAAATCAATATTGGCTAATATAGATTAGCTGCAGGAACTAAGTAACAGAGAATTGATACAAAACTACTGTGACAACTTCACTGTGGAAAATGTAAGGACTCATCCATAATGTATCTATTGACTGGAAAAGTATTGAACGTAGCTGTTTCACCAATAACCTATAGCAGGTTGCAAAGTAATGTGAACTTACTTTTTTCTAAGTCTATGTTTCAATCTAGGCAGTAGATTTACATTACAAAAACAGATCTTGCACCAAGTAAGTCAAAAGTCACCTTCCTTCCATTCTTTCTGTATTTTCTACTCCTTCTTCTATCTAATAACAATTAGAAGTCTGCTAAATAGGAAGAGATATCTAAATAATTAGGATTCAAAATCTTACGTTAGTTTTTAATCAGTTCTTATCCAAGCTATCTTAACAGCTTCTTAAATGGCCATCTACTCTATTCTTTCCTCAGCTGAATTCATTCTCCATTGTGTAGACAGTTTTCTCCGTACTGTGTCTCTCATCTGTCTATAAACTATGAATGTCTGTAAACGCATTACTCTCTTGTGCGCTTTATTCCTTGAACAGGTCATCAGATTGCCAGTCTCCCTACTTTACAGAGACGTTTCATCCTTTTACCAAAACCTGCTTTCCAAATTGTTCAACTATTATTTACCATTCACAATGCATTTAAATTTCCCTCTTCTGATTCTAGAATGAATTAATTGTATCTGAGTTTTCACAGAATTTTATGTATAGTTCTTAGTAAAAGCAGTATTACCATCACTGCTATTATTTTTGTTTCTTTGTTATGCCTTCCTCTCTAGTATGCTCCCTGAGGAAATGGACTGCTTTGAAAAATATCTGTGTTTCTTATCAATTATCTTTTCTTTTTTTCTTTTCATTTTTTGGTCTTTTGGGGGCTGTACACATGGCATATGGAAGTTCCCAGGCTAGGGGTCAAATCAGAGCTATAGCTGCGGTCTATGCCTCAGCCACAAAAACACCAGATCCAAGTCCTATGCAGCACTTCACCCACTCACTGAGACCAGGGATCAAACTTTCATTCTCATGGATACTAGCATGAATTGCTAACCCTGAGCCATGATGGGATCTCATCTTATCAATTACCTACACATTCTAGGTATACCATTCATCAGTGGTTTTCAAACCTAACTTTGTAACACAATCTGACCTATGCCACAGCTTCCGGCAATGGCAACATTGGATTCTTAACCCACTACGTGAGGCCAGAGATCAAACATGCGTCCTCACAGAGACAATGATGAGACCTTAACCCATGGAGCCACAATTGGAACTCCCAGGTGAAATTTTTTTAAGTAAATTTTTTTAAATTGGACCCAGGTAATTGCATTTCTATTGCACTTCTTATGAAACCAAATAATGCCGTCATCGGGACTTCTAGGAAAAATACTACTATGAAGATCCCCACACATAAGAGCAGTTTAAAAATATGCCTTTGATAAGATGGATGTTGAAGGAATTGCTTCAGCCCCTCACTGTGGCTGAGAATGCTGTATAGCACGGCTGTATAGAGCTTGTATTCCCACTAGCTTTGTGAGTTTTCTGTGGGGCTCTTCAGAAACCACTAACACATATAACTAATACATATTTGTTGAGTATATGTGTGTATTTAATGAACACATTCCCAGTATTCATTAAATAGCTTTGACAATAACTATATGAATTATTATCTCTATTTTATGGTTGAAAAAATTGAGACTTAGAGAAGTAATCCATCAAGAATCAGAGAGATGGGGATTTCCCGTCGTGGCTCAATGGTTAACAAATCTGACTAGGAACCATGAGGTTGCGGGTTCGATCCCTGGCCTCGCTCAGTGGGTTGGGGATCTGGCATTGCTGTGAGCTGTGGTGTAGGTCTCAGACGTGGCTCGGATCCTGCGTTGCTGTGGCTCTGGCGTAGGCCAGTGGCTACAGCTCCGAATGGACCCCTAGCCTGGGAATCTCCACATGCTGCTGGAGTGGCCCTAGAAAAGGCAAAAAAAAAAAAAAAAAAAAAAAAAATGGAGAGCTGGGAATCAGATGAAGCCAGGTTAGACCACATGAAGTTCAAGTCCACAGCTTGTGTTTCTATAGTGCCTCCCATGAAAAATTACCTATGAAACTTATTCAGTACAATGGGGCAAAGAGACGAGCTGAAGATCTCCAAAACAAGAAAAAAACTAAAATATACCAATGACCATTGTCAGAGAATTTAAATTTACCCCCTAAAAATCATTTTAAAAGTAAACAAAGTATACTTTTTCTCTAGTTAATATCAGACAACATTTGCAAAGACCTTGATACAGCAAACACACCCACATACACATGCCTATGTATATTTTTATTTCTTATAACAATTAGTTAAATATTCTTATCTCCATGCTAAAGAGAATATAAGTGACTTTCTCAGGTTATCACATGAAGGAATAAAGCAAGGACTCACATCTAGATCTAGAAATTCCAAGGTTCATTGTTTTTGTTCATTTGTTCTTTTCTCCTCCCAACTTTGATTTCTATGTCATGAATGGTTTTCTCTCTCAAGCTATCAAAATTAAATTGTGGTCTCTTGTGTGCTATACTACCAGGCTCAGGACAGGAAGGAATGAAACAAAAGGGGCAGGATACAACTGCCTAACTTGCTTCAGTGTATATTTCGTGCTTATCGCATGAAGGATATTCATTGCTGTATTACATGATGCTATGGCATTTTGTCAGTCCATTTGTTTAAAGATTTTGACTTTTTCTGGCATATAATGAACTTCCCTGGGATCCAACTATATTAACGTTTATTCAGTGCAATAATCTCTTATTTCATCCCATTGTAGTATGATGCTATTCCTACTAGTTTTGCAGAGGTGTACTGCAAATCAATAACTATTTTATTCACATCTCCCCCCTCCAGAATATTGACCTTCACCATGGTACACATACAAAATTTTCTATGTATTTCCTGATATGTTTCTCCTTTAAAAGTACAACAGTTTGAAAGTAATTTGACTACAGTAAATAGTAGTAATAGATGATCTGAAATTGATCTGCAAGTTTAGAATTCTCATTCCTTTAGTCAATTGCCTAAATTGTATGTTTGCATTTATAGAATAAATCAGAATATACTGTTCTGTCTGTCTCTAAAGTTGCAGATATTTATTGCATTTTTAAAGAAACTACTTTTAATACTTATGCCCTGAAGGTAAGTATTGAAATGCATGATTTTATATTACAATGATGAGTTATCCTCTTTGAATGCAAGATGTAATTGGAGATTGAATTAGCCTAGTAATGTCTCTTTAATGATAATGACTTCCAATAATTATCAGTATAGCATTTCTTTCAGAATATTCTACTGCAGGTTTTCTGCCAAAGTAATCTTTCAGAGGTGAATAAACATTATTTTATTATTCCTTTTCTTTGGAAAATTTTGGAAACAAAGCAGTATAACCCTGTTGAGATAGAAAAAAATTCCTTATACTAGCTCATGTATGGTAGCATGGACACTCTGATATGTAGATTCAGCTCATAAAAATATGTTGATACAAAAGACTTTTTCCCCTGCTTGTGAAAAAAAACATTTTTTAATGTTGTTCCACTACTTTTAAGTGGCTGTTTTAAAGTGTTGGATAGCACTGGTGCATGATTATTTCTGTTAGGCACTTCAAAAAATTTCAACAAGTTAGCTTATATTATTGGTTTTGCTGAACAATAGTGGATAAAAAGGATACAGATATGTTTGTTCATTTTTAACTGGTTTCCAGTACGACCTGGAAGCTTTGAGAAGTACTTCTAATCTCTTCATTTTAGTTGTAAAGTCAAAGAGCTTCAATTCCAAAAAGATCAAATTTTTCCTAGACAATTAGTTTATATCTTGTGAGATAAAGAAATAACATTTTCTAGATATGATTTATATTCATGGACCTTCATGGTTTTCCCAGGCTTAAACACTCATGGAATAAGCCTGGACACTAGCAGGAAGTAAGACAATTGCCTCTTCTCCGCTAACATTTCCATGGGCCATGTGTGCCTTTGGCTTCTGCAACCCCTCCTACTCTTTAGTCAGTGGGATATTTCCTATTCCTTCACAGTTGCCAGGCACCAACTAACTCAGAGTGTAGGCATTGGTTTGGCTTTGTGCCATTGGACAAACCTCATCTCCAATTCCGTTTCTTATTTTTATTTTTTTTCAACTCTCATTCTCTGTTCCCCCTTTTCCTACTCATGACTCCCACTCCCGAACTAGCCAAGGATATCTAACTGCTTCGCAATTTTCCATGTGGAACCATCCCCATTTAGTAGTGAACTTCATGTCAAGCTGGCCCTTTCCCGCTCCCTTCCTGTTTCTTCATCTCTCTTCTGTTCAAATTTTGCATTCCAGAATTTGACTCTTCTGGAAGTTTCAAAATTAGACATTCAGCTTTATGGGTCCCCTGTCTACAGGAAATTTTATGAAAATATTTTGTGCTAAATTTCTTGACACAATTTATTTCATCCTCATTTGAAATGTGAATCCATTCTCAAAAATTCAACCAAATTGGTTTTGCTACTATTTGGATAATTCTTAGAAGAAATCCCAGTTCAGAAGTGCATGAAATGATTCATTCACATAGACATTTCCTCTGCACTGGTACATCATGCTTACTGGTTTCCTTCTGTTTAGAAGTCAAATAAAATTGGCTGTCTCTAGACTGGACATCTACATTTGATTAAGAATATCCCAAAAAGTAAATGTAGAGTTTGAAACACTGTAATAGGCTCTGTGGTAGAAAAGTGATCTTATTCTACAATAGATATAAATGAGTGCATATAATAAGCATAGCATCAGGGCAGTGTTATATGAATTTTATGAAACACATTCACAAAAGTTCTCAAATATCAAGTCCTCAGTGTGGTATTGTACAATGTTCAATTATCTAGTATGTAATAGAAAGGTCAAACATATGTGAAATGACAATGTCAAGGGTGAAACATGTTCCACTGCTAATAATTTTGAGATAGTACAATTTGCTGACCTATAAAAATTCAAATCACTAATAATTATAAATATAGAAGATGAAAACTAAAACACATAGTAAATATATCCAAGTTATCAATAACCCCAGTTATCAGTAATCATTTTCCAGGCTACCATTCTTTTATACCAAGGCTAGGCACTTCAGAAACAATTCAAGGGGGATGAGTGGGAAAAGTGGCAAATAAAAGATAATCAGTAAAATTTGGGAGATACATATATATATCATATACATATGTGTGTGTGTGTTTGTACTAGAAAGAAGTAAAACATTAACATTTTTGTTCTTGAGCTGTTAAATGTTAGTTCTGCAGCATGATAACCTATCCAGTTAATTCCTCTTGTCTGCAGTGACATCTGTTGGTGAGGGCAGAGCTGATTAACCATAGGTTTGGCTCTACTGGCAAAAATCAACTGCAAGCTGTTTTTAGGCTCCAGCAGCTGTGTCCCTTCCTTTTATTCCTTCTGATTTTTGTGTGAGTGAAGATCATCCCAGTTGAATCAATCCAGTCTATGCTGATATGAATAAAATGCTTAAACCTGAAGCTTCATAAAAAACTCAGTAAAATGCCAATCTGGTAACTGTTATTTCAGTGCCCTCTCCTTACCCTCAAAACATGTGGAGTCAGCCGGAGGTCAAAGGTGTGTTCTGATTCTGGATGTACCTTCAGAATATGAACTATCAGGACATACATTAACTAGAATTTAATACATTCTTTTATGGTCTTATGTTTTGCACTAAGTTTTGTTGGGGCAATTAATATTGTATTTGACCTGAGAAATGAAAACATCCACCATCGTGAGTAACTGAAAATACTAATCAAGGGCAAACTATTTATAATCTGAATCTCAGGCAAAAAAATGGGATCTGAGAGCTACTGGACATTTGATGGAAGACTGAGAGAGCTTGACACAGGACCTACTCCTTACCTGGTAGACATATTATTAGATGTTCTGGAAGACTTTTTAAAAATGACCAACACCTGAGCCATACCCCAGACCCATCAAATCAGCATCTCTCTCTGTGTGCTATGAGGATCAAGGTTTCTAAAAATCTTCTCATGAATATTAATCTTATGTCCTGCTACTTTGCTGAATTTGTGGATCAGTTCAAGCAGTTTTTGGGTTAGTCCTTAGGGTTTTCTATGTATGCTAGCATGTCATCTGCATACAGTGATAGTTTTATCTCTTTTATCCCTATTTGGATGCCTTTTCTTTCTTTTGTTTGTCTGATTGCTGTGGCTCGGACTTCCAATACTATGTGGAATAACAGGGATAAAAGTGGGCATCCTTGTCTTGTTCCAGATTTTAGTGGGAAGGCTTTCAGCTTTTCTCCATTGAATATTATATTTGCTGTAGGTTTGTCATAAATGGCTTTAATTATGTTAAGGTATGTTCCCTCTATATCAACTTTGGTAAGAGTTTTGACCATGAATGGATGTTGGACTTTGTTAAATGCTTTTTCTTGAGATGATCATGTGGTTTTTGACTTTTCTTCTGTTAATGTGGTATATTAGATTGACTGACTTGCATATGTTGAACCATCCTTGTGCACCTGGGATGAATCCCACCTGGTCGTGGTATATGATCCTTTTGATATGTTGGATTCGGTTGGCTAAAATTTTGTTGAGAATTTTCGTGTCTATATTCATCACAGATGTTGACCTATAGTTTTCTTTTTTGGTGATATTTTTGGTTTTGGAATTAGGGTGATGGTGGCGTCATAGAATGTCTTTGGGAGTGTTCCTTCTTCTTCAGCCTTTTGGAAAAGTTTAAGGAGGATGGGTATAAGTTCTTTGTATGTTTGGTAGAATTCTCCTGTGAAGCCATCTGGTCCTGGAGTTTTATTTGTAGAGAGTGTTTTTATGACATATTCATTTACATTTCTAGTGTTTGGTCTGTTCAGTTGATCTCTTTCTTCTTGATTCAGTTTTGGCAGGCTGTAGGTCTCTAGAAAGTTTTTCCATTTCTTCTAGGTTGTCAAATTTGTTGGCATACAATTGTTCATAGTATTCTCTTATGGTTTTTTGTATTTCTGTAGTATCTGTTGTGGTTTTTCATTTCTTAGTTTGTTTATTTGGGTTTTTCTCTCCTCTTCTTGGTGAGTCTGGCCAGAAGTTTGTCAATTTTGTTTATCTGTTCAAAGAACCAGCTCTTTGTTTGATTGATTTCTTTGATTGTTTTTTGAATCTTGATTTTATTGATTTCCTCTCTGATCTTTATGATTTCCTTCCTTCTGCTGACTTTAGGCTTTTTTGTTGTTGTTGTTCTTTTTATATTTCATTCAGTTGGTGGGTTAGGTTGTTGATTTGAGATTTTTCTTTGTTTTTCAGGAAGGCCTGTAGTGCTATGTATTTCCCTCTGAGCACTGCTTTTTCAGCATCCCATAGATTTTGAGTTATTGTGTCTTCATTATCATTTGTCTTAAGGTATTTTTTAATTTTCTTCTTGATTTCCTCATTAACCCACGGGTTTTTTTTTAGCATCATATTGTTTAGTCTCCACGTAGTAGGTTTTTTTCTCACTTCTTTTCCTGTGGTTGATTTCTAGTTTCAGGCCATTGCAGCCAGAGAAGATATTTGAAATAATTTCTATACTCTTAAATTTGTTGAGGTTAGCTTTGTGCCCCAATATGTGATCAATTCTTGAGAATGTTCCATGTGCACTTGAGAAGAAGGTATATTCTGATTTTTTTCAATGTAGTGTCCTGAAAATGTTGATTAAGTCTAATTTCTCTACTGTTTTCTTTCTAATCTCTGTTGCTTTATTGATTTTCTGTCTAGAGCATCTGTTCATTGATGTCAGTGGGGTGTTAAAGTCAACTACTATGATTGTATTCTCAACAATTTCTCCTTTTATGTCTGTTAATATGTGTTGTAGGTATCTGGGTGCTCCTATATTATGGGTGTATGTATATATTGATGATTGTAATATCCTCTTCTTGTATGGATCCTTTAACCATTAAATAGTGTCCTTCTTTTTCTTTATGGCCTTTGTTTTAAAGTCCATTTTGTTAGATATGAGTATTGCAACTCCTACATTCAGAAATCAGTCACATTTCTGTATACTAACAATGAAATATTAAAAAAGGAATACAAAAATACAACATTTTAAAATTGGACCCCAAAAAATCATATACCTGGGAATACACCTGACCAAGGAGGTAAAGGGCTTATATGCTGAGAAGTATAAAACATTAATCAAGGAAATTAAAGATGTCAAGAAATGGAAAGATATTCCATGTGCCTGGGTTGGAAAAATTAATGTTGTAAAAATGGCCATACTACCCAGAGTCATGTACAGATTCAATGCAACCCCTATCAAATTACCTATGACATTTTTAAGAGAACTACAAAAAAAAAAAATCCAAAAATTTATGTGGAACCACAAAAGACCCAAAATTTCCAAAACTATCCTGAGGAAGGAAAACCAAACAGGAGGCATCACTCTCCCAGAATTCAGGCAATATTACAAAGCCACAGTTATCAAGACAGTGTGGTACTGGTACCAAAACAGACAGACACACAAATGGAACAGAATACAAAACCCAGAAATGAACCCAGACGCCTTTGGTCAATTAATCTTTGACAAAGGAGGCAAGAACATAAAATGGGAGAAAGACAGTCTTTTCAGCAAGTATTGCTGGGAAACCTGGACAGCTGCATGCAAATCAATGAAATTAGAACACAGCCTCACAAAAATTCATGAAATAAACTCAAAATGACTGAACGACTTAAATATAAGACAAGACACCATCAAACTCCTGGATGAGAACATAGGCAAAACATTCTCTGATAGCAACTTTACAAAGGTTTTCTCAGGTCAGTCTCCCAAAGCAACAGAAATAAAAGCAAAAGTAAACAAATGGGACCTCATCAAAGTGACAAGCTTTTGCACAGCAAAGGAAACCAAAAAGAAAACAAAACGGCAACTTACAGACTGGGAGAAAACAGTTTCAAATGATGCAACTGACAAGGGCCTAATCTCTAAAATATACAAACAACTTACACAACTCAGCAGCAAAAAGCCAACAACCCAATTGAAAGATGGGCAAGGACCTAAAGAGACATTTCTCCAAGGAAAATATACAGATGGCCAACAAGCACTTGAAAAAATGCCCAACATCACTGATTGTTAGAGTAATGCAAATCAAAACTACCAGGAGATACCACCTCACACCAGTCAGAATGGTCATCATTAATAAGTCCATAAATGACAAGTTCTGGAGGGAGTGTGGAGAAAAGGGAACCCTCCTGCACTGTTGGTGGGAATGTAAGCTGGGACAACCACTATTGAGAACAGTTTGGAGGCATCTGAGAAAACTATACATAGAACTACCATATGATCCAGGAATCCCACTTTTGGGCATATATCCGGACAAAACTTTCCTTTAAAAAGACACATGCACCCACATGTTCATTGCAGCTCTATTCACAATAGCCAAGACATGGAATCAACCCAAATGTCCACTGATAGATGATTGGATTCGGAAGAGGTGGTATATATACACAATGGAATACTACTCAGCCATAAAAAAGAACAAAATAATGCCATTTGCAGCAACATGGATGGTACTAGAGACTCTCCTCCTGAGTGAAGTAAGTCAGAAAGAGAAAGACATATACCATATGATATAACTTATATCTGGAATCTAATATATGGCACAAAGGAACCTTTCCACAGAAAAGAAAATCATGGACTTGGAGAACAGACTTGTGGTTGCCAAGGGGAGGGATTGGGAGGGACTGGAGCTTGGGGTAAACAGATTCAGATTGTTGCCTTAGGGATGGATTAGCAGTGGGATCCTGCTGAGTAGCACTGGAAACTCTGTCTAGTCACTTATGATGGAAAATGTAATGTGAGTAAAAAGAATGTATATATGTATGTATAACTGGGTCACCATGCTGTATAGTAGAAACAAAAAATATATATGCATATAAATAAATGATAATAAGTAAATAAATAAAAAAACAAATAAATAAAAATATTCTCAAGAGACTGTAATGTGCAGCCAGGGCTGAGAACCACTATTACAGAGGTTTCAAGGTGGGCTTTGGAAAATGCCAAGCCATTGCTGGACTTTCAGCTCTACCCATAACTAGCCCTTAAGATCTTGCCATTTCTCTGAGTCCCAGTTCATTCAACTTGCACAAGGAAATAAGATATATACAATTGTTTGAATATTAAGCAGGTCAAATAAGTAAAAGGTTATGTCACATATTAAATGTTTAGTACCTTTAAATTTCCTCAAATATACACTTCTTTGGTTAAATTTATAATTGATACATAATACCCTGAATTCAAAGATATAAGAATCATATTTATTTTTCTCATTTCAGTGGGCTATTTTTCTTAAAATGAATATTTATTACATTATAAATTGGAAAAATATACCTAATTAAAATATTCCAATAAAATTATTGGCTAGGCACATTAGGTTGCGTAGTTACAGATCCCCAAGTTCTACTGGAATGCTCTGAGGTTATCTTCTTTTTGTTTTATAAAAAGTTAAGTGTGGCACTTCTGTCCTGACATCATCACACATGCTTTTAATCAAGCTTGTTTATACATTTTATATATATATATATACACACACACACATTATATATACACATTATACACACACAGTGAGATTTGGTCTTTTCCTCAATGTGGTATGGCATACACTAAGAATAATTAAAATTACATAATTTTATTTTATTTTATTTTATTTTAGTCTTTTTGCTATTTCTTGGGCCCCTCCCGCGGCATATGGAGGTTCCCAGGCTAGGGGTCGAATCGGAGCTGTAGCCACCGGCCTAAGCCAGAGCCACAGCAACGCGGGATCCGAGCCGCGTCTGCAACCTACACCACAGCTCATGGCAACGCGGGATCGTTAACCCACTGAGCAAGGGCAGGGACCGAACCCGCAACCTCATGGTTCCTAGTCAGATTCGTTAACCACTGCGCCACGACGGGAACTTGTAATTTTAAAGATAATTAAAATTCAGTATAGAACCATTTCATTTTTCCCTTGTAAGTACTCACATTCATTTTATTCATATATTTCAACTATAAAATATTTTCCAAAAATATTACCAGAGTCAAAAAAGTAGTTATGTATGTATGTGTGTGTGTGTTGCTTAATTACTCTGAGAAATTTTAATATGAAGCAATATATATAACCTGTCCCTTCATAAGGTCCCTTCAAAAGAAGACTACAATGATTACTTCTACTGCTCATTTTGTCTTTGTTATATGAAGTTCTGTAAATTTAAGATGGAGAGGAAGTGTTGAGCAAAAGACTTAGTACTTATAATTGAGCACAAGATTAACATCATAGCTTAGTAACAAAGTACTCATCGAGTGGTAAAATAAAACCAAATAGCTGTCAATGTGAAAGTGAGAAGGGAAAGTAACAGTACTTTAAAAGGTTTGCTTAAAAAAAAAAATGAAGGACTTTGGTAAATGTCTATTATTAGAAATTCCAGGAAAATAAAAAAGAGTACAAGAAATCACTGACAGATAAGTATCTAAAAGAGGGATTTTTACAATACATGTTATTATTAAGTAAAATACTAATTTCATTTTACTTGGATTCAATAAAAGAAAACTAAGTAAAAACTAAAGGCATTTAAACAAACTTCAATTATTTTTATAAAGGGATAGTAGTATATAAAAATTAGTTTTTAAAAGAAGAATACAAAATTGCTGAGTGTAGAATCGTGACTGACTTTCAATTTTGTTTTAACTTTTTTTTTTTTTTTTTTGTCTTTGCTATTTCTTTGGGCCGCTCCCGTGGCACATGGAGGTTCCCAGGCTAGGGGTCGAATCGGAGCTGTAGCCACCAGCCCATGCCAGAGCCACAGCAACGCGGGATCCGAGCCGCGTCCGCAACCCACACCACAGCTCACGGCAACGCAGGATCGCCAACCCACTGAGCAAGGGCAGGGACCCAACTCACAACCCCATGGTTCCTAGTCGGATTCGTTAACCACTGCGCCACGACGGGAACTCCTGTTTTAACTTTAAACATTATCAGTTGATTACCTGACATGAAACCAAATAAGTGACTTAGTTCTCCCAGACTTCTTCCTACTTCCTCTTCAAGTTCCTTCCCTAACTACAGGTAACACCATTCACATTTATTTTATAGCAATGGTTCCCCTTGGAATTGTGTAATACAGAAATAATGATTCTTCTCACATTCCAAACAATAGTGGTTGTATGTTAAATATTTTCTTTCTTAAGGCTAATAACACTTTCTATTTTATAACCATAATTCTCCTAGTTACCTAGTCTTAGCTCTTCATTTAAATGATTTCAATAATATGGTTTTTATTCATTTCACTGTGGGCTAAATCTCAAGATCAAGAAATGTCTTGAAGTAGTCACGTCTATAATGCTTGAGGTTTTTTTCTGATGTATATTTATCTATGTTATCATACATTGATTTGTAGCTTATAATTCACACAATACAGGTTAAAAACATAAAATAGATATTAGAGTATCATCTTTCCACACATGCAGTACCTGCCTTTGTGTACCCCAGGAGAAAACAGTCCTGAGGTTGGAGACCAGCCCTTGCATTCCACAAACTTGTAAAAGAACTTATTTCAGGAAATCAGCAAATTTCAAGGCAATAGTCACTATGCACCCAGAAATCTCCATGCAGTTGCATACTTGTTTGCTATTTGCTGTCATTCTTTTCATTCTTTCTACATATTCATATTTTCTATTTCCAAATTCATATGCCATGTGTTACCTCACTTGCTTTTCATGCAACCACTGGCGTTAGATGATCATGGTAAACTTTTTAAAATGGCTAATTCCCTTTAATCTTTCCTAGGCACAAGTAGCAACTCAATCACTACTTGAGGAAATAAATGCAGAATTCAGCATGTAACTATGGACTCAGAGTCCCAAGGCATGCTGATTAAACACAATCCTCAACAGTCTAGACTGTCCCTTGGCCTCTGATCCTTAAATATTAATACTGACACACACAAGGAATATGTTGCCACTGCTGTTCTTAAGCCTTCATGAACATCAAAATTACCCGGAAAATGTATTAAAAGCCAGATTCCTGTACCTCATGCCCAGAGTTGATGATTCAATAGGTATAAGTGGTACCCAAGATTTTGCTGATCTAACAAGTTTCCATGTTATTCTGATTTGGCCGGTCAGGGAACAACCTTTTAAAACTATCATGCTGTCATTTGCTGATCATTCCTGGTTCCTACTTTTGTGTCCTCTGCTCCCATGTATATAGGAATAACACCAGCTTCTTTCCCAAGTAAAGCATTTGGGTCTGATGGGCTCTCATTAGTAAAACAATGAAGAAAGAGCAATCAGCTGAATTTTATGTTTTATGAGACTGTTTGTTCTTAACACAGTTGAGTGACAACTTGCCACAACATGGTATTGCAGGCTTACGTTTCCTTTAGCATTTCACACATTGCATTATTATATTGTGGAATGGAATATTGTTATGGATGCCAGCCTGAAGGTAACTTACTCTTCTCTTTTTACACATCTAAATTTTTCATTCTTTAAATCTTTGAAGTTCAATAAATCAACCAGACTATTTCTCAGCATCCATTCTGATATCGTTCTTCTTGTAATGAAGTTCATTCCCATGAAACTTATATTTAGTCCATCTTTCATTATAGGAAAGTTGTCTGCTACTTCATTACAATGAATTTTCTTTTTCCTAGAGAGTCACAATTATCCTTATTTAGGGTCACCTTGTTTCCACATCTATCATTTTTCCTCTATTACTAAAAATCTCTGATATATTTTCTTTGCTTTTAATGTGATTTACTGAAGCTTTTCGCAATGTTAGCAATTTGATTTTCAATAGTATTTATTCTTTCTCTACCTAATGTCCTTTATTTTCCTTAGCCTTACAATGAGTCTGTTTTGGATCTTGATTTCTTTTATTTTTTACTTCTTGGTTTATTTAACTCATGTATATTCTGATTGGGAAATTATACAGGAATACAATAAAGGAAGTTTTCTTTTGTTCTTTGAGTTAAATTTTCTTTCAATCTGTTTACTCCTTTTCCCTCTTTTGCACTGTGTTCTTTTCTATTGTTCTCACTGTTTGTTTGTTTGGCACAATTGCCACATTGTGTTTTTTAATATCTTTGAGATTATCTGCTCAGATATGTTCAGACGTTCTTAATGTCTAATATAATATAGTTAAATACTCTTTAGCCCTTTTCTTGCATTTTCCTATTGTCTTTTTAGGGCTATACCCACAGCACATGGAGGTCCCAGGATAGGGGTCAAATCAGAGCTGTAGCCATTGGCCTATACCACAGCCACAGCAACACCAGATCCCAGCCATGTCTGCAACCTACGCCACAGATCACAGCAATGCAGTATCCTTAGCCTACTTAGCAAGGCCAGGGATCAAACCTGCATTCCCATGGATGCTAGTCAGATTCACTTCCACTGAGCCATGATGGGCACTCCTTTTCCTGCATTTTAAAACTTCTCTTTCCTCAACTACAAGACTTGAATTATTCTATCAACTTTTTTGTAGTGGAGAAAGGGTTACAGAGGAAGAGAGTTAGACTTGGTGCTCCAGACAGCCATTTCTGGAGTCCTGAACAATGCTTTCTTTCTGTTTTGTTTTGTTTATTATTAACTTATAGTTGATTTACAGTGGTTGTTCCAGTTTTTGCTATATAGGAAAAGCCAGCCATATCCAGGCAGGGGAGTGTTTCCTTTGTCTAACTTTTCTTCATCCAATCCTGCAAATCTGCTAGTTCATGATGGCCCTCTTCTGAAATCCTACCATGGTGAGTGAATACCCAAGGGTGGCCTTGGCCCTGTTATCTTTGTAATTCCTCCCTAATCTGTAGATATAACTGAAAATTCTCAGTGTTTAGCTTGACTCTTCCTGAGTCTTTTCTGATTGTGGTAGTCTATTGGGAATCACCCTGTAAAGCACTAAAATGTTTGTTTTCTTTTATTAGTTGCAATATAAAATTTATGTAACATGATATTGTACACTTTTTCTTGTTTATTTGCTGATTTTTATTATTGTGGGCAACTGCTTCTATGTTCTGACTTCACAATAAATATTTAATACTCAGAGTTCTTTCTTCTTGCATCTCTTCCCCCTTTAGATTACAAGTCTTACCAAAACCAGAGACTATGCTGATTATTCGTGACTCACTACAAATAGTGGATATGGTGACTTGTATGGTGTAAAAACTTAATTAATCAAATTCATTGGAACATGAGATTTTAAAAAATATTTTTCATGCATTTATTAAAATCATACAACTACCTCATTTAGTAATAATAAAATTAGAAATTTACAGCATAAACAATTTATCAATGGACAAGAATGATATAAATTGTAGAATGGGAAACATTTAACATTCAAGTAAGTTTGAATCATAAAATCCAATTCATTTTTTAGTATTTTGATTTTAAAATGGTGGGCTTCAAACTCAGTTGTACCTCAAGAGCATATTCATTCTTCAGCCCCACACACAGTGGACTGATACCAGCTTCAGAACGCCCAGGGCCCTACAATCAGAGACCATGGGACCTGGCTCTGCCCAATAGTAAGCCAGCACTAGTCCTGGTATCCCCTAGGCCCCAACTCTGCTGATCAGCTAGCCAACACCAAATCCATGAACCTTCAGCCAGCCACCAAGGAATCAAGCCCTGTTGACTCAGGGGCTACAGTCAGCTTTGGGACATCCCAAAACTCACAGCTAATTATGTCAGAAACCAGCTTCTCCCACTAGCACACCAACACTAGATCCAGGAATGGTAGTATTGAAACCACCCACCCCACGATCTGCTTTGCCCACCAGTGTGCCAGCACTATTCTCTTGAAACCCCCACAGTTCCATAGCTAGGCTCCTTATTACCTTGCCTCAACAAACAGCATCCAGCCACCTCCACACACTGCAAAACCTGGTGACCAACCAGCCCAGGGGTCAGCTGAATATATCAGACTATCCCAAAGTAGTCAGTCATCCACAACAGGAGGACCTATAAAGCCCAGGGACACCTCCAGAGAACACAGCTCTTGTCATCATAGGAGAGAACCCTACTGGCATCCATAGAACCCAAGAAAAAGATCAAGGCAAAGATTTTAAAGATTTTGAAGATCTAGAGAGAAGAATGGATGAACACAGTGTTAAGTTTAACAAAGTGGTAGAAGATAAAATTAGAACAAAATAGAACTTAAGAATATAATAACTGAAGTAAAAAATATTCAAGAAGGATTAGACGATACTGAGGAATATATCAGTGAATTGGAAGATACAGAAATGAAAATCACTGGAGCAAAATATAAAAAGAGAAAACAATAAAAAGAAATGAGGATGGTTTAAGAGACATGTAGGATAACATCAAATGTAGTAACATACACAGGATAGAGATCCCAGAAGAAGAAGATAGAGAGAGAGGGGCAGAGGACATATTTGAAAACATAATGAATGAAAACTTCCCTAACCTGGGAAAGGAAACAGACTGCCAAGTCCAGGAAGTACAGAGTTCCACACAGGATTAACCCAAAGTGATTCACAATAATACATTATTATGATTAAAATGGCAAAAATTAAAGGTATATATAATATCAAACCCAACAATGAAAAAGCAACAATTTACAAACAAGGGAACACCCTTAAGGCTATCAGCAGACTTTTTAGGAGAAACTCTGCAAGTCAGCAGGGAATAGCACAATATATTTAAAGTGATAGAAGGAAAACATCAATATCAATAATACTCTACTTGGCAAGGCTATCATTCAGTCTGATGTAAAGATCAAAAGTTTTATACACAGGAAGAAGCTAAAGAGTTCAGCACCACCAAACTGGCTTCACAAGAAATGTTAGAAAGAGTTGTCTAAGTGAAAAAAAAAAGACAATTAAAAACAGAAAATTGTGAAAAGAACAAGAAAAACAATAAAGCTTATTGATAAAGGCAAATCTAAATTAAAGGTAGCAAATCAAATGCATATCAAACCATTAGGAAGATTAAACACAAAACTAGTAAAATTATCTAAATACGAAAATAACTAGTTAAGGAATATACAAAAGAAAAATATGTAAAATATTTCACAAGTAGTAACTCTAGTTGTAGGGTAGTAAAAATTCAGGGGCTGTGAAAAGCAAAATTAAGAAATTAAAAATTTAATTGTATATATATAAATATATATATTTAATCATATGCCTTATGGTAACTACCAATCAAAAATATATAATAGATTCACAAAAAATAGAGAAAAAATCCAAATACAACATTAAACAGAATCATCAAATCAAAAAGGAAAAGATCAAAAAAGAAAGGAACTGAAAAGAACTACAAAAACAACCAGAAAACAATTAATCAAGTGTCAATAATTGCATACATATATGTAATTAATGTAAGTAAGCTAAATCCTCTGATGAAAATCATAGAGTGACTGAATGGATTCAAAAAGACGACCCCTATTCATGCTGCCTACAATAGACTCACTTCAGATCTAAAAACACACACCAAAAATGAGTGGATGGAAAAAGATATTTCATGCAAACAGAAATTTTGAAAAGGATGGAGCAGGAAGATTTCCTTCAGAAAAGTAGACTTTAAAAACAAAGACTATAGCAAAAACCAAAGAATGAGAGTACATTATAATCAAGGGATCAACCCAAGAAAATAGAACAATTGTAAATATATATGCAGCCAACATAAGGGAATCTATATACATAAATCAACTATTAACACAAAGAGAGAAATTGACAGTAATACAATAATATCAGGGGACTTTAACATCCTGTTTACATCAATGGACAGATCACCCAGACAGAAAATCAATAAGGGAACACAGTCCTTAAATGCCAATTAGGCCAGATGGACTTAACCGATATTTATAGAGCATTCTACCTGAAAGCAGAGAATACACATTCTCTTCAAGTACACATGGAACATTCTCTAGTATATATCACTTGCTGGGCCAAATAACAAACCTCTATAAATTTAAAAAAACTTAAATAATATCTAGCATCTTTTTTCATCACAACTCTATGATAGTAGAAGTCAACTATAAGAAAAAAAAAAAAAACTGCCAAAAACACAAACATGTGGATACTAAATAATGTGCTAAAAAACCAGTGGATCACTGAAGAAATAAAAATGTACCTGAAGACAAATGAAAATAGAAACACAACAATCCAAAATCCATGGGACATGTCAAAAGCAGTTCTAAGAGGAGAGTTTATATCAATATAAACCTACCTCAGGAAACAAGAAAAATCTCAAATTAACAACCTAATCTCACACTTAAAGTAACTAGAAAAGGAAGAACAAACAGAACCCAAAATTAGTGCAAAGAAAGAAATCATAAATATTGGATCAGAAATATATGACATAGAGGGTGAAAAGCAATAGAAAAGATCAATAAATTGAAGAGCTAGTTCTTTGACAAAATAAACAAAACTGATAAAACTTTAACCATATTCACTGAGAAGAAAAAAGAGGGCCAAAATCAATAAAATTAGAAACTATAAAGAGGTCACAACAGATTCCACAGAAATATAAATGATCATAAGATACTACAATGAACAATTATATGCAATAACATGGACAACCTAAAAGGAACGGACAAATTCACAGAAATATATATTCCCTCAATGCTGAACTAAAGAATACATGAACAGAATGTAAATGAACCTTGAAAAAAAAAAAAAAAACTCCCCAAAAAATTCCAGGACCAAATGGCTTCACAGGACAAAGAGGCCAAACATCAAGAGAAGATTTAACACTCGTTCTTCTCAAACTATTTCAAAAAAATTCAGAGGAAGTGATGCTTCTGAATTCTTCTGCAAGCCAAGGATCATCCCAATACCAAAACCAGACAAAGGTGTTTTTTTAAAAAAAGAAAATTAGAGGCCAAAATTCCTGATTAACATAGATGCAAAAAATCCTCAATAAAATATTAACAAAATGAAGTCAATAAGACATTAAGATGATCACAAACCATGGTTAAGTGGGATTAATCAAAGTGTGTACCACACAAATAAATGAAGAGTAAAATTCATGATCTTCTCAAGAGAGGCAAATTAAAAAAATTCAACATACACTTATGATAAAAACTCTCAACACAGTTGGTAGAGAGGGAACATACCTCAATATAATAAAGGCCATATATATTAAAACCTACAGATAACATCATCCTCCATAGTGAAAAGCAGAGAGCATTTCCACTAAGATAAGGAATAAGGATATCTACTAAAAACACTTTTATTCATCATAGTTTTGGAAGTCCTAGTTGTAGCAACTGGATAAGAAAAAGAATTAAGAGGACTCTAATTGGAAAGGAAGAAGTTGAAAAGTCACTGTTTGCAGATGACATGATACTATTCAGAAAAAATCCTAAAAATGGCTCCAAAAAAATGATGGACATCATCAATGAAAAGATTTGGTAAAAATTCAGGATAAAAAATAATATATAAAAATCTGTTGCACTTATATACACTATCAACAAACTATCCAAGTGAAACCAATAAAGCAATCCTATTTACAACCATATTAAAAAGGATACAATACCTAGAATAAATCTACCTAAGGAGGTAAAAGACCTGTATTGACAAACTATAAGGCACTGATTAAATAAACTGAAGATGACATGAAGAGAAGGAAAGATATACTGTGTTCATGGATTGTAAGTATCAATATTAAAGTACTAATATTGTTAAAATGACAGTACTACCCAAAGTAATCTATAATTCAATGCAATTCCAGTCAAAATGTCAATGGAATTTTACACATAACTAGAACAAATAATACCAAAATTTGTGTTAAAATCCAATGATTCCAAATAGCCGAAGAATCTTTTATATAGAAAAATAGAGGTGGATGTATCATGCTCCCTGACCTAAGCCCATACTAGAAAACTACAGTAATTGAAATAGTATGGTATGAGCTCAAAAATATACACAGATCAAGGCAACAGAATAAAGAGCCCTGATATAACTCAATGTACTTTTTTTTAAAATTAATTATGACAAAAGAGGCCAGGATATTAGTGAGAAAAATAATGTCTTTTTAATAAGAAGTCCTGTGAAAAATGGATAGCTACATACAAAAGAATAAATTGAGAACATTTTCTCACACCCTTTACACACACACACACACACACACACAAAAGTAAACAGACAACTCAAAATGGATTAAAGTAAGACCATAAACCCAGAAGAATATATAGACAAAACATTCTTTGACATAAATCATAGCAATATTTTCTTGGATTGGTATCCTTAGGAAACAAAAGCAAAAATAAATAAATGGGACCTAATTAAACATAATAGCTTTTCAACAGCAAAGGGAAACAATGACAAAACAAAGACAACCTATTCAATGGAAGAAATACTTGCAAACAACATGATAAGGGGTTAATATCCAAAATATATAAACAGCTCATACAATGCATAAAAAAAAACCTCAATTAAAAAATTGGCAGGAGTTCCTGAGTTTAGATCTGACTGCACCGTCTTGGGTTATTCTGGAGCTATAGCTTTGATCCCTAGCCTGGCATAGTGAATTAAGGATCTGGTGAGTTGCTGAAGCTGTGGCAACAACAATAGGTTGAAACTGAGGTTCAAGTTCAATCCCTGGCTCAGGAACTTCTATATGCAGTGGGTGCTGCCAAATTAAAATTTAAAATTTAAAAAAATGAGCAGAAGACCTGAATGGACATTTTTCTAAAGAAGACATACAGATGAGTAAAAGGGATATGAAAAGATGCTCAACATCAACATCAACATTATTAGAGAAATGCAAATCAAAACCACTATGAAGTACTACCTTACACACATCTGTCAGAATTACCATCATCAAAAACTCTACAAATAATAAATCCTGGAGAAAGTGTGGAGAAAAGGGCATCCTCCTACACTGCTGGAGGAAATGTAAATTGGTCCAGCTACTATGGAGGATAATATGGGGGTTCCTTAAAAAACTAAAAATAGAGTAACTATATGACCTAGCAATCCCACTCTAAGGCATATATCTGGAAAAGACAAAAACTCTAAATTTGAAAAGATGCATGCACCACAATGTTCATAGCAGCACTATTTATAATAGCCATAAATAGTAACTTTAATGTTTATTATCAGATTAATAGATAAGATGTGACATACATTCTCTCTCTCTTTCACACACACACACATACACACACACACACACACACAAAATAGAATAATATTCAGCCACAAAAAAAGAATTAAATAATGCAAATTGTAGCAACATGGATGGACCTAGAGATTATCATACAAAGTAAATCTGACAGCAAAAAACAATCATAGAATATAACTGGTATGCAGAATCTAAAAAATATGTACAAATGAACTTACAGAACAGAAATAGACTCACAGACATAGAAAAAAACAACAACTCATGATTACCAAAGAGGAAGACAGGCTATCAATACACTGGGAATTTGGAGCTAACAAATATACAACACTGTATATTAAAAAAGATAAAAATTAAGAGCCAATTATAACTGTATCTATTGTATAGCACAAAGAACTATATTCATTATCTTCTAATAACCTAGAGTAGAAAAAAAAATCTGAAAAAGTATATATATACACATATATACATATACACAGGTATAACTGGCTCACTTTAGTGTACATCTGAAAAATTATAAATCGACTTTAATTTAAAAAAAAGTTCATACCTGTCAGAGGGCTCTCATTAAAAAGGCCACAAATAACAAATATTTCTAAGGATATGGTGAGAAGTTAACCCTTACACACAGTTTGTGGGAATGTAATTTGGTGCAGCCACTATGGAAAGCAGTTTGGAGTATCCTCAAAAAATTGAAAATAGAGTTGTCATATAGGCTAGCAATTCCCCTTCTGGGTATATATCCAAAGAAAACAAAAACACTACTTTGAAAAGATACAAGCATCCTAATGTTCATAGCAGCATTATTTACAATATCCAAGACATAGAAGCAAGCCAAGTGCCCATCAACAGATAAATGGATAAAGAAGATGTGTTACATATACACAGTGGTTTATATAGTGAAATACTACTCAGCCATAAAAAGAATTAAAGTTGCCATTTGCAACAACATGGATGGACCTAGAAGGCATTATGCTTAGTTTAATAAATCAGAAAGAATAAGACATATATTGTACACTATCACTTATATGTAGACTCTAAAAAATCAGATAAAGGCTACATATTAAAAAACAGAAACACTCAAACATATAAAGAACAAACTAGTTATTACCAGTGGTAACCTGGAAGGTGGGTAGGGCCAGATAAGGGTAGGCTACAAGGATATATTATATAGCACAGGGAATATAGTCAATATTTTATAACTCAGAATGGAGCATAATTTATCAAAAAATTTGAATCACTATATTGTACACTTGAAACATATGTAATATTGTAAATAAACTCTACTGCAATAAAAATATAATATCAAATGTGCTACTACTAAGTTATTAATGAAATTATTTTTGTGAGACCTGTTTGATATTTGTTACTCATAATTGTTTTCCTATAAGTCCTTTAGGAAGTTATTTACAAGCATGCATGTTGGAGATTATCTAGGTTCTGATCTTAGATTGTCCTTTTTCCTAATCACTCTGTGCCTTAGTCTCCAAAGTTTTTTTTCCCCCTCAGTTTTATAGATGCTAAAATGGAGATAACAAGAATACTAGTTAACTTATTGCTGTGGGGTAATATTGTGAGTTAATATATGAAATAAAACACAGACAATGCCTAGCACATAGTTAATTTACTAGGTATATTTTCTGTTGTCCAAAGTAAGCAATTCACAGATTTACTAATAGCAAGTAAAACCCTTAAAAGAACAGCTTTCTATGAAGCATAGACTCTGAAAGATTTTAGTGGGCTTTACTAATGTGAAAATACATTCTCCCTGTGTATCTTACTATTTAACTTGAATAAAATATCACATTCATTAATGAAACAATAGTAAAATAATTCAAATACTTATGACAGCTATATTTGGCAGGGAATACTATCTAATACTGTGCATCGCTGATACACCAAAAAGAACAATTTAAAACAAAGATGGTCTTTCAAATTTTGAAAATTATCCATTATAGGAAAAAATGGGTGAACAGAGATGGAGGGGGTGGTTTAAATTGAGACTAAGTATACATCTATTACTGTATCAGATCCCAACATTATTGAGTCATGTTATCTTGATATAAATATATGGTATTTGTGAATACAGAGCTAGTGATTTTAAGATTATTACATTTCTGAAATTTATTAAATATTCAATAAAACAAGTGAACTCTATGTCAAATTTTCCAGAGTAATAAGCATAGATGAAATTGTCATTTATAATTGACTGATAATACAGATCTATTATTTATATAGACTTAATGGAGCATTATATTGGCTTTAATTCTGTAAGATACAAGACTCTTAAGCTCTGCCTCGGTGATGAAATATTTAACCAAGAGATCTTTAGGGAGAATGAATACATTTTAATATTATAATGAGAAAATTCTATAAGCTATGCAAAACTTTTCTAAGTCCAAGATGGCTGTTTATCAATTAAATAAGTGTATTTTCAGAGATTTTTATTATTGCTATTTAGCCACTAATAACATTTTAATGTAATATTAAATTTTTCTGGAGACTCTGAGGGTTACTATTATCATTATTTCATCAATCATTCCAGCAAATTTTTGAATAGTATATGGATAAATTTGAATAAAAAGTATGAGAAAATAAAGGCTTATTAAATTCCTCTCCTTTCCTCCCTCTTTTTCTTTCCTTCTCTCCCACTTCTTTCCCTCTTTCTTTCCCATTCCTTCTCTTCTCTGACCCCACCTGCTGGCTCACATGCATAAGACTCTACAATACCCTAAAGATGGCTAATAAGAATGCCGCTAAAATGAGTTAGGGAGCTCTGTATTTATCGTAGAAAATGCTTCTAGTTTTTTTCAAATTTCATTTCCTGGACCTGTATCAGAAGCAGGGAAATTAATTTTTCAACTTTCTTCAAAATACACAGGGAGGAGAAAATAAATGCCATCCTTTTACCCACCAGTAGATAAATATGAAGTGACTTTCTTCTGACTTAGAATGCTTACACCAATAACGTCCTTCCCTATAACATGATTTCAATTATTTACTTTTAAAACCTTAAATGATTTTCATGTGTATTTTGCCTAGATTTTTAAATATAATGAAAGTACTCTGCAATCAGAGATTATAGCAGGCATTCTTATGAATACAATAAATCAAAATAAACTCAACAAATTAATCTAAAGCATTTAACATATATTTGGCAGAACACATGTATTTGATGCAAATGACTAATAATTTATGTATTTTTATGATCATACTTTTCCAAAAATGATTTTGGGGTGTCATATTTTTTTAAATCCTCATATATTATGATTGTTAAAATGGAAATAGAAAAGAAATATATTTAACAGTTGTTGGACACTTAATTTCATCTTGAATTTCTTGGAAGTCTAGTCAAAACCAGATGATGTTTTCATCATTTGATAGAAGTGGCATATAAAATTCTCTAGAGTAAAATTTTGCTCACTTTTAATTATAAAGTAAATTGATTTTTGACATAAGAAAAGATGGCTTTCTCATGGGGTAATCTTTAAAAACATTTTTTAGAGAGAATCTGAGTGACCAACATTTTCCATTAAATCTCTATGCAAAACCTGATATCCCATTGTGTTTTATTTATATTTGTGCTTAGGCTTTACCAGAAGGCTTGCCACAGAAAGCTCTTGCTCACATACTCTAGAGGTGTTTGTGGTGACACTCCATTATTAAAGTTTAATGATGTGGCAATTGTTCTCACAGTACACTTGGAGGACCACTGTACTGTCTTTAGAGGTAAGCCATGCTGATAGTCACCAGCCCTGGCTTCCCCAAAGACTGCATGAAGACCATATCCTTAGCTAAAGAGACAAGATAATTGGCTGATTAGACTTAGCATGTGTAACTTGCCCTTTGAAACTAGTATTTAGAGGCGGTACATACTGAATGGAACCCATGTAAAGAGCTGTGCCATTTATTTCTGAGCAATAATAATTTTAAAAATTGGTTGAGTCACAAATCATTTCTAATAAAATTTGCATTGACTGTTTTTTTGGAACTATAAACTTGTCTCTAAGATTAGAGGATTTCAAACAGTAGTCATCATTTGGGCATATCTAATTTTATTCAATAATTTTTATGAAAGATTTAATATATGAAAATATTGAAAAAATGGTGCAGTGAGCATGCACATACAGACCTCATAGATTTCTACAATTAATATTTCGCTTTATTTGCTTTACACATCTATCTCTTTGCTACTATCTATGTCTATCATTATTTTGATGCATTTCAAAATAACTTTCATAAATCAAGTTGTACACATGTACACTTTGATGCTAAATGATTTAGCATGCATAGTATCAACTAGAACTCAGAAAATGTATGTGAATTTGTGGGGGGGTGCAATTTAATATACAACGAAATACAGAAATCTAAAAGTGTACCATTCAATGAGTCATGAGGTATGTCTACAGTAGATTCACAAAACTATTCAATATACATTCAGGAAAATAAATGGTGAGTATATTTTATCACAGTATAGGGACTATAAGCAGTACCATACAGAAAAAAAAAAAAAAACTATAAAAAGGTAAAATGTCTTTAAAATGGATAGCTGGGAATGTAATTATTTGTTTCACCCAATTTTATAAATAAATTTCAATTCAAAAATATAAGAAGCATGGGATTTAATCAAATTGACAAGCCACTGCACACAAAAAGGAAACCCTAAAAATACCAAAAAGATGACTTATGGAATGGGAGAAAATAGTTTCAAGCAATGCAGCTGACAAGGGTTTAAACTCTAAAATATACAAGTTATACCACTCAAAAGCAAAAAAACCAACAACCCAATTAAAAATAAGCAAAAGACCTGAAAGAAGATATATAGATGGCCAACAAGCACACACAAAAAAGCTCAACATCACTAATTATTAGAGAAATGGAAATCAAAACTACTATGAAGTACCACCTCACACTACTCAGAATGGCCACCATTAACAAATCGATAAATAAATGCTCAAGAGGGTGTGGAGAAAATGGTACCCTCATACACTGTTGGTGGGAATGTAAATTGGTACGAACACTATGGAAAACAATATGGAGGTAGCTCGGAAAACTAAATATAGAACTACCATATGATCCAGCAATCCCACTCTTGGGCATATATCCAAACAAACCTTGAAAAAAACACATGAACCCATATGTTCATTGCAGCACCATTCACAATAGCCAAGACATGGAAACAACGTAAATGTCCATTGAGAGATGAATGGATGAAAAAGATGTGGTACATGTACACAATGGAATACCACTCATCCATAAAAAGAGAAAAATAATGCCATTTGCAGCAACAAGGATGGAACTCAAGACTCTCAAGTGAAGTCAGAAAAAGACAAATGCCATATAATATCATTTGTACCTCAAATCTAATATATGGCACAAATGAACCTTTCCACAGAAAATAAACTCATGAACTTGAAGAACAGACTTGTGATTGACAAGGGTTGGGGGAGTGGGATGGACTGGGAGTTTTGGGTTAATAGATGCAAAATATTGCCTTTGAAATGCATAAGCAATGAGATCCTACTGTATAGCACAGGGAACTATATCTAGTCACTTGTGATGGAATATGATGGAGAATGATGTGAGAAAGAGAATATATATATGATTGGGTCACTTTACTGTACAGTAGAAATTGACAGAACACTGTAAATCAACTATATTGGGAAAATAAAAATCATAAAAAATAACATATAATAAGCATTATTTAGTGGCGCAAAAGTAATATATACAAAGAAGCTAACTATACTATATCAGCCTTTTCCTTTACTCAGTTCATAAAATACTGAATGCATGAATTGGCACACTATCTACCTGAAGCACTAAGTTATACAAAATATACTAAGAAAAGAAAATGCCACATATTTTGATTTGCTGTATATAAGGGCCAAATAGTGTTACTTGACATTGCACAGCTATTGACAGAGACATTTTGTATTTAGCCATATAATCAACGATATGACAGTGACATCATGTACAAAATTTTAAAAGTACTCTAATATGGTCAATAACAATATAAGATGACTCCATAGAAAATCATCCACATAATATATCATTGTTTAACTACAACAACATCTGTTAACATTTGAGAATGATTCTCGATTTGAAGCTAAAATTTCTATAAATTTTTTCTGTGTAATATATTTCCCTGGAAAAGTTTAGCTCAAAGAAGCATCTGCTCTATAGGCATGGCTGCTATTGGCTGTATTTTTTCCCATAAAATTACAATTGGATTCATAAAACTCAAGGTCACCCATGATCTGGCCAATGGTCACAAGTGGATCATTAACTTGAAAATTCTCTCCCCTTCTAAACCAATATTTAGAATAAATCTGTTAAAAGTAGCACATAATATAATGTACCTCCAGGCTTTTATAAGGATCTATGTTCTTCTTAAGACATTTAAATAATGCCATTCACATAAATTTATTTTGAGATGTACTATTTCCAATTTCACATAAATCTACAACAAAGGCACATGTAGTTTAATCTTCAATGTTTCCTCCAACATTAAAAATAAAAGAAGCAATAATCTTATCATTTTGAGATACTGACTATACATATAGTAAAGGATAGTGCATATTAAATTAGAAGACCAAAATCATAAGCTTCTAGTGTAAGTTTTACAAGAAAGATGTGTGGTCTCAGTAAAATCTCTTCATTCCTCTGAGACTCATTAATTTCACTTGTTAAAAATAAAATAGTATTTGGCTAGAAGTTTCAGGCTTTTTCCAATTTTGAGGTTCTATTATTGTAAGAAAAATCTGTATAGGCAGACATTCTTTCATCCTTTTTTCTTTGGTATTTGTAATAAATTGCAATAGTGCCATTCAGGGAAACGTACCAAGTTTTCAAGTGCATTTTTAATCTAATCAGGAGATGTGGTTAAAATGGGTTTGTGTTCTAGATTTAGTGCTAGAAATATCTGTATGTTAGTTTGAGCTGGTTCAAGTAGGAATAATTAAGAGAACTGATGCAAATGGTGATTTCACAAGGAAAACTTAAATCAAGCAATTATAAGATATTTATATTCATTTAAGAAACATTTTGCCAAGGAGCTTTTCTTTTCATATTGTCTTACTGGCTGACCAATTGTTAATCAAGCTCTCTATCCCAGTATGGTAAAAGTCAAATGGATTTTGTCATCAGCTAAGCCATCTGTCCCCTCATACTGTTCTGCTATTTTTCTTTTTATTTTTGAAACTCTTCAACTGAAATTAGAAATGGAGGAGGAGGAGGTAATCAGTGAATACGAGAATAACAGGATTTCATGTGTGTTGATTATTTTTTAATACCTAGGCAATATGAGGTATAAATAGCATTTCAGATATGTTTATATTCAATCAAGAGTCTCACGTATTTTTCTGGGAAATATTAGATATTCTCATACAATATAGATACAAAAAATTGGTTGACTGGAAGATGAGCATGCTGGTGCTAGGCCCTGGATACTAAAGAGATGTGAGTTCTCTTAACCAAAGAAAAAAGAAGTCCCACATCTGTGCCTCTTGTTTTTATCTATTCTGGAAAGACACAGTGCCCGGGGCATTCACATCAAGAGGCTTAATGTTTCCTTTATAAAGGGCTGAAATAATTCCTACCATTCCCTTGGCCATCTATCACAAGCGAACTACTTATTTCTTTATTTGGGGTCTATCTACCTGAACTTAGATGCTTTAATTGAGAGAAAAAGAGAGAGCAGAGCCAAGGAGAAGAAGCAGAAATGCATTCTGAAATGAAAGAGTCCTAAACCTGATTCTCAAGTAATATTAGGAGCCCTGCTGCAGTGAGCCTGGCTGACAGTCACCAAGTCCTTTCTCAGGTGTATCCTCTGAGAAGAGTTCTATTTTTCAGAGGGCAGCCTATCTCATAACAAGGAAGAAAATTGTTAGGAAATTCACAGGGAAAAAATGATATCTTCTACAAGTTGGTCCCGTGCTGCCTGGTACAAGTCTACTTGGTTTTCTGCTTCCTGACTGTCAACTGTTTGAAGATAGGAAACCCTTCTCCCTGTTAGTTTTCGTCTACTTCAGTTAAATCCAAGCAGCTCCTTTGGCAGGCCCTATGCTTCCCTGACTCCTCAGCATCCTTTTGGTTTACTCTTCTCTGGATGTCCTGAGATTTCCCCAGTAATAATTGTATTTAGAAACCTGAATGAGTTCAAAACTCTCATTTTTGTGTTGGATGCCTTACAAACTCTTTTTAATGAAGATAGCTTTTATCGCTTCTCGGCCTTTTGGCTAAGATCAAGTGAAGATAGCTTTTACCACATTAAACACTGTATTGAGGAAAGTAGAGGTTTCCATGATTATTTTACATAGCTGAGTTGCTTGAATTTTACAATAAACATACATTTCTCTTCTTATAACAAAATAATTTAAAAAACAAAAGCCAAACCAAAACAACACCCAGAACTCTTCATTCTTTCCCCCAGAAAAGATAAAGAGCATTCTTGGCATGGAAGTTCTCTTTCCATCTGATCTGACTTGAAAAGGCATTTAAGATGAAGCACAGATAGATTTATTTTGGCATCTTCCTGGTTGACAGGAACAAATCTTGCTATCTATGTATAGTGGATTTAGGCTCAGAAGCTATCATTTTTTAAAACTGCATTTTATATGTTTTCCAGATAAGCCACTTTTTTCTTTTTCTTTTTTAAAAAACCCAAACTCACATTCAGGTACAGAGACCTCAAACTATTTGGCATCAGACACTTGCAAAAATATTCCATCTTACTCTATCAAAACCAGCACAAACTAGTCTAAAAGATTTAAACACAATTCTTAATATCTGAAGTACTTTAAACCTTCAAAGAAAAAGTGTGCCATAACAAATGCAAACTCCTCAAAGAAGGCCATAGGTAGACAGTTTGCATCTCAAAATAAAATTATGTCTTATTCAACTTTGGGTTTCTTGGACCAGCCCAGAGCATAACCTGTAAGAGATGCTGGGACCTAAATACACTTTGACGTAAATCAGCCTGTTATTAGTTTAGGGACAGTGTTTGATGGCTGCAGCTTCTCTTTTTTCCTGCCTTTAGAATAAAATAGCACAGAACACTGAGTATTATAGGGCATTGTTTGGGAGAGGACATCAATAACTTTAGTTATGTTTTCTTTCTTTTTATTACAAAATGGAGAACACACAATATCTGCTTGCTTTATATATTACACAAAGCAAAAGAACAGCTGCTCTTCCTGCTATGAACCCATTTTTCAGCCAACAAAGACATCAGGAATATTTTTGAAATTCCTCCTTGGTTTACAACATAGAAGAGGAGGAGATAAGGAAGTGTTATGGTTTAAGCAGACCTCCAATGGCTCAGATGCAATTCTGGAAAGGTACATGTGTCAAGAGGACATATCAACCAGACAGAAAATCAATAAGGAAACATAGGCCCTAAATGAAGCATTAGACCAGATGGACTTAATAGATAGGACATTCTAGCCAGAACCAGCAGAATATACATTCTTCTCAAGTGCACATGGAACATTCTATAATATTGATCACATCCTGGGCTACAAATCAAGACTTGGTAACTTTAAGAAAATTTAAATCCTATCATGCATCTTTTCTAACTACAATGCTATACAGCAAGAAAACAACAAGGAAAAAACTTCAAAAAAACATAAACACGTGGAGACTAAACAACATGGTACTAAATAACCAATGGATCCCTGAGGAAATCAAAGAGGAAATTAAAAAATACCTAGAAGCAAATGACAGCAAAGATACAACACTCTAAAACCTATGGGATGCAGAAAAGCAATTCTGAAAAGGAAGTTTATGGCAATACAAGCCTACCTCAAGAAACAAGAAAAATATCAAATAAACAACCTAAATTTACATCTAAATTAGCTAGAGAAAGAAGAACAGACAAGACCTAAAGTTATCAGAAGGAAAGAAATAATAAAAGTCAGAGCAGAAATAAATGAAATAGAAACAAAGAAAACCATAGTAAAGATCAATGAAACTAAAAGCGGGTTTTTTAAAAATATTAACAAAGTAGATAAACACTTAGCCAGACTTATCAAGAATAAAGAGGACTCAAATCAATAAATTTAGACATGAAAAAGGAGAAGTTACAATGGATATCACTGAAATAGAAAAGATCATAATAGACTACTGCACGCATCTGTATGCAAATAAAATGAACAACCTCGAAGAAATGGACAAATTCTTAGGAAAGTACAATCTTCCAAGGTAAACTAAGATGAAATGGAAAAGATGAATGGACCAAACACAAGTACTGACATTGGAAAAGTAATTTGAAAACTTCCAACAAACAAAAGTCCAGGACCAGATGCCTTCACAGGTGAATTCTGCCAAACATTTAGAGAAGAGTTAACACCTATCCTTCTGAAACTATTCCAAAAAATTGCAGAGGAAGGAACACATCAAAACTCATTCTAATAGGCCACCATCACTCTGATACCAAAACCAGACAAAGATACCACAAAAAAAGAAAAACACAGGCCAATTTCCCTGATGAACATAGATGCAAAAATCCTCAACAAAACACTACCAAATTGAATCCAACTATACATTAAAAACTTTATACATCATGATCAAGTGGGATTTATCCCAGGGATGCAAAAATTCTTCAGTATCCCCAAATCAATCAGTGTGATAAACCACATTAAGAAGCTGAAAAATAAAAATTACATAATCCTCTCAATAGATGCAGAAAAGGCCTTTGACAAGATCCAATACCCACTTCTGATAAAAACCATTCAGAAAGTGGGCATAGAGGGGAATATATCTCAACATAATAAAGCCCATATATGACAAATCCAGAGCTAACATCATTCTCAATGGTGAAAATCTGAAAGAAATTCTACTGTGATCTGGAACAAAACAAGGATGTCTGCTCTTACCTCTACTATTCAACATAGTTTTGGAAGTCCTGGCCACAGCAATCATAAAAGAAAAAGAAAAAAAAAGGAATCCAAATTGGAAAGGAAGAAATAAAACTATCATTATTTCCAGATGATGTGATAGTATACCTGGAAAATCCTAAAGACACTACCAGAAAATTTTAGAGCTCATCAATGAATTTGGAAAAATTGCAGGATACAAAATAAATACACAGAAATTGACTTCATTTCTATATACTAACAATGAAAGAACAGAAAGAGAAATTAGGGAAACAATTCCATTTACTGTCACATCAAAAAGACTAAAACATAGGAATAAATCTACCTAAAGAGACAAAAGACCTGTACCTTAAAAACTATAAAATGCTTATAAATTAAAGATGACACAAACACATGGAAAGACATACCATGCTCTTGAATTGGAAATTTCAACATTATAAAAATGATTCTACAACCTAAAGCAATCTACTGATTCAATGTAATCCCTATCAAAGTACCAAGGATATTTTTCACAGAACTCGAACAAAATATTTTACAGTTTTTTTGGAAGCACAAAATATCTAGAATAGCCAAAGCCATCCTGCAAAATAAAAATGCAGCTGGTGGAATCAGGTTCTCTGACTTCGGACTATATTACAAAGCTACAGTCATCAAAATTATATGGTACTGGAACAAAGACAGAAATATAGATCAGTGGATAGAAAGCCCAGAATTAAACCCACGCACCTACAGTCAACTAATCTACAACAAATGAGGCAAGAATATACAATGGAGAAAAGAAAACCCTTTCAACAAGTGGTGCAGGGAAAACTGGACAGCAACATGTAAAAGAATGAAATTAGAACACTTGCTAACACCATACACACAAAAATAAATTTGAAGTGGGTTAATTAGATACTATAAAAGTTACCATAAGACCAGATACTATAATACTTAGAAGAAAACATAGGCCAAACACTCTGACATAAAGCAGAGCAGTATCTGCTCAGATCCACCTCGTAGAGTAATGATGATAAAAATTAAAATAAACAAATGGGACCTAATTAAACTTAAAAGTTTATGCATAGCCAAGGAAACTCTAAACAAAATGAAAATACAACCCACAGAATGGGAGAAAATCTTTGCAAATGAATTGACTGACAAGGATTAATCTCCAAAATTTATAAACACCTTCTTCTCAATACCAAAAAAACAAACAACCCCACTGAAAAATGGGCAGAATCTAAATAAATAGTTCTCCAAAGAAGACATATAGATGACCAAAAAACACATGGAAAGATGTTCAAAATCACTAATTATTAGAGAAATGCAAATCAAAACCACTATGAAGTACTGTGTTACACCCAGCCAGAACAGCCATCATCAAAAAGTCTACAAACAATAAGTGCTGGAGAGGGTATGGAGAAAAAGGAACCCTATTACACTGTTGGTGGAAATGTAAACTGGTGCAACCACTGTAGAAAACAGTGTGGAGATTCCTCAGAAAACTAAAAACAGAATTAGCATTTGATCCAGCAATCCCACTCCTTGGCATCTATCTACAGAAAACCATGATTCAAAAAGACACATGTACTCCAGTGTTCATTGCAGCACTATATACAATAGCCAAGACATGGCATCAACATACATGTCCATCAACAGAGGAGTGGGTAAAGAATATTTGGTAACTATACACAATGGAATATTACTCAGCCATTAAAAGGAAAGAAATAACAGCATTTTCAGCAACATGGATGGACCTAGAAATTATCATGCTAAGTGTGGTCAGTCAGACAGTGAGACACCAACATCATATGCTATCACTTACATGTGGAATATAAAAAAAAAGGACACCATGAACTTCTTTGCAGAGCAGATACTGACTCACAGACTTTGAAAAACTTATGGTTTCCAAAGGAGACAGTTTTGGGGGTGGGGGGATATGCTGGGGGTTTGGGACAGAAATGCTGTAAAATTGGGTTCTAATGATTGTTGTACAACTAAAAATGTAATAAAATTCATTGAGTAATTTTTAAAAATGAACAAAAGGAGAAACTTAAGACTATGTTCTCCCCAGAATTTCAATTCACATCTTTTTTAAACACTGAAAATTAAGAGATATAAAATAATAATTATACACAATAATTATTACGTAATTAGAAGCTATTCAAATGTTTCTTAGGGAAATTTCTGATCTAAAATCACATTGCTTTATCAATTTACAAGGACCCACAATGGTGTCAATAGTTTATGTAAGTGTTATAAGCAAAGAAAAAGAAAAAATTAGATTGCATATATAAAATTTATAGTCCACTTCAATTTTGTAAATATTCAGAGTTGTACATCACAGTAATAGAAAATTGTAGCATGTTGATAAAACACATGTTGTGTACTGCATATGAACAGTAAAAATATTTAATGACTGTTTAATACCTAAGATAAAAATAACACCTGCTTGGGTCTTCACTGTTGTTTATGTAATGGCTTATACACTACTGTAATATAATATGTCATATATATTTTTTCATTCAAACTTATAATAATGTGTTAAACAGTACAGTCCTTCTAAGAAGGCTCTACATTCATTATATAAATTATTTATACTTAATATGTTTCAAAGTGTGTATAATATATCACATATGTATAAATGTGTACTGGATGAATAGACCTATGTATGAATGGACCTTTTCAATTAGTCCATGTAACTCTACAAGGGACGTAGAGAACCGGACTAAGTTTAAATGTCTGTCACCAACAAGAATAAACCAGATCCATGATGATTAACAATTATTTTAGGAAGATTCTTTGGCATGACTTAGCACTTAACATAAAAACAATTATTTTGTAATTTTTTAATTTCACATTTTCATCCAGAGTCACATTTCTTAAATTGATATTTAGAATCAACTCCTTTACGGCACAACATGAATTCCATATTAAGTCCTTCCTCTCATATTTTCTTGGATTTTTCTCAAAGACTGAATTTCTATAAATCGGAAACTGAAACACACAATAATGTACACAATGACATTATTTTTAATTAAGAAAATAGCTGCCATAGCCAAATTCATCTAACAACTGCTTGAAGCAAGAAATGAAAGTAATAACAGGCACTTACTGAGTACCTTCTCTTAACAGCACAAATTAAGAAAATACAAAAATAAATAAATGACAAAAAATTACCTGTTAGTTTTTTAAGCCTGCAAGGTATGCATATTTGAGTATTAATGCATTTATGAGGAGCAGCTGAAAGTCTGGGAAGCTGAATAGAATTTTATTCATACTTCTAGACCAGCATGAGGGAATGAGAACTCCAAGCCTAATGGTGGGAGAACCCAGCGGATTGGAAATATAAAAATTTCATTCTAGGAGTGAGGGAAAACTGAGTATATGTTTCATTTTATGTCTTCAAATTATCTAACTTCTAAAATGGAATTAAGATTATAAAGGATTGCTATTGCTACTACGTGTTTGAGAGAAGCTTTTTTCCCCATCTTATTTATACAACATTTTTCTATAAAATGTCAGTAATACAATAAAAAAATACCTTAAGAGAACATAGCATAGTGAAAACCAAGAAAGGAATCCCTAAAATAAACATAAACATAGGGAGTAGGGATAATATGATTATTGGATATTATTAAAAATAACTGTGGTCAGTCTTTTTAGGTAATAAAAAACAAAGTTGAGGGAGGGAGGTTTTGATTCTAAAGAAGATGGAGTAAACACACACCTCTATACCTCTCAATGACTTCACCAAAGAAATCTTGACAGATGCATAGAAGCTATTTTAAAACTGAAAATTAAATATGTTCAGGAAGATAAAGGAAGACTACCAGAATACAATCTCCCATCAAAACAGTGGTGAGTTTACCATTTTTTCCTTTCTGATATTCTCTGGTCTGAAATGAGCAGTCTGAAAACTGGAAATGAACAGTGTAGTGCAGACAGAAAGCAATCCCAAAGAAATCTACCAGTTTGATTCAAGGAGCAAAAATAAAGAATTCTGAAATTTTCATTTTTATTTACTCTTTTTTTTCTCCCAGTTTTTTCTTATAATTTAGCCCTAGGAAATCTTTTGATGAAGATGGTAGCAGCAACAAAAGTAGCTAAGAAGAAGAAAATTCAGGAGCCAAAATTCTAAAGTTTGGGGATTTTGACATGGAGCAAGAAACTCTAAAGAAGAATCAAATATAAGTTATAGAAATGAAAAAATAAAATATGTATCAAAATAAATAACACAAATGACAGGTTTTCAAAACATTAAATGCATCTGTTTTAATAATGAGTGGGAGTTCAAAAGGAAATACCCAAAATGAAAGAAGAAGAGGCAAACAAATATAAAAAAAATCGAATAGAAGGGGAGGGAAAATGGTAAGGCATAGTATCATATCCTTGGAATCTCAGTGAAAGGAGAGAGAGACTGGACAAGAAGGAATATTTAAAAATATGACAACTATAGAATTACTGTTGTGGCTCAGTGGAAATGAACCCAAATAGTATTTACAAGGATATGAGTTCAGTCCCAGGCCTCACTCAATGAGTTAAGGATCTGGTGTTGCCATGAGCTGTGGCATAACTTGCAGACACAGCTAGGATCCCTCATTGCTATGGCTGTGGCATAGGCTGGCAGCTGCAGATCTGATTCAACACCTAGTCTGGGACCTTCCATACACCAAGGGTGCAGCCCTAAACAAACAAACAAACAAAAAATGATTTCTGTGAGTTTGAAACAGAGTGAAAGCAATCAAAAAACCATATTTTAAAACTCTACAAAATATAAGACAGAAAAACACAAAGAAAACTATATCCATAGTAAAAGTGGTCAAAACAAAACATGTTTATACTTTTAAAATTAGTATCTTTACAAACATTTTCCAAAAAATCTTCACAAAAATTTAAGAGAAAACGTGAAAAACAGTGAGGACAAAAGAAGATATATTCTTCAGAAGGAATCATATGACATGTATAATATATATTATGCTGACATTAGACTGCTCATCAGAAATAATGAAAGTTAGATGACAATTATCCAAGTTTGAGGGTATTTGGGGTATGAGATATTCATTAAGGATAAACATGTGTTGAAGGAAAGGAAGAAGGAAGAAATGAACAGAGGGAGAAATCAAACAGTGATGTTATTTTGACAATGTTTCAGCCAATCCCATTAGCAACCTGGGAGAGTACATGGCCCATCAAAATTGTCCTGCCATAATAAATGGGGCTTTCAACCCTCAGACCTACCTCCAAATTTACTCATTTATGGGGTGTGGGCTGCTTTAGGAAAGGCATGTACTAGGTGAAACAGATGTCTGTAGCTGAGATTAACTCTGGTATTTCAGACAGTGAGATGATATCTGTTGGCAGGTGAGACAACAAGTCCTCCCTTGAGGTCATACATGGCATCAAGATGTCTTTTCCTAACAATAAACCACATTCTCTGCTCAAATCCAGTTTTTGATATAAATACATATAAAATATGAGTATATGTATATGTGTGTGTGTGTATATATATATATATATTTGAAAAAGAAACTCCAAGATTTTGGTTGTTCTTTGTTCCTCAGAGGAATTTTGAAGAGCATGAATAGGTGTAACCAGTCTTGAGTACTTATCCAGTTAATTTAAGGGCTAAGCTACTAGCAAAATTGAATTGGAGTCTTCTGAAATTACTATCCAAGTCAATAAAGTAAAAACATAATTATAATCAGAGGTGGGAGGAAATACTTAGTGCACTCACCCTGAAGATTATCTTTAATTCACTAATCTGAACTGTATAAATCTAAGTAGAGCTGACAATACCACAAACTCACTTAATTCGTGGGCTCAATTTTAGCTGCCATGCTAGACATAACAAAAGCCTGAAAGAAGAAATATTAATATTACAAAAAGGGTTTTGTGACAGAGGCAATGTGGATGGATCTGCAGAAAAAAATACCTAAAGATCTTTGTATCTACTGTAAATTCTAACCAAAGAGTATCTGTCACAGAAGAGGCACTAATCAACAATGTAGACAGAATGACTCAGACAATTTGCATCAACCAGCCTCAGGTAATAGCTAAATCAATGTTGGCATGATGGGATCCTGAACAGAATGACCATAAGTAAAGATGAAGGTCATGTATTAGCCCAACAGCATAGGCTCCAACTTACTAAGAGTGTTTTAGCTACTGCTACCATGCAATATTCAAACTGCCATCAGGAGAGAGAGATAGTGAAGACCCGATATGGCACCATGCCTTGAGGATACAAACTGGCCACTGGATGGCAAGTTGATTACATTGGTCTCTTCCCATTGTGAAAGTCTGTTGAAGCAGCAAAGAATATATACATCTTGGATAAGGAATTGCCTTTCCTGCTTGTAGAGCCTCAGTTAGCATCACTACCTGAGGAAGTATGAAATTCTTTACCTATCAGAATGTGATAACACAAAAGTCACTTAGTAATGGGGTTTGACTTTATATGTGTGTGAATGCATCCATAATTATGGACTTCACCAGTAATATCACATACCATAGCACCCAAAAGCTGCCAGCCTGTTAAAGCATTGGGTAATATTAACAGTCAAAGCACTAGCTTGGAGAAAATTTTCTGTGAGGATGGGCCACCATTTTCCAGAATAAACAAAATAAATTTAATCAAAGACTTGTAGATGGGAGAAAGCACTAGTGTTCTTACTTACCATTACTCAGTGACACACTAGGAAGATCTGGGACTCCCTTTCTTAGAAGTCTTACTTTTACATGGATAGAGGTCCAGATACTCACATGGTAACCTGTTGCCATAGTCATTGCAAGAATCCCAATGAACTATGATGTAGCAACAGTCATGGCACTTTGGTTTTTTCCACTCAGAAACCAAGAAGCAAAAAGATAAGCAATGAATCTGGCAGGGATGTTTGATTCTGATTTTCATGAGGACTATATGCTGATAAAAACTAAAGACTTAAAAAACATGGAGAGATATGCTTACAAATTTGAGAACTCAATATTTTTAAGAGATCATTTCTCTCCAAACTACTTTATACAATTAATGCAATCACACTTGTAAATACAGCATGTTTTCTTTCCTTTACAAATTGATAATCTGATTTAAAATCTGTATACATAATCAAAAGATTAAGAATTGTGAAAATTATTGTGAAACAGAAAAGAATTTTTGGGGAATTTATACTACCTGATTTAAAGACTTATTATGGAACTACAGTAATTAAGAAACTGTTTGTGTGTATGTCAATGGAACAAAATAAAGAGTCTATGAATGAGCCAACATTCATACAATCAACTGAATTTTGGATAAGGGGCCAAAATAAATACATAAATAATCATCTTTCTGACTGAAAATCAAATAAAGTGAACATAGGCACACATAATTTCAGCAGTTCCAGTCTTAATGCGTATATGTACACTAGTGTAGAAATGTACACATTTGTTTAATCAAAAGAATATATAAAAATTTTTGGAGAATAAATTGAAAATGTCTACAATTGAAAAGCCCTATACTCTGTAAACTATAAGACATTGATGAAAGAAATCAAAGACCATACAAACAAATGGAAAGATATACCATGCTTTTGGATTGGAAGAATCAATATTGTCAAAATGACTATATTACCCAAGGCAATCTACAGATTCAAGGCAAACCCTATCAAATTGCTGAGAATATTCTCCACAGAACTAGAATTGCATATTTTAAAATTCTTATGGAAACACAAAAGACCCTGAATAGCCAAAGCAATATTGCAAAGGAAAAATGAAAATGGAGGAATCAGGCTCCCTGACTTCAGAAAATATTAAAAAGCTACAATTATCAAAACAATACATATATGGTACTGGCACAAAAACAGACATATACATCAATGGAACAGGATAGAAAGCCCAGAAATATACCCAAGCAGCCATGGTCAACAAATTTACAACAAAGAAGGAGAGATTGTATCTTCAATAAGCGGTGCTTGGAAAACTAGAAAGCTACATGTAAAAGAATGAAATAAAAACACTCTCTAACACAAGACACAAAAATAAACTCAAAATGGATTAAAGAACTAAATATACAAGGCCGGATGTTATAAAACTCCTAGAGGAAAACATAGGCAGAACGCTCTTCGACATAAATCACAGCATCATCTTGTTTGATCCACCTTCTAGAATAAGGTCAACAAAAAATAAAACTAAACCAGTGGGACCCAATTAAACTCAAAGCTTTTGCACAGCAAACAAAACCATTAAAAAATTAAAAGACAACCCACGGAATGTGAGAAAATCTTTGCAAACAATGCAAGAGACAAAGGCCTAATCTCCAAAATATACAAACAACTTATATAACTCAACAACAAAAAAGCAAACAACCCAAGTGAAAAATGGGCAGAAGATCTAAGTAGACATTTCTCCAAAGAAGACACACGGATGACCAATAGGCACATGAAAAAATGTTCAACATCACTATTAGAGAACTGCAAATCAAAACTGCAATGAGCTACCACCTCAAACCAGTCAGAATGACCAATACTAACCAGTCAACAAATAACAATTGCTGGAGAGGGTATGGAGAAAAGGGAACCCTCCTGCACTGTGGGTGGGAATGTAAATTGGTAAAACCACTATGGAAAACAGTATGGAGGTACTTCAGAAAACTAAATATAGAACTGCTATAACATCCAGCAGTCCTACTCCTGGGCATATATCTGTACAAAATTTCAATTGAAAAAGATACATGCACCCCTATGTTCACTGCAGCACTATTCACAATAGCCAATATATGGAAAGGACCTAAATATCTATTGGCAGATGAATGGATTAAGAAGTCATGATATATATATATATACATATAGTGGAGTACTACTCATCCATATAAAGGATAAAATAATGCCATGTGCAGCAAGACAGATGGAACTAGAGATTTTCATACTAAGTGAAGTAAGAAAGAGAAAGACAAATACTATAAGATTCCACTTATACATGGAATCTAAAATATGGTACGGATGATTCTATCCACAAATTAGAAACAGATCATGGACAAGGAGCACATGCTTTTGCTTGCTGGAGGTTGGGAGAGGGAGTGCGATGGTCAGGGAGTTTGGGGTTAGTGGATGTAAACTGTAACTTTTGGAATGGATGCATAAAGGGCTCCTACTCTACAGCACAGGGAGCTGTATGTGATTGTATCACTTTGCTGTATAACAGAACATGAAGAAATATTGAAAATCAACTACACTTTAATTAAAAAAGCAATTAACAGAACTTCCATATGACCCCGCAATCCCACTCTTGGGCATCTATCCGGACAAAACTCTACTTAAAAGAGACACATGCACCCGCATGTTCATTGCAGCACTATTCACAATAGCCAGGACATGGAAACAACCCAAATGTCCATCGACAGATGATTGGATTCGGAAGAGGTGGTATATATACACAATGGAATACTACTCAGCCATAAAAAAGAATGACATAATGCCATTTGCAGCAACATGGATGGAACTAGAGAATCTCATCCTGAGTGAAATGAGCCAGAAAGACAAAGACAAATACCATATGATATCACTTATAACTGGAATCTAATATCCAGCACAAATGAACATCTCCTCAGAAAAGAAAATCATGGACTTGGAGAAGAGACTTGTGGTTGCCTGATGGGAGGGGGAGGGAGTGGGAGGGATCGGGAGCTTGGGCTTATCAGACACAACTTAGAATAGATTTACAAGGAGATCCTGCTGAATAGCATTGAGAACTTTGTCTAGATACTCATGTTGCAACAGAAGAAAGGGTGGGGGAAAAAATGTAATTGTAATGTACACATGTAAGGATAACCTGACCCCCTTGCTGTACAGTGGGAAAATAAAAAAAATATTAAAAAAAAAACAATTAACAAAAAGATTCTAGAAAATGCTAAAATGTCTACTAGCAGTAAAATGGATAATTATTTTATTTTTTTGCCATACTCATGGAATATGAAAGTTCCTGGACCAGGGATCAAATATGAGCCACAGCTGTGACCTATGCTACAGCAATGCTGGATCCTTAACTCGGTAAGCCACAGAGAAAACTCTCAAGAATGGATAATTCTGATATATTTGTAAACTGAAAATATATGTTGATTTCTGTTTTCCAATGCGGTATTTAAGGTGAGTACATATTGCCACTCCATTCTAATAACAGGTAAAAAGCTAAAAAACATTAAACAAGAGCTCTTCTTATATTTCTTAGAGAAATAAGATCATCTGGCACACTGCTGTACCTCCCCCAATTAAAGTCAGATGTGTAAATACAGAGTAAGAATCACCACTTATTGCAGAAACCCACAAGCAAAAAACCCACAGGAATAGACATGAGATAGGAAAACCTGAAGTGTAAGATAAGAACTGCTGGAGGCTCAGTATGGATAAGTCTCAGAGATTAAAAACCCCAGAGGGATCCAGTCATAGGAGGCACCAATACTTTTCAAGAGTTTTACCTCAAGGATCTTGACAGGGTCCTCACATAAAATACATCAAAGAAAACCTCCTCTTGCTTCCACAAGAGGAAGAGAAAAGGTACATTTCAAAATATACCAGAGCATTGTTTTCTTAATGAGGTACAATCTGAAGAGAAACTATTTAACCAAAGCCTAAACCTGCTAAAGTTTTATTAAAGCCTACTTGAACGAGGGAAAGGAAAATTCCCAACTCTAGCCAGTTCTAACTTTCCACATGGAGGAAGGGAAATATCCAGTTCCAGCTGTCTCTAGCCAAATTGCCCCATTTAGGAGTGGTAGGAGGTAAATTAGAAAGACTGGTGAAATTCACAGTCGAGAGACACAGGCTTACTAAAAGACTGAGACCTAATCATAGGAGTGTAGAATGCTTTCTCTCCCCACACATCCTGCCGTCATAGTACTAGAGGATCATTTATAGCAGTTTCTTTTTCTCAGTACTTCGTGTCCAGCAACCAATAAAAACTTGAAAACTGTAAGAAAAGGCAAAAAATTTGAAGAAACAGAACAAGCATTGGAACTAGAATCAGATGTGGCAGGGTGTTGAAATTATCAGACATAAAATTTAAAACAACTAACGATAAACATGCTAACAATGTTCATGAATAAAGTATACAGAATGAAAGAATAGTCAATGTAAGCAGAGAGAAAGAAATTCTAAAAAAGAATTTTTAAAATGCCACAGGTAAAAAAACACTATAGTGGAAACGAAGAATGCCTTCAATGGGCTTATAAGCAGACTAGACACAGTTGAGGAATCTCAGAGCTTAAGGGTCTTATAAGAAACTTTCAAAACTGAAAAGCAAAAAGAAATAAGAATGAAAAAAAAAAAGAAATAATAACCAAGAACTAAGGGACGACTACAAAAGGTATATCACATATATAATGGCAATTCTATGTATCACATATATAATGGCAATTCCAGAAAGAGAAGAATAAGAGAAAAGAACCACAAAAATTATTGCAAAAAATAATGACAGAGAGTTTTCCCCCAATTAACATCAAAAACCAAAACAAAGACTGGGAATCTCAGTGAACATCAAGTAGAATGTCAAAGACATCACACCTAGGCATGTGTTCAAACCATAAGAAAAATCAAAGACAAAGAAAAAAAGTCCTAAAAGAAGCCAGAGTTTGGAGGGATTTAAGTATAGGGGAGGAAAGATAAGAACTTCTCCTCAAATATCGTGCAATCCCTGGCCTGGGAACTTACATATGCTGCAACCCATCCATAAAATTAGAAAGAAATGAAATATTTCAACTGTTGAGAGAGAAATAAAGAAAAAACAAACTAAAAAACCCAAACTAGAATTTTATACTCTTAATATTCTCCTTTAAAAGTGAAGGAGAAATAAAAACATTCTCAAAAAAACAAACATTGAAGGAAATTGTTATTAGCAGACCTGCATTGCAAAAAAATGTTTAAAACACACTATTATGAGAGAAGGAGAATAAAAGAAAGATCAAAAGGTAGGATCTCCTTAAAGAAAATATGAGCATCCAAAAAGAAATATATAAAGATAAAACAGAATTTAAAAAAAGTTGTTATTCTTAATTGACCTAACAGATAACAGTTTAATCAAAATAATACTAGCAATGATATATTTGATTATGAAAGCTTATATATATTATGTAATCCTTTACATATGCATTTTTGTTTATATATAATTAAAATGAATGACAGCAATGATACAAAGGATGTGATGGAGGTGTTAGAATTATTTTGTCATTATAATTTACTAACACTACCTGTGAAGTGATGTAATATAAAATTAAAGTGGATTTTGGTTAGTTATTGCAAACAACTGAAGAATTTAAAAAGTATAGTCTACATTCCAAGAGAAGAGAGACAATGAAATCAGATCAAGTGCTCAATTAAAAATCACCAATGTAGGCTCAGTGATAACAAAACTGAGAACTATCTATGAGGAGATGGGTTCAATTCTGGTCTTGCTCAATGGGTTAAGGATCTGGCATTGCCATGAGTTGTGATATAGTTCACAGATGTAGCTCAAATCTGGCACTGCTATAGCTGTGGTGAAGGCAGGAGGCTTCAGCTCCAATTGACCCCTAGCCTGGGAACTTCCATATGATTGTTTTGTGCAGCCCTAAAAAGAAAAATAAATAAATAAATAAAAATAAATAATCACAAATGTAAAAAACAAAAGACAAAAATAGTACCAAAGAACAAGGATAACAAATAAAAAACAATAACAAATATGTCAGATATTAATCCAACTAAATAAAATCATCGCTTTGGACATCAATGCTCTAAATATGCCAACTAAAAGACAGAGAATCTCAGAGTAGATAAAAAAAATACCCAACTATATACTGCCTAATAAGAAACTCACTTTAAACATAAAGTACATACATATTGGAGTTCCTATTGTGGCACAGTGGAAACAAATCTGACAAGTATCCATGAGGATGTGGGCTTGGTCCGTGGCCTTGCTCAGTGGGTCAGGGATTTGGCATTGCCATGAACTGTGGTGCAGGTCACAGACACAGCTTGGATAGTGCATTGCTGTGGCTGTGGTGTAGGCTGGCAGCTGCAACTCTGATTAGACCTCTAGCCTGGGAACCTCCATATGATATGGGTGTGGCCCTAAAGAGCAGAAAGAAAAATATATATATAATGAAAATAAAGATACAAATGCCAAAATTAATCAAAAGCAAGTGCAAGCTCTAATCATTTCAGAAAGAGTAGATTTTAAAGCAAAGAAATTTATCATGAATTAGGACGAGACATAATGACAAAAGGGCAAATTCTTAAAATCCTTAATATGTGTGCATCTAACAACAGAGAGTCAAATTTTGTGAGGTAAAAAGTAGTAGAATTTAAGGAGAAACTGATGAATTGACTATTATAGTTGGAGACCTCAATGCTATTCTACCAAAGTCCATTTCTTGAAGGCAGAAAATCAGCAAAAACATAGTTGAACACAGAAACACTGCCAATCAACTCAACATAATGTACATATATAAACTACTTCACCCAACAACAAAAGACACATTTATCCTAAGCTGACATGGAGTATTCACAAAGACAGACTACACACTCTGGCCATAAAACACAACAAATTTAAATGAACAGAAATCACATGATGCCTTCTTTCAGATTACAATCTGGTCTGAGACTAAGAATTGAACTAGAAATCAATAATAGAACCATAGGTGGAAATTGTCAAAACATATAGAAATTAAACAAGGTGTTTCTAAATAACTCATAAATCAAAGCAGAGATATCAAGCGAAATTTAAAAATGCTTTGAACTAAATGAACAGTCAAGCATACCCTATCAAAATGTCTTGAGTTCAGGAAAGCAGTGTTTAAATGGAAATCTATAGCACTGAAAGCATATAGTAGAATTGAGTAAGATCTGAAGTCAATAATCTAAGTTTCCATCTTAGGAAACTAGACAAAGAATAGCAAATTAAATCAAAGTAAGTAGAAGAAAAAATAAAAACAAAAGGAGTAGAAATCAGTGAGCTGAAAATAGAAAACTAATGAAAACAAAAGTGGGTTCTTTGAAAAGATCAATAAAATTGAAAACCTTTAACCAGACTAATTAGGAAAAACAAGAAAGGATACAAATTACTAATATCGGAACTGAAAGAGGGGACATCATTATGGATCTCAGAAACATTAAAAGAATAATTAGGGAATACTATGACCAACTCTATGTCCACAGGTTTGCTAATTTAGATGAAATGGTCCAATTTTGCTAAAGACACAATCTACCAAAACTCACAAGAGAAGAGATACACAAAGTAAACAAGTCTTTATCTATGAAATAAATTGAATAGATAATAATCTTTCAAAAAAAGAAAGCATTAGACCTAAAATTCAGAGGTGAATTCTACCAAACATTTAACGAAGAATTTTTACCAATTACCTATAGTCTCTTCTGTAAGATAGAAGAAAACATACTTTCTGACTCATTCTGATACCAGCGTCATCATAATACCAAAACCAGACAAACACATTACAAGAAAAGAAAACCACAAACCAATATCTAAGAACACTGATACAAAAATCCTTCACAAAATATAACATATAAGAATTATATATGATGACCAAGTTTGATTTATTCCACGAATGCAAGGCTAGTTGAACGTCCAAAAATTAATTTATTTATAAATACCATCAACAGGCTAAATAAGAAATATATGATAATATCAAGAGATGCAGAAAAAAATGTCTGACAGAATCAAACACACATTCATGATGAAAATTCTCAGTAAAAAGGGATTAGAGGGGAACTTATTTAACTTGATCAAAATATATATGAAAAACCTATGGCTAACATAATAAATAATGGTGAGAAACTAGAAGTTTTCCCTATAACATGAGCAACAAAGCAAAGATGTCCCCTTCCACCATTTCTTTTCAACATCATACTAAAGATACTAGTTAATCCATCAACAGAAGCAAAGGAAATAAAAGGTACAATAATTGAGATGGAAGAAATGAAAGTGTCTTTTTTTTCAGAGATGACATGATTATCAACGTTGAAAATCTGAAGGAGTTGACAAAACTCTTGGAACTAATAAACAATCACAGTAATATTGCAGGAAACAAAGTTAACATACACAAAAGGCAATTGACAGAACACTGTAAACAAGCAATGGAAAAAAATAAAAATCATTAAATAAAAAATAAACAAAAAAACCCCCCAAAAATCTATATATAGCCCCTATAACCTTAAAAAACTTAAATGTGAAATAGATCACAGACAGAGTTTCAGTGGTGGCTCAGTGGAAACTAGTCTGACTAGTATCCATAAGGATGCAGGTTTAATCCCTGGTCTTGCTTAGTGGGTTAAGGATTCGGTGCTTTCGTGAGCTGTGGTGTATGTCACAGAAGCAGCTGGATCTGGTGTTGTTGTGGCTGTGGCATAGACCAGCAGCTGCAGCTCCTATTTGACCCCTAGCCTGGGAACCTCCACATGCCATGGGTGTAGTCCTAAAAAGACAAAAAAAAAATAAAAATAAAAAAATGAAAAATAGATCACAGACCTAAATGTAAATTGTGAAACTCTAAAACTTCTAGAAGATAACTTAGAAGAAAATGAGATGACTCTGGTTTTGGACTACTTTTCGATACTACAATACTAAAAGTACAATCCATTGAAGAAATAATAAAATGGACTTCATTAAAATTATTTCTACTCTATGAAAGACCCTGTTAAGGGAATTAAAGGACAAGCAATTAACTGGGAGAAAATATTTGCAAGATATTTATATAGCTTAAAACTTAGAGGTGAAAAAAAAACCTTGAATAAAAATGAATCAAAGACCTTAACAGACATTTCCCCTAGAGATGAAATAAATATAGAAAACAGGCATATGAAAAGATAATCCACATCATATGACTTAAGGGAAATGGAAGGTGAAACAACGAGATACCTTCACACAACAGTGAGAATGGGGTAAACCAGAACATTAACAATACCGTATGCAGGCAAGGATGTGAAACAATAGGAAAACTCATTGATTACAGGTGGTAATACAAAACAGTAAAGCTACTTGGGAAGAAGTTTTCTGACTCCTACCAAACAAGACAATATCTTATCATACATTCCCTCAATCATATCCTTGTATTTACTCAGAGGAGTCAAAACTAATGTCCACACAAAAACTTTCATGTTTAAATATGGATGTTTATCAGCAGCTTTTTTTTTTTTTCATAACTGCCTAAACTTGGAAGCACCAAGATGTCTTTCAGTTAGCGAATGCATAAACAAACTGTAGGTCATCTAGAAAGTTGAATGTTTTTTAGCAATATTCAGAAATGAGCTATCAAGCCATAAAAACACATGGTGGAAACTTAAGTACATATGATTAAGGAAAAGAAGACTATTTGAAAAGGCTACATACTGTATGATTCCACCTGTATGACATTCTGGAAAGGCAAATATATGTAATCAGTGAAAAGCTGAGCAGTTGTCAGTATTTAAGGAGGAGAGAGGTGATAAAAAATTGAAATTATAATGAAGCAATCACAGTTCATGCATAAAAAATTGCAGTTGGACTGCCATTGAGGATCTGGTCTCAGTCTTGCCTCTACACCACTGAAAACTTGACCTTTCTTTGAACTGTGCCAGACTCAAGGATACCATGACTCCTATTAGGAACACCACCTGCCAAATGCAAACTTAGCATCTCCAGGTCTCCCTTTGTAACTATGTAACCATTTCAGACCCCAACTAAACCTTACTTAACAAGCACCTTGCTTCTTGCAAGTTCCAATTATAACTCTTGATAAATAACTCATGTACCTAACTATAATCTTGTGGTTTTGCCTTTATAAGCCTCCAACATTTGTGTTTGTGTTTTGGAAAACACAATCTAAGTGCTTATTCAACCTGTGGTTTCTTGAGCAACAGTCCTAGCAAACTTCAAATAACATCTTTTTATTTCAATCAGATCTCCATTTCTGAAATTTGGGTTAACAGAGGTATGAAGATAGGCAGGACACTGGGGCATGTTAGGTCAAACTGCTCCGTATGGTGTGATCATTGTGGTCACATGCCATTACACATTTCTCTAAACCTATAGAATTTACAACACCAGGAAGGAACCTTAATGTATACCATGTACCTTCGGAGATTATGATTTGTCAGTGTAGATTCACCAAATGTAATAATCGTAGCACGCTGGTGGAAGATGTTGATAATGAGGAAGGCCCTGCATGTGTGGAAACACAGGGTAAACGAGAAATCTCTGCACCTTCCTCTCAAATTTCTCTCTGTACCAAAAACTTGTCTAAAGTCTATTCAAATATATACATGTGCGTATATATGTATATACATATATGTATTTATGTCAATGAGAATTAACTATTCTTACAGGCATCAATATGGATCACAAACATGATACTAAGTGAAAAAAAAAAAGCCATATAAGTGGAAAAAAAGCCACATGAGCTTTAAAACCATGAACCTAATCAAATGATGATTAAAATAACAATATGGTAAAATTTGGGGTGGTTTTATATTCTGACAATACAAAGGATGCTTCTAGGGACCCTCTGTCAGTGCTCTATTTCTTTACATGAGAGAAGGTTTATTCACTTCATGAATATTTACCAATATATACACTTACACATTATGAACTTTTATAGGCATATTATAACCTGGTTAACATGATAAATGATTATCTTGTATTTTATATTTATTTCATTAGACTTGATGATGATGATGATGATGATTGTTTTGCTTTTCTTTTTTTTTAGGGCCACACCTACGGCATGTGGAAGTTCCCAGGCTAGGGATCAAATTGGAGTTGTAGCCACTGGCCTAAGTCACAGCCACAGCAACACCAGATCCAAGCCAGGTCTGCGACCTACACCTCAGCTCACTGCAACATTGGATCCATAATTCACTGAGTGAGGCCAGGGATCAAACCTGCATCCTCATGGGTACTAGTGAATTTTAAATGATGATTTTTTTTTAATTTTTTATTACTCAAATGAATTTATCACATCTGTAGGTTGTATAATGATCATAACAATCTAATTTCATAGGATTTCCATCCCACAGCCCAGGCACATCCCCCCACCCCCAAACTGTCTCCTCCAGAGACCATAAGTTTTTCAATGTCTGTGAGTCAGCATCTGTTCTGCAAAGAAGTTCAATCTGTCCTTTTTTCAGATTCCACATGTCAGTGAAAGCATTGGATGTTGGTGTCTCATTGTACGGCTGACTTCATTTAGCATGATAGTTTCTAGGTCCATCCATGTTGCAAAAAATGCTGGTATTTCATTCTTTTTAATGGATTAGTAATATTCCATTGTGTATATGTACCACCTCTTCTGGATCCCCTCCTCTGTCGATGGACATTTAGCTTGTTTCCATGTCTTGGCTATTGTAAATAGTGCAGCAATGAACATTGGAGTACATGTGTCTTTGCGAGTCGTGGTTTTCTCTGGATAGATGTCCAGGAGTGGGATTGCTGGATCAAATGATAGTTCTATGTTTAGTTTTCTGAGGAATCACCATACTGCTTTCCACAGTTGTTGCACCAATTTACAATCCCACCAACAGTGTACTAGGGTTCCTTTTTCTCCACACCTCTCCAGCACTTATTGTGTGTAGACTTTTGGATGATGGCCATTCTGGCTGGTGTAAGGTGGTACCTCAGACTGGTTTTGATTTGCATTTCTCTAATAATGAGTGATGAACATATTTTCATGTGTTTCTTGGCCATCTGTATGTCTTCTTTGGAGAACTGTCTGTTTAGATCTTCTGCCCATTTTTTGATAGGCTTGTTTGTTTTTTTGGTATGGAGCTGCAGAAGTTGCTTATAAATTTTGGAGATTAATCCCTTGTCAGTTGATTCACTTGCAAAGATTTTCTCCCATTATGTGGGTTGTCTTTTTGTGTTGTTTAGGGTTTCCTTTGCTGTGCAGAAACCTTGAAGTTTGAGTAGGTCCCATTTGTTTATTTTTGTTTTTGTTGTCAATACTCTGATAGGTGGATCTGAGAAGATGTTGCTGTCATTTATGTCAGAATGTTTGGCCTATGTTTTCCTCTAGGAGTTTGATAGTGTCTGGTCTTATCTCTAGGTCTTTAATCCATTTGGAGTTTATTTTTGTGTGTGGTGTTAGGGAGTGTTCTAATTTCATTCTTTTCCATGTGGCTATCCAGTTTTCCCAGCACCACTTATTGAACAAGCTGTCTTTTCTCCATTGTATATTCTTGCCTCCTTTGTCATAGATTAGTTGGCTGTAGGTGCGTGGGTTTAACTCTGGGCTTTCTATCTCCATTGCATATTCTTTCCTTCTTTGCCATAGATTAGTTGGCTGTAGGTGCATGGGTCTAATTCTGGGCTTTGTGCCAGAACCATGTGGTTTTGATGACTGTAGCTTTGTAGTATAGTCTGAAGTCTGGGAGCCTGATTCCTCCAGCTCCATTTTTCTTTTTCAGGATGTCTTTGGCTATTCTGGGTCTTTTGTGTTCCAAACTTTAAAATATTTTGTTTGAGTTCTGTGAAAAATGTCCTTGGTAATTTGATAGGGATTGCATTGAATCTATACCTTGCCTTAGATAGTATAGTCATTTGATAATATTAACTCTTACAATCCATGAGCATTGTATATCTTTCCATCTATTTGTGTCATCTTTGATTTCTTTCATCAGTGGCTTGTAGTTTTCAGAGTACAGGTCTTTTGTCTCTTTAGGTAGGTTTACTCCTAGGTATTTTATTCTTTTGGATGCGATGGGAAACAGGACTGCTTCCCTAATTTCCTTTTCTGCTCTTTCATTGTTAGTATATAGAAATGCCATTGATTTCTGTGTATTGATTTTGTATCCTGCGACTTTGCCAAATTCATGGATGAGCTCTAACAGTTTTCTGGTAGAGTCTTTAGAATTCTCTAGGTATAGTATCATGTCATCTGCAAATAGCAATAGTGTTACATCTTCCTTTCCAATTTGGATTCCTTTTATTTCTTTTACTTCTCTGATTGCTGTGGCTAGGACTTCCAGAACTATGTTGAAGAGTAGTGGTGAGAGCGGACATCCTTGTCTTGTTTAAATGATGATTTTATTTCAAGAGTATTTCTCTTTCTCCACCACTATCTTTTCTACTAGATTTTTTTTTACTCTCGAATTTTTAGAGGACCACTCATATTTGCTTTCTTTTCATAAATTCAGTACTCTCAAAATGCCAAATGAACCCATACAGCTGTATTGATAATGAGTAGTTGAGGGTTACTTATTATGTTTGGATCTTGACATTATAAAAAAAAAATTGTAGAATGTAAGGTAGAGAAAAGTAAGAGTATGTCTTCCTCAATTTTCTCATTTTATCCTGCAGTATATTTTAGACAATGGAAAAGTCTCTACACTAAAAAGGTCAAAATATGGTAGTTCTATTTTTAGTTATTTGAGGAACCTCCATACTCTTTTCCATAGTGGTGGTAACAATTCACATTCCTCCCAAGAGTGTAAGAGGGTTCCCTTTTCTCCTAACCCTCTCTAGCATTTATAGACATTTTGTTTGTAGATGTTCTGATGATGGCCATTCTGACATGTGTATAGTGGTACCTCATAGTAGTTTTGATTGCCATTTCTCTAATAATTAGAAATGCTGAGCATATGATCCAGCAATCCCACTCCTGAGCTTATATCTGGAGAAAAAGCATAATTTAAAAAGATACATGCAACCCAATGTTCACAGCAGCCATACTGACAATAGCAAAGACATGAAAGCAACCTAAATATCTGTCGACAGAGAAATGGATAAAGAAGATATGGTACATATATATAATGGAATAATATTCAGCCAGAAAAAGAATAAAATTATGTCATATGCAGCCACGTGGATAGACTTAGAGATTATCACATGAAGTGAAGTTAGCCAGTGAAAGACATCATATGATATCACTTTTATGTGGAATCTAAAAAAAGGATACAAATGAACTTATTGGCAGAACAGAAACTGACTCAAAACAAACTTATGGTTACTAAAGGGGACAGGTGGAGCAGAGAGGGATGGACTGGGGATTTGGGATTAGCATATGTACACTATGGTATATGGAATGATTGTCCAAAGGAGAATTGCTGAAGAGCACAGATAACTCTACACAATATTCTGTGATACTCTATGTGGGAAAAGAATCTGAAAGGGAATAAATGTGTCTATAACTGAATCACTTCGTTATATAGCAGAAACGATCACAACATTTTAAATCAACTATAGTTTAATAAAACTTTAAAAAATAAAAAAAAGAATTTTAAAAATATCAATATAATTTGCATTCTCTTTTTTTTTTTTTTTTTGCTTTTGCTTTTTAGGGCCGCACCCATGGCACATGGAGGTTCCTAAGCTAGGGGTTGAATCAAAGCTACAGCTTCTGGCCTACACCACAGCCAGAGCAATGCAGGATCCAAGCCATGTCTGTGAGCTACCCCACAGCTCACAGCAACACTGGATCCTTAACCCACTGAGCGAGGCCAGGGATTGAACCTGCAACCTCATGGTTCCTAGTCAGATTCACTTGCATTATGCCACAACGGGAATCCCTCATGGGTTTTTTAAATGGTGAAAATGCTGAAGAAAAGAATGTGATTAACTATTATGAATAAGGCTTACACATTTTTGGATGATGCTGAATTCAAAGGGAAAAAATCATTAAATAATAAGAATTAACGGAAAATATAGTCCGATTTAAAATAAGTTGAATCCTTTAAATGCCTGGCTATAGGGTATAAATAGGTCACAGAAATTACAAGTAGACTTGGAAATGCTGGATTAAATATCCCAATCTAGTAGATAAAAAAGAAAACTGGCTAAAAAATTAATAAAGAAATAGAAAATAAAAAGTAAAAATCATGTACCAAGGTTTTCTGGTCTCACCTATATTGAAAAAAAATCACCAAAATATCAATACAAGAATAATATGCAGAAGATAAAGAATCTCCAAGTAAAGACATAGCCAAATTTACTTATTTTTAAGAAGCATAATTTTGTGTTTTCAGAAATAAAGATTTTGAGAGTTAAATTTTCTTTTATATAAAAATTTCAAAACACAGGAAAATCTGTGATGACCTTATTTACTATATGTGTGTGTGTGTGTGTGTGTTTGTGTGTGTGTGTGTGTGTGTGAATGTATATGTGTATGTATGTATGTATTTTAACTTTGTAAAAGGGTTAGATAGTATTGATTCCCCAGTGGGCTGAACAATTTAAGCCAAATCGTCAAAGCTGACAATCAACCTTCTGGGAAGAAACAATCGATAACCCAGCTTCTACCTGCCAAACTGTAACTTCTATTAACATGATTCAGTTCACAGAAAGAAGTGGATAAGAATAAACACACTTCATTTAAGAATGCAGTTTTGTTTTGTTTACATCTAAGCTGACAGCAAGTGTGTAACTAAGATAATATGTTTAATTCCTTTTTATTTTCCATCACTGATGTACAATTTCTTAGGTTCTTCTCCCCTCCAGAAAAGAACACATTGAGTAGTGAGAAATTATCTTTTTTTTCCTAACAATCCATTTTTGAGCTCTGGTTTGCAAGTAAGATATGTGCCATGAAAAATTCTTAACCTGTAAAGAGGCTTTGAAAGGTATCAAATATTATATTTAAGGCACACAGACATCTATGTGTTATATTTAAAGATATTTGAAATGAATTATTGGAGCTTAAATAGATATGTAAATAAACGTATTTATATTCTGCCTTAAATATCATGATATGTGATTTTTACTGGCATATCCTTAGAAGTTACTCCTTTGTTTGTATTAGTCTTGCAGAAATATTTCCTTAAGTATTGTTGTATATGTCTAATATGAGTTTTAAGAAACTATTATTAATCTTTTTATCTCTCCCACATGAATATTCTTATAAACTTCAAAGGAAGCCATTTTATACATGGAAGAGATAAGTAACTATATGGTAGGAGTGGAAATGAGTCCCTCAGTACTCAGATAAATGGTAACTTGTGAAGTTAATTCTGAAGCACAATAACTAGTTTATCCAGTCATGCTATATCAAATAGAAGAAAGAAGAAATCTGTTACATATATCTTTTCTTCCTAGCTACAATTGCTGTATCTGCTAGAGAATGCCATTAGAGCACCATATAGAGGATTTATTCAACAATAGTACTAACCCCTATGGAATTTTAATAACAATATTCTATTTAATCTCTGTTGGCAGGGAGCCTTCTTATTCAGGCTTTAAGTCCTTTCAAACTGACCCTTTTTAGTTCATCCATATTTATGCAAAACAGAACAAAGCAATAATCAGTTGAGTACCTACTCCGTAGCAGGACAGCACATAGCACATAAAAGGGTCCTAAAGTAACATTAGCTGAACACTAAATGAATGAACAAATGAATGAATAAAGAGAAAGCTTTTTTACTTTTGGAGTGCTATCGGCAATGCAAAGATCAATCAGTCAGAAATCTAACCTGCAGAGGTTAAGGTCTGGCAGGTTGGATGTGATAAATATAGATTTGCTATAGATAGAAACCTTAGAGAAGAGAAAGCTCACTTCTAGCTCTGGGGTTCAAAGAAGACTTCATGGATGATATGGAATTTAAGATTAGCTTTGCTGTTGACAAGATACAGACTGTGTGGTGAGAGAATAAATAAAATCCTGAGCTATGAGAAGACCCATGAGCAAAACCAGGGAAGTCAGAAGGATAGGAAAGAAACTCCAGATAAATTATTCAGGTGGCCAGCACACAGGTTGACCATTAGAATCAAGAGTAATAAAATAGAGGTAAATATTTATCTACAGATACGTAAGACTATATATTACACATTAAACTAAAGGGGTCAAATTTTATTTTATAGTTGACTGAGAACCACTAAAATATAAGGGCTGGGGAGACAGAGAGCTTCACAGAATACACTTCCACTGTTATAAAACTTACATTTTAAGTAAGGGGTACTTTCACACTTGTAACATCTAATTGTGAAATTGGAATATTTTAAAAAGCAATTTCTAATTTGCTTCCATTTTCCATCAAGAGGCAAGATGAAAAATAGAACTAAAAACTATAAGTCAGGAGATAAGAACTCTAGTCTCAGTTCTGGGTCATTGAATAAATCTCTCTGGACCCAAATATAAATCTTTATAAATTAGGGGGTTAAGCACATGATCATCAAAATTTTTTCAATACTAACATATTCAATTTCCAAAATGCTATCATATTCTCAGTCTGTTGTCTGAAAACATCTTGCTTGGACTCTGACATTTGTCAAAAGTAAATGTAGAGATTCCGGGACAAAATCATGAAATATGACAAGTTTACCTGCAAACCTTATGCTCCTTATTTTTGCATTCTATTCAATTTGTATTGATGGAGTTTTGTTACACAATGAATCATATATCTCTACTTAGAATCAAACAATGTAAATGCTACATTTAGCATTGAATGGGTCAAATTTTATAACATTTTTTAAAATAAAAAATTATACAGCTATATACACATAAATAATTGTTTTCTCTTCACATGCATTCATTTATGCAAATATAATTTTGTTTATGGTATTGTAAAAAATTTATAAAGGGACTGTTTTTCACTATAGCTCTAAAGCTTTTTTTATTGACAAAAAACTAAACTAAATTAGTAAACACACACACACAGCTGACCCTTGAGAAAGACAGGTTTGAACAATACAGGTCCAACCACATACAAATTCATTTTCAATCAATATATTAAAAAAAATTTTTGGAAATTTTTGACAATAGGAAAAAACAAACAAAATGCACAGTCTAGATATAAGAAAAAATGAGAAAAATTTAGGTATGTCATAAATTCATTAAATAAATGTAAATATTAGCCTATCCTTAAATAGGTATAAGATGAGCTATGTTTAATATAAAATTAATAATGTGTTAGTTTTCTTACTTTTTCATAACTTTGATTTCAAATACTTACATTATCACATAGCATGCCTCTCTCTCTTGTAATTGAAGAAAATGCCAATCAGCCTATCATCATAAGCAAGGGGTTTAAAAATGTAATAATGTTTCCAATACTATTTTGAATATGACTGTAACACTGTATGCCATAACCACTTTACATATATTCATTGATGTATAGGCTAAGCTACCATGAAGCAATATTATTGATAACAATAGGCTACCATAAAGCAATCATATTGCTGCTTGTTCACCATTAATGCATGAATTTTTATACATGCCAATGAATTTAAATTTCTTTTCCACTTTAACTTTTATTTTTTGATGTCTAGTATTAATAATTTACATAAAATTTAGTGCTTTGTATCATATAACATCATATTGAAATAGGTAATGAGACAAAATAAACTTACAATATCAATGAATATAGCACAAAACTATGAATGTATTTTCTCTTCCTTATGGTTCTATTAGTATTTTCTTTTTTCTGGCTTACTCTATTATTTTTCTGGCTTACTTTATTTGTAAAATATATAATACATAAACTTCACTGTTTATGTTATTGAGTCAACAGTAGACTATTAAGACAAGTTCTGGAGGATCAGAAGCTATAAGTAGATCTTTGGCTGCATGGGAGTCTATGTCCCTCACCCACCTTGTTCAAGGGTTAACTAAATTATGTTTAACAATAAAAAATACTTTTCTTAAGAAGCTTTCCCTGATTAGAAGTGATAAACTGAAAATATCTGGGAAATGGTCTTACTCATTGCTTACTTTCAAGAAATTGGGAATGTTTTTAATTGCCCTTACTGTCTGTCTACTTTGTACTATTTGGTTTTGAATTTCTCATATCAAGTTAGAGAATCCTTTGAAATCAGTTTGTAGGCAAAAGAGCTCTTAGGGAGATACTTCATTTCCTGCATTTCAGCAAGCCTACACATTAGTTTGTAGAACTGCTTCTTGATGTGGAAGAACATTCATGACCCAAATCTTAACGGCAGTTCACCTAAAAACTGTCATTACTCTACAGTTCTCTTGTATGCCTAGTACTTATTCATAAGCATCTTTATTATTGAAGAGTTTTAGAGAATCATGAATGTCCTTTGCTTCACTTAACCATCTTGAGTGAGAAGTTGTCAAATGATGCTGGATGTTTAAATTTCATTAAGAAACTTCATATATTACATTTTATCCTATTTTTCCTTTTCCTAACACAATGAATAAAAAAAAGTCCTCTGACTGCAGACCTCATTGAAAGTTGCAGCAACTTCATGTTATCTCCTTCTAAAGCCAACTCATGGACAGACACTGAACAAATATCTTCCTTTCAGGCCCTCTGCTTTGAAAATTGCAAAATGGGCATAATGAGCACTACTTGCCTCCAAGGTGTGACCTGTGGGACTAACTAATTCATTATAATTCATAAACCTCACCATATAACACAGCATATAACACAAAACATACCATAAATGCAAAATATTATTATTAAATATTCAGGGTGAGCTTTTTTTTATGAATTTATTATCATGCTTCTCAAATGAATGCTAATAATGTAAATTCTGTGGGAAACAATTTCAATTATTCATGGGAATAACATCTATAATGTGTTGTCGACAGAGATGCCGGGTAACGTTTTTTCACCTATTCAGTGTGATGGTTTCTGACAAAACCTCCTTCTCCGGTTAATGTGAAATGAGATGCTTTAGGCAGCTATTTCTTTTACAACTCTTCATCTGATATACACCATTATAGGGAAATTTCTGCTATCTGTGTCAACTTCCTTGTCTTCAGGGAGGACAATTCACCTGCCACAAACCTTCATATCCTCAAATGAATGGGAAAGGCTAGGAGGCAAGAGGGCTGTGCAGAGAAGGAAAAGGAAAATGACATAAATCAAGAAAGATAAATCAAACATATCCTAACAGAGCTGAACACAGAAACCCATACCAAAGAAATGAAATATACACTAAATTGGCAATTTATTACTTTGGGAAAGAACCTTCTGTATTCAGAATGAGTTAAAACTCAGAATGAAAAACTAGCATTAGGAAGATGTCATATTTTTTACATAAAAATGAATGTTATGAATAATCAAAACAGAGGAAATGATAAAAATAAATGAGTAAATATTCATATAAATACAAAATATCTTTACTGAGAAAACTGTGAAATTCTCCATAATTGTTGTTGATTATATGTATGAAAACTTTGATTATACTAGAGGCACACTTTTGGCAAATATATTTCACTGGGCACAGAGGTTCATATCTAAGAGTGATCCCAAGTTTCTACTGTGATTTACTTGGAAGGTCAAGAGTAGGACAGTCAGTCCTTCTTTGATGAAAGACTCAAGAAGTCGAATACACTGGCTGCTCAAAGTATTTCCTTAAGGTCCAGCATTAGGAAGACACTTTTAACTGAATTTCAACTTTCATACCATTCCTTTGAGTAAACACAGAGGAATTTCCCCCAAAGTCCACTGTTCTTTCACATGTTACTATTGAGAGCCACTGAAAAGATAGTAAATACCCAGACTGATTCAGTTATTTCACTTAGAATTCTTGGGAAAAAAATTTATGTAACAAGCTGTTGATAGTAAGGTAATTTATCATGGTAAATTTGGAAAATATTAAGGGTTCAGTAACAGCTAATGAGGATATTACGTAACTATAAATTCAGTAACTATGAGACCATGAAGAACTATTGAAAGTATTTAAAAATTTTGGAAATAATAACATATACGTGTACACATCTGCTTTTTAGTTATAATTATATACACTCAAGTATATCAGAAAAAAGAAAACTAGATTATGTTTAGAAATAAGTAAAATTATGAATAAATTTCACCTTCTGTGATGTTTTACTTTTAATTCTCATGTTTCACACAGAAGAAAATTAAGGCAGTGAGAACCTACTTAACTCATTAGTACACTGGGGTAATAAATTTTATTTTTTAAGATAGATGTCTTCGATTGCAGAGTAGGAAAAGAAGAAAAGCTAACGAAATATTGAGCACCTACTGTGGGCCAGATACAAAAGTGATTTAAACTTATATCTCATTTAACTTTCATAACAAGCTTCAAAGCTAATTGTTTGTCTTTTCGCTTATATGTAAGGAACTTAATACTAAAATGTCCTAATTAATGTTAGACCTTAAACAATACTAAAACTTAATACTAAAAGGCCCTAAATAATCTTTAATGGATTCATTCTAACCCTTTCAGGGAAATAGGCCTTTTAGGGCCTAGAAGAGTTAGAATGAATCCACTAAAGATCATCCTCTTTGAACTAACTACAGCAACACCAACAAAATCTTAAGTGCAGTGGAACCATTAAATCCCCTTCTGGACCTCTCTGGATATAGGAACCATCACTTTTCTTGAGTAAAGGAGATAAATGGAAAAAAAAAATTGAAGAGGAATGCAACATTGAGTATGCTGTATATAAGCCAAAAGGCTCTCTGATGAGGTGACACATGTGAGAGTCAGACAAACTAGTGTCACCTGCCTATACTGGTCATGTCTGAGACATCCGCTCACCAGGCTGGTGTGATCTCCAGACGTGGCATTTTCTGGAGACATGGGAGTAAAGGGATCCTGGTACCTAGGGATGGATTTCTTGAGCTATGGTAAATAGGTACTGCTTTGATCTTGCCACCAATCAAAGTTAGACTTCAAGGCTCTATCAACTCAGAGGTCTTTGAATGTTTCTTTATCTCATTGCTTCTTCAAGTTGCCCTTCAAGCAGCACTGTGAAGTAAGGATGGATGAATGAAAATGTGTCAATAACACCAAAAAAACCAGCATAATTACATGGATATACATATGGAGATTAACATGGTCTTAAAAAGAAAAAAAAAAACATAGATGCAATTAATGGCTAAAATTAAATAGTGTTTTTAATTCAACTAATCAAGTCCTTATTTATGTTTCTATTTTAAAGAAAAAAAAAATAGGAGTTCCGCAGCAGAAACAAATCCAACTAGAAACCATGAGGTTGCAAGTGTGATCTCTGGCCTTGCTCAGTGGGTTAGGGATCCGGCGTTGCGGTGAGCTGTGGTATAGGTCACATTCACGGCTCAGATCCCTCGTTGCTGTGGCCCTGGCGTAGGCCAGCAACAACAGCTCTGATGAGTTGTGAGTTCGATCCCTGGCTTTGCTCAGTGGGTTAAGGATCTGGCATTGCTGTGAGCTGTGGTGTAGGTCGCAGACACAGCTTGGATCCTGCATTGCTGAGGCTCTGGTGTAGGCTGGCGGCTACTGCTCCGACTCGACCCCTAGCCTGGGAACCTCCATACGCTGGAGGTGCAGCCCTGAAAAGATAAAAGACAAAAAAAAAAAAAAAGTACATATAGTGTGTATATATGTACACACACACACACACAGAGTATATATATACATACACACACATATGTATGTATGACTGGGTCACTTTGCTGTACAGCAGAAATTGACAGAACATTGTAAATGTTCTCTAATAGAAAAAACGAAAATCTTAAAAAAAGTTTTTCTCTTAGAGGATAGTCAGTTAAACCTTGCAAATACTTTATATCTTAATTTTGAGTATCCTAATAGGTTGCCAAATTTTGTATCAATAAAGACAATTTTTTTAAAAAAATTATGAAATTCATATACTACATGAAATCTTTCAGATGATAGTGAAATAGGACATCTTAATTAATATGTATTTTTAACTGGACAAGAGGAGACTTAATCATGAACATTCATGTTCACATCTTGTACAACCTAGGTAGATTCTAGCCAAGATGCATACACATACAGGTAATACGGCTTTGAGCTATTGTTGAGGAAAAAAAAACTACGTAGCTATAAACATTCTAGTTTAGCTTCCTAACAGATTGTTCTTAAACATCACCAACTTTCTTCACTGTCTAAACCTTGGTATGATTTCATGGACATCTGTATAGATTACTTCAGGGAAAGTGTGATTTGAATATTTCTAACCTGCTTTTCTTTGTTGGTTTAGTTTAGTCTACTCTAAGATTTACCCGAGTTGATTTTTTCATTGTATAGAAAATGCTAGTCACTTTTGTTGAATAGGTTATTTGAGGCAAAAACAAAATTCAAAATTAATTTGAAATTAAATTTAACAAATTAAAAAGGAGAGGAGAAACTAGCTTGTGATGAGAAGAAAACTGCTCATTGCAATAAAATTTAAACATTTGTGCAAAAGACATATTAATGAAGTCAAATTAGTTCAAAAGTCTTTTTGTTTTGGTCACACTCATGGCATGTGGAGGTTCCAGGCCCAGGGATCAAACTCCTACCACAGCAGCGACCCAAGCTGCTACAATGACAATGTAAAATCCTTAACCTTCTGTACCACAGAAGAACTTCCCAAAAGACTTTTTAAAAAAATGCTGTATGTTTCAAATTATTGATGATGTTATAAGGATTGTATCTACCTGAATTCATCATATATGTTATTTTAGTACAATTTAAATTTCTCTCTCTCTCTCTTTTTATTTTATTTATTTTTTATTTTTAGGTTCTCACCAGGGGCATAGGGAAGTTCCCAGGCTAGGAAGTTCCCAGCTATGCCGCAGACACAGCAAAGCAGTAGCCTAACTGCCTCTGCAGCCTACACCACAGCTCATGGCAACACTGGATCCCCGACCTATTGAGCAAGGCCATGGGTCAAACCTGCATTCTTTTGGATTCTAATCAGATTCGTTTCTGCTGTGCCATGAAGAGAACTCCACAAATTTAAATTCCTAGGCTCAATATATTTATTCTTGATATTTAAAAAGCAGGCCTGAGTTGAAATTTTCTATGAATGATTTCTTTCTTTGGGTTTTTAGAGTATGGAAAAAAATATATCTACTGATTAACAAAAAAAGAGTTGTGTCATTGGGGAGTTAGAGAATGGTGGCTCAGCATTACTTCTCAGAAAGAATATTACGGGAGTTGCAACTATCTGAGTATAGAGTTTAGCTAATCATATATATGTTGCATGTGTGGGGATGTATACATCTATCTATCTATCTATCTATCTATCTATCTATCTATCTATCCATCCATCCATCCATCCCATTGACTGAAAAAACAATCATTCTATCATTTATCAAAAATGCCAGACTGCTTTTCCTAAGAGTGATTTGTATCTCTTCAGAGTGCACCAGAACATGGTAAGCCACACTAAGGCAGTTAAGGACTCTGTAAAGCTAACAACCTTTTCATGGCCTGTTTTTGTTTTGCTTTTTAAACAACTGTAAGTCTCAGTTCTTCCTTCTTTCTCACTTATGTCTTTTTGTCCTCTAAGACATAGGTGAGTTAAAACCAAGGCGATTATATAGTCTACTTTCAACTTGGGACAAGGACACATTTGAGAGTGAAAGGAGGCACACTTAATAACACAATAGGGCAAATGGCATAAACGAGGAGAGTCCCCAAAAAGGAAGATCTATGGTCACTTTGCCAAAGATTAAAATCCAAATGCATCCTACCAACAAACAATTTACTTTTATTTACCAATCTTATGACTTCTTTGTATGTTTATGGCAGTTCCCAATTTGAAAGATTAGCTGACTTTATGTTTACTTCAGGACAGCAGGCCAATATGGCCCTGAGATTTATAAGTGTTGGCTCTGAGCTCACAGGTGTCCTGTTTGGTAGTAATAAGAAATATTTATGACCTTTTCTGTCAAATGTGGCAAGTTATTACCTGTAAATTGCCAGATGCATTGTTAAAGTTTCCAGATGGATCAGTGTACAGATGCTGTTACCATAATTTCATGGTGTGTGCTGTCCCATCTTTCTTGAGAAATATTCTCTTCCAGGTGGCAATTTCTTTCCTCAATCCCAAATTACTGTAACATTTCAAGTAAGCCATTGAATAGTTTATAATAAAAGTACCACTGAGGTACTAAAAAGACTAAGTGAAGAAAATGTCCTCCATACCTTTGCCATTGGATCCATTTTTGCCCTAAGACTAAATGAGCTGGAACAAAAGTTGCTGTTAAAAGCTTGTCTTGTCCTAGGAATTCTCACCACAATGAGGCAATGCAAAAAATTGGACTCTGAAGTTGAATGCTATAACTCTGGATAGTTGCTTCTCAGTTTTATAGTCACAGCTTAAGTAGCATCTCCTTAGAGATTCCTATCCTAAGCAAACTCTCTGATGTGGTTTCTCTCATTTAAGCTCACAAAATGGACATCACCATTTAATTTCAAATATAAAATTCTTCATAGTTCTTTATCATTTATTTAATTGTACATAATTTCATAAAATATTTTAGACCCAGTGAAGCTGAAGAATGGGGATTAGAGGCTAGAATCTTATTTGTTTAATTCATAAAATGTAGTAGAGGTTCAATATGTGTGAAGCAAATAACTAAATGTTTGCATGACTAAGTGAATGTACTGCTTTCGAAAAATAGAGGGACTTGCTTATGTGAAGAGACATTTTCCTTTCTAATATGATGGTACTGTCGTGAGAACTTTATACAGGTATTGTTTCACCTTTGATCCCATCTTTTTCCTTTCATTTTCATTAAATGTATTACTCAGATAATATTATTTCTGCAAGATAGGGCTTTCAGAGATGCAACCAGGCAACCTCTCAAATATTCAGTGACTGTAGAAGCCAAACATCAGAATGGCAGCCATGCCTATGATTCACATGGAAGTGAATCTTCTGCTCCTACAGACCCAGGCTCCTGATCAGAGAAGACAGCACAAGAATGTCACACAGCTGAAAAAGAAATTCACATGTAGGTTTGCCAGTGACCTTCACTGTGAAGTGATAATAAAATACCAAATAGGGAAGATAGGGAAAACTCAAGAAATGGATGACTTGGTTTAAATGAGAGAATAACCAGGACAAGTCAATTGATGATGACAGAAACATATGAAAAGCAATGACAATCTGCTGCTGAGAAGCTGACAAAATAATCTCTTTAGCAAAACTTCCAAAGATACATGGAACTTATCTTGAAGCCTGGTTATCTTGCATCTCTTGCTTTCTCAGAGGCTCAGGTGTTTGTCCTTCACTAATTTTCTTGGAGGCCTGAGCTATGCAGTTGGTTCTGCCATGCTCTTATAAACTTTCTATCGTTAAATAAACTGAATGGGTCTGCTCTTCATAAAGAGAAGAGCAATGTATAATCTCAAGTAATAAAAAAAATCCTCTTCACAGATTATATTTGATTTAAAAGAATTATTTCTGTAGCTTGCATGAACAAAATGACCTGTTATACATTATGGAAAATCACCACATTTTAAACAAAGCTTTGGTATATTATTGTCAGGGCACCTGGAAAGTTACTACCCAATCCTGATTTCATGTTGTGCAAGCAGGAAGGTGAGATGTCACTTCTCAGATTCAGCCAATGAATCAAGGACAGCAGGTCCCATTGTCCCTTTATCTCTTGTTCCACTGTATCCCTGCTCTTTCCCTCCTCTTCTATTACTTGTTATTGCTCTTCTTTTCTTCCTTCTTCTCTTCTCCTTTCTCTCAAGCTTTCTGAAGCCAGATTATCAAAGTGCTGTTATTGTTTCCACAGTCAATAGTGTAAGTGATCAGTATTATTGTATTATGAATCTTAGGCTGCTATTTGAATCAATACTTAACCTAGAAAATTATCATGTAAACAAAAAGTTACATTCAACATTTGTTATAGGACATTTGGGAGTTCCCATCATGGCACAGTGGAAACGAATCTGACTAGGAACCATGTGAGGTTGCGGGTTCAATCCCTGGCCTCACTCAATGGGTTAAGGATCTGGTGTTGTCATGAGCCTTGGTGTAGGTTGCAACGCAGCTCAGTCTGGCGTTGCTGTGTAGCTCTGATTCAGCCCCTCGCCTGGGAACCTCCATATGCCACAGGTATAGCCCTAAAAAGGCACAAGACAAACAAACAAACAAACAAAAAAAAAACATTTGTTATAGGACATTTAATATGCAGAAAATTGACTGCATATAATGGGTATGTGTGTGTTTCATGTATGTCCTTATGCATATTGTCAACAACTAGTTACTGTCTGAGAAACAAAAACCAAGCAGGGGGCATAACTCTCCCAGACCTCAAGCAATATTACAAAGCTACAGTCCTCAAGACAGTGTGGTACCAGTACCAAAACAGAGAGGCCAATGGGACCTAAATACAGAATGCAGAAATAAACCCAGACACCTATGGTCAATTAATCTTTGACAAAGTAGGCAAGAATATAAAATGGGAAAAAGACAGTCTTTTCAAAAGAATTGCTGGGAAACCTGGATAGCCACATGTAAATCAATGAAACTAGAACACATCCTCACACCATGCATGAAAATCAACTCAAAATGGCCAAAAGACTTAAAAATAAGACAATACTCCATCAAACTCCTGGAAGAGAACATAGGCAAAACATTCTCTCACATCAACCTTACAAATGTTTTCTCAGGTCAGTCTCCCAAAGCAACAGAAATAAAAGCTAAAATAAACCAATGGGAACTCATCAAACTGAGAAGTTTTGCACAGCAAAGGAAACTGAAAAGAAAACAAAAAGACAACTTACAGAATGGGAGAAAACAGTTTCAAATGATGCAAATGACAAGGGCTTAATCTCTAAAACATACAAATAATTTATACAACTCAACAGCAAAAAAGCCAACAACCCAACGGAAAAATGGGTAAAAGACCTGAATAGACATTTCTCCAAGGAAGATGTACAGATGCCAACAAGAACATGAAAAAATGCTCAATATCCCTGATTATTAGAGAAATGCAAATCAAAACTACCACGAGACATCTCCTCACACCAGTCAGAATGGCCATCATTAATAAGTCCACAAATAACAAATGCTGGAAGGGTGTGGACAAAAGGGAACCCTCCTGCACTGTTGATAGGAATGTAAGCTGGTACAGCCACTATGGAGAACAGTATGGAGGTACCTTATAAATCTCTACATAGAACTACCATATGAGCCAACAGTCCCTTCTTGGGCATATATCCAGACAAAACTTTCCTTAAAAAGACACATGCACCCGCATGTTCACTGCAGCTATATTGACAATAGCCAAGACATGGAAACAACATACATGTCCACTGACAGATTATTAGATTAGGAAAATGAGTATATATACACAGTGGAATACTATTCAGCCATAAAAAAGAGTTAAAAAATGCCATTTGCAGCAACATCGATGGAACTAGAGACTCTCCTCCTGAGTGAAGTAAGTCAGAAAGAGAAAGACAAATACCATATGATACTGCTTATATTTGAAATCTAATATACAGCACAAATGAACCTTTCCACAGAAGAAAATCATGGACTTGGAGAATAGACTTGTGGTTGCATGGAGGAGGGGAAGGGAGTGGGATGGATTGGGAGTTTAGGCTTATCAGATGCAAACTATTGCTTTTGGAATGGATTAGCAATGAGATCCTGCTGTGTAGCACTGAGAATTATGTCTAGATACTTACAATGGAGCATGACAATTAGAGAAAAAAGTATGTATTCATATATGTATAACTGGGTCCCCATGCTGTACAGTGGAAAACAATTGTATTGGGAAAATAACAATTAAAAAATAATAAATGTAAAAAAAATAAAAAATAACTAATTACTGGATGTAAATCACAAAGGTAATTAAATGAATTAATAATTATTTTTTATAAGTATACCTTAGATATTTGATATGTCTGAAACTGTTTAATGCAATAAAATTATTTGCAAGGAAAATTACCATGTGTATGATTTATAAACATGTATAAGAATTTGTAAAGAGGAATACTTCAAAGACATAGCTAGATACTGTATTTATGTATTTTGCCACCCATTATAATGACAGGGTTGCAATTAATTCTACCACAAATAAGACTGCAAGCACACCTTGCAAATATATCTCTTAATGGCAAATAACATTAATTAATTTTGAGTCACATTAGTATGTAACTTAAAACTCAGTCTAGAACTTTATTTTTATGTAATTAAAATGAATTAATTCATAAAGATTCATTTAAGGAGTTCCTGTTGTGGCCCAAGGGAAACGAATCCCACTAGGAACAATGAGGTATGGGTTTGATCCCTGGCCTTGCTCAGTGGGTTAAGGATCCAGCATTGCCATGAGCTATATGGTGTAGGTCACAGACACGGCTTGGATCTGGCTGGGAACCTCTATATGCCACAGGTGTGGCCCTGAAAGGCAAAAAAAAAAAAAAAAAAGTTATTGAAAATTTTATAGAAAAATGACCCTCTTAAAGCTTTTATCTTCAGGTTAATTACAAATGGTTTGTTTCATTTCTGGGTTAACTACTGAAACTTAGAATTCATAAAAAGACATACTGGAAAAAATATTTTTGTTGTCTATGACCTTCTAAATCCATGGCAATATCGTGAAATGTCTATCTGCATACATGGGATGAACAATTAAAATCACTGCTCTAATGGCATTGTTATCAAATTAAATGGAAACTAAATTCTCCCTCCTTATTTCCTTGGTGAAAAGATATCCGCTAAATTTTATTGTTTGTAGCACAAGCCATTTGTCAGAAACTTTCTAAGTTTCATTTTTCTGCTAGCACTTTGCTGACTAAACCAATCATTTGCAGTTGAGGTAGTCTCCATTCCATTTAAGCATTTAATTTCAAAGGATGGATTGGACTGTGCTGTGCAGGAAACATTGTGCCCCTGGGTGTGCCATTCAGTTATGCTAACAAAAACTTGTGATTCTGTGTTCCTTCAAAATCAAACTTGTTAGCTCCTCTTAAAGCCACATCTGTATATCCCATTTTAGCACCTACAAGCTCTGTCCATCTGTGAATCTGTGCTAGGATAGTGTGATAAGTGACCATAGCTGTCTGCCTCTGGGTCCTTTCAGGGTAGCACACACTCATCTATCTACTCCTTTATCACCCCCATCTCCCCAAAAGCAGTCCTATAAGAAAATGGATGGATTTTTTAAAACACACAAATCATGTATCACTCACTGCTTTAAATCCTCCAAAAACTTCTCATTAAAATTAGAATAAAATACTAAGTCTTTTTATGGCATAAAATACCCCATGCGTCCTACCCATCCTTGTATCTGGCTTCATGGCCTACCAATACTCTTCATGTTCATTCAACAAACACCAGCCACAATAGCGGTTCCTTGAACTTAACTGAGCAATGTGCTGGATTAGAATATCTAGTATTTTTTATTCCTTCTACCTGGTGGGTGACTCCAGATCTTTGCTGGCTTCTTATTACTCAGATCTTGGTTCAAATGTTGCTTTCTCAGGATCTCCTTTACATTCCTTAGTTGAACCTCAATTGTGTCACTCTATTTTATTATTTCATTTAATATTGCTATCTCCAATTGTCTATATTGCTATCTCCAATTGTCTTACGTATTTTTTGTTCATTTGTGTATTGATTTCTACATTCCCTAAAAGAATATATGGTCAATAAGGGCAAAAACTGAATAGTGTTTAATAAATGAATGAATACAAAAATGAGCTCTTTCTCTCATTCTAGGTCTCTCTCTTTTTTTTTTTTTTCTTTTTGGGGCAGCACCTGCAGCATATGGAAGTTCCCAGGCTAGGGGTGAAATCAGAGCTGGAGTTGCTGGCCTACGCCACAGTCATGGCAATGCGGGATCCTAGCCACATCTGCGACCTACACCTCAGCTCTTGGCAACACCAGATCCTTAATCCACTGTGCAAGGCCAGGAATTGAACCCGCATCCTCATGGATATTACTTGGGTTTGTAACCCACTGAGCCACAATGAGAACTCGCAGTTTTTAATAATTTTTGTTACTTCTTGCTTTTACCTCTTATATTATCATTAGTTCTTCAGATTCCTTTTGGGCAACCTGATTTGGTCTTGCCATCTGGGTGTATGACTTTGATACTTCTCTAGTCTATAACGTCTGCTCAGTGCATCCCAGTTAAGTGTAACCAAATCCTTGGGCTATGGTTTCCTTAGTGGCCTGGCAAACTAGAGAACTATCCTATTCTTCCAAAGTCCCCATCTCAGTGAGTTGGGAAAATTTATCTCTTTGTAATCATTTTTAATTTGATCCAAATCAAATTTATCGAGATTAGGTTAAATCAAGGTCAATTTTTTTTTTTTCCCACATGGGAAATATACAGTTATAAAGACTCTACTGGAGCCAGCTTGCAAGAACCAGTTGTTAAATATTCAGGAATTTTGAGAGCCATTTGTTAAAACTGACATGGAAGAAGTATTCACACTATAAAAAAATTGGCAAATTTGACACATAAGAGATTTTTTTCCCCTCAGAGATACAGTTTATCATCCTATCATCAAATATATTATGCTTTTAAAAAGAAAACTATCTCTAGGAGATTTTTGCATTGGTGTGAGGGATATTCACTTTTTTCCTTATGAAGCAGATAATAAGACTTCTGTTTGTTGAATACGTGTAAAGATCATTACCTAAAATGTAATCTGTCATCCATATAAAGTTCAGAATACTTACAGGAATCATTCTTAAAAATCCACCTAAATATTCTTGTACTGGTGAGGTATAGTAGGAGAGCAAGGAAAGTCCCACTTTTATGTCAATCATACGAGACTGACACTGCTGCACTCTGACATGAAGGATTGGAGCAGAAGAATAGTCATCATAAAGTGACTTTAGCCATTAAATCTGGGAGCTCAAAGTAATGGGATGAGCAGTAATCTGTTCATCTTACATGATAATCAGCCACTTGGGGTTTTAACAAACCTGAGTTTTTGTTTAACCCAGTTAGAAAACTTGTTTTTCTTTGTTTAGTGTCAGTGTGCTCTGGTAGCATTAGCATTTGGGAATTGTTACAGTACATGGCAGCCACAGGAAGAGCTGGACTTTCCTATGTCTTCCAAGGGAGACAGTTATAAGTTTCAGAAGAGTCAGCCCACTATTCCTAAAGTGTATAAAAAATTAAGGCCAGATGTCTTGCCATTTCCAGAATTTCTTCTCTTTCTCAAACTAGAGCCTTATGAATCCCACTTGTAAGTAAGGACTGCTGTAATATCTTAACATGAATTCCTAATCTCCAATATAAGAGACTGAAAAAAGACATCATTCAGCACACGGCCTCCAAACTAGTTTCTTACCACTGCAACTCTAAGTTGACACATCAGCACACATGATTAGGGATCTCATTTGATAAGTGAGACTGATTTGGGAAGATGCCTAGCTCCACAGGAACACAGAAGTTGGATCTTGCTTTTGAAGTATCCCCAGAACTCTAAGCACTGCTTTTTCCCTTCAATTTTCCGATAAAACAATGTAACTTGTTCTATCCAAGAAGATGTTTATGAACAAAAATGAAAGCCCAAGACACTGTGATTTTGGTTAGACTATAAGGCAGGTATTATGATACATGTACTAGCCCTGAAAGCATCATCATTTCAAGGATGAGAGCTCACCTCCCCATTCAATCACAGAATCCATTTGTAGAGTATACGTTATGGCATAACTGTTCACCCGTATACACTACACATTTCCTTATCACACATTAGACACTCAATAAATTTGGTTGAATAAGTAAACAAATGAATTCCTCAAAAAATGTAGATGGAGATTCTCCATTTATCTTTGAGGTGATCACTATCAGCTCTGACATAAAAATGGAAGTTAATTTCATTAGCAATTTTTTGAAAGTAAAGATGTAACCGAACTTTACCTCGAAGTCTTTTTCATAAACTTTGGGCAGATGAAGTGAATATGCTCTCTACCTTTCACTTTGATCTGGATAATTATGGACTTGTCTTTCAGCCTACAAGAAACTTTGCAGACAAAGGTCAGAGAGTTTCAGAGAACCCTGGGTGAGCTTAAAGAGGGAGGAAGGGCAATCAAATAAGGGGTATAGGAAAAATGATGTAACATCCTCAGCCTAAAAAAGGGTTGCAGCCTTAGTTCTACAGGGGGAAGACTCAATTTGGAGAAAGTAGCAACTGGAAATTAATTTTCCACACAGCATGGGCTAAAGAAATCAATGTAGGAGATGAAAACAGAACAGATTTTGGTTCTGTCTCCATCATTTACTAAGCCATGTGGAATTAATCATATAAATTATCTGGATATCACTTGTCTCATTGGTAAAACAGGGATCTTAATATTTGTTAAAGAATACACCAAAAATTTTTTAAAAATCACTCAATAATGTATTTTAAGATGTATTCACATGTTCCACAATTATTTACCGAGTAAAATTTTATAGCACATTTGCAAATGTCATTGTCAGATATAATTGTATTGTATTTACACATAGTGTGTGATGTTGTAGCTATGTTATTACTTTTGTTACTGAGAAGTAGAATCTAAAAGTTAATAGTCTCACTTCAAGATACAGAGTTCCTTTCCCATATGAAACCTTGAATGCCTGTAGCCAATTGTATCTACAACCTTCACTTGACCTCAGCCCAGAAAGGAGTTAGAAGGAGCTTTATAAAAGTAACTAGGGGAAACAATTGTTTACTTTTCTTTTCAAATGTATTGACCTTGTGAACCTCAATACTGTTGAAATTGTGAGGGATGATAAGGATGCCAAAATTGAAAAGGTCTTCAATTGCCTGTCTTGGCAAATGAACAATTGTCTACCAATGTAAATATGATTCAACAATTCAGGTTTCACATTTTGAGCTAAAATGGCAGGGGAATTTGTTCAAACATTGAAGAGATGATAATCACTGTTAACATTTTCTCTACAGGTTCTAAAATAAAAGTGAAGTAGAAAGTGGGCATCAGAGTACATAAAATTCCATACCAAACTGCCTACAAATCCCCTCAGCATTTCTCTAACTTGAAGAAATCACTGCCTGCTCTGCATTTGCTTGATCACCATCTATGTAATTTGAATGCGAAAGCTGTAGTGCTTTCTACTGAAAAGAACACAACAGAATCTCTATAAGGCACTTACTCCCTTCTTATCTGAAACAGAGGTCTGCTTTTTTTTTTTTTTTAAGGTGAAATGTGATTTTAAGATGTTTTCAAGTTTTGAAAAAAAAATTTAATTTTAAAATTTATTTGGATGACTTACTTCTATGGACTTGCATGTCTGCCTTTCAGCCAGGCTTGCATATGTTCTGAGTAAAGTCAGAGACAAGCGACTCCCACATTGCTCTGCCATCATTGCATACCAGTTTTCAATCAGTTACCTAAGGAAAATAAATATGTACCTCAACTGTCAATCATTGGTCTATCTTGGCAAAGATAAACTGAAAGACCTCAGTATTTTAAGGGCCAATGTGGATGAAGGCGCACCTACATTTGCTAGAAGTATCTTAAACACTTGGAAAGAGATAGATATATTTACCTTGGGACTGTATTTATTGTTCTAGTAACCAGCTTATTAGCAAGCACTAACTGTTTCACAGTTGTTCTGAGGACCAGAAATATCTATATCAGAAGTTAATACCCAAAAAAAATGCACCACACCCTATTTTGAAACCTGCTACATAATGTCAAAGATCTTTGAACCTCAGAGTGTGCCTCAAATGGGCTTACATATACAAGATAGTGCATTACACAGATGAATTTAGAATAACAATCTTCCTTCTTTCCACTCACTAGTGTGAGTCCCAGCTAGCTATCTCAAAGAATCTTCACTGTGAAGGGGATAAAATCTCAGGTTGCAGGATAAGGACTTTTAAGAAAATAAGAAATCAGTATGAAATAGTCTGTAGTCAACATAATATTTCTTCCTCTCTATTTTCTAATTCCTTCTTTTCACATTACCACTAATTTATCTTAGTTCTTGTGAAAAGAAAACAAAAAAATATAAAGAATGACAGGAATTCAATCCATAATTGAAGCTTGGGATTTAGTAGAGTGTGGAGTTCAGCCACCTGTCACATCCTGGTTTCAGAAGAGAGAATAAAAATTGATTTCTCTGCATCATGTTATAGAGACACAATATTTTAAAACAAAAGTTAATTTTAAATTCCTTAGTTTGCATTTCTTGCTAGTTTTCTGGTTTATTTCTTACTCTTAATTGTATATACCTTCTGACTTCTTTCTCCTCATCCTCTACTCTCCCTCACTCCTTACTGCTCTTCATCTCCTCATCCTACTTTTTATACACCGAGTGACCCTATTTAATTATTCACATGATTAAAAAGCAGGAGGAACAGGAGCAGTGAGCAAAGTTTGACCAGTCTATATATGTATATCTTTTAAATGCTGAACAATTAAAAAAAAAAAACTCTCTTTAAAACTGAGGATTTTTTTTTTTTTTGTCTTTTTAGGGCCATACTTGCAGCATATGGAGGTTCCCAGGTTAGGGGTCGAATTGGAGCTGTAGCCTGCCACAGCCACAGCAACACCAGATCCACAAAAACACCAGATCTGAGCTGCATCTGTGACCTATACCACAGCTCCAGGCAATGCCCAATCCTTATGCAGATCCTTAACCCACTGAGCAAGGCCAGGAATAGAACTTTCGTCCTCATGGATGATAGCCAGATTTGTTTCCACTGAGCCATGATAGGAATACCATAAAACTGAGGATTTTTAATAAGGTTACTTGAAGATCTAAAGAGTTCATAAAAATCATATATGTATTCTATATGCACATTTGATCAAATTTGAAAATTTTGGGTATACACATACACCCACACAGGTTTACCTGCTTTGAATTATTACAAAACTCTTAACTATAGAATTTTGAGAATTATAGTGATCATATAAATGTTTATTCAGACCCTAATGGTCTACAAGAGAATAGAGAATGTAAGGTATACAGGCATGAATGGTGTGTCCAGACACTCTGATCAATAGAGCATTTTTGACAATTTCATAAGCCTCACCTTATGGGAAACTGAACACTCAGACCTCCTAATCCATAGTATGAACACTGTCATTTAAAATAAATTTGTTTGAAAAAGTATTATTTTAAAATATTTACTTAAATTTTTTGTAAACAGGAATAATTTATCACCCTTGAGTGCTGGTGTTTCTCTCCTCACTTTTCTGTACTGAAACACAGGGGTGATCTTGTTCCCTTCTTTTTTATTTTATTTTTTTGGCCATGCCCACAGAATGCTGAAGTTCCCAAGCCAGGACCAGAGCAGCCACCCTAGCCACAGCAGTGACTACCCTGGATCCTTAACCTGCTGGGCCACAAGGGAACTCTATGTTCCCTTCTGTTATAATTTGTATCTCTTTCCCTCAAGCTCCTTGGTATGGCCTAATCTCTGATCTCAGGAAATAATATACCCAGGGATGCGATTTCACAGTTTTGTTTCTGGGTCCAAAAATTTGTAGAGAATAAAGGGAAGTGTGTTAGTTTTCAACAATGAGAAAATCAATTTGAGATAAATTGTTACATTATAACAGTAATTTAAGAGAATAATTAGTAGCCTTTTCCAAAATGCTGCCCATATTAACAAAGCCAGACTGAGTCATTAGTTTTTGTTAACAGATCATATGTGCATAAATAAAGTCCTAACGGAAGGTTAGACTGCCCTAGAAGTTTCATTAAATGATTTTCTCCTTGTCTGGTCATGACTGCAGTTTTCAAAAAAAAACATTGATCACAATCATCAAACAATATGTACACTAAGAGAATGTAGCTTAGATGTTCTCTCTCTGTTCAAAATGGACTATTTCAATGTGCATGGGTGTCATTGGATGACCAACCTGTATTAGACACTGGGGTCTTCTTCCTTTCCTCTTTATATGAAAATGGAGTCACAATGTTTTCAACCCCAAGCCACATCAGTTTTGTTTTATTTTGTTTTTTTCCTGTTCCCTACTAGTGACCAGCAACTCTCAGCAAAGCAGATATGCTTGGAAAAGTGTGCTGTTTACTCAAAATAAGTGAATGATTCAGAAGATCTTTTGACTAGATCATACAGGTCACTAAAGTCACTACAAGTGGGGTAGGGGTATAGACCTATATGGATCTAAAATAATTATCTCATTCTTCACAGCAACGCAGTGACCATTCCTCTATATTAGCAACGTCCTTCTGTGCTCCCTGCCTGAACTATCAGGTCCTGCTTTAACTCACATTTTCCTTCTGAAAGTTTGAGGGTTATATCTTCCTTCCAAGTTTGAAAAAGAAAACAACAACAAATCCTCTTTATTGTATATCTCTGAAATATCAGTCATCTCATCAGAGATTCTGCTTTATTTCTAGAGACTTTGTCTGCTTCTCCCTTGCTGACCTTGAACAGATCTCTATCACAAAGGCTATGGTCTTCTATGAATGACAGTTATGGAAAATTGTAAGAACTGACTCCCACGCTGAAGCTTAGACTGGCAAAGCCTACTTGCACTCCTAACTATTATAGCTTCCCCTAGCACAATTTTGATCTCAACTTTCTCCAATCTTGAGAAGGTCATCCTAAGTCTAGGCTGCTACATGATTACACAAAGTGGAACGATAATCAACTATTTCCTCTAAACGTTTCACTGATTTTTCTCCTCTTATCTTCAAATCCAATCAGTGAGAGCTTATAAATGTTCCCTAGACTCATCCACTAAACTTTCATAATCAGTCTCCTCTTTTTCCTAGAGGGAACCCTCAGTTTGATTTAACTTCTCATGTATTTGAACTCCTTCCTTTTAAAAATAGAAGCAAATATTAGAACACGCTTTCTCAAATCTCCCATTATTTTATGTGACTCCTACTTCTACGTTCACCATTTTCCTTCATTCTTTAGAACCTGCTAGCCTCATGATATTCTCAGCTCTACTATAAAGCTATAGGCAAAATTTGACATGTTTAGTTCAGTATAATCTCTTAGTGTCTCTTTTCTACATGCATTCCACAACTGTAATTGTTTTTCTTCCTCTAAAGTATAGTCCAATATCTCCAAGTATTATTTTATTATGAATATTTAGCCCATAATCTCCATGGGGAAATGAAACCATCAAGTTTTTTATATGATTCTTTGATCTTTTTCTTGTTTATTATCAATAACTATGTTATCTCTCCAAGTGAAAATTTTCAGAATTTTCATGAAATTTTCTTTTGTAACCCCATCCTTTCTTATCACCCTCTCCCAGGTTTTCTCCACACACAGACTCAGACCCAAGCACATGCACACACACGTCAGTAGACAAGAGGTGACAGATTTAGTTTGTTTTCTGTTTTAGTGCCAATCCATAAAAGTGAGAAAGAAAGATAGTAAGAGCACAAGTGGACCAGGATAAAGACAGAAACACCACATGCTAGAAATAGGAATGAAATCAAGAGGAATAAAGAGAAACTTGACAAAGACCCAAGAGAGAAAAACCAGCTACTTGTGCCATAACAATTTAATATTAAGAGCTAAAGTTATAAAAACCACACTGTATTTTTTGTTTACCAGTATCCATAAACTATCATGACTTGGTCTTGTTCTGTGAGCTCACAGGAGAACAGACATAGATTACCTACACTCTCACCTAGGCTGTTCTCAGGCTTATCATGTATCTGACTTTAAAGGTACTAAGCTAGAAAAAGGAACTAGAATTTTACAGTATGCTTCACCCTCACATTTTTATGCATTTTAATAGCTCAAGCCAGTTTTCATTATATTACGTCTAACTTATCATAAGCAATTACTAGAATAACCCTTTCTTTTTTTCCAATATAGGAATCTATTACCTTTGAAGCTGTCAATATTTTGAGCCTCTTGAGTACCATTAAACTGGCCTCTCCCAGATATTGGATGAAGGAAAAAATTAATAAAATAATCTAATAACAATTTTGTGTATTTCTACAATTGTGACTGTCACCCAAATCATATAAAATTCAGTTTTCAAAGAAACTTGTCCCTGCACTTTATCTTGTGTCAGTATTTCTTCATTTTTAAGGATTTCCATCACCCCACATCTGCATATATATTGTTTCTTTCCACTCTGTGATTCTTCATTTTCCCTCTGACCAGTTTGTCTTCCTTTTCTTAATCTTGTCATTCTGGATTTTTATCTTTTCACAAGTCCCAGGGCCTGACATAGAATCTGCTTTTCTGTTAAAGAAAAGGATCAATATTACTGTTGAAGAAAATCCTAGTAAGACAGTATTACTGGTTTGAACTTTTTAACATATTAGATGCCTCAGAAATTAGGATTTTAAAATTAGGAGACCATATGATTTATAAATGTAATTTTTGCTTTCTTTTTCTCTTCCTGCCAGCCCCCCTCTGTCTCCCTCTTTCCCTCTCTATTACTGACAGTCATCTCATTTGAAGATATAAACATGTAGCACTAAAAGATCTGATAAATGCAAATTTTGTTGGGTCAGAGATGTATGCTGTTTATGGTGGAAATTTGGAACATATGAAAAATTCCAATGGCAAGAAAGCAAAGATTCAAAGTTAAGGCAATACAGATTTAGGGAAGGACTTTTTGGCATGGGATATTCCATTCTTACATGATGAATTGTCCTATTTATTCTAATTGGTTTTCATTTTGTCTCTGGGTTGATTTTGCATCAAAGAAATTTAGCACCTCCAGACCTAGTTCTTTAATATAATTGCTAATGTAATCATCAAACCAAACACAGTTTCTGAAAGAACACCTGCCACAGTTAGGCAGCTGTGTGTTGTAAATGACATGAAGACATATTCTCCAGTCATACTGCACTGTACTACTGAAGATATTTTGACTACCCTTAGCTAAAATCCAGAGTAGCAGAAGATTTAAATTCTCAGATACCATCATATTTTATTAATGTTGGTCATCTGATGCAACTCTAGGACTTCGAAGCTCATGTTTCCTAGATTTTCAAACATTTTCCTAAAATCTGCTAGTTACCTAATGTGAAAGCAGATTCACTCCCTCCCTCTCCCTCTCTCTTTACCTGCCTACCTATATATCTATTTATCTATTAATGATAGATCTCTTAATCTCTCCTCATTATTGAACACCAGAATATAGTGTACTAGATGATGCTGTGACAACAAATACCATCTCAGGGGCTCCCAGGTGAAATTTCTTGTCTTCCCTTATGCATAGACATTTTGGATCAAAGACATCTCTACCCCACGTCGACTTCATAGGAGTGCTAGGCTCACTAAAAAAAAAAGTCTATTTGGAGGATCCTCAGGTTTACAACAAAGGTAAAACAGACAAACATCCTATCAGCTTAGAAATGACACTCAAACTTCTACTTATGTGTCAAAGAATGTGAATACATATGAATATAACAGATCAAGTACGTTTCTCAGGAAGGGTCACTGTAAGGAATGGTGGCAGAATATTTGGCAAAACAGTGCGTTCTATCACAATACCATGTTTTGATGTGTTAGTAATGTGCATTTATAGATCTTTTAAATATTTTTGTATGATTTTACTGTGAAAAATTTCAAACATGCATGCACCCATGTTGAAAGTATTGACTAATGAATTTTCACATACACACCACCTACTTTCTACTATTAACGTTTTACTGTACTCATTTGTTACATGTTTATTCATGTAGCATCCCCCTTTTTCCATCTGAAATAAACTGCAGACATCAAAATATATTGCAGACCTCAGTTCACTTTTCCCTAAATATTTCAGCAGGCACATCATTAAGGAGAGTTTAGTATTCATGCAGAGGTTGCCAAATAAAATTTACATACAATGAGGTATACAAAGATAAACATTCACTTGCTGAATTGTGATAGATGCATAAATCTGCATCATCCAAATCCCTTTCACATTATAGAACATTTCTGTAGCCCCAGGAATTTCTCTCAAGCCCTATCACAGCCATCCTCTGCCTGTACATATTTCCAGAAACACTCATCCAATTCATGTTACCTACTCTGGCGCTTGTGTGTAAATGAAATAATGCAGTAATCATCTTCCGTGTAAGGCAATGTTTTTTCATTCAGGATTTTTTTGAGATTTATCCATATTGTATCTATAGGTTTTTCCTTTACAGTGATAAGTATGAATATACTTATCAATTGTATGAATATTCCACAATGTGTTTATTCATTCTCAGGGAGACAGCCATCTCATCTGCTTACAATGTTTTGTAATTATCACTAAAGCTGTTCTGAACATTTATAGACAAGTCTTTGGGTGAATATAAGCGCCTACTGCTTTGGGGCAAATTTCTATGCATGTAAATACTGGGTCCCATAGTAAGTATATGTTCATAAGAAACAACAGAAAAGTTCCCAAAAGTTTTTACACCATTTTATATCTCCTTTGGCAATATCAGAAATTTGCAGTTACTCATTAACTAGCCTCACTGACTTTAATATTTACCATTTTAATGTCTGGGAAGTAGATTCTCATTGCCCTTTTAATTTACACATCCCAGGGGAACATCATGCTGAGAATAACTTCATGTACTTATTGGCCACTTGCAAGTCATTTATTATGAAATGTCACAACAAATATTTTGCCAGTTGATTTTGACTGTTTCATTTTTCTTATCGAGTTTTATTCCAGAAATACATAATTTGTTAAATATACGCTTACAAATGTTTTCTATGTGTATATGGCTTATATTTCATTTTCTTGATGAGGTCTTTTAAGAGTAGAAATTTAAAAGTTTGAGGAGTGACATTGATCACTTCTTTTACATTTAGTGCTTTTTGTGTCCTATCAATAATCGCTGCCATTTCAGGGTCACAAAAACATCTTCTATGTTTCCTTCCAGAAGATTTACACTTGGTAAATTTACATTTAGGTCCATAATAAATTTCAATGTTTTATGTTTAGTTTCAAGGTTATATTTTTTTCATACAAATATCTAGTAGTTCTAGCACTGCTGATTAGTAACATCATTTTCCTGCATCATGATAGCAAGTTTCTTGAAAATCAATTGGATTATGTATGGATTCTCTGTCTTTATACAAAGTACTTAACTATTGAAATAAGGTAGTGCATGCCCTCCAATATGTTTTTATTTTCCAAAATAATCAGGAATACTCTGTTATTTACATTTACAACTTAAAGTATTTTGATTTCTACAAAAAAGAAAAGAAAGCAAAAGCTTCCTGTGATCTTGGTTGAAACTGTGGTAACACTATCAATTTGAGGAGAAAGGACAGTATGATAAAGACAGGCTAAAAATTTTTACTAACTACCCCTTCTATTGAGACATAGATTCTCTCCTTTCATCTAGGCTGATATAACCAAAAGAACACGGACTTCCGTTACTGAGTCACAGACGCTTCAGGGTTTCTATCTGGAAGCCTGAGACTCCACCTAAGGTGGGTGAGTACTTTGGGACAGCCAGCTAGACATCCTTACCTTCGTCCCCATCTTAAGGAGAAAATGTTCAATATTTCATCACAGTATAATACTAGATATAAGATTTTCAAATATGTTCTTGTTAGTGCTTGAATGAATAATACCCCCACCTGCAAAATATCTAAATCTTAATTCCTACGAAATGAAAATAGATTATCTATATAGTAGAAAAGACTACAAATGTGATTAAAGATTTTGAGACACATAGTTCATTCTGGATTATCCAGGTGGCCCAGTGTAATAAACAAGCATCTTCACAAGAGGGAAGCAGAAGGAATACAGTCAGAAAATGAAAGTATAGTGCTAAATCAATAAAACCAAGAGCTGGTTCTTTGAAAGGATAAACAAAATTGACAAACCTCTGGCCAGACTCACCAAGAAGAAGAAAGGAAGAACCTAAACAAACAAAATAAGAACTGAAAAAGGAAAACTCCCAATAGAAAATGAAGAAATACAAAAAAAGGACAGAGAAAATACTATGAACAATTACATGCCAACAAATTTAACAATCTATAAGAAATGGAAAATTTTCAAGAGACATATAGCCCACCAAAACTGAATCAAGAAGAAATCACTGAGATCAAGAGATCATTAAGAGATCATTTGAACAGACCCATCACTAGAAATGAAACTGAATATGTAATAAAAACACTCCCTATGAACAAAAACCCAGGACCAGATAGCTTCACAGGTGAATTCTACAAAACATACAAAGAACTTAAATTCATCATTCTTAAACTATTTTCAAAGTTTGAAGAACAAGGAATAATCCCAAAGGCATTCTATGAAGCCACCATCATACTAATACCAAAACCAGACAAAGATACTACCAAAAAAAATGACACACCAATATTTCTGATGAACATAGATGTAAAAATTCTCAACAAAATTTTAACCAAGCAAGCAAATCTAACAACACATAAAAAAGATCATATACCACGACCAAGAGGGATTCATCTCAGGTTCACAAAGATGGTTCGACATATGCAAATCAATCAACATCATACACCATATTAACAAAAGAAAAGTCAAAAAACACATGATCATCTCAATAGGTGCAGGAAAAAAAAAAATTAACAAAATCCAAAATCCATTCATGATAAAAACTCTTACAAACGTGGAATAGAGGAAATATACCTTAACATAATCAAAGCCATTTATAGCAAACCCATAGCCAATATAATACTGAACCGGGAAAAGCTGAATGCCTTCCCACTGAAACCTGGAACAACACAAGGATGCCCACTCTCACCACTGTTATTCTACTTAGTACTAGAAGTCCTAGCCACAGCAATCAGAAGAACAAAAATAAAAGATATCCAAATTGGAAGAGAAGAAGTAAAACTGTCACTCTATAAAGATGACATGATACCATACATAGAAAACCCCAAGGACTCCACACAAAAACTACTCAAACTGATTAACAAATTCAGCAAAATAGCAGGATACAAATTTAACATTCAGAAACTGGTTGAATTTCTGTATATTAATAATGAAATATTAGAAAGGGAATTTAAAAATATAATACATTTTAAAATCACACCCCTAAAATGTAAATACCTAGGAATAAGCCTGATCCAGGAGGTTAAAAACTTATATGCTGAGAACTATAAAACATAATTAAAGAAATTAAAGAGGATTCAAAGAAATGGAAGATATACCATGCTCCTGGGTTGGAAGAATTAATATGGTAAAGACGGCCCTACTACCCAAAGCAATCTACAGATTCAGTGCAACCCCTATCAAATTATCCATGACATTTTCACAGAACTAGAACAAATAATCCAAAAATTTATATGGATCCATAAAAGACCCAGAATTGCCAAAGCAATCCTGGGGAACAAAAACCAAGCAGGAGACATAACTCTCCAACACTTCAGAAAATATTACAAAGCTACAGTAATCAAGACAGTGTGATACTTGTACAAAAGCAGACATACAGACCAATGAAACAGAATACAGAACCCAGAAATAAACCCAGAAACCTGTGGTCAATTAATCCTTGACAAAGAGGTAAGACTATAAAATGGAGAAAAGACAATCTCTTCAGCAAGGAGTACTGGCAAAACTGGACAGCTGCATGTAAATCAATGAAATTAGAACATACCCTTACACCATGCATGAAAATAAACTCAAAATGCCTTAAAGACTTAAACATAAAACACCATAAAACTAGAAGAGAACATAGGCAAAACATTCTCTGACATCAAACTTTACAAATGTTTTCTTAGGTCAATCTCCCAAAACAACAGAAATCAAAATAAACCAAAGGGATCTAATCAAACCAAAAAGCTTTTGCCCAGTAAAGGAAACCATATACATGAAAGACGACAACCTATGGGATGGGAGAAAATAGTTGTAAATGATGCAACAGACAAGGGCATAATTTCTAAAATAATGTAAACAACTGATACAACTCACCAGTAAAAAATAATCCAAACAAAAAATGGACAAAAGACCTAAATGGACATTTCTCCAAAAAGACATACGATGGCCAACACATACATTAAAAAATGCTCAACATCACAAATTATTAGAAAAATGCAAATCAAAACTACAATGAGGTACCACCTCACACCAGTCAGAATAGCTATCATTAATAGGTTTATAAATATCAAATACTGGACAGAGTATAGAGAAAAGGGAACCCTCCTACACAGTTAGTGGGAATTTAAATTGAAAAAACTACTATGGAAAACAGTATTGAAGTAACTCAGAAAGCTAAATATAGAACTGCCACATGATCCAGCAATTCTACTCCTGGTCATATATCTGGACAAAACACTCATTCTGAAAGATACATGCACCCTTATGTTCATAGTAGCAGTATTCACAATAGCCAAGACATGAAAACAACCTAAATGTCCATTAGCAGATGAACAGATTAAGAATATGTGGTACATATAAACAGTGGAATACCATTCAACCATAACAAGAAATAAACTAATGCCATTTGCAGCAACATGGATGTAACTTGAGATTCTCATACTAAGTGAATTAAGTCAGAAAGAGAGACAAATACCATATGATATCATTTATATGTGGAATCTAAATTATGGCACAAAGAACCTGTCTAATACACAGCACAAATGAAGCTTTCCACAGAAAAGAAAATCAATCATGGACTTGGAGAATAGACTTGTGGTTGCCAAGGGGGAGGGGAAGGGAGTGGGATGGATCGGGAACTTGGGGTTAATAGATGCAGACTATTGCGTTTGGAATGGATAGGCAATGAGATCCTGCTGTATAGCACTGGGATCTATGTCTAGTCACTTATGATGGAGCATAATGTGAGAAAAAAGAATCTAAGCATGTATGTGTAACGGGGTCACCATGCTGTACAGTAGAAAATTGGTAGAACACTGTAAACCAGCTATAGTGAAAAAAATAAAAATCATTATATATATATATATATATACCTATACATACATATACATATATAGAATAGAAACAAACTCTTGGACACAGAGAACACATGAGCTTCAAATCTGTGTTTTTTTGAGCCCTATCTTGTATTTTAAATATCTTCCTATATACAGGTGATATCTGTTCTCATAGTACCACTTCATGTAGAGTTAGGTTGTGGGGAATCCACACTAATATTCATTCTAAGTAAGTATTAGTTTTTTCCTCCAACTCAGAACCCCCATGTTTGAAGCAGGATAAAATGAATAAATTCAGATATGAAAACTTTAATGTTTCTTCAAACTATTTTGAGTTATATCTAGATGAGTTTTTCTTCCTGTTCAACTTACTTGGGGTTCACTGACTTTCTTGGATCCAAAAATTAATGCATTTCATTAAAATGGGAAAATTGTAATACCTTGAGAATTTGTTGAATGCTTCCAAACTATTGCCTTATATATTTGTCAGGTTTTATAGCTGTTTACAGGGGGAGAGGTAACACAGAATCAGTTACACCTCAAGGGCCTAAAGTAGCAACCTTGCCATTCATTTGAATATTGATAGCTCTGAAATCAATATGTTTGGCCAAATCCCCTTCTCTAATTTTTTTTTTCTTTTTGTCTTTTTGTCTTTTTCCAGGGCCACACTGGCAGCATATGGAGGTTCCCAGGCCTACGCCAGAGCCGCAGCAACACAGGATCCGAGCCGCATCTGCGACCCACACCACAGCTCAACAGCAGTGCCGGATCCTTAACCCACTGAGCAAGGCCAGAAATCAAACCCTCAACCTCATGTTTCCTAGTTGGATTTGTTAACCACTGAGCCACAAGGAGATCTCCCCCCTTCTCTAAATTTTTAATACACAGGGTCAACTTTCTACAAGTTATCAATCAATATTATGTCCTACATCAAATTAGCTCAAATTTAAAATTTGAGTCCACAGAGAAACTATTTTGCTTTCTATTTTAAAATTTTTGATTGATTGATTGATTGTCTTCTTAGGGCCACACCCACAGCATATGGAAGTTCCCAGGCTAGGGGTCCAATCAGAGCTGCAGCTGCCAGCCTCTACCACAGCCACAGTGACACCAGATTAGAGCTGCATCTATGACCTACACTGTAGCTCACAGCAATGCTGGATCCTTTAACTCAATGAGGGTGGCCAGGGATCAAACGTGCATCCTCTTGGATACTAGTCGTATTCTTAACCTACTGAGCCACAATGGGAACTCCTTCCTTTCCCTTTGTTCTTTGTATCAGAGAATAGTATCACCAGTTATCCATACCACCAAATCAAGTATGTGAACATCAGTCTAAAACTCAACCTTTCATTCATCACCGTGATACACATATTGACTCCCAAAATGTCCATATCCTAATATTTGGAACATGTGAAATTGTTACCATACATGGAAAAAGAGATTTTGAAGATCTGAGTTAAGAATTTTAAGGTAGAAAGATTATCCTGGTGAGTGCAGAGTACTCAAAGGATCCTTATAAGGGGGGAGGCTGGTCATAGAGCAGAGGTCAGAGAGAGCTTTGAAGACATAATGCTGCTGATTTTGATGATGGAGGAAGGGGCCATGGGCCAAGGAATGCAGGGTGCCTCTGGAAACTAGAAAAAGCTTGGAAAGAGTTTCTTCCTCAGAGCCTCCAGAAGGAACAGAACTGTCTGTCACTTTGAGCTTAGTCCCATGAACTATTTCAGGCTTTGATATCCAGAACTGTAAGGATACATTTATGCTGTTTTAATAGACTAAGTTTGTGGTCATCTGTTACAGCAGCAATAAGAAACTAATATAATCATCAACCCCTGACTCCTGTAAAAACTATCTCATTCTGTCCACTCCTTATCATTCCTTACCCATTGTCACTTATTATGTACACATTTATCATCACCAGACCTACTTGACTAGACTCTAATCCTACCTCCCTATCATCAGATTACCTTGTAACACCGACCCCTCCATTAGTCTCCTCCTACCTAAATTTCATTATGGTGCTTGAGTAACATTCCTAAAATTATAATCCTTTTATGACATTCCTTATTCTTTTTTTTTTTCTGCCACACCTGCAGCATAAGAAATTTCCCAGTCCAGCAATCAAACCTGCATCACAGCAGTGACCTGAGCTAAAACATTGCCAATGGCAGATCCTTAAACTGCTGCTCCACCAGGGAACTTTGACATTACTTGTTTATAACTCTCCTATGTGTTATGATACTTTCAAGAAAACTTGAGACCTTCTGAGGTGAGCACACAGCCCCTTCACTTTCACACTGCTTCCTCCTGTCTGTTAACATTGGTCCACTATGTATTCCCAACATTCAGCCCTTCATCTGTCTGTAATGCACCCTATGTTCATCACATACCTCTAACGTGCCCCAAAATATGCTGTCCTACTCTTTCTTCCTCTATATGGGACACTCAGAAATATATATTGAGAAAGTTACTGAAAAAAATTTCCCTATCAACATGAACACCAAATTAACTTAACCCTATGAGTTTGATATTCAGACTGAAGTACATAAATACATTTGCTTTCTTTTTGAACCACACATAATATTTCTTTACACAGGGCTGAAATAACTGTTTGCCGACACTGTCCTTTATTTAGCATTCTAATACATATCTTCAATTGATTTAAAGGAGTTTATTTTTAAAATGAAACAAATGAAAATAAAAAAGTCTTTCACAGCAGTGTTAATATGCACACCTACTTAGGAAATATTTATTACTTTAATTACATGTTATCAAATTAGAATTGTGAGAGTATGACCTTTCCTGCCGCTTATACACTGACTCTAACGGATGCCTTTCAGAAATGTAACTATTTGTTCTTCATTAAAATTTGAAGATTTGGGAATTCCCATTGAGGTTCAGTGAGTTAAGAATCTGACATGGTATCTGTGAGGATGCGGGTTCGATCCCTGGTCTTGTTCAGTGGGTTAAGGATCTGGTGTTACCGTGAGCTGTGGTGTAGGTCGCAGATGCATCTTGGATCTGGTGTGGCTGTGGCTGTGGCATAGGCCCAGAACTTCCATATGCCACAGGTGTGGCTGTAAAAATTTAAATAAATAAATGAATGAATAAACAAAGAAACTGAAAATTTGATTAAGTCATGGTTTTCTTTAAAACTATCCTAGGAGTTCCTGTTCTGGCTCAGCAGAAACAATCCAACCAGGAACCATGAGACTGCAGGTTCAATCCCTGGCCTCGTCCAATGGGTTAAGGATTCAGTGCTGCTGTGAGCTGTGGTGTAGGTTGCAGACACAGCTCAGATCCTGCATTGCTGTGTCTGTGGTATAGGCCAGTGGCTACAGCTCTGATTAGACCCCTAGCCTGGGAACTTCCATATGCCGTGGGTGTGGCCCTGAAAAGACAAAGAAAAAAAAAAATTATCCTGAAAGTTCTTAGGTTGATTACACTATCTAAAAAGGATAGAATTGACAATTGTAACAAAATCCCATCATAAAATTATGTACAGATGAGAGAGATATCTAACTCATAGTGGGATAAGTTGAAAAGGAACTTGTAACAGATTTCATGAAGCAGTAATACTTGAATTGAGTTTATAGTTTAAGAAAAAAAATGCAGGGGCAATTACAACAAAGGGTATTTGAATAATTAAATGTTTATAAACATGAAGTACTTACATGCATTTCAGAGACTTGCTTATAGTTTAATTTTGCTGGAGCATGGACAGGGTGTGTGTGCATAGAGGGGAAAGGAGGCTGTCCAGGTAAATAAAAAGCTGATGAAGTAGGCAGACATTTGGAAGGGACCCATGATTTTAGAAAACCAGATTTTGTATAAAGTGATTATTATTTTTCACATAGGTGAGGTGTAATCAAATTTGTTTATTATTATTATTTTGTTTTGCCATACCCATGGCATGTGGAATTTCCTGGGCAAGGGATCTAACCTGCATCATAGCAGTGACCCAAGCCGCTGCAAATTTGTTTTTTAAATAGTAATTTCTCAGTAGGGCTTGAGCACATAGGAGGAGAATTTGTACAACACAGAAGAAAAAAAAAAAGCAAAACTTGTTAATTTCTTATAGAAGTTGAGATAAGATAATAAGATTTTGATGTAGGGGCATGGCACTGGGATTGAAAAAATAGGTTACACTGGAGTAATATTTAGGAATTAATATAGTAGGTTATAGCTGAAAAAACACAAGCTTTGAATATGGACATAGATTTTAATCTCAGCTCAGGTACTTATTAGAAAAATGATTTAAGCAAACAAATTAAATTTTATGAAACAAATAGGGATAAAAACATATACTTTGTAGAATTAGATACATCATAGATTAAGGTATTTACATAGTCGATATCCATCTGTGCATCTATGCATAGTAAATGAAAGCTGTTTGAATCTTTCATACACATAAACTATAAGATTTGGCCAATGATTGGCTGTGGGAAGTACAAAGGAAGTAGAGATCTTGGACAAGATTTATTTTTCCAGCTTGTCTTAATAAAGGTCTACAGGTCATACTTATTAAGATAGACAATGAAAAAGAGAAACCATTTTGGTGAGTAAAATATAATGTTATAAAACATACTTCAAACTCATCTAACTAAAGCAATACTGATATGAAAAAGACCTAAATCTCGTAGTTTTTCCTTATCACTACCCTTCTAGAGCCTTGCATTTATTTTTGTGCAGCAGTGTGATACAGCAATCAAAAATATAGACTCTGGAGTTAGGATGTCTGCATTCAAATCCCAGCTCCAATGTTTTCTAGCTGTGTGATCTTGAGAATGTTACAATTCTCAGTGACTCTGTTTTCTCATTTGCGAAATGGGAATAGTTATAGTTAACTATCTCAGAAAATGGTTGTGAAAATTAAATATTACTATTATTTTTTTGCCTGTGGCAGCGGTTATTCTTATTCAATGTTGTGTATCAAATAGGTTAATATTTTTAAAGTGCTTAAAACAATGCCTTCTCATTCCAAAGACTGTGATGTGTAAGATCTTTTCTTTATATGTTTATTAGTTGTTCATCACCCTCACAAAGGTTTCCCTAACCGAAGCCTTCCTCCTGCCACATGCTTCTCTGTTCCTCTCAATAAACATGCAAGAGCTTTGGTGGGAACACAGAAGTCCTCAACATTCAGTAACTATGACAGGTCAAGAGGAGGGATCACATTTCAAACCTAACTTTTGATCTGATGTGTACAGAACAGCATACTTTGGCTATAAGAGTGTGAGAGCCTTCTACACTTGACAAATGAAATTTCATATGCATGGTAGATTTACAAGGTAAAGACTATTGAGATTTACGACTAGAAACCTCAAAAATGAAACTTTCTCCTCCAGGAAGTTGGTATTTTCCCCCTGTACTTTATTAGAAATATCTAATAAAGAGAAATTCTCATATGCCTAAATCAAACTGTCAACACTTGAACATAGGTCTGTGAATGTTATAGTCTGGCATAGAAGCATTTAGATAAATTTTTCAACACCTAAATATATATTTTAACTTTGGGTAAGTACAGTTGCATTAGCGAAGAGAGTTTTATGTTCTAAAAAAATTATGATGGGTAGTAGTTTTTGGAGCCCTATAATTTACTGCTTCACAGAATATAATTTTTAGAGAATACCACCTACTATAGTTTATGTGGAGAAATAACAGATTTGAAGGTCAATTCTGTAATTTATAGTAAGAGAATAAATGACTTACTATATAAAATTTTCCCATTTGATTCTAGGCATACCTCTTTGAGACACCTAAGACAGAATTATAGTTCAGAGGGAGCCATGCCTAATTACAGCTCTTGGTCAGAATGTCCATATTTTAACCAATAGAGTGACTTGTAATTGTGTCCGTGTCCCAGCTCCCGCATCACCGGCACTATGACTTTCCTAAATATATCCAATGAACCTCACCAATTTCTCTACAGCATATAAGTGGTATTAAATTTAGTATTTTATTATAGTATCAAAAGTACCATCAGTAGCACAGTTTGAAATGAGAGTTCTTACAAATGGCAGCTTCTACTTTTTAGATATTAAAAAAAAAAATTACCTAAAAATAATAAATACTTCTGTGCGGTCTGCTCGAATATAATAATGTATTTTATCAAAATTTCACAAAATGTGATTTTAGGGAAGAAATACAACGTAATAGTTAAGGACACTTGTTTCTCCTCCTTTCTTCTACCCCATTATTTTTCACCCTTTGAGAGGTATCCACAATAAAAACTGGGTATGAAACTTCTAGACTCTTTTGATACTTTTTAGACACAAATACATATGTTTAATATGACTAAACTGTTTTTAAAGTATTATGTAAATTCTACTAGTATGTGTATATTATTTCACCATCAGATTTTCTTTTCATGTCACCACTGTGTTTATGAAAATTATTCAAACTGATAAATTCATGTAATTAGTTAATTCACTTAAACTGCTATAATGTTAAAAACAAAACAAAACAAAAAACTTCGCATTGCTTATAGAGGGTTGACAATTTGAATGGCAGGAGATTTCTCATCTGAAACCATGGAGGCCAGAAGGATGTAGAACAATATTTTCCAAGCTCCCAAAGAAAAGGACTGTCAGCCATCATTGTTTATTCCATGATTTCATGATACACAAGAATAAGTTTTGAATTCTCTGTACCATTGATCCATTCATCTTTTTCTCCCTGAGTATGTCAAAATTTTAATTATCTAGCATTATAAAAAGAGTTGAGGTTTTGAAATCAATTCTCCCTTGTTTGTTTTTAATATATTCTTGGCTATCTGTGACATTTATACGTCTGTATAAACTTCATAAACTATTGGTTAATTTCTATAAACATTTATTGGGACTTTGATTGAAATAGTGCTAACTTTAAGACAGTGGTTTTTCCCAGCAATGAAAAGACTATCATTCATCTTTAACTTAGGACATATTTTATGTCTTTAAAGGTCTTTTTTTTTTTTATACAGTTTTTACATTTCCTTTTAAAATTTATTTCTAGAAACCATGAATCTGTTATGTCTCTAGTAAGAATCAGTTTGTAATGCCTTTTAGTATATGAATATTTCTCATGTGAACATGATTTTACTTTGCTAAGATTTGTGCATATCACACAAAACAAACTATAAATGCAAGAAAACTAGGTTGCCTACTGCTCACTAAAGAGTGTAGGATTTTATTCCAACAATGGAGGCAACATTAGGGGCATCTTAATTAATGATAAACAGTATGCCAATGTATTCAATATAGCACCTTCATTAGGATCAAGAAATGTATACAGACTATCTGATTGTACTAATGCTATTGTCCTTGGAAATGTAACCCCGTCTAAAATGTGGCTACATTACATACATATACATATATACATAAAGACTATTTTTAACATTATAGCAGTATATACATAATATATAATATAATATATATATATGTTATACTTTGTTTCCAAGAATTTACTTATTGACAAGAGTATCTTGCCTAAATTGACAAGAATGGAGGAAAAAACTGAGGTAAAATTTCTGATGTGGATACTGCTGATATTTGGGGCAACATATGTAGTTATGTAGTAGAGTTTGTTGGAGACCTTTGAGTAAGTGCATTATACTCATATTCTTCTACCTTCCTAATATATGCAGATGTCCATGTCAAAGGTCTACCCCAACTACAGAAAATAAAAGACTTTTTTTTTTCTTTTTTTTTTTTTTACCATTTAAGAAAACAGACAAAATATTTCCAAAGAATAATCTAAGTAAGTTTTAGACCACCAATGAGAATTTCCTTAATCAACTAATGGAGAAAAATCTGTCATTAGTGTACTTGGGTTTGTTTCCCTTGAAAACTGAATTGTTAGCAAAACAAAATCAGCTTAAGAGTCCCTTTCCTGGAGTTCCCATCGTGGTGCAGTGGTTAACAAATCTGACTAGGAACCATGAGGTTGCAGGTTTGATCTCTCCCCTTGCTCAGTGGGTTAAGGATCTGGCATTGCCGTGAGCTGTGGTGTAGGTCGCAGATGTGGCTTGGATCCCGCATTGCTGTGGCTATGGCGTAGGCCAGCAGCTGCAGCTCCAATCAGACCCCTAGCGTGGGAACCTCTATATGCTGCGGGGGCAGCCCTAGAAAAGGCAAAAAGCCAAAAAAAAAAAAAAAAAAAAAAAAAAAAGAGTCCCTTTCCTAATTCACTACACACATACACACACACACAAACAACTGAATCTAATCACTGCATATATGTGTGACTACTTATGTCAGCCATCTTTCTTGGCACTATTATTTGACAACATTTGCTGTAATAATAACATGTATTTCTTATGATTAGGTGATAGTTATATGGTCTGGACCTTTGAAATTCAAGCTAGTATAGATGGACTTTTAGATTATTTTACAAAATTTAAGAACTAAAAAATGAGTTAACATATACCTATGGTAGTAACAAAATTGACTCTTTCAGATAACCCTTTTTAAGAAATAAAATAGCATCAGTTGCATTCTTTCACATTTTTCAATATGGTTGCCAATGTTCCTTAAGCTGGATTGAAGTCTATTTTTGCTTTATGCTTCTGTCTTTTGGTAAATCTTTTTTTAAAATAAAGAGCCTGGAAAGGGTTATTTAGAGAAATAGAGAAACATAGAAACAGGATAAATGAAGGGAAAGATAAAATAACTTTTGTAGTGCATCTATTTTGTGCCTAGTAATTGTATCAACCCTAAAAACAAGGATGCAATGCTATTTGTCTCTTGAAAAAAAAAAAAGAAAATTAAGCCCTTTAATTAACATTCTCAATCCTCTCAAACAATGAGGACTAGGCTAAGGAATTAAAACAAGATTTCTCTAACTCAAGGATCCATGTTCGTTCCATTTTAAGAGAATTTTTTATAACTCTATTGCTAAAGATGCTGTTGATGCTTTAGAAATTTGGGGATGTATATGATTGTCAAAATGTTTGGGAATCAAAAGTCACAACTGGCTTTAATGGGTGATGTCCTAGAATGGTGTCTAGATAGTCTGCAATATTAAGACAATCTTATACAATAAGATAGGACTCGTACGTCCTGTTGCCTAGAGATTACCAAAGAAAAAACAACCTGTGTATAATTTTATAATACCTAAGTCTAACTCTGATTTGCATATATACAGAAAACTTGGGGGGGTTGTTTTAATAAAGCTTCCACCAGTCCCGATGTATATACAATGCATATAATTTTTCTCAGGTAAGCAAGTATTTTTCTCCATTTTTAAAGTTAACTTCTTATTGAAGTGAAGTGTATGTATGGAAGCGTACACACATCTTAATGTGTGGTTATTTTCAATTTCCTTACATTCCTTTTCATTGTCTCAAGGAGAAAATCACATATATCCCTAATATCTGTTCAACACTTGCTTAGCTCCCTTTTCAACAAAGAGAAAATATCCCCCAAGCTTAGACCCTTTAGCTGGCAACAGTTTTCACAAAGTAAACACACCCATGTAGCCAGAATTCAAATAAAGGAATAAAACCTTTCCATAATGGAGGAGGCTCCAGTGTGGTTTACTACCCTCATAAAAGTACCACTACGCTATCCTCTAACTTCTTACACTAATTTGACTGTCAGTGTAATACTCCATGCACACTTATGTGTCACCTTGCTTTTTCTCAACATTATTTTTCTAAGATTCATATATGATTGGTGTATAGTTATGGTTCAGCCTTTTTCATTGTTACACAATGCACCACTATATTTATTTATTCATGCTACTGTTAATACACGTCTGTTTTGTTTTTTGGCTTGGGGTTATTACGACTAGTGCTACTGTGAATATCCTGTGATGAACCTCGAAAGCATTCTTGTTGGGTGTATACCCAGGAAGGGAATTGCCAGTACATAGGGTATTCATATGCTCAGTGTTATTAAATACTGCCACGTAGTTTTTCAAAATGTTTGTACAAACTTATGCTTCTACTAGAAGATTATGAAAGTTCCAATTGTTCTGCATCCTCTGCCACATTTGGAATGGTCAGTCTTTTATTTTAGCCCCTCTGGGGGATTTATATTTGAAACTCATTATGATTTTAATTTACATTTCTGATGACCATCGGGGGAGAAACATTTCATATGTTCATATGTACCCCCTTTTGCAATATTCTAATCTTTGGCCTATTTACCTAACTTTCAGGGTTTTTTCATATTGTCCATATTAGTCCTTTATCAACTATATGTATTATGAATAGCTCTGACCCTTGTGTCGTTGTTGACATAGTGAATTTAGGAATTCTGTGCTATCAATGTTTAACAACTGGCCCTTCAGGGGTAAAGAAAGCCTTGATGTATAGCATTTACTGATTTGTATGGTGTAAATACTCTCAGCATGGCCAATTCAAAGTAACAATCTGAGGTCACTGAACAAAAGTTGTAGAAGCACAACATTATACAGTATTTCCATTACAGAAATACAAAAGATAGAAATAACCTTGACTATAGATAATAGTAAAATAATTATGAAGTGATGTGTTTTGAGTAATTACCACCTTTATTTTAATATACTTTATTAATTAATTTGATTTTTAACTATAGCTATATTTAATAGCCAGCTCACAAAATTCCTGAAAACTAGCTGTTGGCTCTCACAAGTTAGCCCAAGCCAGATTCAGCACAATATTGGAATCTAAATACCTTAGAGCACCCTTTCTATGAACTTTCTTAAGTGAGTACATCTATACATTTTTATTATATTAAATAATGTACTGAAACATGCCAGAGAACATAACTGTGCATATATGTTAAGTGTACAGCTGAATGTATTTTCATAAAGTAAATACACTCATGTAACTACAATCCAGATTGAGATACAGACCATTATCAGTCCTAAAACTGCACATCAACAAGGCAGCAAGCCTGCAAATGTGTGACACACACAGTGTTGGTCCATATGATGATTTCAGTCAGTGTTTATGATGCATCATTTAATAGTGGTGAGAAATTTACTCCTTTTTTGTTCTTATTTTTTCTTTTTCCTTCTTTTGGTCTTTTTAGGGCCACACCCATGGCATGTGGAGGTTCGCAGCCTAGGGAATGAATTGGAGCTGCAGCCACTGGCCTACGCCACAGCCATGCCAGATCCAAGCTGTGTCTGTGACTTACACCACAGTTCACGGCAATGCTGAATCCTTAACACACCGAGAGAGGCCAGGGATCAAACCTGCGTCCTCATGGTTACTAGTTAGATTTGTTTCTGCTGAGCCCCAGTGGGAACTCCCCTATTTTATTTTTTCTATGACTATCTAATGTTATTTTCTCTACTTTCATCAGAGATAGGTCTCAGCTTGGTATAAGTGTTAGCATCTCCAGGACCTTGGTTCTCTCCTCTTTCATCAGTAGGAAATCAAGCTTTTAATGAGCTTCAGCTGGCAAATATCTCAAGCTGGAATTCAATTACATTGTTTTATATTTATTGATTTACCTTTATGTTTATCTTTTATTCATGAAATACTCATTTCACATCTATAAGAGTAATATAACATTTCCCTTTCAAATAAATGACTGTAAGTATAAAAATGAGCCTATTTCATAAAGTTTCACATCTAGACTAGAGGTTATATTTGTATAGGTTAAACATTTTATTGGAAGTACACTGGCAAGTGAAATTTGAGAAACTCTGATCCTGAAACCTACCGTCTCAAATAAGAACAATGACATGGAATATCTACAGGGAGAAAAACCAGAAAGTGTAAATAAAGTGTTTTAACTCTGAAGAACTGAAAGCTTTCAGAGAGGCTGTGCAAACAGAGGATCGGTAGAATTTCCATGTCAGGGGCTTTAGCATCACTCCCTAATTGGTTGAGGGACGTTTCCTCAAGGAAGTAGGTTTCACAAGTGTTCTGACAGATTGGGTGACTGCAATAGGTTCTAGAAAGATTTGTAAATAGAATTTTTCCTGTCCACTGTTGCTGTCATTTTAAATGTTTGACTAGGTTATATTTTCCATAAAATGTATAAAACTGTCCCATATTTTAAATGTATGTGCAGTATGTTTTATTGAGCATATCTAACAAATATGTGGAAAATATATTGGATTCATTTCCATGAGGAACACACAATGCCAGCGTTCCCGGTCTACACCACCGTTATGGCCCAGGGATAGGATTGTGACTGTGGGGGATGTGTGAACTGTCTGAATGCACAAGTAAATTCCTCCCAGAATGAAATCCTCTGGTGCATCTGTTATATATTTAGACTTTTTTTTTTAATGTAGTGTGAGCCAAGCAGGTGTGCAGTTCTCTCACCCATGAGATGACATAAAATGAAAAGTTCATGACTATCCACAGGCTCAGAACAGTGAAGATTAGAAAAGGTATACCCCTTTGCTCATGACAACCAAGTTTTGAATCAATGGCTCTCATGGGGAAATTCTAAGTGGACCAGTGAACTTGGAACAAGAATGCACAATTTGGCAAAAGAGTTATTTCAGTCTTTTTTTCTAATATCTTGACATCGAAGTCCCACTCTGAGCAATGGTTTTGATTCTTGATACTGAGAGAAAAGCATTAAAAGTGACTAACAGTCCCCTGTTGTGTATGTGTGTGTGTCTGTGCGTGTGTGAGTATGTAAGAGGCAGATATGTGGGCTCAACCTAATTTTCATTACTGGAATAGTTTCATTTCCCCTCAGATATTTGCATTTCCCCCACTTACCTGTCTCTCTTTCTGTACGAAAAATCACATGGTATATTTTCAGTAGAACTGTGCTTTGTCTTTCCTAGTCCTCTCCTGTTTGGGTCTGTTCTTATTCCTCACTCGTTAAGCTGCTTATAAATTTAAGCAGTTCAATCAGCATGAATCCTTCCTCCTCAAGCAAAGAGCAGTTTCAGGCCCTTGAGGTACAACATGAAGACGCTCCCCCTAAATTTTGAAATTTCATGTTTCTTTTCCTATCCCAGTGGTTCCTCTTGGTAGTCTCAGCCAAGAAATGGAAATTTCCAGAATAAGTGTATAGTTAGAGAAGGATATAAGTCTTTGTTTCTAGGTGCAAATGTACAAGGAAAATGCATCTCAGAATACAAAATTATAACAACCAACCCTGCCACTATAATGACCCACATCAGCAGCAGAAAGAGGCTCCTAAGGGGCAGATTTCTATGAATGTGGAGGAAAGCAGAGGTTTCCTTCTTTACAACTTTGCTCTGCTCTCCTCTGTTCAGCTGCCTTTCCAGATTGTTACCTGCTAGAGAGAGACTTTATATGAAATATCTCATTTTTGTTTATAAAGATGAGAGCCATTTAAATGATTTTAGTACGTGACAGCTGTTAGATACAGAACTGCTCGGTGACCTCTTAAACGCTAAACTCAATTGTTAAAGCAACGGTAGGAAACAGTAAAATCAGGTATTCTGTTGCTCAGACTCAGCATGATCTACAGCTGGTGCGCCTTCTTTCTAACAGCTATGTGTGGGATGATCAACACTCAGTTTGCTTTTATTTTTCAGTCACTATTGGCTCATTAGGCTTCCTGTACATGAAATAGCAGTCTCTGATTTACTGAGGCAACATGTAAGTCAACACCTTCCTTTACAGCAACTCCTGGAACACCTTACACACATCCATAAAGGAGTTCCTTAACCAGTCACTCATACAGCCACCTCTGGGGAAGACGTCAGTCAGACATTCATAGCACATAATCATCAGAGGGCAAAGTCATTAGGAAATTGGACTGGAACCAGAGAGAAGTATAAAACTGCATATTCTCATAGAAATGAAAAGGATGCACTACGATTTAAAACCTGGGCTAGTCTCCATCATATTTCCCAGGCAATCAAGAATCAATAACTGATCTTTGATATCTCAAGATCTGCTAGAAAGAGAGCAGTGATCATGAGCGATTCTGTGCTGCTGGAGGTGATTTGTCCAGATAAATATGTTCATGAGGTACTCCTGCTGCCTTTGTAGTTGTAATTCTGACTTCGGAATCAGTATTTCAAAGTTACAGACATATTAATGTCCCAGGGTTAAGAGATATATCATAAAAAATGGAACTTCAGAAACCATGCCCCCTCTTCTGTCTTTCACTGTGCTAGGCATTCATTACCAGAGTAAACGAAAAAAATAGTAATGCCAATTAGCATTTATTAGCAGTATTTTGATTATATAGAAAGTTGCATAAAGTGAAGGGAAGACCTACCAAGGCATTAAAAAAAATTGATTTAAATCTTATACTTTAAGTTTTCTTTTTTGGAGGTTGGAATGATTTCTAATGAAGGGAGAGAGATACAGACAGAGAGGAAGAGAAGGAGGGTGGCGTGAGGGGACAGTTGGCAAAACAGACAAGTTAAAATGTCAAGATTTAGACAGGACAGTCTAGAAGGGAAAAAAGGAGGAGAGTGTCTTGCATTTTAAAGCAAGGTGGCTGCTGGAGTTAGCTCTTAGGTAAGTGCTCAGTGAAAATTACTGAAGGGAAGACAAAGTGTCTCTAGGATCTTGCCTAGTTGTTACGCTGTAGCACTTTATTTATTGTGTAAATGTACTAAATAAATAAAGTTTTGGCAATGTATTTAAATTGTGTTGAAAATCAAAGCACTTCAGGATGCTGAGGAGTATTAAGTATTAAATCAGTAAAGTGAACTTTACTACATATAAATATATTCTATTCACACAGGTCATTACCCAAACTTCACAATGATATTCTGATTAATAGTGCATGGGGCAAATCTCCCAGATGTCAGCCAGATGTTCAAAGAAAACTAATTTTGTTTGACTTAGGAGAGAAGTATAAATCATGTGGTCTCTGACATATGTAATGGAACAAATGGAAAGCATCCCATGTGACTTCCATTCTTATATCATAGTTTTATTTAGATTAAAGATGAGAGAAAAAATGCCCTATAATTTCCAGGCCCACAAAAAAAGGAGAAAAAATACCACTTAAATGTCAACAAGCTTAAACGGTTAAATATACCTGTTATAATTTAATAATAACATTTTTTGCTAATGCTTTCGTTCTAAAAGATAATCAATGATCTTATGCAACCCACAACTGTTTGAAGCTAAATCCAAAGGGGAAAACTAGCACATCAGTAATAAATGGAAGAAAAATTCACTTCCCAATGAAATCAGCTTATGGACCCCAATGTGAAATTATGATTTCTATATTTTGAATTATCGGAGGTTGTAAGGTTCATCAGACATTGAGTACAGAAGCACCAAAGTCATACCTGTAATATTAAAAAGTAGCATTTTTCCTTTTGATCAGTTACTCCAAGTGACTGGATACTGATATTTTCTTTTAGAAAATAAATCTATAAATCTTAACTTTGATAGGCTTATCTGATGCTATAATCATTTACAGTTATTACAGTAAACATATGGTTGATTTTGAACAATGTAGGGCTTAGGGGGACTTGCCAGCTACACAGCTGAAAATCCACATATAACTTTTACAGTCAGCCCTTTGAATTCCAGATTACTCCTTATAAGTTGTTTCTCAATATCTTCAGTTTGCCTCCACAAATTCAAGTAATGTAGATTGTGTACTAGTGTAGTACTTACTACTGAAAAAAAAAAAAAAATCCAGGCTTAAGTGGAACCATGCAATTTAGACTGGTGTTTTTCAAGGATCAATTATAGTTTAAAAGTCATTGTGGGGGGGTGGGGGCAGAGCAAGATGGTGGAGGAGTAAGATGTCTTGCTCACCTTCTCCCACAAACACACCAAAAAACACATCTACGTATAAAATGCCTCGCACAGAACAGCAACTGAATGCAGGCAGAAGAACTTAAATCTCCAAAAAGGGCAAGAAACTCTTGACATAACTGGGTAGAACAAAAGAAAAAAAAAAAAAAGAGAGAGAGAGAGAGAGAAAAGGAATCAGGATGGGACTAGCATTCCTGAGAGGAAGCTGTGAAGGAGAAAAGGAACCCGCACCCTGGGAAGCCACATAACTGACAGAAAGATTAGCTGAGACAGAGGGTCTTCCAAGTTGCCGAGCACGCAGCAGGAGTGAGAAGGGCAAAGCAGAATTAGAGTGGCACAGATCATCTGAACCACCGGCCTGGACAGCGCAGCCAGAGACACTCAGGTGGGGACTGGGCACTGAGACTTAGGCCACAGATGTCAGTCCTGGGGAGAGGACTGGGGCTGGCTGTGTTTGGACAGCCTGAGGGGCTAAGGAGCATTGCGACACAGGCAGGGGAGAGTGGTGTGCTACAGGCTGGGGAGTGGAAGGCCATGGCAGAGGGAACCCCGGAGAAGGTCTGGACCCACAGGAGAGGCAAGGCGCCATTGTTGGGGAGGGGACAGGAGGAGGGACAGACCACCATAGGAAACTCCCTGCACCCTAGCGTTTTGGCTCACAAGTGGCAAGAAGCCTCTTGTTCATTTAAAGGAGACTGGGCACTTCTTGTTCAGGCTACCAGTGGCTAGGCACCTCTTGTGTGGGCTGAGGGCATCAAGGGGCTAAGTGTGGTATAGTGCTTCTTGCACAGTCTACTGGCAGCAGGGACACACTGCAGTGGTCATCTCGGAGGTCAGAGGGAGGTGTGGCTTGCCACCACTGGAGGACTGTGAGTGGGCTCCACCTGCGGCCCCAGTCACCACAGCGGATGGCAAAAAAGAAAAAAAAAAATGAGGGCACTGCAACCAAGCACCATATGCTATTGCACTCACTCTCCTGGGAACACACCCGCCCTGCAGCTGCCACTGCCAAATGTTCTGGGTGATGCCCTGACATTTGGTCACTGTTCCTTCCCAAGACCCTACAATTAGGAACAGCTGGTGCAGCACCTTCTACATGGGCTAAGTGGGACAGGGTGTTTCTTCCATGGTCTGCTAGGGCAAACTGCCACAGTTATCCCTAATTCCAGAAGAGGACATGGCCCACCACCATGAGGGATACCTGAACAAAAATCACTTGCAGCCCAACTACCTCAGAGGGTACCACAGAGAAGGACATTGAGACAGAACACCACCTATTGTTGCTCTCACTCCCCAGGAGCACACCCGCCCTGCTGCTGCCACTGCCAAATGCTCTGGGCAATGCCCAGATTCTTGATCACTGTCCCTTCCTAGGAACCTGCAACTAGGAGAAGCTTGTGCAGCACCTCCTATGGGGGCTAAGCAGGACAAGGTGCTTCTTGCATGGTCTACAGAAGGTGAGGGCAAACCATCTCAGTTATCTCTGGCTCCAAAGGCAGTAGTGGCCCGCTAACACTAGGGGTCCAGGAAGAGGCACCACTTGCAGCCACAGTCACCTAAGGGCATCAGAAAGGAGGACATTGTGACTGAACACCACCTGTTGGTGTGCTCGCACCCCTGGGAACACACCAGCCCTGCTGCTGCCAATGCTGAATGCTCCAGGCAGTAGTACCCACATGCCTGATCTCTGTTACCTCCCAGGATCCTGCAATTAGGAGCACCTGTGCAGCACTTCCTATGTGAGATGGGGTGTTTCATGCATGGTCTACAGGTGGTGGGGGCAAACCACCACAGTTATCACTGACTCTAGAGATGGTCATGGCCTGCTCGCAATAGGAGTCCCTGAACACACACCACCCTCAGTTCCAGTCACCTCAGAGGAGGGCATTGCAATCAAACAAAAGCAGTTTTTGCTCTCATGGCCCTGGGAACTCATGCACCCTGATGTTGCTACTGTCAAGTGCTCTGGTCACCTTGAAGATCTGCCTAGAATTTATTACCACTTCCCAGGGCCCTGCAACAAGGAGTAGCCTGTGCCGCCTTCCTGCAGGTCCTTGTTGCTATTGAGAGTCCAATGACCAGGCACTTACTGCTGGTCTTACCCATTGCCTCATTCTCCCTGGAAACACACTGACCATCCTGAGAATAACAGCCTGCTGACACCAAAGAAAGAGACAGCAAATATTCAAACACCCACACAAAAAATAAATAGTAACCCCCCCAAAAATACAAAGTGGTATTCTTGCATAGAAGTAGCCTTATAAGACTACAGTTTGGCTTCTCCGAACTCACAGAAAAAGAAAAAGCAAGATGAAGAATTACAGAAACCATTCCCAGTTAAAGGAACAGGATACGTCACCTTAAGCAGTCAGCAATGAAACAGACCTGTGCAGTCTGGCAGAAATTGAGTTCAAAAGGGTGATAGTGAAAATACTGAAGGAATTTAAGGATGGATATCAAGGAATTAAGAGAGGATATGAACAGTAATGCAGATTCCTTTAGAAAGGAACTAGAAAATATGAGGAGGAGCCAAGAAAAACTAGAAAATCCATTTGCAGAGATGCAAACTAAGATAAAGGCACTAAAGAGCAGAATGAATAATGCAAAGGAACAAATCAGTGACTTGGGAGATAGAATAATGGAAATCACCCAATCAGAACAGGAGACAGAAAACCAAATGAAAAAACATGAAAGCAATATAAGAGACCTATGGGATAATATAAAGTGGGCCTATGCATAGTAGGAGTTCCAGAAGGAGAAGAAAAAGAAAAGGGGATTGAAAATATATTTGAAGAAATTATGGCTGAAAACTTGCCAAATCTAAAGGAAACTGATATCAAGATATAGGAAGCAGAGAGGGCTGCAAACAAGTTGAACCCAAATAGGCCCACATCGAGACATATTATAATAAAAATGGCAAAAGTTAAAGATAAAGAGAGGATTCCGAAGGCAGCAAGAGAAAAGCAAAGCATTAATTATAAGGGAACCCCCATAAGGCTATCAGCTGATTTCTCTACAGAAACACTACAGGCCAGAAGGGATTGGCAAGTTTAAATCTTTAAAGTGCTGAAAGGAAAAAATTTGCAACCTAGAATACTCTATCCAGCAAGAATATCATTTAAAATAGAAGGGGAAATAAATAATTTTTCCAACAAACAAAAGCTAAAAGAGTACAGCAATACCAAACTCATTCTAAAAGAAATATTGAAAGGGCTTGTCTAAATAAACAATAAAAAAAAATTGAAAAAAAGAAGAATTAGGATGAAGGAAACCACAATTGGAAAGCAATCACTTAAATAAGCCAGCATACAGGTCTAAATATGAAGCTGTTAAAAAAAAAAAAAAAAGGAAAGACTGCAAAATCATACAGTGTGGAGAAGGAAAGTAAGAAAATGTAGATTCTTTCTTTATTTTAATGAAGTGATTGAGCCTATATGACTATCAGGCTAAAGCAAGCAGCTATGGAAAGGGCTTAACATACTTAAAAAACAGGGAAACCACAAATCAAAAACAAATATTACATTCACAAAAACTGAAAAGTACTCAAACATAAAATAAATGGAAATCATCCAGCTAAAAAAAAGAAAGGAAGAAAAGAGAAACACATAATCAACTGGAAAACAAGCTTTAAAATGTCAATAAATATATATCTATAAATAATCACCTTAAACATCAATGGACTGAATGCTCTAATCAAAAGACACAGAGTGGCAGATTGTATAAAAAAGCAAAAACCTTCAATCTGCTGTCTGCAAGAAACTCACCTTAGGGCAAAGGACACAAATAGATTGAAAGTGAGGGGATGGGAAAAGATATCTCATGCCAAAACGGCAAGAGGGTTGCAGGAGCTGCAATACTCATATCAGACAAAATAAACTTGAAAATGAAGGCCATAAAGAAAGAGAAAGAAGGACACAATTTAATGGTAAAAGGATCCATTCAAGAAGAGGACATTACAATCATCAATATATATGCCCTGAACATAGGAGCACCCAGATACCTACAACAAATAATAACAGACATAAAAGATGAAATTGATGGGATACAATCATAGTAGGAGACGTTAACACCTCATTCACAACAATGGACAGAACCTCTAGACAGAAAATCAACAAGGCAACAGAGATCCTAAAGAACATGATAGAAAACTCCTGGATGAGAACATAGGCAAAACATTCTCTGACATCAACCTTATGAATATTTTCTCAGGTCAGTCTCCCAAAATTGACAGAAATAAAAGCAAAAAAATGACCCCACCTATAAAAGCAAATGAATGAATATAAATAAATATATATGCATGTAAAAAAATTAAACCAATGGAACCTAATCAAACTGACAAGCTTTGAACAGCAAAGGAAACAAACAAACAAAAAAAAAAAACAAAAAGACAACTTACAGAATGGAAGAATATCATTTCAAATGATGCAGTTGACAAGAGCTTAATCTCTAAAATATACAAGCAACTAATACAACTCAACAGCAAAAAAACCCAAAAATCAGCAACCCAACACAAAAATGAGCAAAAGACCTGAATAGACATTTATCCAAGGAAGATATACAGATGGCCAACAAGCACATGAAAAATGCTCAGTGTCCCTAATTATTAGCGAAATGCAAATTAAAACTACCATGAGATACCACCTCACACCAGTCAGAATGGCCATCATTAATAACTCCACAAATAGCAAGTGCTGGAGGGGATGTGGAGAAAAGGGAATCCTCCTGCACTGCTGGTAGGAATGTAAACTGGTACAACTATGGAGAACAGTATGGAGATACCTTAGAAAACTATATGTAGAACTATGATATGACCCAGAAACCCCACTCCTGGGCATATACCTGGACAAAATTTCCTTGAAAAAAATACATGCACCACCGTATTCATTGCAGCATTATTCATAATAGCCAAGACATGGAAACAACGTAAATGTTCACTGACAGATGATTGGATTAGGAAGATGTGGTTATATATAGACAATGGAATACTACTGTCACAAAAAACAGCAAAATAATGCCATTTTCAGCAACATGGATGGAACTAGAGACTTTCATACTAAGTGAAGTAAGTCAGAAAGACAGATACCATATGATATCACATATCTGGCATCTAACATAAGGCACAAATGAACCTCTCCACAGAAAAGAAAATCATTAACTTGGAGCACAGACTTGTGGTTGCCTGGGGGGGAGGGGGGAAGAGTGGGATGGATTGGGCGCTTGGGGTTAATAGATGCAGACTATTGCCTTTGGAATGGATAAGCAATGAGATACTGCAGTGTAGCCCTGGGAACTATATTAGTCACTTATGATGGAGCATGATAATGTGAGAAAAAAGAATCTATGCATGTAGAGATGGGGTCACCATGCTCTACAGTAGAAAATTGACAGAACACTATAAACCAGCTATAAAGAAAGAAATATATAAAAAACATTATATTTAAAATTTTAAAAACATCATCAGTTTTTCTTTAAATATAAATAGAAAAGATTTCTTCTACATCAGGTTGGCATATAGCAGGGTAAGTAGGTAGCTGGAACATAACTGTATAATAACATGTGCTGTGGTTTGGTTGATTGTGTAACAGGGAATACTGTGGAGTGTAGTATTCCTGTTATTTTGATGAGGAATTCTATAACATATGCCATGCTAAAGAAAAATAAAAGGCTGAATAAACACAGGCCTCGATGATGAGAAATGTCTGTCATCTGACCAACAGAGTGAAATTTAGCAGTCTGATGCTACGTTTGCAGCTAAGTTGATCAGGATCTGCCATCCATGTTGTGAAACTCTGTCTCCAGTGTTTCTCTTCTTTGTCTTTTTTTTTTTTTAGGTTATGAAAAATAATGTAAGATGGTTTGTTTTTCTAATGTTATATGTAGGGAGATTTCACCGAGTAAAAAATAAAACACTCTATTCTATGCTATTTTATACAATTCTATGCCATACTATTCCATGTGTGTTTCTCATGACCCAAATATGTGCCTAAATTCTTCTAATCAATATGAAAGATAATGATGAATATAGGATACTATTCTGTTCTTCTAAAAATTTAAAATCTTCATTATTATACAATATATACTAGCAAGAAACAGATTAGGTACAGCCCAAGAATTTGGAATGAGACACTAAAAAAAAAAAAAAAAAAAAGAACAAATGACTATTTTGTATCTTCCTTTCTAAAGTATAAATAGATAATATTTTAAAATATTAGAGCACAGAGACTAGCATCATCCCTAGGAGTTTTATCATATAGTTTTCAATTAAGTTTAAAATAGTATATCAGATTTAATCTATTAAGTGCAATTCTATATCTTATCCCTGTCTTCTCCATGATAACTACTGAAATACTATATTCAAGAAATAGAAAATCTCAATAATTTAAAAATATCTACTTAGATTATTAGACAAAGTCTTAGAAAATATAAATTTCTCAGTTGCCTATATTGACAAGCTTAGGAGTTAGATGTTCAATAACTGAGAAATTAATATGGCTTGACCCCCAGTGATATTTCTTGACAGATATCAAGGCTTTTTAGCATAAAGTTAAACATAATGGGTTAAAGAGAGGAAACAAGTGTGATATCTGGGATACTCATCATTTTTCTCTAACTGTAGTTTCTCTTGCATGAACTCCTTAGGCTATGAGCCCCTTTTCTTCCTTGAGATTTATAACATTTCATAACACTGTATGAATTGCAAATCAAGATGTACTGTAGAAATGGCATAGTATTGATTTCCTAAGACTAGAAGCATCAATCTCACTCACAACGACTTTCAGAAATAACCCGATTCTTTTATTTCTGGCCTGTTTAAATGTGAATGAGAGTGTATCATGACCTCTCTTTATGACTGTTTGTATATTTTTCTTCACATACACCAGTGTTCCTTGCTTTTACTCACCTCACCATAAGACATTGCATTATTAAGATACTTCTTTTATCTGCCTTTAAAATTCTTGTTGGTTCATGATCCAATATCCCTTGCCAAAAAATACAATAACTTTGATAATGAGGGTATCTAGCTGTGATATACATAGTTGACATAATACTGTTTGTGAATTTTATTTTCGTAATAACAAATTAATATGCAGTATTAAATTATGAAGTTATAGTTCAATAGCAAATTAGGATACTTTATTCAGAACTCCATGGGAGTATGGCTCTTGTGACTAAAATACAATGCTTTGTGTTGGCAAGTTCCATTGAGAAAGTTATGAAGGACATAATGTATACATATCTTTTTAAACATTTGGAAAAGATTTTAGGTAGCAACTGTTTCAAAGCCCTTATTTTTAAGTTATAGATTTAAGGTTTTTTTCCCAAAGTCACATGATCAAAGCAGAGGTCTCCATCTTCCTGACCCAGATGTTTTTCACTGAACCCCAGTAACTCCCCAATATTCTCCGTGCATGGTTGAAGGATCTATATGGGATTCAGTCTTTACACTAACTTTCTGAGAGGAACAAGGACCTCAATGCTCACTTCCTCCAGCAATCCTACAACTACAAAGTTCAGTTGTGCAAAGCCAGCACTTCTTAGAATGGAAAACAGAAATACTGGTGGGGACTTTTCACTGGCCTAGGCTCTCCCTTCTGTTCCTTTCAGACTTGATAAGGGTCTCATCTGTTAACTTTGGGAATGTAGTGTACAAATCTTCAGAAGTAATGCTGCTGACACTGTGCCTCTGATATTCTTCCATGTGCATGAGAGGGAAGAGGGAGAAGTTGTCACTTCCTGTTATCCAATGATAAGGAACAACTACCATAGTGTAAATCCCATCAACTGAGATTCCTTTAATGAACTTTTCCAATAAAAAGCAATTGTAAATCATGAGTGTTTAGTGCTTTCAGAGAATATGTCTTTAATTTGACCATCAAATAGGATTCTTATTCACACAATTAAAATTATCAAGGCACAAGGAGGGTACTCATTAAAAAAATCAAATTCTATTACCTTACATTTTGCTTTAAACCTGTCCACTGGTTATTTATTTTATGTGCATTGTAGGAATTTTGCAAGTTACCTTGAGCTTGTTACTGAAACTTTCTAAGCCCTTGTTTATCATCCATAAAATATATCCAAAAAAATTATTCACTTTATAGCATTACTATGAATAGTAAATGAGATAAAGACATAAAGTACTTAGAATCATTCCTAGAATAATGTACTCTCATACATACCTCAATGTTGATGATGATGATAATTGATATGCCAATACCTGAAATAAAGTATGCAGGCTGAAACTGTCTTAATTCCCATGTGTAAGGCATGATCATTTTTGCCAATAAATTTTCATAACTGAATTTCCATTACAAAATGAATCGAGCTGAACTAGGCTAAGTGGCAAGGTTATGCACAACTCAACTTGCAAAGTTAACATTATGAAACTAAGTATACCAATCAGACCTTTACCCTAGTGATTATAACATTAAATAAAAGCATAAATACATTTTTTCTATGTATGTATTACTACTAATTTATAAATCAATTATTTTATGTTTCTGCTGGTAGAAGTGTCCCATTGTGGATACTGTAACTCTTTTTCCAAAACCCTTAAATGCATTAAACTCCAAATATTTAGAGGAAAACATGCCTTAAAAGAAGCATACACCCTTTTCAATCCTCTATACTTGATCCCTCCCTTGAAACTTGACCCTAACCAAATGAAAAATGCAATAAAGCAACTAAAAATTGATAGTCAAATGAGGCAAAAGACCAAGTTCATGCTCCCAATAGGAAACTAAAGTTTAGAAAAGGTGACAGGTGAATTATTTCACTCTCTATTGCTCTAAGTTTCTGAAAATATATTTATTGTTTTCAATAGTAGCAGCCTCAGCCAGAAACTGAGAAGTTTCTTCTGGGATTTGGACAACCATGTACAACCATTTCAAAACAGACTAACAGTCTTATATTCCTTCTCAAAGGCACAAATGATATCCCATGAGACAGAGAAAGCTGCTTCATTAAAAGGATAGTTCTTATTTCTAGAGAAAAGATAAAGTAATGAGGTTACTTCCCATTATAATTCCTGCTCAAAGGGACACCTTTATGTTTGTTAGGCTTAGAAATGGACTTTCCCTAAATAAAAGTCTCTGTGGTTTTAGTCTACTGACTTCAGGCAATATGTTTTATTTTAAAAGTATTCTTGTCATAGAGGAGATAAGGTAAAAAAATGCCAGTAAAAAGTTTCAAATCAGATCCACAGGTAGTTCTAAGAAGCTATTAAATGTGTGGTGCTCTAGTAAGATTCATTATCTCTGATGGGAAGAACTGTAATCCTCTAATTCCCTTCAACACACCAGGCTGCCGAGTCTGGTATAACCTCCAAGGGACATGATTTTGTTAAACCTCCAATAAAATGTAAATTTTCATTAAAGGAAATAGATCATTCAGTTGCTCAATTTTTAATCTGCTTTTCTTTTACAGCATTTTAACCCTTTTGCTAATTCACCAATTCTATCAAATACTTCAGGTCATAGGTTCTTTCCTAACCAGTGTATTCAAAGTTCTATCTCTTTTTAACATGTTGCTATCTAATTTAATTTTTCTGTATGGCAGTGATAACTATATAATATTATCCTGCTCCATTATTTTATTTTTTCTTGAATTTTCTTTTATTTCCTTTTGTTACAGTTTTAAAAATTCCATAAACCCTGTAAAAGCACAGATATTATATGTATTTTTCACTGCTCTACGTAAGCATCTAGGAAATAGTATTTGAAATCTACCAGAAATTATTTGGCATATGTATACAAATACATACACACACACACACACGTGAACATTCTTACATTTCTTCTCAAAAACATGTACACAGATATACACAAACATACACACACATGTATATGCCAACATTCTTACATTTCTTCTCAAAGACCCAAATGATATCTCATGAGACAGAGCAAACTGCTTCCATAAAATTATAGTTCTTATACCTAAAGAAAAAATGTAGTAATAAATCTACCTCTTCCCATTATAATTCTTCCTGCTCAAAGGGACCCCTTCAGATATAGGTATAGTTATAGATATTTATCTCTTAAGACTATGTGCTCTTTTTTCCAGCATATACAGACCTACTTAAGATTTTTTTAATGTATGTTTAAGGTCCTAGAAAAACTTCTACAAATTTTTATTCTAGTGCATAAATCCAGTTCAAAAGGTTCATGTCATTTACATTCATGTTCATAGCCATAGTAAATTTTAAACCATAGAAATAAAATGTAATAGTATCAAAGTTCACAATAAAGCTTTTCTTATTTTTTTCATATATATCAAGAACAGTCACTGACTCTCCTTAAGAAAAAAAATGAATAAGAAAAGTAACTACAAAGCATTATGTGGAGAACTAAATTTTTGTGTTTTGGCTGTCTGACAAGAAATATTTGTTATGTTCACAACTGATTTGTAGCAAAATAAACTAACTGTGATAGCTCAGTTTTCAAGATATTCTAATTCCTTTATAAAATTATGATTACTATATTAATTATACTTACAGTATATCTATATCCCACTATGCTAACGTATGGAATTGCAAAGATAGGCCCTTACACCTGCAAGAATAAACAGTCTTTAAAATAAATACAGCAACATTTATGAAAAAGTTAAACAAATATTCTTGGGAAATATAAAATGAAAGGACTTACTCTGCTTTTCATGAAGGAGAGATGACTCATTCATATATTCATTTACTTGTAAATATTTATTATGTCAACACTATATATTAGGAATTATACTATCTGGTAAGAACTATATACAGTCTTAAAGAAGATATATAGAAATTACAGTCTAGAAAGGAATAGAGAGTTGATATTACGGTCACAGTAAATATTAAAACACAGAAGCATAGAGAGCACTTGAGAGGAAATCAACTCATATTGGAAAACCAGGGAAAGCTTCAAAAAATGACATAATTTCTAATCTGAGAGCTGAAAGATGAACTGGAATTATAAAGTAATGGTGAGATATGCTGAAAAAATAAAGTGTTGCAGACAAACAGCAAATTCAAGTATGAAGAAGAGAATTCGACACAGAATTTAAGGAAGCTCTGCATAAAAGGACTTATTAAACACTTGAGAAATAGATGAGAATTTAAGTTGAGGAAATAAGCAGAGCTGTATTAAACAGTACTTGAAAAGTCATGTTAAAATATCTATTGAAGTGTGAGTCTGAGTTTAACAATGAAAGAAAGGATGAGCATTTCCAGAAAGGGAGGTTAAATTGTACAACACAGAGAAAGCCTATGTTGAAAGCCTTATTTAGCAAAAAGCAATTAGACCAATGGGCTGGAGTTAAGTGGTTATTGCTTGAGTATGGGAGGAGCAACTAATAAAAGCACATTAAATCTTACCCACCACATTAGATCTAAAATAATGCCTTTTCCTTTGAACATTAGCATTTATTGCCTTAACTAATTATTACATATTAAAATAATGCTACTTTTCTATATTATTCTTTATGTGAATGTCTTATAATATATTTCAAACTATAGGCTCCTTAAAGACAGGGATTTCCTGGCATTAGGTCATTAAACACAATTGATATTTGATTTATTGATAGAGTAGATAGTGAAAATCCAACACTTGAAAAAAACACTTGAGTTTCTTGTTAGTTTTCAGTTATTAGTATTTCTCAATGATAGCAGAAAAACATTCAAGAAAAGCCCCTCCTAATAATTCAAAGCAGAATCTGCCCCCATCTTTGTTATAAATACATATGAAGAGAAAAACATTAAGAATAGAGATTCATTCCATTGCTGAATTCCTGAGGCTATTCCTAACCTACTACATGTCTATACATGTTACATCACTGACTTTTCATAAATTGAATGAAGGAGAAATATGTAAGATACATACTACATGGTTAATTTTATCTTCTAACGGCATCTTATGAGATTTTGCTATTTGAGATTTTTTTGTACATTACAACTTCAAACTGACTACATTCACTGCTTATATTTGTTTTAGGTGAGATCAGTGTGCTTTTATGAAGTATGGCACATTTTTTGCCATTTATATCACCAGTGATTAAAGTAAATTATTACTAGGCCAATTTGTCATAATTGATGCTATTACTATTTGCAGAGGCCAAAATAATCTGAATTATCAGGATTAATTCCTAGTCAGTGACCATATACAGAGTTCATCTCTTTTCTAAAATAAATTGAAGCTTTTTTCCCTTTCTGTATTCAAACTTCCTAATGATATTCTCATCAAATTTGCCTCAAGTATTTTTCATCTGTTAAAGACACCTCGGCCAACAGATGGTGCTATGTATAACATTTTAATGTACGTGTATAGTATTTTAAAATATATAATACTGCTAAGCTGCAATTTAATTACAATGTTAAGAGGCACATATGAAAGTAAAATTTTTGAAAATACATATTTCAAGAAGTTTGTAAGATACAAGAAAAAAAAACAAAATTACTGAAGAATGACAGGAGTCAAGGGTCATGGGCTTTTCAATTATATATAAACTTGTCAGAGGTTGGGATGTTCATCTTCATAAAGATAAAGCTTAAAATATGGTTTGAAGTGATCAATCTGCCTCCCCTGATGCCAACTGTATGTTCTGAAATACCTTTCTCTGAAATCTCCCTTTTGCCTCCAATATCTTGCCTCTCCATTCCACCTTTACATGACCACTGCACTGACATTTCAAGGCCCATTTTTTTTTTTTTTTTTGCATTTAGCAATGAGAAATCAATGGTGTTCTTTGAGAAGCTGAGTAAAAGAATCCAAGGTTCTGATTTCTTAGTCTAGCCTTCAGTTCTTTAATGCCGTTCTACTTTTCAAGATTTCCGTCCTCCATTTCCCTGAAAAAATAAACAATTCAGTTTTTGATATTGTAAGATGCTAGGGCTTATGCATAATCTGGAATGCAGCCACTGGTTAACATTTACCTTATATGCCAATTTTTTTCTTTGAACCTTTTGTGATCACAAAGCCTATATATATTCTTGTTCAACTCTGAACTTTTTTAACAGTTAATATTGCTATATTTACTTTAACTTGATCTCATATTGTCTTTTGTTATAATTTTTTAAAATAAATCAAATTCATTGTGTTGCTGCTTTACTGACTAAATCAGAAGTGTGTAGAAGGTAGAGCTGGTAAAATCAGCATGTGAAACTGGAAGAGAGGAAAGAAGATGGCAGAGTAGTAGGAAGTGAAGCTTACCTACTCCCACAAATACACCAAGAATGCATTTACATGTGGTATTATTCACAAAGAAAATTTGCTTAATGCTGGCAAAAGACCTCAGGATTCTGAGAGAGCAAGAAAATCTTCATGAAATCATGTAGGACAAAAGAAAGAAGAAGTGAGAAAAAAAGAAAATGAGAAAGGAAGCAGGGCAAGACCTGTACCCCTATGAGGGAGCTGAAAGAAGAAAAGCTCCTGCACCCTGGGAAGTCCTTCCACCATCAAGGATATAAGCTAGGATGGAGATCTTACTTTAGAGTCTTGGAGGAGAACACAGCAATCAGTATGAAGCAGTCAAAATGGAAACAGTCCTCTGCAAAGGTCAATGCTACTGCCCTGCACTTTCCACCTGTATGCTGATAAGGGTAAGTATGGGGAGATGAAACGTGGGCTTTGGAGATAAGACTCAGAGAAAGAACTGGGGCTAGCTACATGGGAAACAACTGGGGTTGGTCACAAAGAAACAGCCCAGAGGGACCAGAGTCTAGGGCAATAACATTTTGGGGTGTAAGCTGAGGAAACCCTGATAGGCTTGGAAGCCAGGCACCATTGCTAAGGGGTACTGGAGGGAAGGGATGGGATCCACTACTACAGCCTTGTTCCCCGTGTGCTTAAAATCTACAGGACACCAACTGCTCCATCCCCAGGAGCCACCTGGGAGCAGCTGATGACTAGTAACAGCTAGCAAGCAGCCCCAATCCTTGAGGCTATGAGAGGACAGTGGCCAAACAAAAAGAGTGACCAAGGGAATGGAGCATGGCCAGATGGATACTGAGACCTCTTCAGCAAACTGCCCAGAAAAAGGAGTGACCACAGGAACTGTGGCAACCCCAGAGCTACAAAAATCAGTTCCAAGAGCCTCCCTGGCAAAGGGAGGGACTTCAGGAGCAGCTTCTGCTGTTTTCAGCAATAGAAAATGGCCCTGAGAGCTGCCTTATAACTAGAGGAGTCACAGGAATACTGCTGCTATTCTTGCTACAAGAGTAGTCCTGTGAACCATGATATCCACTGCCACCTCCCTCACAGACCCCATCCCTAGCAGCCATCCAGCTCTGGGATAAGTAGAATGATACTGCTGCTCCCATCAAATGTTCTGGCTACAAACAAGCCAATACCACTCCCAAGAACTCCGGAATTGGGTATCAGCTATGGCATCAATAAACCTGCTGTCAAAGGAACCACAAACATAGAAAATTAGATAAGGGAGTTCCCGTCGTGGTGCAGTGGTTAACGAATCCGACTAGGAACCATGAGGTTGCGGGTTCGGTCCCTGGCCTTGCTCAGTGGGTTAAGGATCCGGCATTGCCCTGAGCTGTGGTGTAGGTTGCAGACGTGGCTCGGATCCCGCGTTGCTGTGGCTCTGGCGTAGGCCGGTGGCTACGGCTCCGTTTCGACCCCTAGCCTGGGAACCTCCATATGCTGCAGGAGCGGCCCAAAAAAATAGCAAAAAGACAAAAAAAAAAAAAAAAGAAAATTAGATAATATAAAACAACAAGTAAATAGCTTTCAGACAAAGGAACAAGATAAAAACAAACAAAAAACACCTAAATGAAGAGGAGATAAACAATCTACCTAAAAAAGAATTCAGAGTGATGATAGTAAAAATAATCAAAGATATCAGAAAAAGAATGGAGATATAGATCAAGTTGTTTCAAGTGATGTTTAACAAAGAGCTAGAGGACTTAAAGAACAAGCAAACTAAGATGAATAGCACAATATCTGAAATGAAAAACACAACAGAAGGAATCGATAGCAGGATAGTGGAGGCAGAAGAACAAGTAAGTGAGGTGGAAGATGTAGTGGTGGAAATCACTGACACAGAAAGAGAGTAAAGTTAAAAGAATAAAAAGAATTCAGGAGAGTCTAAGAGACCTCTGAGACAACATTAAATGTACCAACATTTGCATCATAGAGGTTCCAGAAGGAAGAGAGAGAAAGGGCCATAGAAAATATTGAAGAGATAATAGGTGAAAACTTCCCTTACATGGGAAAGGAATCACTCACTCGAAATGAGGAAGCACAGAGAATCCCATACAGGATAAACCCAAGGAGAAACAGAGTGGTGCACATGCTATTTGAACTCACAAAAATTAATTACAAAGAAGAAAATATTAAAAGTCACAAGAGAAAGGCAACAAATAACATACAAGGAACTGTCACAAGGATAACAGCTGATTTTTCAGCACAAACCCTGCATGCTAGAAGGGAGTGGCATGATATATTTAAGGTAATGAAAGGAAGGAACCAAAATACTCTACCCAGCAAGGGTCTGATTCAGATTTGATGGAGAGATCAAAAGCTTTTCATACAAGCAAAAGCCAAGGGAATTCGGCATCTCCAAAGCAGCTCTGTAACAACTACTAAAGAAAATTCTCTAGGCAGTAAAGAAAAGGCCACCATTAGAAACAAACAAACAAACAAAAACATGAAAATGAGAAAGCTCACTGGTAAAGGTAAAGATAATATAAAAGTTGGAAATCAGCCATTGACAAACATATCAAAACTAGCAAGTATGGAGAAGAGGAAAGGACAAATGCAGAACACCGAAAATGTATTTGAAATCAAGAGACCAGCAACCAAGAACAATTGTGTACATATATAGTTTGCTATATCAAAAGTCTAGTGGGAACCACACACACACACACACACACACACACACACACACACACACAAACACACTGCATAAAAAATAAAAAGCAAACAAAATGCAACACTAAACATAGATAGCATTTCACAAGAGACTATAACAAGAAGGAAGGGAAGAAAAAAGATCTAAAATGACAAATCCAAAACAATTAAGTAATTGGCAAAAAGTACATACTTATAATTCCATTGAATATAAAGAGATTAAATTCTTCAACCAAAATACTTAGACTGCCCCCACTGTGGCTGAATGGTAACAAACCATGAGGATGCGGGTTCAATCTTTGGCCTTAGTCAATGGATTAAGGATCTGGTGCTGCTGTGAGCTGTGGTGTAGGTTGCAGATATAGCTTGGTTCTGACATTGCTGCAGCTGTGGCATAGGCTGGCAGCTGGAGATCCAATTTGACCTCTAGCCTGGGAATTTTCATATCCCATAGGTGCAGCCCTGAAAGTCAAAAAAGAAAAAGAAAAAGAAAAATTAAAAAAAAAAAGACACAGACTGGGAGTTCCTGTAGTGGCTTGGAAATAATGAATCTGACTGTTGTGCCTCAGTGGTAATGAACCCAACTAGCATCCCTAAGGACTCAGGTTTGATCCCTGGCCTTGCTCAGTGGGTTAAGGATCCAGTGTTACTGTGATTGCAGATGTGGCTTGGATCTGGCATTGCTGTGGCTGTGGCATAGGCCAGTGGCTACAGCTCCAATTCAACCCCTAGCCTAGGAAGCTCCATATACCATAGGTGCAGGCCTAAAAGGAGAAAAAGAAAAATACATTGACTGGCCACATGGATATTAAAACAAGATGCATAAAAATTCTGTTTACAAGAAATCCATGTTAGATCTAAGGACACACACAAATTACAAGTAAGGGGATGGAAGAATGTATTAAATGCACCTGGAATCAAAGGAAAGATGGAATAGCAATGATATCAGACAAAATAAACTTTAAAATAAAGAAAGTCACAAGAGTCAAAGTCATTATATAATGATCAAAGGATCAGTCCAAGCTGAAGATTGTAATTATATGTACCCCAAATGGAAGTACAATCATATATAAAGCAACTGCTAACATTCATAAAAGGAAAAATCAACAAAAATAGAATAATAGTGAGGGACTTTAACACCCTCCTTATATCAATGGACAGATCATCCAGACAGAAAATCAAAAAGGAAACACAGGCCTTACTTAGATGACACCCTAGACCAGACAGACTTAACTGATAATTTATAGAACATTCTGTCCCAAAGCAGCAGAATATGCATACTTTTCAAATGCACATGGAACATTCTCCAGGGTAGATCACATCTTGGACCACAGATCAAACCTTGGTAAACTAAAAATATAAAATAAAATAAAATAAATTATTCCAAGCATTTTCTCTGACAACAATGACTGGAAATCAGCTACAAGAAAAAAAAAAATGAAAAAAAAAAAAACTCAAACTCCTGAGAGTTAAATAATATGATACCAAGCAACCAATGGACCACTGAATAAATCAAAGAGGAAATCAAAAGATACTTAGAGACAAATGACAGCAAATATATAACATTCCAAAACCTATGAGACACAGCAAAAACAGTTCTGAAGGGGAAGTTTATAGCAATACAATCTTACCTCAGGAAACAACAAATCTCAATAGAACAACCTAATCTTACACCTAAACTATCTAGAGAAGGAAGAAGAAACAAAGGCCAAAATTAGTAGAAGGGAAGAAATCTTAAAAATCAGAGCAGATATAAATAAAATAGAGATAAATAAAACAATATTAAAGAAGATCAAATCAAAGAAGGCAAGACAAAGACAAGACAAAGAGGATCAACAAGACAAAGATCAATGAAACCAAAAGTTGCCTCTTTGAAAAGATCAACAAAACTGACAAAGCTTTCACCATATTCAACATGAAAAAAAGGGAGAGGACTCAAACAATAAAATTAGAAATGAAAAACGGCAAGTTATAGCTGACATTACAAAAATACAAAAGACCATAAGCGGAGTTCCTGTTGTGGTGCAGTGGTTAACGAATCCGACTAGAAACCATGAGGTTGCGGGTTTGATCCCTGCCCTTGCTCAGTGGGTCAAAGTTCCAGCGTTGCCTTGAGCTGTGGTGTAGGTCACAGACGTGGCTCAGATCCCGCGTTGCTGTGGCTCTGGCGTAGGCCGGGAACTACAGTTCCGATTAGACCCCTAGCCCAGGAACCTCCATATGCCGCAGGAGCGGCCCAAGAAATGGCAAAAAGACAAAAAAAAAAAAAAAAAAAAAAAAAAATAAGACCATAAGCAATTACTCTAAGCAACTATGTGCCAATAAAATGAACAACTTAGAAGAGATGGAGATTCTTACAAAGGTACAATCTTTCAAGAATGAACTGGCAAGAAATTAAAATATGAATAGACCAATCACAAGTACTGAAATTGAATCTGTGATTTAAAACCTTTCAAAAAATAAAAGCCCAGGACCTGGTGGCTTCAAAGGCAAATTCTATCAAATATTTAGAGAAGAGTTAACACTTACGCTTCTGAAAATCTTTCAAAAATTGCAGAGAAAAGAATACTCCCAGTTTCATTCTATGAGACCACCATCTCCCCAATACCACAAACAGACAAATATAGCAGAAAAAAGAAAATTATAGGCCAATATCACTGCTGAAAATAGATACAAAAATCCTCAACAAAATATTAACAAGCCAGATCCAACTATATATGCTTAAAATGCTCATACACCATGATCAAGTGGTATTTATCCCAGGAATGCAATGATTCTTCATATTTATAAATCAATCAATATAACACACCACATCTACAACTGAAAATTAAAAACTATATGATCAAAAACTTCCAGAGAGTGGGCATAGAGGGGACCTACCTCAATATAATAAAGCCATAACACAACAAACCCCACAGCTAACATCATTCTCAATAGTGAAAAACTGAAAGCATTTCCACTAAGATCAGGAACAAGATAAGGATGTCAACTTTCACCAGTTATTCAACATAGTTTTGGAAAACCTAGGCATAAGAATCAGAGAATATAAAATAAAAGGTATCCACATTGAAAAGAAGAAGTAAACTACCACTGTTTGGAGATAACATTTTTATGTAGATTATATGAAATATTATAGTTTTTTTCCTATAAAATGTGAATTATCTACTGCGCTTGTGCAAATGGGCATTTGTGAATTGAAAGAAGAAAGAAAAAGGACATCAGAAAAAACCAGGACATATTTTTCCAGAAATAAAATACTAATTAAAGCCATAATAAATGTAAAATACTTTAAAATATACATAGTGGAGGGGTTCCCATCATGGCACAGTGGTTAACGAATCCGACTAGAAACCATGAGGTTGCGGGTTTGATCCCTGCCCTTGCTCAGTGGGTTAAGGATCCGGCATTGCTGTGTGCTGTGGTGTAGGTCGCAGATGTGGCTCAGATCCTGCATTGGTGTGGCTCAGGTGTAGGCCGGCAACTACAGCTCCGGTTAGACCCCTAGCCTGGGAACCTCCATATGCCACGGGAGCGGCCCAAGAAATGGCAAAAAAAAAAAAAAAAAAAAAAAGACAAAATATACATAGTGGAGTTCCCATTGTGGCACATTTTAAACCAATCCGACTAGGGACCATGAGGTTGCAGGTTTGATCCCTGGCCTCACTCAGTTGGTTAAGGATCCGGCGTTGCTGTGAGCTGTGGTGTAGGTTGCAGACACAGCTGGGATCCTGCATTGCTGTGATTGTGGCATAGGCTGGCAGCTACAGCTCTAATTAGACCCCTAGCCTGGGAACTTCCACATGCCATGGGTGTGGCCCTAAAAAGACAAAACAAATAAAAAATTTTAAAAAATTTAAAAATAAAATATACATAGCAATATACTTAATGAGACAAACAAGGCTTTACAGTGGGCTTAGTTTATAGCATCTAGAACATTTGAATATTGAATATTTGAATACTGAATATTACAATATTTCTGTAGTTATTCTAATGTTTATAACCATTTTGTAAGCATTTTTATTTGGCTTATTTTTATAATTCCTGTCTCTTCATTGATATTATTTATAGAATCATTGTTAGCATTATTTCATTTAAATCTTTAAACAAAGTTGCCTTCTGTTCTTTAAAAATATGAGTAATTGCTAATTTCATGGTCTTTGTCTAATAAATACAATGAGTCAAAAAATGGAAGTTACCATTGTTTTTTTTCTGAGTATGAATCACATTGTTAAAATTTCTTTGCTTTTAAGATTTTTATAGATTATTGGTCATTTTACATCAATATATTTTAGTAAGTAATTCCATATTTAGATTTTTTTAATTAATTAATTTATTTTTTGCTTTTTAGGGCTGCACCTGTGGCATATGGAAATTCCCAGGCTAGGGGTCAAATTGCAGCTGCAGCTGCTGGCCTACACCACAGCCACAGCAGTGTAGGATCCAAGATGCATCTGTGACCCACACCACAGATCACGGCAACTCCAGATACTTTAACCCAGTAAGTGAGGCCAGGGATCAAACCCTAATCTTAATGGATACTAGTCAGATATGTTACTGCTGATACACAACAGGAACTCTGATTTGGATATTCTTACTGAAGTTTGTAACTGTTCTGATTTATTTGTTTGCTTAGTAAATTCTTTGGATTAAATCTCTGAAATTTGTTTTCCCATCAATGTGAATTTCTGATTTTGTTTTTTTATGGTTGTATTTTTAATTTTTATCCCTGGATCCCTTGGGGTTTCTTCTATGTCTACACAACTTGGTATTCAGTGAAAGATTGATCAGAAATTGTACTCAAACCATACTCAGCCAGTAAATCTACTTTCTTTTGATGGATCTCTGTGTGGTTCAATGAAGAGACTAAAAGTTTAAACCATTTTCAAGACTATTTGGCTTTTGCGTCATGACCTCTCACATCTCCTCTACATGTATTCACAGGTTCCCTTGACCAGTAATGCATGGGCAGTTCGCCTCCCGACCAATCTTGGTTGTTCATGAACCCATCCTTAGGTCAATTTAGGATATGTAGAGAGCATAGCAGCTGGTTTACCTTCTGGCATTCCCTGGAAAATTGCCTGAATATAAGTGGTTTGCCTGCCCTAAAAGTCTAAAACCTCAGGCTGGCATATCTGCTGGCCCTTGCTGTTTGCTTGTCACTGAATTAACCACTTTAACTGATGATGTTTTGCTTTAAGGACGCCACCTCTAATAGCAATAGCCAGACTGCTAAATTTTCATGGCTATTGCTGGTTGAACATTTTACCACAAGAGATGAAGTGTGTTTCAGAGCATTGCCAACCAACAACAGCATATATTCCCATTGCTCTTACTCAATGTTTAGTAGTGTCTATGAATAAACACTCTATGATTTGTTGTATATATAATCTATTTCTCTAGCTTTTATTTATTTATTTATTTATTTATTTATTTATTTTTTATTTTTTGTCTTTTTGCTTTTTCTAGGGCCTCTCACGCGGCATATGGAGGTTCCCAGGCTAGGGGTCCAATCGGAGCTGCAGCTGCCAGCCTACGCCAGAGCCACAGCAACGCGGGATCCTAGCTGTGTCTGCGACCTACACCACAGATCACAGCAACGCTGGATCCTTAACCCACTGAGCAAGGGCAGGGATCGAACCCACAACCTCATGGCTCCTAGTTGGATTCGTTAACCACTGAGCCACGACGGGAACTCCTCTCTAGCTTTTAGATAGTTGTTTTTGACAGTTTTGTGCATTTTTATAGTCACTTTCAGCAGAGAGAATATTTCAGCCTCTTTATTTCATCATGACAAAAGTGAATCAGTACCCACCAAGACTATTCCTATCGAATTAATTAATAGGCAGACACTACTAATTCATTTGTTTTATTTCTTCAATTTGACATGTAATTCCATGCAGATAGTATCTTCAGTATTGAAATAAAAATTACTTATTTGTTTAAGAATTTTAGGCTGTCGCTATGGTTATACATTTGCTTTCACCTCACGAAATATTTATCCAGCTACTTCTTCAGAAATTTTCTTTCCCTTTGCTAATCTCATTTATATGACTTATATAAACATTTCTCCTCATAAACACAAAATACAGCAAATCTTCCATTTCTATGATAATTTTTAAAAAGAAGTTAAAATGTGTGAGAAGGCAAATAGGAGCCCATGGTACTTTAGAAAGATTTTTATTTACTATTTTGTCCTTTTTTAGGTATAAATTGATAGAGAGTTCTTCCACTTTCAAGGCAGAGGAATGAAGAATATTCAGAATATTTGTGTTCAATTGTTTTAGATTAATGTGAATTTATTCAAGTCTTTACTTGGTGCTTTGGAGGTGGCAGCTACCACTGTGGGAATCAGGGTATCTTCAGACTGATATCAAGTGAAATTGACTTCACTAGAGTTGGATATGCCAAACATAATTTCCATGATTTCCTATGATCATTCAGAGCTCTAGTTACACTTTAACTTTACATTTTGGGTTTATGCATATTTTAAAAGTGGTTAGAAAGTAACTGCCTCTAGTACTTTGAGGTTTCATATGAAAAAAGAAACTATTCATTAAATAATTGTTTCCCTTACCATGATCTGAATGCAAAGTAAGTATCAATTTTAAAAAATGATATATTTGTGAATTTCTATTTAATGTACTACATAGCTAAAGATTCAGAGGAGAAAGAGACTGAAATTTGTGGAAAATTTGTATAGACAATAATATCTGCTTGGACTAAAAAGAAAAAGTTTTCTTCAACATAAGCATGTAAAAGGTCAAAGTATATTTTTGAAAATTTTAATTTTATTAGATATTTCAATATATTACTTCCAATGGTACAAGCGGAATTCTGATTTATTTTTATTAAAACAACAAATGTATTGTGAACTGAAAATTACCCTTTGTAGAATCTTACTAAAAAATAGGCAGAGGAAAACATACAGAAAAGCTGTATAAAAATATTGTAAATCCCTTTTTTTAATTTTGAAAATATTTTCTGAAAAAGACATACATTTAATTTCACCAAAAATTTGTTCGCACTGTTATCTATAGCATAGTCAAATTGCATGTATGTAAAATAATAGCTCACTACAAAGATGGTACATGCTTTATTTAAACTGACATCAAATTGTAATTTTAGACATGAGAGATTTTGTAGCATACTGAATAGTTTTACCTAAATGTTGTCAAGGGTAATTTTTTTAATATAAATCACCTTTTATATATTAAGTTTATACTTTTTATCAAAAATTTTTATAGAAATTTTCTCAATAGGATTTTTTTTATAGAAAATTAAACCACTGTCAGATATCCAGCAGATTGGAGGCATCTACTTCACTAATCTTAAATTTATTATTTTTCACCAAGTCCAGTTTACGCATTAACCTTCACAAATACATCTGTTGAGGTTTTATTTTAACCTTAAAAAGTGACATTATGCTCAGTTTGTTTAACAGTAAAGATTCATGAGTTTACTGACACAGAAAAAGTGGACTTAATATTTTATAAGTGCAATTACTTCTAATAAGTTCAAATACTTCTGTTCACGTGCTTTTTGCACTGGAGTTGGCTTCTAGAGCCCTTTGGACAATTTTGGAAGTCCAAAAAATCATTAAGGATATTTAAAAGCATATGCCAGGACACCAATGGCAGTTGAAAACAAATTTAGAAACCTTAGAAACTGGCATTATTTAGGCTCTAATGGAAGCAGCAATCTTCTCTTAGATATATGCATATAATGCATTTTTCATGACTTCAATTCTACACTGCAGAGTCAGTATTTAATTTAGGATATGAGAATTAATCAGCATGAAATACTCAGGAGGTAAATGGGGGCTGGGACATGTGACATGTGGGTCTGTGACAGTCTGTGTCCAGGACAGTGTTTATGATGTAGAAGCAGTGACGCCCTTTTTAATATTTTTGTTTTTATTTTTTAAAAAAATATTTAAAACATTAACAAATTTTTAAAAATTTTATCTTTAAAAAAGAAATTGGTCTTTCACCAAAAGCAAGAAGAGTATTTAAGAGGTGATCATGATACCATTTTTGTCACTGCTTTTCCTTTCCAAAGAGAAAGAAGATTTGGGGAGAGAAAAAAAAAAAAATTTTGGCCAGACAAATTTGATGTTTAAACTGTGAACAATGTGTTGTTTGAAGATGAAAAGACACTTTGTATGGCTAACTTAGAATGAACAAACTACTTCTTCCATGAACGCCAAAGAATCAATGTACAACAGTATCGAGAGAAAGTTCAGGAAAATATTCCCAAAGATTATTCTAAGGCCTCACGCCTTAATTTATTGCTGCCATTCATGCCTGGTAATTTGCTCTGCTGTGTATTTTTATCACCAGTAAGAGTCTGAAATAAACTTTAAAATTTTACAAGCTATTAACTTAAAATTTGAAAAAAAAAAAGAAACATAGATGAAGTAAACTAATATCAAACAGTACTGTACTACAGCAAAACTTTTTAAAAAGGCTTCACTTCTAGGGTTGTGCTTTTAAGAATTTACTAGCAAATGTTATATGCCATATGGTAACTCTGATTTATAAATTGCAGGTGTTTCATTTCATTTTTTCCAATTATTAAATAAAAATATTTTTATGGCAAGGATATTTTTCCTTGTTCTCTCCCAGCACATTTTTACTGAAGTAGCCATTACCTCATTTAGCCACTTTAGTTCAAATGAGTTTTAAAACAGTCTTTGCAGAGTTTTGTTCAGTTTTGCTTAGAATCAAGGAAAGAGACTTGAGTTGAGGGTTCTCTCCAGAATACTGGTTCTATAACATAACCATGTATATGAACATATATAAATACTCTTGAATAAAATATCTAATCAAAGCCTTTTCAGCACATTTCTCTCTCATCTCAAGGACTACCACAAGAGGAGCTGGGTGCCAATGCTTCCCTGGGCCTCACCACCACCTTCTTCCCCTTGGCTCTGGTAACAACTGCTTTGTTTCCTGGGGAGGGTACAATCCTATTTTTCTGATGCTGGACTGAAGTGGTACATGCTTAGCTGAGTTCAGTGAAAGAGCCTATGGAAGGTTTTGTTTTTGTTTTTTGCCAGCTGCTCTTTTGCTCCACACTAAAAGCAACAAATTCTTTATTGAAAAACCATCACTTCAAGGTGGTGTTTGGTCAGGAGACAATTAGGGACAGTGAATGCAGCAGGTTTTTTAACTGCATCTCAAAGTTCACCATGGAATCCTGACTGGCCACAAGCTGGAAGTGGCCCAAACCAGAGGGATTTCAGTCAGTACACAGCTTCACAGAATCTTGAGGGCGGGGAGAGAACACCACTATGTCTTGTGGACAAGATCTTGGCCAGGCCTCTATCGAGCTATATTAAGGAAGGTTGTTTTGATTTGTTTTGTTTTGTTTTGCTGTGTTGTGTTAGCAGTTGGATTCAAGTCATGCAATGGCTAAGGAAAGAAAGCTCATATTCCTTCTGTCTATAGAAGCTTACACTAAATAAACCTGATATACTATACCTTCCAAAATACCTGACGCTGGGCAGCACCTGAGGCCTAGACTTTACTGGAAGGATGTGGGGTCTTAATTGAATTACTTCCATCCAAACGAGTCAGTATGATTTGTGACTTTTTACCTTAACATGACAATGAAATAGTGACAAGCAACATTTATTGAGGATTTAATATGTATCATCCATTATACTAGCAGATTTCTGTTTTATCAAAATATATAAAATTTCCATATAGCATTTTGAGGATTTCATCTAGTTTTGAAAAATTTGTTATTTAACATTCACAATCACTGTGAATAAATATTAGCATACCAGCTTTATAAAGAAACTAGTCTTTCCCAGCTTCCATTCAGTAGGTATTGTTTTAAGCACTTGATAAGAATTAACCCACTTAATTATTTCAGTGACCCAATGAGGCAGATTATTTGCAGTTTTTATGATTTAATTACAAATGAAAAAGCTGAGGTACAGAGTAGTAAAGTTCATTGCCGAAGTTTGAGCAGCTAATAATGGTGTAAAGATGGAATTGAACTAATGCCAGACAAAACACTAAACTTCAGAAGATCAGCTGACTCCCATCACCACACATTTAGGAAGGTACAGATCTACAGTTCAACACAGAATGTTTTGATTTTATAGATTAAATTCTTAAACACTATTCTTTACTATGGTTGAGATCTGAATAAAAGAAGCCAATGCCTGGCAAGCATTCTACAGTTAAAAGAGATGACATATTTGGCTTCCATTTTATGAAGGAAACTAACATTTCTCTAATATTCATTATATGATAGACATCAGATGAGCAATTGTCTTATCAATTTCCATCCTCCCACATAAAATTGTTATTCCCATTTTAAAGATGGAAAAAACTAAGCTCAGAAAAGTGGAGTTAAGTAACTTGTTCAAATTGGCAAAACAGGGGTTCAAGCCTAAGATTGTCTCATTCCATTTTTTGATGCAGTGGGAAGAGCAGGAACTTGAGAGCTATTGAAATACTGAAACTGCAATTGGGCTGCAGAGCAGGCTGAGGAGGTCTTCAGGCTCTGCACAGGCCTGGGGAGCCAGGCACCCTGGCCTCTTGCAAGCTGGACCAAGTAGTGATCCAAAGCTTATGTGTCATGCCAAGCTGTGCAAGATTCAGAGTCAGAGCCTCCATCAACCTGCCAGTGTCTTTTCTTCTGCAGGAAGCTTTGCCCTGCAGGGCCAAGATCAAAACTTGGTCTCCACAGGCCTTCTCACACAGACTGTTACCAAGAAAGTAAACAATCTAAAATCAAAAACTCAGCTCTGGAGGAGGCAAGAAAGATAAGAGGCTTGACTACCCTTGCTTATTGCAAACAAGACAGGTTGGGCTACAGCTGGTGTATGGGAAACTCATTATGGCCACTCGAAGCCTTGGCAAGTACAGCGGGTAACCTGAGAGCCCAGCAAGAAGCCTCCTGGCTCAGTAGTCAATCAATCTGCTGTCAGGTCAGAGCAAGCAGTGCAGACCAAAGCACGGCAGCAGATTAGGCCCCAGAAGTGCACATGGTCAGTTAAGTAGGAAAACAGGGCTGGATCATGATCTCGGCAGTGATGGTAGAAGCAGCTCAGATTAGAATGATTTTCAGTTTCTCTGAAGTAAAAACAGGGCTTGTACAAAGGACTCTTGAGAGAAGGTGGCTCCATTATTATAACTATAATAATAATGATAATGATAACAATAACAACAATAACAATATAATATATTAAGGGCTTTACTGTATTAGTCAGGACCTTGGCATTAAACAGAACTCTGATCAGATGCCATCCCTGAAAAAAAATTTATTGAGGGGACAACTTACAGTAACAAGGGAAGATTTAGGAGACCCCAAAAGTAATGCTGAGATACTCAGTCTAGTGAGCCTGAAACGTGCAAGGGGAAAACATTGTGCTTCTAGGGACCGGTGATAGCTCAGGGGAGCTGTGAGTATGAAGGATGCAGACACTTTTGGAACTGCGATGCTGAAGCTGAGAGGGAGTGGGGGAGTATACTCCCTAACTTGCTTTTCCTCTTGTCCTCTGATCTCTTGCCAAGGCCTCCCATTGACTGAACCAATGCAAAAGCCACACTGGATAGGGAGCCCAGCTGATGCAATCTGTGCAGATCAGCTGCTCGGAGATGGGCATACAACGCTTTTGAGTGGGAAAACACATTAACCATCTATCTTGACAAGTGGTTTTACCTTTAGAACAGCAGCATCAAATGCAAACATCAATGCAGGACAACCAGGTATGCAAAAAGGAAGAGAGAACAACTTGACTCAATGGTGAACTAGTGGGCATGCGCTCATCTACAAATGCACAGACCACGACTGTCACTGCCTTCCAGCTTTGGGGTCACGTGAACCTTGTACTCCTATATCTATTTTTAGAGGTGAAGCAGACAGTCCAAACTAGTATGTGAAATCTCCTTAATTTTAAATATTGACAATTAGTTGGGAAAAAAGAAGCAGAACTCGTGACAAACTAAACCAAACCCAAGCCATCCATGAGAGATATTAATCTCACTTTTGGGAAATGAAGCAGATTGTGCAGCGAATTCCTCTGATTTTTAAGCATTGCAAATTAACTGAAAAAGTTATATCTCTGATGACCAAGTCAAGGGCATTTGTGTAGGTATCCATCCCACAGGCCACTTATGTTGGATGACTTGTTCCCTCAGTCACATCTTCTAAGCCCAATTTTACTCCAGACACTGATGAGGCAAAAAGATCCACTATGGGAAACATAATACAGGTTTTTTTGTTTGTTTTGGTTTGGTCTGGTTTTTAGGACTGCAGGTGAAGTCTATAGAAGTTCCCAGGCTAGGTGTGGATTCAGAGCTGCAACTTCCAGCCTACACCACAGTCACAGCAACACCGGATCCAAATCTCATCTGCAACCTACACTGCACCTCAAGGCAACACAAGATCATTAACCCTCATGGATACTAGTTGGATTTGTAACCTACTGCCCCAGGGCTTTTCTGACTCCCATCCCCAACACCAGAATGTTACAGTTGTAGTAATCACCTAGTACTCATTACTTGGAGCTGAGTAATTTGAAATTCAAGGAGGTAAAAATGACCAATGTGGTACCCCAGCTGGTTGATAATCACTCCCCATTTCATGCTCTTGGCCGGACAATTCCAAGACTCATACACATATCTCTACAAATAGTTCAACTGCAATAACCCATAATGGTAGACAAAGAATAAGAACACATCCTTAACCTTGCTTCCCCTCTGCTTTGCTTACTTTTCCTGAGTCCCTTCTTGTACCTCAGGATAGAATATCACAATAAATGCCCTGCACACAACCTCTTTCTGAGGTTCTGCTTTCTGGAGAATCTACTGCTAAGACTCTATCATCTTGCAAACTCCGTTTGAGACAAAAATCTAAAAAGACTTTTCTGACTTCATCTGAAAGACATTTTATGTTCATAGAATAAATGTTACATAGTTGTGACAGAAGATCCCATCTAATCCTAATTCTAAAAAGTTTAAGTAGGAGCACTGATGCTGAGAGAGAGCAGAAAGACAACTTGGGAGTGCGGCCAGGTATTGACCCAAATCAGGAAATATATTCTGTAAGGAGACAGGATGAATTTTTGGTTACCTTTTGAGACCACTCCCCTTAGGAAATCAATAGGTAATTGTTTCTTGAAATATTTAATTTTTTAAATATTTTATCTGCTGGTTCCTAAAGTGGTTTTTGCATCTCTTTAGGGAAAGGAGTATGTATGTTATCACAATAACAGTGTTAGTGTGTAGATTCTAGCAAATTAAGCATGTGATTAAAGAAAATAATATTCAGGGTCTGGTGGGGATGTAAATTGGTACAAACACTATGCAAAACAGCATGGAGGTACCTCAGAAAACTAAATATAGAACTACCATATGATTCAGCTATCCCACTCCTGGGCATATATCTAGACAAAACTTTCATTCAAAAAGACAACATGCACCCCTATGTTCACTACAGCACTATTCACAATAGTCAAGACATGGAAACAACCTTAATGTCCATCGACAGATGAACGGGTTAAGACAGGGTACATATATATAGTGCAATACTACTTATCCATAAAAAGAACACAGTAATGCCATTTGCAGCAACATAGATACAACTAGAGATTCTCATACTAAGTGAAGTAAGCTGGAAAAAGAAAGACAAATACCATATGATATCACTTATATCTGGAATCTAATATATGGCACAAATGAACCTATTTACAGAAAAGAAACAAACTCATAGACATGGAGAACAGACTTGTGGTTGCCAAGGGCAGGGTGGAGCTAGTGGGATGGACTGGGATTTTTGGGTTAGTAGATGCAAACTATTTATTGCATTTGGAGTGGATAATCAATGAGATCCTTCTATATAGCACAAGGAACCATATCCAATTCCTTGCGATGGAACATAATGGAGGATAATGTGAGAAAAAAGAATGTATATTTATGTATAACTGGGTCACTTTGCTGTATAGCAGAAATCAAAAGAACTCTGTAAATCAACTGCAATACTTTTTTTAAAATTTGGAAAAAATGTACAGTGGCAAATAACTTATATTTATAAGCCATAGATTAATTACATCAATTCATTTTGTTTATTCACATGTTCAGTTTATATTTATTATACAGTTTGTATATGCTAAGCACTGTTTTACTGCAGTGGAGCCAAAGCCTTATCCCTGACTTCATAAAGCTCATAGTCTAGTTGGTGGAAAAATAAACTAAATATGCACAGACAGAAAATCAATAAACAAGAAAATCTGTCAGAGAGGTATAAAGCATTCTGGGACTATATCAGAAGTACTCTTAATCCCAGATTTATGAGAAAGTTCCCATAAGGAAATTAATTTTCAACCGAGATCTTAAGGACAAAGAGAATTAATTGAAGAGTAGAAACAGGAAGAGACTTCCAGTTCGAGAACCCAAAGGTGCAAAGACTGGGTGCAATGAGAGAGCAGTGGAATGATTAGACTATGGAGAAAGTGTGATAAGAGTCTCTCACAAGAGAGGCAGGAAGAAGGTCAGGAAGACTATGCAATGCATGTTCAAAAATGTGGTCTTTGCTCCATCTGGTTTTGAGGTGGGAACAGACAGAAACTCCCAGGCCCTCTCAGCTTTTTGTGTGGGAGGGCAAGCCAGAAGCCAGTAGGCAAGGTCAGCCCTCTGCAAAGAGAGGCAGGGGCTAGCTGCTGGGAACAAAAACACAGGGAAAGCATATTGAACCTGAGAAGTGGAATGAGCGGTGAGAAATGGTTACACCATCACCATGAAAAGGGATCAGAGGGTGTCCGGGTAAAATGCTACTATTATCCCCTGTACACCAGTTCTCACACCAAGCCCCAATGTGTGTGTTAGTCATCATAGCTATATATGTTAGCAAGAAAAATGCTTTTAAATGTATAAAATACATTAACTAATCATTACCGAAGCTTTAAAATATTTAAAAATTAACATAAGCCTTTCATCCTACAGAACATGTCTGGCAGACTCACAGCATGATGGTCAGTAGTTGACTCAAGCTGAAAAGGTGAGATGACCATAGACCCTTAGCTTGAGTCCAGGTCTCTTTAAAATTTAACATTAGTTTAGTCTCCCCCAGTTTTTTTTTTTTGTTGTTGTTGTTGTTGTTGTTGTTCTGTCCCCATCTTTTCCGCCTCAGGAGTAAAGTCCTACAACCATGGGATACCTGAAAACACGGTAGACAAACCAACTGTCAACCAAGCAATTAAATTTATCAAAAGTCCATTTACACTAGCACCTGGCAGAGGCCTGATGAAAATATGTTGGAAGGATGTCATCCCCCACCCTTCTGTTTTAAACATGTCCACATTCTCCTCACATCTCAAAATTAGCCTTTTACTTCTATTTATGGATTGTTCTAGACTCACTTATTAGTAGCCCCAAAGCTGTCAATTTTTTATCTTAGGTTCATGGCAAAAGAGGCACCAAGTTACACACACTAGGAGGCATTGAGCTTCTCCTTCATGCCAGTGTCAGTCCTGCCATTGCACAAACCTGAGAGTGAGTGTCAACTTCAACTGTATAACCCAGGTTCCTGACATCCCTCACCCTAAATAGAGTTCTTTCCCTATGTAGACTCATTCAAAAAGTAGCACACACAAAAAAAGGAATTACTTTCTCCACAATGGCCAGAAGTGGTTATCCCTCTCTACTCCTTTCCCTAACCAATGATGTATTTTGTATCCTCAAATCATTCAAATCAAAGGGTACAAACTCCAAAGAGAACAACATACACATGGATCGTGGCATGATGGGCACTGCAGAAATACAACAGAGTTCACATTCAAGCTTGGTGTGTACAAATGTGTAAAGGGCAAGACTCTGTTCTTTGTTTTCCTGTGAGGTCACACAATACATCAGGATATTATAAAGAGTTTTCAGAAAATGTTTCAAGTGTGTTTGTGTCATGACTTCATTCATGTATGTAATAAAAGTGTCTCAAGTACCAACTCTTTGCCAAGCACTGTGTGCTGTGCTGGGGACACAAAGATGATGTAGATGCATTATGGGTCTCATAGCAAAAAAGCAGTTTAATCTATTCTCCTGTCACTGTGAAGATGACAGACCGCTGTGACAGAAGTTCATAAAAAAAGTGGAAAAGGCTATTTTCAGTAACATACCCCATATTCTAACTGTCCTTTCAGCATCATAGCTTTTAGTGAGAGTTGAACAGGCTACAGAGCAATTTTCAAGTGGCAGACTGAAAATGAGACATGGCATGTGTAGCATGAATGCAAAAGTGCTGATAACCACTTGCCACATTTTAATAATAACTAGTAGTAGAAGCAATTAAATCAGTTCCAGGGAGAACTGGGAGATGGCATAATAAACTTGTCATGAAAGAAGTGAAAAGAATTCACTTCCATTGAACATAGATATTCACTGGCCTGGGTCTGATCACTAAAGTTCCTTTTACGATGAATAATTTAAGTCTAAAATGTCAAAGCTAAATGAAGTTCAAAATGTCAGAAGGGTCAGACCTAGCAGTTAGGATCAGAAGCCCTGGAACCAAACTGCTGGGGGATAGTGTTCAGCTTGGCCACTTACTGCCTACTGCACCATGAATGAGTCACTTCACCTGCTGTCCTTCAGTTTTCTCATCTGTAAAATAGCCAACACAGTAATTTTTACTTCATAGCGTTCTTATGACTAATAAATGAGTTAATAATTGTCAAATTCTTAAATCAGGTCCTGGAACATTGTAGCACTCAATAAAATATCTTGACATAATTACTACTGCCTGGATAATCTGAATAATAATGGATTTGTTTTTCTTGTAGAGTTATATATATTCAAGCAGATAAAGTTAAAATGAACCAAATATAGTAAATTAAAATATTGTGAGAAATATAGATGACATTAAAATTTGTTATTTTATTTTTGCCATTTAGTGTAAAATGTAGTAGCATTAATTATATTCACAGTGTTGTCAACCACCACCATTATTTCTAAAAGGTTTTCATCACCCCAAACAGAAACTGTGACCATTAAGCAATAATTCTCTATTCCCACTCCCAGTTCCTGTTAACTCCAAATGTACTTTCTCCTTCCATAAATTTGCCTAGCCTATACATTTCATATAAGCAAGACCTTAAAAAAAAATTCTTTTGTGTCTTATTTAACAAAGCATAATTTCTTCAAGATTTACTTATATTGTAGTTTGTATCATAACTGTATTTTTATGGTTAAATATCATTCATCGTATAGATACATAATATTTTGTGTATCTGTTGATGGACACTAGGTTATTTCTACATTTTGGCTATTGTGAATACTGCTACAAAAAACACTGGTGTGCAAATACTTGTTTGAGACCGTTTTAAATCATAGAACGTATATATCTACTAGGCAATTTGTGAGTTTTCTGAGGAACTGCCATATTATTTTCCCTAGTGCTTCCCACCAGTAAATATATAGGATTCTAAGTTCTCCACATCCTCACCAGTATTTGATATTTGCTGCTGATGATTATTGCCATGCCAGAAGGTTTGAATTTATATCTCAAGGTAGTTTTGCTTTGTATTTACCTAATGACCAGTGATGCTGAATATCTTTTCATGGACTTATTGGCTATTTAAATATTTCTTTATGAAATGTCTACTGAATTCAACTGCCCATTTTTTATTTTTTAATTATTTTTATTTTTTCCATTACAGCTGATTTACAGTGTTCTGACCATTTCTACTGTATGGCAAAGTGACCCAGTCATATATATATATATATATATTGTACATACATCATTTATGTACACACACATACTATACACACACATATATATATACATGTACATATATATATTATCTTTTCTTATATTATCCTCCATCATGTTCCATCACAAGTGATTAGATATAGTTCACCATGCTATACCACAGGATCTCACTGCTTATCAGAACACTTCCAAAGATATTCCATGAAGCCACTATCACCCTAATAGCAAAACCAGACAAAGATGCTACCAAAAAAGAAAATTAGAGGCCAATATCTTTGATGAATATAGACACAAAAATTCTCACCAAAATTTTAGCCAATCAAATTCAACAACATATAAACAAGACCATACACCACATCCAAGTGGGATTCATTCCAATCTCACCAGGATGATTCAGCATATGTAAATCAATCAATGTCATACACCACGTTAACAAAAGAAAAGTCAAAGAACACATGGTCATCTCAATAGATGCAGAAAAAGCCTTTGATAAAGTCTGACTTTCATTCACGATATAAACTCTTACCCAAGTGGATACAGAGGTCACATACCTTAACATAATCAAAGCCATTTATGACAAATGCACAGCCAATATATACTCAGTGGAAAAAGCCTTCCCACTAAAATATGGAACAAGGCAAGGATGCCCACTCCCACTACTTTTTTCAACATATTATTGGAAGTCCTAGCCATAGCAATCACACAAACAAAAGAAATAAAAGTACCCATTTTTTAATTGGGTTTTGTTGTTATTGTTGTTGTCGTTTTTTATAGACCCTGAATATTAAATTCTTATTAAATGTATGATTTCCAAGTATGCAAAAATTTGCAAAAAGTTTCTCCCATACTGTAGGTTGCCAGTTTTTGATACTGTCCTTAGATTCACATAAGTTTTTTTTTTATTTTTCATAAAGTTCAATTTATCTGTTTTTCTTTGTTTTCAAGGCCAAAGATTTACTGTTTCCTTCTAACAGAGCTATGATTTTAGCTTGAATTAAAAATAATAAATTATTTTTAAAATAACACACATCATATACTATTTATAGTATGTTTCTCACCCAGAACTACCCACATGACATGAACTCACTCAGCTCTCATGATTTTTTGGCAGAGATGCTACATATATGATCAGAGCACTCTCCTGGCTTTGAATGTAATTATAGCTTTCATCCTCACTTTTAGTTATATATTTGCACCTGGTTGAGACACTCATACAAATGCAGTTGGACAGCTCTTTATGATATAAATCTAGAACAAAGCACTAGTGGTCCTGATCTCAGGATTGGTGTTAAGAAAACTTTGCCCCTGAAAGATGCATAAAAGGAAAAATCAGCCAAAACTTTGATTTGTTTAAGAAAGAAGAAAGTCTTATGAATCCATGGTAAATTTTAATAAATATTTCTTCAACATAGGAATTTCAAAAGTTATACAAAACCTCAATAACTTATCAGAGGCCATTTAAATAAAATCTCCTTTAATGCATTTAAAACATGTTGATTTAATAATTAGTAATGTTACTAGACACTGAAATACTCCACAAGATCAGGCACGCTTGCTTCACAAAATTGTGGGTTTTTTTTTTTTTTTTTTTTTTTTTTTTTTGTCTTTTTGCGATTTCTTGGGCTGTTCCTGCGGCATATGGAGGTTCCCAGGCTAGGGGTCCAATCAGAGCTGTAGCCACTGGCCTATGCCAGAGGCACAGCAACGTGGGATCTGAGCCGCGTCTGTAACCTACACCACAGCTCATGGCAACGGAGGATCCTTAACCCACTGAACAAGGCCAGGGACAGAACCCGCAACCTCACGGTTCCTAGTTGGATTTGTTAACCACTGAGCCACGATGGGAACTCCCCAAAAACGTTTAACTTATCCAACTTAAAGTTGCATAAGTGTTATCATTCTAATTACCAAAATAAATAATGTGCTTATACTGAGCTAATGGACTTTCTCTGGTAATAGGGCCTTAGCGATGGTTTTGAAGGAGCTAAAATTACGCAGGGACTTTTAATGTGGAAAAACATTTGGCTTATTGTTCTGCATTGCCTAATATTTAGAGGATTAAGATCAATAAGATGATGTACTTTTACCCTCAAATATCACCATATAATTCATTTCACATAATGGGAATTCAAGAAGCACTTGATGAACAAAATATATAGCTATATATATAATGGGAGTTAGCTGTTAATAAATATATTCTTTTTTTCTATTTTTCTTTTTTATAGCCACACTTGTGGCATATATAAGTTCCTGGGTAAGGGGTCAATCAGAGCTATAGCTTCTGGCCTATGACACAGCCACAGCAACATAGGATCTGAGCAGCATCTGTGGCCTATGCTGCATCTCACCACAATGCTGAATCCTTAACTCACTGAGCAAGACCAGGATTGAACCCACATCCTCATAGAAAATATGTCAGGTTTTTAACACACTGAGCCACACTGGGAACTCCTGATGTATTTTTAAATGGGACTCTTTTCTTGTTTTTTCTTTTGATAGTTCATTATTACAGAGAAACCCCAGATTTCCATATATTAACCAGCATATTAAGTTGTACACTGTAACTTTACTGAATTTACTTATTGTTTTTCACAGAATTAGAACACATAATTCTAAAATTTATATGATACCACCCAATATTCCAAATTGCCAAAGTAATCCTAGGGAAAAAAAAGAACAGAGATGGAAGCATCACATGCCCTGACTTGAGACTATACTACAAAGCCATAGTCTTCAAAACAGCATGGTACTGGCACCAAAACAGACACACAGATTAACGGAATAGAATAGAGAGCTCAGAAATAACTCCACATTCCTACTGTCAATTAGCCTACAACAAAGGAGGCAAGAATATATAATGCAGGAAAGATATTCTCTTCAATAAGTGCTGATGAGAATAGTGAAGAGCTACTTATAAAAGAATGATATCTGAGTATTTCCTAACATTTTACACAAAAATAAACTTAAAATGGATTTAAGACTTAGATATAATACATGAGATCATAAATATCCTAGAAGAGAATAAAGGCAGAATGCTCTTTGACATAACTTTTAGTTTTTGTTTTTTGTTTTGTTTTGTTTTTTTTTTTGATCTGTCTCATAAGGCAAAATATACAAAAGCAAAAAAAAAAAAAAAAAAAAAAAAAAAACAAAAAAACAAGTGGGTCCTAACTAAACTTAAAAGCTTTTGCATAGCAGTCATCATCAAAATGAAAAGCTGACTATTGAGAAAAAATATTTGTAAAGATATGATAGATAAGAGGTTAATATTCAAAATATATAAAAAGCTCATAAAACTCAGTATCAGAAGGAAAAAAAACTTGATTAGAAAAACAGGTGGAAAACCTGAACAAGCATTTTTCCAAAGAAGACACATAGATGGCTAACAGGAACATGAAAAGAAGCTCAACATCGCTAATCATCAGAGAAATGCAGATCAAAACCACAATGATATATCACCTAACACCTTGGAGTGGCTGTCATCAACAATTTGTAAATAATAAATGTTGGAAAGGTTGTGGAGAAAAAATAATGCTTATATATTGTTGACGGGAATGTAAATTGGCGTGTCACTTTCAAAAACAGTATGGAGATTCCTCATACTGAAAAGAGAACTACCATATACTCCAGTAATTATACTACTGGGTATATATTCAAAGACAATTAAAAAACTAATTTGAAAAGATATATGCACCCTGGTATTCATAGCAACATCATTTGCAATAGCTGAGATGGAAGCAACATAAGTGTCTTTCAACAGATGAATGGAAAAAGATATGGTTTATGTATAAAATGGAATATTACTCATCAATCATAAAGAATGAAATTCTGCCATTTTCAACAATGTGGATGGACCTAGGGAGTATTACGCTTAGTGAAATATGTCAGAAAGAGTAATACTGTATATTATCACTGAAGTGTGGTATCTAAAAAATAAAACAAAGGACTATACATAGCAAAAGAGAAAGAGACTCACAGATACAGAGAACTAGTGGTTACTATTGGGGAGAAAGAAGGGGAGAGGGCTAAAATGGGAGTATAGGATGAAGAGATTCAAACTACTACGTACAAAATAGAAAACCAACAAGGAGATATATATATGTGTGTGTGTATATATATATATATATATATATACATATATATATATATATTTATGCACTTTACAGGGAGATATAGCCATTGTTTTGTAATAACCTTAAATAGAACATAATCTATAAAAATATCAAATTACTATATCATGTATCTATAATTAATATAATATTTTAAGTCATTTATGCTTGAATTTTTGTAAAACAAAATAATACACTGTAGAAAATAGAACTACCAGGGAATGCCCCTGTGGTGCAGAGGGTTAAGTTTCCAGTGTTGTAACTGCAGCAGCCCAGGTGGCTTCTGTGGCATGGGTTTTATCCCTGGCCCAGGAAATTCTACATGCTGTGGGTGCAGCCAAGAAAGAAAGAAAAAAGAGAGAGGGAGGGAGGAAGGAAGGACAGGAAGGAAGAAAATAGAAGTACCAAGCAATTCAATAGTGCAGGGAAATTAATACCCTAACACAAAGACATGATGTACTAATGTATTAAATGCTTAATACAAAGACAATCTATACATATAATCTCCAGAAAAGAAGATGAATTTTCAAAAGAAGAATAAAGTAACCATGCATGCTACTTAGATGAAAATACATCTAAGGTGTGTACTTTATTGTACAGTGTATTACATTTAGTGCATAGTGTGCTAAGATTCCTGTGAAGGAAAGATAGTGTGATTGAGTAAGAAGAAACCTTGCAGAACTAACATAATCACTTCCACTTCAGAGAACAAGCTTCAGAAGCACAGAGTTAGTTGTATCAAACTAGAAGACATGAGGTTCAAAGTTCAAATACTGGAACTGTTGGTGAGGCACAAAAGACACTGCCTCTTTCATCCACGGGATTATTTCTGAAAGTGTGTTTTACAATACTTTGAAGATTTATACCTATTTTACTTCATAATTCTCTACAATAGCCATACTTTTTTGTCACATAAGTTAAAGCAAATCTATTGGAGTTAGAATGAAAAAAAAAGGTCTATTGAAATATTTTAGCTTATTGTTTTCATACTTAATTATACTATTATCTCTTTAATGAAAGGTTGGTTGTTTCTATGAATTGACAAATATTTCAGAATATATGTTCATGACTTTACATAGAAACCTCAGGAGCAAACAACTAGTTCAATGGTTTGGCATTTGAGAGAAACAATCTCTTTGGGTTGATTTTATTTTTCCATGAGACAGAGTTTCTCAGACTTCATATTAAATCTGTCAACCTTGCCCCTTCCTTAAGGACTATGTCTTTTAAAATGACAAAACTATGTCTTCAACACCTTTAACTGGCTTAACCATGTTTGAAGCAGGGTCTCCGGTTACTACTATGAAAATGGAGAGGAAGTTACAGACTGTGATGGGAATTTACATTAAATTAGATCCTTCCTGAGCTGGTAAAAAACACGAAAAAAATGAAACTAAGGAATAATAGTGCCAGTCATTCATCACTTCAGAGACATATTTTTAAATATCCATAAAAGTCTATATGGTTCAGAAACTGTTCTCATTTTAACAATATTATGCCTCTGTAGACCTCATAATGGAAATAAATATTTGCAATGAAAGCTCACTTTGTACAGTATGGGGCAATTAGATTTTTTAAATATTCTGTCTGTCTGTCATTTTTGCCTTGCCCTGGTGAGTGATGGGGATTACACTGTGTATACAGTGCATACTTGAATAATGAAATTTTCCATCAGTTTTCTTTTAAATCTTGGCATGAACTGCAACTACAAAATAATTGTGTGCATGGCAAGTGATCTTTAAAATTATTTTCTAAGGCTGTTCTGCTTTCAGCAGAACCTTTTCACTTTTGATTAATACTCTTTCCTGTTTTCTGGTTTAGAACACTGCTTCCTAGAGCTACAAATTCAGTTTATGGAGTGCCTTCGACCTGCACTCCACTGGGTAAAAATAAGTGTCAATCCAATGAAACCCAAAGCTCTGTTTCTTCAGCATCAACCACGTTTCACAGACAATGCAGGGGCTCTGTAAATTTTCATTTTTCGTGTGTGCACAAAGTGCCAATAAAGAGGGTTAAAAGAGCATTTTTAAAATCTATTGTATTTCCTCTAATCTAGTCTGTCAGACGGTTTTGGATTAAGTACATATAATAACAACAGCTGCAGAGTTCACTTCAAGTTCTTCATAAACTAGAACAAAAGGCAAGTTCACTGTGAAGGACTGTGGATTGATAGTCATTTGTATAACCTCTTGTAGTTAGATCTCAGTAACATCAAAAATCATGAACTTCTCTCCTTCTCTCTCCTCACCATATTCTGTATCAGTGTTAAAACACACAGAACCAAAGGCTCCATTTCAACAGAAACAGTTATCAATATTGACACTTTATCTTCATATTCAAGGAGCTCCCACAAGATGTGAAGTTAGAAATGGGAGCTAAGATATTTATTTCTTCAAACTCACTGCTTAGATTCAGTTTCCCCCATTTTTCCCTACGCATACTTGCCCTGCCACCCAAATATAACAATGCGCAATGGACACAGCTCTTTTTGAGAGTCGGCAGGGAAAATGGGAGAGAGAGGAGTAGACAAGCTGTGGGAAACACGACAGAATAGTTTTTAAAACTTAAAATGCATAATAGGATATAAGTTGTCTAGAAATACAAGATAATGTCAGACCATTCCAACTTCCATTATCCTATGACTAGAAGAGTGTTTTCCAATATCCTGAAAGGTTTCAACATTCTCTTGAAAAGTCAAAAGCTACAAGAACGAATTACAACAGTAAAACTTACTGTTTAAGAACATGGACTTCAGCTCTGGGTTTGAATACTGACTCATTGTGTTGCTGGCTGTGCCCTTGGACAAGTCACTTAAAATTTTAATTTAGGATTATGATTTTTACCTCAAAGATAAAAAGGAGGCGTTCCCTTCTTGGCTCAGTGGAAATGAATCTGACTGGTAACCATGAATCTGACTGGTGATCCCTGGCCTCACTCAGTGGGTTAAGGATCTGGCGTTGTTGTGAGCTGTGGTATAGGTCACACAGAGCTCGGATCTGGTGTTGCAGCGTAGGCCAGCAGCTACAGCTCTGATTAGACCCCTAGCCTAGGAACCTAAAAACCTAAAAAACAAAAAAAAAAGTGAAGAGATCACATTGATGAAAGTTTAAGTCGAGACTAGCATGAGACATAACCAGGACTTAAATCCAGGTTGTCTTTGTACAATATTCCTGCTCTTTTTCATTATTGTGACATGACCACCTCTCCAAAATGATACAGAATATTCTTCCCACATGAAAAACCCCCCATCTAGGGTCACATGCATGTCAAATGCTGACTAAATATTGTCCATTAAAACTATGCTCAATGGAGTTCCCATCATGGTACTTAATATATTAAATATATTTAGTATATATTAATATATATTATATATATGTATATTTTATGTATTTATAGCCTGATGTAATAATTTTTGAAAACTCTTAGTCAGAGTGCCATAAATATGTCGAAGATTGTGCCTTCTCTGTGTGTTTATATAATTTTTTCTGAAAGATGAGCAATTATAATTCATGCACATAGGCTGTATTTAGGTGCAAATGAGGTCTCCATGATTTCACAAGTGTCCAAGATAATCATTGTTTTGGAGACAACAGGCCTGAGAGGCAAAGTCTTGGCAGCTGCAGCCAAAGCAAAGGAGGTAATTTCAATCTCCCATGGCAGACTTGTCCCAGCAGGGGCTGGGCCCAGGATAATAGAAATGCACTAAGCACTCCCAGGACCAGGATTCAAATCACATTATGTTAAATTAGAGGCTTCACATAAATAAGAAGCCTTTCTCTTGAGAAGAACATGATATTTCTATAAGGCTTAAATCTATTTTTGTATCACTCTTTGTGACAAAGCCTTTTGTCAGTGACATCCCTAACTTCATCTAGGGTGTATCTGCTATGACCTATGACAACTTACACTTTCTACAGTTTATTTTATTATTTTGTAGCTCTTTAGAAGGCATCAATCACTTTAATGTTGTTGTTGGAAGGATAACAAATCATGGTGAATATATCACAATATTTTTAAAACTACAATTTATAATCCTTTTCACAATGAATAATTATGTGGGAGACGACCTAGTTAAACAGAAAAAGATAAAGTAATTCAAGGGGCCAATTAGTAATTGTATGCAACTTAATTACTTAAATATAATTTACATTGCCTTGGTTATTCCAAGTATAAAAATGGCCCAATTCTTTCTTATTCCCATTATCTCCACTATTAAAATTATAAAAGAACTCATATGCAATTTCCACAAAGTAAAGAAGAATGAGAAATCCATAATTTTGTCCATTTATTTGGACAATCTCCTTAAAAAAGGCTTATTGACTGACTGTTAAAGGGCTTCTCATAAAGTTGAATGCAGTGTGAAATTTGTGCAGAATGAAATCCCTCACCATCTTGACACACAGAGCACAGATGAAGTGATGACCTTTAAGTAATTCTAGATTAAGACAACTGACTTCAGATACACAAGTTTAAAATTGTGGGTATTTTTAGGTAATTGAATGAGTAAGTCAACTAGAACAGGATAAAATAATGCGGTAGATTGCACCACTATTATTTATGATAGTTTTGTGATGAGGCTTTTTCTGGGAACCTATATAAAATATAGACAAATGTTGACTTTCGGAATCTGCTTGTATTTTATTTTGACAGCATTTTGTCACTGGTAGTTTAATAGATGTAGGAAATCTCCTGAGACTTATTGATTCTGAATATACTAGTAGGAAAAAATTCATTTGCAAGGGAAATACTTGACATAGTGAATAAGGTAGCATTTATGCAAAATTCAAAAAACTAAATTGTGTCGACTGTAGTCTTTTATAAATATTTATGATACTAATTACAGAAATTTGTCCTACTTTGCTAGCAAATGGGCTAACCAAATCTCATTATAAAAACAAAAATTTCAGTAGGCAGAATTTTATTACATCTATAAACTAAGATAGGCATAATATTCAAATATCTTACCTTAAATATCCTTATATAGATTTTTGAAAGCATTAACTGAAAAGAAATACAATTATCCTGACGCATAAAAGCAGATATAAATACTCAATCAGAATATTTTAAAACACCAAGCCCATCATTTCAATGATACCAGACCAAACTATAGCCATCAAATACTATGTTCTCTAACTGCTTCTGATTTCTGTCAAATAATTCTAGAACTGGTGCCAGTATATTTCTTTCTCCAATTAATCAGTTATTTTTCAGTCATATAAGTAATGTGAATATGTAAAGAATTTGGTGAATTTTTATCAGAAATACATCCTTTGTGCTCTAAATAATATCACCAAAAAGTAAAAAGACTACCCACAGAATGGGATAAAACTTTTGCAAAGCACATGTCTGATAAGGTACTTGTATTGAAAACAAACAAAGAAGGCTTACTACTCAATAATAAAAAAAGCAATTCACACAATTTAAAACAGAAAGGGCTTAAATACATATTTTTCAAAGAAAACAGTTTTGCTATTTCTCAAAATGTTGACCGTAGAATTGGAAGATAGCCAGTAATTCTACTCCTATATATACACACTAAATAAAATGAAAAGATATATTCACATCAAAACGTAACCATGAATATTCAGCAGCATTATTCATAATAGCCTGAAGAGGAAACACACTAAATGTCTATCAAGTGATGAATGGGTAAACAACATACAGTATATCCATACGATGGAATATTATCATCAATTAAAATGAAGGGAGTACTGAGATATGCCAGAACATGGATAAACCTCAAAACTACTACACTAAGTGAAAGAAGCCCTTCACAAAATGCCACATAGTATTTAACTCCATTAACATAAAATAATCCAGAAATTAGAAATTGCTTAGTGCTAGGCAGAGAGGTGAATGGTGAATGCCTGTGACTGGGTGCACTGTCTCCCATTGTGGTATTGAATATGTTATAAAATTAGATTATGGTTATGGTGACATTGTACTGAAAACCAACACATTATATACCTAACACAGGTGAATTTTATGATATATTAAATATTTCATAAAGCTCTTAAAGAATCATGCCCTTTTCATTCTGCATTTGTTTTATCCATATACTAGATTTCTTAACTACTTTTATTTTTTTGTTTATTGCTTTTTACTTTTTCAAATATAGTTTTAATTTTCATAAAGTAAAAAGCCACCCAAATCCTGTTGTTGGAAGAAAATTCACATATATTTGTAAAAACCTAACAAAATGTACAGGCAAAAATCTCAAATTCTATGAGGAACATGAGTTTGAGGAGTCTATGTCGTACTAGGAAATAATAAATTTCAGGATTCATATTAAATTTGTGGTCGACCCTTTGCATCTATTATGTCTGAAAGTTTGAAATGTGTGATTTAAGAAAGAATGTTAAATTAGATTGTTGGTGTTTTTGCTGTTGAGTTTTTTGTATATTTTTGAGATTAAGCCCTTGTCAGTTGCATCCTTTGCAATTTTTTTCTCCCATTTCATAGGTGTCTTTTTTTTTTATGGTTTCCTGTGCTGTGCAAAAGCCTGTCAGTTTGATTGGGTCCCATTGGTTTATTTTTTCTTTTATTTCTATTGCCTTGGGAGATTGAACAAAGAAAACATTTGCACAGTTGATGTCAGAGAATGTTTTGCCTAGGTTCTCTTCTAGGAGTTTGATGGTGTCTTGTATTAGGTTTAAGTTTTTAAGCCATTTTGAGTTTATTTTTGTGTATGGTATGAGGATGTGTTCCAGTTTCATTTCCCAATGGAAAAAATGGGCAAAAGACTTGAAGACACATTTATCCAAAGAAGATATACAAATGACCAACAAGCACAAGCAAAAAAGCTCAACATCACCAATTATTAGAGAAATGCAAATCAAAATTACTGTGAGGTATCACCTCACACCAGTCAGAATGGCTATCATTAACAAGTTAACAAATAATAATGCTGGAGAGGGTATGGAGAAAAAGGTACTCTCCTTCACTGTTGATGGTAATGTAAATTGGTACAACCACTATGAAAACAGTATGGAGGTACCACAGAAAACTAAATATAAAACTACCATATGACACAGCAATCCCATTCTTGGGCATATATCCAGAGAAGACTTTCCTTGCAAAAGATACATGCATCCGTATATTCACTGCACCACTATTCACAGTAGACAAGACACAGAAACAATCTAAATGTCCATCAACAAATGATTGGATGAAGAATATGCAGTACATATACACAATGGAATACCACCCAGCCATAAAAAAAGAACAAAATAATGCCACTTCACGCCACATGGATGGAACTAGAGACTCTCATACTAAGTGAAATAAGTCAGAAAGAGGAAGACAAAATGCCATATGATATCACTTATATCTGGAATATAATATATGGAATAAATGAATCTTTCCACAGAAAAGAAACTCATCAACTTGGAGAACAGCCTTGTGGTTGCCAAAGGGAGGAGGGAGTGAAATGGAGTGGGAATTTGGGGTTAAGAGAGACAAACTATTGCATGTGGAGCAGATAAGAAATAAGATTCTGATGTATAGCACAGGGAACTATATCTAGTCATTTGTGATGGAACATGATGGAGGGCTATGTGAGAAAAAAAAAACAACATATATATATATAGTTATATACAAATGACTAGATATATATGACTGCATATATATATATGACTGCACCACTTCGCTGTACAGTAGAAATCAACAGAACACTGGAAATTAACTATAATAGAAAAATTCTTTAAAAAATAAAAAAGTACGTTACATTAAGATGATCTGCTTCAGATATTTAGAAGGGGTAGCTATTATAAGGTTGAAAATGTACTAAGTTTTATAGGTAGGTATGCTGGTGAAGATAAGGAGAGGATCCCAGTGTATTTAAAAAACCTTTCCAATAAAACCTAACTGTTAAAATCACATAAAGGAAGAGAGACAAAATGGAAATTTATAAATGGGAACAAATCACAGATATTAATATATTTCAGGTATTTTTCTTTGGAGAGAAAGAACAAAGGTTTTTTGTTTTGTTTTGTTTTATTTAAGAAAAGGAACTAAAGAAACAAAGCATTAGATGAGTGATTTTCCTAACTGTCATATGGTAAAAGTAATTTGAGGTGAATTTTCCATGATAAATAAATGGCTATCGGGGAAAACATTAACATTAATCACAAGATGCATATTCTAGTCTGAGGTAGCAAGTAAGGCACAGAGGTTAAGAATGTGCTATCTGAAATCAGGCCACACGTGTTGAATTCTCTCTCTCCTACTAAAAGGAACTTGAGAAAATTATTTAATTTCTCCTTTACTTTGTTTCCAGACATAAATATCATAGTCTTTAAATCTTCTGTTTGTTTGTTTGTTTGTTTGTTGTTTTTAGGGCCGCACCTGAGGCATATGGAGGGTTGCAGGCTAGGGTTTGAATCGGAGAGGTAGTTGCCAGCCTATGCCACAGGCACAGCAGTGCAGGATCCGAGCCACGTCTGTGACCTACACCACACCACAGCTCACGGCAATACAAGATCCTTAACCCACTGAGCGAGGCCTGGGATTGAACCTGCAACCTCAGGTTTCCTAGTTGGATTCGTTTCTGCGGTGCCACAATGGGAACTCCATATCATAGTCTTTAAATCTTAAATATGATACAATATGATATATTATGATAAATCCATTAGATACCACTCTATTACTAGCTGTCCATTTAACAGTAGAAAAGTCACCTAAGCTCACTAATGTATGATGAAGTCAGCATAGTGATGCCTAAGTCTGCTTCCAGCTCAAATTTCATGCTAAATATTTTTTAAAAATTTAGAGTCTAGGATTAATTGTTTTATCTACAGCATAGCCTGCAAGTGGTCAGGATCAGAGCTCTGAATTCTGTTCTCACCACTGCAGTAGCCAGAGCAACTTCAGGCAGACCCTGGATGAAGATAATGCCCAGTGGAAAAATCTAGAAAAGTACAAATCTATGACATCTTTTTTGATGTATCAAAGGGATTACTACAAAGGTGGAAAAGAGTATAGACTGCTATAATAAAACACTATAATAAAACACATGTGAGGGGATTATAGAGAAGGGATTAAAATTCTGATAAATTGGTTTTAAGAAAGAGACTTTACTGGTAGGTCTGACTTAATCAGTGGAAGCCCTTTAAAAAAAAAAAAAAAAAAAAAACCTTAGCCATCCCCCTGAGACATGCCCCAACAATTGTTGGTCTAAAATTTATTTTTCCTTCATAAGATCTTCCTTTTGCGACTGCTTGTGATAAGATCTTTGTTCAGTGCTCATGGTGATTTCAGTTTTCTTGTGCTTGTCTTCCTGCCTTTCTGCCTTCTTGGTTACAGACTTCCTTCACTAGTCCCCGCAACAATGTAGTATTTGTAATCCCCCTTTCTTCTTTGGTCTCTTTCCCTCTTTCTCCGTAGAGAAATAAAAATAGATATGGATATATTGACTACTTTTTTGATTAGATAAGGCATGTCTAAGAAGTGCAGAAAATGCTTCTTTCTCTCCTCTCTGCCCAGTTGCCTAACTTATCTATTAATGGCAAGCATTTCCTTCATACCAATATAAAAGCCCAGGCTTAGTTTGTGGTAGCAGCCCAACTAATTAAATTCTAATTGAGGCAATCAGAGAAAACATACTAATAAAAATCATCAAAGTATAGACACTAAATAAAAGTCAACAGATTCAAATTCAAATCTTCTTATAAACCTAAATTGAAACCCTTAGTTATTCACCCTTGACCTTGACACTTAATATCACTGTTCTTGGGGCAGTTGTGAGCAGTGGAAAAAGGACGCCTTATATTTTTTTATGGATGTACTACTTAGGATACCTGTATTGTAGCAAGAACAAAAGAAGAATAGAAAAAATTCCAAGCAGCAACCACCTTGGAATACCGCAACTTGTAAAACGTCAACATCATTCTAACACCTCTTCAGTGATGGTGAACTAGGATGAGTGCCTACCATTTATCTGCCTTTGAAGATTCCCAGCCTATTAATAGTAGGGGCAGAGAGTATAGAAAGAAAATATTTAAATTGAAATGACTACATTTTTGTATCTAAAGGGGGATTAAATGGTCATGATCCCTGTGCTAGTGGAGGGCCTGAAGCATCTTTCCTTGTGTCTAGTTACAGTCTTTTCTTGGCAAGAGATTACAATGGAGCCACGACTACCCATTTATAGACAACCAGTGACCAGGCACAGCTGAGGAGAAAATGGGATTAGTGTGTTTGTATCCACATTATGCCATCACCATTCTTAAAGCAGTGACCTATTCATGACTAGTTTGTAATCTTTTTTCACTATCTGTATTACACCAAGTTTCTATGGATTTGTAAATTAAAGTTTATTACAGAATCAAATCAAACCATTTAAACTCCATTTAAACTCAGTTGGTCCAGGCTTTTAATCAATTTCTTTGGGTTGCTGAAGTTATCACAGTGACCCATTTAAGAAAGTCCCCATATGTAACTAAATTTACAACTTTGAAATTATTATAAAAGTATCCAAACAATATGCTCTCTTGTATACATTTGAAAATATAGTAAGAACATGTAACATGAAATGTATCTACTTAACACATTGACAGCTACAGCATATTATGCATCAGATCCATAGAACTTCATTTTGCACAGCTGAAATTTTATACTTATTGAATAATAACTCCACATTTCCCCTTCCCTCAGGTGTGGCAATCACCATTCTACCCCCTATTTCTGTGAGTGTGACAATTTTAGCGATCTCATGTAAGTGGAATCATATAGTATTTATCCTTCTGTGGCTGGCTTATTTCACTTAGCATAATGTCCTCAAGGATCATCCATGCTATTACATATGGTAGGGTTGCCTTGATTTTTAAGGCTAAATAATATTCCATTTTACATACATATATATGTGTGTGTGTGTATATATATATATATATATGTGTGTGTGTGTGTGTGTGTGTTTTATATATATATATATAAAATACACATATATATATAGTGAATAATGCTTCAGGGAAGATAAGAATACTAAAATGTTTTTGATATTCTGATTTAATTATTTCAGATAAATATCTAAGAGACTGTTAGATCATACACTAATTCTATTTTTGACATTTTGAGGAAACCCCATACTTTTTCCATAGCAGCCTCATCATTTGACATTCCTACCACCTGTGTGCAAGCATTCTAATTTCTCTATGTACTTGCCCAAAGTTACTTTTTTGTTATTTGATAACAGCCATCCTAACAGTTGTGAGGTGATATCTTATTGTGGTTTTGATTTGTATCTCTGTGATAATTTGTCATACTAAACATCTTTTCACATAACAAGTTGGCCATTTGTATATCCTCTTTGGAGAAACATCTATCCAAACTTTCTTTAATCAGTTAAGTTATTTGAGTTGTTCTGTTATTGAGGTACATGATTTCCTTCCACATTTTGGGTATTAACTCCTTATCATATATATAATTTGCTATTATTTTCTCTCATTCCACAGGCTGCCTTTTCACACTTAATTATTTCCTTTGATGTATAAAATTTTAATTTTATATAGTTCCATTTGTCTATTTTATTTTGCTTTTGTAGCTTGTGCTTTTAATATCATATCAAATTATTGCAAATATCAATATAATAAAACTTTTCCCCTGTGTTTTCTTTTAGGAGTTATGCAGTTTTAGGTCTTCCATTTAAACCACTTTGAGTTGACTTTTTGCCTCTGATGTAAGGGTCCAATTTCAATATTTTCCATGTGGATATCCAGTTTTCCCTGCTCCATTTGTTGGCAATAGTATCATTTTCCATCATATATTCTTGATGCTCTTTTCAAAGAGAAGTATATGTGTGGGCTTACTTCTGTACTCTTTATAGTATTTCAATGTTCTCTATGTCCTCTTATGCCAGTAAATACTGTTTTAATTACTGTAGTTTTGTAATATACTTTGAAATCAGAGAGTAGTATCTCCATCTTCATTTATCTTTCTCAATGTTGCTTCGGCAATTTGAAGTCCTTTGTGATTCATAAGAATTTTAGATTATCTTTGCCCTTCATGTAAAAAATGCCAATGGCATTTTAATGAGGATTTAATAAATCTGTAGATTAGATAACAAGGATATTTTAATGATATTAAGTCTCCAATTCATAAACATGGGATGTATTTCCATTTCTGTGTGTCTTCTTTAATTTTTTGATGAATGTTTTATAATTTTATGCCTACAGATGTTTTATCTTCTTTGTTAATGTATTTTAAAATATTTGATTATTTTTATTGTATTGCAAATGGGAAAAGGAAATAAAGGTCATCCAACAGAGCTGAAGAAATAAAATTATCTGATTCAGATAACATGAATTATTGTACAAAACTAAATATTCCACATACCCAAAAAATGTGTTATAACTAATAAAGAAACTCAGTAAAGTTGTGGGATACAAAATCAATATTCAAAAATCAGTTGCACCTCTATGTACTAGCAATAAAAATGAAATAAAGAAAACAATCTCTTGTACTTTTAATTATTTATACCAATCATGTTTTGGGCATATAGAAGAGATTTCAGTGAAGACTGTTCTGAAAAATGTGTGATTATCAAATTTTCACTAAATTGCCTATAGAAAAATGTAGTTTTGTTTGTAAAAAATCTATCCCCTGCTTCCCCCGAAAAGTACTGAATCTTCACCTAGAAAAGCACCATGAAATCCACAACCTAAAAGAGTCAGGATAGTATTCAGAAAAGAGCTACAAAGATGATTAACAGTTAGAATATAGGAGCCGTTTCAGAAGCCAAAGAAACAGAGATTATTAAGTCTGGATATTACTAAGCAGAGAATGGTGATTTCCTGCCTTTTGTTCTTTTCCGAAAATAGATGTACACTGAATAAACTATAATAAAAATAAATAAAATTGTCTTGGTGTTGAGCACTGTTAAATACTGAAATGGTTCAGGCTATAGACTCTCCTTCTCTGTAAGCTTATTAGAAAAGTAAATGGTTTTGGTTCAACCTACAGAACAGATAATGAAAGTTGATCTCTGATGGCTCCTACCAAGGTTCACTAATAGAAAACAATAGCTTAAAAGGTCTTTGGAAAAAATCACATATTTCTTCAAAATAACTTGCATACTGAATCTGAATGGCAACAGGTGACTGGCAGGTATCTCAAGGCTACAAAAGGATATTTTTTGTCCAACATAGTTTAATGAATGAAGTTGAAATTTATGAACTTATGGTTTGCTATGTGTGTAATTCTGGAAAGTGCTAAAAATGTACTCTGAATTAAAAGATATATTAAAAGGCATATGTATGCAGATACCACATTACATATAATGAAAAGCATTCACCTAGGACGGGGTTCAGATGGTGGAATAGAAGGACTGGAGCTCAATTTCTCTCCTAAAAACAACAACTAAAGACTGAGCAATCTCCACCCAAATGGACCAGAAACCCATACCCTCCTCCAGAAGAAAAAGAGGAGGCCACATCAAGAGGTAGGAGGGCGGATTTCCTGATATAAACAACCCCATATCTCCTGGGTAGGAAGCTCCACAGACTGAAAACTAACTAGCTCACAGAGACTCACCTACAGGACTGAGAGTTTTGAGCCCCACATCAAACCCTCACATGCTGGATCTGCCACTTGGAGAAAGAGCCCCTGGAGCATCTGGCATTTAAGGCCAGTGGGGCTTGTGCACAGGAGCTCCACAGGACTGGGAGAAACGGAGACTCCATTCTTAAATGGTGCACACAGACTTTCACGTGCACTAGGTCCCAGGGCAGAGCAAGGTATCCACAGGAACCTAGGTCAAACCTGACTGCAGTTCTTGGAGGATATCCTGGGAAAACAGGGATGAATGTGGCTTGTTGTGAGGGAAGGACATTGAAGGCAAAGCTCTCAGGAATATTCAGCAGTTGCCTTTCTCTGGAGGTGGCCATTTTGGGAAAATCTGGCCCCACCCATCAGTCAGCACTGAGAAGCCCCAGGGCAAACAGCAATCCAGGTGGGATCACAGCCCCACCCCTCAGTAAACAGGCTACCTAAAGAGCCTCAGGCACACAGCTGCCTCTAATCCCATCCAGAGACTAAGCCCCACCCACCAGAGGGAGTAGAATCGGCTCCACCTACCAGTAGACAGGCATCAGCCCCTCCCATCAGGAAGCCTACAGCAAGCCCCCATACTGACTTCAGTCACAAGGGGGGCAGACACCAGAAGTAAGAGAGGCTACAACTCTATTATCTATAAAAAGGTCACCACACCAAAAACCTATAAAAATGAAAAGACAGAGAACTATAACTCAGATGAGGGAGAAAGGAAAAACCCCAGAAAATCAGCTAAGCCATGAGAAGATTCTCAGCCTCCAGGAAAAAGACTTTAGACTGTCCATGCTGAAGATGATGCAAGACATTGGAAATAAACTGGAGGAAAAGATGAATAACTTACAGGAAACACTGACAACGAGATACAAGATATAAAACTTAAACAAGAAGAAATGCAAAATACAATAACGGAAATAAAAAATGCCCTAGAAGCAGCTAACAGCAGAATACAGGAGGCAGAAGAACGAATAAGCAAGGTGGAGGACAGATTAGAAGAAATTACAGATGCAGGACAGAAAAGAGAAAAAAGATTGAAAACAAATGAGGAGAGTCTCAGGGAACTCTGGGACAATGTTAAATGCACCAATGTTTGTATTATAGGGGTGCCAGAAGGAGAAGAGAGAGAGAAGGGGACAGAAAAAATATTCCAAGAGATAATAGCCGAAAATTTCCCTCACATGGGAAAGGAATCACTCACTCAATTTCAGAAAGCACTAAGAGTACCATATAAAATAAACCCAAGGAGGAATACACTGAGACACATATTAATCAAACTGACCAAAATTAAAGACAAAGAGAAAATCTTGAAAGCAGCTAGGGAAAAGAAACAAAATACAAGGGAACCACAATAAGGTTATCAGCAGATTTTTCAGCAGAAACTCTGCAGGCCAGAAGGGAGTGGCATGATATACTTAACATGATGAAAGGAAATAAACCTCCAACCAAATTATTCTACCCAGCAAGGCTCTCATTCTGATTTGAAGGAGAAAGCAAAACATTCACAGATAAGCAAAAGCTGAGAGAATTCAGCAACACTAAACCAGCCTTACAACAAATACTAAAGGAACTTCTCTAGGCAGGAGAGAAGGAAACAAAAATTCCACAAATGACAAGACTCACCAGTAAAGGTATATATACAATAAAGATACAAAATCATCCATGCACAATTATACCATCAAAATGAGAAATCATGAGAAGATGTGGGTACAAATGTGGGACACTGGAGATGAACTTGCAATTAAGAGAACAACAACTTAAAACAATCTCATATACATATAGACTCTTACATCAAAACTTCAGAATAACTGCAAACCCAAAATCTACAGTTGATACACAAACAAGGAATCTCTGGAGAAGAAATATATCTCACAGTAAATAAGTGCATAATCCACCATGAAGGGGGTCATTTGACATCATTCTTGGAATGCTGAAGTCTTATATCTGATTCTGATTTCCTCTCCATCAAAGAATTTATGATAAGTATAATTAAACAATGACACTGTACAATTAAATAATACAGTTCTACAATTGTATTATTAATAACCATTTCTCTCCATGGTACAATGTAAGGTCTGTAATGTCTTGTTTATCACATCACCTAGAATGATGTAATGCCTATAGTGAAGAATCAATAAGATGTAACAAATTGTGAGGATATATTTATATAGTTACACTGTTTTTTAACCAATTTATGCATTTTATATTTTACTTATTTTCAGAGGGTGTATTATTTTTGTTATTCTTACCAGATAAGTTATTCTTTTTACTATGCTATATAAAATATTTAATGGTATATAAGGCTTTCTTCTTTATAAATTTTAGTTGCATAATATATCAATTTTATTATAATGCTAATTTTTAAAGAAAAATTGAAATGTAATAGGTAAAACTAAGTAGTAAAGATGAAAGCCATAAAATTGGGATAAAGTATAGAATAAATTTCCTGGAGTTCCCGTCGTGGCGCAGTGGTTAACGAATCCGACTAGGAACCATGAGGTTGCGGGTTCGGTCCCTGCCCCTGCTAGGTGGGTTAATGATCCGGCGTTGCCGTGAGCTGTGGTGTAGGTTGCAGACGCGGCTCGGATCCTGCATTGCTGTGGCTCTGGCATAGGCCGGTGGCTACAGCTCCGATTTAACCCCTAGCCTGGGAACCTCCATATGCTGCGGGAGCCGCCCAAGAAATGGCAACAACAACAACAAAAGACAAAAGACAAAAAAGGAAAAAAAAAAAAAAAAAAAAAAAAAAAGAATAAATTTCCTATTGGTCTCAGCATATTTTCCATTCCACTTCTCCAGTGGGAGTCACTTAATCTGTTTCTTAAGATCCATGATGTAATAATCTGTATGAATGTAATTGTGTGTAAATATATGTATTTTATTATGTAAAAAATAAAAATAAAATTTCAGAACAAAAAAAAAGATTTTTCTTATAAATCTATACATTTTCTCAGAGTTACTTAACTTTTCCCCTATTTTTATACATATTAAGTAAAATTCTGAACTGATTAGAGCATTTTCTGTAAAACTATCCTGGTTTCTTTAAGCATTTTTTAAAAACTTCCCCTCATGAAACATGTATTTGTTAAATTAAAGTGACAAATTATACAATATGTGATTGACAAGTCAAAATTACGTATTTATAGACTTCCAAATTCTTCAATTCTATTTCTCCTTTTAGATATTTATCCCTGAAAACTTTGTGTGAAAACTTTTATGCATATTTATCTATGTGATATTTTAATGAAAGACACATTGCTTCTCTGAATAAAACGAAATACTTTAAAAAAAAAGAAAAGCATTCACATTTCTATATAATACTTAAAGTACTTTCAAAGGTGCATATGGCAGACTACTGCAAATAGAATATATGCTATTAGAAAAGAAATCCAGTTAAAGTAGTATGAGACATGATGCTTGTCCTTGAAAAGTCAACATCCAAGAGTGAGTCAGATGAGCACATTCTTAATTATAGCCTAATGTACAAAAATGGTGTGCTAGGAATACAAAGAGCTGTAGGTGCATTTTAGATGGAGTTAACAGACTCTACTTGGGAATATCATACATGAAATGGGTTTTAGAGAATGAGTGTATTTTTCAAACATATAAGCCAGTGGGTAAGCTAGGCACAGCAAACCACAAAACCACGAAGGAGTGAGAGAATGGCATGCCAAAGAACATGAAAAGTTTAGTGTGCCTAGAGGGTAAAGTAATCAAAATGAAGCAGGAAAATACCAGTTAGAACCAGAGTGTAAAGATGTCAGGTAAGGTATTTAGGCTTTTAAACTCTTCAGTGAAAATTCATCACAGAACAGTTTCCTTGGCCTCAGCCCCAGCTTTCTACTTGGGAAGATGATTCTGCTGCAGCTTTTCAAGGATAAGAGTCTGAGAACAAGGTCTGTAGGGCAATGGTGAGCCAAAGAAGCTCACTGTGTATTTTTCTATTCCTGAGCAACCTAACAAACCCTTCCTGAATTTTTGTAAGAAAAGCCAATTACATCACTTTTCTGCATCCATAAATGGATCCTCAAAATGCTCAAGACAATAATGTCAACTTCCCTGCTGGACTGGAGAAGAAAACAGACAAATCTACAAGAATCTCCCAAGTCTAAATTCACTGCACTGCTCATTGGAAAATGACTGGATTTTTTTCAATCCCAAAGAAACAGAAGATATACTTGGGCATAAAGATAAAGTAAGGTTGATTAATTTACATGCACAGCTGCCTTCCAGGCTAACTGTCATCCAGTTGACAGGATGAAGCAGCTTGACATTCCAAACATGAATATTTCATAGCAAAACCGTGACTCTTACAAATAAATGGGATAGGGAGTTGGTGAGGAGGGCAGTGAGAGATGTTTATAGTCCTGTTGCCACTGGATAAATATTCCCATTCCTAAAGCTAGCTTTAGATGACAAAGCTTTTCAGAGGAAAAATATGAAATACCAGGCTTTCAGCAAGTCAAGGATATTTAAGTCCTTGATTTTCAAATAATCATTAAGTGGTTTTTAATTTTAAAAGTGATATGAAAAATTGTTAGAGATAATATGAATGATCTAGAAATCATGTGATATAAGAAACTAAAGATTGCACATTTGAGGAATTAAACTGATTTTACATATTTGGGAAACAATGAACCTCAGGGGTGGAGATCAATAACTCAATATACTTGTATGAAGAACATGAACTAATGAAGGAGTAGGAATAAATAAATAGCAGGGATATGTTTGAGGATAGAAATATGAAGCAATTATCTCTAGGAAAAAATTTCAATTGTTTGCCTGTTAAAAGTAAATGTAGTAACTTTTTTTTGAGGCATATCTAACTGATTTAAGTAATGCAATAAAAATAAAACCTGTGTAAACAGTTTCTGGCACCAAAAAAAAAAAAAAAACTCTTAGAAATTATCAACATAAAGAGAGCAGAGAACTGTTTTGGCAGGTCTTTTGTATTAGTCTGAGAGGAAACACACCTTAACAGAAAGTCCAGGATGACTGAACTGAATTTCAGAATGCATATTTTAAACTCTTCCACCTTTTCATTGAAGTTTTATTTTTTCTTAAAGAATTATTAATTCAAAAAATCATGAATTCAGACTTTAGTGTCAATATAAAGTTATTGATTATCTGATTCTAAGTATTTATTATGAGCAAACATATGGGAACAATAGAAAAATGGGATAATATCCAAGTGAGTATATTATATAAATAATAAAATATATGATTAAAAAGTTAATATTACATATTTGTATATACCTAATAACTTACATTTAAGTTTTAATGTGATTATTGGTACAATAAATCCAGAACAAATAAATACATGTACACACTTAAACTTACTTATTTTCTAACCTTCTTCTGATATCAAAGAATGGACCACTCACCTATTATTCTAGCCACAGAATGTTTTACCTTCAAATTACCATTCTTATTCAGTGTTTGTTGTTCTGAACTGTTTGAGCAATTATCTTAATTCATTGATTTTCTAGGTTGTGTGTACAACACATTTAGATGAAGTACATGATCCTCAGACATAGAAGAAACATTTTCAGTAGTATCATACAAAGTGAAATTTATTTCTTCTCTGGTCATTATTCAGTTCATGACAATCAACTTCTTGTGAGTGCAATATCATTGAAAACACTAATATTGTGCTTGAGAGATAGAGGGCACAGCAGAAAATCAAATTTGCCATTTGAATTGTAAAGATGCTTTTTGCTATTTCATTATCTGGGTTTCAGTGTCCCACCAATCTAAATTTCTTTTCAAAAACATTTACTTGGACATAGGTATAAAGAGCTTGTAGATAAATTTATAGACAAATTCTGTCATTATTATTAGAGTGAAGACCAGAGGATGCCATCCTTTGCTAAAATATCTATAGTATTAATAAAAAGGATATGCAATTGAGAAGACATTATTCCTTGTTAGATTCAGGGATGAGACTAGAATAAGTTCCAGATAAATAAACTTAAAGCTATGCCCTATACCATTCCAGGTAAGCTATTTTATTCTAAAGGTATTTTTTTCTAATAAATAATAAAGAAGTACCTGGCTTGTGTTTACTGAATTTACAATTTCTGGACCTCAGATAGCATAGATCCCTTTGGCATTCAGGTCTGTAAAGAGCGGGACAGACGAAGTTCTGAAAAAAAGAGCTCCTTTAACAAATTAAATTGTTATTAAGGAACAACAGTGTTCCTTACTTATGTTTTGTGTAAGCCCATCTACATTGTCCACTTTTTTGTTCACCACCTCACAATGAAAAATCTAAGTCTGATATAATGATCAATGCCAAAAGGGTTTCTTTTACTTACAAGACATACCCTGCTAGTATCAGGTAGAGTATTGCCTATTACTCTTACTAAGGACACTTCATTAAGTGGAATCTTACATTTTAGAACTATTTTCATGAGGTCCCAAATTAATAAAGGTAGAAAACAAGTGAATTAACTTTTAATTTTTGTTTGAATAAATAGATTATAATTCAAAAATATACAAAAAATAGAGCTAAGTGGACATTACTAGGATAAAAATAAAACTCCCAATATAGCAACCATATTATATGCCCTGGCTCAGTTCCTCTCTTGTCTTCCTCAGCTCCACTAAGGACCACCAGACTTCCAGTCAGAGAATCTGACAAGATCTAGAAGGCTACTGTCTGACCATAAAAACTGGCTGAGAAAAAGAGAACATCTCAATTAGTTTTTGTTTCTAAACCACCACTACATATAAACTGGTGGACATACCCCTAAAATATCAAAAGGTTGACTTATTCATTTCATTATCATGGACAAATATAGTTAGACAAAGCCTTCAATTAGTTGGAAGATTTCTGATCTAAATGTTTCTCCCTCATTTTCATTACTATGCTTTCAACCTGACTAGGAAATATGCTACACAAAATAGGTAGTATCAAGACCTAACACCCCTTAATACATTCCATACAAAAATCAATTAAGAAACAAAAACTTCACTTTACATTTTCCTCCCTAAATACTACATTTAATGATTATGGATGCTGTAAGTTTAATGGGATTCTCATTTCTACTGAAGCCATAAGCATTTTAATATCTTTATATGTTTTCTCTTATTAGTAAAGATATTGGAGAGGTTTTTTGTAGTATTTTAATTTTTAAGATTTTTTTCTTTTATAGTTGATTTGCAGTGTTCTGTCAATTTCTGCTATACAGAAAAGTGACCCAGTCATTCATATATACATGCATATATATACATGTATAGATATAATTTTCCAACATGTTCCATCACAAGTGACTAGATACAGTTCCCTGTGCTATAAGCAGGATCTCATTGTCTATCAATTCCAAATGCAATAGCTTTTATCTACTAACCCCAAATCCCCAGACCACCCCACTCCCTCCCCATCTCTCTCCTCCTTAGCAACCACAAGTCCCAGTTTCCTACAGATATTGCCCAGGAGTGGGATTGCTGGGTTATATGGTAGTTTTATATTTAGTTTTCTGAGGTACCTCTATATTGTTTTCCATAATGGTTGTACCAATGCACATTTGCACCAACAGTGTAGGATGGTTCCTTTTTCTCCACACCCTCTTCAGCATTTGTTTTTTGTTGACTTGTTAATGATGGCCATTCTGACTGGTGTGAGGTGGCTTTAAACAGAATTATATTATCTTAGAAGTCAGAGTTTTTCTGCCATTTTTTCATTTTGGAATTTTGTGTCTTATCCCTTCTAGATAATTTTCTGACAGGAGAATTCACTTTCAATAAAGGTGCCCTTTGAAGAATGAATATTTCCTTCATCAACTCTCCTATCCACCCTCTGTGGGAGCAACCCAAACTTTTTTCTGACTATTGTTTTAACTATGGCTATTTAGGGGTGTATATGTGTCTTATAAAAATAAATATACAGATTTCTGTCAATACTGTGGCTGTCTATATCAGCTGCCCACCCCTACACCTATTCCTTCTGGAAATTATATAAAAGCAATAAAGTTCTCTCCTGCACATTCCAGTCAATGAAAGAGACATACTACACACATAACAAATACATGTGTATTGACTGTATAAGTAGATGACGTTTGGCATAAGGTGTAGAGGAGTGAGAACAAAGGAGAGAGCGAAATGAGTCTCTGCAGTGGCAGTTCTTTGAAAGCACCAGAAAATGCTTCTTGCAGGTGAGGTATTTAATCAATAGTGCAAAAGTTATATACTTTTGTATGCAGGCTGGTGGAGAAACTTTTTGATAAAATTTAGGAAAGAGTAAAAATTAAATTACATTTTAAAATCTAGGCATGGCCAAAAGAATAAAACACAAGCAAAATCAAAACAAATAAATATTAAGTATTTTTGCAATGCATATCACATGTACTATATATGTTTTATTTATATTTAACATCACATGTTTATATTACATAGGTAATATATATGTTTTTTATATATATATATACACACACACACACATATATATATATACTGTTAACCAAGCATATACAACACTGTCTGCCACATAGTAAAATATATTGAATTAATACACAAATTAAGCAGAAAAAATTTGGCAAAAACTATAGTTTGTATAAAATAGAATAAAAATGGCTTTTACATATATTTTAAAGTGTTCAACCACTAGTCATAATAAGATAAATTAATCCATTTTTATATATTAGATTAACAAAAGTCCAAGTTCTTGATAAAATTTCTGGTTAGAAAAGCTATGAAGAAACAGTTACTATCATACATAGCTGATGGGCATGTAATTTGTGTAAGATTTATTGAGAGTAAGTTAGTAATATCTACTTAACTACCAAAAGTACAAAGGCATAAAAATTTTGACACGGCAATTCCAATTTGAAGTGTCCTAAAGATATGCCCATGTACCTACAAAAGTATGAATAAGTTGAATTGATGCATCATTATTATTACTGAAAGTGAAAGAATGGGGGGAATCAAATTTCCATTGCTGGAACTGGTTCCATTAATTACAGAGCATTTACTCAAAGGGAGTACAATACATCTATAGAAAGAATCAGAACTCTCTAAAATCTTCAGGATACATGAATATATGCAAAAAGTATAATTTAAGACAGCTCCTATATTATGTTACATTTTATGTTTTGAAAAACAGGCAGAAAACAAGAATATTTATTTGTATTTATTTGTATTTAGTGGTATATGAACACATACCACTCTGGAAACACAAGAAGATAAAATTAGTTGTTTCCTATTTAATGATTGAAGTGGGAACTAAAGAAAGAGACAAGAAAGAGATATGAGAAAAAGACATACATGTATAGCTTATTATAGTTTAAAATCTTGGAATAGTGCAAAGGAACTTCCTATAAAAATTTAAATTAAGAAACAATTATAGGGAAAAAGCCAGCAAGTAAAAAAGTACTGATGTCCAGATTTTTCACAAGACAACACTATCAGATTTACAGCAGGAGAAAGACTCATTAAGTCAATTATCCATTCAACCAAATGCTTACTGAGTTATTCCCTTTATTCAAGATGATAGAGATACCATGCTGAACTAAATAGGAATAGACAAAATGGCTATTCCCCTGAAACTTCTATTTAAGTAAGAGAGGAAGACAAGAGACAAATTAAATTTAAAGAATAATAATAAACCAGGATGATATCAAATGACATTATGTGTTATTATGTAGATACAAGAGCATGAAACTCTAAGGACAGTGACTTGAGAGATTTATTTTCTGGTAGAGTGGTCTCATAAAACCTCTTTGAAAACTGGAAACTGAGGAAGCTTCCACTTGAACTGATACATGAATGACAAAAATAAACAAATAAATAAAAGTCAGGCAAATATGTATCAAAAGAACAAACATACAAGAGAAGATCAAGATGGCAAAGCAGGAGGGCATGGAACTCACTTTCCCCCAGGAACATATTTAAAATACATCTATATGTGGAACAATTCTCAATGAAAACTAAGTGGAAACTGTCAGAATGACCCCTGTACAACCAAGGCTATAAGAAAGATCCACAGGGAATCAGGCAGAAAGGGTAAGGAAGAAATAAGATTGAAACGTGTGCCCCTGAAAGGGGGCTCAGAGGAAAGGGAAGAATAAAGGGGCTGAGATCCTCCCTGGGGAGTTAGCAGTTGGATCCACATATTGGGTTCCCCATCCCTGGGATACCACAATGGAAAAATGAGCCCGCTTAGCTGGTTGAAGGGCCAGTGGACAAAAATGGGGACTATGAGAAGCCTGAACTCTACTTTCTAGGAGTGATTGTGCCCTTTATAGCTCTCAAAGCAGGGTTAGGAGGACAGATCAAAAATGTATTCATGAAGGGCAGGCTTCCCACCACCACCACAGTGTGTAACCCAGCCTTAGATGGGTGAGCACCTCAGCCCCATTTATTTCACATGGCACCTTCACACTGGAGTGAGGACTGCCACAAAGAACTTGGCTGTGAGATACAGAGATGGCTCAGACCCAAGGCAGCATCTGAACAGGGCAGAGACAGCCATTACTGATGCTTGCACAGGAAGCACATCAAAATTATCCTGGAACACTCTCTGCAGTTGGACCACACAGGACCCATCTGCCCAGTGGAACAGCTCCACATCAGAGTCAAAATAGCAGAGGCCAAAGAGATTGGCTATGAGGAAAGAGGAGACTCATATCTGAAAAGAAATCAGAGCAGGTCAGGGTAAGTGTTACTGGTATTCACACAGGCAGCAACTCAGAAGCAGCCCTGTTATCTGCCTGAAACCACCACAACACATGACTCAACACATGCCAAAATTCTGCAAGGCCCTCTTGCTCTATCATTTCTCCCCTCTGCAGCAAGGATGCCAGTGCTGGGAGGAGGAAGAACACAGACCTGAAGGGAACAGAGCCACCTTGTATCTGACTCCTAAAGCTTCTGCTCCAGCAACTTGGGACCTGCCTCACCCCTATTAAGGTAGTGACTGCCACTAAGAAGAGGAGAAGCCCCAGATCACACCTGGCATCACTCTTCAGTACTACCTACCACCAAGGTGAAGCTGCCTGCACACTCTAAGGAAAGACATGACTTCTGTTCATGTCAAATCCAGCCCTCCCACCAAAAGCACTGGATACATACAGAATGTAGAAGGATGATCCTACCTAAGGATGCCTTTTCAAGATTATAGGCAACTGTTTCACCTAATTTCATAGAAGCAGAGAAAGTTAAAAAAAAAGAAATTGGTCTAAATTAAAAGGGCAAAAGAAAACTTTGGAAAAAAAACTAAAAAATGAAACAGAAATAAACTTACCAGATAAAGAATTCAAAGCATTAGTTCTAAAAATGCTAACTGAACTGGAGTGGGAGGAGATAGCACATTGATAATTTTAACAAAGAGCTAGAAAATACAAAAAAAGAACCAGTCAGAACTGAACAATAAGAAAACTGAAAATAATAAAATACGCTAGAAGGAATTAATAGCAGACAAGGTGATACAGAAGAACACATAACTGATCTGGGGATACAATAATGGAAATTATCCAATCAGAACAGAAGAAAGAAAAAACTGGGAATATAGTTTAAAAGATCTCCATAATAACATCAAAAGAATCAACATGTCATTATAGTAGTTCTAAAAGGAGAAGAGAGAGAGAAGAGGGTCAGAAACATGGATGAAAACTTCTGAAACCAGAAGAATGAAACAGATAACCAGATACAGGAGGCAGAGTGTACAAAATAAAATAAATGCCAACAGATCTACATCAAGACAAGTCCTCTTTAAATGACACAACTTAATGATAAAAAAAACTAATTCTAAAGGCAGCAAGAGAAAAACCAAGAGTCACATATAATAGAATCCCTATAATACAATCAGCTGATTTTTCTGTAGAAACATCACAAACCAGGAGGGAGTAGCATGATATATTCAAAGTGAAGAATGAGAAGACTACAAACTAGGATACTCTATCCAGCAAGACTATCATTTAGAATTGAGAGTGATGAAAGAACTTTATAGACAAGGGAAAACAAAGAGTTCATAAATACTCATCCTAACCTAAACAAAATGGTAGAGTCTTCCCTAAGTGGCAAATACATAAAGCAAATAGTAATAGGCATAAAGGGATGAAGTGTCAATAATACAATAGTAGTGGATTTTGGCATTCTGCTTACATCAATGAACAGATCATTGAGATAGAAAATCAGTAATGAAACAGTGACATTAAATGACATATTAGATCAGTTGGGATTAATAGTTCTCTAGAGAACTTTCTGTCCAAATCCAGAATAAACATTCTTTTCAAGTGAACATGGAACATTCTATAAGGTAGACTAGGGCGTAAAACAACTATCAAAAAATTTCAGAGGAGAGAATTTATATCAAGCATTTCATATGAACACAAAAATATAAAACTAGAAAACAATTACAGAGAGGAAAAAAGGAAAAGTACAAACATGTGGACACTAAACAATACGCTATTAAAAATGGATCAAGGTAGAAATCAAAGAGGAAATAAGAAAATATGATAAATAGGAGTTCCCGTCGTGGCACAGTGGTTAACGAATCCGACTAGGAACCATGAGGTTGCAGGTTCAATCCCTGCCCTTGCTCAGTGGGTTAACGATCCGGCGTTGCCGTGAGCTGTGGTATAGGTTGCAGACGCGGCTCAGATCCCACGTTGCTGTGGCTCTGGCATAGGCTGGCAGCTACAGCTCCGATTAGACCCCTAGCCTGGGAAAACTCCATATGCCGCGGGAGCGGCCCAAGAAATAGCAAAAAGACAAAAAAAAAAAAAGAAAAGAAAATACGATAAATAAAATATAACTTTTTAAAACCTATAGAATTCAGCAAAAGCAGTTATAAGAGTGTAGTATATAGCAATGCAAGTCTACTTCAAGAAAAAAAAAATCTCAAATAAACAACCCAATCAATTATCTAAAAGAATCATAAAATAAATAAAATAAAGCCCAAAGTAATCATAAGGAAGAAAATAGTAAAGGTCAGAGAGGAAATAAATAACATAGAGGCCAAAAAGCAATAATTAAGATCAATGAAACCATACCTGGTCTCTTTAAAAGATAAACACAATTTATAAACATTTAGCCAGGATCATCAAGAAGAGAGGACCCAAATAAACAAAACAAGAAATGAAAGAGGAGAAATAGCAAGCAATATAACTGAGACACAAAAAATCATAAAATGATACTACAGTTGTCAACAAATTGTACAACCTAGAAAAAATGGACACATTTCTAGAAATATACAGCATATCAAGACTGAATCAGAAAGAAACAGCAATCTGAAGAGACTGATTACTAGTACTGAAAATGTATTTGTAATTGAACAAACAAACAAAAAACAACTCCCAACAAACAAAAGTTCACGTCAGGATGGCTTTACAGGGGAAGACAACCAATCATATTAAGAAGACATAATACCTATTCCAAAAAATTTAAGATAGAAACACTAAATTTGATTCTATGAGGCCACTATTAACTTGATATTAAGCTATACATAGATTCTACAAAAAAGAAATTACAGGTCATTATCTCTGATGATCACAGATGCAAAAATCCTCAGCAAACTAAAAGCAACAAACTAAAAACAATAGATAAAAAGATCATACACCATAATCCAATGGGATTTATGTCAGGGACGCAAAGATAAATATCCCCAAATCCATCAATCTGACACATTGCATAAACAAAAGGAAAGTTAAAAACGACATGATTATCTCAATAGATGGAGAAGAAGCATTTGACAAAATATAATATCCCATTAATGAAAAAAACTCTTCATAGCTGATATAGAGTAAACATATTTCAACATATAAAAGGTCATTTTTGATGAACCATAGCCAACATAATATGCAACAGTGAAAATCTGAAAGCCTTTCCACTAAATTCAGAACTACAAAGATATCCATTCTTGCTACTTCTTGTCAACACAGTATTTGTAAGTCCTACTTACAGCAATCACATAAAAAAATAAATAAATAAAAGGAATCCAAATTGGAAGCCATGGTGTAAAACTGTCACTATGTTCAAATGTCAGGATACTGTACATAGAAAATCATAAATTGTCCAACAAAAAAATAATAAGAATAAGCTAATTTTAAAAAGTTGCAGGATACTAAATTAATATACAGCATTTGTTGCTTTTCTACACACTAATAATGAACTAACAGAAAGGGAAAGCAAGAAAACAATCCTATTTAAAAACCTGGGAATGAACCCAACCAAGACTGTGAAAGACCTATACTCTGAAAACTATAATAGACTGATGAAAGAAATTAAAGATGAAACAAAAGAATAGAAATATATCCCATGTTCATAGATTGGAAGAATTAATATTGTTAAAATATCCATTCTGCCAGAGAAATCTATAGGTGCAATACAACCCCTATCAAAACACCCATGATAGATGTCACACAACTAGAACAAATAATCCTAAAATTTGCATACAATGACAGACTTCAAATTGCCAAAGCAATTTTGAGAAAAAAAAATAAAGCTGCAAGTGTCACACTCCCTGACTTCAAAATAAACTACAAATCCACTGCCTTCAAAAAAGACTGTAACTGGCACAAAGAAATAGATATATAGACCAATAGAACAGAATTGATATCCCAGTAATAAAACCACACACTAATGATAAATTAATACACAAGAAAGGAGACAAGAACATACAGCAGAGAAAAGAGTCTCTGCAATAAGTGGTGCTCATAAAACTGGGCAGGAACATGTAAAATAATGAGATTATAACATTTTCTCACACTATTTCAAAAATAAGCTCAAAATGAATTAAAAAACTAAGTGTAAGACCCTTAGCCAGAAAAGAACATAAGTAGGACACCCTAATATTAATTGTAGCAATCTTATTTTAGATCTGTCTCCTAGAGCAAAGAAACAAAAGCAAAAATAATTAAACAAATACATAAATAGATAGGGTCTAACTACACTTAAAAAGATTTTGCATAGCAGAGGAAACAACTGACAAAATAAAAAAGGCAACCTATGGAATGAGAGGGTGTTCTCAAATGATATGACCGATAAGGAATTTGTATCCAAAATATATAAACAGGTCATACAACTCAATATTTTTATAGAATGCAATTTAAAAATAGGCATAAGACTTGATTAGACATTTTCTCAACAGGCAGAAAAGTTTCTTACCATTGTTAATGAGGGAAATGTACATTAAACCACAATGAGATATCACCTCTCACTGCTCAGAATAGCTATTATCAATATGTCTACAAATAGCAAGTGTTCGTAAAAATGTGGAGAAACAAGAATCCTCATACATTTTTGGTGGGACAATAAATTGGTACAGCCACTTTAGAAACAGTATGGAGATTCCTCAATAAACTAAAACTACCATATGATATAGCAGTTTTACTATTGGAAATATATGTGAAGCAAATTAAAATACTAATATGAAGATACATGCACCCCCAATGTTCATAGTAGCAGTATTTACAATAACTCAGTTATGGGATCAACTTACATGTCCATCAGAATATGAACACACAAATAATATGTGGAATGTGCATACAATGGAATATCACTCAGCCATAAAAGTGAAATTCTGTCATTTGCAAGATCTTAGATGGGTATAGAAACTATGATGCTTAGTGAAATAAGTCAGACAGAGAAACAAAAACACTATATTATCAATTACACCTGAATCTAAAAGTAAAATGAATGAATAAATGTAGCAAATTTAAAATAGCCCCACAGATATGACAAACTGGTGATTACCAGTGGAGAGAGGGAAGGGACAAGGGTCAAGATAGGCATGTGGGATTAGGAGATACAAATCACTATGTATATAATAGATAAGAAATAAGGATATGCTGTAGAGAACATGGAAATATAACCATTAATTTATATTTATGCAATAAATTTAAAGGGATAAGAACCTATAAAATACTGAATCACTTTCTAAGAACTTGTCCATTTCTTCTAGGTTGCCCTCGAAGTTGGCATACAATTGCTTCAATGGCACTTTTCACAGAATTAGAAGAAAACATTTTTAAATTTGTATGGAAATACAAAAGATCCTGAATAGCAAAAGCAATCTTGAGGAATCATGTTTCTTGACTTCAGGCTATAGTACAAAGCTAAAGTCAACAAAAACCGTACGGCACTGGCCCCCAAATGGATACATAGATCAGTAGAAGAGGACAGAAAGCCCAGAAATAAACCCACACACCTATGGTGAATGAATCTATAGTGATGGACACAAAAGTACAATGGAGAAAAAAACTGTCTTTCAATGAGTGGTGCTGGAAAAAGTGGACAGCTAAATGTAAAAGAATGAAATTAGAATATTTCTGAATACCACACAAAAAATAAATTCAAAATGAATTAAAGAGCTAAAGGTAAGAGTCATTACTACATAACTTTTAAAGGAAAAGGTAGGTAGAACAGTTCTGACAAAAATCATAGCAATATCTTTTTGGATCCACCTCCTAAAACAATGGGAATAAAAACAAAAATAACAAATGGCACTTAATTAAATTCAAAATCTTTTGCACGCAAACGTAACTGTTAACAAAACAAAAAAGAAAAAATAATTGCAAATGATGCAGCTGACAAGGGATTAGTCCAAAAAATGTACAGACAGTTCATACAATAAACTCAACTAAAAATAAAAACTACTCAATTAAAAATAAAAACTCAATCAAAAAATGGTAGAAGATCTAAAAAGACATTTCTCCAAAGAAAACATTCAGATATTGGTTCCGATTGTGGCTCAGTGGTAACAAATCCAACTTGTATCCATGAGGACATGGGTTCAATCCCTGGCCTCAGTGGGTTAAGGATCCAGCATTGCTGTGAGCTGTGGTCTAGGTCACAGACACAGCTTGGATCCCACGTTGCTGTGGCTGTGGTGTAGTGATTCAACCTCTAGCCTGGGAACTTCCATATTCTGTGGGTGCGGCCCTAAAAATAAAAGATATATAGATGCACAAAAGGCACATGAAAAGATGTTCAACATCACTAATTATTAGAGAAATGCAAATCAAGATAACAATGTGCTATCACCTCACACAGGTCAGAATGACCATAATCAAAAATCTACAAATACTAAAGGCTGGAGATAGAGAAAAAGGAACACTGTTACACTGCTGGTGGGAAAGTAAATTGGTACAGCCACTATAGAGAGCAGTATGAAGGTTCCTTAAAAATAGAACTACCCTATGACACTGCAATCCCACTCCTGGGTATATATTTAGAGAAAAACATAATTCAAAAATTATACACACACCAATGTTCACAGCAGTACTATTTACAATAGCCAAGACATGGAAACAACCTAAATGTCTACCAAGAGATGAATGTGTAAAGAAGATGTCATACACATACATACATATATATATATATATATATACACACACACATTTATATAAGAATATTACTCAGCTATAAAAAAGAATGAAATAATGTAATTTGTAGCAACATGGATGGACATAGACATTATCATTCTAAGTAAGGTAAGCCATAGAGAGATAGACAAATACCAAATAATACCACTTTGCAGAATATTAAAAAAAGTATACAAATGAACTTATTTACAAAACAGAAATATACTCACAGACATAGCAAACAAACTTACAGTAACTCAAAGGGATGGGGCAGTGATAAATTAGGATATTAGAATTAAAACTCATATATTACTATATGTATAAAATAAATAACCAACCAGGACCTATTGTATAGAACAGGAAACCATACTCAGTATCTTGTAATAACATATAATGGAACATAATATTAAAATTAAACATATATATGTGTATGTATACACACATAACTGAAGAACTTTACCGTAAAATAAAAAATTTTAAAAATTGATACTACTAATAAATATTGAGTCACTATGTTTTATACCTGAAACTAATATAATGTTATAAATCAAGTATACCTCAAAAAACAAGAAAAATAAGCATACTTTCCATTCAGGGATGAGCTAGAGGAAATAAAAAGTTAGGGTAGGCAGAAGTTTAACTTGTTTGAGGACAGAAAAATATACAATGTGAATACAGAGAAATGAATTAGAACTAGGGTGGCATGAATTAAGAGCTAAGTGTGGCCTTGTAATTAAGAGCCATCCAGAGCCTTGATGGTGAGGGCAAGAAATATGGATTACATTCTATGTGAGCTGAGAAGCTAATGGAATCTTTTTCATAGATGATTCATGTGGTCTGACCTATGCAAAAAAAGGCTTGACTCTGCTATTTGGTTGCATATTTTACGGCTGAAGAGTTGAAAAGGTGGATGGGTATTAAACTCAGGTGGATGTGTATGTAAAACTTGTGGAAAAATAGAGTTAAGACCAAAAAGAGTTAGGAATCACCTACATACAAAACAGAGTTAGGACAAAAAAAAGTTAGGAATCACCTACGTGTTTAAAGCCAGAGTATGAGACAAATGAAATCACTTGTGAATAAGCATGGATAGAGACGAGATAAAATTCATCCAATGGACATGCCAACTTTTAGAAATGGAGAAGAAAAGAGATTCAAAAAAATGACAGGTTAAAATATACAGAAAAAAAAACCTCTACAAATGAAAGCAATTGATACAAAAGTTATATGTTTGGAAATGTTTGCATCAAATATGATTTTCTAACTGTTTATATGTGTTAAAAGAAAGAGCAAGACTTAATGAGGTCTTGCTCTTTCTTTTAAATAAGGCAACATTTATTAACAAGTAATTTATATAAACAAAAGGATAAAGACATGGGAAATACACACTTTGGTCAGTCAGTAAAAAATTAGAAAGTAAACATTTCTTAGGACAGCACTGTATTCTTCATCTATGGATAAAACAATTTTTGCTTAAGTAAAAACATTTAAAGCTTGTGATATTGTGCTGAAACTAATACCACTGTGTTAGTAAATGTTTGCTGTGTAGTAAACAATATGTAGCTCAAGACAACATGTTAATCCAATTTGATTCAGCAATTCTACCTTTGAGACTATATATGCTAAGACCATAATTCCACATAAGCGGTCTACTTTACATTGCAGTAACTTTTAACTTTAAGAAACTGGAGAAAATCAATATAGCCACATACAGAGAGTAGTTTAAAACAAGCATGCTATATGTAAATTGGATATTTTAAAATATAAAGTGGACCAATCTATGCATAATAGGAATTCCAGAAGGAGAAGAGAAAGAAAAGGGGACTAGAAATACACTTGGATTTTCACTTGGAATAAACCTTATTCATCAATCTGAATAGAAATCTCATGAGGATCTGATAAATAAGAGATGGAGGGCTAGCCAGGAATGAGTTGGAATGGGGGGTTGGAATTGACAAATAAATGCTCATAGCAGAGTTAGGTAGAAGTCTGAAAAGGAGATAGGTTTAGGTCAAGGGTATGAACACTGAATTATGAAATATTCTGAGAAAGCAAGAAAAATATTTTAATACATGTCTCAATACACCACACTGGGCTGTGTATAGAGGTCTTTAGCGATGATGCACTAAGCTAAATAGTTTTGGGCGGTTTCAGTGGAAAGAACAGAAACTTTCTTTCTCATCTTCCTTCTCCTTACAGATTTATCTGACCTAAACTTATCACCTTAGAGTTTTGTTATCTATTAATTTGGAAGCAAATTCACAATATAGTAGTAGTAGTTGCATTATTCTTCCTAAATGAGTGAAAATTTTAATGCTTCTGGAAGCCAAAGCTTGCGCTGAAGAATGGGATAACTATTCTTGTGCCTTACTGGTGAAAATGTTAATTGGGTATAGCCCCCCCCCACAAAGAAAAACAGCATCTCAAATACTGAAAAATAGAACTATCATGTCATCCTACAAGCACATTTCCAAGTTTACAGCCAATGGAAATGAAAACAGGTTCTCAAAGAGGTTTCTGTACACCCATGTTCACTGCAGCATTAGTCACAACAGCCAAGATGTGAAATCTTCCTAAGTATATGTCAATGGGTAAATGGACAAAGAAGTTACAATGTTAACATATACAATGGGAGATTTATTATTCAACCACGAGAAAGAAAAAAAGTCATTCCATTGTGTCCACATGAAAGTAAACTAAGTCAGAAAGAGGAAGACAATCCCTGTATGATATCACTATATGTGTAATCTAAAAAAGCCAAAATCATGGAAATGGAGCCTAGAATGGATATTCTCAGAGAACTGGGAAATGAGGGAAATGAAAAGGTGTTGATCAAACGTTTGGATATAAGAAGAAAAACTGGGGGGCTCTAATATACAGCATGGTGATTATAGTTATTTCTATATTATATACTTGAAATTTGCTAAGAGAGTAGATCTAAAATGTTCTCATACACACAAAAAAAGGAAATGGTAATTATATGGCTTGATGGAACTGGGACCTAAGATGGTAATCATTTTACAATACATAAGTATACCAAATCAGCATATTATAACCTTACAGCAGAAATTGGCACAACATTGTAAATCAACTATACTTTAATAGAAAAATCATAAACCTTAAACTTATAGAACCTTACATTCCAATTACACCTCAATAAAGCTCAAAAAATAAAATGAAAGATAAGGATCCCTAATTAAAATTTAAAGACATTCTTGTGAGCAGGTTAAGGGTATATGTTAGTTCAGAAGTTTTTTCCAAATTATCCTCCAAATCATAACACAAAAGATAAACTGGTCTCAGAATTACTTTTTCAGAGCTGGAGCCATTTCCTTATAGTGATTTAGGCACAGAAGGAAGCCCAATGACTTCTTCAGACAGCAAGAGAAGTAGTTGAGTATTCCTATCCCCTAGGTGGATCTCCAAAATTATTAGCATGTCTCTGTATGTGCATCTCTGCTCTTTGAGGCAGTGGGTCCCAACGGAAGCTTATTTCGATAAAGACTGACTGAGTCCCAAGAAGAAATGAATATGTATACTTTCCTTCATTATCTTGCTTGCAAAGTGAATAATTCTAAACAAAGGGGGGAAAAGTCATAAAATTGGGCTGCCTTAAAGAAGGGTAAATACAATGATGAAGGAATATGCTCCTTATTCATGAATGGTGTACAGGATCTTATGAGTCTACTGAAGATTTCATAGCTTTGTCCTGTTTTGTAAGGATGCAGAGCAAAAGGAGAAAATAGCATGTCAACATCTCACTATTTTCCAGAATTGTTCAACAAGAACAAATAGGAAATTAAGTGCATATATTTATATCATAGTTTGCTATGAGGCATTTGTTTTATCACTTATTATGCTAAATGTAACCAAAAATACAATAATACTTCTATTACAGAAATATTAATTTCACATATCATTTTCTAGATAGCAAGTACAAATCAGATCTGCAGAAGTGGCACTACAATGACTCGCAAGTCCTGAGGGTATTTTGCCTTAGCCTGATTCTTCTAGAAATTAAAGTCTGAGACATAGGCTTATATGCTACCTCTATCATAGAAAATATAATCCCAGGGAGCAAAAGGACAGGGAAGTGAGGGAGGGTAAAAATGTAGGTAAATTATAAGAACAGGTTATCAAGTTGAGGGCTACTGACTGCTTCATCTCAGAAATCTGTTCTCTAAGAAACCACACAAATTTCATTTCAAGAATCTATCCAGAGGGAGTTAAGTAAGAAGAATACACTCCCCAGTCTCTACCGCCTATCTGTCAAAACTGTATCCTTAGAGAAGCTGAGAAATTCTCATGCTTTCAGATTATGCATGGGTACAAAGTTGAATCTTACACTGTTTTTGTGCCTTTTGGATCCAAAAGTTAGCCTTAGGACATGAGGCAAGAGTTGCAGGACAGAGGCATGAGTCAAGGCACTGTCAGGACATAGCTGTGACAAGTCTGTTGGAGTCCATGCAGAACAACTGGCCACAAAACGTGGCTGGGACTAGGTCCAGTGAATCTAAAAGGATGTGAAGTAGGACAAGAACAGTGGTTCTCAAATTGTTGCAGCCATCAGAAGCACCTGGATGTCTCATTGGAAAATATATCCCTGGGTGCCACGCCAAAGTTTCTGAATCTATAGGTCTAGGATGGAGCCAAATAATTCTCAATTCTAACAGCTTTCGTAGGAGACTCTGATACCAATGGGCTCAGACTATACATGAGAAACACTGCACAAATCTGCACTGTATTGCACACCTCACATACATGTCCCATCAGATACTGTCAGTATGTATCAACCAACTCCTACAGTTCCTTCTGTGGGTAATTTCTTTCCTCCAGGCCACAGACTATATTTTCCTGGTTATGCTGAATTTTCACTCTGATGGTCCACCTAGAGGCAATGAAGATGCTAAGGGAGGGCCTTGAACAGATGCCATTTTCTGGGCTATGTGCCTCAGGTGAGGTTTTTGTACAAATTGCAGAATCAGTGAGGTTCATCTCTGGCTGGGGAGAGAGCTGCCTGCAGCAAGTCCAAAAGGTTCAATGGAATCAACAAGCCCAAGGTATTACCCTCCTGAATCCTACACCAAACACTTCCTTTATGTGGTTATCTGTCTTTTTTGTCCAGCTACAAAGCATGTTTTATGGGAAGATGAGACGAGTAGGGTAAATTCACAGATTGTTTAAGAAGTTTCCTTTCAGTTTACTAAACTCCATTTTATTTATTTATTTATTTATTTATTTATTTATTTACTCATTCATTTATTTATTTATTGTCTTTTTAGGGCTGTACCCACAGCAAATGGACGTTCCCAGGCTAGAGGCTGAATCGGAGCTGCAGCTGTCAGCCTACACCACAGCCATAGCAATGCCATTTCCGAGCCATGTCTGTGACCTACACCACAGCCCATGGCAATGCTAGATTCTTTAACTCACTGAGCAAGGCCAGGGATCGAACCCACATACTCATGGATATTAGTTGGATTCTTAAACTGCTGAGCCACAACAGGAACTCCTAAACTCCATTTTAAATTCTTGCGTATTTTTAATTTAGATGTTTGCAATTAGTCGGCTGCAAGTATTTTGTCAAAGTGCTAACTGAACAACAAGCATACCTAGAGTTAAGAAACTATCATATAAAAATTGGACCTCACAACATCGATAAATTGTAAAAAGCAGACTATGGATGGAGATGAGAGTCTTTGCTTTTTATGAAGAGTATCTGTTAGGAATTCTTTGAGTTCTCTTGAAGCAATTAAGATAATTATCACAAAAATTACAACATATCATCTATTTAGGAACAAGTCTGCTAAATAAAAAATGAGGTTCAGAGGTACAGAGAAACATCCCATCACAATTATTTCACAAGCAATTGCTCTTGCTGACCTCACAGCTAGAGAATACAGGCCCTTCCAGTGGCCCCAAAGGAGCTTGTTTAATTGAATTAATTATTCAATAACTAGTAGAGAACCTGTGAAGTCAAAAGCAAGGGATGAAGATATTCTAAAGAAAGCAGAACATCTGGACAATTTCCATTCAGTCATTCAATATTTATTGAACACCTGCCTTACATTAAGAACTTCGCTAAGTACGGCAAAGTGCAAGAATGATAAAATTTACCCCATCCTACTGGAAGTTCATGGTTTACTACAGGAGATGACAAATAAATAATCCCAATGATTTGTGAAAAGGACTGTTTTAAATCTGGGACAAGTACAATGGAATTCCTTTTAGAAATAATTTTCCAATATTATGTCAGCCAGAATGTTCACTTCTGGCATAAGTAAATTATATATACATGATAAAATGAATGCTCAAATTGAATAATAAGATACACTTATGATAATGCATTGTGTGTATATACAGAATATAATTCATGAGAAACAATTTATAATCACTGTACCTGCTCTGTCCACCTTTCCTGAATCTGGTCTTTGTTCAGCCTGTCTCACGCACACCTGACATGATGTTTACACTACTGTTGAAATGTGGTAGATTGGGAGAGAGGAGGGGAGAAACTAATTTTTTAGTAGTCAAAAATGTGATTCTATGTTGCTAAATGTAACTCCAATCACTTGTTCTCATCAACTGTCTGAACATTCAGGGTAATTAGAGGTGTGAGGATTTTTGGAAAGGCCTGCGCTCAGATGATTTCATAGCCACTTTTTCCATGGGATACAAATTAAGCCAGAAATACTATGAGAGACGCTGTAAGAAAAGAGATATAGAGGATGCAACATATGAAAGGAAAAGGATTCCAGAGTGGAATTTTTTTTAGGGAATTATTTTCTTTATTTACTCAAAAATAAGTATAGGTTAAAGTTAACATTTAGCACTCTCTAAATGTTAAATAGTTTTTTTAAAAGGCAGAATTGATTATTAGTAAATAACAAATCTGAATAGTATTATTAGATATGAATTATAATTCATGGGGACAAAGACAGTGAGGATAAAACTTTTTTCTCTTCTTCTCATCCTTGCCCTCCTTTCTCTTCTCCCTCCTCCTTTTTCTCCTCCCCGTCCCTGCTTTTCCTTTCATCTCATTCTCTTTTGTTAAATATAAAGAGTTCTGGTCTAATCAGATTATAGCCAAGTGCTTTGAAAGCTCAGAATTGTGACACTGTGCTAAATGAGGTGATATTTGAATTTCATTCTCAAGGAGAAGGAGGGGTTTACAAGGAACAAAACCCTTCACGGCAGAAGTAACTGGATTTTTTTTTTTTTCTGTTTAGGGCTGTACCCATGGCATAAGGAATTTCCCAGGCTAGGGGTTGAATCAGAGCTGCAGCTGCCGGCCTATGCTACAGCCATGGCCATGTGGGATCTGAGCCATGTCTGTGACCTACACTACAGCTCATGGCAACACCAGATTCTGAACCCACTGAGTGGGGCCAAGGATTGAACCGGAATCCTTCTGAATCCTAGTCAGGTTCATTAACCACTGGGAAATCCAGTAACTAGATTTGAACTGAGGACTGACGTGGCCTGTCACCAAGGGCAATTGGCACGCTGCCTGGCACAGGGTCTGCCTTTGTGCCACAGGAGGTTTGCTCTTTTCTTACACTGCTTTCTGTGCAGCCTGTTACAGATAGTTTGATTAATAAGTATTCTTTTTGAAAAATTAAAGAGGTAATAAAGTAGGCAAAACCAGTGTCACCGAATTAGATGGTTGCATCCTCAACCTCTACCTGAAGGCCCTGGGGGGTGTTGAGACATGGAGGGAAAGCAGGCCCTGAGCATGGAATTAAAAGTCATGAAAGATGCTGCCTCCTCATTACAAATTCCTTATTTCGACATTTTCCCCATGATTAACCATGAACTCCTACAAAGGAGAACCTCTTTGTCTCTCCTCACGCGATTGCCCAAGCCAATTCTAAACTTGGCAGTAAGGTGGTCCCCAGTTGATATTCCAGCTATGTTAAATGTACACACAAACTACTTCAATGGGTATATCTGGGACTCTTTTTAATTTACAACATGATTTCCACAGCGAAATACATTTCTGATTTTTAAAAAAGCAATCTAGAAATAGTTGGGTTTGGAAAAGATCATTTGTATGTTGGACACTTGCACGTGTAAGAAGCCAAATGACGTGGAATTCAACCTTGGCAGTGTCAATGTTCTGAGTTGGATGTTTTGTATCCTGTGAGTCTGAGCATGGACAGTGGGAGGCAGGCACTAGTGGAATCTTTTATTTCTTTGAATTTCACCGTAGATAATGCCAAAAGGTGCACGGCTATTTAAATGTCAGCTTTACCTTTTGTTGATTAGTTCATTGCATAATCTTTTTATAAAGGTCTAGCAAAAAGTAATGAAATGATATTTGACTTCATACTGAGAGCACACTGTGTAGAGCAAATAATTATTAAAGAAAGAAAAATGTTTATAGCTATATAAGGCCAGTGATAAAATAAAAAACTATACTAAAAGGACATTGCATTTACTGTTTTTAATATTTTGAATTAGAAGTTTCAAGTAACTTAAATCCTGAGTTAACATTTGGGATTGTAATGGTTTTCCTTTTACTGTTTAAAATGTACTTGAGGTTTTCATGAAGATTTATCCATTTTTCCCCCCAAGTTCTGTGATCAAAACATAACCTCTCAGCTGGCTTTCCTCTACCATTTTCTCTGACTATTTTACCTCCAATTTCCTCAAAAGCACCCACTGACATCTCATTTATTAATGTTAAATGTATTATATTTTCTTAAGTTTGTCCTTAAACCTCCTCATGTTGGAGATTACATCCTATTATCCTTTCTAAATGACCTTCCTTGCTTCACTCTTCTAAACATACCAAGATAAATAAAATGCTAATTTTAAGAAGTATTTTGATGGGAGCATCAGTATTTTTTTCTTTCCTTATTTACCTTTCACCCTGAGATGGAAAGAATTTTTGAAAACTAATAGTATTGACAAGAGATATCATTAAGGCAGAGGAAATAAATGTTTCTACTGCTTTACTTAGCTTTTGTGTTCTGAAGGTGACTGAGGTGGACACAATACAAATTTAAATTTGAAAACCCTTATTATGATCTGTCAAAAAACAGTACACTGAGTTTCTACTATGAGGATAATTTGGATTTGGGTTTATTTGAATTTCAAGAAATCAAGCTTCAAAGATGCAACTCTAGCATTTGGAAGGCTATTCAAAGGCACAGAAAACCTCTGCCAGCAGAGTGAGGAAAGCAAAGGAAACAGGAGAGGAATGTGATTTCTCAAGTGTATATGAGTGAAAATATTGTTTCTTATTTCAAAGAGTTCTTACCTCCAAGAATGACCAGTGCCATATCAAAACATCATACTTAAAATTATATTAGTTTTATCATGATAGAAATATACTAGAAAAGTGCCCCATCCCAACAGCTGGTACAGATCCTTGAACATATGGAAAGATGAGGCAGACTTAGGCAATAGTTCTAAGACTAAGCTGTAGTATTGAGTCCAGCCAAGAAAAAAATAAGTCCCCAACAGATCATACAGAAGGGCTGACTGTCTCTCAAATCCCAGATGGAGGGGAATCAACCACTTGTCTGCTTTGCCAAAGCTTTAGGAGTCCAGAGAGTCCATCAGATGCTCTTGGATGCTACCACACATCCTCACAGGGCCTCCTGATTCTGTGAATAGATTCCGGCAGTATTTGATTTAGGTTTTGTTGACAACGCCTTGGCCCAAATATGCTCCATGCAATTTCTGTTTTCTTTCAGGGCTTTCCCAATGCCACAGCTAAAGGCAGAGTGGTGTGCACACTTGCATAGCTCAGAAATACCAAACATTACTTACTCACCCAGGGAAGCTCTCAAAACAAACAAACAAAAAACAAACAAACAAACAACAACAACAACAAAAAAAAAGAGGTGACACACGCTTTTTCTTAGAAATCGTTTGTGGATAATTTGATAACTATTTGGTTTACTTCCCAGAAGGTCTCCATGAGATCTAATTTCAATGGTCACATCCCAAGAGCAATTGGATACTGGGTATTCTCTCATGCACACAGTTTTTCCCTGTTGACTCTCACTGATGCCTCTTTTTGCTCCCTGGATTGATTTTCCATCAATTTCCAAGTAAGTCACCTATAAACAAACCCTTAGTTCAGACTCTGCTTTTGATAGAAAACCTAGCTAAGGTGGAGGGGAATCTAAATCTTATTCAAAATACTCACTCATCACAATTTTGGAGTAGAACTCTCAGTTTTCTAAATCTGCAGAACCAACATGACTCCTACAGAAGTATATGCCCAGGCACCACAGAGTGGAGTTGATTGTATTCAATGCTATCAAGGCTTTAACCACAGAAGCCATCAGTGAAAGTTTATCTGTACTCTTTTAATATTCTTTAAATTCTTTAAACTACCTCAATGCATCTCAGTCTACAAACATTTCTCTCTTTTTCCCTTATCAAAGTGTCCTATCTTACCTTGTACTCTCCTAGTCTCCTATCTAAACTGCTTCAGGTTCAGCCAGCCATTCTCCTTCTGGGTCTTCCTTATTATATTACTGTCTTATTTGGGAGTGACTTTCCTGTCTAATCATCTCATGAGTCTAAGGAAAAAAGCTAAGGTTCAAAACTGGCCAAAGAGCTGACCCTGCAGATGATTTAGAGCCTAGAAAAAAATCACTGTCTATTGCCTTTATCTCACATAGACAAATGGCACTAAAATCATTTTTATAAAATAATTTAGCATTAAATCAATACATATAATATTTCCTCCATGATGAGTGTTCTTATTATTTTGTTTTACTCTTTTACCCCAGTTGTGGTAACTCTTATGTTCTACGATGTTAATCAGGATCAGACACTGTGCTTCATTGTACTTCATCTTCCAAGGAAATATATGTGTGTGTTTATATATATATATATATATATATATAGAGAGAGAGAGAGAGAGAGAGAGAGAGTCATGAATATTTTCAATAATCCAATTAGTCAAGTTTTATATTTAACAAGACCTTTATAATGATATTAAAATGAAAATAACAAGTAGCACATTCTGGACAACATATTCTGACTTGTACAAAGATAATATGCATGTTCTGTGGCACCTTATCACAAGAGAAGTAGAATAAGTTAGTGCCAAATTATATGATTTCTTTTGTGTTTCATTATTTGTTTATTAATACCTTCTGCATCTCAGCTACAGGGGGCTGAATTTAGAAAACCCCTCAGGTTACTACACATAATCAACCTTGTTTAATGAAATTGTCCTCTCTTGCTCTATTCATTCATTCTCTAATCCATTAATTTAATTACAATATCTCACTTCTTCCTTCATCCCCAGGCAAACAATTTTAATATATTCAATGTGTTTCTGTTTATTCGAATGTGCTTTTATAAAATGTAAATTGTATAATGAGTAAATATTTTAATTTTCTTACATGGCATTATGTTATGTATCTCATTACAGTTTTACAGTTTCCAGTTTTTCACTGAAGAATTATGCTTAAAGCCAAATTCATAGTTTTGCCTCTGCTTAGAATACAGAAAACTACAAGAGACTATTATTCCCACCTAACAATAATAAAAGCTAAAAATATACAAAACAAGAGGGTTTTTTTTTTCTTCAGTTTATCAGTGAGCTGAAGTCTCAAGGCAATGGGGTAAAGTAAATTTCAAAAGGTGACAAACTCCTACAAACAGCTTTGGCCTGACAAATCACAAGAGAGAGGAGTAGCATCCATTAAAATGTGTAAGAAAAAAAAGTCACCGAATTGTTAACAAAAAAGTAAAAGCAGAGTATGAAGTAGTATGGCAGGTTAAAATCCCCAAGAATTGCAGAAACAAAAAGAGACCTTAGCCACCTGCCAAATTTTTTTCTTAAGCCCTCACTAGGCATCCTTGAGAAAGGGTGGAGATAAGAAAGATACCTAAGGAAGCCTTCCCGAACAATGAAAACATGCAAGGGGTGACTTATTTGCTGCTGCTGTGGAATAGGCATGGAACCCACAACTGACTGGACTCCCGTCTTATCAATCAAAAGCTCTTTTCCTCTATGTATGTGGCAGGGAATGTTCCAGAAATAGGTGAGCTGCCACTAGAGAAGGAAGAAAACAGAAGCTCTTTGTCTGTTAGGGGACAATGAGAAAACAGCCCTTCTTACTGTCCCAGGCAAAGAAAGACTGCTTCTGGGGGAAAGATAGAATCTCTTGTTTTAAGCATCCTGTACAAATACAAAGCAGGGTCCTATTGCCACTGGAGAGAAGCAACAACTTGCTGTATTCAACATCCCTTGAACAAGATTCCCTATATATAAAAGGTAATTTGGCTGCTAAGTGGGGAGGGACACAAATGGTGAAAATGAGCCCCCTCTGTACTTCCCAGGGTTCAGGTTTATAGGAAGTAATGACTATACTGTCTCAATGCCCCACAAAATCTGCCAGAAGCAGGGCACACTGATTTATAAGATTGTCTATTATTTACCTTAATCTCTACTTTTCTTATGCACATAAGGTCCAAAATCTAATGAAAAAATAATTACGAGATACATAAAAATAAATAAAAAAGTGTAATTATTAAGCTATCAGTGGAGATAAAATGGAAAAACGAAAACATTTAATTCCAAGAAGTCATGAAAAGAGAATAGGAGAACAAGGAACAGACGGGAGAAATTGAAAATAAAAAGTAGGAAGAATACATAAGTATATCAATATTTGCTATCCTATCAACATGACATATATTTATCAATCCTAACCTATCGATAATTGCTTGAAACATAAATTATCAAAACACTCCTAGTAATAGAAAGATATTGCCAATTTATATAACAAAGACATAGCAGATTTTATGCTATTTAAAAGTAAAATGCTGGAAAAAATAAAAATCATTATATAAAAAAAGTAAAATGATGGAAAATGAAACATCACAAAAAGGATAATGAAAAGAATATTGTATTGGCTATATGAATATCAGAGAAAACATATACTTCAAAACAAGGGATTTACCAGAGTAAAATCAACTAATTCAAATTTAAAGAACACTTAACTCAATAGTAGCAGAGTGCACATTATTTTCAAGTGGACATAAAACATTCAACAAGAGAGACCCATAATCTCACAGATCAAATCTCAGCAAATTTAAAATGATTGAAATCATACAAAATAGACTATCAGACTATAAAAAAATTGAACTATGTATACATATACAAATAACAACATATATGGAAAATCCTCAAGTAATCACAAAATAGTGAATTTCTATGTGTTCTATGTTTAAAAAACTGTGAAGCAAATCAGACAATGTTTTGCATTGAATGGAAATGAAAACATAACATCAAAGTTTGTGGAACACAGTTAAAGCATTGTTTAAAATTAAGTTCGTAGCAGTAAATTCTTATAATTATAAAAGAAGAAGGGTGTCATAATCATATTGGTTTCTAATGTAGTAAACTGGAAAAAGAAGAGCAAATGAATCTGAAAGCAAGCAGAGAAAGGAAATTTTAAAAAAAGGTCAGAAAAAATGAATAAAATAGAAAAGATAAAATCGAAGAAAAATGTAAATAAAACCAAGATGTTTTTTAAAGATTAATGAAATTTATGACACTCTAGACAGAATGATAGAGAAAAAATATAGCTTACCAAAATCAGGATGGAAAGAGTACATAGCATTGCATCTTCTACAGGCATTAAGAGAATAATAAGGAAATAATATAAACAATTTTATACATTTGGTAACAAGATTCCGGACAATTCCCTGAAACATAAAAATTACCAAAATTCGCTCAAGAAAAAAGGTTTTAAAACCTGGAGTGTCTAATAGTAAAAAAAAAAAATAAGAATATATTTCTGAAAAATAAAATTCCAAGTTCAGATGCTTTTAAAGTAAATTCTATCAAACATTTGAGGAATAAATAGTACCAATTACATACAAACTCTTTTATAAAGTAGAAGATTAAGTAGTGCTTCCCCCCACATTTGAGAAGGCCACATTACCCTAATAGTAAAAAGTAAAGATGTTACAAGGAGAGAAAACTATAGACCAATATCCCTCATGAACTTAGGCTCAAAAGCTTTAACAATATATTGTCAAATCCAGCCCAACAATATGTAAAACAATAGTACATAGTGGCTTCATCCAGGGATGCAAGCACATGTCAACATTCAAAGTCAATTAATAAGATTAACCAAACAACTGCAGACTACATAAACTGCAAAATCACACAATGATTTATATAGATGCAGAAAACAGCATTTGAGAAAATTAAAATTTTATTCATAATAAAAGTTCTCAGAAAAGAGGGAGTTAAATCAAACTAATAAAAATCCCCTGTAAAAAACTAACTAAATATTTTACTTATTGGTGAAAAATGGGAATCTTTATATCTATGATTAAAAGAGAAAGAGAGGGAAAAACAGAAGGATATTCAATCTTACTGTTTCTCATTGAACTTATACTGGAGTTTCTAGAAAATTCAAATTTTTGGGGGGGTGGATAAAATGGATGAAGGTGGTCAAAAGGTACAAATTTTCATTTTAACAATAAATGCCCTGGGAAAGCAATGTACAGCACAGTAGCTATAGTTAATAATACTATATTGTATATTCGAAAGTAGCTGAGGGTTGATCTTAAGAATTATCATCACAAGAAAAAATTAGTATAGCTACATGAGAGGATAGGTCTTAAGTAGACATGTTATGGGCAATCATTCTATAACATCTACATATATTACGTCTTTTGTTGTACACCTGAAACTAATGTGATGTTATATGTCAATTATATCTCAATTAGGAAAAAAAAAAACTCTAGAAACTTAAAAGTAAAAAAAAAAAAAAAAAAACCCAATGAAAAAAACAACACAAGAAATGAAGAGATATTTTACCAAAAAGAATATATAGATGGCAAATAAGCACATGAAAAGATTTCCAGCCATTGATAAAAGCAAACAAGTAATGGTGTGAATTGCCACTACACACTTAATAGGATGGACACAGTTAAAAAGGCAAAAAATATCACAAAAAGTATAAGTGTGTATGTGAAGCAACTAAATCGCATGTACACAGCCATTTAAATGCTATAACCACTTAAGAAAAGTTTAGTAGTTTCTTAAAAAGTTAATTACTCACCTAACCTATGATCTTGCTGTTCCACTTGTAGTTATTTACCTAAAAAAAGAAACATATGTCCATTCAAAAACTTTCCCATGAATGCTTACAGCAGTTTTATTTGTAACACCTCCAAATAAGAAGCAATCCAAATATTTATTACCAGGTGAATGAATGAACAAACTGTTATATTCAAAAAATTGAATACTAATTTCACATTACTAATTTACGGTTAAAAAGGAAGGGGATTTCTCTGATATATACAATAAGCATGTTTAATCTCAAAATAATTCAGATGAAAGCGAAAAAAGAGATGACATAATTTCATGTATATGAAACTACAGAAAATGTAAACTAGAGTAATAGCTGTCAAAATAGCCATTATTACATATTAAACATAACATATATTTATAAATAACCATTTGTAAAGCAATAATTAACACACAATAAATAACACGGATTTAAATGAATATATATTTTATTTAAATTTTAATTATGTTAAGATTTCCTGGATTTCCAAAGTAATTTAGAGCAAATTATTATTAAAAAGAAGGAAAGAAAAAAGGAAATTCAACTAGAAAAGTAAAGTAGAGGTAGGGCAAATGGATTGGAAAGAAGAAATACAACAATTTTTATCTGATAATATATATCACATAGAAAAACCCCCATTTAGGAAAAATCTACCTGAACTAGTAAATGAATTTATCAAGGAGACAGGATACACAATATAAAAATCAACTGTATTTCTACATATTGGCAAACGAATACTAAATTAAAGTGAAATAATTAACTTTGAAACTAAATTTAAATATCTTGTTTCCTAGTATTATAAATACATACATATTTATAATTTTTATTCCATCTAAAAGCATAAAATAATTAGGTGTCAATTTACTAAATATTTGTAAGGTCTGTACACTGAAAACTACAAAACATTGTTGAGAGAAAACAAGTAAATAAGGAAAGTGACGTGTTCAGCCTAAGAAATCTCAGTATAATTTAGTTCTCTTTATACTTACAGATTTACAAATTCAGTAAAAATTTCAAGCATAATTCTAGAAGTAGTTTGTATTAACGAAGAAGATGAGTCTAAAATTTGTATTGCAAAGTAAAGAATATAAACTAGCAAAAACAACTTTGAAAAATAACAAAGTTGGAGGACTCATATTACTTGATGCCAGTATTTACTATAAAGCTAGAGTAATCAACAAATTTAAAAGTTTTACATAACAGTTTGAGGGAATTCCCCTTGTGGCGCAGCAGAAACGAATTCGACTAGGAACCATGAGGATTTGACCCCTGGCTTCGCTCAGCTGGGTAATGATCCAGCCCTGTGAGCTGTGGTGTAGGTCACATATGTGGCTCAGATTCTGCATTGCTGTGGCTGTGGTGTAGGCCGGCAGCCATAGTTCTGATTCAACCCCTAGACTGGGAACCTCCATATGCCATGGGTTTGGCCCCAAGAATCAAAAAACATAAAGTTTTACATATAGGGTTTGAAATAAGACTGTCAATAGAACATAATAAAAATACACTCACACCTATGAGCATATATAATATCAAGTTAATTCATTTAAGAAAAGATATTTCCAGCATGCTACTAGAAAAATTAGGCTTTATACACAAAAAAGTTACATTAATCCTCATATATAATACAGAAAAATTACTTCAAAAATGATCATAGACATAAACCTGTCTTCAATGTATAAAATATTTAGAGGAAAACAGAAATATGTCTTAGGTTTATCAAAAGCTCAGCCATAAAGAAAAAAATTAGAAAAGTGAACTACACTGAAATGAAAAAGTCATAATCTCAAGTATACTATTAGAAAATGAAAACACAAGCCTAAGATTAGGGGGAATGTTTGTGAAACATTAAACAATAAAGAGGACTTACAGACACAATATAAAAAAAACACAACTAAACATAAGAATACAATTTAGAGTTTCTGTCGTGACTCAGCAGAAATGAATCCAGCTGGAGTTCCCACCATGGCTCAGGGGAAATGAATCTGACTAGCATCCATGAGGATGAAAGTTTGATCCCTGGCCTTGCTCAGTGGGTTAAGGGATCTGGCATTGCCGCGAGCTGTGGTATAGTCTGCAGACACAGCTTAGATCTGGCATTGCTGTGGCTGTGGCATAGGCCAGTGCCTTACAGCTCCAAGTTGAGCCCTAGCCTAGGAACCTTCCTCTGCTGTGGGTGCTGCTCTAAAAAGACAAAAAAAAAAAAAAAAAAAAAAAGAAAGAAAGAAAGAATATAAACAATTCAATACAAAAAGGGCAAAAAACCACCTATGATACTTCAATACAGACAATAAAAATGGCTTATAAAGCACATGAAATTGATGCTCAAAGGCATTAGCTTAAGCTGAATCTGTAATAACACATCAATAAACATGTAATAGGATGGCTAAAACTAAAAAGGTTTACAATATCAAATGATGATATATATAGCTCTGAACATCTATGTATATGGATGATTTATAGATATGCAGAACTGGAACTCTCACACATTGCTATTAGGAATGCCTAATGGTGTGATCAATTGGAAAGCAGTTTAGCCATTTCTTATAAAGTTAAATACACATTTTCTGTATAACCCACCTATATAATTTCTAGATATTTACTAGAGAAAAATAAAAAAGTATGTTCACACAGATATCTGTATGCAAATGTTCATATCAGTTTATTCAAAATAGCCCAGTTATGTAAATACCTCAAATATCTATCATTTGGCAAAAAGATAAGCACATTTTAGTTACAGTCCAATACTAGACTATTACTCAGCAATACAAAGAAGCATTATATTCACACCAAAAGAATCTCAAAAAAGTAATGCTAAGGGAAATCATTCAAGCAAAAAATGACTACAAAGACTTTCAGTCAATTTTTATGATATTCTAGAATGGATAAAATGACAGGATAGAAAATAAATCAGTGCTTGCCTAGGAATGAATGTGGTAAACTGAGTTAACTGCAAAGGGGTACAAGGGAAACTTGGAGTTGATGGATATTTGTGTATCTAGTTTATGCTTGTTATTTACTTGACTGAAAGGTTTATCAGAATTCATTCAATTATATCCTGAAGAGGTAAATGTAATGTATGTGAATTACTCCTCAATAAACTTAACTTAAAAATAAAGATTGATCCATGTTGCTGTTTAAACATTTAGTTCATTGTTTTGAATCACTTATAGATTCACCCTGCTGTACATTTACTTACATGTACTTTACCAATGATGTTACCTAAATTGCCTACAACTTCAGACTATTATAAACTCTGTTGCAACTAACATCTTCACACATGTATATGAAAATTTCTATGGTTTATATGTGGAATAAATGCTTGGGAATAGGGAATTTCTGAGTCAAAACAGACATGAAATTATTATGCCTTAATAAGATCAATTCACCCACTTAAAGGACTACACTAACATGTTTTTTGTTCCGCTACCTATGTGGGGGATTAAAAAGACTCATGGAAATCACTGCAATACATCACATTAACAAAATGAAGGAAAAAACATATGATCATTTCAATAGATGCAGGAAAAATTTCTGCAACAATTTATGATAAAAACTCTCCATAAAGAGAGCAAAGAGGGAACCTAACTTCGCATAATAAAGGCCATGCGTGACAAACCCACAGCTATCATATTCAATAGTGAAAAGTAGAAAGCATTTCCTCTGAGGTCAGCAATCAGACAGGATGCTGACTCTCACCACTTTTATTCAACATAGTGTTGGCACAGCAATCAGAGAAGAAAAAAGAAAAGGAATCCAAATTGGAAAGGAAGAAGTAAAACTCTCACTGTTTGCAGTGACACGATACTATACATAGAAAAGTCTAAATACACTACCAGAAAAAATACTAGACCTCATCAGTGAATTTGGTAAAGTTGCAGGATACAAAAATAATATACAGCAATCTGTTTCATTTATATATACTAGTAACAAAACAACAGAGAAGAACTAAGGAAACAATCCCATTTACCATTGCAACAAAAAGAATGAAATACCTGGTCATGAGTCTACCTAAGGAGGCAAAAGACCTGTACCCTAAAACCTATAAAACACTGATGAAAGGAATTGAAGATGACACAAATAGTTGACACCTCAGTAGAAACCTGTGCTGTATTTTGGATTGGAAGTATTGATATTGTTAAAATGACCATACTATTGAAGAAAATATACAGATTCATTGCAATCCCTATCAAATTACCAATGTCATTTCTCGCAGAACTGGGACAAAAAAAAAATTACATCTCTATGGAAACAAAGAAGATCTGAATATTCAAAAAAATTTTGAGAAAGAACAGAGTTAGAGGAATCAGGCTTCCTGACTTCAGTCTATACTACAAAGATATAGTAATAAAACTGTATGGAATTGAACAAAAACAGACACATAGATCAATGGGACAGGACGGAAAGCCCAGAAATAAACCCCTTTGCTTACAGTCAATTAATCTAAGACAAAGAAGAGTAGAATATACAATGGAGAAAATAAATTTTCCTCAATAAGTAGTTCCAGGAAAACTGAAGAGCTACATCTAAAAGAACAAATTTAAAACATTCTCTAATAGCATATATAAAAATAAACTCACAATGGATTAAAGACCTAAATGCAAGACTAGATGCTATAAGAATTTTAGAGGTAGACACAGGCAGAACACTCTTTGACATAAATCACAGAAATAATTTTTTGATCTGTCTCCTAGAGTGAAAGAAAAGCAAAAATAAAGATAATTAAACTCAAAAGCTTTTGCACAGCAAAGGAAATCAGACACTAAACAAAAAGACACTTTACAGCATGGAAACCATATGGTGGTACCTCAGAAAACTAAATATAGAACTACCACATGATCCAACAATCCCACTCCTGGGCATATATCCAGACAAAACATTCATTCAAAATTTACACGTACCCCTATGTTCATCACAGCACTATTCACAATAGCCAAGACATGGAAAAAATCTAAATGTCCATCAGCAGATGAACAGATTAAGATGTGGTACAAGAGTATCCGTTGTGGCTCAGCAGTAATGAACCTGAGTAGTATCCATGAGGATGCAGGTTTTATCCCTGGCCTTACTAAGTGGGTTAAGGATCTGGCATTGCCATGAACTGGAGTGCAGGTCACAGACATGGCTCAGGTCCCATGTTGCTGTGGCTGTGGTGTAGACCAGCAACTGCAGCTGTGATTGGATGCTTTGCCTGGGAAGCTCATATGCTGCAGGTGCAGCACTAAAAATAAAAAAAAAAAAAAGATGTGATACATATATACAATGGAATACCCTTCAGCTATAAAAAAAGAACAAAATAATGCCATTTGCAGCAACATGGATCCAACTAGAGGTTCTCATACTAAGTGAAGTAAGTCAGAAAGAGAAAGACAAATACTATCTGATATAATTTATATGTGGAATCTAAAATATGGCACAAATGATCCTATCTATAAAACAGAAATATATTATTGCTATCGAGAGCAGGCGTTGGTTGCCAATGGGGAGGGAGTGGGATGGATGGGGAGTTTGGGGTTAGCAGATACAAACTGCTGCATTTGGAATGAATAAGCGATGAGGTCCTACTATACAGCATAAGGAACTATGTCCAAACTCTTAGGTTGGAGCATGCTAGAAGATAGCATGAAAAAAATAAATAATTAAAAATGTAAAAAAAATCAGAATGGGAGAAAATATTTGCAAGCAGGGCAACTGACCAGGGAGTGATTTCTAAAATATATAAATAGCTCATACAGCTCAATATCAAACAAATAACCCATCAAAAAATGGGCAGGCAATCTAAATAAACATTCCTCAAAGGAAGACATTCAGAGAGTCCACAGGAACATGAAAAGATGCTCTACATCACTAATTATTAGAGAAGAGCAAATCAAAATTTCAATGAAATATCATCTCACATAGGCCAGAATGACCACCATCAAAAAGTCCACACAAAATAAATGCTGGAGAAGGTATGGGCAAAAGAGTACCTTCCTACACTGTCAGTGGGAATGTATACTGGTATAGCCACTATGGAGAACAGCATGGGGTTTCTTTAATAAAAGTAAAAAAGAGTTACCCTATGATCCAGCAATCCCACTCCTGGGTATATACCAAGAGAAGGGGAAAACTCTAATTCAAAAAAATACATGCACCTCCCCATGTTCACAGCATTACTGTTTCTAACACCCAAGCTATAGAAGATCAAAGCAACCTCAATATGTATATATACATACACACACACACACACACACACACATATATAAAATGGAAGACAAAAATAATGAAAAATGTCATTTGCGGTAATGTGGATGGATCTAGAGTTTATCATACTAAGTGAAGTTAGTCAGTGAAAGACAAATATCATATGATATCACTTATATATGGAATCTTAAAAAGGATACAAATGAAGTTATTTGCACAACAGAAATAGACTCACAGAAATAGAAAACAGTCTTATGGCTATCAAAGGGGAAAACTGCATATGGATAAATTAGGGATTTGGAAAATACATACTACTGTGTATAAAATAAAGAGCAGGAACCTATTGCATAGCACAGGTAACTATATTTAATATCTTGTAATAACCTATAATGGAAAATAAACTGAAAGGGAATACACACACACACACACACACACACACATATATAACTGAAACACTTTACACCTGAATATATACCTGAAACATTGTAAATCAATTATATTTCAATTTAAAAAATCGACTCATGGAAAACCATCAGCCTGTGTCCTATATGACATACTCTTAGCCTCACAGGCTACCCAAATGTCTTTACAAAGACGACTTTTTTCACTTCCAATTTTTCCATGTCATTTGGTCCATAATAACAGTTTTTAATTATCTTCCCATAGCTGCATTATGCTTTCTGAAATTGGCCTTCCCCAATAAAGTTGTGTCACACAGTAGTCTTTAAATTCTTCCTTAAATTATTTCATTTCTTCTCCCTTATCCCATTCAGTCTTGTGTGCTCTCTGAGAGATTATATCTTTTCAAATTACAGTTTTGTTTCAACATCTTTCTTGAGTACTTTGACCCATGAAACTTATTTTTAGAGAAAAATAAATGAAATCAAGTTTAGCTGCTCAAATTTTCAATAGTCAGTTATCTTGGAAAAACTCACATGCTCAATATCCACCCTAAACCTCTTCTTTGTTACATTTGGAAAGATTAATTGAATGGTTAACACCTGCAGTGAACATATGCTTGAATATGCAGTTGGGAGTTTTAGGCTCAAATTGCTGTTATATGAACAAAATTAAAGATACTGAATTTTTTAAAATTTACCATTATATAAGCAACTGGAATATACACAATATGTAGTTACAATATGTAGCAATACTGTAGCTATTGCCAATATTTATGCCATTAATTTTGTGCCTTTCTAAAGTATTTATCAAATGAATTGTGAATTTTTCTCCCAGCAGCTTGATCTGAATTCTGAGTTCAAGGTACTGTATTCCATATCACAAGTACAGAATTAAATTCTTCTTACTTTCTGTAATTAAGCACAAGAATAATTCTAGTATTTATTTCTGCTATGTAATCTTAGGCATATTTATAAATTTTTATAGAGAAGTTGCTATATAACACCAATTTTTAAGATTAAGGAAAAGACAGTTCCAGTATTCTACATTCCAACTTAATGAAGCGAATACAGAGCAACACAACTTAATTGATTTTATGAATTTTATTTTACATGGATTTGTGTGAATAAGACACTCACTTATAATTATTCTATTTATAATAATAAATATTAGAGTAATGATCAAAATCTGAAGCACTAATCTACAAGAAGTTAATACAATAAGCTATTTTCAGGTACTTTAGAGAAATGTATTTACTTCCAAGTACCTAATAATGTCATATTATTGTAAGCACTCTCACTAATTTGTATTATAATTTATATTATCCTTTTTTAAGTACTTGATGCGCAGTTAAATTTTATTCTCTTTTTTGTTTTTAACTTCATTAGCATAGTTCTGAGTAAGTATCATAGAATAATTTAAGAAGAGTTCTCTCCCTCTGAGCGTGGGACAGCATAATAGCCCTATTTTCCCTGGAGTTGATTGTGTGTAGGATATATAAAGAAATTGATTATTTGGCTAGAAAGCATAAGTATTTCAGTTTATTTTGGCTTTGGTTAAAGCCCATTAGTTCTTTAACCTCCCTGTTTGGTCCCAATAATCCTAAATCTGCAAAAAGCAGAGGCAAAGCAATCCATGGAAGAGCCACTATGGGCAGGTTCCACAAAAAAGAGCCAAGCTAGTTGACAAGCTTTGACTGTGTAGATTTCTAATGGATTGTTCAAAATCTGCATCCTAGTCACAATTGTGACTTGCACAACACCCTCCTCCTTAAAATCTCTGGATTTTCCTCCACTCCAGCATAATTTTTTAAGAAGCACTAAGTTTTTGTCAATTTATTATACAGAAATACATGTATGAGATTAGAAAGTATAAGGGCAAACAGGAATGATTCATGTATGCGTACATAAAATAAGAAGTCATATAATTTGAGGAGTTTTATTTTCTGAGTAGAAACTACAAAACTGAATAGAGAAGAGGAAAAAACAAATGTAAAACCGTGGGACTCTGATTCAATATTTAATCCTTGTAAAGTCAAGATCTCTAACAACTAAGTTTAAATAGACCTTTAAATATTATTTTCACAAAAATAATTATAACAATATACAATCAAGAATTTTTCTAGGGTTTGGTTTGGGTTTTGTTCTTTGTATTTCAGAGGGTATAAACTTCCCTACTGCAACTTAATTCTTTAGTCTGTTCAATAGAAACAATTGTTTTAGATGGCTGTTGAATTGCAGTGGTCTTTCCCATCCCAATTGTAGCTGAGCACAGGAGTAGTCCGACAGTGTTGTGCTCAGGGTCACCCCACCTCCTCAGTCCTGGGTTTCTCTGCCACTACCTCCTGGAACAAACTAAAGTCTTGTTCAGTCATTCTCATGCATGTACAAAGGTGACAGTACTTGCCAAGATGATAAAGCAAAACCTTGATGAAGGTGGAATAGACTATCAGAAGGTATATACAACATACTTTGAAAGCCCATGAGATTCTAAGGTTAATTGGATAATTTATTGTGTTTTCTTGGCATGCAACAATGAGCAGTAGATGAAAATTTTCTCAGGCACTATTAAATCCCTATGGCCTAAAAGACTGGCATCTCCTCACTACATTTTATATTTCTAAAGTGGTTGTCAGAAGGGAAAAAAAAAAAAAAGTGGAAAGCTAATGAGAAGAATGAAACACTATCAGTATATTTCCAATAAGAACTTGCCTTCTCATTTTAATGTAGACACACAGAAGTGAAAGGATTTATTTAAAGGTTGCTACTTCACTGTGCCATCAATGAAACAAAAACTTCTCATAGCACGAGACATCTTATTAATAGAAATTAGTATCAGAATCCTGACATTCCCACATCATATCCAGCAATAGTTGGAAAAATTTTAGGCTCTATTTTTCAGGACACTTGAATACTCCACAAAGTTCATCAACTTTAATTCTCCAAAGTGACGTATACAGTTATTTAAATTGAGCACTTGTGCACAAACACACCCACCAACATACACACACTGCTGCAATGTCATTCTGTTGATTATGTTGACTAGTTAGTTAATGAAGAACATTATTCAGTCAGCAGATATGAAGAATCTGTGAAGTCAATATCATGCATTTGGACTTTAGTTTCTGGCCAAAGTCGGTAGACTAGCTATGCTAAACCCCTATTATAATACTACTAACATTTGAGTAAAATTTAATTTGAAAGATATTGCTGGCTTCATGACAAGTATGGAAATCTTCAGGATTAAAAATGAAGCCAAACCAACAACTATGAACTTTAACCAGAGAAGGCAGCTGTGAACTGTATGTGAATAGATATGAAAAGTTTAACTTTCCACGGAAACCCGGAGGAGTTTAAAGTGCCACCCACCCCAGGATAATAGCTGGTACTGGACCACAGTAGAAGCAAATTAAACCCTGTCTGGACAAAAACACCCCTATATCAAACCCACAATATTCTCACAAATTAAGTTCAATCTAATATGACTATTTTCTTTAATTACAAAAACGCATCTATAAAACAAGGTAACATGAGAGATAGTAGAAACTATAAGGCAACAAATTTAGCTTGCTGAGAATAACAGATAATGGAATCGGAAAAAAAAAACATGAAATAACACAAAAAAAATTCAGGAGAAAGAAGAAAAATTTTTGAGTGAATAACCACTGAGAAACTATTACAATGAAGAGACTGATTTTGAAAAGAACCAAGTAAAATTCTACAATAAAAAAGTGTAATTAATGAATATGGAACAAAACAGTGAAAAAGTTCTTAAGAACTAGAAGAAGGAACTGAAGGAAGTATCCACATCTTAGTTCAGAGATACAAATTAACAGAAGATATGAAAAAATGTGAAGTAAGGTATAAATGACAAGGTCTGCCTCTAACTGTAATTCTGGAAGGAGAGTTTACAAAGACAGGATGAAGCTAATGGTCTCTGTAGGAAAAAAAAGTATGAAATGTTATTGAAAGACATTTAAAAGACTTACTCGGGGCAATATACTACATTCATAGACTAAAAGACTCCTTTCTGTAAATATCTACCAAGCCATGGTAGATTTTATCCCTTAAAGTGACTCATAGTAAAAAGTTTGAACACCATTTTGGAGAAATTCTTGCCTATGTACTGCATGAAAGAGTTGCTCATTGTAGCAAAACAAACAAACAAAAAAAACTACAAATAATGCATTCACAAGAGTATGGACAATATTTTGCAGTTACCACAGAGGAATGTTATGGAAGAATGGAAAGAATAAATTGCAATTACATAAAACAACATGGGTGAATCTGAGAAACATAATGAAGGAAAAATACAATTCATAGTGCATAACACAATGTTTGACATTTTTATAAATTTCAAAAACAAGAAAACTAAGCATTATATCCTTTACCACTTAAATATGTAGTAGTGGTAGTATTCAAAAAAAGACAATAATGAGCTTCCAGGTGGCTCAGTGGGTTAAGGATCCAGCACTGTTACGCTGTGGCACAGGTTCGATGCTTGGTCTGGGAACTTCTGCCATGGCTGCAGCCAAAAAAAAAAAAAAAAAGATTAAAAAAGATAACCACACATGTAAAAAAATGAAATTAGAACACTTCCCAACACCATGCACAAAAATAAACTCAAAATGGATAAAAGACTGAAATATAAGACCAGATAATATAAAACTTTTGGTGGAAAATATAGGCCAAATACTCTCCGACATAAACCAGAGCGGTATCTTCTCAGACCCACTTCCTAGCGTAATTACAATAAAAAAGAAAATAAATAAATGGGACTTAATTAAACTAAAAAGTTTCTGCACAGCAAAGGAAACCCTAAACAAAATGAAAAGATGACCCACAAGATGGTAGAAAATATTTGCAAATGAAATGACTGACAAGGAATTAATCTCCAAAATTTATAAATGCCTCCTGCAGCTCAATACCAAAAAAAAAAAAAAAAAAGGGCAGAAGATATAAACAGACAATTCTCTAAAGACATACAGATGGCCAAAAAACACCTGAAAAAGATGTTCAACATCACTAATCATTAGAGAAATGCTAATCAAAACTTCTATGAGGTATCGCCTTACACTGGCCAGAATGGCCATCATCAAAGAGTCTACAAACAATAAATGCTGGAGAGGGTGTGGAGAAAAGGGAACCCTATCACACTGTTGGTGGGAATGTAAATTGGTGCAACCACTGTGGAAAATAGCATGGAGATTCCTCAGAAAACTAAAAAGAGAATGACCATATGATTCAGCAATCCCACTCCTGGGCACCCATCCAGAGAAACAACCTAAATGTCCATCAAAGAGGAGTGGATAAAGAAGTTGTGATACATATACACAATGGAATATTACCCAGCCATTAAAAGGAAAGAAATAATGGCATTTGCAGCAACATGGGTGGACCTAGAAATTATCATTCTCAGTGAAGTTAGTTGGACAGTAAGACACCAACATCATATGCTAACACTTACATGTGGAATTTAGAAAAAAAGACACAATGAACTTTTTGCACAAGAGATACTGACTCACAGACCTTGAAAAATGTATGGTTTCCAAATGAGACAGGTTGGGAGGTGGGGGGATGGGCTGGGGGTTTGGGCTAGAAATGCAATGAAATTGGGTTTGATGACCATTGTAAACTATTAATTTAATAAAATTCATTAATTAAAAAATAAAAATAAAAATACAGAAAAAAAAAAATACCAGAAAGGAACTGAAGCTCTCAATCCACCAGCCTACACGAAATTGAACCATCACCAACCACATGGGCTTTGAAGTAAATCCTTCCCCTGTTAAAACTTCAGATGAGAACCCAGCCCTTGCTGACATCATGATTGCAACATTTTAGAGGACCTAGTTAAATTGTGCCTAGACTCCTAACCAGCGGAAAATGTGAGATTATATATGTGTGTTGTTTTAATCTGTTAGATTTGTAGTAATATTGTTATGTATGTAAGTAATATGGCATTATCAACTGTGTTTCAGACATGTGCTAAAGGAATAGAAGGAAATAATTATGATTTGTAATTTAAAAAAAAAAAGGCAACCAAAGAAAGATATGCATAAAATTCATAGTAGTTGGTTCTGGTAAGGGAACTATAGTTTGAAATTATTAAACATTTAAATTTATCTATGTTTGGAGTTCCCGTCGTGACTCACTGGAAGCAAATCTGACTAGGAACCATGAGGTTTTGGGTTCGATCCCTGGCGTTGCTCACTGGGTTAAGGATCCAGCGTGCCATGAGCTGAGGTGTAGGTCGCAGATGTGTCTTGGATCCCGAATTGCTGTCTGTGATGTAGGCCAGGGGCTACAGCTCCAGTTTGACCCCTAGCCTGGGAACCTCCATATGCCGCAGGTGCCGCCCTAAATAGAAAAAAAAAAAAATGCCTGTTACATATATTTCTCTGTATCAAATATTATGACAAAGTATACAATGCACTTTAAAAATAGTTCTAAGTTCGATTGCTCAAATCTACTTTTAGATTTTAATGAAAAACTTTAAGGCAAAATTTCAAAAAGCTGATTATCCAATGTCCCAGGACACAATCAACCTGAAGCAGCAGACTGAAAGAAAACAGATGAAAAAGTTCCAAAGAGGCTGGTATGGATCAATATCTATACAGTGAACAACAAAAAATAATTTTTTTTTGGTCTTTTCTAGAGCCACACCCACGGCATATGGAGGTTCCCAGGCTAGGAGTCTAATTGGAGCTGTAGCCGCCAGCCTAAACCAGAGCCACAGCAACGCCAGATCCAAGCTGCGTCTGTGACCTACACCACAGCTCACGGCAACGCCAGATCCTTAGCCCACAGAGCAAGGCCAGATCAGACCTGCAACCTCATGGTTCCTAGTTGGCTTTGTTAACCACTGAGCCATGACGGGGAATTCCCCCAAAAATAATTTATACGGTATAGGCTCAAGGACCTTAAAATCATTGCCATATGAAATAGGAACTTTTGAATATTGGAAAGAAATTGGCCAGGACCTTCTCGATTTTAGTATGCCTGTGTTGTATAATAATTGACTCCCCTTTGGCAACCAGGAATCATCATGCTTGGAGGCACTATTAAATTGGCAAGGAAGAATGCAGCACATTTCAGAATAATTTTCCACTCAGATTGTTAAAGTAGATGTTGAGCAGTGTCTGGATCTGATGCCCCCTTCAGTCTGCACACAGTAATACTATCTGCTTCACTTTTTAGGTTACCTGCCTGCTTCCTGAAGGCGTTTGAGTTTCTGAACTACAAATTAGCAGCCTTCAAAAAGGTGGGTGTCAGGCTGCTGGCCTTGGTTTTTCTGGTGTGTGCAAATGAAAGAGGACTGGCTGTGGGGAGATTTGATAGGTTTAAGTAGGTAGATAGAAGAATGTCCAAAGAAGAAAAAAACTGAGTAAAGCTGATGTTGTAGTTTGTTCCTTGTTCTCAACCTCTCCTGGTCCTAAGAGTTTGTTATTTATTTGGGATATTTCCTTTCTGTGTCTCATGAACGACATGGAATCCGGTGCCAGGCCTCTTGTTAAAAAGTACACGTCACTGAAATATCTGCAGTGTCTTTTGGCAGTTTCTTCTTTTCCTATATTCATTTACCCAGACTCCTGGAATTTGGAGCATCATCCTACATTTTTTTTTTTTTTTTCTCCACTGAAGCTCATCCAGATTTATTCTGTACAAATTGCCTGGAGTGTCAACATCAAATCTTTCTCCTCCTAAATCCCTCCACTGCACCAATCAAAAATTAATTCAGCAATTAATAGTGACCAATACGTTTCTGTTCTTTCCACACAATTAAACCCAGGTAGGTATTAAAGGAAGAATGACTGAATTATCCCACTAACATAAACCATCCTAAACTGCAAATGACTCATTTATTATTGAGTAATTCTCTCAAGAGCTTTCCATACATATTTTGAGGCATATATAGGAAAAATAATTTCTGAGTGCCCTTTTCAGCAACAGTGGGCAACACGGCAAAGTTTATTGTTAAAATAATAAAATAGTAAATGATTTTCCTATTTTTATATAATGATATCAGTTATGTAAGAGCTAAATAATTGTGAATGTTAGAAGATGTTCTATAACATACTATATTCATACAAGTAAATTTGATTTTTTTCTCAGGTAATTAAAGATTCTGAGTCCCAGTAATTCTGAGTCAGGGACGTCTAGGTTCAGTTCTTGGTTTGCTGTTAGGCGGATCAGCCATCTTAGCTTGCTTAGCTTTGACCTTCTGGTTGTTACTTTGTCTTCCATCACTAATTAGAAATGCAGCATTATAGCATTTTCCAGGTAGGTGTACAGCAGGAATTGACTCCCTGTTTTGCCATTTTCAAGCTGTGGATGATTTACCTAATGTATTGAGGTCTTGATTTTCTCATCCTCACGATTAGAATAATGCTAATAGTTTCGAATCTAAAGGATACTTAAGATGGTGGAAATGGTGTTTATAAAGCCTTTATCATGATATCTACCTAACACATCACAAGCGCTCAAGAATTGTCTTTTCTTAACTGAGCAGACACATGGTTTTTATGGTGTGTGCAAATGAAAGAGGACTGGCTGTGGGGAGATTTGATAGGTTTTAAGTAGGTAGATAGAAGGATGTGAAGCTTCTCAGAAACTTGTGTTTTAAAACTTCCAGTGTTTCAATGTGAGTATACTATAGTCTTGTTTTCCCCTACTTTCCATAACAGTTCCTCTAAATCTTCTCCAAGACATAGATATGGATATAAAATACTAATTTGTATAAAATGCATCCTGTGACTCTAGAAACATAATCCTGGAATTGATTAAAATTTCAATACTCATATTTTAAAACAGAGATGTCTCTGTCTAAATCCCTTCAGAGCTAGCTTGGTTTATTTTGGGCTGAGTTACATTTCTAATGGCCAGGATAAAATGCCTGCTCTAAGATGAGCGGGATGAGCCTTGTTCCTAAAAATGCTTGACTGACTTTGGAATAGAATTAAGGAACATAAATGACAGTTTTAGCTTTAAAGCTTATTGAGTGGATTTTAACTACTTTGGTCTGAAAAGTGATTCTAGAATTTTCATGCCCTGAAGAACTAAATAAGATATTGCGCATAATTAATATTCTATCAAAAGTCCTTATGGACCACAGTAGCTATTTTATGTGAAAGTGCTGAGCTTTATTTTCTATAGCCTATGAAGTTCACATAAATATAGTTTTATGACAAGTATGTTTTTGGTTGCTAAGAGGATGATAGAGTGTTTTCTTGACCCTGAGAAAAGAGGGAATTGAGCCAAAGGTATACATCTGAGAAGGAGAAGCTTCCAGGGGCCTATTAGGGAGTTTCCATAAAGATTCCAGACTTCCTGGGGGAAGAAAGGGTGACACTCAACAGGAACACTTTTTTGTTTGGGCTTAGGCGGTGTGCTTAAAGACAGTTAAGAAGATGGAAAGAAGGGATGGCTAAGAATCTTAGAAGGTGAAAACATATCTCTTTCACTGTGTAAACAAAAGGGAAGGGAGTCAAGGTTAATGGGCCAGACCTGGTTTCAGCCAAAATGTTCACAACTTTGCTGAAATACCCAGTTCCTTCAGGCCAGTATGTCCATTCCACAATTCCCTCTGTTACTTTGGACTCTATCACATTGACAAAATTTACATCCATATACTGGAAACAAAACAAGTCTCTGTACATTTCTCTAAAAGCTGTTCAACATGATCCTCTTTTGTTAGTGCATAGTCCATAAAGAAGTCAATACAGCTCTGTAATTTATTGAGAGGTCAGCTCCACAAACTTAGTTGGAGTCTGGAAAGACAGGCTACAGCTTCGTTCTCCCTTCATAAAGATGCACTGACCTCATGCAGGACACTTCAAGGAGTTTTGTTTAGATGATCAATATATTTCTATATTTACAAGCCTAATCAGAGCCCATCTGCTTTTCTGCTAAAGCACTGCTCAATGATAGAGTCACAGAGTCAAACTTATAAACTTTATTGCATTGATTTTTTTGTTCTACTTGTTACTCAGGCTACAAAAATAATTAAATATTTTCATTTTAATAACTGTAACTTGACACAAAATCTTTTCTTTGGGAAATATTTCCCTAACGTCAGGACTATGGCATCTTATACTCCCAGTCCTGCCATTTTTTATTCTAATTGTTAGACTTTAACAGGTCCAGGACTTGTTTTAAGTGCTCTAGTCTCAAAACTTAACAGCTGTTCCCCAGGCCATATATAGAAAGCCAGTCAGCTGCCTTGAACTGACCTCAATGGCGCAGTCACCCAGAGCCAGATCTCCACTGGAGACTCCAGCTTCACATTATAAATACTGCAGGGTCATCTATAAATATGTGCATTTCACCACATTTCACCTGCTGTTGTTTTGCTGAGGCAAAAGCCTGCTGTCCTTAATCATGTAGCAGCAAGCACCTTTGGAACTTAAACCACATTTTTTTTTTTTTCATTTAAGGAGGGGATAAGAGAGCCTGTGAATGTTTAACTGGCTCCATTGAAGTATGGGGAGAGGGTTCAAAGAAGAGGAATGAGGCCTAGCTCAGAGGAAATATAGCAAAATGAAAGTAACATCTTACAATGAAGGTGGTAGACCATCCTTTAATTTGCTGATGCATTAAGCCAATATATCTTTCTACATTACATGGCTAACCACTTCACTTTATACTGGCTTATGCACGTTTATTACATGGTGTATAGAGGGTCTACATGGTGGTGTACTCTGATCATTTCTGCTGCCTTCATCCAAGCCATTGTCTCTGCTGCCCAGCATTTTCTCCATCAAGGCAGTTTTTCACTTTAGAGAGATGAACTGTACCTGAAGATACCCTATGAACTTAATATTTTCACTTTGTATTTTATTATGCTCTTAGGCTAATTTAGGCCAGATGTGTATTTTTACTTGTCAATAAATACACTTTCTGACTATGTGGCTTTCTCAACTATGAGGTTCCTGAAAATAAAATAAAAAATAAATAAAATAAAATAAATAACATTAAAAAAAAAAAACACCTTTAATTCTACCTGGCTTTCTTAACCTCTTTAAAGGCACAAATCAATCTGCATTTGTTTTTTCATGGCCAAATCACTAGTCTATAGAAAATCAAAAGAGGTGTCGAGGAGTTCCCATTGTGGCTCAGCAGTAACAAACTCAACTAGTATCCATGAGGATGCAGGTCTGATCCCTGGCTTCACTCAGTGGGTTAGGATCCGGCATTGCCGCGAGTTGTAGTGTAGGTCACAGGCATGGCTTGGATCTGGCCGGCAGCTACAGCTCCAATTCTACCCCTAGCCTGGGTTCTTCCATAAGCCTTGAGTGCAGCCCTAAAAAACAAAAACAAAAACAAACAAAAGAAAAAAAGATGTGTTGAGAATCACTATATCAATTTTTAAAAGGAAAAATTAGTCATAAGTGCTTTATGAATTCCTCTAAGTATCTTTATCATTTTAGCAGAGATATATAAAATAGCAATTATTCCTATTTCAAAATTTACAAAGGGTTTTCTGTGTATTTCTCCAGTCGAAATTCTTTGTGTCTTATGTTACATCAACACTTAAAATTTATATTTTAATGACACATAAAATATACTTACTATTGTAAATAAAGTTATGAATGGTGACCAACTCTATAAAGCTAGAAATGTACTGTCAACTTTCCAGAAGCCAAAAAAATATTTCTTTTTCTTTAAGGAATGTGTGTGGTTTTTATAAACTCTTCCCACAAAGTCAGTTTTTGAGGCCTAAACACAGTGAAACAAAATGAATTCCAAAACTAGGATACTGCAGTGCTGTTTCCAGTCAATAGAGTTAAAATTCTGATTATAAAGACAAGCCTAGATCTAGCTAGCATAAATTTTGAGGCTTAATATGCAAATTTATTTTTAAAAATTAAGGAAATTAAAATTTTACAGGGAAAGTCTTTTTGTAGCAAGATTTCAAGATGCAGTACTATCTGGACACGCATGGTGACAAAGCCATAACCTCTGACATAATGAAGCGTCTGAATAGTCATTTAGGCCAAAACATACATTTTATTACCTTTACATAATCTTTACTATCCATAGCACTTGAATGGCCTATAATCTATATTTCAATACAAAATCAATCTGAGATCTATCCCTTTAGCACTCAGTTATTAGTCATAGGCACTGAATAGATTCCTTGGTGCCAAGTTCACTCCACAATCTCATGAAACGACAAAACGTTTGCCTCAACTTTGTATGTCCCTTAGGTTTTAGACACAGAGGAATTGTTTGACTTAGAGAAATAGATCTGGGAATATTATGTACAGTAGTGGGAGTTGACGTCCTATGAATTAATGAGTTTTTAAAGATAAAAATTTGAACAGGAATGCAAAATATCATATTGCTATTCTGTACACTGTTATGCAGGGCATATATAAATATCTTAGCATCATGTCCATCCTGCACATAATATATTTCTGCCTTAGAAACCTCAGTTACCTTCATTAGGCAAACTATTTCCATGCACTGCCAAGTTTTAGTGTTGTTATAACTCAGTATGTCAACTGCTAGAAATGACGCTATATGACATAATACATAACAGTGGAATAATACTGGGTTTTTTCATCTAAAAACAGTATATTTAGGAGTTCTTGTTGTGGCTCAGTGGCAATGAACCCTACTAGTATCTATGAGGACATGGGTTTGAGCCCTGGCCTTGTTTAGTGGGTTAAAGATCTGGCGTTGCCCTGAGCTGTGGTATAGGTCACAGAGACAGCTCAGATCTGGTGTTGCTGTGGCTTTGGTGTAGGTTAGCAGCTACAGCTCCAATTCAACCCCTAGCCTGCTTCCATATGCCACCAGAGCAGCCCTAAAAAGACAAAAAAATATGTATATTAAAAATAGCATTTACAATTCCCCATGCCCCAAATCTTTAATAATGGTTATGTATTATTTAATTGCCATATACACACATAAATTATATATACATATACACACATATCATATAAACATATATATGAAGTATCACGTACATCACTTAACTCTACCTCGTAACATTATTTTCTTTAATCTCTCCTGTTTTAGAAGGCGCTGCTATAAGCTGCCATAACAGTAAGAACAAAAACTATAGCAGCTCACATACAATCTAAATGTACTTCTCTTACACATTAACTATCTGGACACTCCAGGCTGGAAGAAGAACCATGCTTCATGAGGTCATTCAGGACCCAGGTTCCACCTACCTTGTTACTCTGTCATAACCTACAGTGTAGTGCCCTCATCCACATGATTTAAACTGGCCTACCAACACCATATCTACATTCCAATTTTTAGGATAGAAAAAAGAAAAGCGGAGCACAATCAATTTCATTTTAAGTGTCAAGACACAGAAATTCAGCACATCAATTTTACTCACATCCCATTAGCCATTATTTTATTACATTTGTACATATCACTGTAAGATAAACTAGGAAAGGCAGTTTCTATCTTTGTGGCCATGTAGTCAGCTAAAACTAGGTTGTATGGAAAGGAGAAAAAGATAATTTAAATTAAAAAGAAAATTGACAATGAAGGAATGTTAACAAACTCTTCCATTACTCCCTTGGAACATTTAAGTTTATTCTAATTTGTTTGACTATCGATATTCATCCTAAAACTAGAATTAATAACTTTGATTAAAACACTAATTGTATGCAAACAGAAGTGGAAATTTAAAATGATTACAAGTGAAGAACATTTTTTTGTTTTTAATAAAAACAGTAGCAAAATCCAGGCTGAAATGGAATTATTTTAGTAAAGTCTTGTGTACATTAATAATTTCTCAATTATTTCCTTGTGGAAAAATTTCAGAACTGTAATTGATGTGTCAAAGGGAATCCTCAGGCTTTTTGATATTAATTACCAAAATTTCCTCTAATTCTGCATGAATGTACCCTCCAAATGAAAAGACGCTAGGATACGTTCATTTCAATTTTCTTATAAAGGGCTTTGTTGAGGTGTAATTTGTATACTATAAAAGTCACCCATTGACATTTATATTGCAATGATTTTTAGCAGATTTATGCAGTTGTGTAACCATCAACACAAGAGTAGAGCATTTCCATCACCCTATATATTTATTGCTGACCATTTGCAGTCAACCCCTGCTCCCACCCCTAAACCTCAGAAAACACTGCTTTCTGTCTCTTAGAGATTTGCCTTTTTTAGAAATTTCATATAAATGGAATCATCTAATACATCATCTTTTATGTATGGTTTCTTTCTCTGTTTTGTAACACTTCTGAGATTTATCTATGTAAAATCTTGTATCTATAATACAGCCAAATTCCCACATATAAACATGATTTTTTTCTTTACCATTTCACCGGTTTATGGATATTTGGAGGATTATTAGCAGTTTTTTCAGTTATGAATAATAAATGCCAATGAACATTTTTAAGTCTTTGTATGGGACATAAGTTTTTCTTGGTTCTCTCAATCTTGTTAGAATCATTTTAATACATTAGTTTTAAACACAAGAATATATATATTCACTTGTGATACAAAATAAATAGTAATTCCAATATTATAAGACTAGTGGAGTTTCTCCCCACCAAAAAAAGCATTTATAAAAAGTGACAGTTCATATCTTGGCTATTGTGAATAGTACTGTGATGAACATAGGGGTGCATGTATCTTTTTGAGTGAATGTTTTGTCCAGATATGCAATGGAATACTCAGCCATAAAAAGGACAAAATAATGCCATTTGCAGCAACATGAGTGGAACTAGAAATTCTCATACTAAGTGAATTACGTCAAAAAGAGAAAGACAAATACCATATGATATCATTTATTTGTGGAATCCAAAATATGGCGCAAATGATCCTGTCTACTAAACAGAAACAGAAACAGATCAAGGTCAAGGAGAGCAGACTTGTGGTTGCCAGGGGAGAGGAGGGCAGGAGTAGGATGGATGACAGGGAGTTTGGTATTGGTGGAGGCAAACTGCTACACTTGGAGTGGATGGGCAATGAGGTCCTACTGTCCAGCACAAGAAACTGTGTGATTGGGTCACTTTGCTGTACAACATAAATTGAAGAAACGTAAGTCAACTATCTTTTAATTTTAATAAAAGCAAAAAAAAAAAAAAAAAAGTAACAGCTCATACTCCAAAGTATTTTCTGTGCCAAATTTTTTTCCTAGTTTTGTTCTGTTAGAAGGAAGGATGATCTATAGTTTAGATTGAGAAGAGATGACACTATCTATCCTTCCCAAGTTTTTGGCACACAATAGATTATTCAACAATACATGAGAAAACCTGGTACTCTGATTTACATGTGAAACTCACATTTTTATTTTTATATTTTAAATCCATTTACCAATTCAACAAATGTTTACTGACCACCTACAATGTACCAGACACTGTGTTTGGAACTAAGGATATAGAATAGACCATGGCACTTGTCTTCATGGAGATTTACAAATTAAGGAGGCAAACAAAGTTTAATGTATTTATGAAAGGGTAGATACTAGCTACCAAAAAAAACCCCTCTAATTTAAAAAACCTAGTTCTACGAAAAGAAAACCAAACTCAATTTTAGGAAGTCTGGAAAGCACTGCCAGAAGAAACACACAAGCTAAGTCTTGAAAAAAGGGTAGGGAATCTAAGAAATAGGATAAGAAAATTATTTCACCAGGAGAGAATAACCTATGCAAAGACCTTGAGTAAAAATGATCTTGTATCTTTGGAAAAATTGTAAATAATTTGTATGGCCTAAGCAAAGCTTTTGAAAAGGCAACAACAGAAGGAGCCAAAGAAGCATCCAGGAATAAAATCATGGAAGGATTCATAAACCACATTAAAGACTTGTTAACCAAACCTCCTTTCACTAGAGTTACCAATTTCCTCCTTGATAATTTATGTTCATATTATCGGGCTCAGCTAAAACTTAACTTCCCATGGAAGCTATTTCTGGGCCTTTAAGTCATGAGGGCCCAGGATACAGGGTTTCACTGTTTCACAGAACCCTGGATTCCTCCCGTAGCATGTAAGGGAGGTAGACATAAATGATGTCTCCCCTCTTAAGCTCTAAGTTCCTTAAGGCAGTATATCATATGTATTTAGTTCAGTACCGTTTTAGTATTATTTCACACAGTAACTTGCTTTTAAAAAGCTCCCAACAAATATGTGTCGATGCAGTTAGGAAGGGATCTGCTCTTTATTCTACATATATAAAATAAGCCCTGATGATACATAAGCTTACTTTTGCTCTAAAGAGGTCATTATTTTGTGGAAAATGGCCTGAAGAAAGGGGGCAGAATGACTGACTGTCCAAGGACAAGTTAAAGAAACTAAACATTCATAGGCAGTCTCTTAAGTGCGTCATGTGTTTTTTTGGCTTTTAATTATCACAACTCTACCACTATTTTTATTTAAATCAGAAATTGAGGCTCAGATTACTTAAAAACATTGCCTAAGATCATCCAGTGTATGAATTGGCTGCCTTGGGAGCCCACAAAGTGTCACAAAAACTACAGTCAGGTCAGAATGGATAGGTTAAGATAGAAAACATAGGTTCCTTCCAGTAAGCCAGGGTCATCCCCAAAGCAGTGTGAACCAAATGAAGAATTTTTAGCAAGACAGCATAACAATCAAATGTGTAGTGGAACAAGAACACTGTAAATGAAAATTGGTGAATGGACTTGGGAAGAATGGGGAAAAAGGGCACCACTAGAGACCCACAGATGAGTTAGAAAGTTGATAAAATGATTTCCCTGTGGCTATCCAGTTTCCCCAGCACCACTTATTGAACAAGCTGTCTTTTCTCCACTGTATATTCTTGCCTCCTTTGTCATGGATGAGTTGGCTGTAGGTGCATGGGTTTAATTCTAGGCTTTCTATCCTGTTCCACTGATCTATATGTCTGTCTTTATGCCAGTACCATACAGATCTCTGGGCAAAAGATGCCAGTATTCTGGGCAATAATGATGGTAGTATAGGTGGGAAAGAGTGGATATTGCTGAAAATATTTAAAATAAATATTTAGGAGTTCCCGTTGTGGCGCAGTAGTTAACGAATCCGACTAGGAACCATGAGGTTGCGGGTTCGGTCCCTGCCCTTGCTCAGTGGGTTAACGATCCGGCATTGCCCTGAGCTGTGGTGTAGGCTGCAGACTCGGCTCGGATCCCGCGTTGCTGTGGCTTCGGCGTAGGCTGGCAGCTACAGCTCCGATTCAACCCCTAGCCTGGGAACCTCCATATGCTGCAGGAGCGGCCCAAAGAAATAGCAAAAAAGACCAAATAAATAAATAAATAAATAAATAAATAAATAAATATTTAGATATCCAAGGCTATGAACAGATCACTCTGAAGATCAGGAAAAGGTGGATTTGGATAACAAGGCCTATCTCAAAAAATGAGCCCCTTTTTTTGTTTTCTGAAAGAAAAGGAAAGATTTGGTACAGATTCAAATAAGTAAGAATGCTGTGGCAGAAAATTCAAGAAATTATGCTGAGTTTTATTTACTCTGTGAAGTTGAGGTGTAGGTCATATTCTGAGAGTGAAGGGCATGTGAGTTTCATTGTAAATCACGAGGTTTAAGAACAGGAGTGCAGTCCTCTCACAATGTATTGTTTAACACACATGTAACTGATGTTACAATGATGAGAAAAGAAAATAACAGATATACATTAAAGGATGAAAAGGACAGTGCAGTACACTATAGCTGCATGAACCCAGGCAAGTTACAAACTTTGTTGAGCCTCAGTTTTCTCACTTATAAAATGGAATATAACTTTATAAAACATCGAAGTAAATATATTCTATTACTATTCTGTCCACTTATTCTGCAATTGAATTAAAGGTCATACTAAAATTTTCATTATCATTTATCCTTCGTGGGTCACTTTATTCCTAATTGCATTTACTTTGTGACTTATTGCTGCTGTAGTCCTAAATAAAGTTTGTGATATAGCTTTGCCATAGATTATAGTTTTTTCAAGATAATATGATTCTGTATCACTTAAACATGTTTTTTCCTATTTGTGATATTAACACTACCTGCCTTTATGTCTTCAAATTTAGCTTGACATAACTTTATCACAAAATGAAGACATTTTTAAGATTGACATTCATACTGAAATTCTTTTGTTATATTACTGAACTGTGTTCACTGAAATGTACTGCCATATGTTATAAAGTATTTTTCTTTTTGTGCTTATAAAAATATTTCTTTCCCATTGCCTTTCTACTTTCTATTTTACCATTCACACTGAATTTCAATTGTTCCTTTTTTCCTTAATCATTTGAAGAAAATTTATCTTTTTAATTTCAATGGTGAACAATTTTTCTTCAAAAATTCATATTTTAGTTTTATCAAATTGCTAAAGTCAAGATAAAACCTATTTTGGTTACATTTCATGAGTGATAAGGATGTCTCCAAATTGTCCTTTTATTCTTTAATGGAAGGGAAAGCATGGATGGCCTCGTTCCTACCTTACCAAGGAAATGGAAAATAACAAATGTAGAAATAAGCTCTTTCAGGTCCACCAAAAAAAAACACTTATCAAGAAGTAAAAGGGTAATTACCCCAGTTGTGTCTACAGGATAAAGATACTTTCACAAAAAGGAGAACTGAAAGATGACAAATATTAATCTATAATTCAACATAGGTTTTCCTCACTGTTATCTACTGTGGATTTTTTTCTACTGAAACACACAAATGTAATTATAATCAACTTCACATCTGCCCATGAAAAAACAGACAAAACTGCTTTCAACAAGTCATTTTCATCAGCAACATGTCATAGTGACATTTTTGCCTCAAAGGGTGACTTTTTTTAATCCTATGTTTTAGTTATCTGTAGTTATCACAGACATTGTTTACGGAAATGATGATTTTACTAATCATTTGAGGCTTATATCTTCTTAACAAATTTAAGAATGGGCTACACAATTTTGAAATTATTTACCACATCAAATTTGAATTAAAAATTCCTAAAATACATATTGTTCTCTTATTTAGTGTTGATGGGTTTGGAGTGGAAATGGGGAGTTATCTGCAATAATAGACCCAGAATATACTAGGATTGGAAGAGGAACTAAGTTCATACAGTCCAAAAATCCACAAGGTCATACAACACACAAGAACTCCATGTGCTTGTCCAGATGCCAAAACATAATGAGCATTTTTTCAAAATCTTTTCTCATGCATGTCAACCCCTGGCTGATCCCTATACTGAAAATTCTTCATCAATTATTTAAAGCTTTGGTCATCAGATTTTTGGATTTTAAAAGCCCGTAATATACTTGGAAGTTTGGATATCTAACCATCTGTTTACGTGATTTTAAATAGTTAGTGACTCCAGCCTAAATACATATTCATTTTCTAAGCTTTTGTTGAGTTATTACCATTAAACATCCTATGATTATTGTATTGATGTAAAGATAACATGGGCTGATGGAATTCTTTTCTAGAAAATATATTTTAAGATGTGAAGGTTAATGTCCAGGTGCTCTTCAGATAGTTTTCTTTAAAATGAAAATGAGCATATGCATTGACATAAATGAAAAGTTTTGCTACTGTAAAATCAGATTTAGATTTGAGGGATAGAATTTTTTGTTCCAGCGATAACAATTAGCAATCAGCAAATAACTATTTGATAGAGATAACTATGCACAAATATTTAACAAATGGACTCTGAATGAGATCACTTTTTGAAATATTTGGCAAATGAAAAAATTTAAATTGGACACTAAGGAATAAATTGATGATCAGTCAAGCATTTTTCAATCTAATATGTACTACTCTTTCATTTGAGGTTCTAAATGAGTAAAGTGGAACTTAAATCATATTAAATTTTATACTAATCAATGATCATATTTGTCATTCATTTCTTTGTTTCTTCATGGTCTGCCATAAAAGCAGTATCACAGATATTGATTTAAAGTACTTTTTGAAATGACTTTATGCATGTCATTTGTGTTAATTAAAATAAGAGAAAGTAGCTTCAAAGCCTATTACTCATTTAATCTTACAATTTAAAATCTATTTTTATAGATATTTGAAGAAATAGCACATGTCCTGGATTTAACTCTGGATGTCTTATTTGGAGAGGCAGAAATGCACACTGCTATTGATGAATTTCTAGGAAAATTCTTGCCCAAACAGATGAAGCTCAGCCAGATCACCTGCCTGTTTTCCTCATAAATATACCATATATGGTCTACCTGCCACTGAAAGGGCTTGCCTTAGTCCGTCTTCTAGAACCCTTGAACACTTGAATTCTTGATTTTTAATATCTATATTCTGTTTACATAGTAATTTAATACAAAAGTAGTTTTTGTTTAGCAAAATGTATGTATATTTTAAATCTTTATCATCAGATAAACTTTCTGAATAAATTTTAACATGTAAATAAATCATTTAATCTGCTGCTTTCAGGAATGCTCTGTTTTGTGGGCAAATTATTTACACCGTGTTAATCTGTAATTGAGTATTTTAAGATAATGGAATAGAGTTTCATTTTAAGATAATGGAATAGGGTTTCATTTATAGATTCATAATGAAGGCAGGATCCCAGGGTTCTACTGAGTGACTGTACATGCAAGTGTTTCATCTATATATGCTATATTACTATTACAATGCTTTTATGATTTCAATTAAGCACTCTCCATATTTTATCAGATGCATTTTCTGCATTTTTTCTAGAAAACAAACAAAAACCAATACACTACATAGACACGAAGAGAAAGAAATCTACTTAAAATATCCTATTTTAAAATGATTTCTTAGTTCTATGCTTCACTGGAACAACTCTTATAGAAGTTACCAGTGATTTCAGTTTTCCTAAATGTCATAGTCCTCATTTTACTTGAATTTTTCAGCACCGTCAAAACTATAGAGCAATCCTTAAAAAATTCTTCCCTTGGTTTTTACTATGCAATAACTCCCCTGATTTTACTTCTATATATTTTCTCTATCACTCATTCAATATTTACTTTGTAATCATTCCATTGTATAATAAACATTAATATTTTAAAATATTTTACCCTAAAGCCTCTCTTATTATTCTTTCTTCCCCCTCCACTATCTCATTTATGCACATGACTTAATTATCCTAGATGCAGATAATTCACAAATGTATATCCAATTCCAGATCTTTGTTTTGAGCCAGACTTTTCTATCAAATTAATATCTTGTCATTTGATCTTTGGTGTCTTAGAGGTTATTCAAGGTCAACATGTCCAAAGTGAACACAGAATCCTTATTCAAAACACTGGTTCTCTGCCAATATTTCTTTTCTCCATGAAAGGCATTGCCATAAATCTAGTCATTCAGTCAAAAAACCAGTCGTCAACTTGACACCTCCTTCTACTTCAGACTCTACATCCAATCAATTACCAAGTTTTGATAATTTCATTTGGCATACAGATATGTTTATGGTTACAGATACAGATATATATCAGATCTGAAGTGATGGCAGAGATGCTTTCAGAACAGGAATTAAAAAACATTCTGGACTTAACTCTCTTACAAAAAAATTAAATTATCAAAGATTCAAAAGAATTAAATTAAGATGTTAGGCCATTAAACGGGTTGTTTAATACTGAGCTTCCACCCAACTATGAAATTTTTAAACAGTTTACTGATTTTTTAACACAGTACCTTCCCATGTAGTTTTAAAAAATTTAATAATAAAATAACTGATCTTTTACCCATCTCAGATACCCTAAGTTTTGACTGGTGAAAAAACTCTAAAATCTCAGTGGCATAAAATGACAGGTTTTATTTTCAATTTATGCTACATATCCATCTCTGATGGCTGAGGATTTTTTTGTGCATCATTCATATCCTGGAGGCAAGCAAATGAAGCAGCCATGATTAAGTATGATGTCAGAAAGAAAGTCTGGATCAATAACTCTGGATCAATTAAGTATGATGTCAGAAAGAAACTCTATTTCAGCCACCAAATACCATAGCCCAGAAGAAACACACTTCACCCCTACTCGCAAGTCATTGGCCAGAACTAGTTACATATCCTCCCTCCTTACCAAAGGGCCAGGAAGTATGTGCCTCTTATGCAAAGAGCTGCAAATATTGGCTGAATAGTACTAATGCCTTCTATATCACTCAGAAGAATAATTATTTTAAAACATGACTTGATAAGCGAAATCTGAAGCTTTAAATTCTTTGGAAAGTATACATTATGGGCTAATCCTACTGATGCCCAAATCATTTTTATATCTGAAATATTGTATACAGAAGCCAATAATTTTTCCAATTTTTATTAAATTATAGTTGTTACAGATACTTCTATTTTCTTAGCTCTTAAAATGTAAGGCTTTAATCAATTACAGACTCATTCATCATTTAGACATGATTGTATGAGTTCTCAATTACCATGGCCCATTCCTTCCTCAGGTCTCATGAAAAGCAGAGCTTATCCAAAAAGGGATACATCCTCCATGGGCTCTGATCATTAACTCTCTCCTTCAAAACAGAGAAAGTCCTACTTCTTTGGGACTCAGGCTCAGTGAAATGTCCTAAGTCCTCACCTGTCTCTGCTAGAATAGCCTCAACTTGTAGATGCTAAGAGGACACATAACATGAACTTTGAGGTTCTGTTGGACTTCTTTAGTTCTAACTATTCCGCTTTTCATCCGCTGTGTTTTGTTTTGCTTTTATTTTTTGGAAGATCAAACTGCCCTTTTCTGTGAGTGGATAGGAACAGAACTGTATTTCCTCAACAAAACATTATTTTCTTAAAAATCCAACATGTATGAAAGAAGAAACTATACCCAGAATTTCAAAAGTGGTTTAACTTTAGTCACATTTCTCATCTCCTTCTGAGGATAACAAGAAACAACCAACTCAGGCATACAGGGATTCTGGCAAACTCTTTTAGTGAGACTAAGATTGCTGTCATCTATAACTCGGTTTCTAAACCGTGCCAAAAAATTTTCCTTTTCATTCAGTATCGACGACCCTTCTTCCTAGCCATATGAGTTTCCTGACAAAAAGATTTATAATGCTGTCTTTAAGTGGAATATTGAGTAAGTGAAATTCCATGATCAGAGTACCGTATGCCTAACTGGCCAAGACTACAACAACTTCAAATTCTTCATCAAGGAAAAACAGGCACTTAGATTTTTTTTTTCCCATAGGTATAGCTAAATAAAATAATACATCCCAGCAATTGTTGATGAATTCCATTATAGTATTTCTGGGTTATAATCTCAATAAAAACAGTCCTAAGCCCCTCATGTCCATCTGTAAATGTACTTTTCATAGATTTTTAATGGAAGTAATTAATTATAATTCAAAGTACACAATAAAAATTGTCAGACTTCATGAACTATATTACCAGGCTTAACCTGATAAAAAGCTCTCACTCATTTTCCAAGGCCTGTTAGCCATCAATGAGATCATCAGAAGCTTTTATAAAATCAAAAAATATACTTTTTGGGTTGCACATCCTCAAGATGTGTTATACACTTAGCTACTAACTTTCAACTGACAATCCTATTCTTATAGAATAGGTAAGATTTCCTCCAGAGAATATTGTTATACACTTAGCTACTAAGTTTCGACTGAGAGTCCTATCCTTACAGAATAGGTAAGATTTCCTCCAGAGAATATTGCAGAATAAAATATTTTAGAAAGTAAAACGATAGCCAGAAGCAATGAGTTAACATATGAGACATAAAAATTCATTCTATTACCAATGATTAATCACTAACTGGTGTATATAGACTTTATGCATTTGGAGTTTTACTCTCCTCCTATTTTTCATAGTTTAGAAAGAAACAGCTTGGAAGTTAGTTGCCAAAGGGATTTGGCTTTAAAATAGTAATAGCCAGCAGAGAAAAATGTTAATGAATATTTCTCTGTTGTGTACTACCAACTACTAAATAATTACATACCTGCTATTGGTCTTTCATAGAAAGCTGTAATAGTCATTTTTGTAATCGCTAAGATAGTTCTTATTTAAAAGGGTTTACCTCTCACTCTGATAAAATGTTTGCAGGGTGAGGTAAATCATATATTTGAAATCTCATGTTTCAGGTTATGTTTAATTAAGTATTACCACTCTCTGAAAACTCTGATTACTAAAATTCTGAAACAGCCTTGTTATAATTCTCTGTTAGTATCTGTCTAATCAAAGGATAAAGGCAGAGTGATTTCTGCCTTTAGGTCTCCTTAGACCTACTATTTCTGTTTCCATTTGCAGCAGTTTAGTGCTTTGCCCTGGTTTCTGAGTTCTTAAAGACTGACAGTCTCAAGATGAAACTCATCTTTTCTGGGTCTCTCTGAGCACTATGTAAACCTAAGGTGCCATATAAATTGTACTTAGGAAGTATCCATAAGAAACTTTGCTGTGCAGCATATTATATCACCTCCCCAAACTCTGGAAGCTCTTACGGCTCCTGACATCACCAACAGCCGCTGAATGAGCCTTGTAGGTACAGTGTGATATAAAACAAATTATTACTGATTTTTTCTTATGAAAATATTACCAGCTATACTAAATCAAATTGCAAAGCTGGATATAACTCTGGAAGATCATCCAGTCTTCAGGGAGGATTGTACCATTGAGGAGATTCTTTCCATGTCTTTTTATATACAGGGAATTACTTAGAATGGGGCAATTATTGCTAAAGTTCTCCACAAACATAATTCCATCATTTATTAGCAATGTGGGACTCCATATGTTCAAAGAACTTATGAATATTGTAGAAGGAAATCAGAGGCTGAAATGTTAAAAGGGAATAAAAAGAGTCATTATTAGCAAAGAAATATTATTTGTGGTTACATAACGCTGTCCCTCAAATGGTTAAATGTTGAGTTCAATCATGCTTATAAAAATTTTATCTCATGGTGAGCAACTGTTTTCCATTTGCACCATAATGACTCTTTTAGCAAAAGCAGGTTTATTACCTGAGTTATCTCAGTAATTACCAGAACACTGTAATTTGTCTATAGAACACAAGTCAAAACAAGGAAATAAACTGAAAAGTGACTGTTAGGCTGAGAGACATCAACCTTCTGTAAACAATGAAGCTCTGTGCCTGTTGCCAACAAAAGAATACAGGAATAGAGATTTTTATGAAGAAGATCCAACCTACTCTTTGGAGAAGACTAAGTATAATTATGTCCAAAGGACTTGGCATTTGCTTCTAGCTTCATTCTTCCATTTATTCACTTATTCATTTAACAGTTTCCTGTCTTATATGTCAAGCTTTGCACAAGGCACTAGTAATGTATAAAGAAAAGATTTAGACCCTCTCTTCAAGTTATTTCAAGGAATTTCAGTAAGGAGATGTGATGCCAGTAGATGGAGGGATTTACTCAGAAACATTGCGCATCTTGAGCCAAACCAAGACTGTTGTCAAGATGCAACACAACCATAACCAAAAAGGTTAGTACGATTGGCTCTGCTATGGGCAAGTGAATAGCAGGGATTTTGGGTGTATTCCCCTTGCCAGCTTCTGACTTCTATCCCTTCCGATGACAAGTGACAGTAGATAAATAATTTAGGAGTTGAATGAATAGTTAAACAGTAGCTTTTTGGGGAAAAAAATTCTCCCTCCCAAATAAAATATCCTTTTATAAATGAAAATACATTTGAACAACAGTCATCTGAGGAAATTCAGATTTTTTTGGCCAATATTTTTTTCAGAGGACAGACAATCAGACTTTAAAGCTACATTATTTTGTTTGTAGAGAAAGTTCTTTGCAAGTTAATAGTTCCTAATCTTTTGCTAGGAATCAAACTGAAGTCAACTTTAATGAATTATTTTTATTTTTAAAACTAACCTATACATTCTGATCTTTATAACATGCTATTAAGTTAAGCAGAAAAGGGAGGACGTCATAATGATATGCTACTTTCAGTAAAAATTTTCATTTGATATGTCATAATTAACATATATAGTCTTAAATTATCCTTCTATAACAAAAACATATGAATACAATTTTTCCTACTCAGCAAATATATAGTGAGCATCTACTGGGTGCCAGAAATGATTAAATGCTAAGGATAAAAATTGAGAAAAAGAAATAAAATCCTTCTTTCATAAAGCACATAGTCTAGAGGTGAAGGGGCATAGAAAATGCAAATGGAAAAGTAATGCAAATATTATCACACATTTGATTTTTATTATAAAAAAGTGAGTAACCATTACCAAATAAAGACAGATTCATGGATTGCTAGGGTTGCAGCAAGAAAATCTTGCTGCCACTAACATTTAATTCTACTTTGACTTTGTTGAATTGAGTTATATTTACTAGTTTTTGAAAAATTCTGTTAGCTATTAAATTACACCAATGACTCAAATATAGAATTACCATTCAAAATTTACAATGATGGTAAACTAATAAAGAGAGCTCACTTCTCCACTATGAAGATATTAAAATGCTGTATAACTAAAATAAGATGGTAGTAAAGACAGTTGAAAATTAATTAATTTGCAATGGGCTGCACAGTGAAATGGAATCTGTACAATCTTCTCTTTTTATATAATTCAGATCAAATACCTAAGCAAACAAAACTCCAAAAACCTAAGAAACCAAGATCCATAAAGCATCAGGTCAAGTGGGCATTAAGATGGGATTAAAAATTAGGGATTATAAGAAGAATTATACACCCTGAACAAATGAAATTTATTCAACACTGATACAATATTAGAAAACTGATTAGTATAATCCATTATATCAATAGACTGAAAAAGAAAAATCACATGATTTTAAACACAGATGTAAAAAAGTCATTTGATAAAATCCAACACCCTTTCATTATAAAAAAATATTTCAGTAACCTAGGAATAGAGGGGAACTATTTTAACTTGATAATTAATCACTACATAAAACTTGTAGCTAACATCAAATTCATGGTAAGAAAATGGACACCTCCTAAAATTAGGTACAGTGCAAGAATGTCCTCTCTCACCATACTTTTTAAACATGTTACTGGAAGTATAAACTAATGCAATAAGACAAGGGAATTTAAAATTTATACGTTAGGAAGGAAAAAAATAATACTGTCTTTGATCATAGATGACATGAATATCTATGTACAAAACCTTCCCCACCCCCCAAAAAATCAATCAAAAACTCCCAGAACTAAGAAGTGATTGTAGAAATACTGCAGGATATAATACCGACATACAAAAGTCAATTGCTTTTATTTATATTATGGCAATGAACAAGGGGAAATTGAAATTAAAAACACAGGCAGTTATCGTTGTCTCAGCGGTTAAAAAATCTGACTAGCATCCCTGAGGATGGAGGTTCAATCCCTGATCTCACTCAGTGGGTTAAGGATCTGGCATTGCCGTGAGCTGTGGTGCAGGTCACAGACACAGCTTGGATCCCAAGTTGCTGTGGCTGTGGCTCAGGCCAGTGGCTACAGCTCCAATTTGACCCCTGGCCTGGAAACTTCATATGCTAAAGGTGCAGCCCCAAAAGACAGACAGACAGACAGAAAGAAAGAAAGAAAGAGAGATGCAAAACACAGTAACATTGGGAGTTTCCGTTGTAGTGCAGCAGAAATGAATCCAATTAGTATCCATGAGGATGTGGGTTTAATCCCTGTCCTCACTCAGTACGTCAGGGATCTGGCATTGCCAAAATCTGTGGTGTAGGTCACAGCCACAGCTCAGATCTGGTGTTACTGTGACTGTTCTGTGGGCAGCAACTGTAGCTCTCATTCAAACCCTAGCCTGGGAACTTCCATATGCCACAGGTGTGCCCCTAAAAAGCAAAACAAATAAACAAAAACCACAGTAACATTTACAATAACAATCAAAAAATTAAATACTTTGATAAAATTATAAAAATAAATATATGTAAGATACATACTAGGAGAACTTTAAAAATCTAATGAATGAAATGAAAGAATTAAATAAATAGAAAGATATTCCAAGTTCAAGTTTAGGAAGACTCAATATTTTCAAGAGTTCAGTTCTTCCCAATTTGATTTACAGATTTAAAGCAATCCTAATCAAATTCTAATCAAATTCCCTGCAAATTATTTCAGGTATGTTGAACAACTGATTCTAAAGTTTATATGGAGAAGCTAAAGTTCTAAAAGGTCAAATGCAATATTGAAGAATAAGTTGGAAAAGTGATGCCCAACTTAAAAATTTCTATAAACTTAGATTAATCAGGGAAGTATAGTATTGGCAAAGGAAGAGATAAGTAGTTAACAGAACCAAATAGAGAATCCCAAAATAAACCCACATAAATGTGAACAATGGATTTTGACAGAGGAGCAAAGGCAATACAATAGAGAAAATAGTTTTTTCATCAGACGGTGCTGGAACAACAACATTCACATGCAAAATCATGAATATAGACAGAGACATTAAACAGTTCCCATAAATTAACTCAAAATGGATTACAGACACAAATGTAAAACACAAACATACAACACTCCTAGAAAATAACACAGGAGAAACCCCAGATGACCACAGGTATAGTGAGGACTTTTTAAATACAGCATACTAAATGTATGATTCATGAAAGGATAATTAAAAAGCTGAATTTCATTAAAATTAAAAAATCTTTCTCTGCAGAATACAATGTCAAGAGAATGAGAAGACAAACCACAATAAGAAAAAGCACTTAACAAAGGTCATATGATAAAAAACTGTATCAAAAAAATCTTTAAAACTCAACAGTAAGAATACAAATAACCTGACTAAAAATGGGCTAAATTTTTTTAAAGCTTGCTAAAGAAGATACACTGATGGCAAACAAGCATTTGAAAAGATAGCTGACATTATATGTCATCAGTAAAATGGAAATTGGAATAACAATAAGATACTACTACAAACTCATTAGAATGACTACAATCTGGAACACTTGCCATACCTGAGGAGAATGTAGAACAACAGGAACTTTCACCCATTGCTAGTGGGAATGTAAAAAGGTATCACCATTTTCGAAGACAGTTTGGTTGTTTCTTATAGAATTAGGCATATTCCTTAAGAACATAAAGTAATCTAATGCTTAAATCTAGAAATTATCTTAAATAGTTAGTATCTCAATGTTGAATCTGCAGAGTACAATCATAAAAATCATCAAAAAACAATAATGGTTAAAATTTATTGGGCACCTACTATGTGTCAGGTAACATGAAGTATCTTGCTATGATCATATGACCCATGCATTTAATCCCCATTTTTATAGATGCAAAAAAGTGGGACTAAGAGAGGTTATTTGGCCATGGTCTAACACCCAGTGAATAGACCATCCATATCCAGACCCAGGTCTGTCTAAAATCAACACCTGTGTTCTCAAAAATAGGTCAAACACCAGGTAAGCAAAGTCTAGTCTTATTTCTTCTCCTGTCACCAATTACTTCCTTCCTCAAATTTGTAAATAACATGTGAAAAATCAAACACACAACTAAAGTGTAAGGACATAAGAAAAAGGCTATCTAATTCAAATTCAGAAGTTATAAGTTGGGGGGGGAGAAAAAAAAAGGAGACGGAGATGAAGAAAAAAAGGAGGAGAAGAAGTGGGAGGAGGGGGAACAGTATAAAGAACAAACTGGTGGTTATCAGTGAGGAGAAAGAAGTGGAGAGGGGCAAGACAAGGGAAGAGGATTAAGAGGTACAAACTAGTATGTGTAACATAAAGAAGCTACAAAGACACATTGTTCGTGTAGGGAATATAATATTTTATAATAACTATAAATGAAGTATAAGTGAAAATAATTGAGTCACTATATTGTACACCCCAAACAAATACAATATCATAAATCAACTGTATCTCAATAAATTTTTCAAATTAAAAACAAAAAAATAAAAATAAGGAAGAAGAAATCAAAGACAAGGAGGAAAGAAGAGTGGTAACAGAAGATATTTGTAGGCCAACATTAGAAATATTCAGGACAGACATAAAGTGAAATTCAATGAATATAGTTGGCATTACCTTAGAAACAATCAAAAAGAAAACGTGACAACAATGATTGAACATGTGTATATAAATTTACAATAAGTTCAGTATTATAACTGGACCTAATATAAGGTATGAAATACAACAATAGAGTTACTATAATATTATAATAATAATTATTGTTATTATATTGGAGCTAGGATAATTTTAATGATCCCAATATCTGCTGAAGTAATGAATTACTTTCTACAGTACTAAGCTGTTAATACAATTAAACATCATTGAACACTTTTCTAAAATTGACACATTTTGAGTGGGACAAATTCAATTTCTGTATATAATTTAGTATGTAAAATCATAATAAGATGAATCTTTATATGCAACTCTGTTTAATAGGCCTTTATATCCTCCACTGCAGTCCTTTATTCTTTCACTAGCATAAATGATTGGGAAATTGAAAAAGAAAACACTTTAAAAACAAAGTATTTATTACTGCAGAAAGAACAATTAACAAAGGTATGTGGATGATAAATGCATGTTCTACTCTTAAGGTCAGACACCCTCTTTCAGGGGAAGCTCAGTTCTTACTTAGAGAGCAAACATGCTAGGGTAGCTTAACCTGTCACAGTAATACTGGCAGCACCTCCCTGTTGGAGAATATGCTAAAGTTTAATTTCAGATCTATAATTTTTTTCTTTCTTTGATCTGCCATTAAATATTTATGGAGAGATAGGAAAATAATCTTTACAGTCCACTCAATATAGTCAAAACTATTATTGTATCTCAGAAATCTTCAAATGAGGCTGAAAAATTGGAATATAAAAGGACAAGCTCTAAAGTTTGTCTGAATTCCAATATCATAAGTGATTATTTAGGTTTAGCTGACTTTTACAGTTTGAATATTTTTAAGGCATATTGATATTTTTCATTGATACATGCTTTCTCCAAGTTAAGCTCTGTGCTAAGTACTGCCCCAAAATTACTAACATTTATTTTTTAGTACCATCATTTTATTTACAAATAATGTATCAGAGAAATCAAGTAACTTGCTTAAATCACCCAACTACCAATTTTCATAGCTAAGAATAAATATAGATATTAATAACTATAACTATTTAATTGAGTTTCCTGAAGCAGACTATTGGGAAGTAGGGCCATATTTTTTAAGGTTGTCCTGATGCACATCCAGTACAGGTAATCATTACCCTGTAACTATAGTGTGCCTAAATATATTTGCAAAAGCCTTGGAAAGTTGAATCATCACCAAAATAATTATATCTAAAAAACCAAAAATGAAACAAACCAAAAACCCACCTCATTATCTGGGCCCTGAACTCAAATCAGTATTTCTCTAAACATTGGGAAAGAACCTGGTTAAATAATTCAGTTGGATTATGCATATATGTCTAGTCAAGCTCAGCCTCGACTCTAGAGAAGAGTTAGAGTAGCCTCTTCCCCAATTTGAGGCATTTAAATTTTTCCCCTCTTATTTATTCATTTAAATGCCTTTGCCTTCAAATCAGAGTCAATAAAGTGATAAAAGAGCACAAAAGAAAATGCATTTGAAATCAGAATGTGTTATAAATATATAAAAAAAGAAAAACAACAAATAAATGTAAGGAAGGACTACATGTTCTAAGACTAGAAAGAAGGATCCTTGCAAAGGATCCCTAAAAACACAACTTTCAACCTCCACTCACATTGTCATTCACTTTATTTTGTCCACATGTAAGGCATAGATGTTCTTCAGGAGTATTTTTAAGCGTATTCTTCTATTTGGGGCAGTAATTCAAAATGGAGCAACCGTTTTGCATGTGAGGAATTCTGCCTTATTGAAAAAAATCAGAGAAGTGATAGAAATAAAATTGTAGCTATTAACAATATAGAGAAAGCAAATTTGGGTTACAGAAGCAAGAACACATTTGTGGCTGTAATGAAAAAAAAATCAACTAAAGTATCAGTGAAAACATGGAATTACAGAGATACAAGAAAACAATATTTCCTTAATACTAAAAAGAAGTTATTGAGCACTTTTACACAGTAGATTAATTAATTTATGCCCCAATTGTTCTAATAACAAAAGTAACAATCATTTTTATAGACTGAGATACTATGTTAGACAATTGCATCCATTTAATTTTTATAACATTTCTCTAAAATAGGTCTAATTCACATTTTACTGAGGGGAAAAAACAAACACTCAGAGATGTTAAGTGATTTGTCTAAAACTGCCATCAAAAGTAGAAAAACCAAGACCAGATCAGGCATGCAAGGAAAGACCCTTATAAAATGTCCTTGTCTGAAAAGACTCATAAAGTAATTATCAAAAGAACAGTAGTGGGTAGACTAGAGTGGGCTGAAATATTTTATTCAGTATTCAATAGCACATGATAAAGAGCTACTTTGCTCAAGCTCTCAGAAGAAATGGTCTCGTACAGGGTGTTAACATTGACCTAGAACAGGATGAATGAGGCACATGGATAAATCAGAGAAAAACTGTAACTGAATCTTTCAACATGAGCTGAAAAAAAAAAATGTTTTTTTTTTTTTTAAAAAGAGCAAACTAAACCAGAACTAAAAACAATGATTTTTTTTTAAAAATTCACGATTGCCATAATAGAATTCAGAAAAGCATTTAAAAACAGTTTTTCTAATGAAGACTAAACTATGAAAAACACAAAAGCATGTAAGCACAATAGATAACGACTAAGAGAACAGATAATGACTAAGAGAATAGAAAGTTTATAAAAAATAATTTTAAAATTAGAGAAATAAAAAGGATATATAAAAATTATGAAAAAGGGAACAGATGTAGGAAATAGGAAAAAATGACCCAAAATATCTACATATGTGATTCCCTAAAAAAGAAATCTAAATCAGAGAACAAAAATACTAAAAGTTATAGTGCAAGAAAATTTTGAGATTAAAGAAAAAAATTTTTAAAAAGACCTGAAACCACAAATTGAATTAATAAAAAGTAACACAGACAATTACCAGTCTATGTAGTGAGACATATTCTGGTAAAATCACTGGAATTAAAACAAGAAATCCTATGGACATTGAACAAAAACATTAAAGCACAAGGGAATGGAAATGAGATTATCAGACTTTTCAATAATAGCACTTTAGCCCAGAAGGTAAGATAATAATATACCTGATAGCTAATGAAAGGAGTTTACCCAGGCAAGATAACTTTCAACTATCAATTTGTCAGGTTAACTATTATGACAACCAATTACTTAGGGCAGTCTACTCCTGTTAGCACTTCATAAAAAATTTACTAAAGCATGAACTGTAGTGAATGGAGAAACTATAACAGTGGCCTGATGGTGGCATATAATATATATTTACCTGTAGGACTGTGAAGAAAAATGGTTTTGAGAGACAGATTGTAGCATGTAGTAGCTATATATGTTTGCCAATGTAGATTACAATCATTTTTCAAAAAAGGGAGGAAATGAAAAAAAAACTTATCTTCTAAGTAGTAGCTGGGAATAAAAGAATGTTAATTCAGATCTTTCCCTTGGAGATTAATAAAAGGGTCTACTCTCTAAGCAGAAAGACTTTGTCAGATCCTAATCTCATTTTAAGAAAAAAAAAAATTTCGCTTACACTGATACTCCCCTAGCCTTCCTTTCAGGTGTAAGGAAGAAGAAAAGAGTCAACAGGGGTCAGTGGTTTTGAAAAGTCTATTGGGAACACTGCAGTAAGGGAAGGAGGTATAAAGCAGGGGGAAAAAGAAAAATTGTAACATCACCTTTTTTTTTTTTGCTATCTCTTGGGCCGCTTCCACGGCGTATGGAGATTCCCAGGCTAGGGGTCTAATCGGAGCCGTAGCCACCAGTCTATGCCAGAGGCACAGCAACGCCGGATCCTTAAGCCACTGAGCAAGGGCAGGGACCGAACCCGCAACCTCATGGTTCCTAGTCGGATTCGTTAAGCACTGAACCACGACAGGAACTCCTGTAACATCACTTTTGAGAGCCACAGCACAGAGACACAAATACACTTAAGGACTGAAATTTAACCAGAAAATCAGATACAGCTTCTCCCCACCTGACACTTTAGATTCCAGTGTAATATTGCCAATAGCCTTCAGGATAATAACAGTGGATTACAGCTGAAGGAGCTGCAAAACACAGAGGAGCTCAGAGGAGAAGTGCTTAAGGAAGAGCAAAGTCAAGAGGAGAGATAAAAGCAAGAATACTAGGGGAGCTTGAAACTGCTAGCCACTGTAGCTACAACTCCTCACTAGATTAACATAAATGCTTATGGTGAAGATCTGTGTACTTCAGTTCCTATTATCTCACACATCATGAGTGGCTGTCAACAAAAGATTACAAAGCACACCAAAAGCCAAGGAATAATACAGCCTAGAGACAGGCATCAGAATCAATCTGAGCTATGACACAAATGTTAAACATATCAGACAAAGAATGTGAAATAACCAAAATTATGTTAGCTACTTTAATACAACTGTTCGCAACATGCAAAATCAAATGAGTATACAAAAAAAAAAGCTCTAAGAACTCTAAGAATAAAAATATTTTTTTAAATGCTAGAAAAAAACAAACAAACAAAAAATATTAGCAACAATGAAGAATGCCTTCAATGGGCTCATCAGTAGACTCAACATAGCCAAGGAAAAAATTGCCGAGCTTGAAAACAGGCCCTGAGAAATTTCACAATCTGAAATGCACAAAACAAAGAATGAATAAGGAAAACACAGTATCAAAGAACCATGAAACATTTTCAGTAGGTAAAACATATATAAAATTGTAATTCTAGAAAAAGAAAAGAGAACATAAGAGAATAAATATTAAAGTGATAATGGCAATGTCACATTCTGGATGGGATATGAGAACAGGACAAGAGTGATAGGTAAAACTATGAAAATTTGAACAGAGTACAGTCTTGGGTTAATAATATTTGATCAGGATTGGTTCATTTAACATGACAAAAATACCACACTAACATAAGATGTTAATAATTGAGAAAATTAAATATGGAACATATAGGAGATGTATTAGTTTTCCAGGGAAGCAGAAAATACAATGTTTTGAGGAGTTGGTGCAGATGATTGTGGAGACTGAGAAGTCCTCCTATAGACCATGGAAAACTAAAGACCCAAGAAAGCTACTGGTGTAATTCAGTCTGTGTCCAAAGACCTGAGGTGCAGGGAGATAGTATAAATTTCAGGCCAAGGACAGGAGGTGAGCTATCCCAGCAACTCCTTCCTCTGCCTTTTGTTCTATTTAAGGAACTCAAGGGATTGCATGATGCCCACTCACATTAGAGAGAGTAATGCACTAATTCCACTGTCTTTAACACTAATCTCCTCTGACACCCTCACAGACACACTCCAAAATAATGTTTAATCTGCACACCCCTTTAACTAGTCAGGTGGAGACATAAAATTAACCATCACAGAAGCTCTCGGTAATAAATTTGCAATTTTCAATATATCTAAAATTGTTCCAAAATGAAAAGGTTTTTTAAGGACTCAGAAACTTATCAGCCAATTCAAACATGAATTTTATCAGCCAATTCAAACATGAATTTTAACATGATTCTTATACTTTAAAAACTATCGGAGTTCCCATCATGGCTCAGTGGTTAACTAATCTGACTAGGAACCATGAGGTTATGGGTTTAATCCCTGGCCTTGCTCAGTGGTTAGGGATCCAGCATGGCCGTGAGCTGTGGTGTAGGTTGCAGATGCATCTCGGATCCCCACGTTGCTGTGGCTGGGGCGTAGGCTGGCAGCTACAGCTCTAATTAGACCCCTAGCCTGGGAACCTCCACATATGCCACAGGAGCAGCCCAAGAAATGGCAAAAAGACAAAAAGAAAAAAAACGAAAAAAAAAACAATGACACTTATGAGGTTACTAAAATTTTGAACACTGATTTTGGTTATCTAATGTTATTAAGTACTATCTCTTAATTTTTGGATAATATTTTATTTTAAAAAATCCTTTGCTTTCTCAATGAGAACTGAAATATCGTTGATGAGATAATTTAATGGCAGAGACTTGTGGTGGATTAAGAGAGGAAGAAAGGAAGTAGGTAAATCTAGGAATGAAGCCAGATTGACAGGAGTTAAAATTTGCTTGCAGCGGGTTATGGGTGCATGGTCTCATTGTACTCTCTTGTGTGTGCTTTGTATACAGGTAGACATTTATCAAATGAAACGTTTTTTAAAAAAGGCTTGTAAGGAAACACGCACAACTTCTTAACTATTGTAGAGAGGAATTAAAAATAAACAAAATAAAAAACAGGCCAAATTTCTCTCAAAGTTAATAAAAAGCCACTGAGCAAAAATGCTTCAAAAATACACAAGTCAGATTCTTTATATGCAATACTTTCTTTATCCTTAACAACAACAATGAAATGCCCTTCCTTAATAGACCATATGGGTGCTGACTTTGCCACCACCCCTTGCATGGATATAAACAATAGCCACACACACAGATAAAAAAAGAAAAGGCTGCCTCCAAGCTAATACTGATTTAAAGGAGAAGATGGCAAGCAGGAATGCCAAGTGAGACAGTACAGGGACCACATGTGTGGGAGGCCAGTCATGTGAGGTTAGTTACAGACATTCTGACTCTTCAAAACTGTTAAACATAATGAAGTCTTGCTTTTTTTAAAGAATGAGACTGGTAGTATAGATAAGTCTCAATTGCTACTAAAAATACATTTATCTTTTTTCCTAACCAGCAAAGGTATGATTATTAATGTATCTATGAAACTGCAGATGGATGCACCATCCGCACATACACACACAAGTTATTTTGCATTAAAAAAATCAAAGAAAATGACATATCAAATGTAAACTTCATGCTTAAATAAATGAAATGAAAATTTGGAAGAAAAAAAATAGAGCCTTTACGGAACAGTAAAGAAGGGTCTCAGATGTAGCTGAAACTCAAGTTGTGTAATAAAAGAGGTTTAAAACTATTCTGGCTTAAGGCTTTTTACACGCCATTAATATCTACCACTTCAAGTCACTTCAAATTAGGCATTCCAGCAGTTAAGTTCATAGTTTCCTTGCTTTAAAAAAAGGATAAAAATGTGAAACCAAAGAAAAGATTAAAATAGAGCATTTCAGTACTGAAATATGGGAACAGGGGGCAAGAAACAGAAGGGAATATAGAAAAATACTGAATTTGAAATTCTGTGACTCCACAGATGTCATCTCACTTCTATAACTTTCAGTTCTGTGAAGATTAGTAATAGTTGAAGATGTGTAAAATTGTAAACCATGTTGAACAGAGAGGACAAGTTTCTATATTCTGGTGACAAGGACTCCAGAGAGACAGCAGTCACTAGCTGACTGATTTAGGGTTTTTGAAAGAGGCATCTCAAGTCAAAAAAGAAATGGGTGGCTCTTAATTTATTCTACTGAGAACTTGGGGAAAGTTTGTAATTTGAATTCATATCTGACATATGATTTATTTTGTTATGCATTAGCATATATCTACCCCAATTTCTACGCTCTGTGTTATTATTTATGAGTATAAAAAAATTTGACAAGTCCTGATAAACAAAACTGTTTCCAGTGAGAGTTTTCCACCTAAACAAACAAACAAACAAACAAACAAACAAAATGTATCAAGAGTTCCTGCTGTGACACAGCATGTTAAGGGTTAAGGATCCAGTGTTATCTCTCCAGTGGAGCAGGTTCAGCCTCCAGCCCAGTACCACGCGTTAACGGTCTGGCATTGTTGCAGCTGTGGTGTAGGTCCCACCTATGGCTTGGATTCTTTCCCTGGCCTGGGAGCTTCCATATGCCACAGGTGCAGTCAAAAAAGAAAAACTATATGTATAAATGTGTGGCCCAAAATATGCCAATGGACATGGGTCATCTTGAGCTCTTGAGATTAAGGAATAGAGAGGTTTTCAGAATATTTGGGAGTCCAGGATATAATCACAAACATTATTGTGAAATCATGGATATTTATGTTATCAGAAATAATAGGGAGGTTTATTTATTAAAACCCAGAAAACAACCAAAAAAGGAAAAAGAAAATGAAGAAAGGGGCCAAAGTATTTCTTCAATGTTAATTTTTTTTTGCTGAGAGTTTCAATTAAGGAAGAAAAAGCAATAGGCACAATGGATTTAGTGATTGCTAAAGTTTTTAATACATAGCCTCAAGGTATATTACTGAATATTTAATACATCTCGGCTTGAAAATGAACACTCACCAAGAGGCAGGGAGCAAGACGGTGGAGCAGTAAGAGGTCATGCACCCCTTCTTCCACAAACACATCAAAAAAACACATCTACATGTAAAATGACTCACAGAGAACATCAACTGAATGCTGACAGAAGAACATAGACCTCCAAAAAGGGAAAGAAAAACTGGGTAGAAAAAAGAAAAAAAAGAAAGAGAGAGAAAAGGAATTAGGACAGGATGAGCATTCCTGAGAGGGAGCTGTGAAGGAAAAAAGGAACCCACCTCTTGGGAAGCCACCTAAATGATGAAAGATCAGCTGAGCTGAGTCGGTGGGACCTCGAAGTCACCAAGAAAAGTGCAGGAGCTGAACTGAGAACAGCAACGCTGAGTGAGAGCCACGGGACCACAAAGTTTACTGAGAAAAATGCAGCAGCTGGACTGAGAACAGTGAAGCAGAGTGAAAGCTGCACAGCCCATCTGAACCACTGGCCTGGCCACCACAACCTGAGATGCTCAGGGGATGGGAAAAGATATTTCATGCCAATGAACAAGACAGGAAAGCAGGAGTTGCAATACTCGTATCAGACAAAATAGACTTTAAAACAAAGGCCATTAAGAAAGACAAAAAGGACACTAATGGTTAAAGGATCCATTGAAGAAGAGGATATTACAATTATCGATATATATGCCCCTAATATAGGAGCACCCAGATACCTACAACAAATACTAACACACATCAAAGGAGAAATTGATGGGAATACAATCACAGCAGGAGACTTTAACACCCCACTCACAACAATGAACAGATCCTCTAAACAAAAAATCAATAAGGCAACAGAGATCCTAAAGGAAACAATAGAAAATTAGACTTCATTGAAATTTTCAGGAGATTACATCCAAAAAAAATCAGAATATACATTCTTCTCAAGTGCACATGGAACATTCTCAAGGATTGATCACATATTGGGTCACAAAGCTAACCTCAACAAATTTAAGAATATAGAAATTATTTCAAGTATCTTCTCTGACCAAAATGGCATGAAACCAGAAATTAACCAGAGGAAAAGAAATGAAAAAAAACCTACTACATGGAGAATAAACAACATGCTTTGGAAAAAACAGTGGGAAAATAAGGAAATCAAGTAGGAAATTAAAAAATACCTTAAGAGAAATGATAATGAAGATACATCCACTCAAAATCTATGGGATGCTCAAAAAGCAGTGCGCAGGGGGAAATTCACAGCAATACAGGCTTTCCTCAAAAGAAAAATCTCAAATTGACCACTTAACCCACCATCTCAATGACTTAGAAAAAGAACAACAACAACAAAGAGACTAAAGTCAGCAGAAGGAAAGAAATTATAAAGATCAAAGAGGAAATCAATAAAATAGAGATTCAAAAAAAAATCGAAGAAATCAATAACACCAAGAGCAAGTTCTTTGAAAAGGTAAACAAAATTGACAAACCTCTGGCTAGACTCACCAAGAAGAGGAGAGAAAAAACCCAAATAAACAAAATCGGAAATGAAAAAGGAGAAGTCACAAAGGATACTACAGAAATACAAAAAACCATGGGAGAATACTATGAACAATTGTATGACAACAAATTTGACAACCTAGAAGAAATGGACAACTTTCTAGAGACTTACAGCCTGCCAAAACTGAATCAAGAAGAAAGAGATCAACTGAACAAACCAATCACTAGAAATGAAGTTGAATATGTCATAAAAACACTCGCTACAAATAAAAGTCAAGAACCAGATGGCTTCACAGGTGAATTATACCAATATACAAAGAGGAACTTATACCATCTTCCTTAAACTTTTTTCAAAAGGTTGAAGAAGAAGGAACACTCCCAAAGACATTCTATGATGCCACCATCACCCTAATTCCAAAACCAGACAAACATACCACCAAAAAAGAAAACTATAGGCCAATATCTCTGATGAATTTAGATGCAAAAATTCTCAACAAAATTTTAGCCATCTGAATCCAACATATAAAAAAGATCATACACCAGGACCAGGTGGGATTCATCTCAGGTGCACAAGGATGGTGCAGCATATGCAAATCAATCAACATCATATACCACATTAACAAAAGAAAAGTAAAAAACCACATGATCATCTCAATAGAAGCAGAGAATGCATCTGACAAAGTCCAACATCCATTCATGATCAAAACTCTTACCAAAGTGGGTATAGAGAGAACATTCCTTAGCATAATCAAAGCCATTTACAACAAACCCACAGCAAATATAATACTCAATGGAGAAAAGCTGAAAGCCTTCCCACTAAAATCTGGAACAAGACAAGGATGTCCACTCTCACCACTGCTATTCAACATAGTACTGAAAGTCCTAGCCACAGCAATCAGACAAACAAAAGAAATAAAGACATCCAAATGTATGCAGATGATATGATTGATACTATATATAGAAAACTCTAAGGGCTCAACCCAAAAACTACTTGAACTGATCAACAAATTCAGCAAAGTAGCAGGATATAAGATTAACATTCAGAAATCAGTCACATTTCTGTATACTAACAATGAAATAGTAGAAAATACAAAAATACAATACCATTTAAAATTGCACCCCCAAAAATCAAATACCTGTGTATACACCTGACCAAGGAGGTAATGGACTTATATGCCAAGAACTCTAGAACATTAATCAAGGAAATTTAAGAAGACGTAAAGAAATGGAATGATATTCCATGATCCTGGATTGGAAAAATTAATCAATATTCTAAAAATGGCCATACTACCCAAAGCAATGTACAGATTCAAAGCAATCCCTATCAAATTTCACAGAACTAGAACAAACAATCCAGAACTTCATATGGAACCACAAAAGACCCAGAATTTCCAAAGCAATTCTGAGGAATGAAAACCAAGTAGGAGGCATAACTCTCCCAGACTTCAGGCACTATTACAAAGCCACAGTCATCAACACAGTGTGGTACTGGTACAAAAACATACACATAGACCAATAGAACAAAACAGAGATCCCAGAAATAAACCCAGACACTTATGATCAATTAATATTTGACAAAGATGGCAAGAACATAAAATGGGGAAAAGACAATCTTTTCAGCAAGTATTGCTGGGAAACCTGAACAGCTGCATGCAAATCAATGAAACTAGAACACATCCTCACACCATGCACAAAAATAAATTCAAAATGGCTTAAAGACTTAAACATAAGATGAGACTTATATTTAACTCCTGGAAGAGAACATAAGCAAAACATTCTCTGACATCAACCTTATGAATATTGTCTCTGGTCAGTTTCCAAAAGCAACAGAAATAAAAGCAAAAACAAACCAATGGCACCTAATCAAACTGACAAGTTTTGCACAGCAAAGCAAACTAAAAAGAAAACAAAAAGACAACTTACAGAATGGGAAAAAATAGTTTCAAGTGATGCAACTTACAGGGGCTTAATCTCTAAAATATACAAGCAACTTGTATAACTCAGCAGCAAAAAAGACAACAGCCCAATGGAAAAATGGGCAAAAGACCTGAATAGATATTTCTCCAAGGAAGATATACAGATGCCAACAAGCACATGAAAAAATGCTCCACATCTGTGATTATTAGAGAACTGCAAATCAAAACTACCATGAGATACCACATCACACCAGTCAGAATGGCCATCATTAAAAAGTCCCCAAATAATAAGTGCTGCAGGGGTGTGGAGAAAAGGGAATCCTCCTGCACTGTTGGTAGGAATGTAAGATGGTATGACCACTATGGAAACAGTGTGGAGGTACCTTAGAAATCTATACATAGAACTTCCATATGACCCCGCAGTCCCACTCTTGGGCATGTATCCAGACAAAACTTTCCTTAAAAAAGACACATGCTCCTGCATGTTCACTGCGGCTATATTTACAATAGCAAGACATGGAAACAACCTAAATGTCCTTCAACAGATGATTGGATTAGGAAGATGTGGTGTACATATACACAATGTAATACTACTCAGCCATAAGAAAGAATGAAATAATGCCATTTGCAGCAACATGGATGGAACTAGAGACTCTCATACTGATTGAAGTAAGTCAGAAAGAGAAAGACAAATACCATATGATATCACTCATATCTGGAATCTAATATAAGGCACAAATGAACCTTTCCACAGAAAAGAAAATCAGGGACTTGCAGAATAGACTTGTGGCTGCCAAGGGGTAGGGAGAGGGAGTGGGGTGGTTGGGGAGCTTGGGGTTAATAGATACAAACTATTGCCTTTGGAATGGATTACCAATGAGATCCTGCTGTGTAGCAGTTGGAACTATGTCTAGTCACTTATGATGGAGCATGATAATGTGCGAAAATAGAATGTGTACATGTTTGTACAACTGTGTCATCATGCTGTACAGTAGAAAAAAAAACTTGTATTGGGGACATACGTATTAAAAATAATAATAGTAAAAAAATTATGGAGAGAGTTCTGCATAGGGAATTTGAACTTTCTTATTCCTGGTATATAACATAAAGTGATTTTACAAATAAAAAAGAAAAAAAAAAGAAAATGAACACTCACCTCATAGAAACTCTAAGCTTGAATGAGTAAAGATAATTTGAAAATGCTGATCATATCAAGAAAAATGAAGTGACTGGAACTATAGAAACATTTAAGTCAACATTTGGCTGATTTTTCTTTTCTCCTAAAAAAGTAGACTATAAGATATTGACATGGGTGATACTCTCCCCTCCTTAATACGAATACCTAGGAAGAAGCAGTAATATGCAGACTAACTACAGTAGATGCTCTCATAGTCTCCTTTTGTTATAGTGAAGACAAAGTTCATAGCAAGTAAAGAGTACGTGCATTTACAGATAAGAGTTGGAAAGCAAAACTCATCCCCAAAATGCCATGCATAGTTTATCTGAATAAGTACTGATTTTCAAATGAGATGTTTCAAGAAAAACTAGGAATGGGATTGGCACCCCCAATCATCTCTGCAAATATAACCAAATCAAATATATTTCTGAATTCCAAAATATAATCTGTGGGGCCTTCCTGGGACAGACCCCTCCCCATATCATATCTGTTGCTTTAGCTCCTCTCTGAAGGTTCCTAGATACCAGTATCTGATGTACATTCCCCAAGCTGTTTTACAGATGCTAAAACCCCACCAAATGGAAGATATTAACTACTTGATGACCTTGACCACAGAGGCCCAGGACCTACTGGAGCCCAGGAATTAATGATGTTAATTCCTGTGATACCCTCTCTCACCTCACCATCAACCATCAGAGAACTGTGAAGAAGCTGATCATATACCCTGGGACATGTCTCACTTACCTTTCTTTTAAAAATATTTTTCTGAATCACATTGGGGAGTTTGGGCTTTTGGGGCACTAGCTGTACCAGACACCTTACAGAATGCTGTGCACGTTCCTTCACCACGACCCAGTATTAGAAGATTGACTTTACTGCACATGAGTGAGCAGACTCAAGTTTGCTTCAGTAACAAAAAGAGCTGTATTCCAGTGTACTTGAACTGGCTTAAGAAGCCAAAAATCATAGTTGCTTAGTCCAAGGATATAGTCCAGCATATAGTCCAAGGAAAAGTCTGTTAATATTCAGCTCATAGAGGAAATAAATGTATCTTGAAAGAGAAGGGAGGAAGTGACATCAGCACAGTTGAGTGAGAAGCTTTTTCTGATTAAAGAGTTGTATCCCATTAACACTCATGATGCATAGCTTCAAACCTTTTCTTTTCTTGATGACCAAGCTGCCTATAGTAAGGAAAGATTTATCTCCATTCAAGGCAGGCTTGCTGCGGATAATACTGAAGGGAATGTTGCAAGGAAAGCTGAATACAAAATAAATTTTGAAATTGCCATTTGAGAAGGTTTAGAAAACATATACTGTCCTTTGTCTCATAAAGGCAAAAGAAAATTATGGTCCAAAGGGAAGCTCCCCTAAGAGGGTTTTTGACTCCACTTTTAAAAAGTATTATGAAAACAAATGAAAAAATACTACAGGAGCTACTTGAAATAACTTGCTATAATATTTCTCACACTAAAATTTGAGTTATAAATAATAATTTCATAATCTAATCCCAGTATTCCCCATCTTCTCTTAAAGGTCATAACCTGGCAGCTCATAAATAAGTCTGGTTTATCTTGCATGCCACCAAAATTTTTCAAAAATAACAATAAATTTCTGGAGTTCCCATCATGGTGCAGCAGAAACAAATCTGACTAGGAACTATGAGGTTGTGGGTTCGATCCCTGGCCTCGCTCAATGGGTTAAGGGTCTGGCATTGTCGTGAGCTGTAGTGTAGGTTACAGAGGCAGCTTGGATCCTACACTGCTGTGGCTGTGAAGTGGGCCGACAGCTGTAGCTCTGATTGGACCCCTAGCCTGGGAACCTCCATGTGCTGGGGTGCAGCCCTAAAAAGCAAACAAAACAAAAAAAGCCAATAAATTTTATTTAATGTTTAAAATTTGGGATACAATCTCAATATTTTTCTTTTATTTTGGGAAAACAAAACAAAACAAAACAAAAACACCTAGCAATCCTTGGGGCAAATCAGGTGGAGCTAAGTCACCACAGCCAAGCTTTCAATGAAGTGGCCCTCTTTTTCATCCCAAATTTCCCAGCTGAGTCACTTTTTCCTTTTATTGCCATTTTTTTTAACAGCTGCACTTGTGGCATATGGAAGTTCCTGGGCTAGGGGTAGAACTGGAGATGCAGTTGCCAGCCTATGCCACAACCATGGCAACACCAGATCTGAGCCATACCTGTGAACTGCACAGCAGCTTGTGGCAACACCAAATCCTTAACCCACTGATCAAGGCCAGAGATTGAACCTGCATCCTCACAGATACTATGTTGGGTTCTTAGGCTTATAAGCCACAGTGGAAACTCCTCCCTTCACTTCCATAGTTTGCCCCTGCAGGTACCTGAGATCTTGAATAATGCAAACCTGTATCCTTATTGATGTACTATATTCTTTAGGTAGAAAATGTTTTTTTCACATATATTTGATAAGCATTTTGTTAAAAAAAGTTTTAGTTGCAGAGAGAGGGTAATTAAGTCACACTGAGTTTTCTGTTTAATAACTAATGGCTGAAGATGTTATCAGAATGTACTCACCTAAGCTGGACATTTAGGACCTAGGAAGGAGGACCTAGGTTCCACAGTCTTCCCAAAACTTAAAAAAAAAGAAGAAAAATACCACATTTATTCCATCATCAAGTAGAATGGTGTACTCATCTCCAGGTAGGGATGGGCACCAATTTCCCTTGTAATACCTGCTACTTAACTACTTTGCACAAGCAAATTTCTGGTAATTTCCTTGATGTGTTAAATGTAAGTTGTTTAAATCCTAAAAAACTGAAACAATGAGCTTCCTGTCTAAGGATAAGACTTTGACAAGAAGTAAAATATGTCTAGAAAACTGCAAAACCTGTAGGTGTAAAAAGGGTAACAGCCTGGATAGTAACAGGACTCTGAGAATCCACTTAGCAGTAAACAGTCCTTGGTTTCTGTCCTGTGATATAGCCAAGTCCTGCATCTCAGAAGAGATGAAAGTTATAAACAGTCAACCTGGCTACGTCGTCTTCTTAGATCTAGATCATATACCACTGTTCTGAATGGCAATACCTAACGTGTCCATCGCAGGTCTGTCCCTAATTGAGGAGAGACCAGTTTGGGTTTTCAGCCCGGAGCTGCTGACATTCTACAACTCCAGAATTCATTTCTGAGACCATTCAAGAGAATGCAACCATGAAACAAATGCATTACTGAAGTTGCCAGAGGGCAATAAAAACTTCACTGGCTTGACTCTAGGAGCCCTCCTGGCAGCTGTCCAGAAGGCAGGGGCATCAGGGCAGGTGTTACAGAATACTGTGAGCTAGAGGCTGCCCAGAAAACTGTGGCCAGGGCTCCCAATTAGGTGCCTGTGGCACCCTCCCTACCGCTGGCCCAAATACCCCAATTAGGCACAAACAAAAAGCAACCCAAGTAAATACTTCAGTCAGAGGCCTCCCCTGGGAAAGAGGTGCGTTCAAATTAATGCAAGCCCTGGAGCTGTTCAAGTCAAGCTGTATCAAGGATTCCTGGAGGAAATGAGGGCTTGGTGAGTATGTGTAAGGATTGCCATAGGTATCAGGGCACCAGATTATTACACGAACTCCAGAGGATTGTTGTTTCGGCTCTGCCAGAGGGCCAGAAATAACCAAGAGAATGCCAATGATAGACAGCCCAGGACTCACAGGTAATTTGATGGGAAAAGAATGAAATTACAATTCACAGAGTCTGCTAGAATTTCACCCCATGCTTATTTATAACAAAGTAGAAAATACAAGATATGGAAAAATACTGTAATAATGGTAACTAATGCAATTTGAGGTATTTGTTATATCATAAAGTTTTGTTAGAATGCCACCTACTACTTTATTTGTTCTCACACCATGGCTGTACATCCCTGGACAAATACTGTTATTTATCAGCCATACAGAGAAAAATTTTAACACATCATGAAGAATAACTCCAAGGCAAATATTCATTTTCCCTTATCCATAGAATTTTTTACCAATTATTCAATTATCTGATGCTGACTGGAAACCTAAAATGTTCTGTATACTTAAATGATGGATAAAAGGAAATACTAGGAAAATTTGCTATTTCATAACAAAGCCAACTTTAGTCAAACTTTGCTCTAGATGCTAAACTCTTTGGGTGATTTTTCTCTTATTTGGAATGTCTACAATTAATTTGTCCATTACTTAATATTTATGGAGCACTTTAAAATTTCCTGGTGTTTTACAACCACTGCTTAGTTTTCCTTCACGACATTCCCCAAAGGTGTAAGCAGTAAAACTTCTCACCAGGAACAGAACAGGAAATTCTAAACTGCCATTAGAAAGGATATTCTTATAAGGCATTCTGGGTGGCAAATAGAGTAAGGAAGTCAGTTGCTTATTCATTTTACCAACTTAATTTGGAATAACGTCTGCCAACACTTATTTGAACTCAGCTGAGACATTAATCTTCCATGGTTTAATTATGATTCATTGTAACAAACCCTGGCAAGGAACTAAAGTTTAATACAGGGTTCCTGAAATTCAGTCTAGAGTTGGAAGGATCAAGAGAGGTCAGCAATTCCAGCATATCTCTGAAAGGGAGGCCATATCCTACACATGGGAATTGATCTTAAACTTCTCCAAATACATCTTTTCTTCAAACTTTTCCAGTTTAATGACTTTTGATTCAGAAATATTATCTTCCTTTAGCCAACCAAAATCGAGACTTTAAGCCTATTTCCTCTGGTTCATACCTCACTGGAAGTGGAGAAATTTGGTTACAAAGGACTTACAATAAAGTTGAAGAGAAATATTGCCACATGTTCTGCAACTACTTAACTTTTTCAAAATGCTGTTCCTTAGATCACATGACCTTAACTGAGTTTTTGACTTCGTACTTCCAGAAGCAGTTGGGGATGAACAGAACTGTTTCTCTGTATCATGCCAGAGCACAGTTAGTCTTTAAAAAAAGAGTGGCAAGTGTAATTAATAGAAGTTAAATATTGAACTCAAAAAAAAAAATCACAATGACACCATTACAAATGCAATTGATTTTGACAAGCATTTAATGTGTCTCTGCTTCAAGCTTAATACTGAGCAGTGTGTGCTTCATGTTAAAAAAAAAAAAAAAAAAAGTAGACTCTACCTACAATAAGGTTGAAATATATTATGGAAAAAAATATGTTTTAAACATTCAAACAACTGAATAATCAATGGACTTGGAGAAGAGACTTGTGGTTGCCTGATGGGAGGGGGAGGGAGTGGGAGGGATCGGGAGCTTGGGCTTATCAGACACAACTTAGAATAGATTTACAAGGAGATCCTGCTGAATAGCATTGAGAACTATGTCTAGATACTCATGTTGCAACAGAAGAAAGGGTGGGGGAAAAACTGTAATTGTAATGTATACATGTAAGGATAACCTGACCCCCTTGCTGTACAGTGGGAAAAAAAAAATTAAATTAAATTTGTATTTGTAAAAAAAAAAAAAAATGCAAACAGGATTGAGAGGCAAGTCAATGTACTAGAAGAGGTAGAACTTGAATTGAAATTTGAAGGAAGAATCTATATAACAGGAGAAAAGAAGGAGGCAACAAATATAAAGGAGGCAACAAATATAAAGACTTGATAATTAGACTAGCCTATTCTTAGGTTAATGATAGAAAATGCCTACATGAAGTAGTCCACACAGTGAAGCAAAAAAGATTAACATGAATAACACAGGGAAAATTATCCTTCAATCTCATCTAAAGGATGTAATTGTTCCATGAGTGAAATTTAATCAGGCTTGGAGATTAATATAAAAAACAAGACAATGAGCCATGATGTGGGATGTCAGTACTTTAATGAATAACGAAGACACAAATAGGCCCACTTGAGAAACAGAAATGGCATAATATGAAGGAGGTGATTTGATGGAAAACTATTTTAAGAAACAAAGAGAGGAAAATAAAATTAGATTTTAAAAAGCCCATTAAACTAAGTCCCCATAAATAAAGAGAAATAAAGACAAAGATTACCATAATTAAAGAAATCTTATCATAGAATAAATCTACCCTCTCTCCAACTATTGTTAAAGGTCTCTTTAAGCTCCTCCCGAAGATTTATTTGCTGGTTGACCTTAGCATCTCTACAAACACTCCCTAGTTTTGTTTCTGTATTCACTGACTTCAACTCTTTATAGAGCATAGGAACTTATTAAAACAACAGTAAATGGGGGCCTCACATTTACTTTTATGTTTTTGAACTTCTGGATGAATGTTGTCAACAGATATTTAACAGACCATTCCCAATATTCACTACATCAGAAAGAGAATTCACACATTCTCCCCCAAACCCAGAGCCTCAACAGCAAACCTCCACGTGCTTGATTCTGAGGCTATCAAATAACTTTCTCTCCCCAGATTTCTTATAGTAGCTTCCCACTTAACCCCTTCGCCTCCAGCTTTTTCTACTTTAATCTATATTTAAAACATATATTTGATGAATTTACTCTGCTGCTGCAAAGCTGTATTTTTTTAACTTATTCATTTCTTTTTTTGCTCCAGAACATATTCCAAAAGCTATAGCATAGCATCCAAGACCCTATTCTCTCTGTTCCACTTTTTCCTTCCAGATTCACTACACCCTTAGTGTCTTTTCATTTCCAGAATATTATATAACTCTCCAACACAGAGCCATGACTATAGGTATTCATCCCTATCTGAAAATCTTCAATTCTGTTCCCTGGGAATATTTTCTCTGTTCAGAAAGCATCTTAACCTTTGACCTCTCACCCATGTTTAATCAGCAAGTCTTCTATGTGACTGCTGTACTTACATATAGTTCTATGGCAATTTATTGAGTGGCTACTACACCTGCATATAGTTCTACTGTCATCTTATCAAACAGACTGCTGGTCCACAAGTTTCAGACATGTATCTTTTCAATGAATATTAGGAGATTTTGTGACCCTTCCTGTAACCTACAGAAACATTATAATTTCCTGAAAATAATTTCTAAAGTTAGAAATTATAAGTACTAAGGCAATTTTTTATGAGCCTATACATTTCTTTGCTTGTGAGAGTCTTCCGACTCTTCTCATCACAATCTGTATAGTGCTAGTTCATTACATAACCCTTCCAAAAAACCACCCAACAATCTAATCACATAGTTTCTATGACAAAGAAAAAAAATTGAGCACTATTGCATTGCTATGAGCACCATTGCATTGCTATGCACTTAGCAGCTGCTCTATATGCCCTGCTTACAAAAATTTATAATATAACTACTTAACATAATTACATTGGAAATAATTTTGTTTGTTTGACTGTTTTTTGTTTTTGGAGGGCCAAAGGTGTGGCAAATGGAAGTTTCCAGGTTAAAGGTCAAATCAGAGCTGCAGCCATAGCAACACTAGATCCAGGACAAGTCTGGGACTTACAGGACAGCTTGCAGCAATGCCAGATCTTTAACCCATTGAGCATATCCAGGGATCAAATTCACATCTTCATGGATACTCGTAGGGATCATTTCCAATGAGCCACAACAGGAAAGAATTTTTGGATAAAGCAGAGTACCGTATTCCAACCTAGTTTTGGAGAGATTTTATGAAAACTGGTTTTTACATAGTAATACTTCAGGCATTTGACCCAGACAGAACTGATATCTAACTTTTCAAGTCTGACAAACTTCATGAGGTTCTTAAGAAGATTAAATGAAATAATGCATACATAAAATCTGGCATGTAGTCACCTATTTTGATGATTATAATGACTATAATTCCATTATCTCTAAACTGTGGACAAGAACGCAAAGAATATGATCTACAGAATCAGCAAGGTCTAAGATCTAAGTTTAAATCATTGCCAGATGTGTGACCTAGGATAGTTAATTAGCTTCACTAAATTTCCTTTCTTTTTTCCTAACCACATCTATAATTAACTTTAGATACCACTTCATATGTTTAAAATGAGATGGACATTGCAACTAGAATGAAAACTAGCATGCAGACAATATTTTAAAAAGTTGCTTCTTTTCTCATGTAAAAGACCAGTTTTTCACTTACATTTTAATAGTTTAAGTTTTTGAAGACAGAAGATACTCTCTAGCAATTACATCAGAATTTAATAGCCTCTTTACTCATAATAGAGATTTCTCAGAGTTAGCTTTGGACAGAGCCCTTCACTAAAATAGGGTTAAGATTCTTACTTTTCTAAGATCAATAATAAATAAACAAAAATTTAAGGGTCTCAGAATTATGCCACAAGAGTAAGGGATTTCAAAGTGTAACCTCTGCAGGTATACATAAGTAACACCAAAGTCCTTAAAACCCCATCAATTTTTGTCTCCTCCCCACAAAATTATAAAAACAAGTAAACCAACAAAAACTCATGAATCCTTATCAGCTAACTGCCAATGTATCGCCACTAATATCTAGATTTAGTTTGAGAAGAGTCTTTTAAACAACAAATTTTCATTGTTCTAATCTAACTCTTGGTTATTTAGATTTACAGCCATGATACTTTTCATTAGTTCTGGGAGACTAGAGAGATAAGTGAGAAATATTAGGAGTAGTGAAAAAAAGGGAAAAAGAACTCTACCTTTATGAAACTTCACTTACTTTTACCAATGTTCTGTTAAATTTATTTGCATGATCTATAAATTTCAAATTATTACACATTATTTGTAGTAGAGTGGAAACAATGGTAACTATACATTTTTCTTTATGATTTTAGATGTAACCACGAATTCAGAACGTCTTAAATAAGCCATCTGTGCCTTTCCTCAATGAAATCAGTGCTTTTAGAGGATTAAATGCTGATCTTTTAAAGAAAAACTCCTGAGAGTATATGAATATGTAATTCTTAGGCAATCTTCCTAGGAAGACTAACAGAGACCTCTCTCTTTTCACTGATTTTTGTTTTTTTAATTAAGATTAATTTACTGGCAACAACAGAAGAAGACTGTTTTTTGTTTCTCCCGCTACAAAGTTTTTCCTTTCTTCAGCATCTCCTCTCCTGCAAAACTCATTTATTACAGTTGGAAGAAAAAAATTTTTGATTAATGACCTAATTTGAAGCAAAACAATTTTAATTAATCAACATTTTCCTATGAAGTGTCACTTTGGGAGCAAGATCCTTTTATGACAGTTTTTGGATATTTGTCATCTCTAAGTACCTGCTAAGCTTCCTAAATATATTAACTATAAGTTTGTCACAATTCATTGATTTAACAGTGTTTTGCACAGTTTTACAGAGGAATGATTTAATAGAAAATGTGTCGGTAGTATTACCTTTCTCACAAGTCATAACTTCTGTAGAGCTGAATCAGAATTTGTTTCTTCTATGCATATTGAATATTGTTAGCATGAATACAATTAGATCCAACTGGAGAGCGCTACCTGCTGTCTAACCACAAATTCCCATCCTCTTGCTGTTTTCAAGTTATTCTTTTAGTGTGTGGATTTCAACAATTTGATTATGTTTATGTGTGAACAACTAATAACTGATCAAAAATTACCTTAAACACCTTGAATCAAGTCTCTTAGCCTTTGCCAAAGGGATTATATGTGCATATTCATACATATATTCAATCTTCCATCAGACTTCTTGCAATATTAGCCTTCACTTTCTGCCTGAACCTTCACTTTCTGTTCACGACCACAAGATTAGAGAGAGATGAAAGCTTAGTGTCTTTCTCAAGTCTTTCCTGGGAATCAGCACAGCTCCGTCTATTAAGTGTCTTTCTAGATTCCCACATATACATAAGAAGAGCTTTCCAAAGCCACCTATAAAAGTATTATTTGTCAAATTTTCCTTTAAGTTTTTTTGGTCAGCTTCTTGTTAGTCCAAACTAGTATAACTTCCTAGGTGATTGCAATACTAGCTAATTGTTGCTGACTGTTTCTGACAAAAACCCAAAGAACAAAGCTGAAAAAAGAATATGGGTATTGGCACACAGAGAAAGTAGTGAGTCAGGTCAAATGAGACAAGTTCTCATGCTGGAGCTTTTTGAAGAACTACCATATGGGCCAAATAGAATTCTCTGGGAAATGAGGCTTTTAGTAAGCTCCAAACATGTTTTACCCCTTAGGTGGCTACCAAACTACTGGTTTGCACATACTTGCAATGATTTTATTTTCAAAATCCCTGCAAATCTTGGAAGAGGGAAATTGCAAAAAAAGGCAAGTTAAAACATCAGAAGGTTTTCTAGTCTTACAGACATGCCACTGCTTTTCTATAATAAATACTCCATGGATTGTGGCAAGCCTTTGATTAATTTCCATAAAATATAAGAGTTAATTTTGACAATATTTGCCACTCTTACCATTTCATTTATTGGGAAGTAGCTTTGGGGGAGTCACTACTCCCCCAAAACCTAGTCCACTAGGTTTTTATTTTAGTTCAATGTGATTCTTCTTCCTTATCTCAAATATTTATAGAGGGCCTATTAAATTGTCCTTAGCTTTGTTGTTTGAATACAAAAATCAATAAAAGCGAGAAGACATGTTTCAAATTGCTTATAACCTCATTATGAATCTCCATGGGGTGAGGGGTGTTCTTTGTTGCAAAAAAAAAAAAAAGTGCATTAGTAGTTGTAGAAAGATGGAAGCAGTAGTAATCTTTACAATCAGCTATCCAACTTCACATTTTAAAGATGTGAGCACAATGGATTCCATGATTTTGATCAAATCAACAACTTAGGAACTGCAGGAGCTGCTATCAAAAAAAAAAAAAAAAAAAAAGATTTCTTCCTCTCAACCAGCTGATGTTTCCTCTCCATTCTTCACTTCAATTTTGAAATCACTGATTTAATTAACACTTTTTATTAAATTCTGGGGACCTTTTAAATTAACTCTCCTGGAGCATATAGAAAATAATATAACTGCAAAACAATATAATTTTCAAATGAACTTATAGTCTAAGAAAAATTAGGACTTACACAGATAAAAATAGGAATATGATTAAAATACCCCAATCTATTTATACAGAAATTCAAACATTTAAATTTTTGAGTTTGTTTCTCCCAAGTGATTGGCAAAATGATTATAGTCATAATGAGGCACTCAGGAAAATATACATACAGCTAACTCATGAATTTGGACTATTAAGGACAACTTGAATCTAATTCTTGATAGCCACCTTGCCCAAAGCAAGTTTCTACCAACTTCTTTAGCCAGAGTCATACCCCAATAGCACTTCAAACATAGTTTTCTTATGGTATTCAATGATGCAATTTATCTGTTATCTACTTGCTTTTCCCACTAGACATGTTCGTCTCTGAAAATAGATAGTGCCACTCCATATTCCCAAGATCTAAAAAGAGAAACACAGCATTTATTTAACAATTGTTGTTTCCTGATGGAATGGATAAAATAATGCTTGAAACTGCCTTCCACTATGCTCAGGCAAATAGAGTCAGAATGAATATAATCTTAGAAATGTTATTCTGGAAATGAATGTGGGCAGGTTTAACTCTATTGACATGCAAGGGGAAAAGCTGAGTTTAGCTACTTGAGGTAAAAGGATAACCAGAAAAAATATCCTGGAAATTGTTTCCTCAGATAAACACAAGTACCACAACTATGCTTCACATAGCTTTGGAATGAATAAACTGTATTCACATCAGGTAACTCAACTCCCACCTCTGCAGAAAGAGTAAGCAAAGGAAAGTCAACATAGAGTAAGAACCATCTTCGTCTCCATTACACTGGCATAAACAAAGCCTTGAAGAGCTCTCAGGCCATTTGCTTTTACACAAGAAAAGAAAAATAGGTAATCTCAGGGGATGGTGTATAACCACTTCTACCTATTTTTTTTTTTTTTTAATTTGGTCTTACCAACAGTGAGTTTCATAGTCTTCCCTCTTGGCAGAAATAAAGCCAAATAATTTCATTGTTGGAAATTATCCACTGGAGGAAAATTTTCCGTTCACATTTACAATAATAAAAAAGATGCATCCCTAAGTAGCAAAAGAAGACATAAAACATTTGAACTTGGATGTAATAGATGTAGTTATGATTTAAAGAAAAAGTAAAAAAGAAGGTGTTCCATATCATAATGGAAATACTTACCTAGTTGGTGAACGAACCTCATTTTCAAAACTAAGGATGAATTGTAAAAAATAGTATTTTTATTTCTACGATAAGAACTCTTTAAAAAATCAGTTTCATGTGAAAAATCCATGAGGACTGTATAGTCATAAAAGTAAAAGATAGTATATTATCTATATTTTATATACATTATTTTAAAAATTCCAGATTATCTATTTTGAACTCTAGGACACCTCATTATAATTAAATAATTATAAATTATTTGATATTGCTTTGGGTACACTTACCACCCCATTCTTACTATTAAATACAATCAAGTTTTATTATTATTATTGTTGTTATTATTATTATTTGATATTACTGGCATTCTGTCTATAGTCACTGACTTGTTTTTACTCTAATGTTGTCCAATAAATGCAACAGACCATGGGGAAAAACAAGTTCCAAAAGTATTCTCTGCTGCTCTTTGTGCATATTTTGATTTAAAAAAATGAGCTTCCTGCTTTGCATTCAGTCCAAAAAGCTCCCATTTTAGTCTATTTTTTAGCAGATGTGTGTACTCATGATTCCTGGAAATGGTAAAGACCGTTCATATTTATTTACGGCCAATCCTTCCACCCTCATACTAACATATTAAAGTGTAAAATCAGAATGCTTTCATCTGTAATGCATGCTATATGATGACAACGGTCTAAACATAAATAACTCATTATACAAGTGTTTTATTAATCTCATTTAGGGCCTCGTAGGTTGCTTTGATTTATTCTTAAACCAATCCTTTTTCTTAAATTTTCCCCCACATAGGTCTCTGAACATTAATGGATTCCAAGTGTCATCTGATAAACCATTATCTAGAGAAAGCTACAGCCAAATACAGTGTGGTTAGAAGCTGAAACTACAAATTAGGGAATGTCAAAATTAAAATTCTGTCAAGATTGAATTTTCTGCTTTGAAATTTTCATTCTTTCATGAATTGAAAATCTAAATGTTTCTTTTCTAATTCTCCACAGAATGTTACCTATAGCTAAAATTATCCAGACTGTAATAGGATACTCTAGAGAAACACTTTTCATTAGACAAGAAAGAGGGGAAAATGGAAGGAAGGAGAGAGAAAAAGAGAAGAAACTAAGGAAAGAAGGAAGGAAACAAAAGAGCAAGTAACATTTCAAGATGCTAGAATAGCAAATTGGAATATGCTGAGTTACAAAGCAGCAAATTATGATTACGCCAGTATTCTCCCTAAGTGTGGTAAGTTACAAAATATTATTCTTCCAAAACTATGAGATTTGAAACACTAAGACGTTGGACAGACATGTTGGCTGTAGTGGACTGCATATTTTATATAGCTTTAAAGTTATAGGTATGAATACAAGCCCCTAACCCCACCTCACCCCCACCACAAACCCTGTGATACTCCTGAGGACTTAGGGGCACCTAGAAACAAAATACAGTCTAGTGTTGGTGCTACTTAATTTGCATTTTTGCATGTACCTGGGAATCTGAGGTTAAAAATGAAACTTTGCACACAGAAGAAAAGAAATTGACTTAGTTCAACCTCTTCTTTTATTAGAGGTTTGTCAGGGGAAAATGCCTGCATGATCATAGGAGAGAAAGAGAAAGGGAAAAAAGTAATTGAAGTTTTCGAAAATTGGGAACTTTGGTTGTTAGTAGTTTATGTGTTTGCTTGCTAATATAGAAAGGAATAAGGAAATGCATAAACTTGGAAAAACAAAACAAAATGGCTTTATTCAGATAAGAGACATCTGTAGAAATTTGGAATGTTAAAATAAGCTTTTCAGAATGTTAAGGTGGTTGTCTTTGCATTGTTACAAAAGAATCTGCCTTATTTTCCCCTGAATTTTACTAGGAACTAAGCAATAAAGTGCATGCAACTTAGAATAATTTACTTTTCTATTTCTGTTAGAGCTTAGCATCTTTAACACACCATCTCTCTTTCCCCCTTATGTCACCACTGCACTGATTTTTCTCATTTAAACAAGAGCACACCTGATTAAGGAGCAGATGTCTTGTCCTTGGGTGGCTGGTTTATTTTTACATAACTATTATATTACAGAAAAGAGACTAAATTTGCTAATGAGATAACTGCACTTTAGTTAAATAACTCTTTGATATGATCTTTTCTACTTCTTACAAGTGGAGGTATCATATTCTGTGTACAAAACCATAATGCTGCCATTACCAAAATTAGCTGAGAGTTTTACAGGAGAAAGCTCTGAGCTCAAACACAGAAATTCTCACAAGCTGATTAACCTTGGAAATGTCCCTTAACTGCTCCTACTCTCAGGTTCCTAATCTGTGACACACAAGAGTTTAATAACACTGACCTTTCAGGGTTGCTATGGAAGGCAGGCTACAATGGGCTACTGTTGCCATGAAAATATTTAACAATGTTATAGTACTAAAATATTGGAGTTGAAAGTTTCATTGTTTCAAGTAGTTATTTCAGCTTGGACTCAAGAAGGGAATGGCTCTTCCTATCCAAAAGGATTTCAAAACTCTCTACCTTACTGTTTTTAAAACGCACAGAGAAAGCAAGGGGTTTGTACCACTGCAGAGTTTTTCTTACCTCTAAGTTTATTACATCAGCTGGGCTTAAGAAGATAATAGTGTAGGAAATAAATATCTTCTCCATGATAGAAAGAAACCCACTGAAGATTAAAAGAATGTATATTAAATATATACATAAGCAAAAACAAATCTTATTTATGAAATGGATTTTTTTTCTAACAAAGGAAAAAAAAAAATCCTGTTATCCCAACAGTCAAAAAAATGAAGAAACAAGACAGATACCTTGCGGCTGTATAAACTGTATTAAACACAAATCTGGTCTTTATAAAATTTAAAAATTGGTTGTAGAATATCAAGGTGGCTAAAGACTACTACATGGACCAAATGCATCATGAAAATATATGTGATGGTCTGAAAGTTGAAACATATGCTCATATGTCAAAAAGGAAGTTCCATTATTATTACCGGAGACGTAAGAAATATTTTTTATTTTCTAAATACATTACCTTCCGATTTGGCTGCCTCTGAGTTCAACTACTTGTAAGGCTATAGGAACTAGGCAGCTGTTGGAAAGAAGGCCAAATGTATACCCATTCCGTTGGCTTGAGGACCAGAAAACTGACCTAGGTACTTTCTCTTCCTTCAACCCTATACTACACCCATCACCTATGCAGAACTAAAGTGAGATACCTATCCATCATAAAACATCTGTGCTGGAATGTACTAGGTATCCAGGTCTAGGATTGAGTACATAGGGCTTTGTATGATTTTCCCACCTTACATATATGTCTTATCAGCCTGCCTAAAGCATAGCACTGCCTCACTCCATGCTCCCTTTCAAAAGAAAGAGAAAAGCAAGGAGGTTATTGGGTCAGGACTTAGATACATATACTAAATAAAAGCCTCATGTAGAACAGGCAAGCTTTAGGCCCCTGTTCTGGAAAAAAAAAAAAAAATGTTAGCAACACTATGCCTGCTTGAACAAGGCCAGGAAAAGTTCGAGTCTCTTACTCAGTGAAGAATCAAGGTGGTACCAATACCTAAAGCTCAAAATCATCATTAGACGTTATCACACATGGCAAATGGAAAATGGCCTCCAGTAATGAACTCAACATTGGTGAAAGTATGTGTTTTAAGAAAATCTAAAGCATGAATACTGATCCTTAAGACTGAATAAATTCCTTCATCAGAGCCAGGACCACATGCACATTCAGAATAAGTCGCAAAGTTCAATATTGAAATCTGATTTCTAGAATTTCAGCCTTTCTTTATACACAATGATATATTTTGGTAAAGACTATGGTAAACAGAAGAATTATCACATAGGTAAAGTTACTATCCTAAATATACAAGATAAGGATTTAATTTCATAATTTGTGTTTTAAAAAGAATTGCTATTGTCTTATAAGTAAATTGGGGGATATTTTTAAAAAATCATATATAAGACAAATGGCATTATTTCTATAATTATTTGAGGATATAAAATAACAAAACACATGCACTTTGTTGATTTAAAATGTAAGTAGGAAAAGTAGCTATTGGTTATATTTCTCTTAAACACTAAACGGTTTGAAAACTAAGAAGCAAAACTTCAAAATATAATTTGGATTGTGCTGAACACAAAGCCTTTAAGAAGTGTGTTTGAAATAATGAATCCTGCAATTTTCTTAACTCCTTAGAAGAAATAGTTGAGTCAAGACTAACAGCAAGCCATCCCTTCAAAGAGCACTACATGGCAAATGTTAGAGTCTTAGAAATAATGATGTTAAATTACAAAATGATATCATGGCCTTATAATCTAATCTGTCATCATAGCATTCTCTTTAAGATAGAAGGCGGCATGTGAGTGTTGAATAGGGGAGACAAGACACAAGGTAACACAGTGTCACCCATCTGTGGTGATTTATGCTGGCAGAAAGAAATGGAGCATGGGAGAAGCAGTCCAGGAGTAGACATGCACAACCGACCAGGACTGACTTGGGCCTGGATGAAAATGATCAACAGTCAGAACAGCAGGATCTTTTCGACAGATATATTACCTAATGTAGAAAACCATTCTTGTAATTTTGAAACTTGAGTTTCTTCATTACACACAGCTAAAACCAAAATTCTTCATCCAATTAATGATTTGCTCTATAGGGTTAAATAGTGTTGTAGAAAGATTGTCTTTACAGGTTTATGAACAATATTTTGATGACTGTACAGTTATTTGTGGCTTATGAGAATGTACTTTTAAACTAGGTCAGAAAGTTGACCTTTTGTATCTCATGTTTTGGTTCTGAAATAACTTATATGTACCCTGTTTTCTTAGTTAATTGTAATGTTGTTCCACTGCAGTAATAAAATGGTTATATATTGAGTATCTGGGATGGGCGACTCTGCACTTATATTATAACTGTTTACGACTTTGTAATGCCTTCATAAATGTGATTCATTACACTAATAAACATGCAAGACAACTGCAGCATCTTGCTGTTTCTTTGCCCAAGTTGTTTGGCCTTGATATTTAGACGTGACTTTCACCTCCACCTTGAACAGAATCTCAGTAAGTCTATGACTTGATTTCACACTTTTTTTGTGTTTATATTTTCTTAATATTGTAGAATCTCATTAAAAGCAAACATTGTAATGGGATAAGTTAGAATTATGTATAATTTAAAAATATCCCTTATGGGAGAATCTAAAAATTACTAGAAGGTGAGAAAATAGGGCCTCTAGTTGAAACTTTAGACAAAAAAAAAAAATATTTAGACTGTAGTCAAAAAGGCTGATAGCAAAATTATTTGCTTTTCAATAAATAAAGGGTGTTGGAAGGGCCCAGGGAAAGACAGTAAGCATTTCCACTCTATTTCTAGAGGGTAAATAACTAAAAGAAATTAAGTTAAATTGTAGATTAGCCTTTGATGAGGAAGAGAAGGATATAGTTTCTGCTTTCAGTGTTTACTATTACTTGTACTATTAGAGGAACTATATAAATGGACATTGCAAATATGCAATGCAGATCTTTAAACTATAGTTTGATTAGTAAAGAATTGCCCAGCAATCTTGCTCAAAAGTGCAGAATGACTGAAGGATCTGTATCTGGCTTCAGCGGTCTGTTTTATAGGAATTCTTGGTTTTACACAAGTCTAGTATGTTACAGGCTCTGATGTTTCCAATTAGAGCCAATGAGTTACAAGCACAAATCTGAAAAAATAAAGCAAGGCATCAGAAGTCTCATCCTCATCCACAAAGGAAATTAACTTGCAATATCTAGCCTTACCCCTGAACAGTCAGGACTACTGAGCTATGTAGTACCAAGTTCATGTGATGATGTGGAGTGGAGTCACATTGGATTTCTTAATTGGTCATCGGTGGTCTAGTCGACTTGGCTAAAGCCTTGATGTTCTACTCTGTCCAATCTCATAATTTGGGGTTTAGATCATTCTTCTTACACTCTTAGTTGCAAGATCAGGTCCTTCCTAACCATATGAGCAATCATAAATTCAACATTCAGATGGCTGATTTTTTTACCCATGAATTAACTATGAAAAAACTTGCTCCACATAAATTTTCTGTGAACTAAATGAGGTTTTATGAGATAAGGTAGATACGACTTATAAGGTATATATTTATTTCTGTGAACTAAAGGATGTTTTATGAGACAAGGTATATACACACTTATATATGTATATACATATAAGTTGTGCATATATATATACATGTGTATGTATATATGTGTATACATGTGTATATATGTATGTGTATGTATATATATATATATATATATATACACATCAGATACTCTAATCATTGGTTTTCTTTTTCTTCTTCTTCCAAGCACTAGCACTTACTATAAGCCCTAATGACATACTCTTACCAGTACAATTAAACCCTATTAGTCACTGACAACAGCTAAAATATACTACAGCCCTCTGAACCTGGATATTAGGTCATTTGGTCCATACTATAGTTTTCTAATTCCTTCCACTTTCAGCTCTAGGTGTTCTGAGTTTTCTCAATTACTTTGCTATCAGCCTACCACTTATACCTCAGTGTACAATACAACTGAATCAGGCTGGGCTAACATAACATCATTGTATGATAATAAAAACATGTACGAAGTTCTGAGTCCAATTAGTATGTGAAAGGATGAGCAAGACCTGCTTTACATGAAAAGAATAAAGGGTTCTCTAGAATAATGAGTATTACTGGATTGTGCGTATGTAGTTGAAAATATATTACAAAAATAGCAAAGAGGATGGGTTGAAATGAATGAAATCATACTGTGGAAAGATTTTTACATTGTGTTTGAAATGACATTATATTAACTTAGCACATTATGCTTGTTTAAGTATTCATATTCTAGCTTCTCTAGCAAACAACCAAAAAAATATAAGCAAAGAAGTATAGCTTTAAAACTTTTAACTTTAAAAATTTAAAACAGAGTACCAATAAAAACCCATAATTAATGCAAAAAAAGCAGAAAATGTGAATCTCAAGAACAAAGAATAAATGGGATAAATAAAAAACAAGCAAGCAAATAATAGACTGAAACCAAATGCTACAGATATTTAACATTAAATGTAAATGGGTTAACTATTAAAATTAGGAAACAAATATTTTCAGAATGTATTATTAAGAGTAAGTTACCAAGAAAAATCTACCTCTATTCCCATTAAAAGAGACACACTTAAAATATAAAGATACAAATAGACTAGAAGTAAGGTATGGAATAAGATATGCTATGAAAACACAAATCTTAAGAAAGCTAGTGCAGTTATAGTTATATCAGAAAAAATAAATCCGAGAAGAAATATCACTGGAGATAAGAAAAACTTATTACAATAATAAAGCACCAATTCATCAAAGAGTCAGGAAAATGCTGAACTGCATGGATCTAATTAAATAGTTAAATGGGGAAAAAAAAGACAAATTCACAATTCTATTTGTGTATTTTAAAACTCTCACAGGAGTTCCCATCATGGCTTAGCAGTATGAAATTGATTAGTATCCATGAGGACACAGGTTCAACCCCTGGCCTTGATAAGTGTGTTAAGGATCTGGTGTTGCTGTGAGCTGTGGTGTAGGTCACAGACACAGCTTGGATCTGGCACTGCTGTGGCTGTGGTGAGCACGGCAGCTGCAACTCCAATTCAACCACTAGCCTGGGAACATCCATGTGCCACAGTTTCGGCCCTAAAAAGCAAAAACAAAAAAGCAAAAAAACCCAAAAAAACAAAAAAAAAAATAAAAACCTCTTCGCTCAGTAATTGATTGATTTAGACTAAAAGCATACAGAAAATATGAATGATACTATCAACCAAACTAACCTAGTTAAAAAAAATTCATAGAACACTATACTTAACAGCTATAGAACATATACTAAAGTGCATATACATCAAGATAGACAATATGGCGGGTCACAGAAAATCTGGATATATTTAAATGAACTGAAAAGAGTATGTCATACCTAAGCAAAACATAAAATTGGAAATCAAAAGCAAAAAATTAACAAAATCCTTACTTATTTATAAATTTATCAACATATGTCAACGTTGTCTACACAGTCATAGAGTTTAAAAAAGAAAAAAATAGAAAATATTTTGATATAAATAAAAATGAAAGCACAACATTAAATTGATAGGTTATAACTATAGTGATCCTTATATTTTGAGATTTACATTAGAAAATAAATATTAAAAATAATGCTCCAAACCAGGGATTGGAAAAGCTTTTCTTTAAATGAAATGGAGAACAGGAGTTCCCTTCATGGCTCAGTGGTTAATGACCAGACTAGGATCCATGAGGATACAAGTTCGATCCCTGGCCCTTGCTCAGTGGGTTAAGGCTCCAGCATTGCTGTGAGCTGTGGTTTAGGTCTCAGACCTGATCCGATCCTGCGTTACTACTGTGCCTGTGGCATAGGCAGCAGCTGTAGCTCCAATTCAACCCCTAGCCTGGGAAACAGCATATGCTGTGGGAGTGGCCCTAAAAAGAAAAAAAAAAGGGAACTGCAGAACAAATACTTGAGGTTTATGGATTATAATCCCTGCAACAACTATTCAACACTGCCATTGTTACACAAAAACAGCCAAAAACAACACATAAATAAATGAATATATCTGTGTTCTAATGAATCTTTGTTTGCAAAGACACAAATCTGGCCTATAGACTGTAGTTTGAGGACCATAATCTAAACTTCCATGAAGAGAAGTTAGGGGGGAAAAAAAAAGAATGAAACAAATCCACAGGAATAAAACAAAAAGAATATGAGTAGAAACTAGACAAAAACTGAGACAATCAACAAAGACAAAAATTGGTTCTTCAGAATATTTACTGTAATTAATAAATCTAATAATAATAATTAATAGAAAAATAAAATGACTAACATCAAGAACAAAAATAGTCATCATATAGAATCTACAAGCACTAAAAAATATTAGAAATAAATTTATATCAATAAATTTGCTATGTAGATGATATGAAAACATTACTGACTACAAGTAAAAAGAATTAATCAATATAAATACATAAGTAGAAACGGAATTTGTAACTGTAAATTTTCTCACAAACATAACTATGGGATGAGCAAAGTACCTCCCATAAATATTATTAAACATATAAATAAAAAATAATGCCAGTAATACAAAAGTGTTTTTAGAAAACAGAGGAGAGAGAAAACACTACTCAATTCATTTTATGAAACTGGAATAATACTGAACTCAAAGACTGACGAGGCCATTTGAGAAAAAAATATAGACCAATATTTCCATAAATTAAAAAAGAATCCTTTAAAAATCTAAAATCAAATTCAGCAATTTACAAAATAAAATAACAAATCATGGACAGTGGAGCATATCCAGGAATGCATACTTGTTTGATATTTAAATATTAAAATATAATTTATCACATTAATAGAATAAAAAGAGAAATTATGCTATAATCTCAATAGATATAGAAAGTCTTTGAACAAAATACAACATCTATTTATATAAATCACTCAGCCATCTAACAAAAGAATGAAACTTCCTGAATGTGATAACAGGTATCCATGAAAAACCTACACCTAACATTTTCAATGGTGAAATTATGAATATTTTTCTCCTCATTTTTAATGGTAAAATTATTAATCAGAATGGCACAAATATGTCTATTTTTATCCCTTCTAGTCAATTTTGCTGTAGAAGTTCTATCAAATTAAGTAGGAAAGAAAAGTAAATTAAACCTATAAAGTTTGGGAAAGGAGAAACAAAACTCCTCTTGCCCAAATCACAAATGTTTATGAAGAAAATCTAAAGACATGTGCAAAAAAACTAATTAGTGAATTCCGAAAAGTCTCAGGGTATAAAGGCAGCCCACAAAAGTCAATTATTTTTCAATTCATTGGCAACAAAAATGGTGGAAAATCAAATTAAAAATAAATATTTCATTAAAATGTACATCACTTAGAAACAAATGTAATAACATTTGTAAGAACCCCACACTAAAATTCATGAAACATTGTTGAGAGAATTTAAAGAATCAAGTACAAAGAGAGACATGTCATATTTATGTGTAAAAAAGAAACAATATTTTAAATACAACAATTCTATCTAAATTGTTTTGTAAAATAATTGCTATATCAATCAAAATACTGTCAGGGTTCTTTTTTTTACAGAAACCGAGAAGTTAATATTAACATTTATATGCAAATATAAAGAATCTAAAATTTTTGAAACTTTCTTAAAAATCAAGTAAAGCTTTAGAGAACTTGAAATGACTTGAATTCATACTCTAACAAGTTTTGAGAAGGGTTGCATTAATTTAAATATAAACAAGTGGAGTAAGAGATCACAAGAGTCCAGAAATGGACTCACAAAAAAATAGTCAATTGCTGTCTGACAAGAGTCAAAGCAATTACAAAGTATAAGTCATTTCAATAAGAACTCATGCCTCAAAACATTTACAAAAATTAGATTAAGATAGATAGTTGTAACAATAAAACCCCAAAGTAAAAAGCTTCTACTTTAAAATGGGGGGGTGAAATATTTTTGAAACTCTATTATAAATAGTCAAAAGTTTCTTAAACAAAGCCCCAAAACGCTAACAATGACCATTAAACAACTTTACACTTTATCAAAATGAAAACTCAATTCTCAAGGAAGTAAATGACCCAATTGAAGAGCCTTATTCTAAAAATCTGCTTCCAAAGATTTCTTCAATAACAACCAGCTGAGTTTGAGTTTCTCCAGAGACAAAGATATAAGTAATCTATTTGGGAGATAGTATAAGGAAACAGTGGAAGGGGAAAAGGAAAATGAGACAAGAAAGTAATAAAATCAATAAAGATTGTGTCATAAAAAAAGCTAAATCTCTCTGACTACACTGAGATAGAGTTTAAAATACCCCTTAGAGATTTTCCATCTGAGTGACAGAGAGTCTGTGTTATTTATCCTATGACACTGGCTGAAAATTGTTCTCTAGTGTATTAACTCCTGGCACTTCTAGCTGCTCTTATTCAAGGTGTGCATGCTCCCTCCATCAGAAAAAGCTCTGAGATAAAGAGATGTAGGTAATTTCAGTGAGAATCCCTTAACAAATTCAAATGAATAAAAAGAGACTACAAGTTCAGCACTAACAAAGTCTGATACATTTAGCTCTTAAAAGTATTCCCCAAAAACCCATTTCAGGACTAAAAACTTCCATAACACATCAAGCAACAAAATCAGAGAGAGGTAGACTCCAGAATCTAAGGGTGTAAGGCCTCCTGGGCTTTGAATACTCATTTAGGGGAGTTGGTTGTTGTTTGCTTTGTTCCTTCTGCCTCAAAATCTCACCCTGTGCACACTTTCTTCTTCTAGCTAATTTCTACCCATTCTTTAGAACTCATTTGAAAAAGAACATATGAAAATAGTCTTCCCTGGGTTTTTTTGTTCCTAGCATGTTATGTCCCACTATAAATAGCTCACTTTAGCACTTTATAGATGTATTTCATAGCATCCCTCCCAAGTGAACTTAAATATAAAACTGATTATATATTTGTCTCACATTAAAATATTAGCCCCATAAACATGAGTGCTCTGTATATTTTCCACGGCATATTCAAGCTTAACAAAATGCCTAAAACATAGTAATAATTAAGACACATTTGTTCAATTGGTATACTAATAGACTGACTAAAGAAACTATATAAAATATTCTAGATTATTTAGGGAATAGGCTGTGGGAAATATGAAGCTATCCAAGGAGATTCAAAGATAATACAAACTTGCCCAGAGGATGACTATATCGTTAAGAACTCCAGCTTAATATTTGACGAACAGGGGTCTAATAGGAAACAGGTAGACAGGGATTAAAACACATACATATACATTCATAGAAGATCTACTCATGTTAAAATATATATGCAAGTAATTTATTTGAATAAATAAATCTAGACAAACACAACCAAAAACATGGAGAGAGGGCTGTGAAAGAACTTTACCACACATAAAATATATCATTCAAAACTTGTAACAAGACATTTCTTCTAAAAATAATTATTTTTGAATACTGAATAGAATTAGAAAGATAGTAGAAAAAAATTCAACATCCACATTTAAGTTTTGAAAACTTCCAAGAGCAAAACCCATAAATTTTATAGAAGAAAATTTTTAAAAATATTCACAATCTTGATGTAGGTACAGAATTTCTCCACAGGTCGTGAAAAGCACTGACTATGAATATATAAAAAAAGAGGATACATTAGAATTCATCAAGATTTTTAAAATTTTCCCATTAAAAATTACTTTAAAAAAATGAAAAGGCATATCACAGATTGGGTGAAGGACTTGTATCTAAAATATGCAGACATTTTACAACTCAATATAAAAAAAGATATATGGATGGCCAATAGGAACAAAAGCAGGTGTTCAATACCACCAATCTTCAGGGAAATACAAATCAAAACCACTGTGAGTGAGATATGACCTCAAACCTCTCAGAATGGTTTCCATCTTATAAGAACTAACAAGTGTTGGTTGGTGAGAATGGGGAGAAAAGGGAACCCTAGTACACAATTAGTGGAAATGCAAATTCATACAACCACTATGGAAAACACTATGGATACTGCTCAAAAAAATTAAAAATAGAACTACTATTTGATTCAGCAATTCCACAGCTGTGTATTTGTATGAAGAAAATGAAAACACTAATTTGAAATATATATGTACCCCAATGTTCACTGCAGTATTATTTACAATAACCAAGATATGGAAACAATAGCATTCATATCATAAGGGTCCTAGAAGGAAAAGAAAGAATATTTTCAAAAGGTATTTTATGAAATTAGGTATAAAAAACTCCCCAAACATAAAAGATGGAATAAGATGTCCAAGTACAGGAAGCACAGAGTCCCCCAAAGATGAACCCAAACAGATCCACAAGAAAGACATATAATTAAAATGGTAATAGTTAACGATAAGAGAATTCTAAGGGAATAAAGAGAAAAACACAGAGTCACATACAAAGGAACCCCCATAAGGCTATCTGCTGATTTTTTTTTCTGAAGGCAATTTGAAGGCCAGAGGGGAGAGTTATGATATACTTAAAGAGCTTAAAGAGAAAAATCTAAAATCTAGAGTACTCTATTCAGCAAGGTTATCACTAAGAAGTGACAAAGAAATGAAAAAAATCTCAGACAAGCAAAAACTAAGAGTTCATCAATACTAAATTAATCCTTAAAATAATGGTAAAGGGTCTTCTCTAAGTAGAAAAGAAAAGGCTACAAGATATAAGAATTTATAAAAAAAGGAAAAATCACAATAGTAAAGGCTTTGGATCAATCACTTAAAAGTAAGCAAGTATAAATATTAAAAGACTAAAATTGTAAAATCAACAATAACTACTATATACAATTGAGATAAATATGAAAATGTAAAATATGACCTCAAAAACACAAGTGGGATATTTCTATCATGGCTCAGCAGAAACAAATCTGACTAGTATCCATGAGGATGTGGGTTCAATCCTTGGCCTTGCTAAGTGGGTTAAGGATCCAGTATTGCCATGAGCTGTGATGTAGGACACAGATATGGCTTGGATTTGGCATTGCTGTGGCTGTGGCATAGACCAGTGGCTACAGCTCTGACTTGACCCTAGCCTGGGAAACTCCATATGCCATGGGTGCAGCCCTAAAAAGACAAAAAAAGAGAAAGAAAAATAAATAAAAAAAAGAAAAGTGGGAAAGAAGAGTAAAAAAAATTAAAATGTGGACATTTTAGAATGCGTTTGACTCCAAGTGACCAGCAGGTAAAATAAGTAGATATAAAGGTCAACATACATGAACCCCATTGTTACCACAAATCAAAAATCTACAAAAGATACACAAAAACTGGAGAGAAAGCAATATAAGCATACCACTAAAGAAAAGCATCAAACCACAAGCGAAGAAACTAATAGAAGAAAACAAAGAACTACAAAGACAACCATTAAAAGAGCAACAAAATGGCAATAAGTACATACTATGAATAATTATTTTAAATGCCAACAGAATAAATGCTCCAATCAAAAGACATAATATGGGAGACTAGATTAAAAAATAAGTTATGCTGCTTATAAAAAGATTTCAGAACTAAATAAACAGCCTAAAAATGAGGGTAAAAAAAAAAAAGGTATTTCATGCAAAAGGAAATTACAAGAAAGCTGCAGTAGCAAACTCATATTAGATAAAGTAGACTTCAAAACAAAGCCTAAATTAGATAAAAAAGGAATAATGATAAATAGATCAATACAAGAAGTGACAACATTTATTAACATACATGCACTTACAGTAGGTGTGCCTAAATATATACAGCACACTTTAACATATATAAAGGGAAAACTAGACAATAATGCAATAGTAGGAACTTTAACATTCCACTTACATCAATGGATATATCATTCAAACAGAAAAATCAGTAAGGAAACTGTGATTTTAAACAACACATTAGGCCAGTTGGACTTAATAGACATCTAGAGGACATTCCATCCCCAAACAGGAGAATATATATTCTTTTCAAGTCCTCAGAAAATTATCTCCAGGATAGATCACACATTAGGCCACAAAACAACTCTCAATAAATTTAAGAGAAGAGAAATTCTGTCAAGTATTTTTTTACTGACCACAACAGTATAAAATTAGAAATCAATTACAGAAAGAAAAACAGTAAAATTACAAACACATGGAAAATAAACAGCATGCCCCTTCAAAACCAATGGGTCAATGAAGAAATCAAAGAGAAATTCAGGAAATACTTTGAGACAAATAACAGTAATAATACAACTTTTTAAAATCTATGGGACCCAGCAAAACCAGTTATAAGAGGGAAATTTATATTGATATAGGTCTACCACATGAAAGAAGAATAATTGAAAATATACAACCTAACTTTTGCAAAGGAATTAGAAAAAGATGAACAAAATCCAAAATCATCAGAAGGAAGAAACTACTGAGGGTCAAATAGGAAATAAATATAATAGAGTCACCCCAGAGAAAAAAAATAGAAAAGATCAATGAAACCAGGTGCTGAGATTGTGAAAATATGAACAAAATTGATAAGCTTTAATCAGGCTCAGTAAGAAAAACAGAGAGCACTCAAATAAAATAATGACACAAAAGAGGAGAAACAACAACTGATATGACAGAAATACAAAAAAAAAATAAAAACTATGAGAATACTGCAATCAGTCATATGCCAACATGTTGAACAACCTAGAAGAAATGGATAAATTTTTATAAACCTACAATCTCCCAAAACTGGATCAGGAAGAAACAGACAATCTGAAGAGACCAAACACTCAATGTGAAATTGAATTATTGAATTGAATTAATCAAAAAACTTCCAGTAAACCAAAGTCCAACACCAAATGGCTGCACAGGAGAATTCTACCAAATGTATGAAGAAGATTCTACCCTTCTCAAACTATTCCAGAAAAATAAAGAAGAGGGATAGTCCCAAATTCATTCTACAAAGCCACTACTCAATGGACATCAAAACTGGAAGAAGATTCTACCAAAAATAAAATAAAAATAAATACAGGCCAATGTATCTGATGAACACTGATATAAAACTCTTCAAGAAAATATTAATAAACTGTATCCAACAATATATAAAAGGGATCATACACCATTAAAAGTGGGATTTATTTCAGAGATGGAAAAATAGTTATATATTCAAAAATCAATGTGATATACCACAATAACAAAAGGTAGATAAAAACCACATGCTCATGTCAGTAGATGCAGAAAAAGCATTGGTCCAAGCCACAGCAAGCAGATAAGCAAAAGCTGCAAACATTATCCAGACTGGAAAGGAGGTAGTAAAACTGTCTCTATTTGCAGACAAGATGACATTAAATAAAAAAAAAAAAAAACTATAAAGTCTCTACCCCGAAAGCTATTAAAAATAATAAAAGATCTCAGTAAAGTTGCAGGATATATGATTAATATGCAGATATCTGTAACATTTTTATACACTAATAATTAGCTATCTAAGAGAAAGCAAGAAAAGAATCCCATTTAACATCACATCAAAAAGTATAAAATACAGGAGTTCCCTCACTGTGCAGCAGGTTAAGAATCTGGTGTTTTCATTCCTATAGTTCAGGTCACTGCTGTGGCATGGGGTTCAATCTTCAGCATGCCACAAGCATGGCCCAAAAGAAAGTATAAAATACCTATGAATAAATTTAACAAAAGAAAGCCTGATACTCTGAAAACTATTAAGTACTGATGAAGAAAATTGAAGTTAATACAAAGAAATTCAAATACGTTCTATGTTCATGGATTAGAAAAATTAATATTGTTATAATGTCCACATTACCCAAAGCTATCTACAGATTTAGTGCAATCCTTACAGAAACCAAGATGTTTTTTACCGAAGTAGAATAAGAAAATCTAAAATTTATTTGAAATTACAAAAGACTGAATTGCCAAAACAATCTTGAGAAAAGATAACAAAGCTGGGCACAGCAGACTTCCTGACTTCAGACACAATTACAAAACTACATTAATCAAACAGTATGGTACTGGCACACAAAAAAGGTACATACATCAACAGAACAGGATAGATAACTCAGAAATAAATTCACATACTTATGGTACATTAATCTACTACAAATGAGACAAGAATATACAAAGGAAAAACACTTTCTTCACAAGAAGCACTAGGAAAACTGGACAACAATGTAAAAAAGTGAAATTAGAACATGCTTTCAAACCATATACAAAAATAAAGTCAAAATCGGTTAAATACCTAAATTAAGAATGGAAACCATACAATTACTACACAAAAACATAGGCAGAGTGCTTGTTGAGATAAACCATAACAATATATTTTTCGATGTGTCTCTTAAGGCAAAGGAAACAAAAGCAAAAATAAATACATGGGATCTAATTAAACTTAAAAGACATGCACAGCCAAGGAAACCCACAGACAAAAAGAAGAAACAACCCACTGAATGGGAGGAGATATTTGCAAATGATATTATTGATAATGGGTTAAGAGCCAAATATTTAAACAGCTCATAAAACTTAAGAGCAAAAAAACCAAATGATCCATTTTTAAAATGGCAAGCAAGCCAAAAAAAAAAAAAAAAAAATCTGTCCAAAGTAGACATACAGATGGCCAGGAGACAAATGAAAAAGCATTCAACATGGCTAGTTATCAGAAATGCAAATCAAAACCATGTGTGTCACCTCACACATGTCAGAATGGCTATCGTCAAAAAATCTTCAAATAGCAAATGTTGGTGAGGATGTGGAGAAAAGATAACTCTCATATATCTGTTGTTGGAAACATAAATTGGTGCAGTTACTATTAAAAAAAAACAGAGTTTCCTCAAAAACTAAAATTACCATATGATCCAGCAATTCCACTCCAGGGAACATATCTGAAGAAAATGAAAGCACTAATTAAGATATGTGTATCCTCATGTACATAGCAGTATTATTTTAAACTGCCAAGACATGGAAGAAATGAAACTGTCCTTCAACATAGGAATGGATAAAGAAGATGAAAGGGTATGTTTATATATATACACACAGACATACATTACACACATAATGGAATATTACTCAGCCATAAAAATAACAAAATCCTGCCATTTGCAGCAACATGGGTGGAACTAGAAAGTATTATACTTAGTGAAATAAGTCATAGAAAGAGAAATACTGTATGTTATCGCATATTTTGAATCAGAAACATTAACAAACAAATGAATATAACAAAACAGAAACAGATTCATAGATATAGAGAACAAATTATTGTTACTATTGGGAGGAGTGCAGGGGAGAGGCAAGCTAGGGGTAGGGGCTTAAGAGATACAACTAGGTATAAAATAAATAAGCTACAAGAGTATACATATAGCATAGGGAATATAGATAATAGTTTATAACTAAAAATGCAATATAATCTACAAAATACTGAATCCCATGTTATGCAAGTGAAACTGATGTAACATTAGGGACTTCCCCTCATGAGTCAGCAGAAACAAACCCAACTAGTATCCATGATGATGTATGCTCAATCCCCGGCCTCGCTCAGTGGATTAAGGATTCAGTTTTGCCACAAGCTATGGTGTAGGTCTCAGATGAGGCTGAGAGTCGTGTAACTCTGGCTGTGGTATAGTCTGCAGCTAGAGCGCCAATTCGTTCCCTAGCCTGGGAACTTCCACATGCTGTGGGACCTTAAAAAAAAAAAAAAAAAAAGAAAAAAGAAACTGATGTAACAATAAAGGTTGATTATACTTCAATTAAAACATCAGAGGTGTAATGGCTAAAATATTTGAAAGGACACTACGAAAAAGTAGACAAATGGAAGAGAAGTGTCAGAGTAAGGAAGATCTTTAAGATGAAATGATTAAAAACGAGGAAATGAATGAAAGAGAAGGCAAAGGTTAAAAAATTAAAATATACTAATTTTTGGGTTTTCTTATATACAGGTCAAAGTTGGTAAATTAATAAAGGAAAGTTTGAATATTTTCTTAAATTAGTAAGACAGTCTCCAGAATGCCTAAAATATGTAAAAAACTTTCAAAATTCTGAGAATAATCATGGACAGAGTATAAAAAGTGTTAAGCACATGTTAAAAAATAGAACACTAGATTAATGAAGCTTTAAAAAACAATGCTACATAAGAAGGTACAATTCAAATAAATAAAATTAATCAATTTAATGGATACATATTAAAACCAAAATCATTAATTTAAAAAATATTTTTAATTGATCCATAAGAAAAATATTCATTTTTTTACAAATAATACGTCTTTAAAAGAAAGAGATGTGAAAACAGGGCAAGTATAAGGGCAGGTAAAATATGCTTAAGCCCTTGGAAACTAACAAAAATAAATAAGGAGCTGCAATAGGAAAACAGATCAAGGTTTAATTCTTCAGAGAAAGCCATAAACAATCAAATACCAATAAATATGACCTACAGTAACCTTCCTCACTGAAGGTATTTCCATTTCAAGAACCACCTATTTTTGTTACTCGCTTTGAAGAGTATCACAGTATGTAAAGCAGAACTTTTGGAGCCAAATTCTAACCCCTCACTTTCTTGCTATGAGACTTCAAACAAGTTAATAAAAATTAACTGTAACAGTTTCCACACATATAAAAGGATGCATTAATACTGGATTAATATTACTGCAATTAGATGAAATAATACCCATAAAAATTGGAGGAATGTGTGACACAAAAAAGGCTTCGTAAATATATACATATTCCTATATTTTTTTAGGGCCGCACCAGCGGCATGCGGAAGTTCCCAGGCTAGAGGTTGAATCAGAGCTACAGCTGTCTGCCTACCCCACAGCCACAGCAATGACAGATCCAAGCGGAGTCTGTGATTTACACCATAGCTCATGGCAACACCGGATCCACAACCCAGTGAGCGAGGCCAGGGATCGAACCCGCTTCCTCATGGATCCTGGTTGGGTTTGTTAACCAATGAGCCACAAAGAGAATTCCAAAAGTCTTCATAAATACTAACAGCCATTATTATTATCATTACAACCTAAATACGCTCCTATGTTAGACATCTGAGCTCATTCTCATTTTTCCAAATGAAGATAATGCTGCAAAGATATTAATATGTCTTTTTATATATGTGGGTTTTTGAAAGATGGTATCTTACTGTTAAAATTATGAATTTAAAAAATACAAATTTTTAAAAAATTTGATTAATGCTAAAATTTCCTCCGAAAACACTGCTCTCTATTTACTGTATAAGAATGTTTATTTCCCACAAACTAGTCAATGCTAGTTATTACTAATATTCTTTTAAACTGTGCTATTTAGATGAGCAAAACAAACTTCATTTATAAAATTCTTATTTTCCTGATTAATAAGGTTATTGACATGCTTGAATATGTTTGTATTTCTTCTTAAATTACATAATCTTATTTGTCATCTTTTTTTCTAATAAGGGGGAATATCTGAATTTATTTTTTGTTGAAGACCTTTGCATATTTTGGATATGAATATTTTCATGCAATAAACAGTGTGAACTTTTGAGTTTCTTTTCCTTTCTACTCCTTGATTTTAAACTCTCTAGAGGTGCCTTCAGTTTCTGGGTAACACAGTGGTTTAAGCATACGCTTTTTGGGATCAGGTATTTTGTGTCAATCTTTGCCTAGTCCACATACTACCTATGTGACCAAGTGCAAAAATTACTTCACTCTCTGGGCCTCAATTTTATCTCTTTTTTAAAATCAGGTTTTAATGAGAATTAATTATTACTCATTATTAGTTTTTGTTATTATTCCAAAGCCTTTTCACTTATGTCTTGATTAGGAAGGTCGAGACATAAATTTATATGAAACATTTGCTTATATGACAAGTATAAGCAGAATTATAGGTTATTGTTGATTTTTATTTTCTCCTTTATGTTTTACATTACCTATAGTGACACATGTAATATTTCCAAAATATGAATGATTACAATTCAGACACAGCTATTTTTTGTGAAAACTAAGAAATAATTGTTCTTTGTGTTCCTGTTTCAGTGAAGGACAGTCATCAGCCACAGAGTTTGCCTTTTTGTTAATAGCAGGGAGTACACCATTATCTATGTGTCTAGGCACAAGTCTGCTTAAGAGTTTTGAAAACTGAGTATTTGGGTTTGTAATCTACAAAGCACTTCACCCAGTAGTGTGTGATGGAGAGAAGTCAACAACGTAAAATCTAGACTGAATAATTTTCTACAGCACAAAACTAAGATAAGAAATAAAATGTTTAGTATAGAAATGAGTGGCCACAAGTATTTTAGATACACACAATGTTAAAAAAGGGAAGGAGGAGAGAAAATAAAAATAAACAACAGCAGCAAAAGCAAAGTCAAACCAAATTTGTTGGACAGTTAGACATTTTTTTTTTCCCCCCTCTCTGGATCTTTCTCCCACATCTCATTCACTTTCTTAGGTCTGAGAATTTCTAGGTTGAAAAATACTTTGGCAGTAATCTCTGCCCTTCTCCTTTCAAAAGCAGGACCCTGGAATAGATACCCCTGGACTTGCATTAATAGTGAAACTTGCTTTATGCAAAAGAGTGACTTTCTTTTTATTTCCCCTGTAATTTCTAAAAATGATGGTGTTTTCTTGTGGCACAGAGGTTTGGGGATCCAGCTTTGTCACTGCAGCAGCCAGGGCCACTGCTGTGGCACAGATTCCCTGGCCCAGGAACCTCCACCAGCTGTAGGTGTGGCTAAAAAAGACAAAATATAAATGAAAAAATGAGTACTCATTTTTTTTTGAAGGCACACATAAGATTTAATTTAAACCCAGATATATCAGTAATTATATTGAATGTAATTGAATTGAGTTTCCATTAAAATGCAGGTTATCAAATCTGGAGAAGAGAACCCACAAAACACACCTATTTGTTGTTTATGATAAATCCACATAAAACAGCCATTCTATAACTTAAGAATGGTTATAGAAAGATGGAAAAACTTTTATACAAATATTAAGGATAGTAGATGTGGCTTTGTTACAAATATTAAGAAGCATTGGCAGAGCCCATCTTGACTCAGCTGTAGCAAACCCGTCTAGTATCCATGAGGACATGGGTTCCATCCCTGGCCTTGCTCAGTGGGTTAGGGATCCGATGTTGGCATGAGCTGTGGTGTAGGTCACATATGTGGCTCGGATCTGGCACTTCTGGGGCTGTGGCATAGGCCAGCAGCTACAGTTCAGATTTGACTCCTGGCCTGGGAACTTCCACATGTCACAGGCAGGGCCCTAAAAAGACAAAAAAAAAAAAAAAAAAAAAAGAAAGAAAAGAATTATTTGGGAAAAAGAGGCTTTATCATGATGAGCTTATATAGCAAGAAGATAATACTTTCAATTTTATAGAAGACTGTTATGACTTAAAATACATAAAGCTAAAATTGATAGAACTGTTAGAGAAAATATACATTTGTAATCATAGTGGGAATTTTTTTTTTTTTTTTGTCTTTTCTAGGGCCACATCCGAGGCATATGGAGGTTCCCAGGCCAGGGGTTCATTCCGAGCTGTAGCCGCCAGCCTACACTGGAGCCACAGCAATTCGGGATCCGAGCCGTGTCTGCGACCTACACCACAGCTCACGGCAACGCCGGATCCCCAACCCACTGAGCGAGGCCAGGGATCGAACCCAAAACCTCATGGTTCCTAGTCAAATTCGTTAACCACTTGAGTCACGACAGGAACTCCCATAGTGGGAAATTAAATAGCTGGTAGAACTAGCTGGAAAAATATCAGGAATGAATAGAAGATATAGACTAATAAATTTTTTATATCGAGCCAGATTTGTTTCCAAATCCTTCCACCCACCTTCCTGCCCTGTGGAACCCAAAGAACAAGGGCAGGGTACCCATTTCAAAAGGTCACCCTTCAAATATCTCCTGGCATAATGCACTGGATGCCAATTTTGTAGGCTTACTACTACCTTAATAAAACATGTTCTAGGGTTTTCCATCCAAGTCACCCTACCATGGACATGCTAGACACTGTCAATACTGCCCTTCAGTCAAAGAGTATGATCCAGATACAGTAGTGGCCAGAGCAGTATATACTAGAGTGAATGTTTGCCTTGGTCTGGACATTAAAATTTTATAATTGCTAAGACTGAATTAACTCAGAAGCTGCCTCTGTTTCTGCCTCATACTGAGCTTGCACTCAGTTTATCTCTTTAGGATGAGGGTAAGAAATATAATTTGGCTAAATTCAGGTATTTCTTATACACATATATAATTGATTTTTAAAATAATTTTACATTTTTAAAACATAAAACAGGAGTTACCATTGTGGCTCAGCAGAAATGCATTTGACTAGTATCCATGAGGCCACAGTTTCAATCCCTGGCCTCACTCAGTGGGTTAAGGATCCAGAGTTGCCATGAGCTGTGGTGTAGGTCACAGACGCGGCTCGGAATCTGATTGCTGTAACTGTGGCATATGCTAGCAGCTATAGCTCCAATTTGACCCCTAGCCTGGGAACTTCCTTACGTTGAGAGCGCAGCCCTAAAAAAGACAAAAAAATACCTTAAAACATACTTAAGACTTTTTATTATAATCTTAATTTGATACTTGGTACTAACATAGCCTATCCTATATCCAATAAATGGGTAAATAATTTTCCTTTTGGAGTTCCCTTAGTGGTACAGCAGAAACAAATCCAACTGGTATCCACAAGGATGTGGGTTCAATTCCTGGCCTTGCTCTGTGGGTTAGGGATCTTGCATTGCCGTGAGCTGTGATGTGGGTCTCTGACGCAGCCAGGATCCCACATCACTGTGAGCTGTAGCTCCAATTAGTCTCCTAGCCTGGGAACATCCATATGTCCCAGATGAGGTCTTAAAAGCAAAAAAAAAAAAAAAAAAAAAAAAAAAAAAAAAAAAAAAAACTTTCTACATTTCACTTACTATCTTTAATATGATCATGTCCATGTTTATTTATATATTAGAAACAGAGACTCTACAAGGCTAGTTATTTTGATGGTGACCACAGAGACCAGCAAGCCTAGAAACTGAACCCAGGTTGATCTGAATCAAAAAACACTTTCTTCCATAACACTACACAGCTTTAGAATATGAAAGAGAAGTAATTCTTCCCCTAAACATGACTTTTTCTAAAAGTTTGAAAGGTACGCCTTTCAGATCACTATCTGAGTTATTTATAAAAAATTTAAACATGGCAGTACCAAGGACAGAGCTCTGTGGCAGGCCACTAGGGAACTCTTTTTGTATTGGCAATGACCCATTCATTAGTCAATACTCTGAGAAAAATAATTCTACCAGGCACAAGCTAACCTAATTCTGCTAAATCCCAACTGATATATCAGCATCATATATACAAGAATATCATAAAAGACTTTGTCAGAAAGATTGCTGAAATCTGAAACATTCTGTCTACCTGCAGTGTTTCCAAAATTCTGTTACATTTGAGAATAAATTTGGGTCACCATTATTTAACAAAAATATACTTGGTTTTAGTCCTTCAAGATTTTTCAAAGCCCTTACAATGTTAGTGTCCATTGTGACTTTAAGAGATAGAATACTTGCTAGGATATATTGTGACAGAGAACTCCCTTTTTTTAAACATGAACTACATAACACTGGCATCCTATGGAATATACTTTGCTAAACAATTTATTCTCCAATTAATTTCAGTCTGGAATCTCCGATACAATGTTAATTGCAGTTAGGTGTAACTTTATATATCATTGACACCTGAGACAAATATATCTAGACATACACAAACACCCACATATGTGCTACACACACACACCCCAACAGGATTCTTGAATTCCGGTAGACATCAGTATTAAATTAAGCAAATTCATTTCCTTTGGGCTCTTCATTATGTAAATTGCTTTTGTATGTCTATTCTCATTCTTCTAAGTAGATACCACACATGAAAAGTAGTGCACTTATTTCTACTCATATCTACTTTTCTTTATGTTCCAATAGTCCTATTTATCTCCTTACCCAAGCATCAACCACCATCTCTTTATGATGTACTCTCAGGCAGGAAGACACAATTCCTCCACAGAACAGTCAATCTCTTAAATTAGCCGGGCCTCTCAATATCACCTTGCTCACTTGGTTCCAAGCCTTTCACACTACTTCTCTATACTTCCCACTACTATGAGAAATACTCTGTGCACCCTTGTTTTCTTTATATTTCCCCCGTGTTTTATGTGTGTGTATGATTTATTACTTCTGCCTTCAGATTCATTTTGGTTCTTTCTCCTATTTTTCTGCACAGTCTTCCTTTTAGTTATTTGTACTCCAGAATCTGGGTTGCCCATGAAATATTAACCATGAGATAATGAAAGGGAAATGTCTCAGAGCTACTTATCTCTTATGTGGGAGGAAGACTGGTTCATCGTACTGAAAAGAAAGTTTATTGGACACCTCTTATTTCCCACCCCGGGTCCTCTCAAACCATTTTTTCTTCTAAGCACTGCAATGACAGCCAAGTTCACGTGCATGTACCCTGCCAGCACCTCACCTCTAGAGTATCCTATATTTCTCGCTTCCTTCTCTGGGCTTCTATGAGTTTGATTCCTGAGACACCTGTGGGTACCCTCAAGGCACTCACACTTATGGAATTGGGAACAGTGAGAGATTTTTCACACAGTTGATTCTTCACCTATGGGGCATGAGAGCTAACGGATAAATGTTCCTCCCTATGTTTCTGGAGTTCATCAGTATGTCAGCAGCTCACAAGATCAAGCCCCAGTGACTCAGAGTGGTAGCAAGTTGATTGTGCACTTTTTAAAAATTATTGTTCCTCCTATTTCACTCTCTATAGGCTCTTACCTTGGCTCCCTGGGATGCTTCAAAAGTAAACCACCTGGAGGCTGGCCCTTGTCTGTCACTCTGTTAGTGGGGAAACTGAGGCTAGGACAGGAGGCATGATGCTCTTCATGTTTGGTGCAATGCGACATTAATTTCTAGCTCCTTTTACAAGCAGGAAGTAAATTTTCTTGCCAAAAATAGGATTAAAATTCACCATCAAATGTCCCAATATCCTGTGACCCTTCTAGTTTCACATGGAAAACGCAGCTGTCAAATAATGCACAAAAATAGACGTGGAGGATGACATGTCCCCAGAAGAGAAAGATAAAAGTGCAGGATCACAGCTATTGTTGAGCTTAAGATAGGAGAGATATTAGAATAGCTAACCCTTAGATAGAAAGTCATGCAGTCTGGGCTCCAATACCACCATCATCATCATTACCAATGTCCTAAATCCAGAAGCAACTATCGCAATGTATAAAGGGTGGGACAAAACACTGTGCTATGTTGCCTGGTGTGTAGGTTGAAACAGAATAGTTCTGTTAGCCACACGGGTTAGGGGATGATGAACTGACTGGAAATATTTCTTATAAATTTGTTAGCTATAAATGCATGCATTTGTCATTTGAAGATATTTCAGAAACTATTTTTAATTCTGTTGCCCTCATCTTAAAATCTAAAATTAGAACACCCCTATACTAATCACTTCATAGAGTTAATATACCTCAATTAGGTTGTTTTGGGTTGTAAGTTATGTATTAAGGAGTGAGAATGTTTCAAAGCCTTGTAAAATTAAGACGAGTACAATGGGTTTCAAGACTCACTGATCCAACAGCTCTGTGATGGTAACAAGGGCTCAGGTTCTTTCTGTCTTCAGGCTATTCCACGCTGTCAGTTGCTTTCTCACACTAGTAACAAGGAAGCAGCCATTGTCCTCAGGGTCATTTTCACTCTGCCAACTTTCAGATGTGAAACAGGTACCTGGGGCTTTTTTGTAGGAGTGCAGATTCTTTTATCTTCAAACTCTGATTTATCGTTAGCAAGAATTTGGTCACATGCCCCAAGTAAATCTCTTGCTAGAAACAGGAATAAAATCCCCATGACTCACTTTAACTAATAGTCTGCATTGGCATGAACGTTGAATGCTGAAGAATCAACCACAGTGTCTAGAATACACTTTTCTTGATAATAAGAATCAAATGTTCTTACATCCAGAGTAAACAAAGCTGGATAAAGACACCACCCCCACCTCCTACCCCTTAATCAAATGGAGCTTGTTTTACTGCATATAGAGCAGCACAAAATTATTTTTAAGCCACAGGAAAACCTGGTTCAGAAAAATTTCTAGCACAATTTCCCAGATCAAAGTCTTCTACAAGTCCCAGATCATTATCCGAACACTGAACATAATGAGGTCACCATAAACAACACTTCTTTTTTTGCGTTTATTGGCATGTCACAAAGTTACACACTAGAGAAGTTCTTTGAAGTTCAAAAGAGAACAAATCAAGTGCTGATGTAACAAAGCTGCCTCATACCTTTTAAATTATATCCCTATATTACTTACATATCCCATATGTTTGATTGACTGCTGTGCAATTTCTGTCCAGAAGTCTAATTGTTGGCTTGAGGTCAAGCCCAAAATGAATGAATACTTATTAATGTGCCAGTTGCAACTCATACTGTGATGAAGTTCTGACATTTTACTGGGGGCTTCTTTCCAGCTCCAATCTTCTGTCATTTTGACAATTGAATCTCATTTGCAAGGAAAGGATAAAAAAGACAAATCTACATCCTGACATCTTCTGACGTCTCTCTGGAGGTGATGAATCCTTGTTTTGGGTAAGGCTCAAAATAATTGAGCAATGGAAAGTAAATGAGAGAACAGTTTTCACAGTAGCTTCAGTCTTAACAGTCTGTCAAAGCATCTTGACAGGTTACAAAACAATGATTTAAATCCCAAATGCAACTCATCGTGCACCCATGTGAGGAAGTTACATATGCATGCTCAAGACGCATGCATGAATATAACAGAAATATTCTACAAAGCTGTGCAATGTGCCATGTTTTATCTCCATATTGGTAAATAACATAAAATAAATACCCATATTCGAAAACCAAAATCATTGTAACAGAAACTACAAGTTTTCTGTGCATATATTTAGAACTAATTTGATTGACATTGGAGTAAAAACATTGACCTAAAAGACTAGCCCCAGAGCTCCAGCTCTGACGTAGATCTTAAAAGATAAGAGGGCATTTGTCTTCAGAGGTTCAAAATTTTTTTCACTGATAATATGTGTTAATGATTTATTATGTGTCTATGCCTATAGAATGATCATTTTTTAACTTCAGCTCAAAGTTGAGTATATCAAGAACATATGTTCCATGGATATCCCCTGATTTACAAAATAAGTAAGTAAAAATCTTATTTCCTACAAAATTTACCCAAATATTTATTCTCTCCTTGTATTTCTTCCTTGAAAAGAAAAATAAATTTGCATTTTATAAATACTGGTTTAAAAAGAACAGCTACTTAAAGTCTGGCTGTCATTGACTTCAATCCTTCACTTAACAAATTTTATGGATCACTTCCTTCCTAAATGCTGGAGAAATCATAATAAACAAGACAGACAGAGTTCCTTGGCCCCAGTGAATCCTATCCTCTAGTGACTGAATTCATCCATATGAGTCCTTGAATAGGGAGCCTCATACAAGTGTTGACTCTTGGTTTCCCAACCACCTCCAGCCAGTGGCCTGGGAGTGAAAATAGTTCTCCTGACTCTGGAATTAATACAGTGAAAGTCTCAATCTGACTTTTAAAATGGGAGAGTGCATTTCAACATCGCTTTTCAGTTCCTGAAAATCATCTCCTTTCCCTTGTCATTCTCTTTGAAATATACTGATTCATATGACCTTAAAACTTGGGCCACTAAATTGTGGCATTTCCAAAGCACTACTTAAAGAATGAAATATCAATATGCAACATTAAAAATTCCAGTAAATTTGTCATCAAAGTATCCTTTCCTCTTTTGTTAATTAGGAAAGAATGGACAGCTCTCAGGTACTTAAAAAGCAGCTCAAGGCTAGGAGATGATAAAAACCAGATCTTACAGAATCTCATCTATGGTAATTTTCAATAAAGGATTTTTATTTAACTAGGAATTTCAAATCATCCTTCTCCTTTAAAGAGAACTGTAAATATGTAACATCGTTATTTGTGTTGACTAATAGTGGCAAATATAGTGACAGTGTATTAAGAATTTCTTATAGTCATCCAAAAATATTTATTAAGTACTTAATATGCGTGGGCATTATTTTAGGTGCTTGGAATATGGAAATAAACAAAACAAAACAAAACACCTTGCTTTTGAAAAGTTTACATTTAACATTTTTAACACCCCTTGAAACTCTTGCAGTGTGTGGTATTAATCCTGTATCATAGAAGATAGCATAATGGGATTTAGAAGTTTATTTGCCTGATTTAAGTTCACAAGCTTTGAATCCAGGACTGTATGAATCTAAACCTTAAATTCTTAACTTAAATATAAAACCCAATGGATGAGACATTCTAGTTGACCCCATAAGCTGGTAGCAATTTCTTTTATCTTAGAGTCTTTAACTATAAAATATGGAGTTAATTATGATAAAAAATTAACCTCTACATATCTACTTCTCTTTTTGAATCTGCCATTTTATTATGTATTTATTTTTTGTTACTATTATTATTTTTAATAGTTATTTCCCCAACAAATTTTTTCTCTACTGTACAGCATGGTGACCCAGTTACACATACATGTACACACTCTATTTTCACACATTATCATTCTCCATCATAAGTGACTAGACATAGTTCCAAGTGCTACACAGCAGGATCTCATTGGTAATCCATTCCAAAGGCAGTAGTTTGTATCTATTAACCCCAAGCTCCTCAACCACCCCACTCCCTCCCCCTCCCCCTTGGCAACCACAAGTATATTCTGCAAGTCCATGATTTTCTTTTCCATGGAAAGGTTCCTTTGTACCATATATTAGATTCCAGATATGAGTGATATATGGTATTTGTCTTTCTCTTTCTGACTTACTTCAATCAGTATGAGAGTCTCTAGTTCCATCCATGTTGCTGCAAATGGCATTATTTCGTTCTTTCTTATGGCTGAATAGTATTCCATTGTGTATAGATACCACATCTTCCTAATCTAATCATCTGTCGATGGACATTTAGGCTGTTTCCACGTCTTGGCTATTGTGAATAGAGCTGCAGTGAACATGCAGGAGCATGTGTCTTTTTCAAGGAAAGTTTTGTCTGGATATATGCCCAAGAGTGGAATTGCTGGGTCATATGGTAGTTCTATGTATAGATTTCTAAGGTATCTCCATACTGATCTCCACAGTGGTCATACCATCTTACCTTCCCACCAACAGTGCAGAGAATCTCCCATTTTAAAGGCCCATGGCCACAGTGTGAAATAAGCATTAAGTACATAGAGCTATGACATTTGAAAAACAGCATCTAATCTTATGACACTGCCCACTGGATGTGTGAATTTGAGCAATTATATAATGCCTCAAAGACTTGGTTTACTCGCCTGTAAAATGGAATAAAAACAGCACCCACCAGGAGTTCTCATTGTGGCTCAGCAGGTTACGAGACCAGTACCCACGAAGATGCAGTTCAATGCCTGGCCTCGCTCAGTGGGTTAAGGATCCGGTGTTGCCATGAGATATGGTATAGGCAAAGATGCAGCTTTGATCTGGTGTTGCTGTGGCTGTGGCATAGGCATGCAGCTGCAGCTCCAATTTGACCCCTAGCCTGGGAACTTTCATATACTGCAGGTACGGCCATAAAAACAAAATGAAATGAATAAAAAATAGCACGCACCAAAGCAAGCTGGTCTGCAGTTTAAAAAAGGATGCTGCATGTCCAGAATTCAGCACAGTGCCAGACGTGTAGTTCACATTCAATGGAAATTTGACCTAACTCTGAGTACTCTTCTATCTCTGTGAATAACCATGTAAGGCATAAGAACTATGCATGATCTTGTTAAAGGTACCTAGTACATTTACTGAGAATAAATATTGCTCTTGGTTTTTCAGAGCAATAGAAGTTACTCAGGCATATAACCTTGAGAAAATAGAGTTGAGGTCTTCATTTTAAAGACACCTAATTAGTTGCCTTTTGCTTAATTTATAGGCACATAAATCATTCATTTATGCTATAGGATAGGTACAAAAACTTGTGGAAAATTACCTTAAACTGAAACACTTTTATTATCAAACTAGTTATGTTTCTGACAAATAATGCATTAAAACATTTTCAAGTAATATTTATTACCTTTGAACTTAAAAACTGATGACAATTTTGCTTTTCAGCTTTAGCTTTAAAAGGCTAATTATCTGTGTGTATATATGTGTGTAGATATTTATACACACTAATATCTTTATATCTATATCTATAGTATTTTGAGAGTGTAGACAGTCTAGAAAAGCTGTAACAGGCAAGACTGATGTATTTGACACCATAGAAAATCAAAGTCCTACATGGAAATATGCAATAAACATTTCAAAACAAATTACAGAGCAGGAGAATAGTAACTCATAAGAAAAATTATTTCTATTCAATATAAATAGATCCCAAATTAATAAGGGAAAATATGACAAATTCTAAGGAAAAAAGGAGGCAGATGACATAAAAGTTATTTCATATGAAGGAAAAACAAGACCATAAATGGTACTGAAGTATTTAAAAATGCTCAAATTTATCCATAATTGAAAAGCTGTAAATCAAAGCAAAAAAGAAAACCCCTCTTTTTGTAACCAGTATGAATAGCATGTATCCAAAAGTAAATTAATACCAACACTGGCAATGTGTGGAATAAAAGGTACATACATTGTTCATAGTAATATAATTTTGTGAATTCTATCTGGAGAACAACTTGACAAAATATTAAACAAATATGTAACAAGATACTAAAATGAAAGTATCTTTTTATGAAGTATTTATATTTCTGAATTTTATTGTACAGATATAGAGACTATCTATACAAAGATATACATTGAAAAATATTTTCCCATTGTTTATGGAAGCCAAGGGTAAAATCTATATAAATGACCATCAAGATTGGATTGGCAGAAGAGAAATCGTCACTTACCAGGACATCATGGGTCCCATGACATTTAAATCAAGCTGAACATTGCATTGTTTTTCTTACCCCTCATTAGACAGGGGTTGGGGATAAAGGTCAGATTAGTTATACAGCGAGTAAAGAAGTTACTTAAAAATAGATTGGATTGGCAAAACAAATTCTAGTAGATCCAATGATACAGTAAGTAATAGATCTATTGATACAGGCTATAAAGGAACTATGTCCAAAATATATTAGGAGGGGGAGAAAAGCAAAGGAAACTTATTTACCATAGTAAGCTCCCATCTGGATCAAAAAAAAAAAAAAAAGATATGTCTGAGTATGAGACAAAAAAGAAAAGTGATTTATATTTAATGACTAAATTGTATATTAATTGTATTTTCATTTTAAGTTAGTAAGAATGTATATTACACGATTCTATTTTAAATGAAAGAAAAATTTACACATCCAGAATGGCCAATGTGGGGAGAGTGAGGAAAACAGAGATGGAAAATTAAAGTGTAAGAGATATCAAGGACCAATTTAAGAGATTTATAGATACCCATTTATTAAGCACTTAGAAAAAACGTTCTGAAAAGATGAAATGCGCATAAGAAAATAATCATGTAATTCATTGATTAAAAAGTTTCCAAAGCCAAAGATTCTTATTTTCAGATTGAAAAGACCAAATGTGATGAATTAAAAAAAGATTACTACCTAAAATATAGAATTTCAGGATATATAGGCTGAAAAGAATGGCCTAAAATGTGACAGAGAAAGAGGAGGAAACATGGTTACCTACAAAGAACACAAATCTTGTTTAATATCAATGATCTCTCTGACATTCTGGTTTCTAAATATAACGATGGAACCTATCAAAGCTCTGCTAACTTCTGACCTATAATTCTACACCCAGCCAAAATATCAGCAAGTATGAAGCCAAAGTAGGAGTGTAAGGACTTTGTCAGACATGAGAAGTGTTATCTCTTATTCATTATTCCTTTATAATTCACTAAAGGATGAATTTCAGAAGGAAATTGATAATAAGACATGTAATGAGTAGCACTAGAAACCAAAAAGAGGTGAGTAGCACTAGAAACCAAAGAAAATAAAGCTATGGATAACAGCTATAAAACTATCTAAAGAGGTAATCCCTCCAAATTTGGACAGCAAGTCACGGATTCCCTAGAAATATTTCCATAATAAGAAGAATTTAATTGATTTGATTGAGTAGATAATGTAAGATGTTGAAATATTTCAGTAATAGAACAGTAAAAATTTATTCTTTCAAACGAAGTAATATTTAACTCCTAAGATTATCCCTCCAGTATGTATTTCCCTGAATCCACTACTTGTTAATATTACTATTTTATGGATTGTGTTTCACTATTATAAAGCACTTATAAAAAATCATCCTATTTAATGCTTGCAGTAGAATATTTATTCAATTTAGTTAGCACTTTGCCTTCTCTAATCCTATAGGATTAGATCAGTAAAAAGAACAGTTTTGTCCTAATAAGTGATTTCATGCAGAGTTGAAAAAAAATCTATACTTAAAATCTCCAAGAGGTGGTATAAACAGGAACAAAAATGAGTAGTTGTGGATTCAATGACATGCGTATAAAAAAATAAAAAAATAAAAAAAAACTTGCTAATTTCAGAAAAAAAATTACCAATTCTTTGTTAATTGGAAATTACTTGAAAGTTAGGTATTTGAAGAAACATGCCATGGTACATGGTGAATTTAGTTTGAATTAAGAAAAAAACTGAAGTTTTCTTCATGGAGAGTTAAAAAGGAATCACTGGGATGCAGTTACAGTCTGCCTAGCTGACACATAGAAACAGATAAAACATCACTTTGTCATCAGCTTCATGGCTTCAGCCTGAGCGATGTTCAGGAAAAAAAAAAAAGAAGGTTCAATGTGTATAATTATTTGATATCACATTGCAGTGCAGAAGTTGATATAAAGAAAACAGTTTTAAGTCACTTCCTCTAGACCTATTCATTTGATTCCAGCATCCCTCTTTCCTCTCATCATCAAAGATACATATATTTTATTAAAGGCAACTTTAAAGCAAATTTAAACTGAAATGGATTCCCAAAACCAGAAAAGACATAAGAAACCATGTACTGGCTAAGAACAATACCTGAATATTCCATAAACTGATAGGCAGCTGTAAAATTAATACAAACATAAAAATTTCTTGACTCAAATAAAACCAGGTTATTCTTTAAACTACTGATGGGCACTAACATCCTGCTGCCTCAGAGAAAGGATCATGAAATTGTGTTAAGACTCCAAACTCTGAGTTGTGAAATCTGTGTAAATTCTCTCCAATGCTGCCTCTGCGGGTGCTAAGACAAGCTCCTAGAAGGCCCCACATGATAGGGCCTTCAGGGACTGGTGTTATCTTTTTCACTATCAAATCTACTGGAATGAAGTTTTTGATGATCAACAGAACCAATATCTTACAGACAAAGAAATATTTCAAGACCTGAGTTTTATCTCAAAACAAAAAAAGCCTGTGATACATAATCACAGGAATAGATAACTGATGGGGTGACACTCAAGGCACAGAAAACTCAACTTATATATGGTGGACTCAGTGCAGTCAGTTCCAAATTTGTCTCCTTTCTCCCTCCACCCCTATGAAGGAAGACTGTTGGTTCTGGATCAGTCAAAATAGCAGATATTTACTGGGATGAATTAGAGAATGGGATTTCATGAGAGCAAAGGAAACTATGTATTCGCAAAGGCCCCTTCTCCCTCATTCTTAATATGCACTTCCTTTCATAGGTCTTGAGGGGTAAGAAAAGGAACCAGAATGCTTATCCTTTTGATTCAAGGAACAGTGTGTGTTGTGAAAGGCCTGGGCTCTTCTATCTTCCCTTCTTTGTGAGTTTCTTCTGTGACTGACAAAGTTAGCTGGGTCTGTGGCCTTTTTCTCACACTGAGTAGACCATGAGTCATCCAGGCCAGCCTTCTCCCAGACAGAGAAGAAAACTCACATATATTTACCTCATGCAATCTAGACTGCACATTCTTTACCACCAGAGTCATAGAGTCTGTCATAGGAATTTAAAAGAGGGTGCTCCAAATGACATGGCCATAAATCTGTTTTTTCTTTTATGTCTTTTTTATTTTTTGTTTTTAGGGCCACACCTTCATCATATGGAAGTTCCCAGGCTAGGGGTCGAATTGGAGCTGTAGCCACTGGCCTATGCCACAGCCACAGCCACAGCCACAGCCACACGAGATTCAAGCTGCGTTTGCAACCTACACTACAGCTCACGGTAACACCATATCATTAACCCACCCATCAAAGCCAGGGATCAAACCTGCATCCTCGTGGATGTTAGTTAGGTACATTACCACTGATACACCACAGGAACCTCACATGGACATAAATCTGAATAATTTTTTTCTTTTTTCTATATTCCAAAAGACTGCATGGAGTTTAGGGCCAAAATGCTTGCTAGTAGTAAGTGTTCCTTTGCCTGACTTTGTACCCTAGTTATACACACACACACACACAAACACACACACACACACACACACACGTGTGTGTGTGTGTGTGTGTGTGTATATATGTTTATATTTAAAGAAATAGAGAAAGAAAGGAAAGAGCTGTTAAAAGAGCAATCCTCTTTTGCAGCCAATTACTTCTGGTTCTGTAATTAAATACCTATGGAAACTGCTTTGAATTTTAGAGTGGAGTGAATTTGACTTTTGTTTTTTCATGCATCACATTCCCCATATGTTCAAATATTAGACAATGAAGCAAAACAATTACAATTTAAATACTGTCTCTAAGTATTATTTTCCTAGAACTAGGGTTACTATGAAAACTACAATTTTTCCATATATGTAGAGTAAAAGGGGTTCAAAAGTTTATAATCAGAATCCAGAGAAATTAATATGCATGTGGATATAAAAATAGAATTTTGTGGGATTAATTTTAATATAAAAACAAGAGATTTCTATGGGACATTAGAAAGTTGAGAATTGAGTTTTCTGGGAAAGCAAACATTTGAGAGTCCTTCTCCAACATGTGTACCATTTGATATATTAGAAATCTTCATTCTTAACTCCCTAGACAATCAAAAGCAAAGAAGAAATACAATGTCAAAATTCCTGTTGTGGCTCAGCAGTAACAAAACCAACTAGTAGCCATGAGGATGTGGGTTATCGCTCAGTTGGTTAAGGATCCAGTGTTCTGGTGAGCTGCTATGTGGGTTGCAGATGCAGCTCAGATCCTGCACTGCTGTGGCTGTGGTGTAGGCTGGCAGATGCAGCTTCCATTCGACCCCTAGCCTGGAAATTTCCATATGCTGTGGGTGCACCCTTAAAAAGAAAAGAACAAAATACAACATCGATTAATATGGAAAATGATACTGATTTATTGTGGTAAAAATTACTGACAAAAATTAATTTTGAGGAGTTTAAGGCATTCAAATGCATATTTTCTGTCAATGAGTGAGCTTTAAATCACAGAGGTATCACTCATAAAAAATCATAACTAATCTCTTCAATCATGCTTATTTACTTTAAAACAGTTAATTATTTGCCTCGTCCCATTTTGAACAAAGTCATCTTTTCAAAAAGATATTTATTTATTGGCCATGCCTATGGCATGTGGAAATACCCAGGCCAAGGATTGAACCTGAGCCACAGCAGTGACAATGCCAAAACTTAACCACTAGGTCACCAGGAAACTCTCACAAGAAGATGTTTAAATAGTTTCTAAGTAGCAATAAAATATGCTGAGTATTACTTTATTCACAATATTAAGTACACAAACATGGATTTTAAAATTATATTGTGATTTTATGGAATGGCTTACTATAAGAGTTTTATAAAGGAGTTTAAAGCTTTGAACTCCCTTCTGTGGTTGGCCCCCCAACTTGTCACAGAATCCTACAGTCACAAAGAGATGGGCGATGACTTGCTAATTATATAGCACCTCTACCCACACAGACTGAGTCCCAGAATGGAAAAGCATACAGAAGGAATACTGGTCTGTTTCAGGATGCCAAAACTCTCAGATAATCCCCAGTCATCCCCCTTATGTTTAACCAGGAAGAAATGACAGAGCAGAGTATGTTTTAGAAAACAGAAGTGCTGAACAATAAAAAATACCCTTAATTTTTGTTCATCTTTAGCTTTCATACATCACATAGGATGATATTTGCATTGGAGTCTGGAGCCAAATTACTTCTATTGATATTTCATTACTATGAAACTCAGAATTAAACAGGATGAATGTGAAATATATCTGATACATATATTAATATCTGAAATGTACTAGACTGTATCTTTCACTTTCCTATTGGATACTTCATTTTTATACTTTTTTTATAATTTGACAAAGCTCTCGGTGCCGGAAGTAACAGTGCACCATGAAGAACATGTATTATGGATAAGAACTGTCATCTCACTCTCCCTATTCCCATTTGCAGCTGCTCATGAGGCACACAAATTCAGCTTGTAAACTGTTTTATTTCTTTGTCCTTAAAAAGACAGGTAGACACAAAGTGAAGCTGTAAATTCCACCCAGCTTCATTTAAAATAAAGCTTTCTGACATTATTAAAGAAATGAAAAATCATTCCTGTATATCACCCTTATTTCAGTGAAAAAATTAAGTAGCAGAGGAGATCTGTACACAAGACAAAAGAATTTCCAAGGTATTAAAGTTATAGATTTTTTATATTGACTTTCATGGCTTTAAAGTCATGTTTTTTAATAATAGCGAAGGAAAAGTTTCCACTTAAAAGGGATATCACAGAGGTGGAAAAATGAACTGCTCATGGTTCTTATTTAAAGGTCCACCTTAAATGATCTCATCAAAGAACTAGCTTGTGTCAATTTTCACATTTGTGTCAATATTTGCATATTTAAAGGCCAGTGTCCACATGGCATTATTAATATTAGCTCAAACCCAGGTATCCTTCAACTGGTAAATGGATAATGAAAATGTGGCATACCTGTGCCCTGGATACTCCTGGACAGTAAAAAGGAATGGACTGTGACATCACTGTAGTTCAGAAGAATTCAAAAACATTCTTCCCAGGGAATGAAGTCAGCTACATATGAGTTCCTACTCTCACTCTGTTCATAGTACATTCAGGACAAGAAGAACTAGAGTGAAAGAAAACACATAAGTGATAGTCAGGGGCCAAGGTTTGGAAAAGGGTTCAACTGCAAAAAGGCAGGAAGCACCTTTTTTGCGGTGGTGGAAATGTTTAATATCTTAATTGCAATGATAACACAATTCTATGCAATGATAATACATGTATCAGAAATCATCTAGCTGTACACATAAATTGGGTCAATTTTGTTCTGTTACATTAAATTTTGATAAAGCTGATTTTTAAAAATTCAGTAAATTTCTATCAAGAGGGTAATATACTAAACCAGACAGCACAGAAAATGAGGTTTTAAAAAAAATAGTGCAGTTCCACCACATCCAAGGTGTAAGAAAAGGGGGGGGGGAATAATTTTAACTAAATTTTAGGGGTTTTTTTTAAATTAAATATTTAATGTGCTTAACAGAATACCTGACACAGAGCACGGACTCAAAAATAGCAACTATTTTATCATCACCAAGGAAAATTCTTTCAGCAACTCTTTACAGCATTAATATATCTTTCTAATTAGGCTTCCTAATATTTTATGTTAGTTTCAACTACTGCCTCTCAGCCCATAATTCTAATTTATTCAAACGATCCTGTTTCTAAGTTTCTGCTATTCTTTATTGATTCATTTATTCAACAAATATTTATTGATCATTTTCCATGTGCCAAGCACTTTGCTGAGTGCTGGGGATATAGTATTAAAGACATCACATATGACACTCTGCCCTCATGAGAAGGCAGACATTAAACAAACATATAACTATTTTATTTGATTAAGGTCAAATTACAAAAAGTGCAACAAAGTAGAAGTATATGGTAGGTATTACACTGTATAATAACAAAGGGAGATCATTTGGATTAGCAACATACAGGAATTTTCCCTCAGAAAGGAATACTTGAGCTGAGATTAAAAGATAAAAGAATTTGAGCAAAGACACTGCAGTATATTAAAAATAAATAAATAAATAAAATAAAATAAATAAAAAAAGCTCAACCAACCCAAGGAAGAACAAGAAAACAAAACAAACAAAACTCAAGTGTGCCTAGAGGGTAAAGAGAAAAGAGGAACACAGGAAGGTGACTGTGGAGAGGTAGACACAGGCAGATGACAGCAAGATCATCTTTCAAGTACAGATCTACTGAACAATAATAGCAACAATGACTATCAAGTGATTTCTATACAACCAACAGTATTCCAAACGTTTTACATGGACTGTTTCACTAAATCTCACAATAACTCTACATGGTGTTTCATGTCATGCCCATTTGATAACACGCTCAACTAACTTTAAATGATATGTTCAAGATCACAGATAGAATACAAACAGCAGGAGTTCCCATCGCAGCACAGTGGAAATGAATCGACGAGGAACCATGAGGTTGCGGGGTTCGATCTCTGGCCTTGTTCACTGGGTTAAGAATCCAGTGTTGCCATGAGCTGTGGTGTAGGTCTCAGACGTGGCTCAGATCTGGCATTGCTGTGTCTGTGGCATAAGCCAGCAGCTGTAGCTCCCATCAGACCCCTAGCCTGGCAACCTCCATATGCCGCAGGTGCATCCCTAAGAAGACAAAAACAAAAAACAAACAAAAAAAAGAATACAAACAGCAAACAAAGATAAGTCTCTCTAGCTTCAGAATCCACCCCACCTAACCACTTTGCTATGTAGCTTCTTCCTATGTTATACTGCTTCTCAGTTTAAGACTAAAGCATGCTGCAACAGGATCTACTTAATTAATTGAAAAGTTCACCCCATTTGCTGTGGGAAGGATGGATTATGTAGGGATAAGAATGCATGCAGGGAAAACAGTTAGAAATTGATTGCATAGTCAAAGTCAGTTCCATGGCACCCAAACTATGCATTGAGTTAGACACCACCCTACTCTTGCCTTAATTCTGCAGTGGCTGTCATGAAATTCTAAATAATTGTGTAACAAGAGACTAGAGTTTTTGTTTGTTTGTTTGTTTTTGCACTGAGCCTCACAAATAATACAGCTAGCTTTAGCAGCAGTCTATGTAAAGTAGTCTATGCAAGAGATTCAAATGGCTTGGGGTTTTAGATTAATTCACTCATATCTGATGATTAGGGCTCTGTATTGCTCTTACCAATATTCTTCCTTGGGGGCTAAAGAGAATTGCCATTTATTAAGCTCTGAGCTAGGGAAGATCCTAGAGCTTTACATATAAGATTCAATTAATCCACACAACCACTTTATAAAGTATATTCTATTATCAGATTTTTGTTAAATGAGAAAACTCTGGCTCAGAGACATTAAGTAATGTGATAGAGCTGACAGATAAATGCTAAGGCTGTAATTTCCAAAACATTCTTCTAAACCACATCTTAACTCCAAGGTCCTGGTTTGTACTGCCCACTTAGAGCACAGCTGCCATGCTCTGCCCACCGGTGAGATACCTCACTACTGCTTGGAGCCCAGGGACCAACCTTTCAGCCTAACAAGCCACTGGAGTTTTGCCGTTCCAAATGAAACCCACAGACATGCCTATCCCTTACTAGAGTGTAGATTTAGCATTTCCCACACTCTAACAATCTGTAAATTAATGGACATCTACCACTGACATTTTCTTAGAACCAATATGATAAAACACCATAGCTTCCACCTCCAAATCTGCAATGTTTTCTTTAAACTCTGGAATTTGTATGTCTTCTGGACCCATAAAACCAGAACCACAAAGCTACTGAAAACCACACAGCGTTTTTATTTGTATATCTTGTCTATCCCCTAAGAGTCTGTAAATGTCACAACTCTCCCTCAAAGAATCACAGTCTATCTAAACTCTAGAGATCAGAGAATTTACCCAGAGCCAGGGTGAATCTTAATTTCTACTCCAATTCTCCTTAATATCAGACAAAATTCAGATGCTTCAGCTGAACTCTCCCAGTGGCAAGTGCAGCAGAAGCATAAAAATCAAATTCAGTCATTGGGGGGAATTCTAAAGTTTTATTATGTAATGTCAACATTTTTGCAAAACGTACAAGTAAAATATGTCCTATTTACCACTCAAGTTTTGGATTTCAGTCACCTACTGAAAATAACAAACAAAAAAAGGTGTTGAAAACATGTTTTTAAAAGAAAAATTTAATTGTCATATAGTAACTAATTAATCAGTGCAGTTTTCCTAAAGATGTTTGGTTAATCATACAAAATCAAAATCAGTGTGGTAGATCTAATTACATGGAACAATATTCAATATGTGTTGCAATTACTAATGAAAATTTGGTTCTCAAAATCTCCATTTCCATTCTGTTACATGCCTCAAAGGAAAAAACACAGTTCTATTGCACTATTTTGAATACTAGATAAGAATAAGACCCCCCAAAAAGTGCTATTTTTTTCTGGAAGGAACTTAAAGATGTATCATTTCCCATTTACTGGATATTTATTGCTTAAGCTAGTTACCCACTTAAAGGTACAGCTTTCTATTCTTTTCAGGAGTGGAAATCTCATTCTAATGTAGACCTGATTTGTTCATTAGAAGGGAAAATCAGGTGACTGCTAAGGACATTGTACCTAATAGCATTCAAACTGAGCACTGAGTCTTCTGCACTGTTCAGAATGGAATTAAACTTGACATTTTTCACTTCCATGAAGTTGACAGTTTCGTCCTGTTGAAAAATTTTCTGGAACTTCAAGTTCCCACATAGGTATAAATGCCACTTGGATAATCTCCCAATTAGATTAAGTGAAATCCTTCACCAAAATAGAGGGGGCTTTCTTCTAAGTTTCTGGTTTCTTTACCAATTAACATAGAGTAGAAACTTTTCTTTCAGACTAATATCCTTTATTAGTCATCAACTGTTTTCAGCCTGCTGTAACCATTCCCTGGATGAATGGAATGAGTCATGGAGATTCCCACGTTCATCTCTTCATGCCTGAAGTGCTATTAGGATAGTATGCTAAATAAACAGAACAGGATAAATTGGCATCCCATTTGAATAAATTAGAAAAGTGCAGAACAAAATAGGAAAAAAAAAAGTCGAATTGAATTGATTAAAAGGTGAAGAAATGGTGAGAGTATTTGGAACCTGAACTTGATATGACAGAAGATTTAATAGAAAATATTAGAGTTGCCAAGCCACATTATTTGCTCCATAAATGTCATATCCTCCAAGGATGAAAACTTTAGGTCAGTGATTAAAAGTTAACTGACTTTTGGTGAATCAGTCAGGAAGTTCTAATTAAAATTCTGGGTATAACTTATAACAAGGGTGATTATATAATTTATTATCTAAACAGTAACATTTTCAAAAGTAAAAGGAAGGCTTATTAATTACAGTAAGGCAGCAGGAATAAAATAGGATTCTCATGGGCAAATCAGATGGCTTTAATCACAGATGGCTTTACCTTTGGTACATTCCCATTTAAGGCAGACCATTCAAGAACTAAAACACATAGTAGAAGTGCAAACAAAACAGGATATTGGACAAGTGATATCCATTAAACATAAAATTGTATATAAGCAACACATATGTTTTATTCTTAAAAGTAGACCTGTGAACCATAGTTCTAGTTTGGAAGTACCATTAAACACACTGCCTTTAATTAAAATGAAGAAGATCTGGAAAAAGAAGGTGGGTTAGAAAAGGATCTAGAAAACATGAATGGGAGAAACAGTTGAGAGGCCTGAGGTGGTTTAACCAGGAAAGAAAAGATTTATCAGTGGGTCATGAAACCTATTTGTAAACCCTTTGAGGACTGCCATGAAAAAGAGAATTATATGTATTTTCTGTGCCACAGGAGGTCAGAGCTAGGATTTAGAGCTGAAAGAATGGAATAGATCTTTAGCTCAACAAGAGAGATCATTTTTGAACAATGGGGGCCATTCAACAAAGGAACAAGCTGTTGCTTGAGTGAGTGAGTTCCTCAACCCTAGCCGTACACAGGTAGAAAAGTAGACACTTTGATAAACAGTTAACAAGCAAAATCCTACCTAAAAATCACAGCAATGCTATATGGTGGTTACTATTATAATTATCTGTTTTATAAATGAGGAAACTAAAACATGTCCAAAGACATAAATCTAGATAATAAATATATATGATACAGAATTGAACTAAAGTGATTTCTACATTTCCTTCCCTAGTTAAGATAATTTTCGAACCCTGATTTAGGAATTCCTTGTGGCATGGCACGTTAAATATCAGGCATTGTCACTGTAGCAGCCCAAGTCTCTGCTGTGGCCTGAATTCAATCCATGGCACTACAACTTTCATGAGCTGCAGGCATGGAAAAAACAAACAAACCGTGATTTAAATTGTCTTAAACAATAAGGCAAGTATTTCACATAAGAAGGCATTTAAAGACAGTATAACTATAGATGTTGCCTGGGTTTTCTCTCAGTGTCTTGACTCTGAACTTCCCCCAGCCCTGGCTTCATCTACATGTTGGTTGCAAGATACTAAGCTAATTCCAGTCATTACATGCAGAAATAAGAGCATGCAGAAGCAGAGAAGAGGCTTTCTTTTGTGGTGTTTCCTTCTTATATGTGAGAACTATTTTCCCAGAACTAGCAGACCTCCTCTCATTTCATTGGCCAGAATGCTTCTAACCCATCACTGGCAAGAAGAAGGGAACCATTATGACTAAATTCCATAAAGCAGAACTCACCCTTGATTCAAATCGGGGAGACCTGGGCACTAAACAACATTTTAACAAGGAGAAGGGGAGTCAATGTATATTTAGTGGCACACTGAATAGACTCTACAATCTTACTATTCAAAGGGCTTATAGTACCTGGGGGTTTGTTGGAGATGCAGAATTCCAAGTCCCACCCCATACCCACTGAATAAAATTCTGTGCTTGGGAATATGATCTGTGTTTACATGAAAATTTGAAAAGGACTTCCCTATAGTGCCTGCTATAGGCAGCCCCAGATTGTGTAATCTTATCAAAACATCCTTTAAAAGAGTAATATCACACTCTTAATATTACTCTTGATAATATCACACTTCTTGATAGAAGAAAGTTTGAACTTGGGTTCTGGGTATGAATTATAAATACCTCCTCAGAACTCAGGCCAGCCACATGGATTCTGGATGTTTTATCTTTTTATATTAATACTTGATGGGCATCATCAAGCCATTTATCAAGAGTCTTCATGAAGACTGTGTATATGTGTGTGCTTATATATTTTCTTCCTTCTGTTGGTGTGAACCAGCAGACTGTTGTTTTAAACAGTTCTGCAATCACAAATATGTCTGACAATTCTGCAGCCTGTTTCATCTGGAGATTGATCAAATGCTTTATAGATAATTGGCCTTCAGGGAAGAAGGTGGGAGATAGCAGTGATTTGTAAATTTGTATTTGAGGTTGCCTTATTGGAATATTACCATAATTGTGAGATAGCTAATATGAAAAAGACAACATGTTTCTGTGGAGCCTTTTATGGGATGGTACTGTAATTAATGGGCTGCATTGTGGCCAAAGGTTATTATCTGAGCAGCTGCTTCTTTACAAAGCCTACATAGTCTATAGCCAAGAGGTTATCATGACAGGAAAAAAAAAAAAAAAAGGCTTTGTTTACTTGTGATAGTGTTGGCCCTTCTCAATTAGGAATTTATTTTATGCCCTGTATGCCCTTCCTGTGCAGGCCTTCTGCCACTGTGCCTAGGAGTGGAAGAAGCAGTTCAATCAGGCTGAAAAGTAAATAGAGAGGGCAAAATTCTATCCACACTTCACCTCTCACCATGAATATTTGATCCATGTATCCTTTCTTTGGGGACAGAGAGCACTATAGATGCTTCTGATTTTTTTTTCCCCCTTTGGCTTTTTGGCTTTTTGCCATTTTCTTGGGCTGATCCCTCAGCATATGGAGGTTCCCAGGCTAGGGGTCTAATCAGAGCTGTAGCCGCCAGCCTATACCAGAGCCACAGCAACGTGGGATCCAAGCGTCTGCAACCTACACCACAGCTCATGGCAACGCTAGATCCTTAACACAATGAGCAAGGCCAGGGCTCCAACCCGCAACCTCATGGTTCCTAGTCAGATTCATTAACCACTGAGCCACGATGGGAACTCCCTAGATGCCTCTGATTTAATTCTGCATTGCGGTCCTTCCACTGAAGCTTGCCACAGAGGTCCATACCGCCAATTATACTTCTAATAACATGGTGCCTGGAAGATCACCTAGACTAAGTGACAGGGCTGCTTGTACCATAGCCAGAAATTACTGCAGTGTTATTTCCTACTCCAGGCCCCGAACAAGGCTGCCCACATTCTGTGTCACCTGCTATATGGGCCTTCAGAATCCAAAAAGGGATGCCAGGTTTCTTTGTGGTAGAGAATGTAAGATACAGCAATTTTTCTTTTAATTCAGAGGGATATCCAAGTACATTCTTAATCCTTGGATTCCTATATATTTCACTAATGTGGCCTTTCCCTGAACCTTCACATGATTTATCTTTCACGCTTTGGAGTGCATGTGTCTTGCCAGTGTTTCCAGCTCTCTAGTCACTTCTTGCTCATTCCTTCCAATCAGGATGATGTTATCAATGTCATGGTGGATGGGTATAATTCTCAGTGGGATATACATGCAGTTCAGATATCTTCGGTACAACAGAGGGCAGGAGAATTAACATAACTCTGAGGTAAAACTATCCGTGAATATTGCTGCATGTTTCACCTGAATACAAACTGTTTCTGATTCTCTTCTAATTGGAAAGGATAAGAAAGCGTATGCCAAATCAATGGTGACAGAGCATATACCCGAGATATTATTAGTCTGCTCAAGAAATAACACCACACATGACCTAACAGGTGTGTATGGCTTAATACCTTTTTTTTTTTTTGTCTTTTAGGGTCACACCCGCAGCACATGACAGTTCCCAGGCTAGGGGTCGAATCGGAGCTGTAGCTGGAGCCCAACACCACAGCTGCAGCAACGCCAGATCTGATCTGCATCTGTGACCTACACTGCAGCTTGTGGCAACATTGGATCCTTAACCCACCAAGCACGGCCAGAGATTGAACCTGCATGCTCATGGATGCTAGTCAGATTTGTTTCCACTGAGCCACAATGGAAACTCTCGTTTAATATACTTTTTAAGTCTGTGGTAGTCTTATAATCATTCTCCAAAGTCTTTCAGATTCCAAGGGTGTCAGACTGGCTAATTAAACAGACATGTAATGCAGACCACTGGTCTATCTACATTGTTTAGGTCATTATCTCATCCATCTCCTTTGGGATTTCATATGTTTTCTACTGGCTATCTTATCCAGGAAAGGCAGTCTGAGATGTCTCTATTTGATTTTCTTCATAATGATAGCTCTTCCTTCAGAGATTGGGGACAGCAGGGTTAATCAAACTGTCAAATATATCCAATTTTATTATATCCTTAGAGATTAGAGAAATGACTACAGGATGGGTCTGTAGGCCCAGTGTACCCAATGTGAACCAGATCTCAATTGTCCTCTGGCCCCTGAATGACTCTGCTCCAGCAATAAGATTATGGTGATTGTTGAGTCTGCAGATATCAATGCCAAGGCTGATGAAAGAATATGTGTTCACATATTTAGGCTCATATCAATGCCAACTCAACTCAAGAGTCAGAATTGTCTGGGTTTAGCCTCCCTCCCCCATGGTAAATTTTCATGTGAGTAAATGGCTATAGATCTCTGAAAAAAAGTTGGGAAAATCATTAGAGCATATATGTGACATAATGTTGCAGAAACTTTCCTCCTAGAAGCTCCTCAGCATAAAAATTGTTCCAGATCTGAAAACTTGAGGGAAGGATTATGTCTTTTTATTGAGATGGCCTGTCTGTATTTTTTCCTACACTTAGGCTTTCTAAAAAAAAAAATGACATTTGGCAGAGTTCCCATTGTGGCACAGTGGAAACAAATTTCAGTAGAAGCCATGAGGTTCCAGGTTCAATCCCTGGCCTTGCTCATTGGGTTAAGGTTCCGATGCTACCATGAGCTCTGGTGTAGTTTGCAGACACAGCTTTGATCTGGTGTTGCTGTGTCTGTGGTGTAGGCCAGCATCTGTAGCTCCAATTAGACCCCTACCCTGGGAAATTTCATATGCCACAGGTGCAGCCCTAAAAAGAAAAAAAAAAAAAAAAGAAAAGAAAAAATGACATTTCTTAAGCAGCACCTCGGACACTAGGCCCCCTTCAGAAACTATTATCTATTAACCATTTCACAACTCCTAGCTAGTTAATTCCCTTAGTTGTTCCTCATATCTTACCAGCCATTACTTTAATTGTGGCTTCTGGGCTTCCAGAAATTAAGCTCTCATCTGGCCATTCTATCTTCAAGGCCACATTAAACCATGCATAATAATGAGCCTAATTCTGTGACCACATATTCTATCATCAGCCTTAGCTTATGGGCTTCTTAGTGATGCTAGTACCCTTCCCACCACACATTCCCAGTAGTCTTAGAGAATTGCACATTTTCTGGGCCTTCTCATGGAACATCATTCTCTGATGTATCTTTTGGACATATGCAATATGCCCATTCCAACATACCTTTTTTATTTTTTCAAGATTTTTCTTTTATCTATTATAGTTGATTTACAATTCTCTGTAAATTTCTGGTGTACAGCAAAGTGAACCAGTTATATATATTCTTTTTTTTCATATTATCCTCCATCCTGTTCCATCACAAGTGACTCGATATAGTTCCCTTGCTGTACAGCAGGATCTCATTGTTTATCCACTCCAACATACCTACTTTTATCTGCCTCTTTATTCCCCCTCTACCATTTTTCATGGCAATTCAGGCAGCTCTCCTTTACTCAGAGTGAGTCACTGTTTATTTCAGGCCTCTAAGGGCTAACCCAATGGTAAGTCGGCTTCTTTTCCTAGAGTTTCTTTCTAGGACTTTAATTACTAGGCCTCAAGAGAGTGGTCTTAAATCGATAGTTCAGATTCATCTAGACTTACATTCTGGCCCCTTGATTAAGCATTCTTGCAAACTAATCCCAGTATTACTCTCCTGGTTCCTGCTGGCATGTACAAACTAGTTCTTGCAATTTTTTTTTTTTATGTGAAAAGACTCTTTTCTTCTCTATAAAGCTGAGTAGATCCTGATCCAGGTTATGTTAGGATTTAACCCTAATTATCAGCTTCACAACCAGGAGAGAATGTATAAGACCCCTGGAGGGACATTTTACCTCATAGGAAGAGACTTCTGGAGCTTTGGTTTCTCAGTTTCAGTTTCTCAAATGCATCATCATATCTGCCAAAGAATTTTCCTCTACTCTGACATTTCCCTCAGTCATTAATGGGAAATCCCTATTAACTGACTTTTATCATCTCCTCCAACCCCATCCAAAGAATGGGGTGGCATTCTCCTCACCCGCCAGTTGGTAGGGGAACCAGTCCTACATCATCATCTTACTGCCCATTTTCTCAGAATACTTCGTACTACTTAATGTATGTGAAGGAAATTGGCCAGGTAGCTGGGGAGAGCCATTAGATTACCATGTGTGACCCTAGTGAAAGAAGGGGAGAGAGGCTTGGGTGAAAGAGACCTAGACTGCTAAGCAGTCTAAGGAAAGTGTGGTAAGACTATTCAAGAGGCCTTAAGAAGCCAAAGTCAGCTATCAATAGACTTCTTTGTATCTCATGAATGGGCTTGTGTCTGTCCTGCCACACTCAACCCTGTCTGGGAACATCTCATGAGAAACATGTCCTTGACCAGTATATGTGGATGGATTTCAGAGTAAAGCACCCAGGTTCAGGGCCAGATGCATGGACATGCAGCTCGTGCAGTCATAAAGGACCCTAAACTTGGCAGACATCCTCGATGTTCAAGTATTCTGCTGCTGTCTTGATATTCTGAATAATTTTATCTTCGAACTTGTGTTTTGTATGGGGCAATGGAGCATGTGCACTAACAGAGAAAACACAGGCAATGCCCATGTTTGCCATTCTTTGCTCCTTGTTTATATTTAGGGCTCATGTTTTCCCACAGCACAGGATTCTGGTGGACCCAGATGTATTTAAGCCAGACTCAAAGTTAGTTTGAGGTATATTTGTTATGTCTATGATTGAGTAAGAAGGACTACTGACAGTCCAACAGGTCACCAGAACTTGCTTCAAATCAGAAGGCAGTATGTTCTAAGAAATGTGAATGACCATAGAAATATATCATCACTTACGTTATTCTTTATCAAACAATCACTTATGCCAAAAATGACGACATGGAAAGAAAAGTATAGAGTAAAACATAATTTCTGAATTTTTTTTTTAATCTTCCATTACTCATAAGTAAGCTGAAAGTAGAGAACTTTGGTAGGATGTGTGTATATCAAGAAGTGAAATAAAAAGATCTGAACTGCTTTTGTGCGGCTTCCATTTTTCTGGTAAGACAAAATACATTTGTACATACAAGCTATAAAATACAAATTGTGTAATTCGGAGATTCTGTACTAAGTTAAATGCTCTTATATTTGCATTTAAAACTGGCATTACAAAAGATAAATATAAACAGTAGGTCACATAAAAAATATTCAATATTGCTAATAATTACAGAAATGCAAATCAAAACCACAGTGAGGTGCCACCTTACATAAGCCAGAATGGCCATCTCAAAAAGTCTATAAACAATAAATGCTGGAGAGGGTGTGGAGAAAAGGGAACCCACCTACACTGCTGGTGGGAATGTAAACTGGTGCAACCACTATGGAGAATAGTATGAAAGTTTCTCAGAAAACTAAATATGTAACTACCATAACTGCAGTTTAAGATCTTATTAGAGTGTGAAAAAATTGTCACAGACTGGTACCTTCAATGGTTCTTCCTCATTGCAATTTTATTCCTACCTAAAATTTGGGTTGACCTGCAATTTTGTCAGAAAAATAAAAAACATAATGATGATCTTGGTCAATGCCATCAAGGTCTAAGGACATTGCTGAGAGTTCCAGCCTGACACACTGTAAACCCAGTACAAATATATTTTTAAATGAATAAGTGGAAAAAAGAAAGTGAAGAGAAGGGAAGAGAGAGCGGAGGGAAGGGGAGGAGGAGGCAGGAAGAGAGAAAGAGAGAGAGAAGGAAAATAAAAGGAGAGGAAAGGAAAGGAAGAAAGAGGAAAAGGGGAAGAAAATTTGTTAATAAACAAATTCAAATCTCTTTCATAACTATCTGATTTATTGTTTCAATTTCCCTTTTCTAGGACTCACCTCAAATCCCAGGTATACACACATGGCATGACTGCTGTGATATTTGCAATATACTAAGTAGGCTATTCTAGTCTTTTCAACACTATTCAAGAACACACAGACATAATGAAAGGCAATTTTATAGTCTAATTAGTTGTGCTAATGATTAAGATAATAGTTGTGAATATAGCTCTTTAATGAATTAAGATGACTCAGAAATTATTGAACATTTTCAAAAGAAAAACATCTACAATAGTTTCCCCAATAGCCAATCCTCTCACTCCAACCAATTATACTGGGAGAAAATATGTATATTTCCACACACGAGAGGAAATGGAATAGAATTTATAACTTTTTGTGACTTTAGGTTAAGAACACAGCAAGGTAAGAAGGGTCACTTAGCAGAAACCTAAGATGCTGCCTGAGTAGTTCATAATATCAATGGACTACTAACTGGACATGAATAAGAGTCAGTAAGATATTTAGAACAAATAATAAAAACTCTTTTTTATGTAAGAATGAGTAATCCTTCATTTTTCTACAGTGCTGAAAAGTGTTAACTACTGGAATCTATCAACCAATTAGCTTAAATTTTCCACTTTCTTAGGACTTTGAAAGTTCTGTAAATTTTCTTAAAAATGATGAGAGAAAAATCTTAAAAGAGCAAATTAAGAGATTTGAGCTAGTCATAAAAATATAACAGCTGATACAATACATTCAAATAAAGGAGGGTTTTCTTCATTTTCCTTTTCTAAGAGGGCAATAAATAAAGCTATAATATCCTGCATTGTTCCTGAATTTTAATTAATTAATAGAAGTAATTTTTCACTGGGAAGACTCAATGTTTAATCTACTTTCTCACAATCCAGTTAATTATCTAGGCCACTTTGTGGTATGTGTGTTTTCCTACTCATTGGTCACAATGCTGGTCTTAGCTTATAGAGAAATTATATTCCTTATAAACTACCTTGTCTTTACTCATTCCTTATCATTTTAATTTGGGTGTAAGAGCCATAGGCAATTAATTACTACTGCAATTGACTCAACATTTAAAAAATTTCATTTGACTCCTGTGTCTCTTGAAAAAAAACAACCAAATAAAATACAAAGCAGAAAAATTAAAGAATTTCAGACTCAATAATCTTAAAAATAGCAACTCAGAAAAGAAAATCCATATATGGTTTTTGCCTGTTTCTCTCCCATACAACTGCCTATCGTGAGAGTGTTTAACATGGCCAAGAGTCACATGAATTAAAAAAAATAATAATAATTACATTCTCCCAAATCCATATGCTGAAGTTCTAATGCTTAGTACCTCAAAATGTGACTCTTTAGAGACAGGGTCATTAAAGACATAAGTTTAAATAAGGTCATCAGAGTGAGTCCTAGTGGGCCCTGACATAACTGGTGTCTTTATAAGAAGAATTCAGGACATAGACACACACAGAAGACCAGTGAAGACACACAGAAGAAGAGACAGCCATTTGCAAGCCAAGGATAGAGGACCTCAAAAGAAATCAAGCATGCCAACATCTTGCTCTTACACCGCTAGTTTCTGAAATTGTGAGACATAAATTTTTGTTGTTTAAGTCATCCAGTCTGTGATCCATTGATATGGTGGCCCTAGGAGACTTATATATAGACTTCTATCCTAACAACCACCATGGGTAAGGATAAGGAGAAGAGATATAAACCGATAACAATTGTTTGTTCTGTACAATAGATACAGACTTTACGCAGAGAAAAGTTGTACCATGACTCCTCTGGATAAGGAAGTATAGCATATGCTCCTTTTCCATTTACAAGGTAGAAAATAAAGCTATTCATCACGTCCCAGTTCTTGAACATATGGCCTAGTGGAACATCCCATCCAAAGGCATTAGCCCTCTGCCTCTCTAATGATTCATATGTTGAGGCAGAACCACCAGTAAGTGGCAGTCTGTCTGTAGGAGTTGACTGGAGAAAGATTTGAGATTTGACAGGTCAAACCCCAAAGTGGCATCCTCAAGGGTATTCAGCAAAATAAAAACTCCCATGGGACAGAAGACTTTGATTGCTTTGACTTTGATTACCTTCCTTATATTTAATTATAGAGGCACTGAGATAAACTGGTATTTTCAAAATATAATTTCCATGAGATGGTCCTAACTCAAGACACTTAATCTCTATAGTAACTGAATATCGTTACATTCAGGGCTTAGGACAATATTTAGCTTAGGAGATATTACATTTGATCTTTAGTTACTGATTGGAAGTTAAGAGAAGATTTGTTTCATACAACTTTATCATTATACATTTTGAATGATGATAAAAATTGCACTGCAGCTAAAAACAAATATTTCAACAGAGATATGTCTAAACACTAGAGCAGTAAGGGGTGGTGTGTGCCAGGTAATGAAAGGGATGGGATGCTGAAAAAAGCAAGAGGCACCAGGATTTTTTTAACTTAGCACTGAAGCTCTATAGATGGTGAGTTTATAGATTTTGTCAATAGAGTTCTATGATACTCAAAATGAACAGAAAAGACTGAACTTTAAAAATGCCTTAGCTTGGCTAACGGAGAACCTTGAACCATTTGTCTTATGTCCATACGACAGTGTGGTCAGTAGGACAGAGACAATACGCACCCCTTGGGAACAAAGAGCTACAAATGTGAAGTCTGAAACTGACAAGCTGTAACTCATGCAGCCCAAATCCTGCCCTCAGATACTCTTGGGCAGCTCTCACTGGGGCTTTAGCCGAACTGAATTTCAGTGCCTGAAAGGAATGCTTGGCCTGTTGGGAGCAACTAACTATTCTCTGCTGAAACATGGACAAGGAGTTTTAGGTAATCATAAGACACTAACACTCATGATCTGGGTAAGAATTCAATTGTTCTTGCTCTCTTGTCACCAGTCTCAGACCCAGGAAAACATATCCAGAGGTAACGAAACTAAAATTGCATCTTTCCCCTCTAATTCACATTAATTAGACATCACACATCCTGCTCTGAGCTTCACTTATTATTCCAGTCAGCGATGGGAATCTTACAAAGACAGCACTCTCACTCTGTGAGAATCTGAGCCCTCTGACCCTTGCCACCCAGGAGAAAGGGAAGTACATATGTAGGAGACCAAGGTTACAAAATGAATTATGAAGGCGAGCAGTCAATCCAAAATAATCATCACGTTCAAGACAGCTTCTATGGCTCTGTGGTCAGAAGTGGTCCAAGAAAATGCCATACATATGGGAATTCTTAAAAACAGGGGGGTGATGGTGAACTCTGCATTAAGTCAGCCCATCAGGTAACATTTATGATAATCTACCATCTCCACATTCCTGTGTAACATGTGCCCTGGGAACATACAGTAAAAGTAGAAGAGATGGTCTTGGAATTTAAATCTCAGTGAAAAACACAAATGAAATCTTAAGTATAGATTTCCATCCCTAGGTACTAGAGGAATCCTAGAACAAAGGGGCAGAGATGTGAGATTGTTAACATGGACTGGTTTGAGCAAGGTAAATTGTAATCAAGCATCTTTTAAAAAGTGGGACGTAACTCAGAGGAAAGAAAGCAAACTGGCATGTGGGGAAAATATGTGCACGGAGAAGAGATACCTCAAAGTCATAGGCAATTTAACCAGCATGTTTTCTCAAAGTGAAACTTCCACCAGTGTGTGAAAGGAAACAAAAACAGGGAGATCATTATAGTTGATTTTCAGAACATAATGGAATATTTAGGATTAAGGAAACAAGTGAAGCCCATTGTAAACATCTTAATATCAACTGAACTAGTAAAAATTAAACTTATTCATCTTCTTTCAGAATAAAACTGTAAACATACTACTTTAATATTTGGATTAACTCAATCTTTCAGGTTATTTTTGTGAGAATCTGCATAATATATCCTGTACAGATCATCTAAGTCATCATCTCCAATCTTTTTCTGTTGGCATATTTGAGCCCAAACAGAATCTTAAATCAGGATATAGTGAGAGATTCATTTAGTAGCTTGTTTAAGACACATATTCTGTATGTACTTTGTTTTTCTTGTTCTCAAATGTCTGTCCCATAATGAGTCAAATATACAAAACATCCTGAACAATTAGCTGTTGCAATAAAACTCTGTCAATAGAGATACCCAGGTGGCGGATATCTGTTTTGGTGAATTATCTGTGGACAAAGAAATTATCCACTTACTACAAACACTATTAACCCCCCCCCAACCAAAAGGATTAGATACTCACACTTAGAAGTACTTTGCATTGAGCTAGAGATTGCATTTGGCAGTGTCTCTGAATTCAAAATGGAGAAGCGTTTGACACCCTTAATGAAATTTGATGCTGTAGTTTCTGTTATTTCAACGGTGGAAAATTTGTACAGAATTTCATTTTAGGAGAAAAGGAAGAAAATAAGAAAAGTAAGGGTAGAAGAAAAGTGGGCAAAGAAAGGAAGTGTTTTAAAATCATGGGAGTTCATGAAAGGTCACCAAAACAGGGCAAATCAATCTGTTGCTATCTCAGGCAACACAAAAGCTACCATTTGTCAAAAGTTGTTATGTTGATGATAAATTCTTTCAATCAGGACTATTTAGTACATTGGTGAAGAAAAAAAAAATATTTAAGCCAAGTTATCTGAATGAAAGGATTTTTTTTCTATCAAATCCTAAGAAAAGCAGTATTTGTGTATTATTGAAGACTATATCAAGTTTGAAATTCTAGGGAAACACACAAATCTCTGGTCTTGTGGTGATTTTCTGATGAGTATTAGTAGAAAGAAAAATAAATGTGGCCTCCTGTTACTAATATATATATATATATATATATATATAAAACCTAGGGAAACTTTCTGAAATAGTTATACAAAAAGCACAATTATTATTTTTAATCCCATACTCTTTATCTAAGACTCCAATTTAAATAATTACTCCTATCTCTGAAAAACTATAGTCTTTTTTTAATTGAATGAATCATTTTTTTTAATCATGCAGGATCGAAAGCATTTTGTGAAGAAGAATCTTCACTGAATCAGATAATTTTATCAAATATCTTATATATGGTAGCCTCTCAGAAAATGTTGAAAAGAAAAAGTGATTTCATGATGATCACAAGAATTAAATTACTCTAAAATATAAATATATTTGTGTTTAACACAGCAATACTATGTGTTCAAGAAAATGTTAGTCTATATTTGAAAGTAATAATTTCAGAAACTTAAGATTTTTATAACTTATATTATTTAGGATTTTGTTCAATCATAAATTGAAACTCATATTTAAAAGCCCTGTCTTTTACAGATAGATAAGTAACTTCTATATTTTCTAGTAAAGTTTTAAAGATTAAAAACACCACCAATATTCCTAAAAAGGCATTTGTGTCTGTTTACTTGTACATAAACTATTTCACCAGAAACATCTGCCCTGAAAAAGTTTTACCAGGAATTAAAAAAAAAAATTCTGAAATAACGTTGACTCCCATAAATGCCATTTATTACCCAGAAATATTTCAGGTATTGTTTGATGAAAGTTAATTGTTCAACACTATTTAGTGCAAAGGGAATGGAAGATAAGGCATCTGATTGATGCATTAGTAGTCATTTCTACTTGCTAGAGTTGCAGGAGGCACTTTTAAAAGCCATCATTTTCTTTGCAGGGGATGTGCTCTGAACACAATGGAATAATCCCTGTTGTTCTATCTTACATTTACTTAGCAGAGCCATTATCATCCATCCCAAGCATACACCTTTTCAGAAGAGGAGATGCATAAAACAACAATGTTTTGAATAAGCAGTTTTTTGTTTTATTAAGTGTTTTCGGATTTTGCTTGGGACCTTGTCAACTTGAGCAGGTTCTTCCTCTGAGGTACACAAATGTCCCTTCTCTAATCATCACTGTGTATTGTTCATCTACAGTGATGTAGAAATCAGTGGATTCTTTATTTTCCTTTCCTAAGTAATCTTCCTTTGGGATTTGATCCTAATAATTAGTTTTGGGAAAATGAGTGAATAGAATTATAGTACTCTACTTTTTGTGATTCTGTGAAGTGAAAATATGTCGGATTTTCCATCATAAATATCTATCTTTAGAATTTTATGCAACCATTGTAAAAATAATCCCTGGTCAGGAATTTAGTATTTTTCTACATGTCTTTCCTATTTTTTTCCTTTGTAAAAAATGGAAATGTATTCTGAAGAAAAACTGGTTTTTCTATTGAAAAGAATGGCAAATGGGAAAAGACAGTATTGTTAAACTTACATCAAGGTTAATTGTATTTTTAAGTAATGTGCAAAAAGCTGCTTGCCTTGAAGGAGGGTTTTTCTGTAACAAAATAACAGATCAAAAAAATTATGTGTATAAAACCTGGCCTTTGAAAATTGCTCCCTAATGAAAGAACTCTCTCTGATGCCCCAGGTTCTAGAAAGTTCTAAGGTAAAAGCTGAGAGTAAAGTATGAAATTAGAGCTCCTTTTCCCATATCACCTACAACATACAATATTCCAATCTAAAACTTGTCTAAATTAGCACAAGGTTTCTGAAAAAGTCAATCTCAGAGGTATAGTTCAAACTCTGGTCTTGCGAGTAATTAAGGAAGGCAAATAACCCCTCTGAATCTAAGGCCCTTCTTCTAGAGAAAATGCTACCTGAAAATACTGTATATTTCTATAGAGTATATAATATACTATATTTTGTATGCTATGTCCTAGTCTCTATATTTTATATAATGTATATAGAATACTTTATATTCTGCTGTAATAATGGAGTCTTTATAATAGAAAGACTTTATACTAGAAAGACTCCACTATTGTAGTAGAAAATCTTGAAAGGTTTACCTAGTAAAAAGAAATAAAAGAATAAACTATATTTCCTACTTATATCCAAGCATACTCAATCCTAAATATTTCTACAAAATAGCAAAATACTATTGGCCAGCCACATTCAATGATTTACTCTTTGATTCATTAATGTATTCATTTACTCAAGAAATATATACTGGGTACTCAATATGGGACAGATTATAGGATATAACCCCCAAAAATAAACTAATTCCTATCCACTTAGAATATACAGCTTAATAGAGAAGCAAATGTTAAATATCACAAAGTTGGTTGAATATTAAGATCAGGGAAAAGATTTTCCTATCTTTATACAAACACAAGGGCATTGTTCTTTGACTAGTATTTTCCAGTAAAAATGAACAATACTACACTCACTTATTTTGATGAACCTTTGTGGAAAATTAGGGGAATTCTGAGAACTAATAATAGTCCAGTAGCTTCTGTTTTCTAACACCTAATATGTCTAATAATTACCATGGAAAATACTCAAACCCCAGCTGAAATCTCATTTTATTGATGTTTTAGTCACCTCCTAACTAGATTACTCAACTATAGAGGAGGGAGAGAGATTTGAAAGCATATCCTTCTAAGGAAAACAAAATGATGCTTGATAAAATTCCAGAATTCTTAACCTTAATCAGTGCTTTCTCACTTAGAGGATTAATTTTGCTTTTGTTTATTTTTTACCAATATAGTGTTGTAAATGGCCAACTACAGCATATTGAGTTGTTCAATTACATGTTTATCCAAGCTTTTTACATTTTATTCATATATAAATTTTTATGTGGGCTACACCCACCACACATGTAAGTTCCCTGGCCAGGGACAGAGTCTTGTGCCATAGCAGTAATGACTAACAGTGATCCTTAACTGCTAGGCCACCAGGGAACTCCTTATAAATTATATTTGATCCAATATAAATTTCTGCTTATGTCTCATTGATTTCTGCCCTCTATATTTTCTCTAAAAGATTTATGACCTCGAGAAATATTCAATCGATGACCCCTAGAATAAAAGTGTACAGTTAAGAACGTAGTGGTCACACTCTCAAAGGAGAAAAATTATGAAACAACCAACTAAGCTACCTTCAAAGAGATAGCTTACTTAGTATTATCCCTAAGAAAATGAGAAAGTCCAGGCATCCAAGCCCATGTGTTCCTGTTATTGCTGTCACTGTTTGCTTGTTTTCGCTTTTCTTACTCCATTATCTGTTGCATATTGTACAGCAGAGTACAGTGATATGAAACCAGTAGAAAGACTTGCTAATAGCAGAAACACTACCTGAAGCAGTCCACATATATTTGCAATTAATTTCAAAATAAGTGGTTAAGAAAGGATGAAAAAAGGTAAATGCACTAGGGTTGTGTTTTGTTTATATCTGTGACTTACTAGTTGACCCTATTTTTGTTTGTTTAAAGGCTCACCTTTAAAAGGCGACTGTAGTAATAGATATACACTTCAGCATTGTTTTTCACTCTTCCTTCATCACCCAAGCTTTCTTGTACATTAAAGTGAAGGAAAAAAAAAAAAACAAAACAGGATGCTAGGCAATTTATTATTTTTCTAAAAGCTGAAGGAGGGGGAAAAACAAACAAACAAACAAACAAACAAACAAAAAACCTTCCCAGCAAAATCTGCGAGGAAATCTAATTACTTTTTAGCCCTGTTGCATTCTTGCTTCTTGTGTGTTTTCATGTTTAGAAGTAAATGATTCCAATTTCCAGCCAGAATTTAAATTTCAAGTATTTCATTCCCTGAGAAAAGGAACATACATATAAGGCTCGGAACAATTCTGTATCCAACTTCCTCTGTGACAATATGTTCCCTTGGAAGCTGAATTAAATTATTGTTGTATTCTCAACTAGGTTTATTCACACTTTGACTGGGAAGGGCCTGATTCTCGCCAATAGAAAAAGGACCTTTGGAATTATTTTTTTCTTCTGCCTACAAAGTAGACCTAGCTTAATGTTAGTTATTGAGAACAAAACACAATCTTTTATATGCAAACTAGATTCCTCATAGGACCATGTTGATTGGTTAGTCATTTCAACTCAACCACCACATTCTATCCCCAGGGTATCCAGGAGTGACTAGGCCCTTAGACTACAAAGATAATATGGACAACCTCAAGAATTTCTCGGCATAGTCGAAGAGATAAACAGAATAACAAACTATGAAATTCATGGGAAACATCCAGGTGAGAATTTATATTTAATGATGAGCAGTTTTGAGTAAGACTTTTGGTTCATTTTTTTTCATTTGGAAAATAGGTATGTAAACCACATTGAGGGGGATAACACTGCAACGCTGACTACTCAGCATATCCTGGAGCAGTGATGCCTAGAAGGTGGCCTCCCAAAACAAAGCAGGGAAGTTGACTTTGGTGGTTAGATTAGGCTGGCTGAGGAATCTAGATAGGGAGGCAGCCCAATGCGTAGGCGAAAGGGACACCATATTAGATGTCTCGGAGAAAGGGGAGAAACATTAGGGACCACCAGAGCATTGCTAAGAAAGGCGAATAGGACTGGGAAACATTTTGTGCATATGCTACTGGCATAAGTGACAATAACACAACTTGAATGGACTTAATCAAGACATGTAATTAACTGGCTTGTGTAACTGAGAAATATAGGCAAGGCCCTGATCATGAGGTTGTCATGAATCTATTTCTCATTTTCCTCTGGGATGTACATTCCTCTGTTGGCTTTTTTTTTACAGGCGAGTTTAGGCCAGTGGCAATAATGGGCTGCTACATCTCTAAATCTATAATCTATTAGATTAACAATCCAAGCAAAAAGATATGGTACTTTCTTCCTCTAGGTGGTCTGGCAATTAAACATTGATACATCAAAGCACTGTCTGTATCATTCCCAGCTCAGAAAGAATATTTTTGCATCCATTAGAAATTTTAGGAATTATATTCAGCTGCTATAACAGCAATGATTAAAGTAAATCCAAGGTTTATTCTTCCCTTGGTTAAAAGACCAAAGACACCTATGTGATCAGTATGCCAACTCTATGTAAGATATATGGATTGGAGAGAAGGGCCCAAAAGTGTGATTATTTGTATTTGATAAAACTGTCTGAATTTTTAAAAATCCAATTTTTCTACACAGCAATTATTGTTAACAATACAGTTGTCAAGATTGCTGCATATAAAAATAATACTGCTGCATTCCTATACAGCAGCTGTAAAGAGTGATAAAATCTTTTTAAGTAAAATACAAAAACTTATTAAATAAAATATATCATTTTCTATGGCATTAGAAGTAAAAGCCTCTACTAAACATAAATTATATGAATAGTATTAATATAAAAATCATAAAATTTTACTTAAGTAAATTTAAATATTGGAAACATATACATGTTCATGGATTAAATGATTCAAGAGCATAAAGCATCAGTATGCTCCAAATTATCTTAAAATTAGATGGATTTTTTTTAAGAAACATAAAGGTATATAGTATAGCAGAGATCCAGAGATATTTTCAAGAAATACGTCAAAAAATTTATATGAAGAAGCCAACAACCAAGAACAAGCAAGACACAAACTATTTGTGCTACAGACATTAGGCTATTATGAAATCGTAGTAATTAAGAAACTTGGTATTGGCACATATACAGGGAAACTGACCAATGGAACAGAAAATTTGTATAGGTAAGTACATTATATAAATAAACACTGACAATTATGGGCAGAAGAGACTATTTAATAAATGTTACTAGGAAAATTATTTATTCATATAGAAAAATTAAACAACTATCATTAGCTCATACAATAGAAAACAAAAACTGGAGTTCCCGTCGTGGCGCAGTGGTTAACGAATCCGACTAGGAACCATGAGGTTGCAGGTTCGGTCCCTGCCCTTGCTCAGTGGGTTAACAATCTGGCGTTGCCGTGAGCTGTGGTGTAGGTTGCAGACGCGGCTCGGATCACGCATTGCTGTGGCTCTGGCGTAGGCTGGTGACTCCAGCTCCGATTCAACCCCTAGCCTGGGAACCTCCATATGCCGCAGGAGCGGCCCAAGAAATAACAACAACAAAAAAAAAGACAAAAAAAAAAAAAAAAAAAAAAAAAGCAAAAACTGATTCTGAATAAATAATTCTGAGTGTACAGGTTAAAAAACCTTCAGAACTTTTAAAAGGAGTATCTTTATGAATTGATATTGCAATGATTTTTTTTAAAAAAGACTTAAATATCATAGGCACAGAGAAAAATAATATTAAATTAGATAATATATTACATTTTTAATCCTTCTGTGTATCAAAAGGCATTAAAAAATGTTAAACATTAGTCACTGGAAGATTATTTTCAAACTGAGTAAGTGACAAGGGATTATGATATACAGTATAGAAACTTTTTAAAATCTATATGAAAAAGAAAAGTAATTTGACAGAAAAACTGTCAGCAGTTATATATGATCACTCCCCAGAATCAGAATCTAACCCAAATGAGAATTAATAGCTATATGAAAAAATGAGCACCAGTAATCAAAGAAACACGTATTCAAACCACAATAAAATACCATTTGGTGCCCAGTAGATAGTAACAACCTAACAGTAAAAAATGCATGTATGTGAGTTGAAATTGTAATATATTCTGGTAGAGTGCAAACTGTTACAGTCAATTTGAAGGGCTATTTAGCAAAATAATGAAAAGATGATTCAGTAACTTAATCCTACGTACATATTCTAGATAAATCCTCACACATACAAAAGGTGTGCATAAGACTGTGCATAGCACATGTATTTGCTATAGAAAAAGTAAGCAGAAACAGTACAAATCTTTGTGGACTAAAATATATATACATATTGGTATATTCATATACTGGAATATTATATGGCAGCCTAAATTAAAATTAATCTACATATATCCACAAAGATAGATCTTAAATTCTCAATATTTAGTGCAAAAATAAAGACAGGAGACATGTAGTATGTATGATATTACACACACATGCACAATTTTATAAGAGTGAAAGAGAACTCGTATTTATTAAGAATATAAACAAAAAAATGGCAAAAGCATAATGTTACCTAAGGGATTGTCAAATAATGTATGAGGACAGTGTTTATCTCTAGGTGTAGGGAGTGGAATGTAATTAGGAAAGGACACTTAGTGCCATATTTGTAGTGTTTGTTATTATTCTATCTGGATGGATGTTAATAGGTATTTGATTCATTATTATGAATACATTTTAATATCTGATACATTTTAATACATTTAAAAGATATGATAGGAGATCAAGATGGTGGAGTAGGAGGATGCAGAGCCCACACTCCCCCACAAACACATAAAAAGGCACATGAAGCAACACCGAGTAGTTATGCTGCAAGCCACATGGGAAGTATAAATAAATGATAAAAAAAAGGCACATGAAAAGATGCTCAGCATCGCTAATCATCAGAGAGATACAAATCAAAACCACAATGAGATATCTGTCAGAATGGCTATCCTCTAAAAGATCAGAAATAGCAAATGTTAATGAGGATATGGAAAAAAGTACCCCATTGGTGGGAATGTAAACTGGTGCAGCTATTGTGAAAAACACTATGGAGATTCATCAAAAAAAAATTTAATAGAACTACTCTATGATCCAGCTGTTCCACTTCTGGGTATACTCCCAAAGACAATGAAAATACTCATTTAAAAAGATACACATAGCCAGTGTCTATACCAGCACTACTTATAATTGTTAAGGTATAGAAGCAACCTAAATCCATCAATAGAGGAATGGATAAAGAAGATGTGATATTGATACATCACATGCACAGCCACACACATATACACAATGGAATTCTACCTGACCATAAAAGAGAATGAAACTTTGCCATTTGTAACAACAAGAATTAATATGGAGGGCATTATACTTAATTAAATAAGTCAGACAGAGAAAGACAAATAGTCTATGTTATCACTTACATACAGAATCTAAAAACATGAAGAAACATAACAAAAGAGAAATAGACACACAGATACAGAGAATGAATGAGTGGTTTCAAGTGGGGAGAGGGAAACCAGGAAGGTGAGAAAGGGGTAAGGAATTAAAAGGTATAAACTAGTATTTATAAAATAAATAAACTGCAAGGATATTCTGTACACATAAAGAATGTAGCCAAAATATTATAATAACTTTAAATGAGGTACAATCTATAAAAATATTGAATCTCTATGTTGTTTACCTGAAGCTAATGTTGTAAATTAACTATATTTTATTTCAAATGAATATATGCAAATATATATGTATATAAGAAAAAATAGAATCTTTATGAACCAGCTACCGAATTTACTTAGGAAGAGAAAGTAGAAATAGTACATTAGGAGACAATAGAAAATCTATATGCAATAATCTAACTCAGAGGTCTTTAAACTGCATGCAGACCGTAGCCCAAACCCACACAACTGGTGCTTTTTTTAAATAAAGTCTTATTAGAACATAGTCATACTCACTTGTTTATATATTGCATATGGCTACTTTTATGCTTAAACTGCAGAGTTGAACAGCTGTAACAGAGATTATATGGCTACCAAAGATGAAAATATTTACTATCTCTTCCATTACAGAAAAAGTTCATCATTGCTCTAAATGGTTAAAGACTTTGCTTATTGCAATAACAATAAAATTTAGCTTATTGTCTACATGCTAAAAATAGAATTTTAAATGTATCATTTATCATCTCACTTCATTTTCAATATGTGAGCGAATGCTATTACCCCATATCATAAATAAAGAAGCTTAGATTTAAAGAATTTAAGTAAATTTGTCAATATCTTTCTGACTAGTGACAGACAAAAATATGTTTCTCTGACTCAAAGTCATATACTGATTTAAACTCCAGCGAGAAAAGATAGAGATTGACTCCAGAGCTATTTATTTTGAGACTACACTGTTTTACTGTCACAACAGACTGTTGGAATCCAAGATTGGAAGAGGACAAGAACTAAGAAGTAATGTACATAAAAATTGAAATTATAAAGAAATTTAAATTTTGTCCCAAATAATCAGTGTTTAAAAAAAATTCCCACTGAAAAGAAATGACACAAACATATCCACACAGCATTTTTTTTTTTTTCTGGTCACTCCTTACTAGATACTGAAACTCTGTGTTAACATAAAGAGCAAATTATATGACACTATAGAACTCAACTCAAAAATTCTTTTGAGTATCTGTTTCACACAATCACTGACAACAGGTATAAAAATCACTGACACAAATTGAGCTTTTCATAATGAGGTAAAAAGAGACTAAAAAATATTTCTCCATGGTAGACTGTAAACGGCTTGAGGATTGCCTTTGTGAGTGTACTTAATACAAACATCAGGGACTAAATCCTAACTTAATCAAATCTGTTCACACAGTATTTTGAAAGTGCTGTGCCTGATACAGACTCTTACCCTAGTTCAGGGAAAAGAGAGGGTACGATTTAACAAAATCAAGGGGACCTTAAGAAAATATACCACCCACTCAGACTATCCAAAGAGTCACCAAAGAAGAGATTTTAGAAGAAAACAGGAGAATGTTGCAGTCTGGAGGTGAGCTTAATGTACTTTTGAGCCTTGAAACCTAAAAGAGTTCAAGGAGTAGATGTAAAAAGGAAGGCCATCAATGTAAAAGGGAAAAAAAAATACATGAAATCTTGAAAATAGAAGAAATCAAAGAAATAATACCAATCAGGTTAAAGCATGTTGTTTTATCCGTTCATATTTTTATTATATTTTAATCTGTTATGGCTATTTCCAAACAGAGATCAATCCTCACTACATCATAGAGGATGGAAGACAAATAATGGAAGTCTTGAAGTTAGGCTTTTAAGGCCACCCAATTTCTTGACACTGTATCCTAAGAGGGATGGGATTTGGGAGAAGCTAAGACTGCTTCACAGGAGAAGATTCCTGAGGGTCTTTGCATGTGTCCTGCAATGAGGACCTTCCACATACAAATGCCTTTACTACTACTGATGAAGAACATGGAAGCAAGGTCAATCACCCTTGGCATTGCTGCCTTTGATACATGGATTCAGAAGAAACTTCAAATTACCAGGCAATAAATTGTTGCTATATCATTAGTAATATATTCTTGACTGCACAAGAGAGATACACTTCAACTCAGTCTCTGAAACAATTCCTTTAGAGGGGTCTTTGGAGAAGAATGCATAGGAGACAACATCTAGTTCAAACATAGTGATTCCAGAAGACGGTGGCTTTAGAAACTCAAGGGAGTTCTGCAGTGACAACTTGACCTTAGTCATTCATACGCCATGACTTATGTTCCTGAGATATTAGGGTGCTGTTCTATTGCAATTTATTGCACACTTTCTTTGATTTTCAAAAATTTTAAAGAAGAGGTCTCACAATAATCATGTAGCTATGTGACCTTTAACCTGTCACCTTACTTGACTGGGTTCTAGTTTCTGAAACTGGAAAGTGAAGGGATTAGAGATGATCTACATTTGAAACCTTTGGTTTCTTTGAATTAAAATAACTTGTTGATAAGGCAATTATAGCTCAGCATAATTACAGAAAAGGATAAAATCTCTATAATGTAAAATTACCTCAGACCAGTCCCTTGGGGGGACATGGGTTTGTCACTTAATTGAAATGGCACACACAGTACAAATATTTCAAAGCTGGATTCTGAAGGGCTAGGGGGCAATGTTGTGCTAATGTGTGCACCAAAACCCTTTCAGCTTTTAGCGAAATGGGAGATTTAACTAAAATGTAGAAATATGATTGCTTGGAGTGGAAGAAGACTGAAGATGTGGGAAAAAATATCTTAAGTGGAATTAATTTAACTGTGGGCAAAATCTGTGTGAAGGGATAAGGAGGATGGTGTGAACAGTATGGCCCATGGGAAAGAATTAATTCTCTTGAGAGGGAAAGAGTAGGCCAAGTGCATTTTTATGTATTCTTTCCAAGAGGAAAGGGGTGACATCAATTCCCAGGAAGCCTATGTATTAAAAACATATTATGTAAAACTACATTTAGGCACAAAACCATTATTTTTTATATATTAATATTGAAGTACACTTTATCTGAATAATAATTACCAATTTCATAGTTACATTTACTTTTAAATGTTTTCATTTTATTCTAATAATATCTAATAGTTGCTGAATTGAAGTTTTGGAAGGTGAAACACAATTTTGTGAGTGGAGTAATACTGCAATCATTAGGAAATTCCATCCCTGTGACCCAAGAGCATAATGGTAATGAGGCTTCACTGGAAGGTGTGTAGAAACTCACTTCAAGATTCATTAAACTAACCAGAGAACTCGCTGAAAACGTGCATCATTCTCTATTGAAAGAGCATGTCAGGCCATAACAACATAGACCATTTCCCAGATGTCAGTTAGACCCTTTCCAGCCAGACTTGCACAAAGCAGTACTTCAAACCAAAACACAACCTTTCTATTATTTCTATGACCTAAGGCAAATTCTACATTCCATCAGAAATCCCACTACTTCATTCTCTCAGAAAAATGCTATTTTTAGATCCTGCCTTTGCTTTTCGGCCCTGTACCAGGATGCTGATGCCTGTGGGTTATATCCACAGGAGCCACTGCCTTCAGACTCTGGTTGTGAGTAGAGAAAGGGAGGCTGGGGTAGCAGAGCAGAGGGCAGGAGGAGAATGATGTCAGGATCCTGATATGGCTGTCTGTGTCCACTCTTCACAAATGGCTGCCCTGCCCAACACGCCTTTCTTGACACAGAGAGCTTCTCTTTCCAAGTTCTAATAACCGCTTACTCCCCTCATACCTTCAGGCCTCAGGGTTAAGAATCAACTGCAATGGCTCCCTGCAGAGGCACAAGTTTGATGTGCTGCGACCTGGCACAGTGTATTAAGGACCTGATGTTGCTGCAGCTGGGGCATAGGTCACAACTGCAAATTGGATTCAATTCCCTGGCCCAGGAACTTCTATATGCTGGGGGTGCAGCCATTAAAAAAAAATTCTCTCCCAATTCCTGCACCAAATGTGGTTTTCTTACCCCATCCCCACAATTAGAAGGAGTTCCTTTATAAATAAATCCTATGATCCTCTCAATTATCCCACTTTCTCTCCCAATTCCTGCACCAAATGTGGTTTTCTTACCCCATCCCCACAATTAGAAGGAGTTCCTTTATAAATAAATCCTCTGCTCTTCTCAATTATCCCACTTTCTCTCCCAATTCCTGCACCAAATGTGGATTTCTTACCCCATCCACACAATTAGAAAGAGTTCCTTTATAAATAAATCCTCTGATCCTCTCAGTTATCCTAGGGGGAGAGTGCCACTGTTTCCTCCTGAAACCTTGACTGTTTCATCTCATTTGAAATGTGAATAATATCAATAACCATCTCATAAAGTTGTTAGGAGGATTAGATAGTCAAGTCCTGGTGGTACAAACTCATCAATTCATGTTCTGTGTACTCTAGAGAACAAAGCATGAGTTAAGACTAAATGCTTTATTGAAGGGGGAGCAATCTTAATCAGCACAAGTAAGGGAAGGAAACTGGGTCCAGAAAGGATAGGAAGTGACTGCCAGGTGGTACATTACTTCACTGGCTGCTTCTTCATAATGAGCTGCAAAGAAACATAGCCAATTTTCTGCAGGTGACCCCAGGCACAGAAATCTCCTGATAGGATGTATGGAAAAGTTACACCTTGAATATCTTGAACTCTCCTACAGAGAGAAGATGGAAGGATGCCTTTTCTAGATGCTCCTCTCTTACCTTCCATTGCTCAAATTTGGACCCCACAAGCATCAACTCCCCAGGCTTTAACTTCATATCATCAGTCAAATCAATAGCTGCTTGGGAGTAGAGATTTCAGACTCTGCCACGTATATTTCATCTGCATTTGGAAAGAGCAAATAAGGAGTTACTAGGTGTTTTGAGGCAACAGTTGAGGCAGAAAAAATGTTTATAGGAGTGGAAAAAAGATGAGCATTGAAAATCTGAGATAGTGCATAAGATTCATCTGGTTCTTAGATAAGACTATTATAATCATCACTATCATATGATCCATACCTTAATGCTGATCATTGCTTTCCTATAATGCTATGTTCTTCAGGTATCACAGTCTTCTCTCTAGGAGTGAACCCAGAAAAGAAAGAATACCATATGATCTCACACAAGTAACAGGTAGATGAGAGCATGATCTTGGGGATCCAACCATATTCTCTTTTCCGGGAATTTCAAACTAAAGGAATGATTTTAAAAGATGATAATGGATATCAGGAAAATTTCAGGAGAAAATAAGAGTGGCTCCCCGAACTGGAAGTCAGGTGGAAATTTAAGACAACAAGTGATGTAGCACTTTGAAGAATAGTGGTAATTCTGGTTCTTACTCTAGGTTACATGCCAGGTAGAAGCCACTGTTATGCCAAACCAGAGAAGTCATATGCATACCTACAGAGCAGGTTTACAGAGAAGAAAACTGAAGGGAATCAAGAAGATAGACTTAGCATCAGTTATTTTGTATCCCGATTGTATCTTGTTTCCTATGCTTTGATTTTTGGAAAACTACATGGTGTCTCATGTACTCAAGATTTTTAAGGTTATAAGTGACACACTCTACTGAAATGAAACAAAAATAGCATATTGATACATAAGCCTAGAATAGCTATGAATATTTATCTTTAGGTATGTTTTGGTCTAGAAATTTAATGATGTCCTTAGGAAATCTAATTTCCTCTCTTAGTTTGGCCCTCCTTTCCCCTCATAGACCTCTTTCCAGGGTGTTTTCTGCAAAGTGGTAGCAATAATAATCCTTAAGAACATTCAACAGTCTTGATCTCTAAAGAAAGAACTTTAAATGCCATGTCCATGTCACCCCGTCAGGAAGGATTATTACTGGTTGTCTTGAATCAATCAATGATTCTACAAGGATAGGATACTCTGGACAAACTAGCATAATTGCCAAGCACCTTATTACTTACAGAGAAGCTATGTGATTGTTAGCTTCATTAGGTAGGAGAAGGAGAATCTCTAAATGGCAAAGGTGCTGAACAGACTAAGTTTAAAGATATCTACTACATTCCTCAATGGGGGGTACTAATCAATCCCTGACTGAGAGATCTACCCTTTTTGTAGCTCTGACATACTTATCCTTAAAAACAAACGATCAAAAAAAGTAAAAAAGCAAAAACACTTCTGAGCACCACGTAACTTCTAACTCCAAGTCCACTAATGGATTAATCACAGGTACAAAATTAAAAAAAACATGTGATAAGAATGACAGCAATGTATGTCAAAGCAATAGAAAGTTTAGCCAGGACATGTAGGTGTTCTTGAATTTCTTTAGTTGAGCTTGCCTTCAGATACATGGCATGAATGCCAACTTGAACTACAAGGTTTTTGGATTAATTACATCTTGAGAAAAATCAAGTCTAAAATGGATGAGCTTGTCATCAGATACATGATGGACATTAACTACCCTGAAAGACTGTGAATGTTGACAAGAAAGGATTATTTGGACAAATAGAAAGGAAAGGCAAAGGGACTATTATCGGGGTCCTCAGGTTCTTGTTAGCAGGCCATCTGCTCCTAGGATCAGTCCTGATTTCTATTGCTAGGATTCTCTCAACTATCCAAAACAGGGATTGAGTCAATGTGAGGGTTCAGGGCATAAAGTTTCCATTAATTTGACTGCAGTCTCTCATGGCAGTAGGTGTTTTCATTGGCTGTGCTCTCCCCAGCCCTCTGGATGTTTCCGGAAAAGAGTCAGAGGTACAGGCTTCCTTCTCTGTCATCTCAGAGCCTCTTACTTCTCTGCTGTGTTTGGCTCTGGATCTTCAGCTGCCAAATTCAACTTTTCCAATTGATATTTAAGGTCTTTTAAAAATTCTGTGACACATTTCAGGATTTCAACTATCGTATATATTGTAAATGTATACTGAAATTGCTTAATAAGCCTAATGTTGGGAGGCAATAACACATCTTGTTAAATATAAGCTAAACATGCTATGTCTAATTTTATAATATATGCTTTTATTGGCATTTACCAGGCACATAGTAGACGTCAATAAAAGATAGTTACCTCCTGTTCTTGATTTTAAATTGGAGTGCGTGTGTGTGTGTGAATGTGTTTGAACATGCCTATATTATGCAAGTTTTATTCTTCTAAAATAGCAAATTTTTTTGGAAAACAAAGTATTTCTGATGTGTTTATTTAAATATTTTTTTATTTTGAGGGGGAAAAAGTCACAGAGAAGAAAGCAACCCCATCACTTGCAAATATTTTAAAGAATATAACACACACATCTCTTCATGCATACATACTATATCACAATTAATTTAATAATGATTCCTTTTATAATAGGATTGTTTTATATCTTAGCAGACAAGGGTAAACTTCTATACTAGGATTTAATTAAAGCTAGTGTTTACATTTCATATCCAAATAACCCTTGAGAGAACCACTAACTATACATCTCATTTCATCCTTATCATCATCTGAAAAATGATGTTTAATTTCTCCTTAGAATCACCAATGCTATATTGAAATACCTAGGCATAATAAAGGAAGCCATTTGATAGGAATACAAAACTTGTCAGATAAATGTCAATTTATGACTCTATAAACATTCGATCTGTCCAGAAAGTGTGTACTGATTGAGTCAGTTTTGACAGATAAAGAGGACTCACTGAATATCCTTTCCTGAGAAATATTCTTCATTAATATTTACCTTTCTCTTGACAGCACAGTTGCTGCAAGCACAGGTTGGATAAATATAGCCTGCATTTGACAAACATACATAGTCATAGGCCTGCATTTGTCTAAGAATTCAAAAACTTTAGGTAAGAATATGGGCCCAACAGTTTTTGTGGAGTTCCTGCACAAAGAATCTTAGGGGTCCACTAAGGCAAGAGAAAAAAAATTCCATGACACTTATTTTGAGGCACTGGGGGGCACTTATAGCCAGTTAACTTGTGATAGAAAAAGAACAAAAGGTGGCTTTAATTCTCATATCCTTTCCCATTTTTTTTCTCTTATTCATTTTTGATTCCTCTGTAAGCAGTCACTAAAAATATATCTGGTCAATAGGGGCAGGTAAAATTGGAAGGGTTGCTATAGGAACACACAACGTGTGCAGAGAAATAACCACTCTCATTTACACTGTGTTTTCATGTAGTGTTTTCATTGTAGTTAAACTCAACTTCAAAAGACATTTCTTAACAAAGATGCTACTTGAAATTCAGAGGACTGTTTCTAGAAGAATTTTATATACTCACTTTAAAAATATTAAATTCTCCATCCAAGTAGAGCTACAAGAATAAAACGTATTTATTCTATTATATTTTCAATGCATTTTGACTGAAATCCCATTTGCATGGTGAAAGGCCTGGGAACTCATCTCAATAGTGAGGAAAGCCTGAGTATGTAGGAGGGGCTGCAGCCTGCCCTCCCTTCTCCCCAGCTGCTCTCTCCCATTTTGATAGGCAGCATCTATATTCCAACCCTGAGACCTTCCTCATTCCCAATTCTGTTGAATTATCCCACTCAGAAACTATGCTCTCCTCAAATCTTGTTTCTCCCAAGGTGATAGACATGATTTGCCTTGCTTCTGACCTCCATTTGATAACTTCACTGTAATCATTGGAGGCATTTCAGATTGACATACAAAATCATTTCACATTCACCAGGCCCATGACTGAAAGACCAGGGTCACGGCCAGCACAACCACATGAAAATCTTCTAGAGGGAAGGGGGCCTTTCTCTGTGATCCCAAACCTTCTATTTGAGAGAGTAATTAGTTCAACAAAAGCTTACTCATATCTGTTCATTTTCATGTGTCCCAACCCTAAGCTCAGCCAATTTCCTTTTTTTCCCCACTTGAAATTCAAGGGTGTAGCCCATGAAAAATACATTCTCAAAATCAGAGTGCAGGAGCAGTTTTTAACCTAGTGATGCTAAAGTCCGTTTAAGAGAACTCAGGAAACGAGATCTTTTACAAAATCATATAAATGACATGGCTTGACGCTAGAACATTTTCCTTCCCTCTCTGGTAAGTCTGAGACAAAGGTCAAATGTTCATTCTTTCTGTCTTGTTGTTGTTTTTTGAAAGGGAATGTTTTATGGTAGACAGGGGAGGAACGGTGGTTAATCTCACCGCTCCATTTGAGTTAGTTCAGGAAAGCGGTTTTCACCTGGAGAATGTAGGTGAAGCTTGTAGTTTGAGGAGGGATGGAGCAAGAAGGAAAACAAAGTCCCCAAAGATCCAAGTCACAGCAAGTTTTTTTTTTTTTTAATATAAAATGACTTATGTGAGAGAGGTCAGTACTAATATTTGCATATTACACTTTTTGTTAAAGAACAACCAGACACAAATGATTCACTTGGGGTAAAAGATGGACAAGTTCAGCACTAGTTCACCCTGCCTATTTAATGGCCATTTAAATGATGCTTTTACAAGAGCTTTTTATCATATATGTATGAGCATGTTTTGGAGAGATGGTGAAAAAGGAATATAAAAGCAATTTCTGTGTTGCATGTTCTTAACTGAATAGCAAAGCACTGAGAGTCAAAGCTGGGTTTGTCAAATATCCAGTACTTGCTTTACTGAAGCACCGAGTATATATTTTACATTGCCTATTGTGGGTAAAATTGTACATATATTTTTGGAATATGTTTTAAAGACTTTTTGAAGAACTCAAGCAAAATGTTCAAGAACCTTAGACCCATAAATAATACTTTCCCAAAATATAAACATCTAAAGTAGAAACACTTCCTAAAACCCCACCAAAAAAACTCAGTATCATAAAAAGCAAAATGTATCCTCCCAGAAAATATTTATAATATTTAGAATATCCTGTTTTAACCTGAATAATCATTTTGTTTCAAATCAATGACAAGGAGAGTTGGGGGAAGGCCAGGATGAGGGAATTGGAGCCTTCAAAGGCAAGAGGGGCCAGTTTATAAATAATTACCTTTCATCTCCAGAGCTGTTAGCTGGAGGGCAATGCCAAATGTTTAGTTTGAAAAATGAATTGAAATCACTCTGCAGAATAAAGTTGCACAATTAACTAAGAGCATTAGATGCCATACTTTCCAATACAACCCATCTTGTCTTTTTAACTGTGTTCAATCTATGTAATCACAAAGGTACACATTTTTGTTTTCCTTGAGAGGAGTATTCACATTTTTAATATCCATCACTGCTGGCCACACAGACAAAGAACTAACTTTAGAATTCATGAACTAGCTTATGCAAATGTAAATTATTTATGGTTTTTCAATTCCTTATTGAGAGCACACCATTCCTTCATCATCTGTAGGATGCTGCAGTCAGTGGAGTTCCCCTTTACCCAGTGATTATTTCTAGTTTCTTGGGCATTGATGCACCTTTACTGCCACCATAGAGAAAGTAAAGACTGTTCTGCCACAGGTTGATACAGTCTAAATAACGATTCGTTTACCTGCCTAGATTCAGAACCAATATTAAGAGTCATGACAGTAAGAGATGTAAGGTTTCAAGTCACCTTTATTCTTAATTAAATTGATACTGGTTTGTATTCTTTAGGTTTATAAATCAGGTAGGATTGACCTTTGAATGACAGAGGCTCCCCCATCTCAGGCCCTGGCTGTCTGGCCCTGACTGACAGGTCCAGCTGGAGGAGGAGGGTCTTCACATTTAGAACCCAACACCTAGAGGCTCAGAGAAGAATGTATGCACCATGATGCCAGTGGACTCCCAAATAAAGAGGAGAAAGAGAGGCTACACAGAGTGGGCTCAACGTGTCCCCTAAGTCTCTAGTCAGATAATTCATTTCTTCTGAGAGTTATGATGGTGGCTCAAAGCCCAGCTATTCTGTTGTCCTGAGCACTTTCCACAGAAGAGCAAGAAGGAAAGGGGAAAAGAGACGTTCCCCACCCCTCAATGAAAGTGCCTTGCCCCACTTAATGAGCTACTGAAAAAAAATGGTACTAAAAGGAAACTCAAAATAGTGAACTGCCTTGGTAAGTCCTTAATTTAATATGAAGTGACTTAAATATCAGAAAAATTTGGGAGTTCCCGTCGTGGTGCAGTGGTTAACAAATCCGACTAGGAACCATGAGGTTGCGGGTTCAATCCCTGCCCTTGCTCAGTGGGTTAAGGATCCAGCGTTGCTGTGAGCTGTGGTGTAGATCGCAGACGTGGCTCGGATCCCGCGTTGCTGTGGCTCTGGCGTAGGCTGGTGGCTACAGCTCTGATTCGACCCCTAGCCTGGGAACCTCCATATGCCGAGGGAGCGGCCCAAGAAATGGCAAAAAGATTAAAAAAATAAATAAATAAATAAAAAATAAAATAAAAAGCCTGATTTAAAAAAAAAATTTAAATCATTAATTTCTAATATGGAGTCACACTTCCACTAGCATAGATCCTCTCATTTTAGCCTAATTTATATGGTAATAAAAAGAACTGGGATAGGATTTAAAATTTTTGTACGATTAATATTTTACTCTCAGTGAGAAGGCAACACACATACCCGCACATATACACACACATGTGTTAGGCTGAACAGCCCACTGTATAAGTATTATTGCTTAAATGAACCTTCCCAAATTCCCACCCTGATACAGTATAGCTAAAATTGCTTTGTTAACATACAGCTTAGCTTGCCCCAAAATACCTGCTCTGCATTACCTTCTTCTATGCAAAGGCCATGGAGTTTCTGTTAAGCTGTGCCAACATTTTGTGTCTAATTTTTCATTGATAATCAAAGTTTAGGTAACACATTTACTACAAGTTGTGGAATGAAAATGCTTAGAAGCATGAAATATTTCCTTCACTTTGATTCCTGAATGCTTTGAATTGACCAAAAACTTCACATTGAAAGAAAACATTACAAACATTACATAAAGAAGTAGTTTGTGAGTTTCAACTATTATCACATAACACAGAATATAATCTAACTACTGCAGAACTGTACTGCCACAATCCTTCAGACATACTACACCCAAAATACCTTCATGTAAATTAAATGGGTGATGAAGTTGCTAAGAATGAGCAATTCATTCTTCCTTTGTATAAGCTGCAGATGGAAAATAATCATTTGTTTTTGTGCAACTGGAAAATAACCAAACACATCATTCCAGGTGCTTCAGATACAAGATAAATAACCCAAGGATTTAAAGGTGTCTATGAATTACCAAGAAGGTCAGCTTATACAAAATTGTCTATAAATATTCACTGCAGGAAATATAGACATAGTGTGGTTTTCTTTGTTCAACATAAATATGGAAGTTTCTGAGAGGAAAAAAAAAATTTACAGGGGGCCAGGGACACCACGGAAAACAATCCTGGAAGAACTAGCAATATATAATAAGATTTGGATCAACAGACTAGAACAGTGCAGTAATCCAAGTGGGACCATAGAGGAGAACATTGTAAGCCAAAGAATGAGATAGAGATGAACCTGGTGTCTTATCCTGGCCTCCCTAGAAATCAGAGCCTGAGGCTGAGAGCTCATGGAATATGATTTTAGGGCATACTACCCTAGGAAACAGGAGTAAAGGAGTAAGAGAAATAAATAGGGAAAGGGGAAGAGTGAACATGAGGATACATGTTGTAACAGGTGCTGCTAAATACAATGGATTGTTCCATCATTGGGAACATTTCCCCATAGGCCTAACCTCATTTCAGGCCCAGGTGGCCATGGGCAAAAAAAGGAGGAACAAGTGGGAAATTTTTCTTAAAGGCTTCCAACTCCCATTGGTCAAAAGTCCTTTCTCCATATGACATTAACTTGTATATATTTTCAGGTTGGACGTGTGGAGGTGTGGACATTCAACAGGCTCCCATTGTAGTATCAACAGTAAAGCTCTGGGGCAATTATCTTCAATTTTAGCAAGCTTACTCCATTAAAACGTGAGAGTGACTTAGAGATGGATCTGGGAGAAGGGGACAAATAACAGGAGTGTACGGTATACTGAGTAATCAACTCAGCTGAGAGGTCACATGGACTAGGACCATGGTGATGACAACGGGATTGATAAAGGGCCCAGGCAGGGAGTAAAGGGCCTGGGTTCTGGTCCATATTTGGCCATTGATTCACTTTTTGACTTCGATATGTGAAATCACTTATCTGGGTCTCAGCTTTCTTACCTATAAGATGAGATCAATGACCCTGCCTTGCTTGCCTCATGAAGTTACACGACTCAAAAGACAATGAGTCTGTAAAACATGAGAAGTCATTATTATTACCAAAAAGTAGGAACAAGGAGAGTAGTACTGTTTTTCACTGTAGTGTTACTTGATCGAGATTTATAGAGATTGAGAGTCACACACTAAGAAGAACCCTTAGGTGTATATGCTCAGCTTCATGTAAATATAGTCTGCTTATTGAAATAAATACAGTTGATACAATTACCCAATGAGTGGAAACTCCATCAACTAAAACAAAACATGTTATGTGTTGAAAGAACAAAATTGTCCTCAAATAAGCTCTCCAGATTGCTTACAATAAACAAATTCCCTCACTTCTAGGCTCTCAATCACATTTTACTTTGTAAGCACAAAATGTCTTATATCTGTCAGTTACAGAAACTGAATAACCATTGCTTTGTCTATATCAGCAAAACTCAATTTTGTAAATGAGATAATTAGATAATAAAATCCTAAAACCCCATTCATCCTAATTTTAGCAAAAATATGGTCTTTTATGTAGATTATCAAGATAATTACTTCAATATGCACTTAAGCAAGCATACATCTCCCTGTATTTATCTCTATTATCTACCTCAAGTCACTAGGGTGATTCTGGCACAACTCCATCTTCAAAATGCCCCTACTGTCCTCACATCTTACTTTTATCCCACTTCACCTCAAGTCACAGGAAACAGCACAGGCCATAAATATCATTTCCAAGTAACCATTAATTCCAGTAATTTCTGTATCTGATTTTAGCCTCAAATGGGTTGGGACTTGGTCTCTGTTAAAAAAAAAAGAAAAAAAAAGAAAAAACTGGTCTAAAACTCTCAATGGGGGGGTAATAACTGAGACATTCTGAGTTTCTGCTGGTCCATAAATCAAATAACTTCTGTTGTACTTTCTGTTCTTTTGCTAATTGGTTATGACCTTGGACAAATAACACAACTGGTCTGAGCCCCAGTTTCAGCAAGTATTCAACAGATTAGGTTACATGTTCTCTCAAATATTCTCTAGGTGTAATGTGCAAGAGTGATCCAAATGGAAGAATGAAATGACTTTCCCGTGACTACAACCTGCTATAATTAAGATTTAAACAACAAATGTAGTTATGATCAAGTATTATAGGAACAGCAGCCACCAAACAAAGCAGTCCATGCTAAAATGAATCAAACTCACTAGTGTTCATTACAAAATTCACATATGCCTCAGTGTGCTACTTTCAATTTCAGGGCCACATTTGTGGTGAAAACAGAACAGCTAATCCTTGGGATGAGTGGTTACCACAAAAATCAAACATGCTAAGTATATGCCTGGTCCCATTTCTCAGTATAAAATAATCTCTGACATGAGCAGGAACATGCAGCCTTGGCCCATTTCCTGTAAGTACTTCCATTTCCTGTAATCATTTTTCCTTCTGTGTACTGGCTAGTCAAAACCAATCTTATGATTCTCTTACTGAGATGGATCTCCACTATAAGGACTTACCAAAGTTCATTCTTCTATCACAGTTCCCAGGCCTGTTTATTTTCTTTTCCACCCATCTTCTAATCTTGCTAACTTTCTTTGAATTCTCTGTTATCCTAGGTTGAAGCCTTTTAATATACTGATCACATGTCTTTAAATAAACCAACCTTATATCTTGCATTTTTCCAGAAATAATTTAAGACATATCATGAAAAAAAAACATATAGAATAGAATAATAAAATATGTTTTCAGTTGAGAAAAAAGTTGAGGCAATGAAAAACTGAGGGTAATAAATGTGAAGGTACACAAAGATAAGTTAACATTTATGCTGTAAAATCCTATACATGTTAGCAAAGTGGTATCTCAAATTTGTCAATTTTTATCAGTTAGCAGGAAGGGGAAAATATGACTAGTTATATCATTTACAGTGTTCATAAGGTAAAGATATACCAATTGCTCTGAGAAACACAGAGAAATCTCTCCCAGATTCTATATGAAAAGCATACTCTGACATTTGGTGAACCAGCAACTTAATTCCTATGGTAAATACATACACCACTGAGCCCATTGTGTTGCTTCCAATGACATCATTTTTTTTTTTTCCTTAGGGCTGTACCTGAGGCATATGGAAGTTCTCAGCCTAGGGGTTGAATCTGAGCTGCAGTTGCAGGCCTACACCACAGCTTGAGGAAATGCCAGATTCTTAACCCATTGAACGAGGCCAGGCATCAAACCCACATCCTTACAGACACTACGTCTGGTTTTTTTACCTTCTGAGCAGCAAGGGGAACTCCTAGACACCATCTTTCAACATAAGCCAATGACAACCCAAAGGGGCAATGTAATAAAATTGATAGTACATGGATGTTGGTAAGAAGGGGTGTTCCGCTTTAATCTAAAGGTAGATTTTACATTATTGAAGATATTTTGTCTTTCAACTAGGTTTTCAAGAGCTATTACACATCAGTATAGTTAAGACGATATGTTCAAGTATGTGCGTGAACTGTAGGGTGAGAGTTAAGTGATCCACGTTTTAGCAACTTGCCAAGCTAGAAGTAGAACTGTCATCCTTTCATCCAAACTGATGTGACTAACAAGAATAACTGCCTGCATGGAAACCAAGCCACATATGCTCTAAGGGTACTTAAAGAGACCCTACTGGCAGGATCGAGGGTCTCCTTGGGCGGAGTGGTTACCACAAGAGAACAGGGAAAATTCTATGCCAGAAAACAGAACTACTATTTAAGTCTGTGAAAAATTTAAAGCAACCAAAACCCAACATTCTACCCTGCCCATTAATAATAAATCTCTAGAAAGCATCCATGTTAAGTCTGGATCTTTGTGCAGTATAACTTCCTGATAACACCTCAGAAAGATGGAATCATTGCAAGCTGGATTCCTGGGCATCAACAGGATGAGATCCTATCAGAGATCAGCATTATTGTTTATACAGCAGTTTGGAAACGGAGTTGTACTGCAACAAACATGACGTCTTAGTTTTAGAAGAGTTGTTACGTGATCCCTTCCACTATGAAGACTGTCTGTAGTCTAGCATGTACGACTTCCCCATACGCACATAAGAAAACGCTTAGCTTCCATTATGTTTGAAAAAATTAATGGGGTGGTGGGTGCAAGTAGCAGAACACACTTAATAAATATTCAGTTGTGTATGTGCATGTTGTCTGCCAACTCTCCAAATCCTAAAGTTCTTAATCCCCTCTTTCACCTCCATATTTCCTACTATTAAAACACTTTGGCACATAAATATTTAACTGAATGATAAATGTATGTCCAAATAAGATATTCATAAGTTACTCCACTGAACATAATTATTATTACAAAGCAGATCTTGCCTTTCCAGATTCACGGTACAGTTTGAAAAAAAAAATCCCTTGATAAATATGTATATTCCTTAGATTACACTTAGAAATTAGAATGGATTTAGTGTGTAGTGGGGTTCTGAGGTTTATCTTTTAAGAGCCATTCCAGGCAATATGCATTCAAGAGATCTAGAAATTAAGGTTCTAAAAACACTGCAGTAAATGTTAATGTAAGTTCCCCATGAGCATTGCCAACCCAAGGTTTTAGCCCATATCCATCTCCCAGACATGATCAAGAGACAATGGAGGTCAATAAAAGCTTTAAACAATCATGTTAATATTAACTACCCCTCAAGTTGGTAAAGTGTAAACCAGAGGTCAACAATGGGATACATGTGTCAAAAATCTATGCTTCTTTTATAAAAACTTATCTGACTTAATAATTCAGTTAATAATTTCAGTCTGAAATTCAGACTGTAATGTATCAAGTAAAACATTTTGGAAGGAATAGATGCCAAACTAGTAAGTCTACAATTTCAGATAAATAAAGGGTATACCTATCTAAAAAGAAAGCTTAATTACAATCTGGATCTATAAGCAAGTATTATGATAAGGCTGCCTGGGATCCACAAATTTCAGAACATTAGCAGACCTTTCAGCCAAATTCAAATGTCTTGCATAAATTTATTGTTCCCAGGATTTTATTTTGTTTCATTTTGCATCTTAATCTAATTATCAACAGCCTCAGGGGCTATCTAATGTTTTTAATGAAAATACTATTAGGGAAGAAACTGGAACTCCTTTAACATTAGGGGCCTGATACAAAAATACAGGCAATGCTATTAGTTATAAGTGGCTATTTGTTAGAAGAGTATGGATGTCTCTGGAAAGGCAACTCTGATGCAAAGAGTTTTCCTATGTAGCAATTATGTAAAGTTAAACTCTATATCTGGTAACATCATTTACTTATTTAAGTAACTTTTGAGCTTCTATTAAATATTAAAAACTCTAGGAGGTAAAAACATCAAATGCAAAGGTGAATCAACTCAAGCCTCCAGTTTCGAAAGCACACATTCTGTGACTTGGTTAGTTATTATGATAATAACATGATATAGACCCATATAAGACATGGTGAGACTCCCTACCCAACAGTGGCACTTTCATAAGTTCAAAGAAAGGAAATAAATGTCATAAAATAACTCTAGAAGATGTGATTCCTTACATCTTAAAGGGAGAACAGGAGTTAGACAGGAGCAGATGGGGAAAGGCAACATAAGGCATTTCAGACAGGGAACAGATGAATAAAGGAGGGAACAGCATGCAAGATTCATGAAATTACATGAATACATCAATAGTATGTTACTGGAGCAGAACACAAGGGTAACATGATGAGACATGAGACTGGAAAGTCATGAAGGAGCCAGATCATGGTGTATTTTATAAGCCTTTGAAATGTTAAACATTGGAATTCTCAACAAAACAAGGAATCACTACAAGGACAATGTATTAGTAATTTATTTTAATTAGTAATGTATGACCTATAATGGATCTTCTTTTCATCTAGGAACATTGGCTCCCAAGAGAGGGAGATAATTAAGATGAGGTTTAATTGCTAAAATGTGCGATTATATCAGAAGAACCCTGACCCTTAATGGAATAAGAAAGAATCATGAAGTGTGATGATCACTGTTAGTTCTCACTTCTAGTTTTCCCTCTAGAGGTGAATGAATATATAGCTAATTAATGGTTACTGGTCACCTTTTTTCTAGAGCTTCCCAGATCAAGGTGAACAAAGTCAGCAACCAACCATTAAAGTACTTTTTTTGAGGAGGATAGTGTCAAACCTAAGAAAAAAGAAGGAAGTTTTCAGTCTTTGGGAGAATTTTAGTTCTTTGAAATATAGAGTAATTGAAGATTATATAAAATGTCCCAGTCTCTTCCATTCCTTCGTTTCTGTGACTGTATAATTTAGCAGCATCATTTATTATTACTCAGTTCTTCCCCCTTTTTTCAAATTAGTACCAAACATCTTAAGTTGAAGAATATCTTTTCATAGAACCATTCATTTTTAAAGGGAATTATGTGGAAATGACACACAATTAGAGAAGCAGTAGGTATGCATTAAAGGGTATCTGTCCTCCAGATTTATCTTTCACTCATGGATGACCCCATCATAGAAAGAAATTAGCATAATTTGTATCAATAATTTGTTTCTGTGATGTGTGAAGAAAATAATACCCCACAATAAATTAAAGATGCCTTTATGACTGCATTTTATCAGCTTACTTACCTTTATTTATATTTAGAGATGCAAAGTCATATTAATAGAGTTATGAAAATAGCCCATGGGCTGAAGCCCCAGTGGTTTACAGTACAATGGGGATGGTACTATCTTACCTAAGTAAGTAGAAAGGCCTTGGTCAGTTTGACTTTCCTGATTGCTGACAGGCTACTTCTAATTCTCTAGCTTCCCAAGCCTGAGGTCACCTAAGAGGAGGTGCTGTCTTTTGTGTAAATTGGTCAATCACTTTGCTAAGCAGATTCATTTGATTTGTCTGTTAAAGTGACCTTTTGACATGTAAGCATCCACGTTCTCTTCATCCTTTAATTCATTTTATTATGCTGGAGAGCATTTTAGAATGTTTGTCATGAAAAGAGCTACATAAATATTAATGTATTGATAGTGTTACAGCTTTTCAAACCTATATTTTATGTCATGGGTTTTAAGAGCTACAGAATTTACTGACTGCACAGAAAATATAAGAATAAACAGACCTCTTGAAATGCCCCAAATGCGATAAAATACATGAATTATTAATCCCATGAAAGTCAGTATGATTATGTTTAAAGGCCAAATTTTCTAAACTAATTTTCATATATTTTTTTTTTGCTAACAGAGATAAAATTTGGGATGTCAAAGAAATATAATGAGCAAGCCCTCTAATTTTTGAAGTTTAAAGTTAAATTTGAAGATAAATACTATAAAGTAATCAAAAGCATGAATTAAGACCTATGTAGAGTGACAAAAGCACTTGATCACTTCATGGTCTCAAGTGGTCTGGGTTCCCTTACTCTGAACACTATATGGGCAGAAGATCAATAAGTTAACAAGTGTCATAGATTTAAGGAATTACTAAAACAAGTATTTTGGATAAAAAATAAAATCACACTTGATGGGTATTCAATGTAGCCTAAAAGGGATAAAAATAGCTCACCTGGATGTACTCAATCTGTCGCAGCAAAAAGAAAATATAAGGTAGGGGAGATTCTGTACAAGCGCTATACTTAAACACAGAAATGTTTTTATTTAACTGTATAAATCTGAATAACACTGACAATTCACTCAATGTCTGATTATCATATAGTAATGAGGGCAAGTCCATCGGAAAGAGAAAATGGATAAACTAGCTATTACATCTTCTGGAAGTTCTTGCCCAGTATTGACAGTAGAGATTGCACTATATGAAGTTCTGTAAGAAACACAAAACAAAAATGCAGGACTTATATTCTTAGTTAAATTAAAAGAGTGCTCAGGGAGACAAAGCAAACTTGAAAATATACCCCTGGAGAATAGAAACAAGTTAACATTCTGCCAGGTAAGAGTATATACTGCCCTGGCAAAAAAGATGAGTCTTAAAGGTTTTCTAGAGTGGGTAGGGTCTTTGGCGTGATGAAAATTATACTGATGGATTAATGAAGAATAAACTGGATGATATGCTCAACAGGAAAATGCATCATGAAGCAAGCCAGCAGAGTTAAGAAGTCATGAGTTATTTGAGATGTTGAAGTAAACTGTTCCACTTAAATGAAGGATTAAATAAAGTTTTTATTTTCGCTTCAAATGGATGGAATACACATTAGTTTTGGAGTAAGAATATGCCGATACTTCATTAGCAGTTTCCTCCATGTGCCCTCCCTCCCATAATAGTTTAATAGATCATTAATTATAGGCTATGCCCTATACTAACAAATTAATATACACTGCCCCATATAAGGATGACATCAATGTTATGAAATTATTTTCCCGTAATAAATATGCAACTGTGTTTTGCAAAATTTGTAAATTATACAGAAACAACATGGGCTAATGTTGAGGTAGCTTCATCCAAATTTTCCAAAAGATTTTCTCAATGTGTGCATCTTTGCACTTAAATAATTAAATTCTTATCTTCAGACATTTGCTTTGAAAATTGAAGGCACTGGATCTGAGGGCTCAAAGCTCTCTACAGCTCTGATGTTTAGGAATGGTTCAAGTTTTACTCTCTCCCTTCTCCTTTACTTTGTTCATCTCCTGTCCAAATACACAGAGCAGAAGAGGTGATGGATATATAATTAGTGTTTCTGCAGAAGACAACTCATAAATGGAAAAAGAAAAGTTAAAATATAATATGCAAAGATAGATGAGAATTAAATCTGCTGGAAATAAATACCTAAAATTGCTAACTAATAAAGATAGAACCAAATTTTAATTTAACAGGAAAAACAAATTATAAAAAAGAATCAAGGAATACACACCTGGTTTGAATAATAAGAAAAAAATTGTTTTTAAGTTTTAAAGCAGAAAAAAAATTGAGGAATTTCAAAAGGGTACTATGAGGAGGGCAGGGCTGGGGGAATCTAGGGGGTGCTGATATAATACATTAGCAACAGTATCAACAACATTCTGAGGGAAAACAACAGTTCTAGCCAAAAATTATTTTACACCTCAAATATTCAAATAAAAGAAAATATTTTATAAAATGAGCAATATGGGAAATTATGATCCTTTTCGAAAACAATACAAAAAACCTGATTCAGACAAAATATGAATTAAAAAAACAAGGGAAAAATAAAGAAGATTATAATTTGGTTGAACACAGCAGAGGAAAAAAATTATATACATATAAAGACTAATCTACGTGGAAAATAAAATTTTAAAAGATGTTTTAAAACTTGATGAGGAAAGGCTACATAAAAATCTGAAGTTAAAGAGGCATAAAATATCCTACCATTATAAAAAGATGAAAGTTGATCCAAAAACATAAAAATCACACTATACTTCATACAAAACATGTAATGTTACAAGCCGCTTAAATTAAAATTAAAAAGCTGGACAGATTTAGACGAAACTGACGCCATTAGGAAGAAAGTTATTGCAGTATCATTGATTTCAAAAAGTTTAATGCAAAACAAGGTGTTAATGAAGCAAGGACAACAATGAGATTGTAACTCTAATAAATCTTTACACAATAAAGTATCAAAACACTTACATAGTGAAATGTAGGAAATACACAAAAACATCAATAGCAAGCAGAAATTACTTTATATCAATAAAGCTATGAAAAATAAAGTAAATGGAATAAGAGTGTATTTTTGATATAAATTTATACTTACATTTTTTGATATTTATGTTATATATGGTTTAATTATAGTTAGATTTATTTTAATTATATAAGTATATGTTAATGTCCAGATCAAACTCTATACTTTTCAAATATAAGATATACATTCTTTTCTGGTACCCATAAAAAATAATTTCAAAAATATTTAAAATAATTTTTTAAATTGACAATATTTTTGGACAGAATGAAAATGTTCACCTATTTCCCAAAGTGTAGACAGCACAGAGACTATAACTATACTTCAATGTAAAAATTCTAATAACAAAAGGGTAAGCAAAAGTAATTTCTCTAAATACATTTCAAAAAATCCCTAGGTTACAGAAAACCCAAAACCTAAATTGCAAAATTGGTATGAATTAATGACACATACCACATTATAAATGAATCAAGATATGCTCCAGAAATAAATGGGTAACTGAACCCACAAATTAAAATGAAGCAATTAAAGGTCTTAATCAAGAAGGTAGTCTCTTATTCCATTTACTTTATTTTTCATAGCTTTATTGATATAAAGTAATTTCTGCTTGCTATTGATGTTTTTGTGTATCTCCTACATTTCATTATGTGTTTTGATAATTTGTTGTGTAAAGATTTAAGCCTAGGAAAAAACTATATATCCTATAAAAGTAACCTCATAAAGAAAATATTTAAAACTTATTAAGAAACAGGAAAGACAGTATTAATACAAGAATGATGGTTTCTTTTTTCTTTTTATCTTTTTGCTTTTTAGGGATGCACTCACAGCATATGGAAGTTCCCAGACTAGGGATTGAATTGGAGCTGCAGCTTCCAGCCTACACCACAGCCATGGCAATGCCAGATCTGAGCCACATGTGCAAACTGCAAACTACACCACACTCACAGCCACACCAGATCCTTAACCCAGTGAGTGAGGCCAGGGATCAAACCCGCATTCTCGTGAACATTAGTCGAATTTGTTACTGCTGCGCCACAAAGGGAACTCACAAGAATAAGTCTTTGGAAAGAAAAATGTAATGGATCATGCAAAGAACTAATTAACAATAAAACTAAAATCTGGTTCTTTGAAAAGATCAACAAAATTGATTAACCCTTAGCCAGACTCATCAAAAAAAAAGGTAGTGGGCTTAAATCAATAAAATTAGAGATTAAAAAGGAGATGTTAAAATGAACATCACAGAAATACAAAAAATCCTAAGATATTAGTGTAAGAAATAATATGTTGATAAAATGGACAGCCTAGAAGAAATGGACAAATTCTTAGAAAAGTACAATCTTCCAAGACTGAACCAGGAAGAAATGGAAAAGATGAACAGAACAATCACAAGTACTGAAATTCTGATTTAAAAACTTCCAAAAAATAAAAGCCCAGGACCATATGTCTTCATAGGTAAATTTAATCAATTAGAGAAGAGTTAACAGGTATTGTTATGAAATTATTCCAAAAAATTGCAGAAGAAGTAAAACTCCCAAACTCATTATATGAGGCCACCATCACCCTGATACCAAAACCAGACAAAGATACCACACGAAAAAAATAAATTACAGGCCAATATCACTGATTATCACAGACTCAAAAATCTTCAACAAACTACTAGTGAAACAAATCCATCAATACATTAAAAGAATCAAATACCACAATCAAGGTGGATTTGTCCCAGAGATGCAAAGATTTTTCAATATCCTCAAATCAGTCAGTGTGATACAAATTATCAAAATGAAGAATAAATATCATATAATCACCTCAGTAGGGGCAGAAAAAGCTTTTGATAAAATCCAATGCCCATTGATGATAAAAACCTTCCAAAAAGTGGGCATAGAGGAAACCTACCTCAACATAATAAAGGGCATATATTGCAAACCCACAGCTAACATCAATCTCAATGGTTAGAAGCTGAAATAATTCTCCCTAATATCAGGAACAAGACAAGGATGTCCACTCTTACTACTTTTATTCAATGTAGTTTTGGAAGTCTTAGCCAAGGCAATCAGAGAAGAAAAATAAGTATAAGGAATCCAAGTTGGAAAAGATTAAGTAAAACCATCACTGCTTGCAGATATGATACCATACATAGAAAATCCTAAAGATACCACAAGAAAACCGTTAGAGTTCATCAAGGAATTCAGTAAAGTCAAAGGATACAAAATTAATATAGAGAAATATCTTCCATTTTTATATACTAACACTGAAATATTAAAAAGAGAAATTGGGAAGCAATCCCATTTACTATCACATCAAAAATAACAAAATATTAGCAGCAGCAATTTGAGAGGATAGACTCCAATTCTGAAAGAAGTTCTACTGTGGGTAAGATGCAACAGCATTGCATGCTACAGAGAAATTGTTTATGAAAGAAATAGTCCATCTATGAGGCAAACCTCTCTTCTGTCTGATTTTAGGAACTTGCCACAGTGTCCCCAACCTTTAGCAACTATCATGGGATCAGTCAGCAGCCATCAACATGGAGGCAAGACCTTGCACCAGCAAAAAATGTTTTGACTCTAAAAAGTTTTTAACTCTCACTAAAGGCCCAGATGATGGTTATCATATTTTAACAATGAAGTATTTCCAACTAAAAAATAATAAAATACCTAGGAATAAACCTACCTAAAGAGGCAAAATACTTGTGTGCTAAAATATTATAAGATGCTGAAGAAAAAAAATCAAAGACACAAACAGCTGTAAGGATATGCCATGTTCTTGGATGGAGAGAATATTTCCAAAATTACTATACTACTCAAGACAATCTATGAATTCAACACAATCCCTATTGAAGTTTCAACGGCACTTTTCAAAGAACTAGAACTAAAAATGCTAAAATTTGTATGGAAAAACAAAAAACCCCAAATACCCAAAGCAATCCTAAGAAAAATGGAACTGGAGGAATCAGACTCCCTGACTTTATACTATACTACAAAGCTACATTAATTAAAACAGTATGGCACTGGCACAAAAACAGAAAAATAGAAGAAAGAAGACAGAAAGCCTGTAACACACACATGTACACACCCTGCTGTGCTCAACTAAACTACAAAAAAGGAGGCAAGAATATGCAATGGAGAAAAGACTTCCTCTTCAAAAAGTGGTGCTGGGAAAACTGAACATATATGTAAAAAGAATGAAATTAGAACACACTCTTACACTATAAAAAAAATAAACTCAAAATGGGTTAAAGACCTAAATACAAGACCAGATACTATAAAACTCTCAGAGGAAAACATAGCAGAATCACATAATAAACCAAATCAATATCTTTTAAAATCTACCTCCTAGAGCAGTGAAAATAAAACCAAAAATTAAAACATGGGACCTAATTGAACTTAAAAAGTTTTGCACAGAAAAGGAACCCATACACAAAACAAAAAGACAACTCACAAAATGGGAGAAAATATTTTCAAAAGAAGCTATTAATCTCCAAAATATAGAAACACTTTATTCAGCTCAATATCTTAAAAAAAAAGGGAAGATCTAAATACACATTTCCCCAAAGAAGACATAAAGATGGCCAAAAAAATCATGAAAAGATGCTCAACAGCATTCATTAGATAAATTCAAATCAAAACTACTATGAGGTACCCCCTTACACAAGACAGAATGGCCATCATCAAAAAATCTACAAACAATAAATGCTGGAGAGGATGCGGAGGTAAGGGAATCCTCCTACACTGTTCCATAGTGTTTTTCAAAATGGGCTTTCTATCCTCTTTCATTGTTCTATTTTTCTGTTTTTGTGCCAGTACCATACTGTTTTAATTACTGTAGCTTTGTAGTATAGTATAAAGTGGGAATGTAAACTGGTATAACCACTTTGGAAAACACTATGGAAGTTCCTCAGAAAGCTAAAACTAGAACTACCATTGATACAGCAATCCCACTCTTGGACATAGATCTGGAGAAAGCCATAATTTGAAAAGATACAGGCACCCCAATGTTCACTGCAGCAATATTTACACTAGCCAATATAAATAATGGAAACAAATGTCCATCAACAGAGGAATGTATAAAAAAGATGTGGAACGTACACACAATAGAATATTACTAAGCCATAAAAAGGATGAAATAATGCCATTTGTGGCAATATTGATGGACCTAGAGATTATCAAACTAAGTGAAGTCAAGTCAGACAGTGAAAGACAAATCATCATGTCACTTTTACGTGAACTCTAAGGATACAAATTAATTTATTTCAAGAACAAAAACAGACTCACAGACTTTGATAACCACTTATGGTTACTAGTATACAGGTGGGAGAGGGATGGACTGGGGTTTTGAGATTGGCATATGCACACTAGGGTGTATGGAATGACTGGCCAACAGAGACCTGCTGCAGAGCACAGGAAACTCTACCCAATATTTTGTGATAAACTATATGGGAAAATAATTTGGAAAAGAACTGATGTGTGTATAGATATATATAACTGAGTCACTCTTGCACTGCAGAAATAATCAAAATGTTGTTAATCAACTATAACAAAACTTTAAAAAAATGAAAATGTATCTATAGGAAAGGGAAAAATACCACTGGTAAAGCAAATATATGGTAAAGACTGAAGATTAACCACTTAAAAATGATTAAAAAGGAGCGTTTCACCGTTAATTGTTCACAAACTGTAAAATAAGCAAATACACACACATATATATGCATAGATTAACCTACACACATACGAGCTTTTTCTACTATATTTCTCTCAATGCATCAGCATAAGCAAGTGTTTTAATTCAGAAGATCTTTGAGTTTAATTCATCCCTGGATTGACTTCCCTTCCTAAGTTTTGACATCACCAGCTAACCAATATTTCTCTCATAGGTCTTTCCATATCACCACACATTGACATGAGAAGAGTTGAATGAAAACAATGTAACTTCCTCAAAAAATTATGGTTTAAGTCACTTTATAAATCAAGGAACAAGAAGTCCCCATGATATACAAAAGTGCACAGTCACCAGCCCTGTACTTATCTTAAAATTTGAAGAGACTCACTTTGTAATGCTGTAGTTAGTAGTCTGTGACAGCGAACAATTCTGGAGTATTTGGATTCTTCATCTTTCAAAGTTAGATTGTCTTTATCACCATTCAGTCTAATATCTCTGCAGAGCAAGGTGGGAAAAGATGTGGATGGGAAAGGATGTTTAGATAATTTAAAGTAAATAATTTACTCCTTATCACACATGACAGATGTCAGGTAAGAGCTCAATATTTGGGTTAGCGGCCTCTGGCTTTACATCCCAGGTCCATTGTGACTCAGCACATTGCCTGCAGCAACCCAGTTTCTCTGTATAGCGCAGAGAATCTGTATCTGTTCCCCTATGCAAATTAGGGACAATAGAAGCCTCTTTATAGATTTGTTCTGAGTATTAAGTGAACTGGTGCAGGTGCTGAGTACAGGATCTGGGAGATAGCCAGCATTTTTTTAATGTTGGTCATAAAAAATTATATTTGAAATATACACAGAATCCAGTTTTTTACTCTATCAGCTACAATAAATGCAATGGATAACATGAATAAGTCTAAGGGATCATGCGTAAAAATTTCATTGTAGCTGGCTCCAGGTTTGGGATAAAAATGATTATTTTAAAAGGAATAGACAAGCACATTTAAATGACATTCGAGATAAATTATGTGTCATGTTTTCTACATACTGGACCCACTTTCACTCCACAAAGCACATTTTAACTTTCGATTCAGGAGACCACAGTCAATAAGAGAGTTAGAAAAATAAAAAATAAACATTATCTCATATTTCAACTCAGGCCATTCTCTTCACTTATAACTAATTCATGGTTACATATTAGGCACTATGGAAGTGACCTGGATTTTAGTGACAGTATAAGGGCTGTTCGGCTTTCACAGTGCAGGTTTGTTTGCGTGTTTGCTTTGTGACCCCTGGTGATGCTGAGCTCCTGAGGGAGGCAATGTCCTGATAATCCACTATGTTTATAAAAGGCATCTTATTTTTGCAGAACCAGCAATATGAAAGATTGAAAAAAATGCCCTCCTTTAACTGAGCTTGATTTTATACTGACAGATATTTAAAATAAAAATGATAGTTTTTAATTCCTCCTCATACGCATTCTTTCACAGTTTAAAAGGATGCAGTAAGTCAACTGCATGGAGTTGGCAGGGCTGTCATCATGTCTAAGTACAGTTGCAAGGAGATGCTATGTGCCCTCTGAGAGTGACCAGACACTTGCCATGTAGAACAGAAGACTTTAGGAGTCAAGAGACTTTGTACCCCCAACCCCCACTCCCAAATTGGTATGTAACCTTTTATATGTAAGTACAACGTTTTCATCAGATATTCAGAGGGGTGTTTTATCTAAAAAAATGATGAAAATCACAGTCCTCAGAACACCCACACTCCAAGGTATTCCAGAGCTTTCACCCTAAAGAAGCCTGGCAGTGCTTATGAATCACAGAACAGATTGAGAGACAGGTAATACGAAACGTGAGGTATGAAAAGGTACTATTGGTGTTTAGAAGGAACAGGCTGATAATTCACTTGAGGAATGTAATGAAACCTCCATTCTAAATCTAGTTTTCCGTGGGACTATTTGCTGAATGAAGAGGTATTGGTTTTACCACACTCATGGATTGTGAAGAACTGGTCACTAAGCTTACTCTAATCATGCAGGGTTGAGGGTTAACTTCCTATTTTCAATTCTGCTTTACTTCTAGTTTTAAGTTTAATGGACAGAAAACATTTTGTAAATTTTAACTGTAAAGCCTTTCGTACTCCTACTTAAGGGAACTGAATTTTCAATAAGGGCAAGGAAATTGGAGTATAAGTATTTGTATGTTTCTAATACATTTGCCCTTGTAGCTCGGTTTATGTGTCCTTCATACAAGGGGAGAATTGGGTTCAAAATGTCCAGAAATTTTAAAAGAAAAACAAATATTAAATTTTAAAGAGGTAGAGGATATAAATGTTTAAGTCACAGAGGTATATTCTGACCCAAATTATAATTAGTTTGATATCATTAGAAAAGACACTGAAAATAAGAAAAATTTCCTATTATTGTGACAGTACGTCAAGAAAAAAACAGTTTCTTGTTTTTCAGAAACTGAAACAAGATTTTTTCTACAATAAGGACTTGGAATTCCAGTTGTTATGGAATTTGATGATAGTATATTCAAAACTTCTCTCTGAGGGTCTGTTATGGAAAACAGTTGGAGAAATCCATCTATTCAGGTTCAAATTATGAATGTTTTGACTACTTGGGCATGTGCGACAAATTATGCATCCTGGTCAGCACACTCCTTTTGGGACGTGACTGCCTGTTTCTATGATTGTCAATGTACTCATAAACAAAGGAGGACATCTTTTCCAATAAAATACTTTAAGTACACAATTTACAATCCTGAGTGTATAATGCCCCAAAATAATGTGGATAGACAAAGCAACTTAAATTCCCTTCTGATTAGAGGTCATAAAGTATGAACATGTTATTTCAATAGCACTCAGGAAGAAAAATGGAAAACAGACTAGGTTTTCTTCTGGTGCAAATGCTCAGCTTTACACACATTCATGGAGGGAAAAAAACAAAAGCATATAAAACAAATGGATGCTAGAAAAAGATTCCCATGAATTGAATCTTCTCCTTGGACAGACATGTATAATCTTCCATTCTTGGCTGTATGTGGATTAGAAATTTTATAAACTGATCTGTTTTCTAAAGTGTTATCCTGGCTTTAGCTCAGCACTTTCTCCTTTTGGTGTTCATTGAATAAAATTTTTGTTGTTGCCACCCAGTTGTCACTCATATATGTGTATTCACATTGTCTCCACTTAAGAAAGTAAGCTTGGAGGGAGTTCCCATCGTGGTGCAAAGGAAACGAATCTGACTAGAAACCATGAGGTTGCCAGTTCAATCCCTGGCCTCATTCAGTGGGTTAAGGATCTGGCGTTGCCATGAGGTGTGGTGTAGGTCACAGACATGGCTCAGATCTGATGTTGCTGTGGCTATGGCATAGGCTGGCAGCTGTAGCTCCGATTGGACTCCTAACCTGGGAACCTCCATATGCCCCGGGTGCAGCCTTAAAAGGCAAAAAGAAAAGAAAGTAAGCTTGGAAATAGTTTGAAACAACCATCTGTATATTGATCACTTAGATCTTAATGTGTAAGATAAAATTCCAGTTCCCTTATATCAATGCCCACAATTCCTGAAGATGTCCCTTTTTAACCTAAATGTAGCACCGTTCTGTAGAGAGCTACTTCAGTTCTGGTTCAGTAGACCCCTCCATAGAATGTGAGATTTTATAACAACCCCCTCCACAAGTAATCAGCTTGAATGGGTAAAGTAAGAGAGTGAGCATCTTTTCTAGAGAATCTACACACATTCCAACCTAACCAAAAGTCAGTCTCCTTTCTATCATTGCCATATATCAGACAGTTACAAAACTATTAGTAAAAAGATATGGTTCCTGAGCAAAAAATCTTTTATATAGTTCTAAACAATTTCCTCAGTTACTGAATTTTAATAATTATTTAACCTTCAGACAGGCCTATTTTTATTACTTTGCCCTATGGAGTAAGGTATGTTCTATATGAGGGTCACTTTGGACAAGTCCTCTTTATGCTGTCAGCTCTGAGAAATGACAAATGCCAGCCTAGGGACACAATTGCGCTGGAGAGAATGTTTGTAATGACTCAAAATTTTTCAATCTTGAGTTGAATACAGTTCATACCTCCACATGTGATACTACATATTCCTGCACTCAGTGAATTCTAAACAAAAATTATTAGAAAACTGATAAAGAGACAAAGCCTAAATCTATCAATTTTGTCTGTCTTTGTAAGCACTCAGAGTTTTTACTTTTGTTTAAAATTTAAAATGGTGAAACAGGATATAAAATGTAAGATGTAATACTTTCCTTTGAGATGGACAAATTTTGATTCACACATTATTCTACTTACTTTAAGTAGTATCTGTAATGTTATTACTCTTTTATAATTTTAACTGTAAAATTTAAATGACTTCAGACAATTGTTAAATAATTTTATGTCATAATTATTACTTAAATTATCATTCCATACAAAAGAAGGAAGTGCTTGCATATATACATTAACTATGACACTGGCTGTACATTTAAGCCCATGTTAATTATAAAAGTAATAGTTAATAAACTAAATATTTTTGGATTCTCCTGATAAACACTACATTACTAAAGGTACTGAAGGAACTACATTATGTAAAACAGTTTGAAGGACCAAAATCCTCTGACTTTTTTGAGATACTCCACTCTTTCAGGCTGCTGAGTTCAGAGATGGCAACTTAATGGGAATTTATAGGTAGTGGGAAAATGGAGAATCCTATTCCCCTAGGCTATGTGTGCACACACACGCACATGAACACACACACACACACCAACGACGTGACGTGACCATGGGCAGAATGACACAAGTTTCCCAGCCTCCTGTTTTGGAAATGTCTCTCATGTTGCCTTTAACACATTCAATAAAAGGACTCAGTTTTATATCTCTGCCCCATTTTCCCTTATTCTGTACTTGTATCTCTCATCTCTGAATTATCTCCATTTTTCTCCTGTCCTTCACCATATATATCCCTAATGTTCTAAAATGATCCCAGTGGTAATTAAGATTCATTTGAAGCTGAAAGCAGCTCAATTACCTGTTTCATATATTTTCTTTTTCATATTCCTATATATCACCCAGAAAAAAAATTATTTCTGAAGCAAACAGTTTGTTTTGAACTGAAAAAGAGCTCCAGCAATCATTCTTTATAAGTGGCACAAAGGTCACTCTGCCCTTAAAGGCTATTTAATCAAAGACTGCACGCTCTTCTACTATCCTATATTCATGCTACAAGTGACCGGATTTCTAGTTTACTTACAACAAACTGGAAAAGAAGAAAAACTACAGGTGTCCTCATTATGACATGAATCAAGATTAGAACTTTTCTAATGTGACAAGTACACCATCCCATTGCACTTGTCACGCTGGCGTTTAACTATGTCTTTTACAATGTATAATCTGCTGTTAGTAATAAGATACAGGACAGGAAGATAGAGTTTTTTGTTGGCATAGCTTATCACTTCCAAAAAGGGCCATCTATAGTTCTTTACTAAAGTATGCAGATATTTTGCTAAAATGTGGGCCATTTGACCAAAGCCATTTTGAAACCGGGCATGTTCACACCCAATAAAAACTGAGAAGAGAGTATGTGGCCTTTGGAACCGGTTAAAATGTCATTACTGCCAAGAATGTGATGAATGGGAATAATGAGCAATTGTATTCGCCATGGATGCCATAGACTGTACTCTGGAATGTTACATAGCAAATCTTTTCAGCGTTTTTGACATAACTTGGCAACCTTCTTTATGAGCAATTCTAAAAAGAGTATGTCACAAATTAACACAAGAAAAATTAGATTAAAAATAATTTCTTGTTCTATGTTAACTTGGTTCATTCTCTGCCAATTTTAGAGCAAGATGTCTTTTTTTTTTAATCTTAGATAGGACATATCTCTCTCTTCTAAAGAAATGGATTGACATCCATTCTCAAAAGTTGTGGATCTGCTCAGTTTCTAGTCATCACTGATTTAAGCAAACTGTCTCTGAGTATATTTTGCTTAAGTATATTTAAATGGATTTTGAGGCTATCATTTCAGAAAACACTAACATATTTTCATGACCACCTCTCATCTTCATGTTTTCCTTAATTAAACCTGTTTCTGTAAATGATCCTTTTAATAATATTAATATGATCTGTTATTCTTTCTCAAATTTGGGAAACTGCTTTTTTGTTACTAACAGTTTATTAATTCAATATTTATTAAACCAGCAATAGCACACTGTGGCCCATGGGTCAATCCAGTCCTCCCCCTATAGCTATAAATAAAGTTTTATTAGGACATAGTGACTCCCATTCATTCATGTATTGTCTTTACCTACTTCCCACTATGAAGAAAGAGTTGAGTAGTTGTGACAGAGACCATACAAGCCTAAAATATTCACAAGATGGCCTTTACAAAAACAAGTCTGCCAACCCTTATGTTAAATAGATATTTACTGAACACCTGTTTTATACTAAGCACTGCACTGGGCACTGCAAATATAGCTATAATAAAAGTTCCCCAAAATTCATAATTAGAGTCTCATGTATTTGGTAGCAGAAAATATGAGTAGGAAGAACAAGGGCACAAATTATATGTAGTATTTAGAGAGACAAGATCTGATGAGGAAAGCATTCTCCACAATTAAAAAAAAAATTCAAGGAAGCTGTTATGTATTATTGAGCCAAGGAAAAAAGGCACAAAACTTTAACTTACTCATTAGTTCTTATGATTCCTAATATTATTGTCTTTAAGGAGCACATGACTGAAAAAGCTATCTATCAATATTCCACCAGGGGATCATATTTCAAAGTGATATCTGACAGAGGAGAGAAAAAAAATCAATTTTTCATGTGATTCTCTAAGGCTTTTGTTCTACCTGATAATTATTTTATATATTTATTCTGCAGTGGTAAGTCAGAATATCCAATTTTTCTTTGCAGTGTGAAGGCTAAGCAGAGAGATGAGCATGACATTGTCGACATTTATGTACAATTTACTTGTATTTGTTTTCTTCGAAACAATGTTTATGGGGATATTTCCTCCAGTTAATTCTTTTCTATGACAGCAAGCCAGTCATCCTGTAACTGGCCTGACCTAACCCTCACTGGACCTTGACTTTGACATTCACCCATATAGAAATACAGAACAAAACAAATATAGTTCAATTAAGCTGTACATAGCAATCTATTTTTAGAAATATAAATTTGAATTACAAACGGCTTTAATGTGTCCAAGGGGCAACATACATTCTAACTACTGTCCTTGTAGTTCTTTTCTGATCTCCAAGGTGTTAAAAAGATAGGCTTGCCTCTGAACCTGGATCATTCTCTCCTATGTATCGCAAAAACGGATATTAGTACTCTCTAGGACACAGGTGAACTCAAATTTAGTGTTCTTAATAGGGCTGTAATTTTTGTAGGTTTTTTGGTGTTTATTTCTTTAATCATAACTCATTTAGGTAGTCAACCATGTTTTCATTAAACCGTCTAAAAGGTCAACAAGTCTACCATCTAAATAGTATAAGTAATTTGATGCTAATAACAATCAAGAAATATTTCCATTACAACTTTGTTCTACTCTCCCTCTAAAAGGGATGCGAAGTGACTTACAATAAAAATTTGGCTGCAATTAATAGAAGACTAAAAGCAAGGATTCATTAATAATGTGAAATAGATGAAGATAGCCAATGACTGCAAAATTAGCAACCAAACTAGCAACACTTTGGTGAGTAGATGCGTGAGAAGGAAACCATGGAAATATAATTTAAGATTTAATGAAGATATGCAGTTTCTATAATGCAAAATTTCTTTTTACTCACTGTAGAATAACTAAAGGTTATGACTGAGTTAATAATTTGATGTCTAGCATATTGTGGGTATTAAACATGTGTCAAATAAATGGACAGATTAGTTTAATGCTAGTTTTGCTGGAGTTTATTGTTTCAATTAAACACTAGTTGAGCTGTGGTTGACTAATGAATATATAATATTGATGAGCAGTCTTGTACAAAATTTAGTCTATATAAGATTATGCTTTCATTTTCATACTATTCTCATGTTTCCTTTATTGCCTCATAAAGATGACATTATCATAAGCAATAACTGAATGGGTTAGTTAGCTTAACTTCAAGATACAAAAGTTACTGTAACTAAATTAACTACCTCACCTGCATGAAATCTGTTAAGATATCTCCATTCCATTTTTTTGGATCCCATTTTCTTACATTACCCTAAATTTAAAATAAGAGATACTGCAAGGGTGAAAGTTCAATCTGCATTGTGACTCAGTTGCCTATAATACAACAGCCTTTGTATTATGACTTTTTGAAATCTTACATCTACAAATAGCAAGGAAACATTTTTTCAAGGAACTCATAGAAACTTCTTAAATAATTTGAGCTAATTTAATCTGGTTTTATAATTAATAGAATCATGCAATATACATTATAACTTACTTTTTAGCTCAGTATTATATTTTAGGATTCATTCTGATGTATGCTTACCTTATTGAGGTATTATATCAATTTATATCAATTTGAAATGATTTTTATTGATTTATAATACTCTATTATAGTCTATTATACATATATCTATCCTTTATTTATACATCTAATTACTAACATTTGGAATTTGTGCATATTTTTGCTATTTTGATGAATGGTGCTAATAGTATCTTGTACATGTAGTGTGTTTTAGTAAATGTTTAATGCAGAGATATTCAAACTGAGATTGGAGAAACATTGATGGAATATGAAATAAAATTAGTAATATATAACAAAAATCTTATGAAAATAGTATATAATAGAACTAAAATATTAAAAAATTAAACATAGTAAGAATAATGACTGTGTCATGACATTTGATCTCCATTAATGTGTGTGTGCACAGTCACAGTGCAAATCTCATAAAAAGATTTGAAGAAGCTCTACTCTAAACGTATAATTAGGAAGGTGGCTTTACATGTTTGGCTTTTGCAAAATAAATGCACTGATGTATACTTCCAGTTAGAGTATATAATATTTTCCATTTTCCCTGTCTTCACCAACAGTTGTCAGAATTCAAGTTGCTGTTGAGATTATACTGGACTCATATAATATACATGGAATATTCCTTCTGTAGCTACTTTTGGAAGAATTATAATAATATTTAAAAGATTATTTCTGAAAATATTAAAATGTATCTTTAAGATCTCTAGGTTATTGATTTCTTTATGCAAAGTTCTATTGGAAAAGTTTTATCGGCAAAAAGGATTCATCATTTTTACTTTTTTAAAAAACTTCTGCATCGTCTGTACCTGTTTTTTTAAATTCTTAGTTTTCTTTATATATTAATCCTTTTTAAATCTTTCTAGGGTCATTTATGTTCTATGAACTTGTTAAAAAACTAACTTTTGCTATGTTGAGGCTCTCTAATGAATTACTTGGTTTTATTTCATTTTCTTTCTTTTTTTTTTAGTTGCTTGGGCTTTAATGCCTATGTCCATGTCAACATTATAACCTGGTGGCTCTGACAACATCTCCATCATGATGATAAGTTCAGGTCACATAGTAACCAAAACATAGACTTAAGAAAAACTAGATAGTAAAAATAGTGATTTTAATTGAGAAGAAGCTAGAAATATGGAGAAATATATGAAAGATATGTTTGAAAGTTCAAAGGAAACTGAGTAAGCAGAGACACCATTTAAAAAAAAAAAGCTGAACACTAATATTGCTTGAATATATGCACTGTATTCTGGTGCATAAAATGGGGAATGGCTTGGTTTAACTTGTAGCTACATCCTCTGTTAACAGTAGACTAGGAAACTGAGATGATTCTCACTAAGGATGACTTTGAAAGTCGGTTACAATTAAAAATAACTTTGTAAGACTTTAGAATGAAACTAAATTTTCAAAGAATTACTGGCCCAGATATGGGAAAGGATTCCTGCTGAAGAACTTGATCCCTGCTTTCATATTACTTTTTCCCTTGCTTCTGAGAAACTGAGAGGCTTGCTGTCACTTGTGAATCATAACTACACAGAGCTAAGAGGAAAGGTGTTTGAGTCTAGGGCCAAGGGGGAATAAAAGTTTATTAAACTTTTCTCTCCTTAAGTGGGAAACAAAAATAGCTATCCCTAGAAATAAGGCTAAACCAAATACAGACAGGTACTTGAAAGCACTGCAATTCAGTTCAAATAATTTCAATTCCTAAATTTTATTCAGGTAATCTCATCATGTTAGAATTCCCAGTTAAATGTTATAAACAAAGGAACATCATTTGGTGGAAGATAACATTATTCTGAGTTTCAAATTGGTTCTACAATCAATTTTGAAAATACAGTATTAGGCACAAAATTATATGAGAAACCATGAAAGAAGAAACTCAGCAAAAATAGGCAATATAAGCAGTCCCATAGGAGAATACAGGTATAGGAAATGCTTGATAGAATTTAATATTTATTTGCTCTATACAAAAAAACAGACAGTATTAAAAATTATTTGCAAAAACACCATTAAGAAGATATAACAGAAGTGAAAAATGCAGTAGTCTAAATTTAGAATTCAATAGATGAGTTTAACAGGTGACTAAACACAGCTGAAAAGAGAACTGGTATACTAGAAAATTAATTAGCCAAAAGAAACTATCCATTATGGAAAATGAAGAGCTAATAAGACAGAAACTCCATGAGAAAGTACTAGACATAAAGAATTCACTGGGATAGCTTAAACTTTATAACTTAAGCCCTGGGGGAAAAAAAAGGAGAGAAAGAATGGAGCAAAAGTTCTCCTTCAGAAGATAATGGTGAAGATTTTAGGAAACTGCAAAACTGGAGAGATGGACATCACTTAACACATGTAATAAGCTTCATTAAGCCCAAATATCCAAGCGCATTGTACAAAATCTTTAACATATTTGGAAAGAAAAGTTTTCTATTCTGAAAATATTCAGATTAGAAAAACAAAAATTGTAAATACCTTTAGCGGGGCAAAAAATAGCCTATATTTCAAAATAAACAATAAAAGAAGACAATGGAATGGTTTTTCATGTAGCAATTTAAAGACAACAGCTAATCTAAATTTTCTTTTACCCAAGAAAATGTCTTTGACAGTAAAGGTGCAATAAGAGTATTTTCCAAGAAGTTTCCTTGTTACCTTGTTACGACTGTCTTAAAAAATTCATGACTAGCAGTCGTGCATTTAAGGAAACTGGGGGTAGTTTTCAAGTAGAATGAAAATAATCACAGATGGAATGTTAGAGATGCATTAAGTAAATTAAAAATGGTAAAGATGGATTTTGAAATGAGTCATTACTGAGTTATTAGGTGAAAAGAAAAATAGTACTTTGGGGATAATAATTTATTTCTAGGGTAACTGTATAGTTTTGTTTTGTTTTTTCTGATTATTATGGAAGATGCTGGCTCTTGGCTAGTCACAGTTACACTTTTGAATTTTTATAATTGTCCATGTGACTAGTGTGGAACTGCTCAATTTCGTGTTGTGCACACAAGAACCAAACCTCACAGAGTCCAGCTCTCTGCATGCTATTATTGACCAGACTGGAAGCAGGCTTTCCAAATAGCCTGTATACTCCATAAAAGTATCCTTAATTGCAAACTAAGAGATTCTGAAACATGAGAATGAAAAGAATTTGTCATTTATTCCTGCTCAGCTGATTCATAGAATATAAAAATAGTGACTTAATTTTATTTAAAGGCTGAAGTATAATCTTATTGTCTCTGGTTATAGGACGAAACTTGTGTTCTCTAGGATTCAGAGTCACAACCTAATTCTGAAAACTGGTTTTCTTCTTTGGTAATATCCACATTCTGGATCCAGGACCTATGTGCAGGCTATATTTACTCATGGCACATAAAGAAACAGATGTTTGCCTGCATTATCAATGATATAGCTGGCTTAGCTCAGTCTCTGCAGGACTAGTGAGAGAACAGTCCTGGCTCTGGACCACCTGCAGGCATATCATGTCTGTACTAAGGATAACAAGGGCTAGAGAAAGGAGTTGGAGAGAGGATATAATTCACATGAATTAAAAAGAAGCATGTGAAAATAACAGATTTCCACACAAATTTCAACTTTTTACATGAATTAGTATGAAAGTCAAAGCTATTGTGTGAAATACTTAAGTCACAATTTAGTGAAATGGCCTGACTGTTCAGTAAATATATAATTTTAAAAAGACTGCTTTATAGATATGTGGCAGCTCCTTTGAAGAATATAGTTTGTCCACAACACTATATTTTTCAATTAAAAAAAATAACATCATTAATACGTTAGAGATGCTTTATTGATCCTTAGTTCTATAAACATTGTTCATTGTATATTTTCCTGGAAATCTGTTTATATGAATAAGTTGCCTAGCAAACTGTTTTCATGTAGTAAGTAAAATTTTTAATTTTGGCCCTGTTGTTTTCACTGTAACAATATTATCAGTAAGTTACAAGTAAGTGCATTTATACTACAATTTTAAAACTGCTTTGAAGATATACATAGGTCTGACAGATCCTGTTGAAGCTACAGGTAAAAAAACTCCCTTAAATTTAGCAGTCAAATTACTTAAGTTATTGCATACTCTTAGAATAGAGCAGAATTCAACAGGGCTCAGATATTCTTGTGTAAGATATCTTTATTTTTTGTTTAAAAAACATCTATCACTCTGCTGCACAACAGAAATCGACATAACGTAAATCAACTATAATAGAAAAAATAAAAATCTAAAAACAAAAATCTATTATTTCTTAATGGCTTGCTATTTATTTTTTATACCAATTATGTGGAATAATCCATATTTTCCCAATGACTTTCTAGGAAAGTAATCAAGCTGATTTGGGAGAAATCCTCTATAATCCTGGCTAATTTATGTCTACCGCACTGACATTCATAAAGGGGGAACACTGCCAAATATTTCAAACTTTGGAGGACATCTAAAACTTACTGTTCAGTGCTTACTTGAAATACGTTTAACTTGACTCCATTGTAAGCCACACTGCTTGCAGTATTGGACCTGGATACAAAAAAAAATCATAGCCCCCTGCCCAATCTTGAAAGAGATTTTTATACTTATTTACCTAGCAAAATAGTCATGGAGGTGCTCAGAAGCAAATCTGGGAATATGTTTTTGCATCACAGCCAGCAAGCATCAAAATATTCCTTATTTATTATCCTCCTGAAATTGTTGTCATAATGCAATTATGCAAATGAGGACTTGCAATCACACTGAGTATTTGTTCCGGTTTTGAGGCAAATACTTATTAGATCAGAGCAGTTTAAAGAAAACAAGGACTCACCACCAACAGAATTCAGGGAACATGAAAGAGCATGAGAAATTCCCATTGGAACCGTTCCCAACATGTTGCATAAATAAAGGTAGGGTTTGTTGAAACTTCCCTCCCACCCCCCTCCATTTTCTGAGAAAAAAGCCTGCTTAGTTTGAGGAATGAAGCATGGCTCAGGCAGTCATCCCTACCTCTTCTATCTGAGTTCTCATATGTGGGGTTTTTTTTCCCCCTTTTTTTATATCCACCAGTTTTTTCCAGCTTTCTCTGGCTCCTTGCACCCCTCCTCAAATCCACAAAGGATTTCCAGCAGAGAGCAGCTGGTGCTCCGTATTGGCTACTTTCCCCAGACTCGGGGGGCTTTCACAGGAAATCAATGGCTGCTTATTTTCCCCTGTACTATGGTTTTATGTGTGGACTGACATGGCCCCAACCATACCAATCCATTCTGCAGAGCTATTTCCATTCAGATGTGCTTCTTTACAAATAGCGGAAATTAGCAGAGGGCCAGTGTCAAACTGCTTGTCACATCTTGTTTTCAATCTGTTGAAATCAGGTTTATAGTGTCCTATTCAGAAACCTAGGCTCCTTTTGAGTCGCACAATGCATTTCAGGAGTTCCATCAGGCGATAAATGCAGAACTTCACATTGCTATTAAAAAATAATCAAAATGGTTAGGCTTTTGAATTTTTTGAAGGAACTTATTTGCAGGGAATTTGTTGTTTGTTGTTTTAATTGCACAACGTCACTTATTCTCCAGTATTCACCTCCCTAGTGTGTAAAAGTATTCCTTGTTCATTTGTCAGTATTAGAACTGCATAGTGTGAATGTGTTCTGGTGATTTAGTAGCCATGAATGAACAACTAACCAAGTACTCAGAGCATGAATACAATCAATACCATACCATACCACACTAGTATCCCCAAGCCTCCCAGCAAATAATAATTAACTTTTCTTGAATGCATGGCATGGACCAAGACCACCAGAAAATGCTTAACAACTCATTTAATTCTCACAACACCGCTCTGAGTAGTTACTATTATGACCCCCGTTTTATAGATGAGGTAATTGAGCTTTAAACTAATTAAGAAAATTTCTCCAAGTGTCACAGTTTTTTAGAGGTTGAGCCAAACAATCTAACTCCAGAGCCTACAAAGTAACCTCTATCCAGTCCTGATTTCTTATAAAACATAGCTGGTTTAGCTTCAAGATGATTTTTAATATTAAGTGTTCAAAGATAGCCAGAAAGCTAAGCAGCTCTTAGATTTGAGCCTGGCTTTAAAAATGACCACAGTCTATGGGTAAAAATATACAGTAAAACTTAATACATTTGATTAGCCCCTAAGATCCAGCTCAGGGACTTCACTAGAAAATGGCAAGTTTTCATATGGTGCTAATCTGTTAGGAAGGAGAGGGCTACCTCGGGTTTATAATAAGATAAACAGTTCAAAAAGAACTTCTCTACAATAGAGCAAAGCAGAGGTACTTTTGGCAACAATCCACATGTGATGAGGGTGCAGATTCAGAGATATGCCTTCTTCATACAATTCTGCTAATAGGAACAATTAATTGCCCGGTAGTGAACTGGGTGCTGCCAGAGGGAATGGCATCCACAGGGATAGTGATTGTTAGGTTAGAGAGGGCTGACTATGCCACAACCTGAGGCTTGCCTACCTATCCAACGTAAAACATTTTTCCTTTGCATTTTGAATTAAAAATACACTTTGAATTAGCCCTCAAAAGAAAAGTAATATTAAGGCAAAACATTAGCTGTTTGAAGGGTTTTTTTTTTTTTTTGGCAGGGTGGGTGGTGGGGATGGGATTTGGGGTGAGAGGAGTCGGGGGTGGTGGGGATGGAGAATAAGACATGAGGGACAAACCTGAAATCTCTTATGGTCTCTTTTTTCCAGAGACAACCATCATTGGAAGTAATGTAATTAATAACTACTACATGTATCCAGAAATATTATACAAATTTATTTAATATATTTTATAAAAGTTACAAATGATACCATATGACACACAAAATATAAGTTACTCATTTCATTCTACTTTATGTTTTGGAAATCTAGGTTGAATATTTTACAAGTGACCCTTGAATAACATGGAGTTAAACTGGGCAAGTACACTTATCCATAGATTGTTTTTCAATACTCAGTACCAGAATACTACACAATCAGAGGTTTGTTAAAGCCTTGGGTGAGGAACTGCAGATATGGACCTGCAAATATGGAGGACTGGCAGTAAGCTGAACTTTTCAACTGCATGGAGGATATGTTTCCCCACGCCCCTACAATGTTCAAAGGTCGACTGTAGATCCACATAGAATACTTACTTCAACTTCTGTATGTGGAATTCCACTTTATGAATACATTATAATTTATAATTTTGTTTTACTAACAGATATTTGCACTCTTTCCAGTTTGTATGATTTCTATTGTAAGTAATACTACAATACAAAACTCTGCAAATACCCCCTTGTACAAATATATAGATGTTTCTTTAGAAAATATTCTTAGGAATGGAAATGCTGGATCATGAGATATGTGCATTTTAAATTTCAGTGTATTTTTCCATATTGTTTCCCTATATAGCTGTAACAATTTATACACCTTCCAGCAATTAAAGAGTTCTTATTTCCCAATGGCCTCTTCACCATGTTGGATTGTAATTGTTTTTGACCATATGGATTTATGAAAAAAATGATAGAGTTTACATTATAATTTCTAAAATTATTAGCGAGGTTACAGATAATTTACCGTGATTATAGCCATTCAGGTTTAAATCTCTTGCCCATTTTTCTAAATTTGATTATGATGTTTCGCTAATGTGTAGGAATTCATGATACTAATTTATACCCATAAATGTATTACATCCATGTCATTTATACCTCTATTAAATATATTCTCTCAATCAGTTGTCTTTTTTCCTTTTATTGTTGTCTCTTGATTTTATAATAGGTTCAAATTAAAATCTAGTCGGTTTTAATAATTATTTTCTTTTGGAATAGTGCCTTTCTTATATCTCACGAAGAAATTCTAGTGAAGCTGAAGATGATAATCTCTTCCTGTATATTGAGTAGCTCTGTGACTATTTTGCATTATTACTACCTTTATACTAGAATATAGTAATTAGTAAAGACAAACAGAAGCCTGAAAATTTCATATTGAAAAATAATTTTTAAGCCCTCCCATAAAAGCCTGTAAGTCAATCTATGCAAAAGGTTCATATATGAAGTATACTTTGTCCTATGCTCCTAATTCATAAAGATGAGAAAGTGTGCTCTGAGAGGACTTGTCTTCTGATTGGCATTAAGCTTGTTCCAACTACAGAACTCAATGCTGTCATTCCCCTTGTCTACTGTCACTGTTAAAAAGCTGAGCACTAAAATTATCGTATTATTTTATGTGAATATGAGCTATTGTTTTTCTTCCTCTCCCTACTGTGGTGCATTTGGCATTCAATAATAACAATTAAAAGAGTAAATTCAAAGCAAATAATACGGTTTCTAGCACCAGTGTTTCCATTAACAAGCTATTTAACCTTGGGCAAGTCAATTAACCTTTATTAAAAGTCATCATTGTACCTTGTCCTGACAGACTAACAAGCTTGCCCTAGGAACAAAATAAAAGTCTTGAAAAATTTAGGCCCAAAGTAAGGTACTAATGTAATAATTTATATCATTATAAATTTCTATACCGTAAGTTGTAAACACAAGAGTTTCCCAAATTTCTCAAACTTCCACGAATAAACATTATAGAATACATAACAGTCTGCTTATCATTCTGACCACTAGCATTTATCTCTACATAGTCTGTTTTATCTTTTTAACTTCCTATTTCCTTTTTTTTCACTGAATACCATCAATATTTCTTCCATTTCTTCCCTTTAGTAGCCCACACACATACCAACTAAAAATGAATTTAATTGACTTTCTCTTTTTAAATTACTCCCAGCAACAAAAAAAAATTAAATGCTCATTTTCTCTGACCAACTGTGACTGTTTGAATGCATATAATTGGGAAAAGTTCCATTTGCCTAGAGTTTTATTATTCATTCTCTTAAAGTTTCTGCTAAAGTATATAAAAGAAGAATGTGCAAGCTAAAAAAAAAAATGACCTATCTGAAGAAACCATTTGGTGACTTTCATTTAGAATTCTTAGGTATATCTAAAAGACGGCTTCTTAAAATGCCATGCTTTAGTCTTAAATTAAATGACAAAATAAACCAGATGGATTTCTTATGTCATAAATTATATAACTCTGATTACCATGGTGGGTTTATTGTTAAAATTCATTCCCAGACAGTTGATTTATCAATGCCCATCTTTCCCCAAAAGAAAAAATATTTCATTGAAGGGAATTTGGAGACCAAAAGCCCCTCTGCTCCTACATAAGCTGAAATATTTTATGCACCATATGTTTTCATGTCAGTCTGAGTGCAGAGACTTAGGAAATATACCACAAAGACCAATTCTATAAAATTGCTTCAAAGGAGTCCTTTGAGGGTCTCGGTGAGTTAAGCAATTGACAGCCTGCATTGCTTTGAGGACCCACTCCTGAATTAACAAGATAATTTACCAAAAGGGCATAAAAGAGCATCATCTCTTTGGTCTGTCCTTATCACATCAACAACTCTGCTAATGTCCAAATGATTGGTCTCTCAAATGAGACAGTACTGGAAGTTGCACATCACTTGAACTGTAAGAAAAGAGATGCCTGAGGGTTCTAGAATTGAAGAACAAGCCATTAGCAAGAGCAGATACCAGAAAAAAAAAAAAAACCTACCAAAATACTGAATTCTAATAAATATGATTTGGATCTAGAATTTCCTTTTCATATTAAGTTTTAATTAAGTTTGAGGGGAAACTATTACACACGCAAGGAGTCAGAAACCTTATCACTCAAAACCCTTTCTGAAAGAATTTCATAATAATATTTTAAAGCAAAATGAAAAAGAAATCCAGAGATGACAATATGGATTGGGTTTAAAATGTTAAAATAGACACCTCAAGAATAAAAAGAAAACTAATTTCAGATGGTTATCTGTGCAACACCAGTAAATAATATCTCAATTAAGAATAGAAAGATATATATTATCTGGAATATGATGTAGTATGGTTAAGAAGCTAGACATTCCTATATATTTGTGTTAATCACATTTTTCCTCAATAGGAACATACCAATAGTAAAGCAATATGTATACATAACTTTTAATCTTTCATACTATTTGATTCTATACCTAACATTTGCATGATACAATTTTATAAATATTAATTACTGGCCTAAATTTTAGATTCAAAATATAACAAAGTATGGAAAACTAAATTCCGCATGTATATTATAAATGTAGATTATTTAAAGAGTAATATGTTATATCAAGTTTTCAAGATACTGAAAGAAAGAGAGGTGGAGTGAAGAGAGGGGCACATATTTTCTCATCATAAACAGTAGTAAGGCAATACAATCTTTAGTAATCAAAATTATATTAGAATATTATGTTATGCTCAAAATGATAACCATGATGTTCATATTATGTACGTTCATAATGGGGACCAGAAATAGATATTTAAAAATGGAGCTGATGGCAGTAATTTGGGAGAGAGGTTAAGAGTGAACAAAATGTATTTTATGTCAGAGAGTCTATAACGATCTAATTTTTATAAATTAAGAAATCTATGTACAAGTGAATTATTTACAAAGTGGAAGCAGCAAGACTCAGAGGTATCAGAAACAAATGATGGCATAAGGTAATTGAAGGGAAGAGGCAGATATTTGTTTTCTATTACCAGTTACTACCACTTTAGTTTTCATCATCCCCATATGATTACATTCATAACTATAAATATGGACAAAGAAAAAAATATGTTTTAACAAATTCTGGTCTATGCAAACATATTGGTCTCTAGTGCTACCCAATAACATTTCTTAAGCATTCTATATCTGCACTGAACAGGAGCATCACCACTGGCCAGATGCAGAACTTAGATCTAAATGTGGCTAGTATAACTAAGGAACAAAATTTGTAATTAATTAATCTTAATTAATTTAAATTTAAATGACTGCCTGTGTCTCATGGCTACCATATGGGATAATACAGCTCTAGATAGGTATTTCCCAATCTTTTACCAGCAAACAACTTCTATTATTCATTTTCTTCCAGAGTGCCATTCACCATGCTTTAAAAAATTTTGCCAACCACATTTTAGTAATAACTTGTTTACTGCTCTTATTCAAAACATGTAACTACTAACTAGAACTCTGATGAGCCTGAAACTCTGTCACCTCACCAAGCCTAACCGAAGCTAAAGCAACTTGACACTGTGGAGGGGAGGAGTTTATTCTTAATCTGGATATAATTTTAATTAGTCTTTTTTGAAATAGTAAAGTCTTTATAAATCCACTGTTAGTGTTAGAAAAACCCCAAAGGTTCTGGTAATTTCAGCTCAATCTTAATGTTCTAAAATCTTATGAATCTGCTCCCTTTGAGGTCCCTGATAGAATTATGAAGGATGCTGAGTCTGAAATAGACTTCCACATCATTGGTCCAGTTGTAAAATCCTCTGCATCTCATTTATGAGCTCAATTGTTCTTGACTGGTGTCCCATAAATCAATAAAGTCCTTTAAAGCACTGGGACTTGATCCTGCTTGAAGCACAATAGCAGTCTGAAAATCTACAAACAACAAGAATTAGAGATGCCAGAGGCAGCCTAGTTACTCCTTATCCTAATCCTAGACCCATTCCAAAGAACTATTCTCCAGGTTACATTCTACCATAAAGGGAAAAAAAATGATATACTCTCATCTCTTAGAGCTGTCACTGAAGGCAAAATAAAAACATTCTTTGGAACAAAGTTCTGGCACTATTCCATTTCAATTCTGTTCTATCTACGAATCAAGCAATCATTTGGTAAAACTAATAATCAGAATGAAGAGCAAATAAGAGTAACCTACTCACACAGCTTTTCGATCACCTGGGGTAGCTGACTTCAGCAGGGCAAGGATTCAAAGGATAGATTTAAAGCTGATTGTATCATTTGATGGTTACTATTATTAACTATTACTACGTAATGCAAAAGGTAAAGCCACTGCCTACTGTTCCAGTGTTTAGGCACTGATGGAGTCAGGTTGTAGAATTACTATTTTTCTAGAAAATCTGTAGGGTAAGCACCTTGTAAGAGCAGGTTTATATTAGAGGAGAATGGGACACCTGACAATCACTCATATCTCATTAGTGGTGGTAGGAGCTTGTGGCTGTGGAAAGAGCATGTGCACATTCACCAAGGAATTATTTGAAATAGTAGATTTTTACTTGAAGAAATCCACTCATTTATCTCAATTTGAGATTTTAAACCATCCTTTTGTTGTTAAGTCAGAGGAGGAAGGAATAAGCATTACTCTGAACACTAATGACATTCCAAAATCAGGTAGGAAGGGAAAAGAAACAGTCAAGTCAGGACCCTTGCCCCAAAGAGGGGGCACAGAAGAGGAGAGGGAATACATGGAGCCTCAGATCCCCCCTGGGAAATGAGCAGTTCAAATCACAAATTAAGCACTCCAAAGTTGATAGCCTACACATGGAGGACAAGTCCCCTTAGTGGGCTTGAAAGTTGGTGGGACCAACAGTGGATCAATAAGAAACCTAGACTCTGCTCTTAAAGAGTATGCACAGGCTTGCTTACTCCTGAAACAAATGGAGGAATCAGCGGAAGCTGCCTAGGACTCTGGCAGTTTTCTTGTGAAAACCCCCAATGTGCACCTCAACCTGAGCTGAACATCTGCTCCAGGCCCTCTTGCTCTGCAGTATAGCTCACCGCTGGGGTGAAGGCCACTGTGGCTGAAGAACATGCACAATTGTAGGAAACAGAACTGGCTATGACTTGGCACAGCCTCTACATGGTTGGGGCAGAGTGGGGGGTATTAGGAGCAGTCTGGAGTTTGACTGATACCAAGAACACCCAAGTGAATGCCTAGCCCATGCCAAGCATCCACTCTGAGACCCCTCGTCCCAGAACTGTTCTCATCTGGGCAAAGGGGAAATACTGGGAGGGGGAGAACATACACTTATAAAAAATAGAAGCAGCTTGGACATGACACTGAAGGTTTCCGCCACACCCATATAGGGTAACGTTGACCACTGAAGAGAAAAGAAGCCCCAGTTCACTCCTGGCTCTGCCTTTAAACTTCCAACTAAGGAAAAAAGTGGGGATATACATGACTTGTGCTCAATTCAGATCCAGCTCTCACACCCAAACCACAGGGCACATGTAGACGGTACAGGGACATCTGCACACTAGGACCTTTGAAGACCATGATTTGTAGCTATTTCACCTAATGTCATAGAGAATGAGAAAGTTAAGAAAAATGAGAAGACAGAGGAATTTGTTAAAATGAAAGAACTAGAAAAAAAAAAACTTAAAAAACAATGAATGAATTGAAGATAATTTGCCAGATAGGTATTCAAAGCAGTGGTAATAAGAAAGCCAAGTGATGTACAGCAAAGAACAGATTAACACAACGAGAATTTTAAAAAGGAGCTATAGAATATGTTTTTACAAAATCCTATCAGAAGCAAATAATACAACAACTAAAATAAAAAATACAATTTTAGTGTCCTTTTAGGCCTTTTCCAGTTTAAAACAAGTAAATACTATGTATATGAATTATGTGGTAATGACAAATCAAAAAAGCTACAATAGATATACAAATACTGAAGAGAAAGGCACAGAAGAATAGCACTAAAGAAATCATTGAACTGCAAGAGAATAAACTAAAAAGAAAAAAAAAAGAACAGAGAAGAACTACAAAAACAAAATACCACTAACAAAATAGTATTAAGTCTGTATCTTTCAAAAATCATTTTAAATGTCAATGGAATAAATGCCTCAATCAAAAGACACAAAATGACTGGATTAAAAAAAAAGATTCATCCATACACTTCCCACAAGGAAGTTATTTCAAAGCTAAAGACACATGTAGACTAAAATTGAGAGATCGGGAAGAGATTCTTCATGAAAAGGAAACTACAAGAAAGTAAGGGTAACAACACCCAAACAAACTAAATTTTAAAACAAAAGTTATAACAAAGAGGGACATTATATAATTATAAAGGGATCAATACAAGAAAAGGGTATTACACACATTAACATACATGCAGTCAATACAGTATAGCCTAAATATATAAAGCAAATAGTAATGAATATTAATAAAAATGGAAGTAGACAATATCATAATAATACTAGGGGACATTAACACTCTACTCACATAAATGGATAGATCATCCAGACAGATAACCAATAAGGAAACAGTGGCACTAAATGACATATTATACCAGCAGGAATTAATAAATATAAAGTACTCTACCCAAATATGGTATAATGCACATTCTTTTCAAGTGTACCTGGAACAGTTTCTTGGACAGACCGTATGCTAGTGCATAAAACAAACATATAAGGAGAAAAATTATATCAAGAATATCATTTCTTGATATAATTATAAGAATATATCACATTGACAGTGGTGTGAAACGAGAAATCAATTACAGGAAAAAAATGGGAAAGACACAAATATATGCAGGGTAAACAACATGTTATTAAAAAACCAAAGAGTCAATTTGGAAATCAGAAAATATCTTAAGACAAATGGAAATAAAAACAAATTTTCTATAATTTATGAGAATAGCAAAAGTAGTTCTAAGAAGTTTTCAGTGACAGAGGCTTACTTTACCTCAAGAAACAAGTAAATCCTCAAAATCTCAAGTTTACATTCTAAACAACTACCTAAATTACTCAGAAAAAGAACAAAGCTCAAATCAGAAAAGGAAGGAAATAATAAAGATCAGAACAGGAATAAAGAAAACAGAGACCAAAAACAATCAAAAAAAAAATTGAACTCAAGATCTGATTTTACGAAAAGAAAAAATAAGCCTTTAGCCAGACTTATCAAGAAAAAGTTAGAAGGAACACAAAATAAGAAATGAAAGAATGGAGTAAACAATCAATATCACAGGGATACAGAAATTCAGAATTGTATGAAGAGTTACATGTTAAGAATTGGACAACCTAGAAGAAATAAATCAGCTATAAAAACACTATCTTCCCTGTCTAAATCAGAAAAAAATAGACAATCAAATGGGGCCAATCATGAGTACTGATATTTAATTTGTCAAAAAACTCCTAACAAATAAAAGTCTAGGGTGATTATACTAAACATGTAAAGAAGAGGTAATATATTCTGGTCAGACTACTTAAAAAATTTAAAGGAAAGAACACTGCCAAATTCATTCTCCAAGACCATCACCCTGATTGCAAAAGCACACAAATACACTAAAAAAAATAAATAAATAAATAAAAAGAAAAAAATTACATGACAATATTTCTAATAAATATGGATGCAAAATTTTTCAACAAAATATAAGCAAACCAAATTCAAAAATACATAAAAAGGATTATAGTAATATGAAATGTGACTTATTCCAAGGATGTAAGAGTTGCTCAATATCTGCAAATGAATCAATGTAACATACCACATTAAAAAAAGGAAGGATAAAAACTACCAAATCATCTCAATAGTTTCAGAAATAGCATTTGACAAAATTCAACATACAAACATGATAAAAATTCACATCAAAGTTAGTATAGAGGGAACATATCTCAATAAAAGCCATTTATGACAAATCAATAACTAACATCATATTACTTAGGATGAAAAGTTGAAAGTGTTCTTCTACAATCAAGAACAAGACCAGTATGCCCACTTTAACCACTTTATTTAATACAGTATTGGAAGTTTTAGCAATAGCAATCAAACCAAAAAAAAAGAAATAAAACACATCCAAATTGGAAGGTCAGAATAAAACTGTCAATATTTGCAGATAACATGATAATATATTTAAAACCCAAAAGTTTCCACCAAAAAGTTATTAGAATAACTCAAATCAGTAAAGTTGAAAGATACAAGATTAATATAACAAATTCTTTTGCTCTCTTATACACTAATAATGTACCATAAGAATGATGGAAGCAAGAAAACAATTCCATCTAAAATGGCATAAAAGAATAAAATGCCCAGGCATAAACTTAACCACAGATGTGAAAGACTTAGATGCTGAAAACTATAAAGCACTGATGAATGAAACTGAAGATGAGGTCAAATAATGGAATAATATCTTGTGTTCATGTATTAGAAGAATGCATATTGTTAAAATGTCCATACTATCCAAAGCGATCTAAAAACTTAGCACAACTGCTATCAAAATACCCATGACAGTTCTCTCAGAACTAAAGAAAAACACCCTACTATTTATATAGAACCACAAAAAAATCCCAATTCCCAAAAAAATCTTAAAAAAAAAAAAAGAGCAAACCTGAAGGTATTACACTCCCTGACTTCAAATTATACTATTAAGCTACAGTAAACAAAACAGTATGGCACTGGCACAAAAATATACACATAGAACAAGAGAACAGAATAGATAGCGTAGAAATAAATTATGCACATATGGTCAATTAATCTATGACAATGAAGGAAAGAATATACGACAGAGAAAAGTTTTTAGTTCAATAAATTGTGCTGGGAAATCTGGGCAGTTATTTATAAAAGAATAAAATTAGAATATTTTCTCATACCATATTAAAAAATAAACTCAAAGTGGATTAAAGACCTAAATGTATGATTAGAAACCATGAAACTCCTAGAAGAAAACATAGGCAGAACATTCTTTGAAATAAATAGTAGCAATCTTTTTAAAATCTATCTCCTAAGCCTAAGGAAACAAAAGTGAAAAAAGTTGGGTACCTGATTGAAGTTAAAAGGGTTTGCACATCAAAGGGATCTTCAAGAGGAAAGGGGGAAAAGGTACTTAATGGGAGAAAATATGTACAAGTGATATGACTCATAAGAGGTTAATATGCAAAATATAAAAATAGTTCATACAACTCAGTATCAAAAAACCCAAATAAGAAAAAGACCTGAATAGATATATTTCTTTTTTTTAGCATTTTAGGACTATAGCTGTGGCACATGGAAGTTCCTTGACTAGAGCTCTAATTAGCGCTATGGCTGCCAGCCTATGCCACAGTCACAGCAATGCATGATTTGAGTCACATCTGTGAGCTGCACCACAGCTCACGGCAATGTCAGATCCCCAACCCACTGAGCAAAGCCAGGGATCAAACCCACATGCTCATGGATACTAGTTGGGTTCATTATCACTGAGCCACAATGGGAACGCCCTAGATATTTTTCAAGGAAGACACACATATAGGCAAAAGGCACATGAAAAGATACTAAACACTGTTAATCACCAAGGAAATGCAAATAAAAACCACAATAAGATATCACCTCATACCTGTCAGAATGGCTATCACCAAAAAGAAAAAGTACAGCAAATATTAGTGAAGATCTGGAGAAAAGGGAACCCTATTATACTGTTGGTAGGAATACAAATTAGTGCAGCCACCATGGCAAAAATTACAGAGGGGAGTTTCTGTCCAGGCACAGTGGAAATGAATCCAACTAAGAACCATGAAGCTGCAGGTTCAATCCCTGGCCTAGCTCAGTAGGTTAAGGATCTGTTGTTGCCATGAGCTGTAGTGTAGGTAGCAGATGCGATTCAGATTCTGCATTGCTGTGGCTGTGGCTAGACCAGCAGCTACAAATCCAATTAGACCCCTAACCTGGGAACATCCATATGCCACAGGTACAGCGCTTAAAAAAAAAAAAAAAAAAAAAACTACAGAGGTTCCTCAAAAAACTGAAAAAGAACTACCATATGACCCACTCTTTCAACTACTAGGTATATAACCAAAAAAAACCAAAACATTCATTTGCAAAGATTCATGCACCTCGATGTTCATAGCAGCATTATTTATAATAGCCAAGATATGGCAACAACTTGTGTCTATGAACAGATGAATTGATAAAGAAAACATGAGATAGTTACATATATATATATATATATGCATGTGTGTGTTCAATATACACACATACTCACACTCACATTTATATGTACAGAAACACAGTAAACATATGCATACACAATGGAATACTACTGTGCCATAAAAATGAAATTTTGCCATTTGTGACAACATGAATGGATCTGTATGGTATTATGCTTGGTGAAGTAAGTTAGAAAAAGGCAAACACTTTATGCTATTACTTTGTGTGGAAACTAAAAGATAAAATAAATGAATGAATATAACAAACATATAGCTTCTCAGATATTGAAAACAACCTAAAGACTACTAGTAGGGTGGGGGAAAGAGAGAAGGAAAGGTAGTGCTAGAGGATTAAGAGGTATGAACTACTCCATATAGTATAAATCAACTCTAAGGATATATTGTACAATATGGGAAATATAGCCAATATTTTATAAAATCTTTAAATGGAATATAATCTATAAAAACATAGAATCACAATGTTGTCTATTTCTAACACAACATTATAAATCAAATATACCACAAAAATTTAAATTTTGTGATTCAAATCAAGTTCCAATTTCTGTCTAATGAATACATTTATTTATGTTGGTAAATTTATTATTGTTTTCATGACAATTATGAAATTGTAATGCAGTATACAATAAAATGTCTGATTCTCACTCGTGCAACCATTTGCCCACTAATCATCTTATCTCACATAATCTCTTTCCTTAATATTTCAAGTATTCTTTCAGGTTTCTGTATTCAAATACACATAAAACAAACATTTTTAAAAATTTTCCTTTTTTGTAAAAAAGAAACACAGATTAAGTACCATTTTGCATTTTTTCCTTTAAAATTTCTTCAAAAGTCTCCATCATTACATAAATACCTTATTCATTATTTTTCTTACACAAAGAATTTTATTTGAAACACTTGCATATTAGTTATTTAACAAGACCTCATCGGTGAACATTTGACAATTTTCAACATTTTCCAATAACGTGCAAGATGACTAATAATCACAAATATACTTCATCTTTTACATATGCAGGTATAAATGTGGGAAAATTTTCTGTGCATTTATATATGAAATATAAAGCACTCAAAAAGGGTAAAAATTAGCACAGGCTTTAAATTTCTACACAAAAGCCATCAATGACAGAAAACACTGGAAGTGGAAACTGTCTTATCTCCCATGATAATTACAGCCAGACAATGATTTTCAAATAAAGCAGTGCGGAGCCAAAAACCTAAAATGTATGTAAACTTGAATCATTAGTAGAATGACCATTTGAAAATCAATCAATGACTCATATTTAACAAATATGTAGAGAGGTATACTCCCTCTATACCCACTTTTTGGAGGGTTTTTTATGATAAATCGGTGTTGGATTTTGTTAAAAGTTTTTCAGCATCTATTGATATTATCATACAGTTTTTATTCTTCATTTGTTAATGTGGAGTGATTGATTCGTGGAAATTGAAAAATCTTTGCATCATTGGGATAAATCCCAGTTGATGTTGGTGTATGATCTTTTTAATATATTGTTAGATTCAGTTTGATAATATTTGTTGAAGATTTTTACATTTATATTCATCATTATTATTGGCCTATAATTTTCATTTTTTATGTGTGGCATCTTTCTCTGGTTTTGGCATCAGGGTGATATGGCCTAATAAAATGAGTTTGGGAGTATTTCTTCCTCCACAAATTTCTATAATAGTTTCAGAAGATAGTTGTTAACCCTTCTCTAAATGTCTAAGAGAATGCCTGTGATGATATCAAGTTCTGGACCTTTGTTTTTGGAAGATTATATATATATATATATATATATATATATATATATATATATAAAATGATTTTTATTTTTTATTATAGCTGGTTTACAGTGTTTTTCAATTTTCTACTCTACAACATGGTGACCCTGTTACACATACAGGTATACATTCTTTTTTCTCACATTATCATGTTCCATCATAACTGACTAGACCTAGTTCCCAGTGCTATGCAGCAGGATCTCATTGCTAATCTATTCCAAAGTCAATAGCCTGCATCTATTAACCCCAAGCTCCCAATCCATCCCACTCCCTCCCCCTCCCCCTCCCCCTCAGCAACCACAACTCTATTCTCCAAGTCCATGATTTTCTTTTCTGTGGAAAGGTTCATTTGTACTGTATATTAGATTCCAGATGTAAGTGATCCAGATGTAATCATATAGTATTTGTCTTTGTCTTTCTAACTTACTTCACTCAGTATGAAAGTCTCTAGTTTCATCCACGTTGCTGCAAATTGCATTCTTTTGCTTTTTTCATGGCTGAGTAATATTCCATTGTGTATAGATACCACATCTTCCTAAGCCAATCATCTGTCAATGGACATTTAGGATATTTCCATGTCTTGGCTCTTGTGAATAGAGCTGCAGTGAACATGCGGGTGCATGTGTATTTTTCAAGGAAAGTTTTGCCCAGATATATGCCCAAGAGTGGAATTTCTGGGTCATGTGGTACTTCTATGTATAGATTTCTAAGGTATCTCCATACTCTTCTCCATAGTGGTTGTACCAGCTTACATTCCCACCAACAGTGCAGGAGGGTTCCCTTTTCTCCACACCCCATCCAGCATTTGTTATTTGTGGATTTACTAATGATGGCCATTCTGACTAGTGTGAGGTGGTAACTCACAGTAGTTTCTATTTGTATTTCTGTAATAATCAGTGACATTGAGCATTTTTTCATATGCTTGTTGGTCATCTGTACATCTTCCTTGGAGAAAAGTCTTTTTAGGTCTTTTGCCCCATTTTTCAATTGGGTTGTTATCTTTTTTGCTGTTGAGTTATATAAGTTGCTTGTATATTTTAGAGATTAAGCCCTTGTCAGTTGCATCATTTGAAACTATTTTCTTCCATTTAATAAGTTGTCTTTTTGGTTTCCTTTGCTGAGCAAAAGGTTGTCAGTTTGATTAGGTGCCATTGGTTTATTTTTGCTTTTATTTCTGTTTCTTTGGGAGACTGACCTGAGAAAACATTTGTAAGGCTGATGTCAGAGAATGTTTTGCCTATGTTCTCTTCCAGGAGTTTGATGGAGTCTTGTCTTATATTTAACACTTTCAGCCATTTTGAGTTTATTTTTGTGCATGGTGTGAGGGTGTGTTGCAGTTTCATTGATTTACATGCAGCTGTTCAGGTTTTCCAACAATACTTGCTGAAAAGACTGTCTTTTCCCAATTTTATGTTCTTCCCATCTCTGTCAAAGAGTAGTTGACCATAGGTGTCTGGGTTTATTTCTGGGTTCTCTATTCTGTTCTTTTGGTCTATGTGTCTGTTTTCATACCAGTACCACACTGTCTTGATGACTGTGGCTTTGTAATATTGCCTGAAGTCTCGGAGAGTGATGCCTCCTGCTTGGTTTTCCTTCCTCAGAATTGCTTTGCCAATTCTGGGTCTTTTGTGGTTCCATATGAAATTCTGTATTGTTAGTTCTAGTTCTGTGAAAAATGTCCTTGGTAATTTCATAGAGATTGCATTGAATCTGTACATTGCTTTGGGTAGTATGGCCATTTTTATAATATTAATTTTTCCAACTCGGGATCATGGAATATCTTTCCATTTCTCTACATCTTCTTTAACTTCCTTGATTAATGTTTTATAATTCTCAGCATATAAGTCCTTTACCTCCTTGGTCAGGTGTATCCCCAGGTATTTGATTTTCTGGGGTGCAATTTTAAAAGGTAATGTATTTTTTTTATTCCTTTTCTAATATTTCATTGTTAGTATACAGAAATGCAACTGATTTCTGAAGGTTAATCTTATATCCTCCTACTTTGCTGAATTTGCGGATCAGTTCAAGTAGTTTTTGGGTTGAGTCTCTAGGTTTTCTATATATAGTATCATGTCATCTTCATACAGTGACAGTTTTACCTCTTCTCTTCCTATTTGGATGCCATTTATTTCTTTTGTTTTTCTGATTGCTGTGGCTAGTACTATGTGGCCAGTACTATGTTGAATGAGTGAGAGTGGGCATCCTTGTCTTGTTCCAGATTTTACCTGTAAGGCTTTCAGCTTTTCTCCATTGAGTGTTATATTTGCTGTGGGTTTGTCATAAATGGCTTTGATTATGTTAAGGAATGTTCCCTCTATACCCACTTTGGTACGAGTTTTGATCATGAACGGATGTTGGACTTTGTCAAATGCTTTCTCTGCATCTATTGAGATGATCATGTGGTTTTTTACTTTTCTTTTGTTAATGTGGTACATGATGTTGATTGACTTGCATATATTGATACATCCTTGTGAACCTATGATGAATCCCACCTGGTCATGGTGTATGATCTTTTTTATATGTTGTTGGATTCTGTCAGCTAAAATTTCTTTGAGAATTTCTGTGTTTATATTCATCCAAGATATTGCTCTATGGTTTTCTTTTTTGCTGGTATCTTTGTCTGGTTTGGGAATTATGTCTGAAAACTTTCCAAATCTAAAGGAAACTGGTATCAAGATGCAGGAAACACAGAGGGCCCCAAACAAGGTGAACCCAAACAGACCCACAGCAAGACATATTATAATAAAAATGGCAAAAGTTAAAGAAAGAATTCTAAAGGTAGCAAGTAAAAAGCAAAGTGTTAATTATAAGGAAACCCCCATAAGGCTATCAGCAGATTTCTCTACAGAAACACTACAGGCCAGAAGGGAGTGGCAAGTTATCTTTAAAAGTGTTAAAAGGAAAAAATTTGCAACCTAGAATACTCTATCTAGCAAGAATATCATTTAAAATAGAAGAGGAAATACAAAATTTCCCCAAAAAACAAAAGCTAAAAGAGTACAGGAATACTAAACTCATTCTAAAAGAAATACCGAAAGAGCTTCTCAAAATTGGAAAAAAAAAAAAAAAGGAAGAATAGGATGGAGAAAACCACATTTGGAAAGCAATCACTTAAATAAGCCAACAAACAGATCTACACAAGAAGATGTTAAAGAAAAAAGAGAGAGAGACATCAAAATAATACAGTGTGGAGAAGGAAAATAAGAAAATATAGATTCTTTTTTTATTTTAATGATGTGTTTGCATCTATATGACTCTTATGCTAAAGCAAACAGATATAAGGAAGGGGTTAACATACTTAAGAAACAGGTACACTACAAATCAAAATTGAACATTACTTTTGGAAGTTTTTTAATCACAGTTTCAATTCCAATACTTGTGATTGGTCTGTTCATATTTTCTATTTCTTCCTTGTTCAGTCTTTGAAGACTGTACCTATCTAAGACTTTGTCCATTTCTCCATCATTTTCAATTCCCCCCAACATCAGGAATAAAACAAGAATGTCCACTTCTTCCACTTTTATAAACATAGGACTTTTGGAAGTCCTAGCCACAGCAATCATAGAAGAAAAAGAAATATAAGAAATCTAAACTGGAAAAGAAGTAAAACTGTCACTGTTTGCAGATAACCCAATAGAATACAGAGAAAAACCTAAAGAGACTATCGGAAACTACTAGAGCTCATCAAAAAAATTCAGTAAAGTTGCAGGATATAAAATTAATACATTGAAGCCTCACATTTCTATACACTAACAATGAAAAATCAGAAAGAGAGATTAAGAAAACAATCACATTTACTATCACATCAAAAATAAAATAAAATACCTAGAAATAAATCTGCCTAAGGAGGCAAAAGAGCTGTAGTCTGAAAACTATAAAATGTTGATGAAAGAAATTGAAGATGACATAAACAGATGGAAAGATGTGCCATGATCTTGGATTGGAATAATCAATTTTGTAAAAATAACTACACTGCCCAAGGCAATCTACAGGTTCAATGAAATCCCTATCAAAGTACCAATGGTATTTTTCACAGAACTAGAACAAAAAATGTTAAAATTTGTATGGAAACACAAAAGACCTTCAATACACAAAGCAATTCTGAGAAACAAAAACAAAGCTGGAATAGTCAGACTCCCTGACTTCAGACTACACTACAAAGCTATAGTCATCAAAACAGTATGTTATTGACACAAAAAGAGATGTATAGATCAGTGGAACAGGATACTAGCACACTCCCTAGCACTGTACACACATAAAAAAAAACTCAGAATGGATTTAAAAACCTAAATTTAAATAAAACTCTTAGAGGAAAACATAGGCAGAACACTTATTAGAAACAAATGAATCCCCCAATAATTAGGAAATTATTAACTAAATAAAGTATTATCAAACAATTTGATTGCTATGTAAAACTTACACTGTAATTTTTCAGCCTGTGGGCTAGCAAAGAACAATGTTCATTATGCAAGTTAAATGAAAAGAAAGTCAGAAGATATATAGGTGCATTGAGAATCCAACTACTTAAAATGTATCAATCTATTAAATAATACCAATGAATTAAAAATTGTTTTGATGAGGGTAGTGGTGATGTGGGTGGCTATTTTCTCTTTCTAATATTTCCGTAGTTTTTCTGATAGTCTTTTTGTTTTGGTTTTCATTTGTATTTTGTACAATACAAGAGTTTATATGAACATATGAATATTCAAATGCTTTAACTAACCCACATTTATGGCTTTCACAGAAATGATGGCATAAATTTATGTAGATACTCTTTGTAGAAAAGTTCCGATATAAATGAATTCAAAATGCTTTTCTGAAAACATTGAGAATAGGTCAAGTGTTTGCTGAAAGAAATCTACTAAGCCAACTCTTTATTTTTTATTTTTGTTTAACTTAAAAACACATCCTAGAAAGTGATAAAAAAAAAAACTAAAAATCATTAGCCACATTTTTTCTCTTTAGTTAAGATAAATATGGACAACATTGGAAACATGAGAACATATGCTTTCAATTTGGGATAGTTTCTAATTTTGGACTTATTTGTAATACCCTGAGATTTGAACATGTACTTAATTCAAACAGATCATTCAAGATACTGAAAAACCGTATCTAATTTTAAATTACTATATATTTTTGCAAATTATAATCAGAAGGAAGGAGAGGAATAAATCTAAGAATTTCTATCACCTGCACAAAGCTTGTACAATGTACAGCTGCACAGCAGGTTGTTATCTATTCAGGCTTGAAACGTGAATTCTGTTTTGTGAAAGTTGAATACAGCCTATTATTTCCTATAAAACAATGAAGCTGTTAGCTACATACTATACTTGGATTGGTGGTTTTTGTTTTGTGTTTGCTTTTGTTTTTGTTTTTGTTATTTTTTTTCATTTAATCTCTTGTATGCGGGTGCTCTTTCACAAGCTAAACAATTCTTCCAATAGTGTCATGTGAACAATGGAAGTTATTGACTTTGATGGTTGCTATACACCAAAATGTTGCTGAGACATTTACTCTGCCCTCTGGGGATCCCCCTAACAAAAACGTATTGATATCCTTCATTATTTTCAGGGTCTTCTGGGAGAGGGAGGCAGCTTGATACCCGCACAAGACTATCAGGTTGCAATTTATAAGACTGAGAATAAAAATAGGACTGAAATTGACTATTATGTGCCCATTATATTTACCTGTACAGTGACACAAAGGAAGGACCTAAGACACTGACTAAAAGTTTTATTAGCATGATCACATCCTTGTTGGTTTCCCCACTGGAACTTCTTTTTCCAGAATTCTGGCAGAAGTGAGAAATGGAACAGCATCAGATGCCTTTTTTTAGCAGAGTGCCTTCAGGCTATAGTCCTATAGAATTTAGCAAATCAAAAATAGCATTTTTCAACAAGCCCTATGTGTCCCTCTCCCCTGCTTCACAAAGATAGCCTTAATAAATCACACTAGCTCCAGAAGGGGGAGGAAGAGTAGAGAACAAGTGTGAAATCTTACACTCCATATCTAAGATACACCCCTGTAGTGTCTATTCCAATCAAGATGTTATTTTATTAAAAAAATTAGAAAGCCTAGGGATGGTACATATGAACTTTTTCTATCATGACATCTCACTGTTATCTTTTAGAATTAGAACAGAAATCCTGGAAGCAAGTTATAGAAAATGAAGCACAGGCATGCATTTGGGAGGGTCCTAAGACGAGCTTATGTAAGAGGAAAAAACAATATTTGTGTTAAGGCTTCATTGTATAATTATTTCCTAGTATATTTACTGAAAAAGGAAACAGGCTTTTTGTTTGCACATTGCTAAGTCAAGCTCACCTGGACTTCTGACCTACTATGACACCATAAACGCACATTCTTTTCAGTGGAGGAGTTTGTGGTAACTTATTACATAGCACCAGAAAATACATACACAAAAATAACATCCTAGAATCATCTTGAGGGGAAAAATGTTTTATTCTCAGCTCAGTCATCAGCACCTCACAGAGTGCCTGGTGTATGAAGTAGATGCTCAATAAAGATTTGCTGAGTGAATGAGCAATGACAAGATATTCTTGAATGTTGCAAAGTCATTCTGTCATTAACTTTAGCAAAAAGAACCGCCTAATGAACTGGCCTTGGCAGCAGTATTCAAATAGTCAAGGTAGATTTTAAAAGATAGTTTAGTCTTAGAACAGAAAGTCATTAGATCAGAACCAAAGTAACAGGAAACACAATTACTCAGATCTCACACACATACATACCTTGCAGTCTCCTGACTGACATACAGACATATCTAGTTTAAATCAAAATTATCACAACTTTGAGAGTAAGTCAGGCTCAAGGTACAGCAGTTGAGTTATTTGACTCAAAATCTGCACACTTGGTTACTACTCTGAATTCTACCATTAAGTGAAATGAGCAGATTTAGGTAAATAAGTAATTTTAGGGCCTGATAACTTTCATTAAAAAAAAAAAAAAATGAGGGTGATCCCAAAGACCCCTTGCAACTGAAGCAGGATGTTTCTCTAGCCTAGAGCTTATTCACATTGGAGGTCATCCCCACCAGGGCTATGTAGGCCAGCTGGCCTGTTCTATCTGACCAGGACAATGTGCTTAAAAGTTCTTTGCTTTCAAACCATGGTCCTTAGACCACCAGATTGACCACACTTGGGAGATTGTTTAAAATGCAGAAACCCAGGCTCCATCTCAATACAACTGATTAAGCATTTGCAATTTTAACAAGATTCCCAGGTAACCCTCTGTATGCTACAATTTAAGAATTAACAACCAATTGACCAGAGGACATACCATTTTCCAATGTATTCCACGCACACGAGTCACATTAATTTGCTTGAATGGTCCAAGAAGGTACTTTTTCTTTTTTTTTAGAGCCTTATCTGCCACATATGGAGGGTCCCAGGCTAGGTGTTGAATCAGAGCTACAACTGCTGGCCCACACCACAGTCACAGCAATGCAGGATCTGAGCCTCATCTGCAACCTACACCACAGCTCATGGCAACATTGAATCCTTAACCCATTGAGCAAGGCCAGGGATTGAACCTGGAACCTCATGATTCCTACTCAGATTACTCAGATTTGTTTCTGCTGCCCCACAACAAGAACTCTTTTTTTTTTTTTTTTTTTTTTTTTTTGTATACGCTACATCTTTTAATGTGTAAAGGTAAAAAAGTAGGCTTTGAAATCAATCCTACTGGGTAGGAACCAGGTTCTGACACTAAGGCACTGTGTCATCGATGTTTTAGATAGTCTCAGTGAACTTCATATTGCTGCCTATAAAGTAGGGATTAATAAAAACCATGTATGCCTAGTATGAAGATTAAACATAATTATTCATGTAGGTAACTGAACACAGAATCTGGCTCATGGAATGTGCTCAGTAAATGATGGATGCACATCATTGCCATCACCACCATCATTGTCATTATCATGTTTGCCATATAGTGATGGCCAGAATCCACATCATTAAATATGTAACAGAGTCCTCATCACCAGATAAAGGAATGCTTATTATATGCATCCAGAATATTCCTGGCACAGTTTAGAGGATCGATTGTAATATCATTTGAATTCACATTGAGAAATTATTTCACTAATCTATGTTCTAAATCTTTAAGGACACTACAGAGATTTATATGTGAAGTGAATATGTGGCAGAATCTTCCAATAGAACCCAATTGTTGGAAGATACATTTAGGAACTGAAATGACACTTTGTTCAGGACAGGGCAGCAAGTTTGGAAAAAGTGACATCTCAACTAGATTCATATGGAAAATAGCTTTTAGTCATAAAGACAGAATTCCAAATTGAGAGAAATCCCAGTGAATTAGTCACTGAGGAAAAAATCCTCTCGGAGGAATGATTTCAGCCAGTAATTCTGGAAAAGAAAATGACAATAAGGTTCTTGATATACAATGTGATATCTTTAGCTACAGTTAGCTCATGTACTGTTGATTACTTCAGCAAAATCACATACAATAACTTTGCCTCCTAAAGGATATAAATGGAAAGCAGATACACATGTTCAAATAATTCCTTTAACTCTATGTACAGATGCTGCTTTACAGAAATGAGTTTGCTCATGAGAATTCAAAAGTAAATGAGCTGTATAATGCAAGTATCTCTGTCTCAGGATTCGGAACGTGATGGAGATTATAATATTTCGTTCTAGACACTAATGTCCATGAATGTCCATATTAATTACATGTCATTTTTAAATCAATCATGATCGATGCCCAAGCCCATTATTCTCATGTGACATATCACTGGCTTATTTAGCAAAAGATCTTGAATTACATCTGCCATTGTCATTTGCAATCCCAACCAGTCATGAACTAGCTATGAGAAGCTTGCAAATACTTCACAATACTGACAGAGCTAAGAGTCTCAGGGATGGGTGGGAGTAAGTTTTAAAGATCAACAAATCAATCATGTGAAGGCTCTGAACTTGTGCCAACCATTTCTATAAAGCCTCAGGCACACAGCAAGTCAGGAAGGAAAGGAAACTAAGAGCGTATGTGTGGGTTGGGGGGCGGAGGGCTGTGCTAAGTGAACAGATTGAAGCAGCTAAAACATCCACCTCCTGCCACAGACACCCTAGGTCTGAAACCCCCAAGTAAAACCATAACCTCTGAGTTCCATGATGGAAGGTATTTCTAGTTTTTACTATATCTGCACCTTCTGAATGCTTGCTTGCTATTGCAGACTAGAGGACTCTTTCTTTATCAAATCCAAACAAATATTTTAGCCAGCAAAAATCAAGAAGAGTTCCCTCATCCATTTCCTATCTTCTCCTGATTGCAAACTCCTAAGGCATTTCCCCCCTTAAGTCTTCACATTACATTAGAATACAATGAACACAAAATTATTTCGCCACATTTATTCTATTATGTGAAAACGATTATTAAAGAAAAAGTTATTATGCCAGTCACTCTTTCTTTATAAGTAAGAGCTTCACACCCTGAGCAATTATAATGGCCCTTTATTTCAAATGGTACAGACATCATATACATAATTTAATAGAAACCATTTCAGTTCAAGGGTACATTGCTACAGTAATGAAAGGAGACCACCCTTACAGAAGGCCCTTTCACACTCCAATGGTTTCATTGTCAAAATGATATAATAGGATAAAAGTTGAACTGAAAGGGTCAGTGGGGAGGAAGAAGGAGGGCATAAGGCAAGTGGCTATACCTAGGACTTGTGTATTCCTAACAATCAAAAACTGCTAAAAACAAAATTCTGATTTTCCTCCAGATGCCATGATTAGCCAAAGCTCACAGTAATCTATAGACTCTAGTCCTTTGTAGGAGAGAAAATGTAGAAAAAATTCACCCAAAAATGGAATTCCTAGGCCAAGAAGATAGTATCACAGCCATTTCACACTGTTAACTCACTTCCTGGTTCTGTCCCACATGCCTTCTCAGCACCTTCTTCTCCCTGAGCCTTACTTCTCCCACTGCAAAGTGTGAGTACAACAGAGCTCCCTGTGTCGGCCCTTGTACACCTACATCAAGCCCCCTTTCCTTCTGCCTCTGGTTTCCATTTCTCAAGCCAATTATTGGGATTGTCAGCATATGTTAGAGACTGAAATAAGTCTTAGAACAAAAACATTTGGAGGTGAGGAAAAAGTTGGAAGAGAAACTTGAAAAACATTTCTTAAGACATTTTCCTCTCCCTAAACACAATGGTTGTGATTACACTGTTTTCTGTATCTTTCATTGCTCTAAAGTAGAATGAATTTTCTTAGCTATATTTTTTGTCTCCCTTCTTCTCATTCTACTCTCTCTATTTCCTAATTCCAATATAATCCTTCATCTCTGGCAGGTTCCACCACCTGTTTCTTAAATTATGTCTTGACTTTACAGTTGGCTGATAAAACAAGTGTGTCTACATTCTTTTACTCCCTTGCTACAAATTGAATTTTTACTAATTAGAGAATGCTTATTACCTCTTTTCATATTTATGATGTATTTCACACATGTTAGCTAGAGTATACAGTCAGTTCTTATTTGCAGTAGTTATGTTGCATCAAATCGCTGGGAACAATGAATGAGGGAGTGCTGAAACATATTTCCTAGGGGAAATATAGACTTAAGTTCCTGCAACTCTGGTCACAAAACTTTCATCAACTGATCACTACATAACCTAGTTTTAAGTGTGTTTAAGGACACCTTATCTAACATATACTATTTATTCATTAGCATTGAATTCCAGACCAACAGCCGTATAGCTCACTACTGCTCAAAGCTTATCTAAGACCGATGTGTTCGCCATATGGTACATTGCAGCCTTCTAGAACGAGAGCATTTCAGCACTATGCATGCACTATTGTAAATAACAAAATCACCAGCAAAAAGTAAAACACATGATAAATGTACCACCAGAGAGATCTTAAAAAGGGCATTTGTTTTCAGTAAGAGAGTGGAATCAACATGGTAGAGTATCACTTAGTTCAACCTCAAGTAGGAATGTGTAGTCACATTCAAATTTCTGCCATTCTGCACGGGTCCACAAATGACCACTAAAGCAGTATGGGTATAAATTTTTGGCTGGAAAATAAATTTTAACAAGTAAGTGAATTTACAAATATAGAAGTCACAAATAGGAGTTCCCATAGTGGCTCAGCGGAAATGAATCCGACTAGGAATCATGAGGTTGCAGGTTCGATCCCTGGCCTCGCTCAGTGGGTCAAGGATCTGCCGTTGCCATGAGCTATGGTGTAGGTCGCAGACTCAGCTCGGAGGTGGTGTTGCTGTGGCTCTGGCATAGGACAGCAGCAACAGCTCCAATTAGACTCCTAGCCTGGGAACCTCCATATGCCACGGGTGTAGCCCTAAAAGGACAAAAGACAAAAAAAAAAAGTCACAAATAATGAAGATTGAATGTAGTTATCTCTAGATGGAGTATATATCTTAGACATGTTGCTATTTCTGTCTCACTTGAAATTTTGGTTCATCAGACTATGAATCAGCATTGAGTTAGGGGTAAATAACTGAATAATTGCTTATGTTTCATTTCCTTAGCTAAAGGCTTTTCATGAGAAAGTAAGAAAAATTTTAGTCTCCTGTTGCAAGAGGAGAAATGCCACTGAGTACTGTAGAGACCTAGTTGTTGTTTTTGCTGTTTTTTTGTTTTTGATTTTGTTTTTGATTTTGTTTTCTCCCAAAGGGATAAAGAGAGATGAAGAATGTATTTCAAAATGTGATCCACTAGAAGTAGAATTAGGGGTCTTAAGACCAGAAGCATCAAAACGTTGGGTCCAATGAGCCCTGAAACACATAGAACAGCACCTTAGGAGTATTTGTTGCCGGAAAGGAAAGCTAACAAGTGAATTTAAACAAATGAAGAGAAGGAGGTTCAAATGCAGTAAAACTATTACAGTGCAGCCAGGTAAAATCGGCAAAGCAGAAGTTCTTGTAGAGCTTCTATCTAGGACCATATGCTGAGCATAATGGTAAAGGATGTTTGCCTCACAGGAAACGCATATTAATGCAGGGAAGAATGGAGCCAGAGGGAACCAACAGTAGCTACTGCACTAAACTAGAAAAGCAAAGCTGAGAAAAATGAAGTATCAGAGAAATGGTGAAAGCTATTTTGGGAATTAGAAAGTATTTTTATATTTTTTTAAGAAGTAGGTAAAAAGAGATTCATTGAAAATGCTTCTTACAATTGGAATTAGTTGAAAAAGGAAATGGCCACACAGTTGAAAGAAATAGGGGAAATCGAGAAGAGTTTTGAGAGTGGCTAAGGATTCCAGGAATAATCTAATGCCCAGATGAATTAAATAGAACATTCACAGGAGGTGATTTTCTCCTAATTTTAGTGACACGTTAACATTTTTTAGAAAGCAGCATGGATTCCTATGTATTTTATTTTTCGTAAACACTCTTATTGATATATAATTCATGTAGCATAAAATTCACCCATTTATTCATTTTTTGGCATATGCACACTACTTTATCCAAGGACCTGCTTTTCAGCACAGGGAATTTTACCCAATATTCTGTGATAACCTATATGGGAAAAGATTCTGAAAAAAATGGATATGTGTATATGTATAACTGAATCACTGCTGTTCAGCAGAAACTGTCAAAATATTGTACGTCAACTATACTTCAATAAAGTTTAAAAAATGCATAACAGAAATTAAAGAAACACTGTAAAACAACTCTAATTTAAAAATGAAAAAAAAAAGCAGTATGTTTTACAGTTGGTTTAGAGACACTTAACTACTATTTGGTACTTCTTTACTCAAATACCTGCTTTAAAAATTCTACCTGTCTGCACTTCCACTGTCACTTGGAGAACTTCAAAAGTCTTTCTTCTCTTCTCCATAGTGGTTTGTATACAGATATTTTAAGTGAGTTTTCAAGCATATCCTTGGTGTCCCATCCCAAGGTAAATATTCTTAGATTCTTTAATCATTCCTCTCATTAGGTAAATCCCAGGCCCTCCATTATCCTAGCTCTTTTCCTTTGGATGTACCCAGGTTTAGCAGTGTTGCATTAATTTAATTTGCTCAGAAATTAGCATAAATTGGAAGATATACTATGAGGAGTGTGGAGTACAGTGAGATTGCTTCAATTTTGAAACCCAATTTCTTTTTTTTTCTTTTTTTTTTTTTGTCTTTTTAGGGCCTCACCTGCTGCATATCAAGGTTCTCATACTAGGGGCTGAATTAGATCTGTAACTGCCGGCCTATACCACAGCCACAGCAATGCAGGATCCAAGCCATCTCTGAGACCTACACCACAACTCACAGCAATGCCAGATGCTTAACCCACTGAGTGACGCCAGGGATCAAACCTGTATCCTCATAGATACTAGCTGGATTCATTAACTGCTGAGCCACGATGGGAATGCCTGAAATTCAATGATTTTGGATGCTGAAGTCCCTCATACAAATATCAAAAGGGGAACGGAGTTCAATCCCACACACCTACACTTACCCTGTATTTGTGCAATCAGACTTTAGGACCTAAATCCAGAACTTTACACACCCAAGGACCAGCAACTATATCCTGAAAACGTTCAATGTTAGGCAAGGAATTAGGACACAGGAAAAGGAGAACAAGCAAAGCAAATGGGGAGATGATGGAGAGAAAAGGAGAGCAGAATAGCAAACAATTAAAAAATTAAGTGAAAAAATTTCAAAATGAAAGAAGGTCTAAGCACATCAAAAGCCAAAAAAAAGAAAAATTTAAAAATGGTAAGGCTAAAGAAAGGTTTTTTATTTTATTTGCTTTGTAGGGCTGGACATGCAGCATATGAAAGCTCCCAGGCTAGAGGTCAAATCAGAGCTGCAGCTCTCTGCCTACGCCACAGCCACAACAATGTAGGATCTGAGCTGCATCTGTGACCTACACCACAGCTCATGGCAACACCAGATCCTTAACCCACTGAGAGAGGCCAGGGATTGAACCCACAACCTCATGGTTACTACTCAGGTTCCTTACTGCTGAGGTATAATGGAAACTCCAAGAAAGGCTTTTATATTTGGCAATCAAATGGCCTAGTCTTATAGAAAGCAATTTCTGGACCATGCTAGGGAGGGAGTTAGATTTTAGGGGTTAGGAAGAAGTTAGCAAAGAAGTGGCACAAAGGACAGAAATGACACAAATGAAAATCAAAGAAAGTTGGAAATTCTAACAGGAGCTAGAAGCATTCTTTGTTTTCACATAAGTCATGTCCTCTAATGAATGAGCAAGGGGGCATGAACCACTCCCCGCAAAGTTAGCTAGTGAATTCATAGTAGTATGTGGCTTCAGTTATAAAACCACACCATTCCTGGAGCTGTTTAGGAGGTTGTAGAAACATCACCTTACATGTGGGTCAGTTATTTTAATATTGCTCCTTAAAATGCACTAATGTTATATGATGATCCAACACCATAGCTAACGGGTTTAAAAAACAAATTAGGGAAAAATCCTTATTTGAATACGTTGCCTCAGATTCACTGTTGTTTCAGTGCATTTATTTATTTATTTATTTAAATTATTATATTTTTAAGCTTTTTAGGGCCACATCCACAGCATATGGAAGTTCCCAGCCTAGGGATAGAATCAGAGCTGTAGCCACTGGCCCACACCACAGCCACAGCAACACCAGATCCGAGCCACATCTGCAACCTACACCACAGCTCACCACAACACCAGACCCTTAACCAACCGAGCAACGCCACGGATCGAACCCATGTCCTCATGGATACTTGTCAGATTCATTTCTGCTGAGCCACAATAGGAACTCCTCCGTGCTTTTATATTTTGAACACATGCTAATATCTAATTATAAATTGCTAGAAACCACAAAAATCTTACCCTAATACTGTGAGGAGTGTGTCCCTCCTCTTTGAACACTATTCTAAAATTAAACTGGCCAAGTCTTCCTTTTTCCCATTAACTGCTTAAGAGGAAAAACGAATTTCCAGTGGGAACCTTAATGTACTTCTGTGGAGAATACTAACCTGGTAAAATTGTATTAGGGGAGCAGTGTGGGAGAAGGTAGGCCAATTGCGTTTACATACGGCCTCTGTCTAACCATTCCACCTCTGAGTGTGTACCTCAGAGAACTGAATTGCTCACAGTTCCATAAAGGGTTATGAATGAATGTTTTTGCCCCAGAGTTGCTGTGTGATAGCAGGGCATGGGCGTTCATCTAGTATTCAACTCTGGGAGACTGAGTAAGATGAGATGGATGTGTACAATATACAATATCACGGAGCAGTAAGATGGAAAGGTATAGCTATGTGTATTACTATGAATACACCTCAACAAAATAAGTAAATGATGTAGTTGGAGTTCCCCTCGTGGTTCCCCTCATGGTTAACGAATCTGACTAGGAGCCATGAGGTTGCGGGTTCGAGCCCTGGCCTTGCTCAGTGGGTTAAGGATCCGGCATTGCCATGAGCTGTGGTGTAGTTTGCAGACACGGCTTGGATTCCGAGTTGCTGTGGCTCTAGCGTAGGCCGGCAGCTACAGCTCCAATTAGACCCCTAGCCTGGGAACCTCCATATGCTGCAGGAGTGGCCCTAGAAAAGGCAAAAAGACTATATATATATATTATATATATTCTTTAACTACATATATATATTCTTTATATATTTATTCTTTAACTATATATATGTATTTCCTATTGGTAGATATGTGTGTGTGTGTGTATATATATATACATAAAGAATGAAACCGACCTTGCATTAGCATTTAAGAAAATAAAAGACCTAGATAAACAAAACATAATCTCTCTCTTAAGTCTCCATAGAGTGTGAAGGAAGTAACAAGTGAGGATGGGAGATGAAAGAAATAATAAAATATAATAAAAATAAGAAAATGAAATTAAAGTAATGATTAATCAACTAAGCAGCTAGTTAAAACTATAGAAATTTTGAAGTTACCATGGTGGGACAAAATATTTAGCAATATGCTAAAATAGGAGTTGACAGAAAATGAAACATATACAAAATATGTTTATTACATTTGAGAATTTTTTTTTAGAGTTTTATAGGTTTATTTTTTCCATATGTAGGCCATATGTGTCATGTACTCAGGATGTATCTATTTATTTTTAATATAATGTTTTAATTTTTTTCCATTATAGCTGGTTTACAGTGTTCTGCCAATTTTCTACTGTACAGAATGGTGACCCTATTACACATACATGTATACATTCTTTTTTCTCACATTATCATGGTCCATCATAAGTGACTAGACATAGTTTCCAGTGCTACACAGCAGGGTCTCATTGCCTATCCATTCCAAAGGCAATAGTTTGCATCTATTAATCCCAAAATCCCCATCCATCCCACTCCCTCCCCCCTCTCTCCCCCACCACAAGACCATGATTCTCTAAGACCATGATTTTCTTTTCTGTGGAAAGGTTCATTTGTGCCATATATTAGCTTCCAGATAGAGGTGATATCATATGGTATTTGTCTTTCTCATACTTCACACCGTATGAGATTCTCTAGTTGCATCTGTGTTGCTGAAAATGGCATTATTTTGTTCTTTTTTATGGCTGAGTGGTATTCCATTGTGTATATATACACCACATCTTCCTATTCCAATCATCTATTTATGGACATGTAGGTTGTTTCCATGTCTTGACTATTGTGAATAGAGCTGCAAAGAACATGCAAGTGCATGTGTCTTTCCTTCTAGAATATTTAATACTATTATATTTAATAATAAATATTCACTTTCAGGAAAACAGAAACATTTTTCTGTATATAATAAGTTATAAGTAAGAAAATATGTCATTAATCAAAGCAATATTTACTTTTTATAAGTTATAAGTAAGCAAATATGTCATTAATCAAAACAATACTTACTTTGGAAAACAGTAAAATAATATTTTTTATTTATGTATGGTTTATATACTTCTGTAAACTACTTAATACAAGTTTGAAGTGGCTTTGCAGAATCCCATGGTACAATCCTAAAACCAGATACGTGAAGATGCTCTGATGCCTTGTGTGAGAAGCAACATTACACTGACTCCTGAGATTGCACAACTGTAGAATCGTGGAATCTTATATCTAAACGTTTTGGCACACCATATAAGAAGTAGCAAGCACATTTTCTTAATTTCTCAGAAATATCTTTCAACATTCTTTCTTCCAGAATTGTAATGAAAACAATCAGCTTTGCCTTTTAAATAGTTGATTATGCTTGGTGACAGCTTATTATGCCAATTATAAAGTAAGTTGTAGGAAAAAAATATGCAACCCCATTCATACTCACAATACATGCCACGCACCATGCTTGGTAGCATTAACTTGCATTTGTTCACTGCCTACTATGAGGGATCTTTGTGTTTACAATCTCAACTTATTTTCCTAGTAATTCTATAAAACAGTTACTACTAGAATTTAAAAAAGAAAAAATGATGGTTGGAGAGATGGAGTAATTTTGAGTTGTAACAGCTCAAAGTCAGCAAATTTAAACTGCAGGGCTAAGAGTCTCTATATATTGTACTGCCATGGGATTGGTCACTTGAATACTGATTCAATTTCCCTTGAATCCTTACCATTTTTGCTCCTTGATTCAGTAGTCAATTGAGCCAATCCTCTTACCTTTCCAGTCAACTTCCTTCCATTAAGATAGCACTTTCAGAGTTCCCGTCGTGGCGCAGTGGTTAACGAATCCAACTAAGAACCATGAGGTTGCAGGTTCGGTCCCTGCCCTTGCTCACTGGGTTAACGATCCGGCGTTGCCCTGAGCTGTGGTGTAGGTTGCAGAGGCGGCTCAGATCCCGCGTTGCTGTGGCTCTGGCATAGGTCGGTGGCTACAGCTCCGATCAGACCCCTAGCCTGGGAACCTCCATATGCCATGGAAGTGGCCCAAGAAATAGCAAAAAGACAAAAAAAAAAAAAAAAAAAAGATAGCACTTTCAACACAGAAGAGCCTACTAACTTAAGTATGTTCAACACAGAGCACATACAGTAATTAACAGTTTAACCTTCTGAAATCTCACTGATGTGCTTAATACTCATCGACTTCTAAAACAAAGCAGTGGTGCATGGTGATCAAGAACAGGATAACAGCAGTTAGATTACTAAAACACATTTCATTAGCAAGGAGATTAAATGCGTCACCAAAATTTACACAAGCTCCTTCTCTGCAATCAGGAAATTTCATTTCCTCGCTTAGAATTTTTAGGACAACTGATAAGATTTTTTCTGTTTTCTCACTGACTCCTGCTTTATTGTTGACACTTAGCTAGAATCAGGTAAATCCATTTGATATCAGAGTCAGAGTGAGTATAATCCGGTATATTTCTTTTTCTGTCAATTTTTGAGGGTGCTATGAATTACCTCCAGACCCCTATTTGCTTTTCGGTAGCTTTGAGAATGAATGAAGTTTTCTTATGCTACATAGTAGGTCTTTCTGACATTGGTTCAGTCCTTTAATGGATTAAAGAAGACTGGTCATTACAGTATCTGTAGTATAGTTTGACCTGAGCAAAGCAGCCTACTCCGCTATGGGATTAGAATGGTGAACATGCTGGGAAAATCCTGGGCAGCAGATGGCAATCAAAAGAAAATGATCTTCCAGAATGAAGCCTCTGTATCAGCTCAAGTAAAAGAGAATTGGCCATCTGAGTGCATCACTCAGTTTTCCAATGAAAGGGACCTGATAAATAGCCATTATCAATCCAAGTATAGTGGAATAGGCCTCTCCAAATCTAGAATCTGGTTGGATAATCTTTTGAGGGCTTTTTGCACATGTCTCCTAATTATTTCATTACTTTTGGAATTTCTTCTCAACTTTTTGCAATTAAAGTTATTTTAACTGTGATTTGGGCAGCACCTTCGGAAATCAAGATAAATATTTTCTAAACAGTTTTACATCTAGCACTGAATCAGAGGCTGTAAAAATGCAGGAGATACAAGTAATGAGGAATTCATAAAACTTTCTTTGCCAAAATCTAGATGAAAAAAATTAGACACAAAAATAATCCATTCTAAGCCCCTCTCAATAATTCCCCTTAAAGAAAAACAATTTCCTTGCAAGTGAAATTTAATGCCATAAATTATTTCACAGCCAATGGACAAATACATCACCTTTCAATCCTCCTTCTTCACTGGTATTAAAATTAACAAAAACAGTAAGACAAAAACTTGGAAAATCTTACTAATTTAACAGATATTCTCAGTTTGCTCTGTTAAATATATAATCATATATATATAATTAATGAGGAAATTTTAACAAAAACAACAAAAGTATTTATAGGAGCTGCAAATGATATAAATGTATTTTAATTAATGTAGTTAGTATAGATATTACCCAGGAGTTGAATAAACAACTTACAAACAATATTTTACCAAAATTTTGTTGTGGTCAAGAGAGCTAGAAGATGGCAAACAGATTGCAAAACTGTCTTTTTTTGAGCAAAGAACTCGGAGTTTATAAAACCTGAAAGTCAAAATAGGAATTAACTGACTATCAACTCCAAGGTCTACAATAACACTATAAAACATAAAAAAATATTTTGATAGACAAACTTGGTAATAATACAGTTTTCTTTTGTTTGTTTGCAATCAATAAATTCTCTGTTCCTGTTTTTGAAAGTTTATCTTTATTTCAACCTAAAGATCATACTTATTGTATAGATAATCTTGCAAGAATAATTTTAAGAGAACTTTAACTAAGATTCATGTTTAACTGGCCTGGTGCATATATCAAGCGGTTCCAATATAACTTAAAGATACGTGGTCCTTCATGAATACTTTGGAGGACTACGCTTTAACTCATTTGGCAGAGATTACTAGTTGCTCCTAACATCCTTTTCTTCTTTTTCCTTTAGTAATAGAATCCCAAAATTTTAGCAGATATATGACCATTCTGATAAAGATTACATTGTCCAGTCACCTTTAGAGCCTGTCATTGCCATGTGACCAAGGTTTAGCCAACAAGGTGGAAGTGGTGATAGCATAGAAGCAGTGACTGAAATTTCTGGGAAGTCATGAAAGGAAGGGGGCATAACCTTCTCATGTCTCTTTTGATTCTGCGAAGGAGACTATGGACAGAATGACTGCAACTAGAGAAGCCACCTATGTAAAGCTGAGCAAAATATAAGGATGTTTATATCCCAATTTTCAGTCTCTCAGTGTGAGAGCAACAGAGTTCAAAGCTAGATGGCTGCAAGATGTACTCAGCAACCCAGGCTCTTTCTAGCTTGTTTAAGCTATTATAACTTTGACTTTTCTCCTTAGAGCCAAAAAAAATCCTCGTTAAAACCAAATTATGCTGGTATGAGTCATTTGGAAAAATCTGAATTGTAACAAAGTTGTATCTTACATCATGGGAAATAACTAAGAGATGTACTGTGAGACATTTTCCCACAATCTACCAAGTCAATACTGGAACCTTGGAGGATTAAATGATTCAAAAGGCCCCGAGCCTCACTACCTCAGACTATATCATATGCAGGCAAAATGATAGAACTGACAATTGTAACCTAACATCATCCTCACTTCCTCCACTAGCCCCATCAATTTGTTCTCAGTTCCCTTGGCACCCAAATTCACTCTCTTTTGCACACTTATTAGGGAGACTAATTGTTAAATGGTAGCTTTAATTTTTTTAGGAAAACACGTTAAATTATTGGAAGCACAGGCATAGTCCTAACCTAAAGGTTCTTTGTTCCCTGTTCCATCAGTCTTTTTATCTTATTCCACCTTTTTCCTCCCATAATGAGAAAATGGTAGTGCCACAAGGATATAAAGAGATCAAGTAGGCCAACACTGATTTAGAGATAAATCACACCTAGGAATGTCAAATTAGCCAAAGCCAAGAAGTACATATTCACCAACAGTTGGATTAGAGGGCTGCTCTCCTGAAAGCCAGTAATGTACTTTCACAAGATAGCTGCCCATTTTCTATCTACATCCTGTCCTATTCTTTCAATGACCTTCTTTATTTCTGTCCTGTGATCAAGCCAGAGAAAGGGATTAAGGGTTTAGAAAGGCAGGAGTATATACATGAGCTAATGGCACATCTGTAAAATGTCTTCTCATTTTCTTTGTATTTTTATTTTCTCTTTAAATAAATCTCTTCAATTGATTATTCTTCCATTTTTTTGAGAGACTGTCTTTTGTTAACCTGTTCTCTCAGAATCCTAAAATGTCCTACCATAGTAGAGCTCTGTTTCTTCTCAACCTCACCCAAAGTCATCCCATCTCAGTAAGTGGTGGCATTTCCACAAGAGAAGTCTGAGCATCATCCTTTGCTTCCCTCTGAAGCTTACACTTCACATTCAGCTGATTAACAACTACTATCAATTATATAACACATTAATATTTCTTAAACTAACGCTAGTATTTCCATCACCATTCATGCTCATTTAGTCCTTGTTTCGGTTATTAAGGCCATTTTCTAACTGGTCCCCAATCTCTAGTTCTGTCACTAATGAATCCCTTTTCCATCTTGCAACTGGAAGAAACATCCTATAAGGCCAAGTGAGTTATAACTACATTCATTCATTCAGAGAACTCCCTAAATTTAGGATATCAGGCCCAATATGACTCAGCCCTGCAGGGAACTCCTCTCAAGTTCCATATTTTATTCATTTCTGTACCACTTTACTCTGTAGCCTTCTATATTACTTCTAGATCTTAAATGCAACATGCAGTCTTTTGATGTAAGTTGTAACCAGTAGGCTCAAGGTCAATTACAATCAACTCTTACTCACAGATATAAAAAACAAACTTATGGTCATCAAAGGGGGAAGGGGGAGGGATTAATTAGGAGGTTAGAATTAACATACACACACTACTATATATAAAATAGATAACTAACAAGGACCTACTGCTTAGTACAGGGAACTATACTCAATATTTTATAATAACCTATAAGAGAAAAATATCTACAAAGTAATATATATATACATATATACACATACATACATATAACTATATATATATACACATATATACACATACATACATATAACTATATATATACACATATATACACATACATACATATAACTATATATATATATATATCTGAATCACTTTGATGTACAGTTGGAACTAACACAACCTTGTAAATCAACTATACATCAATAAATAAACATTTTTAAAAATATAATCAACTCTTTAAAATGATCTCTGAGTCTCCAGCTTAAGCCCGATATGCACTGTTTGTGCTCTAAAAGCATCTTGTACATGCTGGTATGATAGCACAACTGTAATGTAATGTGTAAGATGCAAAGGTTCAAAGTCTTCTCCTTTAGAATTGTCTTAAGGAAGAGATTATGTATTCATCCTTTGATTACAAATAACTAGCATATGGGTAACACACAAGTATTCGATAGCGATTGACTGAATTAATGAAAAATGAATACATCAAAAAAGACCACGATTTGTGCTTCCAGCCATTCCACAACTGAATACTGGATATCTTTATCAACCTTGACCTTTCTATTAACTAACAGCTTCAGACTCAGCTGTCTATCCATAACCCACCCTAGCCACACCATACCTTCACCATTATATATGTATGCATATACAAACACATACACTCATGAGATTTAAATAAATATAACTAAATTGTAACATCTTTTCTGGAGTTTAGATTTACTTTCTCTAATTGATATCAGCTTTCCTCTCATGGCAATAGTAGTTTCAGTGGACCAGTTACTCTAACATTAAAGCGAATTTATCATATTTTCCATCCTTACAGAGCTAATTTCTAGCCTGCTACAAATGAAAGCATGATAAATTAACACATGCTAAGTTACCGAAAATTCCCAAACAGATTGAACACAAACATTATGTGAGATATGTTTCCATTCCATATCTAATTTAAAAGGAAGAAAATATTTGGGAATGGAAGGGTAGGACACGATTAGGCATTTTCTCTAGTTGGCATCTGGGCAAGACTTACTGTAACTACAGACTATATAAATGCCAATTATATTAAAATTTCTCCAGTTACAAGATAAAAAATAAACAAGTTTGCCAACGAAAGTGAAAAATTTTAGGCCAATAATTGGATTATAGAGGAGTTCTAAGTTTTATTATTGCAATAGAATGCTATGTGGAAATGTTCACTTTTCTTAGCTGCTGAAATGTGTTCATACCAGTGATCCTATTAAAATTGCTTCATATAGACTCCTAAACTACCTATTAATCTCAAACAAAAGGAAACATTTAAAAATGCCAAAAAGTCTTTTAAGAATTCCGACTGTCTCCTTTCTTCCCGGAGTGCTTTTACAATGTGTTACTGTGACCCTACTAAAAATATGTAATAAACAACCGAAGCTAGAAATAAACTGCCTTCTTCTGAAAAAACTGCTTATTTTGAAGAAGTTTGTGTTGCCAGTTCAAGTTGTTGCCATGAAATCTCAGTATATCTTTTTTTTTTTTAAAGCAACATAATCTTTCTCATAGAAGATAGTGATGACATCTCACTTCATGGACCCCATTTTAAGTGATTCCTCCTTAACATTTTATGGATCAAAATTACCCTTACTATTAGAAGTAGCAGTGTCAATCAGTTTCCTCTGCCTGAGTTTAAACTATACACACATCATCTCCATAAATTAATGGAGATAATTTTCTACTCTGCAGACTACATTTAACACACTTCTAGGCAGTAAAACTATGGCAAGTATCATGGAGGACCTTAACGGCTAGAAAAAAATTAAGTCACAGAGATATAGTTTAGCTGAACTCACATAGATAATTTAGAAGGATAACTGTAACCTTAATTATGGAAATCAAGTACAACTTTTTCACAGAACAATCAGAATTTTGTGGAAGAAGCTGGAAAGACACAGAATTGGGGAATCCACCAGCAATGGAAATTCAGGGACCATATTAGATTAATTTCCTGAGGACTTTTACTCCAGTAACTACACCATTTTGAGAAGGTGTTTTGCTTAATATTTCATTACTGATGACAACTAATGAATCACTCCTATGCCACCCATTTAACAACTTTTTTGTAAACTAGTTGTTGAAGTAAATTGTAGTTTTTTGAGCAAGTAATTCAGCAAGGCATAAAACAGAGAAGGAATAGAGTGATGTATTTTTATACAATTAAAAGTTCTACTTAAAAAAGCAAATGAAAATCTAATTTAGTCATACCATTTCTTGTTCTATAACATTTCATGTTTTAGAAAATTTTCATGGACATAGCTAAAGCTGACCTTTAAAATCATGTTACTATTGAGATCAAATATGGCACTCTGCTAAAGCTGATGGTCATTTTGCTAATACAGTGTGAAATGGAATATGGAGTCTACCTAAATTTGTCCTTTAACAAAAGCAATACAGCTTTTGGACATTGAGCATATCTGTAGGCAAGATACTCAGTTATATGCTATTATTAAATATAATTTACTGGGATGAAATATTCCACAGTAGCAATCATTTCAAATAATGAGCAGGTATCTTTCTCTTCACGTTCTCTGAGCAGATCAATTTTTATACCCTTGATACAAAAATAGCAGGTATTTTATGAACTATAGAAATAATATTTATGATTTGATTAATTATTAAGCCTATTCTGCTTTAATCATTCAAGTGATATTTTTTTCTTTTTGGCTAATATTAAGTTATGTGTTTGGCACATGCATTTTAAAATCAGAACCACATGTCTATTTTTTTTAATTTTGTTACACTAGTTTATCAATAGGTCTTCAAAAGACCACTGATAATTAGATACAAATTGTCAGGAAAGGTTTCCAAAGAATTCTCATAAATCTAATATTATTTTTTATTATAGAACATCATAATTTTAAACGAGTTTTAGTAGTTGGGAACGCTTTCTGGAAATCATTTCTAAATATTAATTGGAGGCTTAATTTTTTTTTTCCAAAGACAGAATGCTTGAAAAACATATAAATTTATATATTTGATTGTCCAGGAACAAAGAAACTTAGCTCAAAAATAAAGTTGATAATTGCCAATGACAGTGGGTGGGCAATATAATCTATTAAAAGTATTCCAATAAATAATAGCATCAGCCTGGGAGTCTAATTTTTGTTTTGATACTGACCTTGAGCAACTCAATTTTGAATCACTGAACACTAATTATAAACATATGTAATATTATTTCTGTTTCTCTGACTTACAGATTAGACATCAAACTGTGAGAATATATATTCAGCAGCACCACCTTTAGGATTAATATTGGGCAATCTATCAGAATTGTTCATTAAAGGAGAGACAATTAAGATGAAGTTAAATGATAGGTAAGTCATTACTATAAATTGGATTAAAAAACTGAAGTATAATAGTAAAATTTTTCTGAATCCAAATCTAATATTTAACATTAAATAATAAAAATAAATTTAAGAAACATTTTATTAATCTAAAAGCTAATTCCACATATATTTCTTTAAAAGTATGGCGGAAGTCATAAATGGTGGTCTTCTTGAAAACTTCTGGGTTTGCTTTGTTTTGTTGCTTTTTAGCGTCACACCTGCTATGGATGTTCCCAGGTTAGGGGTCAAATCAGAGCTGTAGTTGCCGGCCACAGCCAGAGCCACTGCCACAGCCATGTGTGATCCAAGCTTCATCTGTGACCTATATCACAGCTCACAGCATAGCCTGATCCTTAACCCACTGAGAGAGGCCAGGGATTGAACCCATATCCTCATGGATAGTAGTTGAGTTCATTACCACTGAGCCATGATGCGAACTCCAATAACACCTCACAAAAACTTTGCATCTTCCTTCCAAAGTTTATATACAATTTCCAAGGATTTATGATATACTGAAGCTCATCTAAGGCTCCCATAAGGTCCAGATTAAAAGATACTATTTTACAAAAAGCTAAACTATTACACATATTCTAAGTTTCTGTTTAAGATATATATTTGTAAATTTCATGGCATATAAATTATAAAGATATCATTTGATAAGTTTTGACAGATACATACATCTGAGTAACCCAAACTTAGCAAGACAGAGAACACTACCATCACTCCATAAAGTTCCATCCTGCCCCTTCCAAGTAAACCTCTGCCTCAGTCCCTGTCCCAGAAGCTAGGGACAACTACAGTCCTTTTTTCACCATGAGTAGTTTTGCCTTTGAACTTCATATAAATGGAGACATGCAGTAAGGCTTTCTCTCAGTATAATGTTTTAGAGAATCAGCCATACATTTCTGAGTATTAATTCACTCTTTATTGCTAAGTATGTTCCATTCTATAAATAGATGACCCACTGACGAACCTATGCTGTTTATAGATTTTGATCGTGATCAGTAAAGCTGCTGTAAAAGTTCTTGGAGAGTATTTGTGGATATATGCTTTTATGTCTCTCAGAAAAATACTTAAGAGTAGAACTGTTAGATGATAAGGTAGATGTATACTGAGTTTTAGAAGATACTGCCAGATCATTTTGCAAAGCAACTGTAGTATTTTACCAAATACATAAGGAGATTCCACTTGCTTCATATCCTCTCTAGTACTGGTTGTGGTCAGTCTTTTTAATTTTAGCTATTTGGTGGATATGTAACAGTACTATACCACAGATTTAATTTGCATTTCCCTGTAAATTAGTTAAGAATAATGAAGATTAAATTTTCATGAGCTTATTGAATCATTTGTACATATCTTTAATAAAGTATCTTTGCAATATATCTACCCATTTTGAATTGGACTGCTTACACTATTGTTGTTGGTATTTTTAATATATCCTGAACTCTAGCCCTTTTCAGCACTGTATATTTTATGAATATTTTCTTCCAGATGGTGGGGTCATTTTCTCAATTGTGTATTTTGATAAGGAGTTCTAAATTTTGATAGATTCTAATATATCAATTTTTCCTTTTGGAAGTTCCTGTTGTGGCTCAGCAGTAATGAGCCCTGCTAGTATCCTTGAGGATGCGGGTTCAATCCCTGGCCTCACATAGTGGGTTAAGGATCCAGAGTTGTCATGAGCTGTGATGTAGGTTGCAGATGCGACTCAGATCCCACATGGCTGTGGCTATGGCATAGGCTGGCAGCTATAGCTCCAATTGGACCCCTAGCCCGGGAACTTCCATATGCCACAGGTGTGGCCCTAAAAAGCAAAGAAAAAAAAATCCTTTTTTGTTATTACTTTGTTTTATTTAATAAATTTTACCTACACATAATTCAGAGAGATACCCTTCTAGTCTAGTTTTATATTTCTCGCATTTCTGTTTAGGTCTATGATACATCTCTAGTTCATTTGTTTGGGGGCGGGTAGTGATAGGTAAATGTTGAGGTCCATATATTCATACCAGTTGCTTCAGCATTGTTTGTTAAGAAGGCTTTTCTTTTGGCATGGATTTAGTGGTGTTTTCACTCAAAGTTGACCAGATCACTGCAGGTCTCTTACTGAGTTTTCTATTCTCGTCTATTAATTTTGTGTCCTTCTTGATAACAAGACTTTATGACCAGTCTTGAATTAAGATAGTGGTAGTCCTCAAACTTTATTCTTCTTTGTCAAGATTGTTTCATATATTCTAGTTCCTTGGTATCTTCATATAAATTTTAGAATCAGCTTGTTATTTCCTACAAAAAAGCCTAGTTGGAGTATGTTTGAAATTGTGTCAAATATAAAGATGCACTTGTAAAGTGTCATAACATTCCATGAATATGTCTGTCTAACTTTTGAAATATTAGTAATCACTTGAAATGCCATTACCACAAAGCTCCAGCTGGTATCAACCTGTAAGACTACTTTGATACAATCTGGATTTCATCTTGCTCTCTAATATTCTCACCTTGAATAGTTTCTCTCACTCACTGCTTTTCACCAGCTGGTATCCAGGAGGTGAATCAAGCCTAAAACAAATGACAAGCTAGTTTTGGATTGCTTACTGCTGAGGTTACCAGGTAGTATTTTGAAAGAACAAATGACCTATGGCTGTGCTCTTCCCCCCACAAATGTTCACTGCCTCTTGATCATATTCCTTAAAGACTAGATTGACTTTTTAAAATGTTTTCTATTTTATCGCTTCACCTAATTGACAAAATTATGCTTTCCCCCGCTGAGATATTAGTTGTTATTGATCTTACCTGCATGATCTTTAAAAAGATTGCAATTAGTATGGCTGAAGGTGAAACTGACTAAATGTTCGATTTTACTTAAAGAAAACTGTTCATTCCCACTGAATTCAAACAAAAAATTTACTATATCAACTCCCCCCCCCGTTGAACAAATAGCTTTTTAATGCATACTGAAACAAATAGTGTATTTGGAGAGCAGACTCTGTCTTAGAATTATCTTATTTATATATGTTTAGAGGAGGACAGAGCATACATTTTTACCTTCTGCATAATCAGTGGTTCTTTAGGAAGAAACAAATGAATTAATGCCAAAAAGCTAAATATACTTATTTACAGATTCAGAGAGACATCTGAAGTTTAACTCCACTTCGATATTACTTGGAGGAAAGAAAAAAAACCATGAAGCTGCTGCTATTCTCTCATGTGATAAGGGTAACACGGAGTTTTCAAATGCATTTGCCATTTCCCTAAAGTTATCTCTCTAAATATTTTGACCCTCCTTCTAAAAATATCAAGGAATCAAAAGGACAATCTCACACATATCAAATGTATTTATCAAATTTTCAAGTGTATTAGAGCTGTTCATCTGTACCAGACACTGTGCTAAACCTGAGATTAAAATTTTTAAAAAGATGTGCTCATTGCCTTCAAAGAGTATCTATTATTCAGGAAAAGACACACAATACGCCAATAAATAAATAAAACTAAACATCTTAACAAGTGCTTTGAAGGAAATAGCAGAGAGGTAGAGAGGAAAAAAATAAGAAAAGAAGGAATATTTGGGGAGAAATGACACATTTGCTAGACCTAAAAGATGAAAACATTTTGGCAGTGAAAGAACTTTGAGAAAGTAAATTATTGTATTTTGTTCTCTTGTTAGCTTGAATGAACACTTCAGGGGTCTGCATTGGAAATCTTCAAGGTTACTGACAGTGGTGAAGACTCTGAAAATAAGGATGAGTATAGAGGACAAAAAAGTTTTTCATTTAAAAACTATGAAGCCCTGTGCCCTTTCAGCCACAACCATCAATATTACCTGTATTAGACACACTGTGCTACGTCAGTGTCAGGGAAAGTAGGTCATTTCCATTCACCTGAAGTCAGAGAGAGCTGACATGGTGTTTCCAGTTCAAAAATTAGATAGTTTGAAGGTTATACAAACCGACTTCTCCTAGCAACTCAAATTAATCTCAAGAATCCTATTCTGATGGTGCTCTCCACTGGCTTATGCAGTGTAGGAACAAAGATGAGCAGAGGGGAAGAAAAAAAAAATCAAACACAGCTGATGTTAAATCCCTTTCTATCTCTCCCAAAGAATGATGCAAATCAAAATGCAGAGTCACTGATCTGACTTCGGGAAGACAAAGAGATGGAACCACTTAAAAATGATAAATATAATAACCACCACAGTAATTGGCTTTTATGCTTAATACACTACCAGGCTTTCGTATTTGACAGACAAGTAAACTAGAGAATAATTCTCTTTGCATTTTTATTTATTTAGCTCAGAATAATGAATTTTATGCAGCTGACTGTCTGCCTGGTCACGTATGTATTTTAGTCGTATTATCATCTTGTTACAAAATTCAAGATGGCAAGAAATTGAAGACAAGGAGCATATTCAGAGACTTTGAAGTCCTGTAAATATATATGCACAAATCCTGTTTTCTCTTTCATCACTTTAGATGTTAGACATATCTTGAGTCAATCCTAACTCAGGTGTTTTTTACTTTTTATTACGGTAAAGTAATACAATGCTCACAAAAATAATAAATGTCATAGATGTCAGTAATTTATAAATGCAAGCTGAGATGAGAAATCCACAATGGGTTTTAAGATAACTCACAAGTAATTACTTGGTAATATTTGTGGAATAGTAAAGAAAAAGGAGAACATACAAATTTATTAATCTAACCAATTGTTCCACTATCCTAAAATCTTTTTCTTTTGTCCTTTGACTCTTTCAAGGGATTTAATGGTGTTAAAAACATTAAAATTTAACTTGTCAATTCAGAAGAGGTCTTGCTTCAGGGAGAGAAAAGGAGGATGTGTGAGAACCTCCACAAATTAAGAACTTATAATCTGGCCAATGTTCCTAGATGCTCAGAAAGCTGAGAAGATATTGGGGTGGCTGAAAAGAGCTAACTGAGGAGAGGAGGTAAAAGCCTATCTATCACTTCTCTGGCTTCCCCTAAAAGATAAATGATTTTAAGCTGTAGGAATGTTCACCCAGTAGAATGCTACACAGAGGGCTGGCCCTGGAACTATTCGTTACCAGTCCCTCCTACTACAAGGAGTATGTGCCAGAATGCAAGTCAACTATAATTCTAAGTATTTGGTTCAACTTACAGTGTTTTTCACAATAAAATTTTCTCAGTGGGGGAAGCAGTGTACTGGTTTACATGGTCTAAGGTCCTCATCTCATTATTAAACTGGAATCTCAATCCACAGATTAGAACCCATCCATGGACCACACTTTTAGTAGCACTGATCTAAGAAAGCACAAAATGCATTAGGATGGCAGCTGCAACCCACAAAGCCTAGGAGTCAGGAAGAACACCATGTATAAACTCCACCTATTCTACACAGGAGTCCATCAGCTAGTGACTGTCTTTGAAACAGTGAAGACATCAAATATAAATCCCAAGTAAAAACTGTTTCTCTTAACAGAATTGTTATAAACCTGAAGGGTGCAACCCTTATGGCAGTAGGTTACTAGGAAAGAACAATTATTTCTTGTACACATGGATGCACAATATATACACAAACACACATAGTCTCTTAAATACACACAACTACTGGCAGGTACAAACATAGCCACACACAAACATCCACACATCCACACATGAAGAGGCCTTAAGACACCCAAAGACAGATTCTAGTAATCCTACCTTCCTTTGCAGCAGAAAAAGAACTTCATCTATAACAAGGTATCATTGGGGGGATTTTTATATGAGTTTGTAAGTGCATTCTTATCAGGAGAAAAGCCAGAGCTCAACAACAAAGACCAGTTCCAGTGGCAGGGGCCCCTGGAAACCTGGCTGTATCTTCCTCCAAGCAGAAATCAACAGCCTTCTCATGGTCCATGGCAGAAGAAGTGATTCTAAGGCAAAATGGGCACAGAGGGGACTGCCTGTTGTGGCTCAGCAGATTAGGAACCTGACAGTGTCCATGAGGATGCGGGTTCCATCTCAGGCCTTCTTCAGTGTGTGAAGCAGCTGGAATTGCCACAAGCCCACCAGTATTCTTCATAGATAGAGCTCAGATCCAGAATTGCCTTAGGGGTGGCATAGGCCAGCAGCTGCAACTCTAATTCCACCCCTAGCGTGGGAACTTCCATATCCCATAGGTGTGGCCCTAAAAAGACAAATGGAATGGGGGAGCCACAGAGGTCTGGGAGAGACTGACTCCCAGAGTCAAGGCAGTCATATGGGAAGGATGCTTTGAGGAAACCAAAAATGTATCCAGAAGGAAAGTCGAGTTATCCTTCACCAGAAAGAAGACAGAAGAGGTTTATAAGAAACCCCACCCTTGGGATGGTGGGGGTTGAAGAAGATGATAGATGAGGAGGGATAGAAAAACCAAGAGTAGGACAAGGGTCAACTGTGCACTAAAGACTTTAACTTAGAACTTTGGCTTCTCAACAGCAGGTTCAAATAATTTAATGTTGTGAGGGAGAGCTGTGTGTTTAGTTTAGGACCAACAACAGGAGGAAGCAATTTTGACCCTCAATTTTCTATCTCAAACTTAATTTACTGAGGATCTGATGACTTCCCTAGTTTACATCACATATTTCTTAGATAATTTTCTCTCTTCCCTAATCTCCCCCCTTTGAAGCTCTGATTATATTTACTATCAAAGGGAAATCACAAAAGAGAGTCAAAGAAGAGGGTGAGGTTGATTTATGCAATCAGCTACATAAAATTGTTTCAACTTTATTATGAACAATGGCCTTTAGGAATGAGATGAGTCTGATTTGGAAGAAAACAAGCAAGAAGATTCATCTAAAAGAAGATTCTCTCTTATAGAATGGGATTAGTGAAGTCATAATTCAGTTCAATTATGTCAAAGTCCCAGTTTTCATATTACTGGCATCAGTTCATTGCCAAATTTTGAAAAAAAATTAGATGAAAAACTGTATTTCCTTCTCATTCTCACTTGCTTCTCTTCTATGTTCTTCTCCCCAACCCTACAAATGAGAGAAATCCATATACCCTGAGGTGCCTAGGCTCTCACTGATTCCTCCATATTGCCCCTACTACTTTCCTATTTTTCTGAACGACCTTACAAAATTACCCTGACAATTACCCAGATGAGAGGGACAGAGTCTGACAGAGTGCCAGGGGAGGAAATATTTTTCATAAACAATCTCACTCTGGCCTCAAACTCATCCCATTAGCTCTGAAGAATGAGGCAATTAATTATACAAGAGGCTCTTGCCAGAACTTCCGACATGCTATAAACCCTTTAAATATAGGGACTGACAAACTGAATAATAAATTCTTTCTCTACTTCACATATGGCCTGTGATCAAAACAATGGTGTAGTGAAAACCGAAAGAGAGCGGTAGCATATGGGTTTTGCAGGGCAAGGGGAGCCGAGGATTCTGCAAGGGTGAATGATCAAGCTGGGGAGCCTTCCACTTTCACGGCTGTTTCAGGGCAGCTGTGAGAGGTAGTTCTGACTGGATGCTCTAAGTGGAGGAGGTCACAGAATGTCATCATGTCTGCAGGAGCCATCAAGCATGTGGTTGCGTCCATACACCTTACCACAGTGTTTTGCATCTTCATTTAGTTTGGCACTAAAACTAAATGAGGATTGAAATACATCTATTTCCTGCATATATACTAATTTTTACAAATTCGTCACTCATCATATTTTGTTTTGTTTTGTTTTCAGTGGGAACAAAAGTCATCGCATTATTCACTGTGAAGGCACAAGTGAACTCCTGGCTTTTCTGAACAAGTAAACAAATCAAACAGCTAATTTAAAAGATCCTTAGTCATACAAACACCAGACAAAGGTCTTGTTGAAAGAACAAATGAACTAATCATAAAAATTGTTTATTTAGGGCGACTGATTCTTTGAAAAAAGCATTTTCTATCACTGTGCACAATTAGTACTACTCTAGATCATAAAAGGGAATTAGCAATTTGACAATAAAATATTAGTTGTTTTCTCAAACAGGACCAAGGTCTTTGGGTGAAAAGAATGATAAAAACATATTTGAGGGAACTGAAATATTATTGTAAGTGTATTTCAAAATACTAAGATGAGCTGAACTCACTATACTTTAAGGAGAACCAACACTTTTGTAAACAGGTAATATTTCTTAGTACTCTCAGTGATTAGCTTGCATACTTTCACTCATGCCCAGAGGCCATGTTATTGCCTGTACTGTCAGAGAGTAGGGGCCCTATTGTGGTCAGTTGGGCAGAGACAGTGTATCCTTAGGGGAAATTATAACAGTAAGTAAGAGTAATTGTATACCCACCCAGGTTTGGTTTGGCGACAGATGTATACCCTTTTATATAATTACAGCCTCCTATACTATGGAAGCCTTGTGAATGCTATCAGTAACAGGGAACTCAATAGCTTACAAGGCCACCATAGTTTAGTCATTTATCACTCAAGTTGTTTCTAAATTAAATAGAGAGGCAATAGAGTCAAAATCACTCTACTCTCTTTTTCCTGAGGTCAGTAGCTTTCCAGATCATCCATGACTGTTTATCATGTATGGGTGTGCATAATTTTTCCCTTTGAATTTTGTATTTTATTATGGGAAAACATCCCTTGTTTTTATTTATTAAAATTCAAATTAGTAAAAGAGCCCTAGGAGGTCATTTTGTTCCTGGTCAGAGGTGGAGCATTTGTTTGTAAAATTAATTAGGCTCACTGTAACTACCCAGAAGCTTTGAAAAAAACACTTCTTAGCATGCAGCAGTCTTGAGAATTAAGACCTTCACAATGACTGGATTATAGATATCCTGGGTTTTATTTTTTCCCATTATAAAAGCCTATCCATTTGATTTTTTTTTATTCAGTTACTGCTACTTAAAATACCATTTAGAAAGGTAATCCCCAGAACGGCACTTTTATCATTTGAAACTCAGGAAAACTGCAATATGATCTTTCAGCTTGTATATGTGCAGCAAAAGCTAGGTCACCTTCTTAGGGTTGAAAGTCAGTTTCTCTTTATGTTAAATCTCTGCCTTTACCTAGAGAAGACAGACATGGAAAGGAGCTGAAGCTCTGACCCAAAGAGACAACCTCTGCAATTAACCAGTGTACCTATCCAGCCCTGACTTAAATTGAGTATTCAAATATCACATTTTGTTTCACGTCTAAAAGATTTTTCAGCATAAAAAGAAAGCTAGGAATGAAAGGCAACCATAGATGAAGCTATGAAGATACCCACAGATACAAGAAAACAGGTAGGGCAGGGGCTTCTGTGCACCAAGTTTGCAATCCCATCCCAAGAGAAGAGGGTTGCTCGTCTATTGAAGGGGCACAAAAAGCTCTATGGGAAGGAAATGAGAGACAGCTGAGTGTTACATCCCCAGTGACGAAGAGAATACACATAGTGAATGGAGAAAAGGCTGGTTAAGAGAGGAGAAGGATGATCAAAAACACCTATTTTCGACAGACAGATTTCAACTTGAGAGTAGGAAATGTTGAAAATACTGTACGATTAGAATCATCACAGCCTACTGAGGTGAGATGTTCACCTTGGCCGACATTAATTTGGAGAATGATATAATGGGTGCAGTTCAGCCAAAAAAGTTAGTATGTCTACCACATACTAGTCATTACTTTTGGTGCTGGTGGGGAAAAGAAGAGTAATGCATGGTCCCTCTGAAAATGGAATTCTCAGGATTATCAGACTGTATACAGTTAATTTCTGTTTAATATGGTAAGTGTCAAAATAGCATTAGGATGGGAATTCGGGGCCGACTAAGGGATCAAGAAAGATTTCCTAGAAGAGATAATGCTTGCACTATCTTTCGTTACATCAAAGCTCAACACTATTTAACTCTGTGCTATAGGGCAACTCGCATAATCCCTTTGAGCATGCTTTCTCATTAATTAAAAATGGGTGCAATAATACCAATCTCACAGGTCTGTTGTGAGGATTAAAAGATTAAACACATCAAGTGCTTTGCATGTTGTAAATGTTCAAGAAATGTATTTTTTCTGTTCCCTGTAAAGTGTTAGCATCAGAAGGATCTTAAAATATGAAGGACTTAGACTGTTATTTTATAGATCTCCTTGAAGGAAGGGTAACTTGCCCAGAGTCAGTGCACCCATGTTAGTCAGCCACAGAGTCCTCACTCCTCGCCTGGTACCATCTTTACATCATAATGAAAATTAAAGAATGACCGTGATGGAAAGTGCTTCAGGAAGAAACATATGTATGTTAAGTATGGAGAGACTGGTGGGGGCGGGGGTGGGGGGGTGGGGAGGAGACAGACTGCAGAAAATAAATGAAAATTAAAAAATAAAAAGTCCAAAAAAGAAGTCATAAATGGATTGAGAGTCATGCATGAAAATAACACATACAAATAATGTGCAAGATGTTACCAAGAGTTGTTTTCAACAGCTTGGATGTGGATGGAACTAATATAAGTATGCACAGGAGAGTTAAAATTAAAAAATAAGTTTTTGTATCTTCTTTAAAAGTTGTTCAGATGTAAATCATGATGTTAAAATTTTCATCGTTAAAATCTTGTGAAAAATGTAAAATCACTGAGTCTGATTTTTGGAAGTGACTTTAGAGTTTACCTAGTTTGCAGTTTCTCAACCTTGGAGGTTAAAGAATTCTTAAATAATTTGTTGTGGAGCATGTTTGGCAGCAGCATTCAGAGATTCACCCACAAATGTCACAGAAGCAACCTCCCCAACTTAAAAGCTGGGACTCCTAAAAATGTCTCTAAGCTTGTCAAATGTCCCGTGGACAAAATTACCCCACCTTGAGAATCAGTGATCTAGTACAATGTTTTACCCATTGTAGGAATTCATCCTTCCAGGTTTCTACCATAGGAAGAGTTAGAAAGGTCCCACATTTTAAGGCATTGCATATCCTCTCTGAACAGCCTTAATCATTTGAAAAGTTATTTTGTTGAGCTGAAATCCACCTTTCTATAATTTTTGACCCACTAAATAAACTTTTCCCTCAAATTATGCTGAGCTCTTTTTTGTTTGTTTGTTTTATTTTGTTTTTAGGGCCATGCACGCAGTGTATGGACCTTCCCAGGCTAAGGGTTGAATCAGAGCTGCAGCTGCTGGCCTATACCACAGTCACAGTCAGCCTACACCAGAACCACAGCAACACTGGATCCTTAAGCCAATGAGCAAGTCCAGGTATTGAACTCGCATCCTCACAGATGCGTTACCACAGAGCCACAGTGGAACTCCAAACATGCAGAACTTTTAATCCCTCTTCTGCTTCCAGATATGTGAGACCTTCCTTGAAAATGTCCTTTCACATTCTTTTCACCATAAACTTGCCCAATTTCTTTAACCCAGACCCTTATTTTACAATTTCTAGATCTCTTTTTATCTTTGTCTTCAGCTTCTGGGTGCTTTGGTTTTGTTAACACCCCTCACACCAATGTTAGTTCCCTTACCTCCTCCTTGCAGGCAAGAAATTTGTAAACCAGAGTGGTTATTTGATTTGTTCAAGTTCCTATCCATGAGTAGAAGGGGAGCGACGAGGGCTAAACCTCCTAATTCTAGTCATACCACCCATACACGCAAACAAAGGGAGCAAGAGTTGCTGGAAGTAGGAATAGCTTTTCCTCAGTGTAAGCAATAGTTCTTCTTAAACCAGAAGTTACTTCAAAACCAATGGGAAATTGACAGGACAGAAATAGCATACATCTTCCATTAAGATTCCCTCAGGAGGTTGAGCACCCACACCTTGGGTCAAGCTGCTTCAAGAAAGTACATAAACCAAGTCATCTCAGTCTCAGTTCCACAAGTGCCTCACCTCTAAATGAGATGTCTATCTAATTAATGCCTGCAGTAATAAAAAACAATATAAACATTAAACAGACATGATTATTAACTATAATTCTATATCAGAAATATTTTTCTAGTTTCTTCTCAGACACCATACTATGTACCATGGACACAGCATGAAAGGTGATGAGCTTGTTTAAGGAAAGAAAAGACAAAAGTGTGAGAAAGAACATATATGTTAAAATTAGTCCAGGCTGACTAGAGACCTGATTTTCCCTAGATAGCACTTCCAAATTATAACCAAAGTCTTCACTTGAAAAGCTGTCGAAGAGAAGCAAGGAATATAGGAGCTGTTTCAAGTACAATGGGAGTCATGTATCAGTAAACAGCCATTTCTAGTGCTATTATCTTCTTGACCCCAGAGGTTTTTGTTTTTGGTGGGGTTTTTTGAGGGGTGGGATAGTGAGAAGGTTAAATCACAGTCTCCTTGACATAAGAAAACAAGGACCAAAAATCCTGTCCTTGCTCATTTTAATCTTGTTCGGAATCTTATTTATGAGCCTGTCTGGATTGACAAAGGATGGTACTAAGGATCATTGATGACTATTTTGAAGCCAGTTTGTTACATTTCAAATTTTAACACACTGACAAAGAAGGTTCTCAAGGTCATGATCTCCTCCATATCCCCTTGTCATAGGAAAATATTTCTGTTCTTCACTTGGATTAATTCGGCCTATGCATGAGTCTCTTATGACAACCTGGGCTCAATTGTCTCCATGTTCTCTCTCAGTCTTCCTCTTTGCTTTTGAACAGTGCTTTATTTTAAAGCCTCTGTGCTGCCATGAAGCAACTGGGTATATCTTCACCGAGTCTTCATGCAGAAATGTGCAAAAATCAATCATCCACATCATTATTTTTCACACTGTGTCACACTGCTAAGGAACAAGCCTTGGCCACTTATCCCCAGGGCTTAGTGGTTCTTAATTTTTCCCATTCTCTTCTACTATTGGAGGCACTGTAAGCCACCAGCATCACGATCTCTGATGCCCTGGGAGAGCATAGGGTGAGGTGTGGCGTGTTGGGTGTACTGAGTACAATGAAAAAATCAACTACACATCAACACTGCAAGAGTCCATGTATCTTTAAGAATTTGGCACAAGAGACACAAAGGTGTGTTAAAGTGCTAGACTGGTGTGAAATTTTAGCTGCCCATTTTAGATTCTGTTCTGATTTAGGGGGGTACTCCCCATTTCCAGAGTTTTGACAGGAGACAGGGTTTTAACTCTTACTCATCACTGACAGCTGTAGCACAGACATATGACACAGAATCAACCAATGTGGTGGTGGTGTTTAGGATTGAGAAACTTGAGAGTATGCTGCTAATAGAGAAATCATACACAGCAAAGGAAACAGAGTCAAGAAGTCAGCCATGAGGAGAGACCATGCCCTAGGGCAGCAAAGCCAAGTATGGTACTTATTTTTTCCTGGATCCTGAACTTGACTCTGTTTTTCTGCTGACAGAGTGGCTCAACTATACTTTCAGTCTTTTGATCACTTTTGTGAGTATCCCAATGTTTAGGATACTCCAATAAATACCCAGTTTAGGGCCATCTCTGACTGGCTCGGTGACCATAAACAAGCCATCATACCATCCTCATTAATGAACTGGGAAAATAATGGGATCTGCTTCTAAAGTGCTTTGCAGAATGCCTAAGACAGTAAATGCTAAACAAATGTGACCTATAGTCATGTTTTACCATTAAAATACTGATTTCTTTTAAAAAAAGAAACCTTGAGCTGAGATCCAAAGAATAAATGAGTTAACTATCATAGATGGGAAAGAAGGGCATTCCAGGCCAAATTAACCACCTAGTTGAAGGCCCTCTGTTAGGAGGAAACATGGAGTAGTCAAGAGGAAGGGCCGGCCAAGAACCAAGGGGAGATTGGTAGAGCATGGGACTGAAGAGGCAGGGAGGATGTCCTACAGGCCTGACAGGTGATGTCAGTACAGTGAAAATATCTCATGGGTGATGAGAAAGCATTGAAAGATCCAAGCAAAGTCATGCATGTTGTTTTGCCTTTGGACATGTGTATTCTGGTTACACTCAGATAGCTGGCTTAGAAAAACAAATAAATAGTATCAAAGATACCTCTTAGGAGGCTATAATGGGATACAGGTATAAGACACATGTACGCTGAATTAGGGACAGGTTGTAGAGATGGAGAAAATTGGGTGAAATGAGGTATTTAGAAGGGAGCATTGTCCAGGCTTTGAGAGAGTTAGCTGTCATGGGTGAAGGAGAAGGGGGTGGTAGGAAAACCATCATGTCCCCCACGGTTTCCCTCTTTCAGAAGGGAGGTGTGATGTTCTTGAGCAAGAACCCAATACATTTTATGGTCAGATACTTCTGAGATAGCAACACTCCTACACCATTTATCTGTAATTTGTGCTTTAGCATTTACAGAGCATGATTTAGTTCTCGATGGCACAGCTAGCATGTTAGAGAACTGGGCCGAGAGCCTACATTGTCTGTTTCCTGGTCCATTGTTTGTCTGTCACACAGCTGACGTGTATCTCCTTCTGAATGCCTCAAAGAATGCCAACAGACTTCTCCATAAGCTTCTCTTCCACACACTTGGCCTTTTACTCAGTGCATTATATTGAGTGCACACATATGTTACCTGAAATGTACCAAATTTCCTGAATATCAAGACCAGACTAACCAGATTGTCATTTTTGCATTCTCTCTGCAAAATTAAGAGGAAGAAAGAATTTTCAAGGTAAAAACACTGAAATGGCAGTTTTCCTAATGAGAACTAGCCCATGCTTCTCTGTATATGCAAGAAAGGAAGACAAATGTCATCCACAGGGGCAATAAGTAACGGAACAAATTTTGGAATCAGAAAAATCCAAATTAACTCCAATTTGGCAATTACTGGTAGCTTGGTTTTGTAAAGGAACTCCCTGAGTCTTCTCTTTTTTAATCTGAAAAGTGAGAACTAGAGTAGCAATCTTTGAAGGGTATTTTAAGGATTAAGTTTGATTAGAAGGTACAGCTTGTTATAACGGCTGGCAAAGACCAGAGTTTCAATAAATGGTAGCCAAAATGAAGGTGACCATCTTTTGTGGGAAACTGTCTCTTATCTCAAACTCTGTCACATAGACAAAGGATGAGGGAAGAAAGGAAGGCCAAGCATATCATCCAGCCATTTCAGAGGAATTTGGGTGGTTTCGGGTCAGTTATAAGTCTGAGGTAACCAAAGTTACTGATTAGCTTTCATTTATCCATGTATTATTAACTAGTGCTCATTGGCAACACAGAGTCAGAATCCCCAGGCCACCTAAGAAAATGTTCTCACCGCAAATTAACCTCTAAATTGAACAGAGCACACAGAGATCAAGAGATCATCTGGGATAGGTCTGACTTTTTTAATAAGCAAACAGTGTCAACATAGGCTTCCCTAGCAGTACAGAAGATAAACGGCCTTCAGAATTTCAAAAATTTGGCACAAATTAATCTCAAGATAATTTTCTCATTTCTAAACTTTTGGTGATTACTAATCTCGAAGGCTCTGGCACAACTATCTATCCTGTCACTGATCAAATTAGTTAATCAAGTATAAGTAAATAACTACAACCACCACCTCTTATATTCAGTATCTAGAAAGTATGGAGGCATAACCACACACACAACTGTAATGTTAAGTTTCCTTACATCATTCAGAATCCAGGATTTCAAGATTTATTCATGGAGTTATTTCTACATGTTTAGTGAGCATGTAGATATCAGATATTGTGTTAAAACCATTTAGGCAAAAAATAAAATATTATTGCTGCCATCAAGCAACTCCGAGCCTAGTGGGTGAAATAGAGACATGGAAGTGGTTAATTATAATGCTTTTGAAATTGTGTGTTTTCTTTTCTACTTTTTCTAACTCTGTCCCCTACCTACCTTGTTAGTACTTAGGAAATAATTAAATGACAGTCATCTCATCTAGGCCTAAAGCTTCAGCTATCAATTTATGCATATGTTCCCCAAAACCTGAGTCCCCTCATTCAAGTTTTAACATAAACAATCCTCTAATCTAGAAACAACTTGAGGGCAAGAGATATTTATCTTGTCTCTTCAGAGTTCAACAAAGTACAGCCCATATAGCACATACTCATTAAGAGTGTGTTGAGAAGTTCCCATCATGGCGCAGCAGAAACAAATCTGACTAGGAACAATGAGGTTGTGGGTTCGGTCCCTGGCCTTGCTCAGTGGGTTAAGGATGTGGCGTTGCCATGAGTTGTGGTGTAGGTCACAGATGCAGCTTGGACCTAGCGTTGCTGTGACTGTGGTATAGGCCAGTGGCTACAGCTCCGATTAGACCCCTAGCCTGGTATAATCAGAGCCACAGATGCGGCCCTAAAAAAAAGGACAAAAGACAAAAAAAAAAAAAAAAAAGTACCGTGTTGAATGAATAAATACATAAAGAACAAAATGCAATGATTCCAGAAACAGTGGAAAAACTGAGTAATGGTCCCCTTAGACTATTTATTCCAAGAAGCTTTGTCTGAAGCTGGAGCTCACTGATCACTGGGTTACCTCCAATAAGTTCTTCTGTTGACCTCTTTCTTGTCCAAAAACATCATCCTCTCCTATCCACCTCTGGAAAATGGTAGCTCAAATTCCCAGTCACTGAGTCAGAATGTGACCAACAGCTTGGATGGCTGATTCTCTTTGGTAGCTCATGATTTAGGAAGCTGGTAGGGAAATGTCTGTGGAAACTAGGCAAAATGTACAGTATTAAATGATTGTCTTTTAATATTTTATAATTCCTCTAAATAATTAAAGAAAAATATATATTTTGTCCATATTTAGCCACGTCTATTTTTCCATCTTGAAGGGAAAAGGAGATGATTACAATTTCATACTGAGAAAGTCAGACAGTAGATGGGAGGTCCAAATGTCTATGTCAGTTACACTCTGGACATAAGAGACTCATTTTTACATATTGCAAGAAACATTAAATGAATAAACAATAATAAATGTAGGAACTCTGGGTATGTGAGGGAATTTTCACACACAATGTCATTTATACTTTATATTAAGAGGAAACCTTAATTCCCAGTACTATCAGATCAACTGAAATAATAAATAGATTCCTTTTTGGCTTCCTGTGTTAAAAGAATTAGACATAAAACCACAATTTATATAGATAAATTTCTGTTCAAGGGAGTCACATATTCCAGTTGCTTAATCCTCCCAATATTACAATTATTAGAAGGGCATGAAGCCAAACTTGATTTTCAAGCCCTGGGGCAAACTTAAGTAAGCTTTTTTATGGTCCTGCTCATTTTTGTTTCAGATCAAAACAAATTATACCTACTCAAGTTACATCAGATAGAGAGGCCAGTTATTCTTAACACAGTCTATACAACACAATCACCAAATGAGATTTTCAACAATTCTATTGTTACCTGGGCTCCATCCCAGACAAATCAAATCGGACTCTTGCTAAATAGGCTTGGTGGCACGTATTTTCTAAATTTTCCTAATCTATGGTCTACTTTAAGAGTACTGAAACTTATCCACATCTCCTGGCCACACTCCAGCAGGTACTCATCAGGTACTCCTGCAGGTACTTCTCAAACTTCGGTGTGTATACAGATCACCTAAAATTGTTAAAATTCAGCTTCTGATTCAGTAGATGTGGCCTAAAGGCATGAGGTTCTCTCTAGCAAACAAGCCTATCCACATATCACACCTGGAGTGGCAAGTGCTACACCACCCATGAACTGCAGCCTTCCACAAGTAGTTGAAGGAAGAATGGATCTCTATGGAGACATCCTGAAGAATGACAATGGCTGGCACATACCTGCATGGCCATGTCATTGTTAAAGAGATGGAAGTCTTTTGTCCAGATTGGTAAACTGCCATGGCTTTGAGCTCCCCAAACTGGCTAGCCTCGACTTTGCCCCAGAAAGCCCCAACCTGCCACAATCAATCCAGCAACTCAAGTGTTCAAGTCTGCCATGTTAGGGAACCTGCAGGACTCTGCTTCAACACTGATAGGTTTTTTCCTTTCTGATTTTTCAGAGCATTTGCTGAATTGGCTATTTAATCTTTTAAATATCACTCTTGAGCACCATGCCAAGATATGACCTCTGGACGGGTCAAGACCTAGAAAACTGCTCAACTGCTGTCGTGAGGTTCATTTAGGCTGAAAGATGGTCTATTCCATCACTAACGTAAGTGAGTTTTGATAAAAGACAACATGAGATCAGCAGGGCCTCAGGACAATAGACAAATTAGGTGAAAAAAAACATGAACTGGAGTAAAAGGAGATCTAACAAAATGGAAAATAATGATTCATTATTCAAGTTCATCACGAACAAGGAGAATGAATGAGAGGGAAACTTTGGTTTAATTAAAGATTAAAGATTCCACAGAGTTGCAAAGAATGGGAAACATTTGTTATACTGTCCTCAACATAAATTGGAGACCTAGCTAAAAAAGTATGACAGTTTATCTGTAACATATTATGGAAGGCTTTGTCTTGCTTTAACAAACCAGTAGTTGCAATGCACCATATGTATTGCAATAGAGTTCCTATAAATTAAAGTGAAATATTTGGCCTTAAATATTTTTAAGTTGGTATTTATTTATTCTTGCTCAATTTATTTTCAAAAATGGTTTTCCAGATTAGTAATTTTAACTCAGTCTCTCTAATATATCAAGAATTAAAAGAAAAAGTACAAAAAATCCCAGATTGCAATTTTTTATGTATATTTCATCCCAGTCTAATTGAGAAACAAAGCAATAAAAACAAGAAAAATCGAAGCTAATTTAAGATACCTGGGTTCTTACACGACACCTCTGAGAAAAAAAACTTTGATTCCTTGACAACTCAACAATGCTGGCTTAAACGAATAACCTACAGTGTAGGATCTCTGTCCTAATTCTGCAGTATTCCAATTAGTTTTAACTCTGTAGTGTACCTAATTGGGACAAATGAGTCATTATCATATATTATGTGATCACAGTGTGCTTCGAAAGCACCTTAAAATCTATCCATTAGGGCTGACATTGCATCAAGTCTCCTAATAATTCTAGGCACATGGATTTAACAAGCTATTGCCATTGATCATGTGCATTGCCCTGAATGGTTTTTGTTTCACTTACATTTATATTAACTTGCACTTTACCTTGAATTTTTCTAAACCACAACAAAACTGCTTAATGTGATTTCTGAGTTTATATTTCCCTTTTCCTGTGGATCTACATCAAATACTGTCTTATTTGCAGTGTACTTGACAAAGGAGGCTTTTGAAGCTCAGAAACATGTATGGCAAATTATGTATAACCAAAAATCTATTTTCCACAGCTTTTTCCTCTTTCCTGCAAGGGGCATTCCCCCCCTTGCTCGCACAACTAATATCAGGACCTGAAAATCCTCCCACCATATGTCCGAGATATTTGATCTTTTTCTGTCTAAGCCTGTGGTGGGGCTTATAGTTCACACTGTCTGCTATGTCTGATTCCTCCTCAGGGGAGTCTGATTTCACATTCTAACAGCCCTAAATAGACTTAAGAAATAGTTTCTCCTTGCTGTACTCAGAAAAGAACAACCATGAAGAACAAAAAGAGAAACACAAGCAGTGTCCCCATAACTAAAAGGCAGACCTCTGCCTGGCCAGCTCTGCTATCTGACCATCTGCAACTCTTGCAGCCACCTCTTTCAGTTGTGTGATAACCAATCCTGAATACACGCAGAAATAACAGCATCTGTCTTGCCAAGCATGGAGAGATGGGGAACAGAAGCAAGCATTTCCAGTGCTCTGCTTACTGCAGACAGAAACTTTTCTGAAGCCTAAAATGTGAAGCCTTCCTAGCAAACTGAACAGGAAAATATTTTAAGACTATAATATAGTATTAAAAACAAAAGATTCTTTGAGTTTTGTAGATTGTGAATCCAGGTTCTAAGGCAACAAAAAGTCTATGCAACATGTTGGTAACAGGATGCAGTTTCTGTTTTCTTTTCTGTGTGCTCCTGACCACTGCTTTCTCTTAGAGGGATTGGTGGGTGGTACCCCTCCTACCGCTACTTACATGAATGAGCAAGGAATGGCGTCAAATTTTTGTGGCTTTTGTTGTTTTTAACCCTAGCCAGGGCTACTTTAACTACATATTGCCATCTTGAAAGTGCATGCAAGTGGAACTCCTAGTGAACAAAATTCCTTTAATACCCATTAAGAGACCCAACTACTTGCCTGTGCAAATTTTGAAAGGCCTATTTTAATTCTCAGGCAACTGAAACAGAGTCAAAAAGGTGGTATTCAGGATAGAGCATAAAAACAGAAAAGAAAAGGCCAATATTGCTTTCCACCAGGATGGGGACAAGATCATGTCAGAAAATTATTTAAAAAATAATAATAGCTGGGTCTTAAAGACATCTGATTATTATTGCGTTGGAGGGAGGAATACAGAGGCTGGTCAGACCTGCAGTCAATGAGGCTTTTGGAGACAGGGATACTTTGCATCCTACTTTCATCTTTCTCCTTTCCTCTTCTCCCTTCACCAGCCAACTGTTAAAATTTTAGCACTCTCAGGTACAACGCATATGACCTAGCCTTTTTACAGAGAACAAGTGTTCCGTTGTTCTCCCAGAAAAGGGGGACAAGTAAAAGGAAAACACACAAATGGCCTTCACTCAAAGGATATTTGCATTATGTATTTTTTATGAATTACTTAGAATTTATTCCTGTTTTATTAAAATGACTTTTTTTCACAATAAATAGGAAGGAATGAGATCTTCAAATAGGGGAGTAGGAGGATCCTGAGCTCCCCTCCTTCCACTGACACACCCAAACCACAATTACATAGAGAACAACTCTCTAAAAATGACCTGAAGACAAGTAATAGAGCTCTTCCGCAACAAAAAGAGAAAAGAACACACTGAGATGCATAGGAAAGGTAGAGATGTGATCCAGTCAGGATGTACACCCCCAGAATGGAAAATAGTAAGTGGGAGGGAATATCACAAATTTAGAGATCTACCTTAAGGATTGAGGAAGACAAGCCCCTGTTGGACCACCCCCTGCCCCTGCCCCCAGCCTGGAGGCCATGCTTTGGGAAGAAGAGCTCCATAAAATCTGGCTTTGAAAACCAATAGGCAGGGTTTAAGTATAACGAGTTATAGGAGACTGAGGATTGGTCTTTAAGGGCTCATGCACAAACTCATTCATTCTGAGTCTAAGCACAGAGGCAACAGTTTGAAAAGCCCCTCTGTACATGAAGAAAATTTAATTCACGAACTTTAGTATGAATGAAGAAGTGGCAGAGACCTGGTGGAACTTACTCCAAGGACTTGAGCAGGTACTATTTTATGCTATTTTTTTTTCTTTTTATGGCCACACTTACAATATATAGGGAAGTTCCCAGGCTAGGGGTCAAATTGGAGCTACAGCTGAGGATTACACCCCAGTCACAGCAACACCAAATCTGACCTGCCTCTGCAACCTATGCCACAGCTTATGTCAATGCTGGATCCTTAAGCCACTGAGTGAAGCCAGGAATCGAACCTACAAACTCAAGGACACTATGTTGGGTTCTTAACCCACTGAGACACAATGAGAGCTCCTTTTTTTTTTTCCCAATTTAAAAATTCCTCTTCTACCTAGCTAGCCCAGTGGCAGCAGGTGCCATTTCTGACATATACCATCTACATTGTTAGCACTGCTTATCCTGCCCCAACACCCCACAACAGATCTTCCCTGACCAACTCTTCTGCCCAGACTGGTACCCCTTCAAAGTGGCTCCAGTCCCATCATAGGCAGCAGTCATATTCAGCTGATTCCAACCCCATATATAAAGTGGCTCTCACCCTAGGGCACCTGCTTTGCCCACCAACGCACCCACAGAAGCCACAGTCAGGTCCCACAGCCAGCCAGGCTAGGAGACAGTCACAACAAACAGCATACCACAGCAACCAAAACACCACCACCACAGGAGTACACACACCTGACACAAGTGGCATCAGTAGAGCACCCAGCTCTGGTGACCAGTGGGGACTGATTTTCAGGGCCTCACAGGAAATCTCCCAAGTAAGGCCACTTTAAGATTGTGAGAAATAGCAGATTAAACAAATAGAGGGAAATTAGGCAAAATGAAGAAATAGAGAACTATGTTCCAAATAAAAGAACAAGGACAAAAACTTCAGAAAAAATTAAATAAAACAGAGATAAAAAGCTCACAAACTCAGAGAAGAATGCATGAAAACAATGAGACCTTAAAGGAACAAATAGAAAATAGAATTACGAAGCAAGAAGCTGAAGAATCCAATACTGAAAAAAAAAAAAATGAAAAATACACTAGATGGAATCGAGGGCAGATTAGATGATGCAAAAGAGCAGATTAGTGATCTGGAAAAGTACATAGTGAAACCACTCAATCAGAATAGCAAAAAGAAAAAGTGATTTTTAATAAAGTGAGGAAAGTTTAAGGGATCTCTGAGACAACATCAATTATAAAAATATTTGCAGAATAGGGGTCCCAGAAGAGAGTGAAAGGGATGGTAAACATATTTGAAAAATAATGGCTGAAAACTTTCAAAGTAAACATATATTCAGAAAGTTCAGGAAGCAGAGAGAGTCCCCAAAATTAGTGAAGATGTTACCAAAAAAAAAAAAGAAAGAAAAAAATTACAGGCTAATATCACTGAGGAAATAGATACAAAAGTCCTCAATAAAACATTACCAAACCAAACTTAACAACACATTAAAACAATCACACATTATAATTAAGCGGATTTATTCCAGGGACACCAGATTCAACATCTGCAAATCAATCAACACATTTAACCACATTAACAAAAACAACAAAAAGTAAAAATCAGATAATCAACTCCATAGGTACAGAAAAAGTATTTGACAAAATTCAACATCATTTATGACAAAAACTCTCAACAAAGTGGATATGGAGGGAATATACCTCAGCACGATGAAAGTCATTTATGACAAACCCACAGCTAACATTATACTCAATAGTGAAAATCTCAATTAGGCAAGAAAAACAAAGAAAAAACATCTACATTTAGAAAAGAAGATACAAAACTGTAACTGTTTTCAGATGACATGATACAATACCTAGGAAACTCTTAAACATTCCACCAAACTATTATATTTGACAAATGAGGTCAGTAAAGTTGCAGGATACAAAATTAATACACAAAAATCTATGGAATTTCTATACACTACTGATGAAATAATCAGTAAGAAAAATTAAGAAAATCCAATTTATAACCACATCCAGAAACATAAAATACCTAGGAATAAATTCAACTAAACAGGTAAAATATCTCTATCTAAAAAATACTGAGACATCAATGGAAAAAACTAAAGATAATGCAAACAAATGGAAAGATATATCATTCTCATGAAATGGACAAGACAGGGATGCCCACTCTCACCACTGCTCTTCAACATAGTTTTGGAAGTCCTGGCCACAGCAATTAGACAAAGAAAAGAAATAAAAGGCATCCATATAGGAAGAGAAGAGATAAAACTGTCACTGTATGCAGATGGCATGATACTATACATAGAAAACCCTAAGGACTCAACCCAAAAACTACCTGAACTGATTCATAAATTCAGCAAAGTAGCAGGATATAAGATTAACATTCAGAAGTCAGTTGCATTTCTGTATACCAGCAATGAAACATTAGAAAAGGAATACAAAAATACAATACCTTTTAAAATTGTACCTCACAAAATCAAATACCTCGGAATACACCTGACCAAGGAGGTCAAGGACCTATATGCCGAGAACTATAAAATTTTAATCAAAGAAATCAAAGAAGATGTAAAGAAATGGAAAGATATTCCATGTTCCTGGATTGGGAAAATCAATGTTGTAAAAATGGCCATACTACCCAAAGCAATCTACAGATTCAATGCAATCCCTATCAAATTACCCATGACATTTTTCACAGAACTAGAACAAACAATCCAAACACTTATATGGAACCACAAAAGACCCAGAATCGCCAAAGCAATCCTGAGAAACAAAAACCAAGCAGGAGCCATAACTCTCCCAGACTTCAAGAAATACTACAAAGTCACAGTCATCAAAACAGTGTGGTACTGGTACCAAAACAGACAGATAGACCAATGGAACAGAATAGAGAATCCGGAAATAAACCCTGACACCTATGATCAATTAATCTTTGACAAGGGAGGCAAGAACATAAAATGGGAAAAGGAAAGTCTATTCAGCAAGCATTGCTGGGAAACCTGGACAGCAACATGCAAAGCAATGAAACTAGAACACACCTTCACACCATGCACAAAAATAAACTCCACATGGCTGAAAGACTTAAATATATGACAGGACACCATCAAACTCCTAGAAGAAAACATAGGCAAAACACTCTCTGACATCAACATCATGAATATTTTCTCAGGTCAGTCTCCCAAAGCAATAGAAACTAGAGCAAAAATAAACTAATGGGACCTCATCAAACTGAAAAGCTTTTGCACAGCAAAGGAAACCCAAAAGAAAACAAAAAGACAACTTACAGAATGGGAGAAAATAGTTTCAAATGATGCAACTGACAAGGGCTTAATCTCTAGAATATATAAACAACTTATACAACCCAACAGCAAAAAAACCAATCAATCAATGGAAAAATGAGCAAAAGACCTGAATAGACATTTCTCCAAAGAAGATATACAGATGGCCAGCAAACACATGAAAAAATGCTCAACATCGCTGATTATAAGAGAAAAGCAAATCAAAACTACCATGAGATACCACCTCACACCAGTCAGAATGGCCATCATTAATAAATCCACAAATAACAAGTGCTGGAGGGGCTGTGGAGAAAAGGGAACCCTCCTGCACTGTTGGTGGGAATGTAAACTGGTACAGCCACTATGGAGAACAGTTTGGAGATACCTTAGAAATCTATACATAGAACTTCCATATGACCCCGCAATCCCACTCTTGGGCATCTATCCGGACAAAACTCTACTTAAGAGAGACACGTGCACCCGCATGTTCATTGCAGCACTATTCACAATAGCCAAGACATGGAAACAACCCAAATGTCCATCGACAGATGATTGGATTCGGAAGAGGTGGTATATATACACAGTGGAATACTACTCAGCCATCAAAAAGAATGACATAATGCCATTTGCAGCAACATGGATGGAACTAGAGAATCTCATCCTGAGTGAAATGAGCCAGATAGACAAAGACAAATACCATATGATATCACTTATAACTGGAATCTAATATCCAGCACAAATGAACATCTCCTCAGAAAAGAAAATCATGGACTTGGAGAAGAGACTTGTGGCTGCCTGATGGGAGGGGGAGGGAGTGGGAGGGATCGGGAGCTTGGACTTATCAGACACAACTTAGAATAGATTTACAAGGAGATCCTGCTGAATAGCATTGAGAACTATGTCTAGATACTCATGTTGCAACAGAAGAAAGGGTGGGGGAAAAACTGTAATTGTAATGTATACATGTAAGGATAACCTGACCCACTTGCTGTACAGTGGGAAAATAAAAAAATATATATATCCATACTACCTAAAGCAATATTCAAATTCAATGTAATTCCTATCAGAACTTCAATAACACTTATCACAGAACTGGACAAAATAATCCTAAAGTTTGTATGGAAGTACAAAATACCCCCAAATAGGCAAAGCAATCTTAACACAAAACTGCAAGTATCATACCACCTGACTTCAAACTATAACTATGAAGCTATGGTAATCAAAACATTATGGAAATGGTATAAAAATAGGCACATAGATCAAAAGAAAATAACAGAAGGCAAAGAAATAAATCACACATGTCTGGTGGTTAACCTGCAGCTAATAAGGCCAGAATATGCAATGAAGAAAAGACAGTCCCTTCAATAAGTGTTGGGAAAACTGGACAGCTACCTGCAAAAGAATGAATGTGGGCACTATATTACATAATATAAAAAACAAAGCAAACAAAACTCCATAACGAAATTTGGCTAGCTAGTAAAAATAAGTAATGATAGTGCATGTATTATTTAGCTAATAGAAAAAGTAAGTCATGTATTTCATTTATATTAAAAACTTAAATTATGCAGTTTTATATATTTTGCATAAGATTAAAAATTTCCAAGGAACTGTAAATTTCAAATTAGATAATAAATTTAGAAAGTCATGTCATCTTCATTGTCATTTACCTTATCACATAGTCTTTCATTTTTATTCCACGCTTGGCTTAATTCAAACATTCTCTAATTAAAGAAACAAACTAAACTCAAAAAAAAAAAAAAAGAAAAACAACTGATTTAAGAAGAGTTGAATGTGGAACCTGAAACCATAACCATCCTAGCAAAAAGCATAGGCAGTCAGCTCTTTGACACAGATCTTAGTAAATTTTTTAATGTCTGCTCAGGCAAGGGCAACAAATGCAAAAATAAACAAATGAGAGTATGTCAAACTAAAATGCTTTTGTATGTCTAAGGAAACTGGCAACAAAACAAAAAGGCTCCCTACATAATAGGAGAAGGTATTTGCAAATAATATATGGAACAGAGTTAATATGCAGAATATATGCAGAACTCACACAATTTAATATATTTTTTTAAGAAAAAAAAATCCAGTAAAAATTAGGCTGGGCACCTGAAAAGACATTTTTTCTAAAGACCTGCAGATGGCTAGGCACATGAAAACAATCTAAACATCACTGGCTATCAGGGAAATGCAAATCAAAATCACCTGTCAGAATGGTTATAAACAAAAGGACAATAAGAAACAAAAGCTAATGAGGATGTAGAGTAAAGGGAACTTTTGTGCTCTTTTGGCAGGAATCTAAACTAGTGTAATTATCATGGCAAAGAGTACGGTGGTTTCTCAAAAAATTACAACTACCATATGATCCAGCAATTCCATTCCAGTTATTTATTGGAAGAAAACAAAAACACTAATTCAAAATATGTTATGCACCCCTAGTTCATTGTAGTATTATTTACAACATCGAAGATATGAGAGCAAATGAAGTGCCCATCGATTGATGAATGGATAAAGAAATGGTGTGTGTGTGTGCGTACATGCGCATGCATGTGCATGTCCTGGAATATTACTTAGTCATAAAAAATATTGCTTAGCCTAGAGAGTATTATGGTAAGTAAAATAAGTCAGACTGGGAAAAAAACAAAGATACCATATGTTTTCACTAATAATTGGAATCTGAAAAACAAAATAAGTGGACAGACAAATCAAACAGATTGATAAATACAGAAAACAAACTGGTGATAGGTGAAGGAGATTAAGAGGCACACAGTTTCATCTCTAAATAAATCATAGGGATGTAATATACAGAATGGGAATATAATCAAGAGTATTTTAATAACTTTAAATGAGGACAGATGGTAACTAAACTGATTGTGGTGATCATCTCATAATGAATATAAATGTTAAATAACTATGATGTACACCTGAAAATAATCTAACATTGTTTGCCAATATTACTTCAATTTAAAATAAATACAATTAAAATAAGAAAGATTAACTAACTCTGCAGCAAAGCTCACCACCCTATTCACCTTAAACCAGCCTCTTGGAAGGAGGACATAATAAAAGTAACATTAGTGTTCAGCATTTTTTAAATTTTAAGTGGCACTTGACCTTCTATGATTGTCCAAGTTATTTCTCTTGGAGAAGCGATGGACTTCAGCATATCTGTACAATTTACTTATAAATTGGGGCCAATTGGGGGTAAAAAAGTTTCAGGAATAAAGAAAATGATTTCGTAACATATAGGGAGAGAAAGAAGAAACAGAAAAGTAATAGCTAATATGCTTGCTTTGCCACACAAATGGACAGAAAGATCAAAGCTTTTTCTGGGCTGTTCCAGAGGGCCAGACATGCACACTTTAAACCAGAATGTATTTGCCTTGTGGTATAGCCTTCTCATCCAATACACTTCCACATCATGCCCTCCTTACATGGGGTGGGGAGAAGTGCTGCTAATGAGGGAATTTGGTAGGGAAACCTATGATCTTATATAAAATGCAAGTTTCTCAGTTCCCATGTCAGTTGCCGCATACTATAAAGTGATCAATTGGCATTTGTAACATGATATGTCTTATCAAAGATCTATCAGGTAAGGTTGTGTTGTCCCATAATTGAAGTATTTTGGTTCCTTTGACAGTTTTCTCTCTGTCTATTAACCATTTCAACCTGTTGTGCCCTTTGTACCCTAGAAAATATTGACAGATATATCTGTATTCAGTTTCCGAGAAAACAGAGTAGGACTCTTTTAAGACTGTGAGGACAGAACCAGGTCATTTCAGCTAAGCGGTCACTTTGTGCAGCCTCTCAGCAAACTTCCTTTTGGTCTTCCCCTTGGTGATGATTCCTGTGTTGCTATTTTTTGGCCTATTATTTCACGTGCCTTCTTAATGACAGCCTTAATGTTGAATGTCCAAACTACACAGAGACACAGAACAAGAGGCAAAGCACAATGCCTTTAGAAGCCAGGATGGCAACATAAATGTGTGAAGCAAGCCAGCTGGTAAGGACCCTTCCACTCCCTGGACAACATGTTCCACCACAAAGTCTGGAATCTACAAAACCAATCTTATGGTTGCCAGAGGGGAAAACATAGAGGAGAGGGAGGGATTGAGAGGGTGGGAATAACATATACACACTACTTCTAAAATAGAAGATTAATGAGAACTTAGTGTAGAGCACAGAAAAATACTCCATCGTTTGTAATAATCTCTAAGGGGAAAAATACTGGATATATTTGTATGTATGACTGACTCACTTTTCTGTACACCTGAAACTAATACAACATTGTAAATCAACTATACTCCAATAAAACTTTTAAAAAGCTTGGAATTTCAATTCATAAATCTCAATAACAACCACATCACTTCTGTCCAAAGTGTGCGTAAGAACCCACAAGCTATCAATTTCAACAAAGTAATAAGGGCCTTCTTATCTCCCTGACCAGAACTACTACACATTAAATAATTTCAGAATGTCATTTACTAAACTCCTGTATACTCTCACATGTTGTGTGCCTATGGTTATATCTGTATTTTCTTAGATGGTATCATACCATTGAAAAGGCATCAAGCTGTAAAAAATACATAGAGACTCAGTAAACGAGAGAGTGAACCCATGTGGCCAAGGCATGTTGCCTCACATTCCTTGACAAGAACGGACTGAATAAGATTTGTGTAGGCTTGCAAATATCACAGGGACTCAGAGCATTAAATGTGGACTTACATAGAAACTAGAGCCTAAAGCAAAAGGATGGAAGGTGAGTTATGTGCCTCCAAAGGCAGAAGGAAGTGGTTGAGGAAGATGGCTCATATTCTGATGTGAGGACCAGTGGGACCTTGAAATTCAGGTAGAGTTAGTCATTGAAAATGAATTGACCCTGTTTGTCAAAGAGAAAATCATAATGGCACAGAGGTCCATAAAATGGAAGAGCCTTGCTGATTTCTTTTAAGATAAGGCGTCAAAGTAAGAAAAGAAGAAAGCAAAGCAAGTTCCGACTTTAAATGAAGATGACAGAATTGAATTTATAAGCAAAAAAGATGGGAAAATTTAAAAGTGAAGGCTTTCGGAAAAAAAAAAAAGTAAATCCTAAGGAACTGCCAACAACTCTACAGCTGAAGAGCTGGCAGCTTCAGACAATCTTACATGTTCTTTAAATCATATTCATTATGAATATTCAGATAGCTATTCTCTGGCCCTGTATAAAAAGGTTGAATCTTTATTTCTACAAAAATTTCTTTCTTCCTCTTTCTCTTCCCCAAAGAAACATGGGCTATTATCAACCAATAGAGAGAGATAACTGGGCCCTAGGTATGTCAGCTACAAAGTCACAAGGCTGAACAGGGATTTTCCGAGCTCTTCCTTATCAAAGGGTAGTGCTGCACATAAAAAAAGCTGAATCTGTTTCTTGCTCTGAGGAAATCTATTCAGCTCTTTTAAGAGGAATGCTTATTGTAACCCTCACACCTAACACCTCACAGTCCTCTTTGGTTATGTGGCAAAAAAATACCATCATCTTACTTCAGTTTTGTCATAACCCCCACAAGGTTCTGCTGTCAGAACCTCCCTAGAAGCCACGTGCTGAGAAGCTTTGGTCCCCAGTCCCTCCTAAGCAAGGCTGCTTCTAGCACATCTTGAAGCTCAGGTTAATCTGTCATTTAGTCTATAGCCATTACATAACTTTACAGGCTGGGCTGTCTGCCTTTAAAGTGATCCATGAAGCCATGTTTCAACCATAAACTTTAAATGTTGTACATCTGCATTCTAATCTAAAGCAGCCTTAAATTCAGCAGCTGGCAGCAGCCTCCAGCTCACATTGCCTGCCAAGGAATCCAGGCACTGCTATGTTCACAGCCTAGGAGTTACTGCAGCTCTAACAACCAAATTTGCACTGGTTCTCAACTTCAATCTGATTGGTTTACTTGGCTGTTTATTTCTCTCAAAGCTTTTGTTGTTATTTCTTTGACAGTCTCTTATTTGGAATTTTCTCCAAGGAAGCAACAAGTCAACATACATAATTTCATGGGATCGTTTCGACTTTCAGTATAGTTATCAATACACGAGGAAAATGGAATCTGGGTGGTGTTTAGAGCTGTGATATGTCACCTAAGGACAGGAAATTAAGTTAGGGTAATCACTCAGCTCTAACGTGCTTTGTTGTACTTAGCTACTGAGGCATAAAATATTAGCCTTTTTGGTCCTGGCAACTCTCTTTTATTCTCATTACCTCACAGTGAGTTAACCACCGTTAACCAGATTCCACGTTTTCCTATTAGGTAAAACGTCTTATAGATCTTCTGTTCTTCCTACCTCCATTTTCTCTTGTTACACAAATAGCTCCTATCCTGCATTTTGCTTCTCCAATTCACCCCATACACAATTCTCTCAAAATAATTTCCTCAAGCTCTGTTTTGAAATCCTATGCTTAAAAACTACCACGGAGTCCTAATTTGCCACGAAAGAAGTTGCCTGCACAACTTTCCTGATCCGACAAAACAGATATAATCACTCTCCTGAAACATGCCAATCACACCCTGGCTCTCTTGGCTTACTTTCTCTTCATTCCCTTTGGCTAAGTAAATGCAGCATTACCTCAAGGATAAGCTCAACTAATCTTGCTCTGCTAAGCACAACCCCCATCACCCTAGGTCCACAGAGCTATGTATATGAGCTCCTGTTCATTCTCAGTCATGTTACCTAAGGACATGTTATAATTTATGTCATATGAGCATCACTAAAATCTCACGAGGAAAGCTCTTCCAGTCATCCCACCGTATGGGAGAGGAAGCCAAGTCATCTGGATGATTAAGTCACTTGTCTATTGTTACATAGCTATGAAGTGGTAGACCCGACATCCAAAGCCTAATCACATCATTGTAGCACCTCTTCCAAAGCTTCTTGGAGATGTCCCTTGTTCACTAATTTGGACAGCTTTCATTTGCATAATTTATATATAATTTCCATCACTTTGTCTACGTCATAAGTCTTTTTAAGCAGATAACCCCTCCCAGTGTCTTATAGGTACTATTTCAGTGGGATGATTCATTTGACTCTGCTTTTCATCAAAAACTGCTGTCTCTTGAACACACAAAACAACTGTACCTCACAACTCCTTTGTATTTTGCATGGCCACATGGTTAGCTGCACCCATGAAATGTAAGCAGAAATCACTTTCTCCAGGTGGATTCTTTAAGAGTGCCTCTTATCACTTTCTTTCTCTTTGCTCCTTTCAAAGAAGGTTCGGATAAATGCCATTCTAAGAGCTTGGGTCCTAGAGTGATGACGACACAGAGCAGACTATCCAATGGACTGACGCTAGGTCTGAGAGAAAACAAACTTTTATGATTTTATCACTTAGATTTGTAGGGTTTTTTTTGTTACCACAGCACAACTAAGCTATCTAACTAAAAACAGGGTACGATATGCATCTCTGGAGGATTGTGATAATGACTCACATGTGTCATCAAAAATCGGAGGACCTCAGTAACTACATGTTTAACAGCCAGAATGTGTCTGCAAGAAAGGTGGTAAAGCAAAGAAGATTTAACCCAGGAAAAGTTGATCCTTAAGAATTTTCAGCCCCCATGTCATCACAGACAGGTGCTGGATCATAGAAGGAGATTCCAGCAAGGCCTGTTTTGTTATCAAACTCTTCTTAGAAGTTGTGTATCTATCACAATTCTTTATTTAAAGGACCTATTGCTTTTCTATTTTCCTCTCATCCAAATGACTATTCTCCAGTTCACTCTTACCCTCGCTTTCCTTCCTCTGATGTGTTTTACTCCTCAGTTTTTAAGTCTCCGAGTGTGCGCAATGAATATTCTCATCATAGACTATACCCAGAGCAGCATTCTCTATATGTCACAGTACAATTTCCAATCTCTTCAACTGTAAAAAAGATATAAAAAGTACAGGGCCCTCAGTCCAATTTAACCAAGGAGAGTGGGAGGCTCTAGGTAACTGAGTTCTCTCACTCATGCATAAAAATAACCTGCTCTCATTTCAATTTGTGTTGAAAACATATTGTTTTACTTCTATAGTTTAGCATACACTTTGCTGTTAATATATATCACTGTTTCCATACGTGAATGAAGTTCTCCAGATCACCACAGCACATCACTGAATATTGGATGGTACCACAGCCATACCTGAAAATAATGTAAGTGATTATCTGAATATATACTTATTACACAACATCCCTGGAAGAGTAAAGATAAACACTCATATTAAATATTTATCGCTTGTAATTTACAAATTACAGAATATGTAAAATCAGTCATAAAACTATGATTACAGAAGAGTCTTAATTTTAAAAGTTCTATTTAAGTGAGACTCTCTTGTATTAATGTTGAGATTGACATTCCCTATAACAGGCTATTCTGAATGCTTACAGAATTTTCCTAATGACTTATAAGATCAGTGTTCAAGGAACAAACCATGCATGCTGATTTTAGACATTTTGGAAGACCAGACAAATCTATCCCATAATTAAACTGCTGTGGATTTCCCCTGTCTGGGTGAGTGGTAAGGGCAAGGAGGAGGCAACTGGAGACGTTCGTGAGGAAACACAATCAAAGACACTGAAAGTACACTCCAAAGGCAATAATATGAGTCCCTTTGCTGTTTTATTGCTAAGACCCACAGCTGATTTGAAACCTTCCGAGCTTAGGGTCACTATAAACTAGAAACAGTGGTACTTGCTACTAACCAATTTAATTTGGACAATCTCAGTCAGCCTTATTGAATTCTCCCCAAGCCTCCAGAGGCAAAAAGGTACTGCTGTCCTTAGCTATTCAATAAGGTTTCCTTTTAGGACTCACTGGTGGAGCCTGGTTGTACATACAGCATCATCTAGTTTAAACATATTGAGCAATCAATTTAAACTTGTTATTGTCATTGTGGTTTGAAAATTTAATAAGCAATTACCTGAACACATTCCTTTATGTTTTTAATTTCTACTGAGATGTTGTTCCATTTTCAGGCCTAAAGCAATCATGCCCTTCAGACTGTTTAATTGAATGACTCTATAATGCAGGCCTTTTTCTTGCCTGTATTTTCCTAGTGTGATTTGTGAACTGGAATGAAGCAGTGTCTTCCTAAGGAGGGAGCCAAGAATAAGTGAACATTTCAATGATCAGGCATGGATGGATGATCTAACCCATCTTTTTTATGTTGGAGGAAGCAGCAGAACCTCCTTAATACAGGGATACCTCTCCTCCAGGGTGAATATGTAATGTTTTACCCTTCTTCTACATCCAGAGGCATTGCTGCCGAATTGCATATGTATACATAACATTATATATATAATGTATATATATGCATGTGTGTATACATATATACAATTATGTGTATGTACATAAATACATATTTTGTTGTTGCTGTTGTCATTGATCTGACCACACATGAAGTAGTGGTCTTTCATTTCTAGAAGTCTTTGCTTACAGGAGTATCATAGAAAACTGTTCTGAAAATTTAAGTACAAGGTTCATTTTATCTAGTGTTTATTTTCCTTCTGTTTATATCTAGAACAGGGGTCAGCATACTTTTTCTGTAAAGGGCCAGATGGTAAATATTTTTGGCTTTGCAGCCATACGGTCCCTGTCTCAGCTCCTCAACTCCACTGTTTGAGTATGAGAGCAGTCCTAGACAACACAGAGATGAACGGGTGTGGCTTTGTTCCAAAAAACCTCTATTTACAAAAACAGATGGCAAGTCAGCTATAGCTCACAGGCCAGAGTTTGCTAACCTCTAAGAGACATTTTTCTCTGCACAGGTTTTTTTGTTTGTTTGACTGATTGATAGGTTTGCATTTGCTTCATTGGTTGGTAGGTTTTTTCATTTGTTTTGCTTTGAGAGTATTTTGTTTGGTTTTTTGTTTTGTTTTGGTTTGGTTTGGTTTTTTTGGCTTTTCTTTGGCATTTTTTTTTTTTTCCCAAAAGCACAATCTTCTTTCCAGGCTTCCTCCTCATTTACCTTATACGTGCTGATAATTCAAAGGATTTTTTTCCTTTTAGCCTATTTTGGGGGGAATACATTTTTTTAAATCATCACTATAACTTCATTTACCACTTAAAAAATGACAACTCTTAAAAATGTACATTTGGTCCAGATTGGTCCCTTAAATGCCAGAGCACCCTATCTAACTCTACATAAAATATTCTACTCAGTGTCCCATCTACATACATCTTAAAGGTACACCAACTTAAATATGTCCTATTGCTTTTTTTTCTGCCATCTTTTCATACCTCCTATTTAGATACAGGAATATAGTTGGTCCCTGAGGCTCCCTCATTCTTGCCTTTCTTTCCCACCCCTATCAATTTTAGCTGATTCCATCCCCTAAATACTTCTCAACTCTTTGGTTTCCTTTCCATCTCCATTGTCTCTGATAAAAATTGTAAAGTCTCATTGTCTCCTCCCAGAAATACTGTCAGCATATGTTCATTGATTCCCCCCGACACACACTCTCCAGTATTTTGCCATTTGCAGAGGTACATGACACTCTATTCTTTTTCTAAAATGTTACTATTCAACTGGAGATTTTTAATTATTTTATTTTCCTACAAAAAGGTCATCATAGAATAACAGGCCTTCCCAGCACTAATCTCCCACCCTGCCTTAACTTTCTTTCTACTCATTCCTGGTCCCACCTTCCCTAGAATTTCATCTGGTCCTATTAGATAGCACTTCTCCTTTTGCAAACAGCCCCAAACCCACACGACTGCACCCTCTCTATATTCCACATGCCATATTCTGAGCATACAAACATGAAAAAAGTAAGAGTTTACAGTATAACTTGGGTGGCCCAACCAAATAATTTTAAAGTGATGCAGAAGAAGCAGCAAAGTATATTGATTCAAACACACAGTGGACTTATGGAATGACTTTACCTGAATTTGAACCCCGCAGTGCCACTTAACTGATGACCTTTGGCAGATTACCTAGGTTTCCTGTGTTTCAGTAACTAAAAGAGTGATATAAAGCAGCCTACCTTAGAGGATTATTTCAAGGATTAAATGAATGAACAGTTTATAAGTCACTTAGAACAATGTCTGGCATAGGAAGCACTGTAAAGTATATATGGATAAATAGAAATATACATAGAAAAATACATAAATTTGTGTGTACATATATATATAGGTATAAGTGTGTGTATATATATGCACACATATAAACATACACACATATGTGTATGTGACTATATATTATTTTAATAAATTAAATCCTGACTAGGAAAATCAGTGGTCAAAAAGACGTGAAGAAAAAAAAAATTAAAGGAGACATTTCCATGGAACTCAGTGAATAAACCAACAATTAAGAAGCAGGCTTTAACCCAAGTCAGTCTGGCTCCAAAGCCCAGGTTTTGTTTTAGTATGCTCTCAGGATTATCTTTATACTAAGGAGTAAATTAGTCTTTTATACCAAAATTCCTTGATATAAAATGTTCACTGCAATGTTCTTTGTTTTCTGTATCATATGTAGACATAAATAAGAATTCATGAAAATAAATCTTTGAGACTTTGTCAGTTGCACTTTCCTTTAAGCCATTCTTATTTTCAAAGTCTTGGGTCACAGATCCAGGTTTCTCTGTGGCCCAGAGCAAGTTATTTTAGTTTTTTTGAGAGTTCTCTCCCATGTAAAATGGAGGTGGGTGCACATTCCTCACAGCATACAGGAGAGAATTAAAACAGACACTGCCTGTAAAGTCAACTGTAAACGCTATAGAATTATATACACAGATGGTAGTGTTATTGGTCCCCAATTCCCACACATCATCTAAGACTCACCTCAAGCCCCAGAACTTTCACACAATGTTTCCTGCCTACTCAACCTCAAGGACCAGCTGCTTCTACAAACTAATCATTTACTGTCTGTACCACTGAGGCAATTCCTCATAAGTCTTTTACATTTATTAATATCACTGATTTAATACTTAATAGTTTATCTGTGTATAATTGTTTACCAAAATAGACTCAAAACACCTAGATGATATAGAGTGTATGTGTGTGTGTTTGTAAGGGATTTCCCATAGTTTCAATGACTATGTCAAGCTTGTAGTAAAGTTAAAAGATACTGGTTAATAAGAACAGGATGAATTGAATACGCAGAAAAAGAACCACATGTCATCTTAAAATAAGTAATGGGACATGTGCATCATGCCAAATTACATTTGGATTTACTCTTAATTGTTGCTATATAAATATATGTATGGTGTGTGGTGTGTGTGTGTGTATAAAACTGAATTATTTATTTATAATAACCATTAGTCACTAGGTTAATTTTGGAATAGAAACTGCATGAGCACCTACTGGGTTCTTGTGCTTAGGCTTACAGAAGAGAAGAAGATGACAGACTATGGAATTCAGGAAGAAAATGAGAAGACCCTAGCCCTGACCTGCATTTTTTAAATTAGGTTGGATGTCTACAGGCAAGATTGAGGATCTGGCCAACTAAAGGAATGCCTAACACATAACAGGTACTTGGTTAATGAAGGTGTTTAATATAATATACACATAGAAAAAAGAAAAGGCAAGTCAGGACTTCCCGTGGTGGCTTCCCAACAAACCCGACTAGCATCCATGAGGATGCGGGTTCAATCCCTGGCCTTGCTCAGTGGGTTAAGGATCCGGCGTTGCCATAAGCTGTGGTGTAGGTTGCAGATGCAGCTCAGATCCCGCGTTGCTGTGGCTGTGCTATAGGCCGGCGGATACAGCTCTGATTCGACCCCTAGCCTGGGAACCTTCATATGCTGCCGGTGCAGCCCTCAAAGACAAAAAAAGAAAAAAAAAAGAAAAGAGAAAAATGAAAAAGGGCAATTCAAATTTAGAGAACAATATAACAATTATTGGCTATAGAGGTCGAAGTCAAGCTGCATAAGAAATTAAACCTAAGAAATATATTCTTAAAGAGTATGACTCGGAGAAATGATATGGACTTTGAAAAGACAAAAAAAAAAAAATTCAGAACTGCAGCACTATATAAGACTTTTCTAGCAAAAGCTTTCACTAAATGTTTTTCATGTATTTCTGTGGCATTTGTTAAATTGTACTTCAATACTGTGATTATACATTTGGATTTTAGCTAAGTATACCCTCTCCCCCTTAACACTTCCTTATAAAACCAGGTCTTATTCCAACATTAGTATTTTTATAAAGTAGCAATTCTCATTTTCTTTCCCTTGATGCATTCTAATTTTAATGAAAGTAGAAATCATGAGCCTTAATAGAAAACATAAATATGTCATGTCTTTGGAAGAAAAGAAGGAGAATGAAGATTTATTTAGCGTAATTATCAACCTAGTAAGTGTATACTCTATTTGGATAGATGGTTTATAGCTGGGCTTTTAACTCATTCTGTACATGGCTAAATGGCCCACAAACTGAAAGCTGACTTGGGTTTCAGGGGTCTTAAAACAGTGGCATTTTGCTGGCCTTTGGAATGCCTTTCTACTTAAAGATACTTCAGTCAATTTAAAAAGATTTTAAAAATACAGAATTCTTTGGATATTGAAAAACAAACAAGCCCTGTACTCCATGTATTTTTTAAATATTCACTAAAGATATTCAAAATCTGAAGTGAAGATCACTAAATTCTTGCTCTTTACTCCTTTGAGGCAGCAAACTGATCCTGATTAATGCGAACCTCTTTCATTTTCAGTATTCATTTTCTGTAGAAATACTAGTATAAATGCTTCACAGTCTAAAAAGTTCAGATTTATTGCTTGATTTCAGGTGGAAGAGAAGAAATGGGAGAAGAGAAATGAGCACCATAGCCATAAGCTGGTCAAGGCATTGCTAAGGCAAAGACTTTATTTACGTGAGCTCTTATAAAACAACTACAATTAACTGTATCTATGCAAATCAAGGAGAATTTCAAAGGAGAAAGTTCCATGTTAATGTATGATAAGCACTGTACTTCTTTGTTTTACACACTCTTTCCCTCTCTCTCATTCTCTCAAGTTAAATACAAGTGTGCCTAGTAGCTCCCATTGTGGCTCAGCAGTAATGAGCCCCACTAGTATCCATGAGGATGCAGGTTCAATTCTCCGCCTTGCTCAGAGGGTTAAGGATCTGACGTTGCACGATCTGTGCTGTAGGTCACAGAAGCAGCTGAGATCTGACCTTGCCGTAGCTGTGGTGTAGGCTGGCAGCTGCAGCTCCAATTCAGTCCCTAGCCTGGGAACTTCCATATGCCACATATGCAGCCCTAAAAAAGAATAAATAAATAAATAGATAAATAGATAAATAAATGTGTGCCTAGAGGTCCTTGGAGTAGAATAGCATACTTCTTAGACTCCCAAAATGAACAGAACAAAAAAAACAAGGAGGCATCTTGAAGAAAAACTTTCATATCAATCCTTCCATCGTTTTTTTTTAAATTTACAAGTGCACATTGCTTTAAAAAGCAAATATCTTATTCATTGACTGGTTTCAACAAATGCAACAGCTCTGCTAATCTTTCTCAGTTCTGCATTCCTTCCATTATTTTTACTGCTTTAGATATTTGTACTGTGGAGAGGTGATCAATTAGATGAATAGGTCCCATTACTTTGCGGTTAATAAATGATTTTATATTCTGAGATGAACACAAAATAAGTCAGAGTCAGCAGTGGATTTATGGGATAAGGAACAGAGGGAAAATTGTTTATCTAACAGATCACAGTCCTGAAAAAGCTTTTATTGCCTTGGCAGGCTCAATTCACATTGTCTTTGCTTCCTGAGCCAGAGAGAGAACTTGTCCAGATTACAGATGTGAAGACCAGAAAGTACTTAGAACCCAGGTCCACCTCCTCCTTGCAATGCTTTTTTTGAAAAGCTGGCATTCTAGAAATGCCTCTTTCAGTAACAAGAAAGATGTTAGCCAGAGATCAACATATCCACTTAAAGCCATCTTTGTTTTCCTCAGGTTCTGAGTGATGTTGGCCAAGCATATCTAGGCCCACTGACTGTTTTCTCTACCTACAGCCCATCACCATGTCTGATTACCCCTGCAATAAATCCCTTTCCAGAGTTCTCATTATGGCTCAGTGGTAATGAACCCAACTAGTATTCATGAGGACACAGGTTAAATTTCCTGGCCTCGCTCAGTGGGTTAAGGATCTGGTGTTGCTGTGAGCTTTGGTGTAGGTCACAGACATGGCTCCAATCCTGAGTTGTTGTAGCTGCAGTGTAGGCCAGCAGCTATAGCTCTGATTCGACCCCTAATCTGGCAACTTCCATATGCAGCCCTAAAAAGACCAAAAAAAAAAAAAAATCCCTCTCCCCCAATGAAAAGACAGAAATCCTATCTTTTTACTACTCCTTATGTGGTATTTATTTTTTCTCTATTGTCCAGTTGAAATTGCTCTCATGTGACACAGCACTGTTACCATCGAGCTAGAAGAGCATCAGTTCTGATGCAGGGCAGGTGAGCTCAAAAGCCTGAAGACTCAGAGAGACCTTTAAAATGGAGGAGAGAGCCAAGTACACTTGGAAGGCAATTCTAATCAGAGGAAGCTGAGAAGTTTGAACTAATAGTGAAGAAATGAAGGAGGTGATCCAAAGGCAAAAATGAAGTCTGGCCAGATGTCTGTCAAAGAGCAGAGATCCTGCAGCACCCAACAAATTGCCCCTGTCTGGAGACAAAGAATGTGGTTGAGAAAACTCCCTGCCTGCCTCTTCCAACAACGTGGATACCAATGATCTGACTCTTTGTTCGAGAGCACTCGAGAAAACTACAGAGAAAATTCCTATCCTGACTCTCAAAACACTTGTTCTGATTGCTTTCCAGGTAATCCAAGTTATACATGTGAGCATTATAAAATATCTGAGCATTTGTTTCCCCTCCAGGCATGCCCTGTGATTAGGCTAATGATGTGCATTTATCACCATCCAAAGGAGAACTAGTATTTCTTTCACCTCAACCCAACCCTAAGGGAAACAGCTTTTCTGACCAAAGAATAGGACCTGTCAAATGGGAACTCTCACAATCAATTTTTTTAAAGAAAAGCAAAGGGAAGGGAGCGAAACAGAAGGCAAGATAAGGCAAGGCAAGAGAAGTCAAGGGAAGAGAAGGGAAAAATTGTTGGTTGCAGGGGGGATGGGGTGTAGGAAAAAAACTTTTCCAAAAGGAGCCTCCAGACTTGGACTCTCTCAAGATTTTTCAAGTTAAGTAGCTTTAAACTGCATCAGTTTGAAAAGAAAAGGAATGGGACTTGGCTCTTCAGGAGAACAAAATATCATATGCATTCACATCCATATCATAAAATGAGCAAAGTCAGAAGATGGATCCCACTGTCCCTGTGGGAACAGCATTTATACTTGTCCACACAAGTCTCACCAGTTCATCCCATTAAGTATCAGGTTCAAGTCTGCGGCACGACAATCGACCTCATGCCAAAAGTGTGCGCAAAATTAATGTCATACTTTTTACCTGTATTTAATGCTTTCAGATCCCAGCTTGTCTGTGGTGGGGTGCATGACTCATGTAAATTTTCTTCCTGGTCTGTTAAAGCTAACAGAAGATATGAAGGAAAAGAATTCCACTAATCTGTACTTCCACTCAGTGACCTAAGAGGAAGGTACTTTATACTGCAGGAACCATTCACTAAAAATAAAGTATTCCCTAACTGTGTACTCCTTTAAATAAACAACCATGAGGCAGTCCTCCATTGTGAAATATGACCAAAATAAATACCTTAGTTAATGTTCACATATTAACATTCCAGACTATCAGTTTCAACCGTCTCTCATAGTTGAATGAAAAGCTTTTCCATTAAAGTGTATCTAGCCCCAGGATTTTGTTTTGCAAGATTCTGAGCTGAGCCATGAAAAAAGTTTCCTAGGAACATCAATACTCTCTTCTTCCTCTGCAGCTTTCAGCACTACAGGAAGCTAACCATAAATAATGACAGAGGAAGCTGGCAGCCAATGCCACCTTCTCTCTAAGGCCTGGGATCCATAGCTGCAAAAAAGATTAAGATAAGGAGAGGGTGTCAAGTCAAAAGTTAACAACAAATAGCACGTAGGTCTTCACGAACAGTATACATTGGCGCGGACTCTCCTCTGATTACCCTGGCCCTGAGTCCGTTTAGCACAGGATTGCAAAATTGAGCGAAACACTTACGGGAGGTAAGAAGGAATAAATTAAGCTAGATTCTTGGCATTTTTTGTTTTTTCATATATGCTAACAAGGACATTGCAGACATTATTACGCAGTCCAAAGACTGAGGAGAACTAATCGATCCTCTGCTGCTCCGAGACAGGACTGGAAACTAAGATGAGAAATAAAAGAAGAGAGAGAGGTAAAGGGACTGATTGAGCCCCACCATAGAATGATGTTTTCTGACAACCATGACCAATCCATGAAATCATTAATGACTGAATGAACACATCCAAACAGTGAAATCAGCAACCTGGGAGAACTCATGATCAGGAAGTTTTATGCAGAGGCAAGTATCTGTCATTCAGGAATACCTTGGAATAATGTCTGCCAACAATAAAGTGGTCCTAGCATAAGGTGGCATGAGCTCTAACCAAGAGCAGCAGTAGCTTCCCTGCCTCCCCCATACACCTTCACAAGGACCTCCCTTCCACCAGCCCAGCACCTGCTATGACAACTCTTAACAGAATTGTATAAATTTAGTCTTTTTCCTCAGAACCTATAAATGCATCAGGAATGCAGTATTGGTGGGATAAATTCAATATAACATCAATAGTTTCACATATTTAAATGTAGAAAGAATAGTCAGCTCATGATATAACCTTGGATGTGGTGCTTTCCACTGAGTAATATAAAACTAGTTTTGTTTTGTTTTGTTTTAAGAACTTGAGAAAATAGAGCAGCCCTCCAGTCTGAAAGCCAGGGGTAACAATGTGATACACTCAGAGTACCTGATATATAAGGATGATATCATTAATTGACAGCCATAGACCTCACATCTGCAATCAAACTCACACATGGCCTATTAATTTGACTCTTATACTGGTTTGCCCATTAATGTTGCTGAAGCTTTACAGATTCCTTTTTCCTCCACTCCAGCTCTTCTACTCCCACAGCAATGAAACCAGATTTTTTTGTCTCAAAGGGCAAGCAAATCTGTAGGGTCTATAGTAAGCTTTGAATAAAGACTGACCTGAAAATTTCAGAGCTCTCCATATGTGTGTTTCTCTAATTAATGAAAGATGTAGCGGACTTGATGAATAATTTATAATGTCACTTTGTTAAGAATAGAATCTTTCCACTTAGGGAAGGTCTTATTTCTAGACCCCACATGCAATCATTTATTTAAAAATACCTGGAAGAAATGAAAATACACACACACACATAAGCATGCCCATTTGTATACAGGCACACCAGCATGCATGCACACACACAGAGCTCTCAATACCTGGAGTTTCTGTCATTCATTTTTTAAGAGGATGTGATGGAAAAAGGTTTAGTCTGTCAGATAGGTAGTCGAAACTCCAAAACATACAATTCCATTATGCTTATGTGTCAGGTTTCCTAGACCTGAGTAAATTAGAAGAAACAAACTAAGGGCTATGATATGACTTAGGAAGGATACTGGGGGCACAAAATAGAGCAAAGACAACTGACACTGCCTGACTAAACAGAAAAGAAAACCTAAAAAGCATGATCAGAATTATAAAAACGTTATGGTGCAGAAGAATTGTGAATAGGCAATGATATTATAATAATTTGTTTGACAGGGATGACTTTATTGAGCTGGCAAACTGACGCTTTGTTTATCACAAGTGCTCCCTTGACAACATTTCCTTTTGAAGCAGGAGCATCTGCTGCTTCAAGGGGCAGTGGTGCTCAACCAAGTTCATGAGAGCCATGGCTTGCCTTGAAATTTGAATATATAGTTTTCAGGCCAATATGAAATGCTGAAATAAACATTTTTCTTTAAATGGAACTAGGCTTTAGTGTAAGAGAAAATCATTCTTAAAAATATAGAGAAGGGAGTTTTGAAAATATGCCGTCATGTCATGGGGGATTTAAAATCATGGAGTATCTTCTGTAAGTCAAAGAACAAGAAAGGAGTGAGATATACTACAAGAATAGTTTCATAAAAAGAAATAGAAAAGCCCTTCAGGTGCTGGAATGAATTGAAGAGTAAGAGAAGAGCAAAATATTTCATGTGACTGATGTTGTCTGATAGGTGTTTCTTTCCAAACTCAGGGTTGATGTCCAGGGGTGAGGAAATCTTAGAAACACCAGGTTTGTTTTGAAAAATGTAAAAATACTGTGTGCCTGTACCTTGTTTCCCCAGGCTACTACAAACCTATCACACAATCTGTGGTGGACTCTCTCAGATATCATAAACCTATCCCCTACACTGTGGGGGGCTATGGTGCAGTCTGTTCCCAACTACTGGTCAAAGAGCTGCTTCAATGAAGAGCCAGAACTGCCTGAAAGTTTGTAATCCCTTCAGGATGTCTAGGAGCCAACGATGACAGCAGTGGGTGGAAAGGTACAAAAGTCCAGTTCTCTTACCTCAACATGACACAAACTCCAAGGCAAAATGCATATGTCTTACAGGATTAAGCTGACCATACAACTTCAACCAAAACTTCAACCTGTTTAACTTCCTCTTCAATGTTCTAATTATCCATTCTCTTACTGATCTCTCCAGGAGACAGTTATTTTTCTTAAATAAATCAATGGTCTTCCAAATTCTTGGTTCGGGATCTGCTTCACAGAAACCTGATCTAAAACAGCTGATTCATCAAGCAATCTTAGAAAGCACACTCTATGGATGGGATTCTAGAGTTGAGTTACATATAGACCAGATACCAATGAGGGAAATATCATGATGATATGTGGACTATTTATAAGCCCTGGAATGTGGTAACAATGGTGGAACCATGTAGGCACCTGTGGTGAACCAGGAAAGGGTAAGGTAGAAGGGGTTGTACTGGCTTTTGCCATATCCTTGGCATTTGAGAGATATATGAGAAATAGTACTTATAAGGACTTTGAAATTAGTGGTTGTTGCTAAGTGGTGCTGATGCACTGCAAAGTGAAAATGACAGGGTAAAGTTAGCCAATTAGAAACTTAAAGCAAAATGTGGAAGCCAAAAAGCCTCTAAAACAGCACATAAAGAAACAGTGATTGGAGGTTTGCCATGATGGCAGAAGGGGAAGACCCTGAGCTCACCTCCTCCATCACGTACCCAAAAATTGCAACTATTTACAAAGCAACTATTGATGAAAAAGACTGAATTCTATCAGAAAAGATCTCCTACAACTCAAAATATTTAAAAAGAACCACAATGGGACAGGTAGGACAGGCAGAGTAACAATATTGTCAAGACTCATACTCCCAGGTAGGCAACCCACAAACGGGAAAATAGTTATAACCACAGAGGTTCTCCCCAAGGAGCAATGGGTCCAAAACCCACACTGTGATCTATAGCCCAGGGGTTCTGTACTGGAAGTTGATCCCTTGGAACATCTGGCTTTGAAGGCCAGTAGGGATTATTTTGGGAGACCAAGAGGGTTATGGCAAATAGAGAATTCACTCTTAAACGACACACACACAAGTATCTCACATATATTCTGGGGTCCAAGGAAGAAGCATAATTTAAAAGGAGTCTGGGTCAGACCCACCTGCTGGTCTTAGAGAGTCTCCCTCAGAGACAGGTGGCTCATACTGGGAACAAGGCAATAGCAGTAGGCATTTTGGGGAGCTCTAATATGTGGATGCTGGTGTTGGAAAGTGTCATTTGGAATCCTCCCTCTAGCATATTAGCATCTAGATCCACATACCAGCCTGTAGGTACCAGTACCAGGATGCCTCAGGCCAAGCAACTAGCTGAGCTGGGACACAGCCCCATCCTCCAGTAGGTGGGCTGTCTTAAGACTCCATGAGCTGGAGCCATCCCAGGACATGGGCCCTTTCCACCAGAGGGCCCAGGACCTGTCCCCACACCCAAGATTCTATAGCCAGAGACCCCAGGACCCAGCTTCCTGCACCAGAGTCATGGCACTAGTCCCAGGACCAGCCTTATACAACAGTGTGCAAAGAGTAAAACCCAAACCACCACAGACATGCAGCCTACCTTGTCAGGACACAGATACCTACTGAAAGTAAGCACCATCCCTAGGACCACCTGAGCCTCTGAGCCAGCAGCCTTATGACCTAGCCCCACTCACCAACAGGCTGACAATACCTTCTGGACTTTCAGAACTCTGCCGCCAAAAACCTTAGGACAGAGATCACCCCCTAGAACAGATGGACCCAAGTGACCCATATAGGGGACACCCCCAGAGCATATAGCTTTGGTGACCAAAGCAGAGTGTATCCCTTGGACATATAGGACATCTTCTACAAAAAGGTCACTTATCCAAGGCTAGGAAACATAACCAACCTAACAGGGTATGTGGAAATTAGAACACTAAATTAGGCAAAATGAAGCAAAAGAGGAACATGTTCCAAAAAAAGAAACTAACAAGTAGAGACAGATTCATACCCAATAATGAGTTCAAGGTAGTGATCATAAAGATGGTCAAAGAACTCAGGAGAAGAAAGGATGAATGGAGTAAGGTTAACAATTCAGTAGAACATGTAAAGAAGGATCAAAGAGAGCTGAAGAATATAATGACTGAAATAAAAATACACTAGAAGAAATCAACAGGGGATCAGAAAAAGAGGAATAGATCAGTGAGCTGGAAGACCAAGTAATGGAAAACACGGAAGCTGAACAGAAAAAAAAATTAGGATAGTTTAAGAGACTCCTAAGAAAACATCAAGCGTACTAACATCCCCATTATAATGATCCTAAAAGGAAAAGACATAGAAAAGGGTACAGAGGACATGTTTGAAGACATTAATAGCTGAAAACTTCCTGGACCAGGGAAAGGAAATAACATCCAGGTACAGGAAGCACTGAGAGTCCCAAACCAGATCAACTCAAAGAGGATTGAAACAAGATACACTGTAATTAAAATACAAAATATTGAAGACAAGGAGAGACTATTAAGACAGCAAGAGTAATGCAACAAGCTATGTACAAGAGAAATCCCAAAAGGCTACCAGCTGACTTTACAGCAGGAACACTGCAGGCCCTGAGAAAGTGTCATGATGTTTTTTAAAGTGATGAAAAGGAAAAGCCTGCAACCAAAAATCCTCTACCCAGCAAGGCTCTCATTCATATTTGATGGAGAGATCAAAAGCTTTACATAAAAAAGGCTAAAAGAGGTTAGCACCAACAATCTAGCTTTACTAGAAATGTTGAAGGGAGTCTATTAGGGAAAAAGCAAAGGCCAGAATTAGAAACATATAAAATTTAGAAAAATAGTTCTAAGAAGGAAGATTATTGAGATACAATCCTACCTCAGGAAATAAGAAAAATCTTAAATAAAAAACAAACTTACACCTAAAGGAACAAGAAAAAGAATGACAAAATCTAAAGTTAACAGAAGAAAACAAACACAAAGATTATATCAGGGCAGAAATAAATGAAATAGACTTTAAAAAAATAGGAAAAAAAAACTAACAGCTGGTTCTTGGAAAAAATAATCTTGATAGACCTTTAGCCAGATTCATCCAGAAATAAAGGGAAAGATCCAGATAAATAAAATCATAAATGAAAAAAAGTTTGAAAATTTCAATGTTTATGTTATCACTTTACATATGAACAAAAAATTAGAACAAATGAATGAATATAACAAAACAGAAACCACTTCATAGATACAGAGAATAAATTAGCAGTTACTAGTGAGAAGAGTTGGGAGGAAGGGCAAAGTAGGGGTGAGTGATCAAGAGTCAGGTATTAAATCAGTCAGCCACAAGGATATATACTATACATCCCAGGGAATATAGCCAGTATTTTATAATATCTCTAAATGGAGTATAATCTCTAAAAATTTTGAATCACTATGTTGTATGCCTGTAACTAATATAATATTATAAATCATTTATACTTCAATATAAAAGAAACTATAGCCATAGGAGAAAACAGATGGCCAAGTACATCTACTTGGTCAAGTACTGTTACTTTCAGTTGTAAAGTAGCAGAACTGCAGAGAAGAGTGAATCTGCAAGCTAGTTAAGTCTCTCGCAACAATGTCAGGTCCTCATATTAAATAGTGGGAACCAGACAATTGGGATAAGATTATCTGATAAATGCACATGCTGTACTAGTAATCCACAGATTTACTGGAACCTTCTCAATCTGTTAAAGGATAGAACAGACTCCACCCATCCCTATGCTTAAAGACTATGCAGATCCCTCAACCAAGTCAGAAATCTTGCGGGAAAATGTGATTCTCCTCAAAATCTGCTCTCATCTCCCACCCTGGACACCAAATTGAGAACTAAGGTCAAGGATGACACTACTGGGGAAATTTATCCTATTAAAGGACAACACATTATTTTACAATGAACGACAGTCAGGACATTAAATGAAATAAAAATGAGAGAACTGACCTGGTACAATGTAACTTACCCCTCCTACAAAATGACTACTCACCTATTTTCAGGATGGCCTGAGGGACACTCTATTACTAAGACAACAAAAACCAATGGAAAAATGAACTGGCAAGGAGTCAGCTGTACTGGTTAAAAGTTCAAAACATCTGTCTTCTGGAGGCTGGAATTGATAGTGGAATATGTTTTGACTATACCAGGCTTCCTATTAACAACAGGTATGAAAAATTCCAAGTGGCAGGCTTTAACTATCAGAGGCACAGTAAATGTAATTACTATATTGAGCAGTAAGGTCGAAATGACAAGCCAGGGGCCCTAGCTCTCAAGGATTGATATCAATTACTAAAAGATATGGTATGTCAAGGTCAATAGAGGTAGATGGTAACAAAGAAGAATAAACGTGTGTGTGTGTGTATCCTATATAGAGATATTCTTCCTACCTAAAGAAATTAAGAATTGATATCAACTACCTCAATTAACAATTAGGACCACTTGCTCAATTTCCACACCTTAATCAATTTTTATATCTATAATTCAAATATTAAAAGACGAAGTCCCTGAGGAAGGAAAATGCAATGCCACACCATGTTTTAACAGTAGTGATTCTCTTTGTCCTTTCCCAGTGGGACCTGCAACCATGTACCTCAGTAACTGTATATTCAAGAAAGAAAAATGTGCAGATCTTTTGCAGGAGGTTGGGTCTGAACTGACCCTGATGCCAGGGGTGGAAAGCATTATTTTGATTGCCCTAGTAGTGTATGGGTATGTGGACATTTAGTGATAAATAGATTCCTGACCTACCTTCAACATATATCTGGTCAAAACTTTCATTGAAAAAGATGCATGCACCATATATTCATTAAAGCACTATTCACAATAGCCAGGACATGGAAACAACCTAAATGTTCATGGACAGATGAATGGATGAAGAAGATGTGGTACATATATATACAATGGAATACCACTCAGCCATAAAAAATAGCAAAGCAATGGTGATTACAGAAACATGGATTGAACTAGAGACTTTCATACTAAGTGAAGTAAGTCAAAAAGAGAAAGACAAATACCATATGATACCACTTATATCTGGAATCTAATATATAGCATAAATGAACCTTTCCACAGAAAAGAAACTCATGGACTTGGAGAACAGACTTGTGGTTGCCAAGCGGGAGGGGGAGGGAGTGGGATGGACTGGAGGTTGGGGGTTGATGCAAACTATTGCATTTGGAGTGGATAAGCAATGAGATCCTACTGTATAGAACAGGGAACATGATGGAGGATAATGTGAGAAAAAGAATACTCACATTATATGACTGGGTCTCTGCTGTACAGCATAAATTGACAAAACATTGTAAATCAACTGTAATGGAAAAAATCAAAATATTCATTTTTAAAAAATCTTTGAACTTATTGGTAAAACAGTACAAGGTGAAGAGTAGTGGACACAGCTGGTCCTCTGCCCAAATAGCTTCAGATCCCATCAGCTTTACACATCTGCCACTTAGCTTCTGCTCTTCTCAAAAAAAAAAAAAAAAAACTGTATCTATAAATCTCTTACAGGGGATTTCCTTTAGGTTATGAGAGCAATCCTGCTAGAAGTGCCAGGCAGTTTATAACTACACACCCACTCCCCACCCCAGGCTTATATATGATGTACCTGATGGAATAACTGATGCAGGAATGAAAAAAAAAAAAAAGAAAGAAAGAAAGAAAAAAAGCCCATCTCCCTTAGAAGCAATTTGAAATAAGCACTAGGTGTAATTCATGCTCCAGAACTCCTGAAAAATCAGGCTGTTAACAGCACTTTATCTGACCTTGAACTCTTGCTTGTTTTTTACCCTTCATATCCTGCTTCCTTGCTTCGTTATCAGTTTCTGTGGGGAGCACTTCCTTAAAAATTCATAGGCACTCAAACCCCTGGCTCAAGGTCTATTTCCTGGAGACCATGTCCTAAAACACTCCATATTCAGTATGTTGCTGCCTCTAACAGGGCATGAGTATAGTACTGTACTGAAAATTGTGGGAATACATGAGCACAGTCTCAAGTTGCTGTGCATCACAACAGGAGTCACTGCCAGAGTGATGCAACAAATGACAAGGTGAGACCAGCTACACCTTGGCAGATGCAGCAATCTGTCCAAATTACTGGAGTGTGGGGTTAGCAGAGGCAGACTATTACATACAGAAAGGGTAAACAACAACGTCCACTGTATAGCACAGGGAACTATACTCAATATCCTGAGATAAACCATAATGGAAAAGAATATAAAAGTGTATGTATATACACATACACACACACACACACATATATACACATATATATACGCACACATATAACAATCGCTTTGTTGTACAGCAGAACAGAAATCAACACAACATTGTAAATCAACTATACTTTGATTTAAAAAGACAAGAGAAAAGTGAAGAAATTGTCTAAACGAGGAGATACAGGGATCTGCCCAACTATGGCAGAGACTAGCAATAGTGTGGATAATTCAGAGGGGGAAAAGTCTCTGACTTACTGCCCACACTGTTCCAAAAGGTTCTCTCATTCAAGATACTCCTAAAAAAAACACAGAAAATAGAAGGGAACAAACCCTGACAGTAAAGAAGTTTCCTGAAGGTGCCTATGTTTTGAATTATACAGTACTTGAGACAATAGCATATGTTTGTGAATAGAAAATAGAGTAGACTGAATATACTGGAATGTGAGAATGAAGTTATTCTTTCGTGATGAGTCTTTAAAGCAAAAGCAAGGTCAGTTATATAAAATCATTAATATTTTAGATTTTTCACATCTACATCTTAGGGTTTAAAATTTTAATCCACTTAAACTTCCATTAGATGAAAATTTAGAATTTTCAAAGTAATTTCTCCTACTTTAATGAGAGAAGTAGGAATTTTTATCCCATTAATAGAAGAGGAAAAAATGAGGCTTAAATGGTTAAAGGACTTGCCTAAGGTCACAAAAAACCTAGTTAGTGCAGTACAAATATTCAAAATAATTTCCTGACCTTGAAGTCCAATTCAGTCTATTTTCAAACCGTGGATGCAGGGTAGGACTTAGTAATTGAAACCAAGGCAAAGCAGTTAATCATTTTGATTCCCACACTTCTTTTCATAGCTGTAGCTTGGACTCCACAATGTACAATCCACCCTACTCTTACCAAACACTTGGAGCCAATTTACTATCTGCATGGTTGCAAACATTCTCATGAAAGGCACTGTTTAATTCTTCAGAGAAGTACTTTAAAATTCACCTACTGTACCTGAGAGTTTGGATGGTCCAATCCCCAAGTTTAAACAAACTTTTCTGTTCATCAGAATTACATCAGAAAAATAAAAAACTCCTACAATAGAAATCCATCTCAACCCAGAAATTTAGCTTCAATGGATCAGAGGTAGGCTCTTGACATCTGTATTTTTAACATTTTCTCTGGATGAGTCTCATGCAAAACAAAGTTTGGAAACTCCCCCTCCTACCTGACTTTGCTTAGTCTTGAATTCTCATCACACATGTTTTTTCTCTCTTCTTTGGCCCTGACACCTTGTTTATCTTCTCCGTCCCTTGATTTCCTTGATCCTGTCGCAAGTCATCAATGGATTTAATTCGGCCACATCCCAGTGAGTTTTTCTTTTTAATGTGAATAATACAGTCTTCCCCTTCCTCATTGAACATTACTTTTAAAATACAGACAAGCTCCTTTAAATTCATGAAAATGGCCTTTTGAAAAATGGCATCAATATTACATGTTACCATATTTTGTATCTTCCATTATAAATAGTTTTTGAGATTTTCCTATTTATCAGAAAAGTAATTAAGACTACTAAAGTAAATACCTTCTGTTCCCAACCTATCATAGAGTGGTTCAGGAAAAAAATTCCCAAATTAATGGAAAACTACTCTATGGTAACTTTAAGAAAACCATTTATACTTAGCTCAAATACTATTCCCCTTCAAGATGGGGTTCTAAGACTAGTTTTCTTAGTGACATAAAGGCCTCTATGCCTTAACTGAAATAGAGGCACGTTTTTAAACATGCAAAGGCCATGTCATATAGGAGGAAGACTCTCTATCACACTGGGCAAAGACAAAAGTCCAGTGCTCTACTCAGCATTTCTGGACAAATTAATCCATGATCCTTTCACATAATATATGTTTCTTTTACTTCTTCCACCTACAATCTCCATAGTTCCTCTATAAGTGTGCAATCAAGGAAATGCTAAGCTAAGCTTATAAATGAGTCAAATAATAAGATCAGAGTAAATCAGAAGTCTTTGCATAGCCTGACAAAGGAAATGGGCTGTGTAAAGAAGCATTTACTCTGCTGTGGATCCTGGAAAAAAGGACAATAGGCCTACAACAGTAATTTCAGCCCCAGTGTCAAATTTAACCCCTAAAAATAGCTGTAAGAAATGCATTTGAACAGTTCTTCATAAGAGAAACAAAATGATATGCAAATGAAGAACAGACCCAGAATAATGTTTACCAAACGCCCAGATTCTGAATGTACTGATCAATATTCAGTAAAACAAAAGTTGCTGAAGGGATCCATAAGCACAGGTAATGTAGTCTATATTCAAAGGCTGAAAACAAGAGAGTTTCAAACATGCAAAGATCACTATCAGAATTTTTTTTTTTTTTTTTTGGCCTTTTCTAGGGCCACACCCACAGCATATGGAGGTTCCGAATCGGAGCTGTAGCCACTGGCCTACGCCAGAGCCACAGCAACACAGGATCCGAACCGCGTCTGCGACCCACACCACAGCTCACAGCAACACCAGATCCTTAACCCACTGAGTAAGGCCAGGGATCAAATCCACAACCTCATGGTTTGCAGTTGGATTCATTAACCACTCCACCACGACGGGAACTCCCACTATCAGAATCTTATAATTTAACAGACCTAGACCCCCTTGAGAAATCAGAAGTACAATACTTCTAACGCGAAGCGCAATGTTGCAAAAATTTTCACATTTTATACATTTCATTAAAAGCAACTCTCCCAAAGAGGCAAACATAATGATAATAGCTCCTGAAGCCCTCATTTTACAGGTGTTTGCTGGCAGTTAGCCTGACTAATGGTCAGAGGTATAGGTGCACACAATTAGGAAGAGTAGTTGGCCTTTGGGAGGCTTATACACTCTTCTCTGCATACCATTGTCCTGCCAGATCCCCTTCCCAAATGAAATGGGTTTTGATACAAAGCAGCTCTGTGACCCTGAGCCTCATGCAAATGATTTCTAAATATACCATTTATGTATATCTTCACTAGATATGGAAATACCTTCTATCTCAAATAATGTCCCAATATTACATGAAATCAAAAACTACCCCTGTTTCCATGTAACTGTACCGCTTCAAAGATAATTTGGGGTCACGTCAGCTTCTTTATAATCTTATCCAAGAAAATGTAATCTTTGCCTTGTACCTGTGGTGTGATGAGAGTGAATCTCATTCTCATCTCCAGCTGGTCCACTGTAAATAGAGCTCTGTGGATTCTGAAAGGATGATCATCAATAACTAGGCCACTTGAAAGGCATTTATGAATTCCTATTTTGCAGTAGATATTTTGAATTTGAAATAGCTCAGAAGACAAAGTATAGCTTTCTGATCTAATGTGTTCAGTCATGTTGCCTTGTGTCAAAATGCTTGGTAGGATCTTTTAAAAGAGGCAAAGTGTATCCACTGAAGTCTCTGTGACATACTAAAGAGACATGGCAACAGGATGGCCTCTCTGGTGTCAAAGATGTCTTGAGTTGTACAGCTTCAATGTCCCACTACTAGTCTGAATAACTTAATAATTTTAGCAACAAAGAATTCTGAGTGAGACAGTATAATGTGAAACTGTGCCTGCTCAGAAAAATAAAAGTTAATGATTTACACACCTTGAAGTTCCTGGTTCACATCTTTTACAGCACTGATCAGTGCCTGGATGTACGGTTAGGAGGAGGCAGAACTGAGGAGAAATGAAATTTCATAAAGGAAAACTTTCCTATATTCAAATACTCAAGAATCACTTAGATCTCTGAAAATTAAAATAAAAAATTAAAAGAAAAAATAAAAGAAGTCCAGGGGAATCAACATTAAAGGGTAGAAGAATCAAGTGGGTCGTGGGCAGCAGAGTGTGAAAGAGGAAGCAGACATACAGTTCAAAGGATGGTACTCCTCAGTTCAATTTCCACATCCAAATAGAAACTTAAGATGTAGGATATCAGTCCACAAAGTCAGAGGTTAAACAGGCAAAACTTTCGAAGTTGCTCTATTAATACCTAGTTTCTGTTTTTATGCCTCTCTTGAATCAAGTAGCAGATATCAGTCTCTATTTACTCTCCTCCCCCATATTCTCTGAGTTTCTGACCAATATCTTGGAAAATTTTGAGGTATCAAGGTATGAAGTAGAATGAAGAGGGGACATTGGCCCTCTTTTTCTTTTGTCTATGTTATTACAAGTATTTCTCACCTCCTATCCACAGAGCACCTTCAGGTTCTGTGGTTCTCTGTACTGTTTATCAGTGCATGGGATGCATTCTTCCTCCCATACATCCTCGACTCAGGAATTTCAGTGACATTTTCTCTATAGAGTCTAGTCAGCTCATATAAAAACCTACGGTTAGTACCTCTTCGAAGACCAGCCACTGCCCTCAGAACAACCTGGAATGCAGGCTCAATACAGAGTTCAAGGATGAATGTCGAAGAGAACATCTAGGGCAAGTCTTGAAAGATGGTGAGAACTGGCTAAGGAAGGACAGAGAATAGAAGGAATTCTGAGGGAGTAACACAGGCACAGGTGTGGGCAAATAATGCAGTTCTGGGGTGCAGGGAGGAACTGTAAGCAGTAGCTGGTGATGAAGCTGAAGGAAGAAGCAAAGTCAATTCATGTAGACCCTTGAAAGCCAGCTAAGGAGTTAATACCTGGTTAGTATCAGAGTGCCAGGTACCTCAAGAATGGTGCACGCAATGGAGAACAGGCTGACCATAAATGGGGAGGAGGCATGGCAAAGGCAGGGGAATTGATTCCACTGCTAACGTCTTCAATATTAGCTGTGGCTATATGGCCTGAGTATAACTGGTGTAACCTTAACCTCTATACTGGTAGCACTTACTGCCCATGAGAATAGAGACGGAAGATCTTCATCAAGAATCTTCATGCCTCTGCAGGGAAAATAATCATGGTCATGTTTATAGTTGCCTTACAACTATATCTTAAATATGTTGTCTATGATAGCCTCAATTTCTTAGAAGATTCCAATATATATTTCTTTTTTTTTTTTCCCTTCTTACAGCTGCACACCTGCAGCATTTGGGAGTTCCCCAGGGAGGGGTTGAATTGGAGCTGCAGCTGCAGGCCTACACCACAACCACAGCAACACCAGATCTGAGCTGCAACTGCAACTTATGCCACAGTTTGTAGCAGCACTGGATCCTTAACCCACTGAGTGAGGCCAGCAATCAAACTTGACTCCTCACAGACACTATGTCGGGTTCTTAACCCACTGAGCCACAACAGGAACTCCCCACTACATATTTCTTCACCAAATAAAAGCCATTTGGAGTATATATATATATATGTATATATATATATATATACACACACATATACATATATATATACATATATATGTATATGTGTATATATATATTCACATTTTTTTTCACTTTTAAGTGAAAAATTCCATTTATAGCACTATTAGTTTACGATTGAGAAAAACAAGTACCATTTATAAAAAATAAAAAACTAAATGATAAAGTCAAGACTATGCAATGTTAATGTTAAGAAGAATTATGAAATCAGGAAATATAAAATCATGAAATATTTTGGTATAAATTTTTCAAATGTATAGGCAAGTACAGAAATAGAACACATATTTACTCACCATGCAGATTTAACAACTCTTAATATTTTATTATCTTTACTTTAGATTTTTTAAGAAACTAAGTTTTCCAGATATGAGTGAACCCCTTTTGTAGCCCTCCCCCATTCCTAGAAATAAGTGCTTTTTCAAATCAGGTTTATATTTCTATTTCATATTTTTCAGCAAATATGTATACCTAATAACCATATAGAGAAAGTTCTTGTGGCTTGCCTGTTCCTGTAAAACTTATGTTTTGAAATTTATCCATGTCAGTACATGTAAACTAGTTATCCGCTATCTAAGTCACTCACTTTTTTTTTTTTTTTTTTTTTTTGGTCTTTTTGCCATTTCTTGCGCAGCTCCCGTGGCATATACAGGTTCCCAGGCTAAGGGTCAAATCGAAACTGAAGCCCCCAGCCTATGCCAGAGCCACAGCAAAGCGGGATCCAAGCTACGTCTGCAACCTACACCACAGCTCATAGCAAGGCCAGATTCTTAACCCACTGAGCGAGGCCAGGGATTGAATCCACAACCTCATGGTTCTAGTCAGATTCGCTGACCACTGAGCCATGATGGGAACTCCTAAATCACTCACAGTTTTTAACCCACTACTCAAATGGATTTTGTTTCTTTTTCTTTTTTCTTTTTTTTTTTAACCATTGAACACAGTGCTGCAAAAAAGTATTCATGTACGTGTTTGTTTGTTTTGCAGTCCACATACAAGAGGCTCCTTTAGATGTCTACCTAAATTAGAAATTAAGTCATTGCAGGTTCTTGGTCAATTTCCCTAAAAGTTACCACATGTCTCTCCATAATTATTACAGAATTCACAACTCTTGAGCAGAATATACTATATGGATAGACTTTCTTCACGATCCTATCATGCTTGATATTGTCAATTTATTGGCCAATTTCAAAGGTCAAAATATATCTCACTGTGGTTATAATTTACCCTTCCCTGAGTGCTAATCAGCAATTCTTGTTTCTTCTATGAACGGCCGCTTATATACTTTGCCCATATTTCAATGAGTTGTTTCTACTTTTCTTATTTGTGTAAATTCTTTATCAATTTTGGATTCTACCTCTTTGTTCAGTTGTATTTTTTGTAAGTATTTTCTCTGTGGCTTAAATTTTTTATTGAAAAAAGTTTTATATGAGCTTATTATTAATATTTCCTTTTTTCATTTGTGTTTTTATGGCTTAAAAATCCCTTACCACCCTAATATTGCAAAGAAAGTCTCATTTTTCCCTAAAATTTTAGCATTATGTTTTTAAATTTATATTTTTACTCATTCTGGAATTTATTTTTGTGTATAATGCCAGGTGGGGTCAGATTTTTTTCATACAGAGCACAAACTAGCCCAGCAATATATATGGAATTATTAGTCCTCTGCCGTTGCTTTGTGGCATCTCTGCTATAAATCAAAATTTCATGATATGCTTGTTTCTGGGCTCAACTTTCTATTTTATTAATGCATTGCTCTCCCTATAAGCTAAAAACATGTGATGATTTTTATAAATAGTAACTTGAAGGTTAAAATATGGGTTATTTCAAATTCCAGAGATTAAAATGTAGTGCCATGAGACTAAATATTTATTGAATTTTCTTTAGTGGCAGCATATTGTAGAGGGACATGTAAGGGCTTTAACCTGCAGTCATCTTGGGCTGATCCCAGAGGACTGGGGGCCATCAGCATGTGGTTAACTATTCTCTGCTCCAGTGCTCTTATCTGTAAAATGGAAAAAAAAAAGAAAAATATTCCCCTGCCTACTTATGATCTATTATTCTGCTTATCTCCTTCCTTTCACAACTTTGTCATAAGCTATAATAATTTTCATCTGTTTACTTATCTCTCCATATAATCAAGAATACAGAAGACTTTCCATTTACCACTATATTCCCAGTACCTACAATAGTACTTGAAATATGAGATATAGCCTCTAAGTATATGTGAAATGGTGACTATATGAGTTTCTAGATTGAAAGCAAAAAGTTTAAAACAAAAATATGTATAAATTTGCTATGAATATACATTTTTGCAATGTATTTTCAATGTTAGAAAATACTTTAATAATATTATAAAAACATGATTATTTCTTGCTAAGATGAATGTGACAGACTCTACGTCATAAAGATATTAAAAGGCAAGAAAATGCAGTATGTGTTGGAATGCTCTTGGAAAGGTCTCGGGGGACTTAGAAGACTTCTGAAAAATGGACAGGACATAGATAACCAGCCAAGACTCTACCAATACAGGGGAAAGCAAGACAAAAAGCTCCCACTAGGGAGTGAATATGGAACAGCTGAGATGAGAATTTAACAAAAGGGTCAGTAGATATGGAAAGACATGCAGTAAATGTTAACATTCTACCCACTAAAACACCTCCTCTTCTCATGTGTGTGTGTGTGTGTGTATGAATTTAAAGACATTAAGAGTATACTTAAAAGATTTCTTTGTGGTAAGCAAATTTGGCGAGAGTTTAAAATCCTATATTCCCCCACATCAGGATACATACACAATACTAAACCTTCTTTGACCTGCAATCTTAGAGAAACCAGACTTTCTGTTGGATTTCCGGTACTTCCTGCTTCTTGGTAGGATGTGTTCTGAGTATTCTAACAGCGCTATCAAAGGAAAGGGATAATTAGACCTTTCATATTATTTTAACACTGACTTTAATTATCAAAGTAAAATACCAATGATTTTGGGTATCAAATTAAAGTAGCTTAAATGGGGAGAATTTTATGAAACCAAAAATTTATTTCTAAGTATAAAGCTTCCTAAATTGAGTTTGATTTTCACACAATCCATATTTTAACTCAATACTTGGCTCTTTATGCCCTGTAATATCAAAGTAAATTTTACTTGTGTTTAATATTAGGAACACTGATATTTCTTCGAAGTAATTAGATGAATATTACATAACAAACTGTCACCCAATTAATTAGAGATTTGTCAATATCATTAGTATTTGCATCTTTACTGACTATAGAGATCTAGTCATTTTTCAGTAGTCCTTCTGGATTCTTTCTCTCTCTTTCATTACTGGTCCCTTAACTAATTTCTCTTACTTATATCCAAATATCAAAAATTAGTTTGGCTAAAGTTCAATTCCTAAAGAATAAACACAGAAAAAAACAAAACATAGAACCATGGGCAAAGACCAATTTCAAGAGCCAAAGAAAATTTGGCATATTATGTGTAGTTAGAGATTTTGATTCTAGCAATAATTTCAAGACCTTAATAAAGTTACCTAAAACTCAGTTTTCAAAAAATCCTTCTAACCAATTAAAAACACATTTAACCAATGAAATGTCAATAGAGGGCAATGAAATTGACTTTTCTTAGGTAGATAACCCAACTGGACTAAAGCTCCCCTTAACACAGTGGAAATATTTATATTACAATGCAAATTTAAATAAAATTCTTATGCAATAGATATGGATTTCCCTATTTAGAGAATAGACTTGTGGTTCCCATGGGGGAGGGGGAGGGAGTGGGGTGGATTGGGATCTGGGGGTTAATAGATGCAAACTATTGCCTTTGGAATGGATTAGGAATGAGATCCTGCTGTGTAGCACTGAGAACTATGTCTAGTCACTTATGATGGAGCATGATAATATGAGAAAATAGAATGTGTACATGTATGTGTAACTGGGTCACCATGCTGTGCAGTAGAAAAAAAAAATGTATTGGGGAAACAACAATTAAAACAATAGAAAAAAGAAAAAGAAAATAAAATTGAATGAAAACAAAAGACTAATTTTAAATGCTATCTAAGAACAGTAAAGTTAGAGCAAATTCCAAACTGATGTCTCAATAGAGATCTTTCTGAATGCTATTACACTCTTCAAATTGATTGATACAATCAGTATGTTGACCCAGGTGTCAAACCAACTTAATTTCATAATGGCTTCTACCTTTTCACTATAAAGATCTCTCACAAATTTATTTTCTTATTTCTTTAGATGTTTGCCAAACCTATCATTAATTCTGTCTATATAAGCAGAGCACTTGCAACACTGGGTCCATACTAAGTGTGTTCTAGACTCTTGAGAAGTGGTCGCCAATGACATGGTTTGGCAGGGGGATGGGAAGAGAAGGGAAGAAGTATTTTTGCATAATTCTGCTAGAGACATGGTTCTGTTTAAAATGAATATAGACCTCCCTCATGGCTACTTTTCCTCTACCTTCTCATTCAGGCTCTAGTTAAGAGCCAGAACCCAGCTCTCCTGACTGAATGTAATGTTCTTTCCACTATATAATAAGGAATTTAGTGTCTCTGACTACAACTGTTACTTGGTTTTACATTAACATATCTAGGGTACTCAAAGATTTCTGGGTGATGGCAGTAAGATATGACATAGCCCATAGTCAACTAGAGTGAAAAATCTAAAATGCTCTGGCACAGGAGTTCTCTTGCAGTGCACTGTGTTAAGGATTGTTACTGCAGCAGCTCAGGTTGCTGCTGTGGTGCAAGTTCACTCCCTGGCCAGGGAACTTCCACATGCTGTGGGCATGGCCAAAAAAAAAAAAAAAAAAAAAAAAAAAAAATACACTAGCACCAATTTTTCTAAGGCACTATGTATGTGACTTTTCTAAGGGGTAGATTTACTATTCTCATTAGTTTTCCATGCCTAAACCATAACATTTAGACTGCAAACTATACACTGTACAAAAGAACTCAATTTTTTTCATTTAAACACAAAAACAAACATGTATAAAATATCTACTTTTCTATGAAAATACTTTAAAAAAAAAACATTTCCTAAACTGGCCAAAGATTAATGATTTCAGTTGTACGTTCTAATTTTTTCTTTTTAGGGCCACACTTGGGGCATATGGAAGTTGCCAGGCTCCCAGGCTAGGGGTCTAACTGGAGATACAGCTGCCGGCTTATGCCACAGCCACAACAAAGTGGGATCTGAGCTGCATCTGAAACCTACACCACAGCTCACACCAACAGCAGATCCTTGATCCACTGAGTGAGACTGGGGATCAAACCTGCATCCTCATGGATACTAGTCATTGAGGCAAACAAAGAAAGGGAAACATTAGACAAAGTCTATCATTCAGAAGTACAAAGAAAATGTCCATTCCATGAGAGAAATGCAACCTTTTTGAGAAATTTTTCATATTCTGAAAAAAGACACTAGTGATTAAAAACATAAAATGTTGAAATATAGAGGTACATTATAAAATGATGAAATATAGAGGCACATGAAATTAAAGGCTGTGACACTGGCATAAGTATAGACAGATCAATAAAAAGATCAATTTTCTCAAAATATGTACAACTGAAATGCTTCTTAAAAAGTTATCAATGGGCCAAATACTCATAAAAATACTACCTTTCTTCAACTCTTAGTGATTTACAATCCACTTTTGCTTATTGAAGAAACTGAGAGTTTTACATAGACACTTGTTTAAACTTATATAACCTTAGATTTCCCAAACTTACATGCCCATGACATCTTTCTAAAGAGAACTCCTAAAAATATCTTCCAAAGAATGCTATTTGGAATGTGCTGTAATAGAGGATATACTAATAGACCCAAGTAGGTAAGGGGACATAGAATGTGAAGAAATTTGAGGGAAAAAAAAAAGTGAAAGATGATGGAAAGAAAACTGACTTCACTTTCGTTTTTTTTTTTTTTTTTAAAGAAGCCAGTTCTCTATCTCACTTTTTATAACAAAATAAATTCTAAGCATATAAAAATTTTAAATAGCTATAGTTTTAAAAGAAAAGAAAATATTTGATTGGGAAAAGCTTCCTAGACCTAACAGTAAGAAAACTAAAGAAAACTTTATAAATATGATTACATAAAAATTAAAGCTCCTATACAGCACAAAAACATTAATAATGATAAACATTAAAAGTCATTAAAACTATTTGCAGGGAGTTCCTATTGTGGCACAGTGGAAATGAATTTGACTAGTATCCATGAGGACTCAGGTTCAATACCTGGCCTTGTTCAGAGGGTTAAGGATCCAGAATTGCCTGCCGTGAGCTGCAGTCTAGGTCAAAGACTTGGCTCAGATCTGACATTGCTGTGGCCAGCAGCTGTATCTCCAATTCTCCTCCTAGGCTGGGGACTTCCATTTACTGCATATGCAGCCCTAAAAAGAAAAAAAAAAAAAAAAAAAAAACTATTTGCAATACATGAAAAGGCTCTCACATATCAACAGAAAAAGGAAACTGAAAAACTGGTACCATAATAAAACAGTGACTTTATAAAAGAAATGTTAATGGCATTTAAATTCCGAAATGATGTTTGATTTAATGAAATAAACGGAAATTTGTACAATACTGAAATACTATTTTTTATCTTTCAGATGAGCACAAATTGGAAAAAAAAATTAATGATACCCATGATTGATGAGAGAACACAGTAATGGAATGTCTCACCATTCTGTTGGTAAACACTGATTCAAGTTTCGGGGAACAATTCTGAAATATCTACCAAACCTTAAAATAAGGTTACCTTTTGATTCAATTTCACACCTAGAAGTGTATTTCCAATAAAATATGCAAAGTTGTGTACGGTTCGCAATAGGGCATACTGATTAAACAACTGGATTTTAGATTTGACCACATGAGACTTTTCTGTCTGGATGTGTTTATTACAAATATTCAATTAGTACCTGTGGACACAGATATAACCAAGATGAGAGAGGCTCATGAGTCACAGAGCCTGTATTATACTGGAGAAAATAACAAAGCAAATGCATAAGAAAAATTACCAGGAAATGCAGCAATATGCCAATAACAGGGTGATGGCTTTTACCCTGGATAGTCAGGAACAATATTCCTGAGTAAGTGTCATTTAAGCTAAGCTGTGAATGATAGCAAGAGTAATTCAGACCAGAAAGGTAATGAAAACGAGTTGTTATTTTATCCAAAGTGTAATGAGAATTCACTGAAGAGATGTCTAATAATGTAATTTCTGTTCTAGAATCAGTGCTGTAAGTGCTACGCTGAGAATCATAAATATATTAGGGGCAGTGTTAGAATAAGGCAACCCACATCAGGACTCCTGCCCTAGGTCAGGTGCAGTGCAATGGAATCTTGGATGACAGGGCAATAGCAAGTCTGAGAGAGTGATGGGGACTTGGAATATATTGTAGGAGTAAAATTGATAGTGCTCATTGATTAAATATTGGGATGAGAAAAGGACACGGATTAAAAAAAAAAAGGTCAAACATTTTGATTTGAGCAAATGAAAGGAAGATTGTGACTTAGATGGGAAAGACTGAGAGAGAAGTTCATTGTGGGGAATGGGGAATTAGTAAACAAAGCTCCTGTGCTGAAGAGTCATGTGTGAGATGCCTACTCATCCAAGTAGAACTATCAACCAGGAAAATGCATGCACGATGTTAGAACTCCAGGAGAAGGTGGGTCTGAAAAGACCTATTTTGGAATCACATAATTAATTTTAGAGACAGAAGCAGAATGTGATTTCCAAGGATGCAAGGAGAAGGAGACAGAAGTGACTGAAGCCAACATTAAGAACAGACCAGGAGTAGAGTCTGAATCTTACCTCTGTAATCTTCTAAGCTCTAATTTTCCTAACATTAGCTTCTCTGCTCCTCAGTTTCATCATCTGTAATATGGGGGTAATCATAATAAAAATCTCCAAGATCTCTTGGAGGATTAATGAAGGTAACCACAACAAAATTCACACCATCATCTCAACACACAGTAAGCGCTTGAGAATGGTTTGTTATTTGTTTCATGACAAAGGTGTCCATAGTTTTAAGAGCAAAGAAGTAGAAGAAATCTAAATTATTTATAAGTAATACATTTTAAACAATCAGTGGAAACAAAGTAATATTCAAATTTAGAAAGAGAAAAAAAGGAAATAACCCCAAATTGGTATGAAATTACTAGTTAGAAAGCTACTAGAAGAACTAAGATCAGATTGGTTTGGATCCAACTAAATAATTAAAGAAAATTATAAAGGAGAAAATCCAAGAGCAGTTCAGTGGAAAAGGACCTCAGAATGTAACTAGATGATATCGTAAAGACTTCTAATCTTTGGACAATAGAGATATTAGGATCTCTGCCACGAGCAGCCCTTTACATTAATTATTACCCCTCCAGGTAGCACTTAGCCCATGACGTATGTTTGCTGTGTAGCTCTAAAATTCAGTTATGAGGTTTATTTTACAGCTTGCATTGTACTTTTTAAATAAAGCATCCCTCTACTACATCTTTGTTTTTAAAACTGTGCAGACCACAAGGAATAAAGCACAGATTACCTTACATAAAGGGAAAAAACTCACTACCTTTTCCTTTTTTTCATGAGGTCACTGGAGGGAAAAATAACCACTCACACCTGAACATTTTCTTCAAAATGCACCTAGCCTAAAGCAATTAAAAAATCGAGACTTGGAATATTCTAAATGGTGCTAATGAGACAGGTATAATTAACTGCACTTTGAATCAACATTTCAACCAAATGATGTCAAGAAGGAACTGAACTCTCCGGCTTCTTTGATTTATCTAAATCTCTTTTAAAGAATATTGTTTTTCCTTCCTCCATTCAGGGCTAAAATAATATCCTGCACTACCCAGAGTCACATTATAAAAAAAAAAAAAAAAAAGACAAAAAAGACAAAAAGAACTCCCTATCTGTGTAGTCACTTATGTGCAGCTGCTAAACGCTCCAAACAACAGCTGGGCAATTATGACTATCACCCTTTTATTCTGGAACAGTCTGAAAATCATTTGTATTAAAGCTTCAATGCTTCTGCTCCGTGTTAATTCTCTCTTCTATTTATTACCCCTTTCCCCTTTGCATTCTGCCCACCCACTTCCCTGCTTTCCTGTTTCTCAATGCAAAATTCTATCAGATCCACTGAGTCCCATCTTTGCTGTGGGGGAAACAATGCTAAACTCTACTGCACGTATAGTTACGTTGGCAATTTAGAAAAACTTTCAGCTTGGGCTTTTCTATCCAAAACACACTTGGAAGGTGATTAATATAAGTTTCAATGTGTTTCTTCCTGGAATATTGGGGGTTTCATTCACGCTCTTCATTTTCAAACTTCTTCCATACATACTTCACGTAAACATTAAAATGAATGAACATAAGATTCTGAGTTGTGGATAACCAGGGAAATTGTATACTTCAAGAAACTGTTTGAAAACGATATAGGACTATCTATGAATTTATTCATATGAATTTTTTTTAATGGCCACACCTGTGTCATATATAAGTCCCCAGGCTGGGGGTTGAATTAGATCTGCAGCTGTCAACCTACGCCACAGACACCATGTATCCAAGCAGGACTCTGTGCGGCCTTCTAAGAGTGGACCCACCCTCCCTATTCATGTCCTCCACTTGTCTTTTTATCTATAGAAAACCTTTAGTCAAAGAATCAATTTAATCAGGGAAGTTAAAAAAATACAGAGAAAAAAGAAAACAGTAATAATTATTCAGCCATTCAACAAAATCAAGGACCTTCAGTTCTTCAAAGACTTTAGATAATATTCTGAGCCATGTCCTTGAAGCTGTTTTGCAGGTGCTGAAGCCCACACCCCCACTAGTGGAAGAAGTCAACTGTATGCTGCCCACAAGCACGTAGACCCCAGACCAGCTGGAAACAGAAGGTTGATGACACTGACTCCCAATTATCTCACCACCTACCAATCAGGAAAATGTTCATAAGCTGATCACACCCTGCCCGCAAACACTCTAAGACTCCTCACTACCCCCTCTAAGGGGATGGTGGGAGGGGGGCAAGTCCTTGAGGTACTAGCCTGCTGTATTCCCCTCTTTGCCTGGCCATTAAAACTACTTTTTCTGTTTCCTCCAACTCTGTCTCTGCATTTATAATTGGCATCAGTGTACAGAGGCAGCCAATATTTTGACAACAAATTCTGGCGGCTTGTCTGGGATCCCTTTGTGGCAACATGGCCCTGTAAGGCCCCCTGGCCCAACTGGATACCTGTAGTTTCTCTTCTTGCTTTCTTCCTCTGGGAGGGTGGAAGGCTAGGGAATTTCTCTGAAATCAGATGGCCAGGGATACCCTGTCACAGGGCCATGCCCCAATAACACCCGTCCTACTGTCTCAATTGTGCAATTCCAAAGCCAAGAGGACAACAGGGGAAGCTGCCCTCACAGCTGCCAAGGCTCCTTTTGCCTTGAGGACAGCTGCTTTCTCTCATCCACTCTGGCTGCACTTCCACTCAAAAAAAAAAAAAAAAAAAAAAAAAAAAAAAAAAAAAAAAAACAGCAACTTTAGGAAACCATAAAGAGGGCATTTGGAGAGTCACAGCCCAGCCCCACCAGCCACCCTTTTTCTGGTGAGTTACCCTCAGAGTGCACACCAAGGCTTTTTGATCTTGTCTATTTTGGGGAATTTTCCCTGAAGGGGGAAAATTTCATTTGGGAAGATTTGGTTCCACTTTGGGGAGCTTGCCCTACCAAAGGAAGTTCCATTTGGGAAGCCCTGGGCTCTGAAAGCACACCTTCTGGACAAGGATCCAAGGCTGAGAAGGAACTCAGAAGTCATGTTTGGGGCAGTCTTTCTGCCATTTTGGGCAGAGAGAGAAGGTCTCTCTGACATTTGGTTATTCATGACTTTCACCTGGCAAGGGTTTGGTTTTGGTTTGGCCTTGGCCGTTTGATCTACCACTGATTGCTCAAACTAAAATGGGAAGTGCTTTCTCTAGAGATCCATCTGAGAGTCCCTTAGGAAAAAAAATAAAAACAAACAAACTGCTCAACCTATATAAATCTGTGAATAACAAAAGAAAATGATTTAATACCAAGTGTTCACAATATTCTCTAGACTCAAGAAAACTGGTTGAGATGAAACCCTTTTGAAATTCCAAAGCTGGAGCTGGCTTGATAAAATACTTCTTTCAAAATTCTAACCCTGTGTGAACAAAAAATACGCCTAAGAGAAAACTTGAATTTAATTCTTACCATGTCCTTGAAGTACAAACACAATGCACTTGGCCTAAGACTTTGCCTTGAGTTAATTAGTGGAACTTCAAGTCAAGAAAAAAATATATTTATTTTTATTAAATATATTTATTTTATTAAATAGGAAAGGGTTTTTAAATGTCAAGTAATTAAATTTAACATATTCTAACTGTTCTTTTTGATTTTACATTTGCCAGGTAAATTGCCATGAAACATGGAGTCATGATTCCCTATTTTTCCTTTTCCACAGTGTTTGCTATTAAAAAGAGAGATCCTTGCTTATCAAATTATTACACTTCACTCTTGCTCTTTTTTTATTTTATTTATTTTTTTTATTTTTTAAGGGCTGCACCCACTGCATATGGAGGTTCCCAGGCTAGGGGTCGAATCAGAGCTACAGCTGTGGGCCTACCCACAGCCACAGCAATGTTGGATCCGAGCTATGTCTGCTACACCACAGCTCACAGCAACGCCAGATGCTTGACTCACTGAGTGAGGCAGGAATTAGATTTTGTTCTTCCGGTGTATGTTTACATCTGTCTTGTATAGAAGTGTGCCGGTCATGGGAAACTCAAATTCATTTCCTAATGTGGTGCATCCTCCAGAATTGGATCACTTTCAGTTACAAACCAATGTAATATAAAAAAAGATGGTTTTCCTTTGTAATACGGCCTAGCTATAATACTCTGTATGTTAAATTTTAAGATAAAACTATGAGATCTCTGTCTGTTTCAATATGTATCTTTGTCTTTGGATAATTTTGCTGAGGTTAATTTGTAGATGAGCTCTATTTAATTGCTTTTTCTTTAAAGTGAGTGCTTACAAATTACTTCTGAATACAAGAGAAATTAAGCTAAATGAATTTCAAGTTTACATGATCTGGAGCATATTCAATATTAAATTGATATCTGGCATTAAGTTTAGCTGAAGTGTGTTGTTTAAGTTTGTTAATTAATACAGACTTGTCTTTAGAATAATCACATCAAGTATAGTGGTTTTATTGTACTTAGGTTTACTGAACGTCAATGAACAAGACAATTAACTTGGTATGGGATAAGAGCTTCTGAGGAAACACTTTGGGAATAACTATTTTAGAAATGTCTACTTAAAAATAATGTTGCAGCTTGTTGGTAACTTAAAACTTTATAGTTTTACTAAATTAAACAATAAAAATTCTTTAAATGTCTAAATCATTTCAGGATAAAATGTTGGAATATTGATTGCTGAACAAATCTTCACTTGCTTTTTGTCTTCATGTTTGAGTTTGAGTTTATTAAACATGTATGTTTAATTAAAAGTTATGCTATAAAAATATATATTTTGTTGTTGTTGTTGGTGGTTTTTTAGGGCTGCACCCATGGCATATGGAAGTTTCCAGGCTAGGGGTCAAATCTGACCTACAGCTGCCGGCCACAACAGCAGCCCCAGCACTGTGGGATCCAAGCTGCATCTGTAACCTACACCACAGCTCACAGCAAAGCCAGTACTTAACCCACTGAGCAAGGCCAGAGAACGAACCTGCATCCTCATGGATACTAGTTGGATTCATTGAGCCACAGTGGAAACTCCCAAGTATATGCTTTTTAAAGGTTATAAAATATGTTATTAATTTTGCTAATCATAAAATGCTGATATAACACAGTTCAATTACTTGTTTGATTTGTTAAGGCTTTTAAGGGTTAAAAATTGTAATAAATAATTAAAGATACTAAAATAATAGGGAAATATTTTGATATATAAAAAGGTAAGATACATATTGTTGATGATAAAAGATATGAGCACTGATGAAGTTTTTGTTTTAAAAAAATGATAATTTTGTCCTACAGTTGATTGTTTCTGGACAAGAAAGACAAATGAGAAATTAATATGAACACAGAAAGTGATAGATAGTTTGTAAAAATGCTTTAAAAATGGAGTTTTATATAGTCAAGATTAAGATTAAATTTAACTAAATAAACTTTATTAACAGTAAGCTGATACAAGTTTGATTTTCTTTCTCTGTAAAGAGAAATTTTTTTTTTCTTGGAATGCTATTTTTGCTAACAGATTATGTGAATTTCTTTGCCTTTAAGTGATTTATATTTGTTTTTGAAAGCTTTTGTTTCTTCAATTGAGTAAAAAGATATTGTTTCCAAGTAATCTATGATTCTAATTAACAAGTAGTTTTTAAACTTTTTTATATTTTTGAAGATTCCCGAGTGTCAAATTTTAATTAAAGTTCTTCTGACTTCCAGCTAACTTTGGGATGCTTCAGAGGACCCCAAAGGCATCACAGATAAAAGGTATTAAACTAACAAGGATTACTTGGCAAATTACAAAAAGCACTGTTAAATAAAGCAACGACAACAGCAAAATTTGTAAAGATTATGGCACGTGTAGACAAAGTACAGTGTGCTTCTATAAAACAACAGTACATTAAGCAATCATTAAAAAAAATCTAAGAAGCTGCTTGGTTCTTTCCAGCTCCCTGACAAATCTCATTTTTATTTGGTGGGTTAAATCCTTCCCTTGTTACAAGGCTGATGCCCTCACAATAAAAAAAAAAAAAAAAAAATTAATAATAAAGGTTAAAAATTGTGTTTTATACGTGGGGGTTATACGCTTTATACTTGAGGTTATCCCTCCTATCATCCCAATTTGTTTATATTTTATTAAATGAGGGCAATTTTAGAGAGAAAAAGACTGTATTTCAATATGTAACAAATTCCGGCTTTGTTGAGGTCAATATTTACTATCTAAAACTCATTTTCCAAATAGCTCTTTGTTGTAATGTGACATTATTAAAAAGTTTAATTAAATTGTTAAGAAGATATTGCAAGGTTGTTTTTGAAGTTGATCACTATAATCTATCTTTGGGTAAAGATTAGATGCCCCATGATAACCACGGGATTATACATACTTAAAAAAAAAAAAATCATTTAAAGGACTGTCTTCAACCTAGCTAAAAGACTTCTATCAGGTATTCTTAAGTACCTCCCACACAAAGAAAGTGAAGAGAATCAACTCTTTTTTTTTTTTGTCTTTTTGCCTTTTCTAGGGCCCCTCCCGTGGCACATGGAGGTTCCCAGGCTAGGGGTCTAATCGGAGCTCTAGCCACCGGCCTACACAAGAGCCACAGCAATACGGGATCCGAGCTGCGCCTGCAACGTACACCACAGCTCAGGGCATTACCGGGTCCTTAACCCACTGAGCAAGGCCAGGGACCGAATCTGAAACCTCATGGTGCCTAGTCAGATTCGTTAACCACTGCGCCACGACGGAACTCAACTCTTAAATATATACTTTCCACTTAAGAAGGGCCTCTGTATTGGACTAGTCTATATAAATGACTGCTGACCCCAAACAACATCTATAGTCAGATGAAAAAGACAATAATGGTAGGCAACTGCCCCAGGAAGCTGGGCCTGCAAAACTTATCATAGTCATCTAATCAAACTGTTTATAAAATGTTTGTCTCCCTATCAGCACTGAAAATTGTTTTACTTTTAACGATGCTGTTGCCCTCAGTTAAAAAAAAAAAAAATTATCTGATGGATTTTTCACAGAGTATAACTACTCATGAAGTGTAATACTGCTTAAAGCACATATACAATGTTCATGTGACAATTGAATATAATTAATAAAATGTGTAGCCTATAAGGTACTTCCCTGTCAACATACCTCTCTGTACTTCCTTGTCACACCTCATCAGTTTTCCCCCAATGTGGAGAATAGGTAAATATTAAAAAAAAAAAAAAAAAAAAAGCCTAGCACTGAGGAACATAAATAGATCCAGAGCTGGCAGCTGAACAACTCTGGCAATGATGGAAAAATATATTGATTATCAATGCTTTCTATAAAAAGATTTACAATCATAAGGGAAAATGATGGAAGAAAAATTTCACATGTTGAGGCATGGGAAATTGTTTTGACTTACACATTACTTAATTTGAACTTTTGGCTAACCAAAACAGCCTGTTTATAGTCTATTAATCATATATTGCACATCAGTTTTTAGCCATAAATTTTCTTTTAAATTCTGGAACAAAAAAATTTGGTTCAGGCATCCAAAATTAAAATTAGGTGACCATTATGGGCAGAGTTCAGAAATGTTCCTATATCACTGAAAACTTAGTTCCTAAACCTTTCTAAGACTTAAGGACAACATCAGCCATTTTAAAAACAGTATCTGCTATGACATCAAGGTCTTATAAATACAAAACATTTTTCCTACTTTAAAAATAGTAATAACAAATAGAGCACAAGCTATAGCCTCCCCACAAAAGGCTACTTGGTTATACATACATACATATATATGTATATATACACACACACAGTTATGTATAATATATATATTATATATATTAAGAAAATATATATATTGTTATGTATTATATATATATATATATAAAGAAAAAAAAAAAGCACTCCTAAAATTATTGTCCTGGTTTCTATCTCTTGAAATCTCTTGAAAAATACTATCTAAGTGTATTTTGATCATTATCCTCATAACAATATGGCTAATAATTTTCAAATGTTTTTCCAGGTACTATGACAAAACAAAGAGAGAAGCAATATTTTCTTAATACACAACATTAATACTAAACTTAGAACTCAAGATTATTTCCAACTCTGTGTCCAGTCCCCAAACTAGGCGTGACTACACCAAATTTCAGCAAGAAGGAGCCAGAGAGGTCGTCGCCCCATCCCCTCAAAGAGTTTGGGAAAATTAAAACAAAAATGGAACTAAAGCTGAGTTCCTCTACCAAGTTTACGATTCAGCTCTCAAACGAAAAGGTTATTCCTTTCTTGTTCCACAGCTATTCCTCTTTAAGATTGAGGAGCATCTAAGAAAAGAAGAGAATCATAACTAAGCAGGACCTGGTGAGGTCCTCCAAGAGTGGACCCCCCCACACTCAAGTCCTCCACTTGGCTTTTTATCCGTAGAAAACCCTCAAAGAACCAATTTAATCAGGAAAGTTAAAAAAAAAAAAAGGAAAAAGAAAATAGTAATAATTATTCAGCCATTCAACAAAGTCAAGGACCTTCAGTTCTTCAAAGACTTTAAATAATACTCTGAGCCATGTTCTTGAAGCTGTTTTGCAGGTGCTAAAGCCCACACCCCCAATTGCCAAAGAAGTCAACTGTGTGCTGCCCACAAGTGTGTGGATCCCACATCAGCTGGAACCACAAGGGTGATGACACTGACTCCCAATTACCTCACTACCTACTAGTCAGGAAAATGTCCATGAGCTGATCACACCCTGTTCCTCAAACACTCTAAGACTCCTTACTACCCACTCTAAGGAGGTTCACAGTCCTTGAGGCACTAGCTTGCTGTATTCCCCTCTTTGCCTCCAACTCTGTCTCCGCGTTTCTATTTGGCGTTGGGGTTCAGAGGCAGCCAATATTTCAGCAGCAACACCAGATCCAAGATGCAACTGCAACCCACTAAGTGAGACCAAGGATTGAACCTGAATCCATAGGGACACTGTGTTGGGTTCTTAACCCACTGAGCTGCAACAGAATTCCCACATGAATTTTATACTTCTCTCACTTTAAATAAGATTTTAGCCTGTGCTACCCTGTCCTTTGAAGTTACATCCTTACAAATCAAATGAGACAAACCTCTTTCTGTACATCTCTTCAAGCATTACAGTTCATCAAAAAACAAAACAAAACAAAAACAAAAAGAATTAAAAAAAAACCACAAAACTCCTGACTCCAGTCGCAGTATGGAAAATTTTGTGTCTGGGGCCTATCAAATACAGATAATTGACTTTTTTGGCCACACCTGTGGCATGCAGAAATTTCCAGGCCAGGAATTAAACCATGCAGTAACCAGAGCCACAGTAGTGATAGTGCTGCATCCTTAACCTGCTCAGCCACCAAGGAGCTCCAGACAAATGATTACTATAGTAAAATAATATTCTCACTCTCCTCCCAACATCCTCCTGCTTATTTCACTTATACATACATCCAAGCACCTTTCTATTTCTACTCCCCAACAACGGATGAAAGAGATGGCAAGAAAAAAGGAAAGGAGGGAAAAGAAAGAAAAAGAAATGTGAGGAGCAGAGAAACAAAGGCCAGTAAAAGGAAAAACATAGGCTGCATGCCTTTTTGTAGAATTGAGGAGGTGGAAGAAGTAAGCTACAGCCAGTGGAATGGAATTGGAATACCATGTATCCTTTAATCCTTATGCCAATCGTCCAGTTCTTTCTTACTCACTTGTTACAGCTGAGGAGTTCAGGAAATTGATTACCAAAGGGTTTGTGCCAAAGGTCACAAACCTAAAAAGTAGGAAGTAGAAGGACCAGGGCGGAGTGTCAGATCTGATAGATTCCAAGCCCTAAACATTTTCAGTCTATCTTCCTTGGGATGTTCCCACCGGCAAATGAAACAGTGAAGAATTCTCTCCAATTTGCACAACCACATAGCCACATCTTTGCAAGTCTGTGTGACAAGAGTAGCAGCCAAAACTATTATTGTGGGGTAACACTGAGCGGGGAACAGAAGTTGTCCATTAGTGTCTCCTCAACAGATTCCCTTCCAGTCCCACCAAAAGTCTCCTCTATCAGGCAAGGGAATCTCAGGAGCAAAAAAAACCTATCAAGAGTCAGCTATTGGTAGGAGCTAGAAGGGATTAAAACATGTTGAATTGGAGTCAGAGAAACTGTGCAGTGGGTAATCTACAGACAGAGTCAGAACTGTGCATGAGGACCCAGGAGAAAGCAAGTGTTTGAATTACTGTCACAGTGAAGGCACTGAGGTGGTCAACCAGTTTTAGACAGAGAGCATGAGAGGATGATCTCAAAGCCAAGCTAAGTAAAGTGACTTGTTTTCTTTGCCCTAGTCCTTTCCAGACTAAATCAGTAGAAATGGAGAACATTGCTCGTTATTGCCAAGCCGGGATTTGGGGGTGGGGGATGGGGGGAAGGTTAAGACTGAAGTTTTAAACTGAATTATACTAATATTTTAATAGCTGCAAATAACCACAGAGTACTTAAAACTGCTTCATATGTTGAGGAGAAAGAAAGATGCAGCCTTGCACAGCTGGGAGTAGAGAATGGAGAAAAATTAAACTGTATATTCATTCTCATAAAATTTCTGCTTCTCAGGGACCCGTTATCATTATTGACTCCTCAGAAAAAATAGACGTGGGTACAGTGTTTTTGCCACTTTTTTAGGTTGGATAGATGGCATTCAGATGTTTAAGAACTTAGCAAGTTAACAGTAAGTGACAGAACCTGCATTCAAACTTGGCACTTTATACAACAGACCCTGCTACAAACCATTATGCTATACTGCTTGACCAGTTAACAACACGCACCCGAAACTGTTCACTGATGTTAACTGTGTTGACATTAATTAATACCAATCATGCACTACATTGAAAACACCAGAGAATATGTATTTACAATTTTTATTTGATTTGAAAGTCTATGTAATACAAAAGAGAAAAGAAATATATACCATTTCATCAAGCATTAAAAAAAAATACAAACAAAATGAACTGAAGACATTACACCACTATGTCCACATGTCTGGCAGTGGTAGGTAGAGTTGGAAATATGGTTCAGATTGTTCTGCTTCTTTACATTATATGTTTTGCAAATTCCATGAAATGATCTCTATTGTCTTTATAGTCACAAAAAATAAGAGATGAAGGGGATAAGTTCTGCCATTTCTACTACATATTACACAAATTGTCAAAGAATTTTATTTATTTAGCTTATTTTGAAATTACTAAAAGTAGCCAAAAAGTTTTATTAGTTATTTAATCTAACAAGGAAGATTTAAAAGGGCAGCTGAGTGATTTTCAACTGTTTAGCATTTATAACTTCCATTCCAACTTTTAAAACTTAATGGCATTTTTAAACACTGCCATGATACCAAATTGTGGTTAGAGATATTTCAGTTAGCAATAAAAAATGTTCAGTAACTAACCTTAATGGTATAGTTATGTAAGAGTGCAAACCCTCCAAAAAGGTATGAACTATCAGCTGCTTTTTCTAAAATTGCAAAACATGAAGCCAAACTTTAAAAATCACCAATATTATACTAGTGAAGCATAGCTTTCAGTGGGCACAGAACAGAGATTTCGTGTATAAGATAACATGAAATCCATTCACACATGTGTCACAGCTACACAGTAAAGCTACCGGAGCCTCTTGCAGCTGTCTGGAAGCCACAGAAAAATGATTACGAGTCAGAAAGCAGTGAAAGTCCTTTTGTTTTAATGCCACATTCCTTTACAGTGCCTCTCAGTTTCCTGCAACCACACACAGTATTTTTAGTAAAGATCTCTCTGTGTAGAATACCCCTCTAAGGTCAGAAAAGCAATACCCTAATGACCATTTGGGCAATTGTCTTACTATAAATCCCCCCATGTAATTTTGCCAACAGACAGACCAGAACGTCTAGCAAAAACCATTTTAGTTGGAATGAATCTAACCTGCAAAGCATACCTTGGGAAAGCAACAGGCCTTGAGGCGCATGCATCTTCAGAGGCAGCAGGAAGGGGAACACTCATCTCGCAGGCTTCCCCTTTCAGCTCCATTGTGTCCTACCTATCGTGCTTTGGTTTCCCCATTTGTAAAATGAGAAAACTAAGAAAAGTATCCCCTTCTGAGGAATGTGGCAGGATCTGCACAGTGTTTTCTTGAGCATTCTTGAAAGCCTTGATATCACAGATTAGTAATAGAAACGAATCTGAAAATTTGGTTCTATACGTTGGAAATACTAGTATTATTACTCGATTATGTGCTACAGCCTCTTCAACACAGGTTCTTGTATGAAATAGTAACCAGAGGTTAACTTTAAGCATGTGCCCAGAAGTCGTTTCATTCAAACAGCAGTTGTCTGAAATATGATGCTTTGGGGAATTTTCTCTCCATGACCCATGCTCCATTTCCCTTGACCTCTATATTATCTTTGCTCCTTGCAGTTTTACAGGGTTTTTTTGATGACAGCATTTAGGATTTTTTTACTTTCCTCTAAAGAATTTATAATTTAATTATTGTACTTTTGACATAACCTGTGTGTTTAAAGTTGGGAAATATAAATGCTGGCTACAGAATTTTGTTGTGCTAGGTTTAAAATCATCTCATATAATTTAGATTTGGGAGACTCAGTTTACTAATGGATAATACTTCATATATTTTCTCCTCCCTTTAATATAGCTTTCATTGAACTCCTGGTTTTAAAAAAAAAAGTGTTAAGGAAAGCAAAAGTCAGAGAATACTGTTCATTTATAAGAAGATTAGAAAAAAGAAAGAAAAAGATTTGGGGATGAAGAAAGAGAAGTAACCCTTAGTTTGGGAATGGAGAAAAAAAAGCATCATAGAATCTTTGTTCTACAAGATGTGATAGCAAATGCAGCTTCATCCTAAGGGTGAGAAAAAAAATGGACTAAAATTTTGTATCCTGGAATTTAGAGCAAAAAATTGTGAAGCAGCTCACAAAACAAAAACTCGACAGTAAAACTGTTACAACAGGATATGTTAAATGCGTATGAGTATATTTTTTAAACACTAAATTCAAGTACTCTCACCAAATAATAAAAATAAGTACCCATGCATCTTACAGTGTTCAACAGCTTGACAGTCATAAGAAAGACAAAGGGAAAGCTGGTTGACCCAGGATGATGACAACTCTTTCTGCATGATCAAAGAAACGAATACCCACTCAACATAAAAAGTTTCTCAGAACATCTGGATAACTTTATAAGCCTCTGATATGTCTTTTAGCACCAAGACTTAGTGTCTAAAGACTTGCAGAAAACAATAAATAGGAAAATAAACAATGCTGAATATGGCCCAGGCTTGCAAATCAGATCATCCATCTATAAAAAACTTTATGACCCATGTAAACAGTTCAGGCTTTTAGATTTGAGCTGAGCTCAACTAACTGAAAGCTCTCAAATGCTTGACATATCCTGGCCTTGAAGTTTCAAAGGTTCAGATAAGATCCATGTACTATTTTAACCTCAAAAGAAATATTAAATTGTTACTACCTGTTGAATAATTTTACCATCCCAGTACTACTAGTTCCTTGAAATTCTTTGTTTTCTAGCCATCTTTTCACCAATGAAGTAAATGCCACTCAAGACACTGCTTTTCATTCTTTCCCTGTGAAAATCATTCTGACTGGGATCATAATAAATTTCCTAATGGATTATTTCTGAAAAGTTTGTGTGTTCATCCCTGTTACAGTTTAGAACCATCTGCCCTCCTCACAAATATTTTCTTTCCTCTACAGGACAGTCCCTTTGGCATGAGACTCTGCATGATAAGGGGAGCACTCCACAGCCTATAATGAAGAAACTAAACCAAGTCAGCTAACAGCCCAATGTTTATCTACTATTTTAAGATTTTTCAACATGGAAAATCCCAGAGAAAAAAGACCACTACATATGGCATAAAACTCCAGGATAGAAGTATTGCTAGCAGAAGACAATTTAGCTTTTTGTTTACAGAGGATTAGCTAATTCTTCCATAAAAAGCTATTTTTAATGTACATCCAAAAAATAATTTGCTGAGGAAAAAGGAAGCTAAGTGATGATAGAGTTACTACCTGGACACAGGAAAGTATGGACATGGGAACTTAAGTGACAAAATACCTCTGGACCACCCACCACCCACTCCATCCACCAAGAATAAAGCAGTCTCTGAGGGCAACACAAAGCCCATGTATGACTAGGAGCTAAGAAGGGATGTCTGCTGAGATGACCCAGACTTGAACTTGAAGGAGATAAAAGGAAAGCTCTGAGAGCTACATTCAGTCCATTCAACGACTACAACTCTAGCCAACATAGTTAACAGAAAGCATCCTCAAGGTCAGGTTTCCTGAAGTGTGTTTATAACTATATCCCTATGAACGTAGAATGATCTTCAGAATGAATGGCAGTCTCTGGCTGGTTGGCTGGTTACTGCCATATACTTATGTAAACTGAAAGAAAAGACAAAGTCAATGAGGAAACAGATGGAGAGAGAGGCTAAGTAAGAAAGCATGAGAAACTCTGAAGCAAGAAGGGAAGTATAAGAAATAGTAAAGAAAAATAAAGTGGAGCGAAATCAGGGTGAAAGATAGCATATAATACAATCCAAATTTAGTTTCAAAGAAAAACTAAAGAAATATGAGAAAAAAATTAAACTTTTTCTTAAAATAAAGCCACAAGATATATTATCGTTCATCAATTGTAACATTAATCTAATTTAATCTAATCTCAAATATTTAATGAAAAGAAATATCTAAAACTATTTCTCTTATTTTCACTTGATCCCATTACTATTTCATAGTCTCCATCTGCAGTTCGGCTGGGTTGGGGAATTACCCACTTTTTTATTATGTTGCCTTAGATCTTAAGGAAAAGCACAACAGAGATCCAAGATTCATTCACACATAGGTATATTTGAAAAGAAAAATAATGCATTTCCTAATTCAACAATAACTCCATTCATTTTTTAAAGTAATTGCTCCAGAGTGTGTTGGTTTTCTAACTTGGACAAAAACAAAGAATAGGGTGCTAAACCATCTTGCTGTCACTTTCCTTAACCTTTGTAGCTACATTATGGTTTTAACTCTGTCGTCTTCCCCAAAACAGTGTGAGCAGGTCTGGAGCTCAGTGGTTTATTTTATGATCAAAAAACGCTACTGACGTCCATCACTATGCCCTTTCAGACTTCCTTGCCTGTCAACTACAGGCAGGCTCAAAGTTGTCCAACCAAAGGAATCCCTGAGATGCTCGTTAATGTCCAAATTATTGGTCCCATTCAATAACTAACAAATATTAATCTAGGGAAAAGAGAAATTTGACTTTTTAGAAAAGGTCCCAAATGATTCTCAATTCAGGCATACTTAAGCACCATTGCTATAACAAACAATCCTTACAGTTTAAATCATGTGTGATTTTGGTTTCCCATTTTGAGTGATATATGACAACAAAGAAATAGTGTGCCATGGGAACTATTACAACAGACATGTAAAACTTTCACTGGGAGATTTTTTAAAATGTGTATCAAACTGTCATTTGATCACCTTTAAGAAATCTATATAGGAGCCAGATAGTATCCTATGGGAACAAGTAGACTTGGGGAAAAAAATACAATAAAAGTGCACCCCTGATTGCTTTTTAATGCAACCAAGAGGCAAAAGCCCACTCGAGACACCTGTGAACAATCCATGCTTGACATGTGACATGTAGAATGATCATTTGTTGCGGACTCTGCAGCCTGCACCTCGGTAGATTTATGGTGATAAAGACAGGAATTCAGTTCCTTAGCATTTAGTCCAAAAGAAGTTAAATTCTCAATTTATTACTTCAAGACTTTTGCCACAAAAACCAGTTGAATGCTATAAACAGAAAATGCTTTCTTTGGTTGCATAATAAGCAGAACCAGAAGATGAAGGACTTTAAGAAAGAAGTGTTTTCAGCACGGTGTCTCAAGTGGCATAAGGAAATAAAAAAATAAAATCTTGGTTAATCTAAGAATTGATTAAAGTATTTTCTAAATTCTTCCAGAGCTACCAGCTACTCTTTAAAGCTTTTGAGATTGGTACCTTAAAAATTAATTGGCTTAATTCTGTTAAAAGTTCATCACCTATAATTAATGGACTAAAAGACTGGGAGCACGAAGATTTTCAGGTCTGAAGTTTATAATCCCTTGGATTTTAAATTTACTTGACCTCTATCCTCTCCTTCCCTTTAAACATCACATTTAGGCAAAAAAAAAAAAGGAAAAGAATTCCACTCATTGTAATATTGGCTCTGAATCCTAGTAAACAGTTGGAAGGTTGTATCTTTAGGTATCTTGAGTTTCTTTGTCCCAGGTTTTGTTAATTCCTACACAGCACTAGCATCACCCTTTTCAACAAAACACTGATTCTCATCTTCATTTTGCTGTGATCTTTCCAGACAACAAAGACTAAATTCCCCCCCTGCATCTTAATATCCTCATAAAAATTATATTACATCTGACACTAACCTAGACACTGAAAGACAGTCTCAGGTTAAAAGATTTCACTTTATTTTCATAATATAAATAATTTGATAATATACATTCAAATTTTAGTGGAAAATAAAATCCAGAGCTAAGTAACAATTTTTAAAACACTGTGATAGTCCTAACAAGCACCAGTAAAATATAATACATTAATATTAATATCTGGCTTCAGTAATATTTATGTAAACTAGTTTGAGATTATTTTAATAGGGAAAAAAATTCAAATTAAAATGAATATGACGATAAGAACCATTATTTATTGAGCATATGTCACATACAAACACTGTTCTAGAACTTTATAATTTCATTTTATACTCATAGATTGAACCCTCTTTCTGAGAGGTTCAGTAGATCCAGTTTATAATGAAATTCAAACTCAGGACTGTATGACCACAAAGCTCATCTTCTTAAACATTACACTAAGATCTCTCCTTCCTTAACTTTGAATAATTTTTTAAATACATCTTATTGGATTTGACTGTGGTGTAGGTCAGCAGCTACAGCTTTGATTTGACCCCTAGCATGAGAATTTCCATATGCCCTGGGTGTGACCCTAAAAATACTATATATATATAATCTTTTTGTATTAGAGTAACTTTCTTGAAAATTAAAAAATGCTAGCTTGTCTCCATCTATGGTAAAAGGAAAAGATGCAGCCTTTATAGTCAGAGGCCTACTTTGTTTGGACACTGCCAATTTCTTTTTTTACAATGTGAAAAGTCACTTGAGGTCTCTTGGCTCCAGTTTCTTCTTTGTTAAGATGATGAGGGTAGGAAGGGAATGGCACTTGAACTGCCTGGTCCACACTCTGAGAGGTTCAGTAGATCTAGTTGATAGTGAAATTCAAACTCAGGACTGTATGACCACAAAGCTCATCTTCTTAAACATTACACTAAGATCTCTCCCTCTTCCTTAACTTTGAATAATTTAACTACATTTATTGGATTTGACTGTGGCATAGGTCAGCAGCTACAGCTTTGATTTGACCTCTAGCATGGGAATTTCCATATGCTGTGGTGCGACCCTAAAAATACATATATATATATAAAATAATCTTTTTGTTTATTTTATTTATTTATTTTTGTCTTTTTTTGCTATTTCTTGGGCTGCTCCCACGGCATATGGAGGTTCCCAGGCTAGGGGTCCAATTAGAGCTGTAGCCACTGGCCTACGCCAGAGCCACAGCAAAGTGGGATCCGAGCCAAGTCTGCAACCTACACAACAGCTCATGGCAACGCTGGATTCAACCCACTGAGCAAGGGCAAGGACCAAACCTGCAACCTCATGGTTCCTAGTCGGATTCGTTAACCACCACGCCACACGGGAACTCCTATAATCTTTTTGTATTACAGTAACTTTCTTAAAAATTAAAAAATGCTAGCTTGTCTTCATCTATGGTAAAAGGAAAAGATGCAGTCTTTATAGTCGAGGCCTACTTTGTTTGGACACTGCCAATTTCTTTTTTTTACGATGTGAAAAGTCACTTGAGGTCTCTCGGTTCCAGTTCCTCCTTTGTTAAGATGATGAGGGAAGGAAGGGAATGGCACTGTCTCACTTGAACTGCCTGGTCCACCCAGATGAATGACCTTGCAAAGCCAAACTCAAGAGTTAAACCACTACTATCCTACATGAAGTAGATGGTGGAACAAGTCTAAGTACTGACTTTCTATTTCACGCAAAAGGAGATGGATCTGAGTGTACTATTCCCTGGAATGGGAGTTGTTGCCATGGAGTAGAATGATTTCTGATACCAGGGAAACCAGAACACAACAAATTTTCACAGTGAGAAGTAATCAGTGTAAACATTTCTGAAATTTAAGACAGTTTGTATTACTCAGTCTTAGAATACAAACCATAAAAATGAACAGTTTTTATTGATCAATGGGAATAAAAACTAATCAATTTTCATTGTGTTTGGAAAATTTTACCTGTATCACCACAGGTCCCTATAGTCAAATTTGTCTGTCGGCACCATGCAGTTGAGGTGCTATGTTTCTACTGTGACACAGTGTTAATATAGCTTTATTAAATATAGCTTGGACTACAACTTTGACCTTAAAATGTACCCTGAGTATACAACATACATGCACACCCTAATCTGACATTAAATGAAATCTTAAAATCTGGCTGGCTGAATTTGCTATCAAAATGTCTCCAAAGGGAGAGACTGCCATTATTTATCAGAGCTGTTAGGATAAGCCAACTACTAGGAAATATTCCCTAAACACCAACATTTCAAACTCTATATAAAAGAAAATATCTGCTTTAGCTTATCTGAGACAATGTACCAGTCAATCTGCTTATATGCTCAGAGAGAACAGAGGAAATAATTCCTAATATCAGTATTTTAAAATTTCCAGATCATTGTATACTGATTATTGTAAAAATTTTAAACTCCTTTTAGAAAAACAACTGGCTGCGTGTCTAAGGAGTCTTTAAAATGTTAATTTATTTTACTCAATAATGCTATTTATCAAAAGATAGCTTAAGAAAATAATCTGTAAAAAAAGACGGGGCAGGGGAGAAGGAAAGGCGGTAAATAAGGAAAGAGAGAGAGAAAGGGGAAAAGCTAAGATACAAAAGGGAGCTGTGGTTTTTTGTTTTTGTTTTTGCATTATTTGCAGAATAAAAAAAGTCAATATTCACAGGCAACAACCATTACATAATCTATGGCACAGGAACTCAAAACACTTATTAAGCAATCAGCAAAACTGTCTCTAACAATGTTTATGATAACATGAAAAAATATTTGCTACAAAGTTAAATTTTAGAAACCAGATATCAAATCAAATCACATCTAAAGAATATATGCATAGGAGTTCCCATCATAGCTCAGCAGTTACTGAACCCAACTAGTACCCATGAGGACGCAGGTTTGATCCCTGGCCTCACTCAGTGGGTTAAGGATGTGGCATTGCTGTGAGGTGTGGTGTAGGTCACAGACGTGGCTGGGATCCGGTGTTGCTGTGGCTGTGGTGTAGGCTCCAATTCAACCCATAGCCTGGGAAGCTCCATATGCTGCAGGTGCAGCCCTAAAAAGACCCCCCCCCCAAAAAAAAAGGATTATATGCATAAAAGTATATGTTAGCACTCATTATCTTTCTAGATTAATGGGAATAGTGGTTGGTTTTTTTTTTTTTTCTGTTTCTTCCAAATTTTCAAATAATTCAAAATAATGGCATTACTTTTTAAAAAATTGTGTATAGATCAACATTTAGTTTATTTAATTGTGAGAAATTTTCCAAATTCCAAAGGTAGGCTATCCAATTAGATCATCTTTTTAGGGTTTTTAAAAAAAAAAAAAATCAGGAAAAATTTTTGACCCTACTTTTAATTCTGGAATTTAGATGACCATTAAAATAATAAAGTTGATTTCTTCATTTGAGGATATTTTCAGTAAGGAATAGTTATAAATACCAAAAAGTAGGAGAAAGAAGAAGAAAAAAATTAATTGTTCATCAGTGAGACAACTATTATTAACTTGTCAATATATCCTAATTTTTCCTGTACATTTTTTCTCTTGCTTATTTTATATAGTTATCATATTATTTATGTAATTTTACTTTTTGTGTTTTTCTCTATAAAATTGTTTTTTAAAAAAACCTGTAATTATTAACACAATAGATGCCTAATGTAGAATTAACAGTTTCTGGAACTGAAACGGAAGAAATTTAAAAAAAGAAAGAATGACACCGATGGAAGTTGTTCTCTGAAATCATGACACTACTAGTTATGAAGATAATTTTTTTATAGAATGGGTTTTGACACACAGTGCAATATTTTATATCTTAATAAAGTGTCGACTTATTCACAATAAAGCAATTACACCATAAGACAGCTGGGATACATTTCTACTGTCTACGAAATCCTCTTTAGATAGAGTTGACCCCGGAATTATATTTTATCTCCACTTGAACTCAGGTTTCTGATTGTGGACAGGGAAGTATCCTGTGAAAGTAGACAGAGGGAAAGAAAGAGGGAAGGAAGGAGAGAGGGAAGGAAAATGGGAGAGAGAAAAGTAAATAGGACAGGGTTGGCTATCTAAAAGATGTTACAGAATGGGATTTGGTTTCCTGAACCAAATCTTGAGGAATGGGTCTCAAACATTGTTGGACACATTAATCACCTGCAAAAGTTGTTCAAATGCAGACTCCTGGGCCTTGTCACCAACAATCAGTGCTCAGTTGCTCTGGGGTGGGTGTCTCATAAAAGTTAGGCTGATACCCAAGGGAGCAAGTTGGTACTCAGACTGACTGGTTTTTGAGAAACAGTGATCTAAGTCTTTAGGGTAACTGCCTACCAGACAAGACAAAATGCACTTTCTATGGATATAAAGCTTGTTTAAGAGGGGTGAGACCAAACCAATCAAAACATCTCAAATTAAAACTGAGGAAGAATAAAAGGGCCTAAGAGAAATTGCAAACCAAAAAGCATCAACAATATTAACCATAAGAAGGATGAGGAAGAGGAGGAGGGCAAAAGAGGAAGTGGGGAGTGGAGGGGGAGAGGAAAAGGGGAGAAGGAGAAAGAAGGGTGAACAAGTCTAGAAGTTCTAATGAGAATGCAAGATAGAGACCCAGAAACAGTTGTTAAAACAGCAAACACAAAAGTATATGCTCATAGCATAGTATGGGTAATAAGCTCAAAAAACTTAAAGTTTTTCCATATTAATAATAACATCTCATATGTATCATCCACATGTGTCTTGAATAGCCTGGGGCATAGAATTAGAACATGCCTCTAGAGCTCTGCACTTTGTGCATGTAATAAATACCTGGTAAAAAAGTGGAGCATTGGTACTGAACATCATGTAAGCATCTTTCTATCTATCTATCCATTTTCATCACTCAGAGAGAGCTGGAGGAATACAAAGAGGGAGCTAGTGACAGAAGCAGAGAAAGACAGAGATGGAGTCAGAGTTGAAAACAGACATTCAGAAAGAGAAAGATCATGTACACAAAAATAAGCAGGATGAGAAGTAATGTGTTTCAGGAAAATACAAATAATCAAATTTGATTTGAGAGCTGGTAAAAACTTAAATAAAGCAACAAACATAAGCAAAACTGAAAATTTCATTTATCATTCTACCTCTTAAGCATAGTTACCTATGTTGGCATTGAATAGACTAAAAGTAAAGAATAGTTAGTACGAAGATACCTTCATAGTTTAGTATGTGTGGTTGTGATTAATTCATTTACAATGATAATGGATTTATTTTATAGATTCTATAATAAAAATATTTTTTAAAAAATCAAGTAATTGTATTTAATAATCATAAAGATAAGAGCACATAAATCACCCAATAAATATTTTGGTACCTTCATCTTTTTCAAGTACATAACTGTACATAATTTTCATTCATACTACTATATTACATTATTTAAATCTTTTCATAAATATCTTAATGCTTGCATAACATACCATGTTATATACACCTTCATTTTGCCATTTTGAGATTTTATAAATTATTAAATTTCTTTTTAATAAATTGTCCTTTTATAAGGAAGAAACCGCTGGTGCAAGTTTTACTGTTTTACCAGCAAAATGAAAAATAAATTGATAATGCAAATACATGAAAAAGTGACTACAATATCTTAGAAATTAAAACAGTACTGGGACAGTTGTAGGTAAAATTTTGTTAAAATTTCATAAAAGTCAATGTTAAATAACTTATTGATATAATTCCATTTCTGGAGATTAATAAATGTGTGTGACATAATAGTGAAATAAGTTTGAATAAAATAATAACAATAATAATATCTATTAGTCACAGTTATCTACCAAAAGAGAAATTTGGCAACATGATAAATACCCTAGGTCTTTTGTGGTTTTGCTTTTCTTGGTTTGGTGTGAGGTGATGATGATAAAAGACTTATAACAAATAAATACAAGGGTAGTACAAATATTGCCATGAAAGTCAAAGGTAAAAAAACAAACAAAAAAAAAAACCTTTGTACTTAAAGTTAGAGATAACTACCAGAAAGATTTTCCATCTATGTATCAAGAGGCTAGATGTTCGGGAAAAAAAAAAAAAAAAGGTTTGACCTACTGTTTGGGCCAAATAGTTAAATGCTAATAGGAAGCAGAATTACATTTTTCCAGGTATGGTATAAAAAAGGATCATCTTTGCCCTGGAAAGTGTAAAACAGATAGGGTTAAAATAAAACCGGAGCCCAAGATAAGGAAAATGATAGTAAGTAAACACCCAATATTTTAATGAAGCTGAGTCTCTAGCCCCCTATAAATGATTTCTTAGCATATGGAGAAAACTTTGTAGATTTGAAGTTCACAAGGTAGATTTCAGACCTACAAACTGGCTTGATATGGATCCTTGCAAACTTCCAAAATTGTTTTTCTTGAGCATTTAGAAAAGGATGTAGCAAGCACTGGAGGATTGCTAAGATATACTATGGTATTCACAGGTACCCTATGGATAAGGAATGGGACTTTAAAAATAGGAATACTATACTGACATAGCAAGGCAAAGCTGTGGACACAGTGCAATATGATTCAAACCAGAGATCTGGTAGTATCTCTAACAATATTCTTGTTTATAAGATGAGGAAACAGGACTAAGATGAAGTAGGCTTAGTCATAACTTACGTCTTACTCAAGCAATCAATGTATATAGCAAAACGCCAATGATGTACACTGTAATTCTGCTATTGACCATTCACTGATCAACATTTGTATTAAATGGCATAAAAGGAACTCTAAAAAGTGAACTTACTGAATTGAAAAATGAAAAAACTCTTGGTGGGATACCCTATTGCTTCAACTATAGAAAATTAATTCCAAAAGAAAATCATGCAAGAATAATTAAACCATATTTTAAAAGGAAACACAGGTATGTATAATATAATCTTACACTAGATTTATATAATTATTTGCTTCATCAATAGATGAAGGAAAAATAGGTTAACCTGGTTTAAGAGCAGTTAGGACAAAAAATAACTATAGGAATTAATTCACCATCTAGACAAATGAAAAACTACTAGGAAGGTCATTTAGGATCAGCACCATTTATTCTGATTTAGTTCAGCTTTACTAGTGATAAGGCTGATAATTTTTCCTGGTTTATACCCACCTCAATTGGGAAGAAATCATGGGGAGTGAGGTATGATCAAACTCAGCCAAGTAGTTTATGTACTTGATTACCATTTTCCCTCCCATTCTTTTTGTCTGTTTGTTTTTTGTTTGTTTTTTTTGTTGTTGTTGTTGTTTTGTCTTTTGGCCTTTTCTAGGGCCACTCCTGTGGCATATGGAGGTTCTCAGGCTAGGGTCTAATTGGAGCTGTAGCCACCAGCCTATTCCAGAGCCATAGCAACGCCAGATCCGAGCCGTGTCTGTAACCTACACCACAGCTCACGGCAACACCGGATCCTTAACCCACTGAGCGAGGCCAGGGATCGAACCTGCAACCTCATGGTTCCTAGTCAGATTTGTTAATCACTGAGCCAAGACAGGAACTCCTTCCCTCCCATTCTTATTTCACAGATGAGAAAACTGAGACTTAGAGAACCTGCTTAGTAACCTCAAGGGAGCTAAGTAAGGGTAGAATTTGTGCCTGGATCTCATCTGCTCTGAAGCCCTTACCGTTAGTCACACTACTCCAGCCCTCCAGGATGAGGGATATTAGGGTCCCTCCCATACTTGGTAGACCTCTTTTTAAGAGGGACACAGACTAGTTGAAGTATAGTCAAAGGAGAAGTGGGGGAGAGGTAGGGTAAGGATGATGGGGGTTTGAAAACTGTACGTTATGAGTAATGGCAAAAGGAGACAGAAAAGGTTTTCTCTGGAAGAAAGGGACGCAGAAAGGAAAAGGACACTTCATGATTCCAAGAGATGGACAATGAAAGGAAGATTCAGTGTTTTCATAGTATAGACAGAAAGCTGATCACTTCTGGGTAAAAAAAAAATAAATGGAAAAATGTGGGAGGCTGATTTTCACTAATATTTAAGCAAACACTAAAACTATCCAAAAATATTCTGGTTTCAAAAATCTAAATCTCCATAGACAGGGCAATGAACAAAGAAGATAAGATACATATATATATATACATGTATATATATACACAATGGACTATTATTCAGCCATAAAAAAACGAGATCATGCCATTTGCACCAATATGTATGCAAATAGAAATAATCATACTAAGTGAAGCATAAGTCAAAGACAAATATCATATGATAGCACTTATTTGTGGAATCTAAAAAAGCGACACAAATGAACTTATTTACACAACAAAAACAGACACACAGACTTTGAAAACAAACCTATGATTACCAAAGGGGAAAGGTGGGGGAGGGATAAATGAGTTTGGGATTAGCATACGCACACTACTACATACAGAATAAATAATCAACAAGTGCCTACTGTGTGGCACAGGGAACTCTATCCAATATTCTGTAATAACGTATGTGGGAAAAGAATCTGAAAGAGAATGTATCTAAGTATACGTACAACTGAATCACTCTGTTGTACACCTAAAATTAATACAACATTGTAAAATCAACTCTACTCCAATATAAAATAAACATTAAATTAAAACAAAACACTCCTAGCTTCTTTGAGTTGCATCTCAAAGAGCACCTAAATTGTCAACTTTTGGGAATGTGTAGAGAAAATATGCATCCTGGATTTATTTGTTCAGCACAGATGAACTGAGCGCCTACAATGAGCCAGGCACTCTTCCACAGGACAAAGATGCAATGTTGAACAAGAGATTTGGAATTATAAAATTAAAAACCCAATGTTGAACAAGAGATATGGCCCTTCTCTCATACAGTTCCATTCTGGAGACAGGGTAAAAAAATAAACAATCAAGCAAATAATGAGTAACTTAATTTGTGATATTGATAAATGCCATGAAACAATCAAATGCTGACATGAAAGAGTATGACCAAAGGTAGAGGACTCCTTTATATAGGTGTTCAAGAAAGTCTTCTCGAGTTCCTGTTGTGGCTCAGCAGGTTAAGAACCCAACTAGTATCCATAAGGATGTGGGTTCTATCCCTGGACTCTCTCAGTAGATTAAGGAACCCACGGTTGCTGCAAGAAGCAGGTTAGGTCACAGATGCAGCTAGGATCCCACGTGGCTGTGGCTTTGGCATATGATGGTTGCTACTGCTCTGATTCAACCCCTAGCCTGGCAATTTCCATATGCCACACATGCGGTCCTAAAAAGACAAAGAAAAAAAACAAAGTTTTTTCTAATATGATACTTGACAATGAAACTGAGTGTTTCATGACAAAACACAGTTCACAAAGTCTAGGGGAAAAAGAGTTTCTGCTGGTGTAATAGCTGGGACAAAGTTCCTTTGGCTTGAGTGGACTTGCTACACAGAAGGAAATTTACTAAGGATACTGGGTCACAAGTTAGCTAAGAGGGTATGTATATGTCTTATTCTTCCTTTTTTTTTTCCTTTTAGGCAACACTTGGCAGTTCATGGAAGTTCTCAGGCTAGGTGTCAAATAGGAGCTGCAGCTGCCAGCCACAGCCACGCAGGATCCGAGCCATGTCTGCAACCTATGCAGCAGCTTGAAGCAAAGCCAGATCCTTTACCAAATCAGAGAGGCCAGGGATAAAACATGCACCCTCATGGATTCTAGTTGGCTTCTTAACCTGCTGAGCCACAACAGGAACTCCGTACTCTTACTATTTTTGACTTGAAAATATGTGCTTACCTAGTCTATATTTCTAAACCATAAATGTAGCAAAATGTACTGGTATAAATGTGAAAAATTCAAGACATCAGCTGTCAGTGGAAGAGTATATATCTATTTTGTGGCAAGTTTACAAATTCTACTGATAAACATTTCATCATTTGTAAACTTATAGAGGGTATTAAATTCATTTCCCTAAGCAAAAGAAAATCTTAAATGCATTTATTGATTTTGATGACCAATTCTTTGCCCTAAGTGCATTTTCAAAACAGATGAACATGGTGTGTTTTAGGACAACTCACAGCCTGTGCTTATGGGCTGAGCATCATATGGAGAGTTGGGACTCTCCAGAACTTATCTTCATGCTATTGCTGACAAAGTGTATGATTTTAATCAGGTCCTGGTGTCTCAGAGCCCAAAGTTTCTCCAGTTGTGAAGAGAGGGGATTACAACACCTGCATAACAAATTACAGTAATTGAAGAGGAGAATTTAGACAATGATGTAAATAAAGATGATTTTAAACATTTAAATAATTTAAAAAGAAAAGATCTGAACAGAAATTTTGGCATTATTCGTCCTTGGAAGGAAAAGAAATCCTCATAATTTTTCTACAGTTTACAAAGGATTTGAAGCCCAAAGAATGCTTCCAACAAGGAATAAACAGGAAATGAAGCAAACTGAAACAGAAAGGAAATACTGAAAGAAAAGAATGAATGACAGTTACCTGGAGACGTAGGGAAGAAAGAAGCATAGCTCTGAAAAAATATGATGGCATAGAAATTGTGCTTTGGAACTTGGTAAAATAAAGAAGAGGAAAACTGGGGTAAAACTACAGTCATACGGGAGAGAGAAATGCATCACAGCACTAGATCCCATAACATTTTTTCTAATTTTTTTTCTGGGTCAAATTGGAGCTGTGGCTGTGGCCTGCCGCACAGCCACAGCAACATTCTGTGACCTATGCCACAACTTAAGGCAACAATATATTCTTAACCTACTAAGCCTGAGTGGGAACTCCTATTTTTTTTTTAATTTTTATTAAAAGGGAAATTATCTTGACACCTATACCTTGGGTATGAATCTGCCACAATTCACTTTTTTTTAATCTGTAGAAACAGAAAATGTGTGAATTTTTATAGGTTTCATCATATTTATTTCCTGTATTCTCTGTCAGAATGGTTATTACTATTAAACTTATTTTCCCAAAAGAATTTAGTTGTTTTTTTTTTTTTTTTTTTTTTTTTGTCTTTTTGCTATTTCTTTGGGCCACTCCCGCGGCATATGGACGTTCCCAGGCTAGGGGTCTGATCAGAGCTTTTGCCACTGGCCTACACCAGAGCCACAGCAACGTGGGATCCAAGCCGCGTCTGCAACCTACACCACAGCTCACGGCAACGCTGGATGGTTAATCCACTGAGCAAGGGCAGGGACCGAACCCGCAACCTCGTGGTTCCTAGTCGGATTCGTTAACCACTGCGCCACGACGGGAACTCCCAAGAATTTAGTATTATAATGTTGCAGATATAGACTTGGAAACTTCATTGTCTCACATAAATAAATAAATAAATAAATAAATAAATAAATAAATATTTTTATTTTACAGAGTACAGGATGGCTGTAGAGTTTATGAAGGTATTTTATCATTTTCCAGACTCTATGAACAGAAAAAAATGAAGATAATCAATTGAGGACTGTCAAGAGACAGACAAACATGTAAACCAATGAAAGATCAATACTGTAGAGGTTAATAGACTTAAAAAGGTTGAATGCAAACAAGGCTTCAAAATGCAACAAGTTTCCAAAGGCTGGTTAGTAAAGATTAGTGACTGAATTTATGTAGCTCATATTTATCTGATATTCCTAAAATTTTCACTCTCTTTATGACCCCTAAACATTCCTCCCAAAGCAGAGGTGGAAAATGCTATCATAAAAAACTTTATGACCCCTAAACATTCCTCCCAAAGCAGAGGTGGAAAATGCTATCATAAAAAACTTTTTTGGTATCATAAAAAATCTATACCAAATTTTCTACCCTTCCCTTATTCTCATCACCCCATCCATTAAATTCTATCATTTAAGAGTCTTTCACTCAAATTTTGTAGACTTTTAAGAATATTCTATCACAGGACAAATGCTGTGTCCTGAAAAGTGTGACTCATAAAATACCTGATCAACAGGGTTTCTTGTGAAATGAATGAGAATGAGGTAAAGGGCAGTTTTTTGTTTTTGTTTTTTGAGGGGGGTGAGGAAGGGGTTGCATTAGAAGACAAAGAATGGTTTGGCAGAGTCAAGGTTCCAGGGCAAGTGAGTCTGAATAAATGGGTATTTAGGCTTCATGAGTATCATGAGGATCTTGGACAAGAGTGAAGAAGCAAAAAGCAAGGACACTGAAAGGGGGTTGCAAGTGTGTCACGGCATGACTTGTTCGACGTCATAATTACCCTCCAGGTAAGGTTATCATAATCTCATACCGCAAAGAATATTTATTAAACCCTCATCATATAGTACTGACAAGAGATATTAAATAGGCATTTAAATTTGAATGTAGATTCATATTAAGAAAAATAGGATAAATCATGTATCTGAAGGTCAGAAGAAAAAAAAAAAACTGTCCTAGATGCTGCCTCATTACCTTACAAGTCATGATTTGGGGGTGGGAAGGGGGAGAGAGTTTTAATCCAGTGATACCTTTCTTCAGTCTCAAATCAACTTTCTAATGTATTACTTTTGAGATATAAGAGAGAAAAGGAAAAAGAAAGAACAAACAGAATGTATGAGAATGGTAGAGAGAGGCGGCCCTAAGAAGAAGGACACTAAATATAGGGTGAGAAGAAGCAGTGGGGAGAGAGGGGTACTCAGAAACTAGTCCAGGGCTACTTGACAGACTGCAAGTGCAAGGGCAGCTTAGTGATTCTGGCAACTTTCACTGCAGCATTCAAAACTCCTCACTGAATACCTGTGCTTTCTCCCAACTCACCTTCATTAACGTGATTACAGTTTTTTTTTCCCTGTGCAATAGAATAGGGCTTCCTAAGAGTGAAGGAGTGAGAAAGAATAAACACAGTCCAAATTTTCAGAAATTAGATAGCAAAATAATTAACCTGGAAAATCTACAGAGGGTGAAGGTGAGGTGTGGGAGTAGAGCCTAGGTTTCCCAGGAGGGTTGATGGCGTTCACGATGTAGAAAGCCTCGGAACATTCTTGCCTTTGTACAGGGGATTCAATTCCCAACTCTATAATTCTATGCAAAGTTTGATAAGCACATTTTTAAATGATTTTCCAGCTTTCTCAGCCTAATTTCTTTCTAACTCATTACCACATTCTTAATTTAAATGTGCAAGTTCATTTTCTTCCAATGATAGAAAGAAACACGTATGTGTGAAAATGTCTCTTTATTCCCAGATATTAAAGTGCTGAAATAATTTTTCAGGCCCAAGACAAAACCACTCCTGCCTGGGGTGCCACTTCAGCAAATAAGACTCAGCTAATTTCTTGTTCGTGTAAATGCTCCATTCGACCGGAAGCATCATATCCAGTCAACAAATCCCCAAATGTCAATCCAACTGTGAGCCTTCTCACTTCAAGCTAGGTAGAACTGTGGCCCCATCCAATCAGACACTTTGTATTTTTCTCTTCCTTGTTCTCTATTCTTCATTCCATAAAAGCTTCCTGCCTTCTACAATATTCATTGTGCAGGTCTCCAAAAGGAGACTGTCTGCTGTGTGAAGTGTTAAATAAAGTGACTCAGCAATCCCACTCTTGGGCATATATCCAGACAAAACTTCCCTTGAAAAAGACACATGCACCTGCATGTTCATTGCAGCACTATTCACAATAACCAAGATATGGAAACAACCTAAACGTCCACTGACATATGAATGAATGAAGAAAATGTGGAATATCACAATGAAATACTACTCAGCCATAAAAAAGAACAAAAAAGAACAAAAAATGCCATTTGCAGCAACATGGATCGAACTAGAGACTCTCATACTAAGTGAAGTAAGTCAGAGAGAGAAAGACAAACACCATATAATATAACTTATATCTAGAGTATAATATATGGCACAAATGAACCTTTCCACAGAGAAGAAAATCATGGAGATGGAGAACAGACTTGTGGTTGCCAAGAGGGAGGGGGAGGGAGTGGGAGGGACTTGGAATTTGGGGTTAATAGATGCAAACTATTGCCTTTATAGCACTGGGAAATATGGTCATTTGTGATGCAGCATGATAATGTAAGGAAAAAAGAATGTATGTGTGACTGGGTATGTGTGTGACTAGGTATGTATGTGTGACTGGGTCATCTTGCTGTGCAGTAGAAAATTAACAAAACACTGTAAATCAGCTATAATGGAAAAAATAAAAATCTTTATAAAAAATTTTTTAAATAATAAAGAAAAAAAGTTTGTATCACCTAAACTGCCTTAATCAATTTTGAACAAAAGCTGGAACACTAGTTGCTGAATTTTTATATAATCCGTATCACATTACTATATTTTAAGAATTGAGTATTAAATGATAATGTTTCTATTACTTTGTACATTTTTAAGTATGGCATTTTATATTCCTAGTCTCATTTTCCCAGTCCATGCTAACAAAAGATACTTTTAAAAAATCATGTCATCTTCTTACTTTGATTTATTTTAAAAATTCCCTTTATTTTGTTCAAATAAGGAAATTAGCTTCTAATGGCTTCCATTTACATGCTACTAAAGACAACTATCAAATTTTTAAGGAGAAATGATATTACTATATATTTAAACAATCTTAATGTGCTCCAGAGAATTCCTAAAATTGACATCTCCATTACTTACATACCATATATTTATAATTTCTCTTTTAATTTTCTCCTAAGTTGTTTTCCCATAGCATTTTTATATCAGGACATCCCTGTTAACTGTAAACTTTTAGAAGTTTATTTTTAACACTTGCATTTGTACCCTGTATCATTTATAGAATAGAAATCTGTCTTATAAAACAAACCCCCTCTTTTTAGTTCGACACTGACAATTCAGACTGACCAGTTGGACAGACACTTCATTCAGTCACAGACAGTTTATTCTGGCCATATGAGTGCAGCTGGGGGATTAGAACTTTTTTAGTCATTGAATAATTTTTATTTGAGTAAGAGTTTCAGTTTTCAGCAGTGGCCTAATTTATTCCATATATACTTAACATGCCATAAGCAATCTAAGAATCACCCAGTCAGTATTTTGTTCCTTCTACATAGAAAAAATTTAGTAGGAAAAAGCAAAGTGTAAGAAAAGAAAAGAAAAACCTTGCAGAAAAATATCCACAGTGATTTGTGCTTGCCATATTTTTTGAAGACACTTGCACAACTTTTACTCTGGGATAACAGCTTTAAGACAAGTCAAATATGCTTTATTTGGTTAGAATACACATAACTTCAACAGTAATTTATGCTGGAACTAATCAATACACATAGAAAAAGATAATGTTCCCATTTTCAATATTCTTGTGAGAAATCCATAGACAATAGATAATTGTAATTGCACTGCATGCTAGGGAAGCATAGAAAAGGATTTAATTTAAGTTGGGCTACATGGATTGGGAAGGCAGGCCAGTGAACTCTCATCTGAACTAACTCCTGAAGTGAGCAGTAAAGAATGAATTGATTTTATCAAGGTAAAGAAAAATGCAGAAAGAGTCTCCCAGAAAAAGAAAAAAAAATGGCACAAAACTCTGAGTTTGAAATAGCATAATAATTTTAGGAAACTCTACATTGGTCAGCGTTTCTGGAATTCAGAGTTGTGAGGTGCAAATTTCAGGCATGCAATGGAGTTGAAGACAGGAGCTAGGCTTCATAGCAAAGGGCCAAGAAGGACATGCTAAGGAATTAGAACCTCCAACTACAGATCATAATATTGACAGATAGGTTTTTTGGATAGCTCACTTCTGTGACAAAGACAAATTTTAGGGGAGTAAGATAGAAGGCAAAGATGTGTAGGTGAGAAAAAATATTTTTCCCCTAGTCATCTTAGGTTCTTTGGCTAGAGCCCTGAAAATTGGACTAACAAAAGACAGATTAGCAAAAGAAAAACAGAAGTTTACCACTGGCATTGTTCTCACACATGGGAGTACACAGTGATGGATAACTCAAAGGGGTGGTTAGAACTTGGGCTTGTATAGCATCTTTACAAAGCACAAAAATTAGTGGAGAAACGACAGGGCAAATGAAAGGATTGTGAGCTTCCAGAGCTAGGGATGTAAACTGTAGGAGACAAAACGTAAGGAAATTAATGGTAGACAAGGGATAGTTGGAAAGGTTTGTTTTTCTGGAATCTTTCATGGTGACATCTCCAGGCTGCTAAGGGCGTGGAATTGTTTCTGGTGATTAATTTCTGTTCTTCCTGGTAGACAATAGAGGGGGCCAAAAGAGACTTACAGACTAGCATGGGTTAAAAAATACCAAGGAAGACTGTGGCCATGAGGAGGAAGGACCAGAAGGGAGAGAGTTAGAGAAGCCAATGCAAAGGGTGAGTTTCAAGGACAGGGTGGGCAAAATTATCATTGGAGGGGCTATCTTCTGTCAAGTAAAAACAGGAACTTTCTCCCTTACTGATCTTTAGGGTAGATAGGAGGCAGGGACAGGGGGCACTTTGACTGCTGTGTAATGTACAAATAGAGTAAAGAAAAACAAACGATTGACTCATTACCCATTTCTAAAATGTGTATGACATCTAAAATATTCCTCAGTAGTAATATGTAATCAAAAAATTTCACTCCTACCCACCCTTCCCATGAAGGGACACACACTTTTGGTTCTGTTCTGTTTTTGAATGGGAAGAAGTGAGTATGTTCACAAGGCCAGGGGAGATGAGGGGAGAGAGTCTGTAGAGAAAACACACTGATGATACAGAGGAATAGGAATCATTAAGAATCAGTCATACGAGACACCAACATCAAATGCTATCACTTACATGTGGAATCTGCAAAAGGACACAATGAACTTCTTTGCAGAAAAGATACTGACTCACAGACTCAAAAACTTAATGGTTTCCAAAGGAGACAGGTTGGGGGTGGGGGGATATGCTAGGGGTTTGGGATGGAAATGCTATAAAATTGGGTTGTGATGATCCCTGTACAACTATAAATGTAATAAATTCATTGAGTAATATAAAAAAATCAGTGGGAAGAGAGGCAATCAATTCAAGAGCAAATGCAAAGGAATTTTGCTTTAACACAAGAGAAAGGCCACCATAGCCTAAAAATTGCAGGGAAGGAAAGACTGAAACATGCTTAAGTGGATGCATTCATTGGCTAAAGCTATTCAAATTCAGTATCAATTGCTGCTATGTGGCATAATGAATCAAAGCTACAAATCTTCATTTTACCATTTTCCAGGCTTCTCTCAAGAGCTTAACTATAGCTAAGGTAAAACTGTGCTAATAGAATAGAACTACAAAAGCAAACTAAAATTACAGACATAGAGTATAAAGATAAAGCAAACTAGTAATAAATATTGAGTACCTACTATGTCTAAGCACTGCAATAAGCATTTTGCATTCCTAAAGTAATTATCCTCACAATAATCAAATGAATTAGTCCTAGTCTTACTATTACTTCCTTATCAAAGATGAGGCAATTCAGACTTTAGAGAAATTAAGTGACTTGCCCACCCAGTGTTTCACAACCCAAAGAAGCATAAAATGAGAGTTACTTAGGGCCCCATACGTGGCATATGGAAGTTCCCAGACTAGTGTTTGAATCAGAGCTACAGCTGCTGGCCTACACAACAGCCACAGCAACTCAAGATCCAAGCCGCATCTGGGACCTATCCCACAGCTCACAGAAACTCCAGATCCTTAACCCACTGAGCAAGACCAGGGATCAAACCCACATCCTCATAGATCCTAAGGTTCGTTAACTGCTGAGCCATGAAGGGAACTCCCCAAAAACGTGTTATTAACCACTCTATTATACCCTCACATCTCAGATTCAACTCAACTTTCTTTCAATCCCCTCCCTCTCAACCTACAACCTCTCAGCAATGGACCTAATGTTTGTGCCCCCTGAAAATGCATATGTTAAATCCCTAACCTCTAATGCAATGGTAGAAGGTGGGCCCTTTAGGAGCTAACTAGTTCATGAGGGTGGAGACCTAATAAATAGGATTAGTACCCCTTTTAAAAGTACCTCTCTCTGCCCAGTGAAGATACCATGAGAACACAGCAGCCTGCAACCCAGAGGACGGCTCATCCTAAAACCCAACCACACAGGCATTCTCATCTTTGAACTTCCTGCCTCCAGATATATGAGAAGTAAATTTCTTTGTTTATAAGCTACCCAAGTCCATAGCACTTTTTTATGACAACCTGAAATGACTATGACATTTGCCTTGTGTATATCTGGTGTCAACTCCCTAAAGATGCCAAATTCTCTTCCTTTGGATTTATTGACAGAATCATCTGTCATTCCCTCCTTCAATCCAAAGCTGGCCTCTCATCTAGCCCCTGCCACAGTGACATGAGGAATAATGGAATTCTACTTGATCTAGCGGACACCAAGCTTTCAATGACTCGTTAGTTACCATAATGAGAAAAGACTTAGACACAACTGAATTGAACGAAGAGCTGTGAAGCCTCCACAAATTAAAAGCTGAGGAGCTCAGATACAAAGAAAAATGTGTGTTAAAAGGATTCATGTATTACAAAATAGAAACTGGTGCCTTCTAATTACTGCATCTGTGGATTGCTCAGATATACAGAAAATAAAAGAAAAATTGGAGTTCCTGTCATGGCTAAGCAGTAAATAACCCGACTAATATCCAAGAGAATGTGGGTTCAATCTCTGGCCTCGCTCAGTTGGGTTAAGGATCCAGCATTGTACTGAGCTGTGGTGTAGGGTGGAGGGTGCAGGCGTGGCCTGGACCCCATGTTGCTGCGGCTGTGGAGTAGGCTGGCAGCTATGGTTCTGATTCCACCCCTAGCCGGGGAACTTCCATATACTACTGGCACAGCCCTAAAAAAGTCAAGAAAGAAAGGAAGAAAAGAGAAGAAGGAAAAGCAAAAACAATCAATTTAGTACCTAAAACCGAAATTATCTTTTACATTCCTCAGTTTCAAAACAGTAAATTAAGACATAATTTAGTTTCCATTTCCCAATGTTATGCTGTTTCCACTGAACTTAATGTTATTTAACGAATGAGAGGATTTTATTCCATAAAACTGCAAGATGTATTTGTTACTTTAAATCTGCAAAACAGAGCAGTTAATTTCATTGATTTTATAAAATTCCTCAAAATATTTTTTCTCTACCTTTACTGGCTTTCTCTATGGGCTGCCACAAGCTTGGCCTCATTCCAAAGTCAATTTCAACATTTAGATGTATATAAACACACAAGTTCTTCATATATTCCTCTAAAATAATATAATGTTATATATTGATTCATTCCATGGGAAAAACATTATAGGATTGAAACCTAATGATAAGCTGAGGATGGTAATGGAGGAGGATAACACAACATCCAGAACTGGCCATTTACGCCATGCTATGTCAAAAGAGCGTCACAGGACTTACCTGATAAAGAAGGAAATGGGATGCATGAGTAAGGAAACACTTTTGTGTTTCAGAACCTGTGATCCTGTTTTAAAAGAAAAATCTTCACCAGCAGTACATTTCCTTCTATTCACTATTATTGCTGGAACTTATTTTTTTCTCTTCATCTACCTGGTTAACTTGACACTGCTAAATTTCTAGCAAGTCTAATTTGAGAAGCCTCTTTTAAAACCTTTCTCTTTCTAATACTGAGTAAGTAAAAAGGAAGAGTTTTCTGTCCTCAGCATCTAACAGGTGTCAGATGCTTGAGCTGGTTCTGAAGGGCTCTGTGACATCTCTCTCTCAGCATTAATTGGAATGGACAGGTGCTTTTCCTGGTTTACCTTGAGGCTTCCCTGATGAGAAAGAGTTAGAAAAAAAGGAATTCTCATGATCTTTCAGTTTTTATAAATGTAAGCAGTCACTCAAGTTAAAGAGTTTCTTATTCTCAGCATCTTGACAATAATTTTCCAGTGAGCACCATGTCTCTGAAATATTCAGTTGGTTAATAGACTCTATCTTAACATATAGCCTTCTTACTAACCCTCTATATTAAAGAAAGGGAAACAACTCTGTACTTTCAAGGTGTTGAAACTTCCTCCCTCTTCCATTTTCATCACTATTTCTAAAAATCACAATTCTATGGAATCATTTTGAGACTTGACCTTGAATCCAAATACCTACACATCTTTTGTTTGTCATTGGGAGAGGAGTGTTTCTGACATACTGAATTGACTACAATCTCCTATCAGATAAACCCAATTGAAAACTTGCCCAGTGATGGAATTTTGTTAATTTTGTTATATAGTTCCAATAAAAATCTTGATCACCTATTTCAAGACATGGCAAACATTTATTAAATTATAAATCACTATCTCAAATATATACACTTATCTGAGGTAATCTTATTTGTATACCAAGAAAGGTTCATTGTACTTATGATATCTCCATGGGTAGTAATTCTCCTTGGAATTAGATGCTAAATGATCCCTATTTTATTCATTTTCAGACACAATCACATTTAGTTTAGAGTCATGTGTATACTTTTGCAGTGCTAGACATTAAAAAATAATGAGAGCAAATTGATTGGCTCCTATTAGAGTTATGTGAGGCAATACTGTGGTTCAAGAAGTGATTTCTAGGATAGCTGCACATTTGGTTATATTTATTTTCTAGATAATTGTCCTACATAGACTGATGTTTGCTATCTAGTCACTTATTTTTTCCTTTTATGCTTTTAATAAAACAAATTTCAAAAACTTGCCTAGATCCTAAAGGGAACAAAAGAAACTATTAAAAGGCAGAAATTATTGATTTAAGATATCAGATTAAAAGAATTAAATTTCTACCACCTGACTATATAATAGGCAAGCTACTCTCTTCATTCAAAGTAAAATAAAGGATTGAGGCAAGTTTATTTGCATAATAAAAGCACACAAAAAAGTCACTTTTACCTAAAATATCCAGATTATTAAAGGTAAGATGTATCTACATTGAATTATGCAAATAATTACTCAAAGCTTGTCATTTATGGTGAATCTCTAAATTGTTTTCCAGCTCCACAACTCCATAACATTATTTAAAACAGACACTGAGCCTGTTTGGGGGAAGGTAAACATGGTAGCTCCTAGTTGTCTAAATATGAACCAAAAACTTCATTTGTAAGATAAGATGTTATAAAATTAGAAATAAGATTGTTACCTAATAAAAAATTGTTTGGTAAATTGGTTTCTAAGGGACTAGTTAAGAGCCAAGGGAAATAATCCACCCATCTTTACTATGATTGAAACAGGAACTGCATTGATTTCTAGAATTATAATTAATGATCTTTTTCTTAGAATCTGAGATAAATGGACTTGAGGATACCTTCTACCCTGCAAAAAAAAGATTTAAATGTCTACAGCCTGGGTTGGTACATGCCGTAGTCTTCTTTGCTGTTACCTTGATTCTCTATACCCAATTCTTCAACTCCTGCTGATCTGTTTCCAAAATTGTTGCCGCCCCTTGGCCTATTCAGATTATTCATGTCTTAGAGCAAAGAGCTCTATCTTGAACCTCTTGGTCTCTTCCACATGGATTACCTAACTCAGCACAGAGGGGCCATTCTGTGTTATTTGTTCACTGTTTATTATTTTTGAGCAATAGCTCCAAAGGACTAACAAAGCCTTATATACTATCACCTAGACACACTCTTCTTAATATTTGCGACAATAGCTACATTTGTCACGTTTTCTTTTCACAGTTGTCCACGAAACATGTGTTGCTCTAAATATTTATACCTGGGAGTTCCCGTTGTGGCTCAGTGGTTAACGAATCCGTCAAGGAACCATGAGGTTGCGGGTTCAATCCCTGGGGTTCGATCCCTGGCCTCGCTCAGTGGGTTAAGGATCCGGCATTGCTGTGAGCTGTGGTGTAGGTTGCAGATGCGGCTCAGATCCCACGTTGCTGTGGCTCTGGCGTAGGCTGGCGGCTACAGCTCCGATTAGACCCCTAGCCTGGGAACCTCCATGTGCCGTGCGTGTGGCCCTAGAAAATACAAAAAGACAAAGAAATAAAAAAACAAATACATAGATATTTATACCTGACTTCAATCAGCTGTTTTCATACTTGTTTAAAAACACAGTGTCCTGGCCCAAAACCATTCAAAGATATTTATCAGAATTCATGAACAAGCATTTCCATGACTTTGAGCTGTTAGATGCACAGGCCAGAGAATGCTTATTTAATGGTGCTTAACAACTAAAATTGTAACTAATGGGAGTTTAAATAGGTAGTGTACTGACTGTACACCTCATCACGCTACTAATACTTATTGATCTCACCATGTAAAAAAAGCTTGCTTTGAATCCTTGAGCTTCTAGAAAGGTCAAAAGAAAAAGAAAACCATTCAAGATTCCAGACCATCACCCAGGTGGACTTGAATGAGAAAAATAGGAAAAAGTAATGATTGTCTTCCTTTCACATAGAAGATGGAAAAAAACGAAGATAAAACAGGGGTAGACAAAAGATTACAGCAAGTTTTATAGATTTGAATATGTTCCTTTAGCAGTTCTTCATATCACATAGTAAACAAGCTTCCTAATTCCTGCCCATAGCAGAGGAACTTTGCATAGGGCTATGAGGCTGGTCAGGCATTGAGAGGCATTACCTACTAGATCCCACACTTAGAGCCAGCAGGAAGTCTAACTCAGAAGCATTGTCTTTTAAAGTGCTATTTTTTATTTACATTTCTTTAATAATTAGTGAGGTTGACATTTTTTCATGTGCCTACTGGCTAGTCATATGTCTTCTTTGGAAAAAAATGTCTATATAGACCTAATGCCCATTTTTTGATTGGGCTGTTTGTTTTTTGGTTGTTGAGTTGTATAAACTGTTATATTTTGGAGATTAAGCCCTTCTCTCTCTCTGGGTTGTCTTCATTTTCAGAATGCTTTCTTTTGCTGTGCAAAAGCTTTTGAGTTTAATTAGGTCTTATTGGTTTATTTTTGTTTTTATTGTCTTTATTCTAGGAGGTGGATCAAACGATATGTTGCTGCGATTTACATCAAAGAATGTTCTGCCTATATTTTCCTCTAGGAGTTTTATAGTATCTGGCTTTACATTTAGATCTTTAATTATTAGAGGAATGCAAATCAAAACTACAATGAGGTACTACCTCACAATAGTCAGAATGGCCATCCTTAACAAGTCAATGAATAACAAGTGCTAGAGAGGTATGGAGAAAGAGAACCCTCCTTCACTGTCAGAGGGAATGTAAATTTGTACGACCACTATGGAAAACAGTATGGGGGTACCTCAGACAACTAAATATAGAATTACCAAATGATCCAGTAGTTCTACTCCTGGGCATATATCCAGAAAACCATTCATTCGAAAAGATACAAACACCCCTCTGTTCCTTACACCACTACTCACAATAGCCAAGACATGGAAACAACTTAAACATCCTCAGACAGATGAATGGTTTAAGAATATGTGGTACATTTATACAAAGGGATATGACTCAGCCATAAAAAGGACAAAATAATGTCATTTGTAGCAACATGGATACAACTAGAGATCCTCATACTAAATGAAGTAAGTCAGAAAGAAAAAAATAAATACCATGTGATATCACTTATTTGTGGAATCTAAAATATGGCACAAAATATCCTATCTACAAACAGAAACAGAGCAGACTTGTGGTTGCCAGAGGAGAAGGGGAAGGGAGTGGGATGGACGGGGAGTTTGGGGTTGGTAGATGCAAACTATCACATTTACAATGGATAAGCAATGGGATTCTATGTTACAGCACAGGGAACTATGCCCAACTCTTGGTTAGAACATAATGAAAGATAGTATGAAAAAAAGAATGGATATATATGTATGTGTATATCTGTATGTGTGAGAGAGATACTGGGTCACTGTACTATACAGCAGAAAATAAGCAATATTATAAATCAACTATACTTTAATGAAAAAAAGGAAAATAATACATGAAATGATTTAAAAAAGTGGTATTTTGAAGGAGGATCACCTGCATAATGAAGGAATCCTGACAAATGCTATGAATGCTTTTCTTAAAGTTTTTAGACTAGGAAAATATAAGAAAATCATATTGCAAGCAAGTTAACACTATAAGCTTTTTAAGTTTTGATACGAACAATATCCATTTTTAAAGCTTCATTTTATAATGTTTTATCTACAATAAGGAAACACCATTATGACATATGTAATTGATTTAGACTAGTTCAACATACTATATAATATGTATTAAAATGAAGATATATGTGTTTGATTACATACAAGTGTATGTGTGTATTTATATATAAACTTTTAATTACTTTTCTTATGCTTCATCATCTCAGCAACTTTAGTACCAACATCAACATCAGCATCTGTAGCATTATTCATAAAAAGAATCTCAATAGCACTTCTATGAAATGAGCAAAGGGACTTTGGGGACATGCTTACTGTAGCCTGAGGTGCCAGTCTACTCTACATTTTCCACTGCTCAAGTCAGGCCAGTCATTAAACTCCTCTAATTCTATACATATAATGCCCTACTGAGCTGGCCACATGCAGACCAAATAGAAAAACACAAGAAGGAACCACTTTGTGTGACCTTCAGACAGTCTACTGTGTACCATACTCCTGCCTCCTTCCCTACCCACACTCATCATCATTCCTGCAGGGCACAGACTGGGAGTGAGGTGAACTGTTCTAAGGACAACATCCTCAAATGGAAAGGAGCAGATGTAGCTGCACTTCTCAAATAACAGCATTCCACAGTGAATACTTTCTAATTCAACCAGAATCTAGGTAGGCAGTTTCATATATGCATTTATAAGCTATGTGAATGAGGGGATGTATTCCAAACTGGTTGTTCTTCTAGCATTTCTCTTTCTCCCTGAGGAGAAAGAGTTGTTTGGGCCAAAGAGTTGACCAGATGGACCACACAATGGTGTGCTGATACCATTTGTGCAGTGAATGGAAGAGATGATTTCAGAGCCTGCCCTATTCTCAGAGGATCCAGGCTTCCATCTGCTGGGAATGGCCAAATTCAATCCTAATAGTCCAGATGAAATACTAAATTGAGCCACTTATTTAGAGAACTCCCTCATTAGGGCCAGTTTCTCACTGGTTTCCAGTTTTATGCGACGATTTAGAGCCCATATTTGCAAGGCAGTTAAGGTCACAATAGGAAACATATGACCCAAGTGTTCAAGCAAGGACAGCATGTTCGCACTCCTAGAAAAGAAAAGGAAAAGAGGCACACAGTGGAAAATGCAAAAGCTTCGATGATAAATCAAGGGCCAAGCCAGGAAGAGGACACAAGCTTTCTAGTTCTTACCTATGACAATGCCAAGCAGTCCCATAAAAGAAAAGCTTTATTGCTTATGACAGAAGCCAAGTAAAATAAGAGACCCAGAATCAGCAGCTTATGTTTTTACCATTACCAACATCCTTCCCTCCATTGTTTTAAGCAATATCATTTGGTGTGAATCAACTCCTTAAAAGCCACCCATCATTTTCTGTAGAGGTGATTGTCTATTATGCTCTGCAGACAAGTCCCTGCACAGTCTGTCGAGAGTGGAATGAAGGAGGAGCAGCTGATCTCCTCGCCAGATTCTTGATTGTGCAAGTTGTCATTGAGAAGAGCCAGCAGTGAATTCAGGGCCCTGCCAGCTCATTCGAAAGAGAATCTTTGTGTTGGCTGATGCACTCATAAGGAAATGAGGCTGAGGATGGGGGAAAAAAAAAAAAAAGACCAGTTGGAATACACATTCATGGGAGGGTTAGAATCCCCAGGAAAAGGTTGACTCCCTGACAGCTGGGATTTATCCACTTCAATAACTAGGGTGGGGTACTGAGTTATTTTTTTTTCCTCACTTCTCAAATTTAGAGGAGTGTGCTGGTAAGGCGGAAAATTAGACTTCCAGGGGAGCTGCTCTCTGGTTCTGCTAAACACTGACCCTCTTATAAAATGGAGTCAAGTAGAGAGTAATTCTCCTAGCTGGAGTTAACACTGCCATAATTCATATTCCTAATGAGAATGAAGCCAGTGTGGCAGCATCGAGGTGACCTATACACAGAGAGGGACAGAATAAGGGACACTTCCCCTGCGTCTACCCGAGCGGCAGGGAACTTGTTTTATGCTCTTTGAAGCAGAGACATATAGGCTTCTTCTATGAATAGTTCCACCTGACTACTAACTAGGGCAACTCATCTACTGATTTAGGGCCCTTCAGTCGAATGGAACTATGTGTTTCCAGGACAGAACACAGAGGGCACAGTTGATTCTAGAGCCAGGCTGCCTGGTCTACCATTTAAAGTCTTGTCACCTTAGCAAGTTACTCCATCCTTCTGTACCAACCACCACCTAGGACTCTTCTGAGGCAAAAAAAATGAATTAATATGTGCAAAGAACTAATACCTGTGATTTTGTGCCTTTCTCCCTATGACCTTATTGTCATCAGTAAAATGTTTTGTTTAAAAGAGGCCTTCAGCATGTTTTCCGTTCACTATATTCACTTCACTATTTCCTTTTAACTCTATTCACATGTATTGAGAACTTACTGCATTCTAAATTCAAAAAATCAGGAAGACATGGCTTTGGAGTTGGACAGCCTGGGTTCAAATCCTGACTCATCCGCTTGTTATCCACAATTTTTCTAACTTTATCCACAATGTTTCTAACTAAGTTCTTTACCATGTAAAATAGGGACAATAATGCCTAACTCTTTACCATTTTATGTTAAGTGAACTATCATCTATTGCATATTCTTCCTAACCCTCAGGAACTAAGATGAACTCAATAACCCATTTCCACACAGAGCTAAAAACAATTTACAAGGGAGCAGGGAATTGAAAAGAAGAAAATTTTCTTTCTCATGGTATCTTCTACCTCTTGTACAATTGCTTCTAAATAAGTTGTCATGGTTCATAAAACAAATGAGAACTCTGTGCAAAGTCTGTATTTTAGAATTTACTAAGTGCTGCTGGTTATCATATAGGGGCCGTGGGGCATATTCCAAAACAAGCAAATTCAAATTCCATAGCATACACCCTTGTTCTCTGAATTCCTTGTTTGTTTGGGCTTTGGCTTGTTGGCTTGTTGGTTGGTTTTCTCATCCTTTCTGACTCCTCTTTGCCCCATCTAGATTTCAATCACATATCTTATAATCAATCATTTTTCCCTTTCAGATTCTCCTTCTAATACCAAATTCTGCAGAAACTTCCCACTGTGACTCTGAAACTTGCAGAGCCTAATTCATCATATCCTAATATACAAACGTCTTTCTATACATCAGCCTTCCTCTTCAGAAAACAATTCACATTATAAGTATACATTTCAGGTAACTTTTAGTAAAATTTTCGTCTCACATTAAACACTTAGTTCATGGTGGCTGTATAGAAAAAGATAAGGTTGGATATATAAAGCTGAGTAGTCTCCTGCCCACACAGAGATCCCAGCTAGTAAGTCACAATATGTTAGCTCCATATTCAAGAGTTTATGGAACTATGCATCCATGTGGATAAACGGGTGACCATGTGTGACAAGTAATCCTCTTTAATTCTATTGATGCCATATGTTATCCTGCTTTGCTGAGAGTGAGGACAAAACAAAATGAGCCACATTTTAACAGTGCACACATTTCATCCTTAATTGAAGTAGACTGTTTTCCAAAAGTACAATAAAAAGTACACCAAGACTTTAACTTGACTTCTCATAATATATGCAATACTAATTGATGCTATTCCTTTCTTAAGCAGCTTCATGGAAGGGATGTAATACATATGCAAACAATCCTCTTTCCTTCATTAAGTTATTACTGCTATCTGTGCATTCATGAGCTGAATCTAAAGTTGGCAAAAGGCTGTTCACAAATGCATTTACTCAAAAACTTAGCTGAGAACTGGCTCACTTTGGTTTAATCCTCCAGCAAACATTTATCCAGATGCACGTACTCCACCCTGTCACAGGAAGGAACTAGCAATTGTTCCTATGTACTGATATGCTCTTATAATTAAAGCTTTGGGAATGTGGGTAAAAAGCTGCTTGGGGTATTTAATTAAAATTAGTCAGAAATTTAAGACCAAGCAAGCATTGTCAGTAGTACTTAGTATTTAACACAAAGAAATCCAGGTGCTTAAAAATGTATGCCAGAAGAAAGGAGAGACTTGCTACATTCTGAAAGAAACATCATGCATTCAGTTTTCAAATTCCTTAGGAAGAATTACAGAGTCTTGGATTCTGAGTGAATAAAATTATAATTTTTTAAATCAACAGACTATTCCATCAAGCTGGAATGAACTGAGTACCTACTATGTGCTTACCCCTGAGATCCAATGTTTCATTTTGAACGTAAAGATAAAGTGGAGAAATACAAGAAGCTATTTCTTGTCTGGGATATGACACTCAAGAATGAAAAATAGTTAAGTGAAAATAAATGTATTCAAAACTAAGTGCTATAGGAGTTCCCTCTGTGGCTTAATGGGTTAAGAACCCAACTAGTATCTGTACAGATGTGGGTTCAATCCTTGGACTCACTCAGAGAGTTAAGGACCCAGCATTGCTGCAAGATGCAGCTTAGGTCACAGATGCCACTCAGATCCCATGTTGCTATGACTGTGGTATAGGCTGGCAGCTGCAGCTCCAATTTGCCCCTAGACTGGACTGGGAACTTTCATATGCCTCAGGTACAGCCTTAAAAAGAAAAAAACAAAACAAAACAAAACAAAAAAAACTAAGAGCTATAATGTGCTACTAACTTCAAAGTTCAATAAGAATTCAGAAGGGACAACAAAATTAGGATCATCATCATGTAATCATGGAGGAAAGCTTCATCAGTAAGCACATGGTAAGACTTTAAGAATGGAGGAGTCCCCAGTGACCAAATCTGGTTAGTTTCAACAAAAAAACAATGATGATAATAATTGATTTTAACCCATAGAACAAAATGGGAATCTATGAGTCCGTGCTAATTTAAATAAATATTTTAAAATGCATAAGAGAAAGGAAAAAAATTTATGGCAGAATTCTAATTGACAAATACAGAATAAAGGGTAGAAATTCAATTTCATCATTTTGCAAATACCACCTTAATAACTGTTGCAGTAAAGAATCATTTTTGGATCTAAAATCAGTGGGCCAAAATGTAGAAGAAGAAAGATATTTGCATAATCTCAAAGTAGCTCCTAAAAGTTACTAAGATACAAAGACAGAAATAGTTACTCCTCTGAATTGGATAGTACCCCTCCCAACAGTCATGTCCTTCCTGACCTCAGAAGGCAGCCTCAGTTAGGGTCAGTGCAGGTATAATTAGTGACATTAAAATGAGGCTACCACAGGGTGGGCCCTTAATCCACATGACTGATATTTGATAAGAAAAAGATACAGAGACAGACACAAGAAGAGTGTCATGTGTCCACACAGGCAGAGATTGGACTTATACTGCCAAAGCCAAAAATATGTATGCCTGGAGTTGCCAGAATCTGAAAGAGGCAAGAAAGGATAGTCCCCAAGAGGCTTCTGGGGAGCATGCTCCTAAGAAAACCCTGGTTTCACATATCTAGCCTCTAGAATAGTGAGAGAATAAATTCACATAAATAAATATTTGCAGCCTATAGTAAGACAGCACTAGGAAAATAATAAAACAACTTTAGAGTGGAAAAACCTGACAGAAACCACTTTAAGTGATTGAAATGAATGACATCATTAGTAAAAAGACTTATCATGTACCTCCTGATATAATGTATGGAGAATGGTACAATTTCACTTTGACAGTACTCTGGCTTGACAAAAATACATAGTATTCACCTAATAAGAAGAGAATCAGACAAATTTCAATTGAGAAACATTCAGTGAAAGAACTGGCAAGTGTCAAGGTTGTGAAAGACAAAAAGGGACTGGGATGACAAATTGTCCCAGATTAGAGGAGTCTAAGGAGATGTGAAAAGTGAATGGAATGTGGTATCCTGGATTCTGAACTGAGGGGGGGAGATATTAGCTGGGATAACAGGCAATACTAAAAGAATGTTTTGTTATTAGCTTATTTTCTGATTTGGATCATCGTATGATGGCTGCACGAGATGCTATCCTTCCTTAGCAGAAGCTGGGTAAGGCAAATATCTTAGTTTTCCTACACTTTGGCCCACTGATTTTAGGATCCAAAAATGATTCTTTCCTGAAACAATCATTAATGCAGTGTTTGCAAGATGATGGAAATAGTATACTATTTTTCCAACCGGCTCAAGTCTAAAAGTATTTCAAAATAAAATAACTGTCAGTAAAATCCAAGGACAAAAATGGTAGGGTCAGACAAGACGGTTAATGGAAACGTTCCATTGCCACAGGAAGAACAGGTCTGAAAAAAGGCAAGAGATGGAGGGGCACAGAACTCAGCTGACTGGGTCTGAGTTGCAAGTACCCAGAGGACACATGGGAGCCTTCACACGTGCTGCTGAAATAGCAAAGTCAGAAAAGAACCACACCTTGAAACTGGATGGCATCTGCATAGCGTGCTGGGCAAAAGATGAAAGCACTGTTAGAGGACAGTCGGTCTGGTAGGAAAAATGCATGATTGAATCCACTTAGGTGGACTCTTGTCAAAGGAATCTAATCCCTTTTGGGACCGTAGCTAAGAAATTTGAAGGGTGTGCTTGTCACTATTTCCATCACTATTCTAGGATGCTTTCCCCCTAGTGTCCTCCTTTCTTCTTCCATAGAGGTAGAGTACAAGTTTGCAAGGAGAAGTGATATAGACATTAGAAATAATGCCAGAAAAGCATGAAAAGGAGAACACAAGTGACAAAACAGTATTTGGGAAACAAAAATAAATAATCCAAATACAAAAATAATAGAAATTGTCTGTTGGTTAAACCAAAGGAAGAAGGTAAAGCCAGAGCAGTCAGACCATAGATAGTAAGAGTGATTCAAATTCTTGGAGAATTAGTAGAGAAAGAACAAGAAACTCAAAACATTCTTTCTCTCTTGAGGGTTGTCTGCTTTTTTTTCTAGATTATGTTTCAAGAACTTGGCCACAGAGTAAAGACAGATATAAAGAACAAAAAAAAAAAATACATATATTAAAAGAGGCAAGAAATGAGAGGTTTCAGAATTAATTCTAAGTAACAGAAGGTCCTAAAATAATGCAGTTTAAGACGATTAGAGGGCAAAGGGATTAAAAATGGACTGTAACATCATAAAAGTTTATTAATTCCAGCTCAAGCAGTGAATTGGGCAAAAGCCTACCAGAGATTAAGTTAAAGTTTACTTTTATATTATCTCCGAGTAATATTTTGGTAAGCAGATTAATATCAACTAAATAAAGGAATTATTTTCAAAAGCTTTTTCCAAAAGAGAAAGTAATAATATTATAGAGCAAGTAAGCCTCAAACATTGCTACTGACTTATTAAAAGCTAAGTTCATTTATCTTTTAAAGGTATTTATGTTGAAGTTTAAATCTCACTTTAAAATCTCAACTTTTTTCTTTTACCATCCCTATTGTTGGTCCTTAGACAGCTCAAGGTCATGAAGCAATAAAACATCTGTAAAGCAACTGCCACTTTTTTCTCTTGCCCATCTGCCTCTAAGGAGTCCACTTGCTGTAGGTTAAGCATAGATAACTCAATATGCAAATATTCACAGGGATCGTGAGGTGGTGAGAGGGTGGCCAAGGGTTTGAAAGTGCATGAGGAAGAGGTTGTCCTGTCTTTTCTAAATAGTAGGTGAAAATACTTCTCATATGCAAGTAACAACTGAGGTCTGACAGAGGTTTCCCAGAAATGAGGGAGGAAAACTGACAAAAGAAAACCTCAAGCAGTAAAGACAAATGGCCTCTATTCAAGACTACACACCAAACTAGAAAAAAAAAAAAAAAAAAAAAAGATCCCCCCAAAAAAAAAAAAAAATCAATGTTACAAAAAGGTTGTTTTATCTTTTTTTTCTCCAGTTACCTAAATTTAGCAAAAGCTTTCCCTCCTCTCTCAAAAATGGACCATTGCCCACAACCAGCTTTTTAACCAGATTCCCCTGAGCCTTCTCACTTCATAAACTTCCTTGGGGAAGACAGTCAGTCATTCCAGCTGGGCCCAGCCTTATGTTCCTGCGGCCCTGTTCCCTTGCAGTCCCCTAACAAGGGCTTGCAACTGTGGGGCTTGCACTGATGTGTGAGTCCCTGTAAATCCGAAGAGCCCACCCTTTGTGCCCTGCTCCCAAAGCGTCAGAAGCACAGGTAAATACAATACACAAAATCCAGATGCCTTAAGACAATTCCATTGTAGTCATTAAACCTCCAGTTTGTCTCATTTTCTCAATGATCCCTTATAGTAGAAAACTCTGGAGCTTGTTCAAAATATACTGGCTGCTCTGTGGGAGCTGTGACTCCGTTCTTTTCTTTCTGTTCCCTCAGGTATTCGTGTTTGGAGTTCTCGGTGATAATGAAGCCTCAAGAGAAAGCTGAGGTTATTCTTGGCTTTCTCTGTTAGAGGGCAAGAGACTTGCTGACAAGGGGTCTTTGTAATTGGGTGTCCCTAGGAATTCCCTAAGTACCTAGTTTTATAACGTGCATGTTTTCCCTGTGCAAGAGTGAGTCTGAAGGGGTTCTGCCTAGAAGACATAGATACTATTAAAAAATACAGGGAGCTCCTGTCGTGGTGCAGTGGAAATGAATCTGTCTAGGAACCATGAGGTTGCGGGTTCAATCCCTGGCCTCACTCATTGGGTTAAGGATCCGGCATTGCCATGAGCTGTGGTGTAGGTCACAGACATGGCTCGGATCTAGCATTGCTGTGGCTCTGTTGCAGGCCTGCAGCTATAGCTCTGATGAAACCCCTAGTCTGGGAACCTCCATACGCCATTGGTGTGTCCCTAAAAAGACAAAAAATACCAAAAAAAAAAAAAATACACACACACACAATCACCATTCTCTAAGTAATGGTGAAGTTACATCACAGCATACTCTTCTCAAATTCTTTTTTTTTTTTTTTTAAACGGCCACACCCAGGGCATATGGGAGATCCTGGGCCAGGGACTAAATACGAGCAGCAGCTTTGACACCACAGCTGTGACAACACGAGATCCTTTAACCCAAAGCATCAGACCAGGACTCATTCCTGTACCTCTGCAGAGTCCCAAGCTGCTACGGTGAGATACTTAACCTACTGTGCCGTGATGGGAACTCCCCAAATTCTTAATTCAACAAATCTAACGCTATCAGGCAAACTAGTAACCGGTTTATTTAAATAGGAACCTGGATCTATTTATAAGCAGTGATTAATTGTATTGCCTGATGCCTAAGTTGAATGAGACATATGATTTATACATTTTTGGGAAATTAATATTAATGTAAGTATCCCCCTAAAACTTTTGAGTTGCAAGTGACAGAGTTCAATCCAATCTGGCCCAGTGGCAAGAGATGAAGGCGTGTGTGAAAAGGAGCAAGGGGGAAGTGGGAGAAATGTATTACCCCATGTAAATGACAAATGCACACATTTACTGTTATTAGACATTGCCGTGTCATATAAAATCATATTATTGAGAATCTTCTCTATCTCTTAGGTCCACCTCCTTTGTTGATTTTATTCTCACACAGATTTCCTCAAATAGGAAAATGTCCTCTCAAATTTTCAGATTTACATTCTTACCTTAGCAATCATGAAAGAAAAAGCGCATCACCTCTCACATTTTCTGAAAAATTCTCAAGTTTACATTTTACTAAAAAACACACGTTAGCACATATGCTTACACAAGCACGTGCACACACACACACAAGCCACACTACTCTAACCACCATCAACAATAACCACATTTAAGTCATACTCCAATCACTGTGCCAAGCAAGGGTGGCAGGCTCTCATTGGCCTATCTGGTTCATATGCCAACATCTAGTAACTTGAAGTAGAAGATAGAGAGAGGCCAATCTGCACCACATGAACAGAAAACAGGTGTGTAGTCACTTCCCAAAGGAAAATCAAGGTGCAATTACCTGAAGAAAGGAGAATGAACGTTGAAGATGCAAAACCTAAAACCTCTTCCAACTCAAAGATTTCAAGTTTCTAACCAACTTCTAAGCGTACTAAGCTCTAACTAACTTCTAAGCAAACTTCAGGGTTTTTTCTTCCAATATCATTTTAAAATCCTCTCTATAATGATATCTAAGTCCTTTTTTTCTTTTGCCTTTTTTTTGGGGGGTGGTCATACTCATGGCATATGGAGATACCCAGGCTAGTGGTCTAATCAGAACTATAGGTGCCAGCCTACGCCACAGCCACAGCAATGCTAGATCCAAGCCCTGCCTGCAATCCACACCACAGCTCACAACAATGCCAGATATCCAACCCATTCAGCAAGCCCAGGGATCGAACCTACAACCTCATTGTTCCTAGTCAGATTCATTTCCCCTATGCCATTACAGGAACTCCCTAAGTTCTTTTTTTTAAAGTTTCTTTCATGAGATGTTTATATAAACCACTGTGATAAAATATCAATTTTTACAACCAGAAATTGTAATAATATATATCTGTGGATGAATAAATGAATAGCCATTGGGGTCTAATTGCTATTTACTGAGGGACCATTAATGTCAATTTAAGTTTACATGACTCTGAGACTTTTTATAAAATTGTAGAATTCCAGTTCTCCAAATGTAACAGAGAACGTAACCAAAAAACACCTTAGTATAGATTAAGAAGATACACTGATATGCTTCTGTAAACACAACGTGAAGAGAGCTACAGACTTATTCTTCATAAACAATCATAATAAAATTGTTAGTGTAAAAATTACTAAAAAGATAAAAGTAGTCAAAGTCTCTGGAAGTTGTCTTAACAGCATACAGCATGTGGTAGGTTGGATAATGCCTACCCAAAGACATCAGGTCCTGTATCTTAGAACCTGTCACTATTACCTTATAAGGAAAAAGTGCCCTTGAGTGTGACTGTGTTAAAATGGGGAGGTCAACCTGGATTATCCAGATGGGCCCTAAATTCAATCAAAAGTTTCATTACGGTAGTGAGTCAGAAGGAGATTTAATCATGACAAAGGCAGAGAAGATAATATGACACAGAGATTAAAGCAGTGAGGCCAAAAACCAAGGAGAGCTGGTAACCATCAGAAGCTGGAAAATACAAGGAACATATTCTTCCATCGAGACTTCAGAGAGAGAGCAAAACTCTGCCAAGGCCTTGATTTCAGTCCAATGCTACTGCTTTAGAACTTTTGGCCTACAGAAATGTAATAAAGTAAGCTTCTATTGTATTCGGCAACCAAGTTGTGGAAATTTGTTACATCTGCAATAGGAAACAAAGCCACAACAAATAAGGGAACATTTATTTAAGAAAACTTAGAACAAGCACAATCTGTGGTACTATAAATATCCAGCACTATTTTGTTATTCAAACCAAAGACATCACAAGGAAAGAAAACTATAGAGCAATCACTCTAACAAATACACAAGCAAAAATTCTCACCAAAACATCAGCAGAAAAAATCCAGCAAAATGTAAAGGTGATTATATACTATGACTAAATGGGATTTATAACAGAATGCAAGGTAGTTTTAATATTAAGATCAGAAACAAAATACGGATGCATCATCAGTTCTACTTAGCACTGTCTCGGAGATTCTAACCTGGAAAATTAGCAAAAAAGGAAAAATAAAAGACATCCAGCTTGGAAAAAAAGATTCAATCCATGTCTATTTGTAGCCAACATGATTGTGTATATAGAAAACCCTAAGGAATCTAGTGAAAATTATTAAAACTTAAAAATACACACACCTCAAAGTTCATTGTAGCACTATTTACAATTGCCAAGACACAGAAACAAACTAAATGTCCACTGACAGAGGAATGGATCAAGATCTGGTACATGTATACAAAGGAATGTTACTCAGCCATAACAAAGAATGAGACAATGCCATTTGCAGCAACATGGATGCACCTAGAGATTATCATACTAAGTAAGGTAAGTCAGACTGAGAAAGACAAACATCATATGATATCACTGTCATGTGGAATCAAATAAAAATGATACAAAAGGACTTACTTATAAAACAGAAACAACACACAGATTTCAAAGTCACCTTAGGGTTTCCAAACCGGAAACTGTGTGGGGAGGGATAAATTGGGAGGATGGAATTAACGCATGCACTCTACTATGTATAAAACAGATGACTAGCAAGGACATACTATATAGCACAGTAAAGTCCACTCAGTGTACAACAGTAACCTATTTGGGAAAAAAGAATGGCTACATGTATAACTGATTCACTTTGCTTTAAACTTAAAGCTAATAAAACATTGTAAATCAACTGTACCCCAATAATATTTTTAACTGGTACACAACTTTGTAGGGTAAATATCTTTATGTTTAGTTAAGCTTAATAAAATAATTATGTTAATTAAAATTTGTATTTTAATTTTATAAAATCAATTGTTTTCTTCCATTCTTGCAGTGCATAATCAAAAAAGACTATAATAAAGTATAAATAATATCAAAAAGCACTGGGAACTATAGCCAGTCACTTGTGATGAAACATGATGGAGGATAATGTGAAAAAAAGAATATGTATGTATAAACATATAGATATGTTTATGTGTGTATATATATGTGCGTGTGTGTGTGTGATCAGGTCATTTTGCTGTGCAATAGAAAACTGACAGAACACTGTAAACCAACTATAACGGAAAAAATAAAAATCCCTTAAAAAAATTTTAAAAAGGAGTGAATTTAATAGAACCTTCACTCTGTAAACTACAAAACAATGTTGAAGTAAAGGAAAGAACTAAATAAATATAAAGACATTTCATGTTCATTGATGACAAAATTAAGATAAAAAAAATTTTTTTTTCTTTTTTGGTTTCACCAGGAGCATATGGAAATACCCAGGCCAGGAATCTAAACTGCCCCATGGCAGTGACAATGCCAGATTCTTCACCCGCCATGCCACCAGAGAATTCCTAAAATTAATATTAAGATGACAAAATTCTCTTAATCTACAGATCCAATAAAACCCATATAAAAATTTCACCTGTTTTTTTCCCCCAGCACTTGACAAGCTGATCCTAAAAGTGTTACAGAAATTTAAGATATCCAAATCAAAACAACCTTGAAAAAGAACACAGAAGCATGGAAAACTGACACTTTTCCCTTTTAAAACATAGTTCAAAGCCCCAGTTAGTACACATCAAGACAATGTAGCACTGGCATAAAGACAGACATGTAGATCACTGAAAGAGAACTGAGAGTCTGAAACTGCACTATCACATTTATGGTAGGTTGATTTTTATCAAGGGCACCAACATTTTTCCAAGGGGAAAAACAGTACTGGGAAGACTGGCTGTCCAAATGCAAACAAATTAATTTGGATTCCATATACTTCATATCATAAGCAAAACTTAACTCAAACTGCATCAAAATAATTAAATGTAAAAGCTAAACTTATTTAACTCTTAGAAGAAAACAGAGGCATAACTATTTGTGACCTTAGATTAGGCTGTGGTTTCTTAGACATGGCACCAAAAACACAAGAAAAAATGACAATTCAGGTAAATTTGACATCACCAAAATTTTAAAATTTTGTCTCAAAGAATGGCAAGAAAGTGAAGAATCAATCCATGGAATGGGAGAAAATTAGACCATATCAAATATTTTGTAATAGATTCATCCCTAGAATATATAGGAACTCTTTGAACTCATTAATAACAAAAAGACTAATGTCCTATTAAAATATGGGCCTAAGATTTGAATAGGATATTTCTCCAAGTAAGATATACAAATGGCCAGTAACATGTTCATTAGCCATCAGAGAAATGCCATAAAAAAGAGGAAAAAACTGCAATGAGACACTACTTCTTACCCACTAAAAATGGCTATAATCCAAAAGAGAAATAACAAGTATTGGAGAAAATGTGAAAAAACTGTGACCCTTATCCACTGCTGGTGGGAATGTAAAATGGTGCAGCTTACTTTGAAAACAATCTGGCAGTTGTGTTTTGTTCTGTTTTAGTCTTTTAGGGCCACACCAGCAACATATGGAGGTTCCCAGGCTAGGGGTTGAATCAGAGCTGTAGCTGCCAGCCTACACCATAGCCATAGCAATACCAGATCTTTGGGAAAGGCCAGAGACTGAATCCGCCTCCTCGTGGATACTAGTCTGATTCCCTGCCACCGAGGTGTGATGGGAACTTCCCACCTGGCACTTTTTCAAAAGTTAAACATGTAATTCTCCTAAGACCCAGCAATTCTATTCTTAGATAAACCCATGGGAAATGAAAACTTACATCCACACAAAAATCTGTACATGACTTTTTGTAACAGTACATAATAGTCAAAAAGTGAAAACTAAACATTCATCATTGAAGAATGGATAAGTAACATGTGGGATACCTGTACAATGGAATACTTCTTGGCACTAAAAAGAAATTAACCACTGGTTCATGCTACAAACGGATGAAACTTATGCTAAGCAAAAGAAACTAGTCACAAACAACTATGTTTTACATAATTCTACTTATGTAAAATTTTAAAAATAGATAAATCTGTGAAGACAGATGATAGATTAGTGAGTTATGGCTATAAAAGTTGATGGAAATGGGGAGAGTCTAAAATGATATGAGGTTGGTTTTTGAGGTGATGAGAATATTCTAAAATTGCTTGTGGTAAAAGGCGCAAAACTCAAAATACGAAAACCCACTGAAATAATTGCTATAAATGAATAAATTCATGGTAGGTGAAGTATATCTGAAAAGCTATTTAAATTAGATTTTAAATGCCTCACTGATCTCCCAAAAAAAGAAAAGGAAGTATTTCCAGGCAAAAAAAAAAGAGAGAGCAAAGAACTAGAAATTTAAGCAATGAATATGAGAGGATATAATTTCCCTAGGCAGGATTAGTGGTATCATCTAAACACTGGTGTTTGAATGCCACAAACAAAAGACCTTAGACTTAGGAAAAGCAGGGATTTGAAAGTGAATCATCTCTGTATTAAAGAAGACCCTGTGATGGGATTCTTAGTGAAGGTGTAGACTGGAATAAACCACCTGCCATCATAGTCAGTCATCAGCAACTCTTATCTAGGACTGAGGCTGAACTCAAACAATGATCTATAGTTGTCATCCGTTTGGAATTCTAATTTATCCTATTTGCATGGTTCATTAAACTCCAAAATGAGAAATTACATAGAAATTTGCCCCAGGCTAAGAACTATGGGCTCCTGGAAGAAGCAAACACAAAACCACCCTGGAGGCCTCACAGAAAAATCTACATTGAAATTCCCACTGAGAATAAGCCCACATTGTAAAATTATGAAATACAATAGTACATAATTTCCATGACCAAGAAGCAGCAGCTCAACAAACATTAGCATAGACACCCTTAGAGAATCAAGTCAGTTGACACAAATTATTTTTTAAAAAGTATATTTAAAAAGTTAACATGCAAGTTAGAGAGATTTGAAGGAAACCAAAAAGAAATGATTAATTATTAACTTTTTTAAATGCAATAGATAGATGAAAGAGCAAACTGAACAAACTCAAAGTGAAAATCAGTGAACCGGAGGTAGATATGAGAAAATTGTTAATAATGAGGCATAGCGAACTCAGGTCAGAATATGGAAGAGCTGTTGAGAAGAACAAGTAATAGCATAAGAATTTCCAAACTACTTCTAAAAGGATTTTCAAATGAAGACATTATGAGAATAGGGAGATCACATATTAAAAGAGAAAATACCTGATTTTTAAGTATGAAGATATGAGTCTGAATTTAGGAGGCAGAAGGAATCCTAAACAAGATAAATAAAAATGCAAACCATATGTAAACACATCAGAGAGATACAGCAGAACAATAAAGAAAATAAAAATATATAGAATACAATGACAAGAAGAGTTCACCTTTACCTGCAAAGACCGAAAGTTATAATGATAGCAGAATTCTCACCAGCAAGAAGTGAATCCAGGAAAGGGTGTATTATTTTTCAAGAATTGAGAGAAAACTGTCAACCCTGACTTCTATACCCTGTAATGAAAAACTAAAAATACTTCAAAAAAAATTGAGTTCCCATTGTCACTCACCAGTAATGAACTTGACTAGTATCCATTAGGATGCATGTTCGATTCCTAGCCTCCTTCAGTGGATTAAGGATCCAGCATTGCTGTGAGCTGTGGTGTGGGTTGCAGACGTGGCTCAGATCTGGCATTGCTGTGACTGTGGTGTAGGCCGGCAGCTATAGCTCTAATTCGACCCCTAGGCTGGGAATGTCCATATGCCATGGGTGCGGCCCTAAAAAGATAAAAAGAAAAAAAAGAAATGTCAAAAAAATTAAATTACCTTTAATGGTGACACTTAATAAATATATACCTAATCTCATTCTTCCTCCCTGCTCCTGAGAGCTCTTCTCCTGGACTAAAATCCACTGAAAACCAAAGCACAAAAGAGCCTATGGATATAGTACATGTAGGTTGGGCTCCTGAGACAGAAAGCAGATGGAAAAAAACAAAAACAAAAACAAACAGATCTGGAAAAGCAAATGAAAGATAGAGAACTACTTATTCTTCCAAATTATGTGTTATCTTGTAGTGAAGAATCAACTGTTGAGGTTTTGGAGCAACCATGACATGTACAATATTTTATAATGCCGGGACACTTTAAGCATCAAAATAAATAATGGAAGAAATAGATTATAATAAATAATATATATTTACATAAATAAATTAGGGAAAATGAAAAAACTCCAATAGAAGGCCAACTAAGAATGTGGAATGATGGAGTCAGAAAAATCACTATTCTGAAATCATCATTGTGATAATTGACTCAAAAAAGAATCAGCAATGGACACTGAGCCTAGTAGTAAAATTTGATTAGGTTCAGGATATTTACATAAAAAGTATCTTCTCATATTACATTTAAATTATAAAAGAAAAATGTCATTTTTTTATAGTTGATTCACAATGTTGTGCCCGTTTCTGCTATACAGCAAAGTTACCTAGTCATACATACATATGTATATTAATATATATATTAATTTTGAATAGGAAATTTTGGTGTAAACTACCTTATCCAAGGTAACAAAGTTAGAAGCAAAAGTGACATCATAGGCCTTCCAATATAACGCACTGAGAAGGACACAACATTCAAGCAGTAAGTGTATAACCTAAGCCTCGTTATAAGAAAATTTCAAACAAATTCAAATTGAGGAGTAATTTGTGAAATAATTTCCTTGTACTCAGCAAATACATCAATTTGGGAGCTCCTACTGTGGCCCAGAGGATTGAGAACTGCACAAAGTGTCTGCGAGGATGGAGGTTCAATCCCTGGCCTCACTCAGTGGGTTAAGGATCCAATCCAGTGTTACCACAGCTGCGGCGTAGGTCACAGATGTCAATCAGATCCAATGTTACCATGACTGTGGTGTAAGATGGCAACAGCAGCTCTGATTCCACCACTAGCCCAGAAACTTCCATATGCCACAGGTATGGCCTTAACAAGAAAAAAAAAAAAAAGTGTCACTTTCCCCAAAAAAAAAGCAAGGCTTGGGAATGACTCCAAATAAAGGAGATTAAAGTGACACAACAACAAAATGCAATGTATAAGCATGAATTACATCCCGAACCAGAAAAAAAAGTTCTCGCAAAGACCATAATTTCATAGTTGGCAAAGTCTGATTATAGACTACAGCTTGGATAAGAGTACTGCACTAAATTTTGATACATGTTCTGATCTGGATCATCGTATTGAGGTTATATAAGTTATTTCCATTTTTTAGTAAATAAAGACTTAAGTATTTAGGAGAAGAGAGGCATGATATCTGCAACTTACTGCCAAGTAGGTTAGAAAAGAAATAGTGCTTATATATGGGGAAACAAAGAATGTGAGAAATCAAATGGGGCAAGAGATTAAAAACTGATGAGTCTAGACATATGTTGTATGAGAGATTTTGTACTATTGAAATTTTTAATGATTTCAAAATAAAAAGATAACCAAATAACCCAAATCAATCGAAAAGTATAAAGTTTTACAATCTAACTATGCATATCTTAGAAACTTTTACCGTCATTCAAAATTAGCTTACTGACATGAGATAAATTTTTCCATTTGTAATATATATTTTATGTGAGATGACTTGTGAATGACCAAAAATCCAGTTGGAAAATCAGAGAGTAAGTAGCCAAGTTTAGTTAGCACGCCATTTCCTTTTATGGAAAATGTACTTTTGTTTCTGCAAATACAGAATGGAGCTTTGAATTACATTGTCTAAAGTCTAGGGGCTGTTTAAATCTCTTCAGTAAACCTAACAAGGCTTTCAAGACATTATCTTAGAGTTAATCTCTTTCATTAAAAGTGTTGATAATCAACCAGCAATTATTTTTCTTCTTCCAATAATATTATGCTTTCATTATTATTTTATTTATTGATGAAAAATATTTGTTGTTATTTGCCTCTTCACTTCTTAGAAATAAAACAGAAAAAAAAAGTGACAATCTCTCAGTATAGAAATGAAATAGCTCAACTTGTTAGTACACTTGGCCCTCTGGAGCTAATTGCATCATAGCAGGAGGAGCCAATAAGCCAGACAGAGCCCATGACCTAGGCTTACTCCCAGGATATCTGGCTTTCTGGGCCTTGGTCACTGACTGTACACACATGATGGCCACTCATATGTAGTGCTGTTTTCTATTCATTGTTAGTCCACCACCACCTCCTTCATTGAGTAAGAACTCAATGAAAAACAGAGACTAAATTATGTTCTTTGAGATAGGCTTGGAAACCATCTTAAATAAGAGGGTTTTGTTTGTTTGTTTGCTTTTTTAGGGCTGCACCTGTGGCGTATGGAAGTTCCCAGGCTAGGGGTCAAATTGGAGCTGCAGCTGCCAGCCCAAGTCACAGCCACAGCAGCTAGGGGGATCCAAGCTGCATCTGTGAGCTGTACCACAGCTCACAGCAACGCCAGACCCTTAACCAACCAAGCGAGGCCAGGGATCGAACCCGCATCCTCATGTACACTAGTTGGATTCATTTCCACTGTGCCACAACAGGAACTCCCTAAATAAGGAGTTTTTACTTCTTAGCCCATACACACACTCACCATCTTCAAACACCTCGGCTGGCATGAAAAGGAAACTAGAACCTTAAGTTCTGCGATCCTAACATTCATTAGTGACCTTCTCAAATCCTAGGACAGCTTGAAATCTTACAGATTATGAATAGTGATTTTGTTACCTAGGAAAAATGCCAGTTTCAAGGTTGGTGTCTCACACATTAGAAAGGAATCAGGTAGGATGGGATGGAATGACAACAAAAATAACTGAGAGTGACTGAAACAGAATGGAATTTCTGTCCCAGGGAAGGACAAAAAGAGGCTGTATGCAGCCAATTAAGCGTGATGGCATATATGACCTCAAGCTCTATAGCATTTCTGTTAAATAAGAAGCCTCAGCATTATGAAGAAACACCCCTTTGCCAATTGATATCATTTAATACCTCCCTTTCTCGAAAGCTTATATTTGATAAATACAAAAAGTTGTTTTAGAAAGGTTAACTTTGGGGTTTGAACTGACAGACAAATTGGATTTTGTGGGAAGATGTGGATCAGAGAAGACAGTTATAATAAAAAAAAAAAAAAAAAAAGAAGGTGCTATGTGATAAAAGCTGATCAAAAAAGAACAATGATTTTATCCAAGCAAGAAGAAAATGAATCTGGGGTGGGGGCAGGGGAAGGAAAGAGAAAGAAACAGCAACAACCTAGAATAGGAATTTTCTTAAAGCAATGCTAGGTGCAGTTCACAAATAACAAACACTTGCTTAAAGTCTGGTATCTGCAAAAAAGCAAAGTTTTCATCTGAAATCATCAAGTTACACCTGTAAAACAGAGAGAAAATGGTAAGATTCCACAAAGATAGAAGATAATGCAGAGGATGGACATAGGGAATCAGACTGATATGTAAGGTTTATCAAATCAGATTCAATGGAAACTCTGTACTTAGATATTATGTACCTGAACATATCTGAACATCCATTTTTCCCACATTTAAACACAGGGCTTTCACTCTCTAAATGGGCAACTATTTGTATAATTTCTTCAGCATCTGTGGTGAAGAAAGCAAACTGTCTTAGAAAGGGAAAGACTTCAATATCATATCTAAATCCTGATTTAAAAATCAAAGAAGAGGAAAAGATTGTCGTGCCACTATTATGAATTTCAAAATGCTTACATTCATACATCACCTTGCAGTATAAAAGTTTCATTAATGGGATGAGCGTCACAAAATCTCTTGTGCTAAGAGGGCAAATAAACACAGATTTTGATCTGTTTGTTTACTGTCAACATAGGAAGAAAGCACATGACCTGACTGATGATTGGGTTACTGAGGACTGGAGAGTGGGTTATCTGACACTGACACAGGAAAAGAAGTCCCTGATCGCATGTGTCTTGACTACAGAAACATCCTAGAAGCAAATCCCTAAACCCTCCTGCTTATTGCTATTACTGTCTTGATATCTATGACAGCTACTCTTGAGCATGGATGATCTGAAAGTTACTCTAGCAAGACCTTCCTTTAAATTCATGTAATTCAAAGAGTCAACTATTCACATTCCTTAAAAGAAAACTTATACAGTGTTTTATTCAAGTTTTCACTGCTAATAAGCATCAAATCTAAAATCTGAATCTAGGTCAGTTTAGTTCCAAAGCCAGCATCCTTAATCACTGTTATACTGTGGTTAACCTGTTCTTTTTCAATTTACTTTGTATGCAGTATGGTTTGTATACTGTATTGCCATTCAGGACAATATAGGTAATTGAACTTTACAACTGAAGAGGTTTTTACTATTGCGCTATAACTGTTAAAACTGTGCTGGTTTGCTTTGTTTGGGTTTTTTGTTTTGTTCTGCTTTTTTGTCTTTTTAGGGCTGCACTTGTGGCATATGAAGGGTCCCAGGCTAGGGGTTGAATTGGAGCTGTAGTCGCTGGTCTACTACACAGCCACACAACTCTGGATCCAAGCCACATCTGCGACCTACACCACAGTTCACAGCAATGCTGGATCTTTAACACACTGAGCGAGGCCAGGGACCGAACCTACATCCTCATGCATGCTTGTCAGATTTGTCTCCCCTAAGCCACAATGAGAACTCCAAAACTGTGCTGTTTGGATCAACCTTCAAGAGTGGACATAAAGCAGCTGTACAGTACTAAGACCAAAAAGAGCAGGAACATAAAGCCAAGGCGTAACAGAGTCAATGCTGAAAAATGCTCAATGCCCAGGCCATATCATCTCTGTATTTGTCATTTTTACTGCAATCACATGGTGCTTCTGTGAGCATAAAAAATATTCTCAGCCCAGTGAAAAGACAGGTCAAAAGAACTCCCAGGGCATTTCACGTCCCTAGGAGCAGCCTTTAGCAAATGAGATGGAACTGTAATAGGGAAGAACAAATCTGACTCTGTATTGGATCTGTTTCTTTTACTTAACCTTTGTGTTCTCTTGCTTTGGCTACAAGTTAACATCTAAAGGGAGGTTGTCTATGACTTAAAGGATACATAAGGGCCTGTCTCTGGGAACCCAGCCACCCATACCTGAATGTCAAGCTAGAATAGCTAGAACAAGCTATGAGTTTGTTCAGCTCAAAGGAAATATCCTGATCAGACAGACCTATGACTGGCAGCAGCAAAGAAGAAATTAATACATCCCTTCCAGAACCTGGCTGAAACCAGGAAATATTTACAACAATTTATCCTCTTTTTGCTTTATCTCCTCACTCCATCCCACCCTGCTACCTCTTTGGTCCATAAAAGACATGAGCATCCAAACCAGGACAAGCGCATTGCCCATGACAGAGCCTGTCCATTACTGTTCCCTAAATTGGCTGCCTCCTCTTAATTCACTTCCTCGCTGACATTTCCAGAGATCACCTCTTCCCTCAAAAATACTTAATTCAGTTGTTCCACTAGATAAAGTCATCTACTTGGGACTCAGACATTGTTTTATATAGAAAGAGGAAGCAACAACCGTTTTTTTCATTTTCCTCAAAAATATCGAAGTTGCCCTTCCTTGAGTCAATAAATCCCCACAAGATAATGAAGTACACTACATGGCTACTTAGTATTGGAAGTCAATACAATAGAGGCTGTATTGTGTCTCCCCTGCTTCCCTTTCAACACCAATTTTCTATGCTGAAGCCTTAAGCCCTAGTACCTCTTAATGTAACCATCTTTGGAGACAGGATCTTTAAAGAGGTAATTAAGTTAAAATGAAGTCATTAAGGTAGGTCCTAATAGTATAAGACTGATATCCTTCTAAGAAGAAATTTGTACACAAACATGTGGAGAGAAGGTCATATGAAGACACAGGGAGAAGATGGCCATCAACAAGCCAAGGAGCAGAAGGCTCGACCCAAGACCTCAGAAAGAATCAGTCCTACCAAGGCCTTGATCTTGAACTTCTAGCCTTCAGAATCATGAGAAAGTGCCTTATTTAAAATACCCAGTTTGTAATACTTTGTTATGGCAGCCTGAAACAAACTAATATAGTCAGAAACTGATTATATTCTGATCGCATCACTGTATTGGAAGGACTAGCTAAATGTACACAATTAAATAACAGTAATAGTGATATCAAAAAAGAAATTGTCATGTATAAAGTAACTATTGTGTGTTAGCAATGAGGCTAGGCAGTTTACACGTATTATTTATAGTCAGGGTAACACACTTATATTTCAGAGAGATGTGAATGTTCCCATTCTACTGACGAGAAAATGAGAACTTCAGGAAGATAGATAACCCACTGCTTCTATGAGAGAGAGTAAGGCAGTGAGACTGAAACTTAGATTTGTGTATGAGGCACTTAAAATAAATAAGAATACCTAAGTCCAATCCTTATATAGTTACTGATATAAAATCAAGGATTAGTAGTTTAATTTCTCCATGATGTAGTCTCTTCTTTTATGAAAATTAAAAAATAAGACCTATCAGGACAAAATAATCCACAGGGAACAGAAAAGAATAAATTTCAGAACACATTTAAAAGACTCTTTGATAAAACTGAAAAAAAAATTAGGTGAACCAAAAGAACTATTATTATTCAAGCCACTGTTTTAATTATCCAGCAATGACAAAGCAGCCTTTACATGTTCAGTTTCATCAGTGCTCTCAGCATTACACTTGTGCTTTCACTCTGAGCAATAAGTCATCTGCATTCAATCTCTCCATGCAAAGTCAACCTAATCAGCCAACAACAGGGAGTTCACCAGTGTTCAGGGGCTCATTATTCATCACTTCTGAAGAGCAGCTACTGTAGTCCTAGTTAGTGATTAAATATTTAGTGTCAGTAATATAGGCAACAGAAGAAAGAAAATACTGCATTTCTTAAACACCGTGGAAAGCATGTTGAAGGCAGCCAGTCAATCACAGGAGTGACAGGCTCTGACTTCCTCGTTAAAGGTGCTAAAATATAAAATGTGCTCCAGATCCTTCCCACTTTCTCTCTCTCCATTAAGCACTTCCTGGGACACTCTTATTTGAATTCTTTAACTAGTGTGGAACAAAACTCACCATCAAGGACAAAGAAGTAGAGGTATTATAAATGATTTCCTTTACCACCAACTCTAGGTGAACTTGATACATCACCTGAGGTACTACAATGCTGGGGAAACTAACTTAAGGAATGACAGAACAAGAATCCACTGACTTCCTCCCAAAACAACCTAATGCATTAATGCACTGGCCTCTAGATGATTCTAAACATGTGCCTAACTGCAAGAAAGTATAGGGGAAATACTTGCATCTTTATTCTTTCAAGCTAGTGTAGACTTTTTCAAGCTTGGAGATGAAATGATGGGTTCACATATACACATTAGACTTCTTCAGATCCGTAAATGGCAGAACTGACCCAGACACCTAGAAACTCAGAATACATCGGATTTATAGATTTTAAATCAAGCATATATGCTCAAGCTAGGCTACTAGACATTGGTCAGGTCCGTAATACTTGGGTTTAAGGCACATTAGGTGGGCTCACTCTGTAGTTGTGAGATTACATTGACTGTGACTCAGGCTAGAATGTGTACTCTATGTGTATTCAGGCTGTAAAGACTTGGCTTTAAACTGCTGTGACCAGCCGATACTCTGTCTCAAATCTCTGTCTTTGGACTAGCTTCATCTCTTTACAAGGACATGTTAGCTCAAGCATTAGCAGTCATGGGGAATTCCATTCTATACTGAGTAGAAGGTACTGCACTTATGAACTCTGGGCCATTTTCCTCTGCTTCACTAGGAAAGCAGTGGCCTATGCTCCTCTCTTGGTTATCAAAGCAGTACTTTGCCTTATACTGCTTGTCCTTTCAAGTTTCAGGCATCCTGGTCCAATAAGGAGACCTCACGGAAGTGCATGGTCACACAAACATGTGACTTAAGGTCAAGGAGCCACCCCTCGCTATTCCTAGAATACCCTCCTCTTAAGTAGCAATGCTCAGTCTGCGCCTATTTCTAATACCGGCTTAATCCCAATCACCCCACTCCCCACACTTTTCTGATATGAGGTCCAAATGATTCCTCCAGACTTCATTTATTATTTAATCCTGCTGAAGGGATTATTTCTTCTTTCTTGACCTCAAGGATCATTCTTTTTTACAAACAATAGAAAAGCTTTAAGTCAGCCAAGAAGACTGTACCCTTAAAAATTAATGGATGCCTCTTCCACAACCTTTCCTGAGACCTTGACCCATTGTTTCATCCTTTCCCTAGAGATCACATCTGGGATGGTCCTGAGTTCATACACCTGTCCTCTGGCCCTTAAAGTCTATGTTTCTGCTACACAAAGTTCCAAAGGAGTAGGCTGCAATTTGAAATATGGTTTCATTAACTGCATAGTCGTGTTTTTAAGATCACATTTGCACTTCATGCTGAAATAAAAACTCAAGCCCTGCACATTGACCAAGATAAATAATCAGCATCAAACACTAATAATTTTATGTATATTAAGAGTTGAATAAGTTTATGGCAGCATCATTAAATGTGCATTTATTAAATATGGCCTAGAAATTCACCTTTTTAAAAGAATGAAGGCTGCAGGGGATGAAGCTTTTTCATTGAAGAATCATTAATATATATACATTTTCAAATTACATCCCTAAGGGAGCCTGGTGAAACAGTTATTTTTTATTTTAAGTGTCACTTGGTATTCCCTTTATTACTATCCTTTTGTAGGTCAGGACACTGTAAAGAACTGGAGTTGAAAACTACCTGATGGAGTTGAAAAGTACCTGATGACAAAGTTATAAAAGTCAAAAAGTTCCAGTAAGGACAGAGCTATTTATCCCATGTGAGAATTAAACAAATAACCTGCAAACTAGCTTCAGTTTCTCTTTCCTGTGCCCTGAAACCAGGGTGTTTATGTATAAATGATACACTGCAGTCAAATGAAAATTCCTCACCCCGTCAAGGAAGAAGTGTCTCCAATGGTTTTTTTAAATTGTGCTGAGTTGCTTTTGCAAATGGAGCCTGCTTTGTCCCACTGAAACAGAAGCCCTGTTTCAGAAACAGAGAGTTAAAAAAAAAAAGTATTTAATATGACCATTGCTTGGGTTGACTTGCTTTAGCCCCAGGGTCCAACTTTGGACTTGAATAGAGTCTGTGTGGCTGGTTTCCATGGTCTGCTGCATCATCATATAGCAAAACTGAATTGTTTTGACGAGAGTTGGTGAATAGGCTATGTTTGGACAGACTGGGTCTGTTTTTAGCCATTAAAAAGGGCTATTAAAACTGCTGAGCTGTCATTAGAGCACATTGTGAGGTGCCCAAGACAAAGCAGCAAGAAGTAAATTGGCTTTCTGCATCCAGAGGCCCTGAGTCTGGGAGGACATTACAGTGTCAGGCAACCTCCACTTAATGGTGCAGAGCGGGAACCAACACTTATACCAGGTGTGACTGAAAGGAGCTCAGCTTGAATTAGACTCTGGAAAAGTGCATTAGGTTAAAAGAAAGAAAGAGGAAAACACGGCTTAAAGTTTCAAGCACTGGTCAGCAAATTGGGCAATGTTTTCTGGATTCGCTCTCCACATTATAGCAAAACCTCATTAATTTGGAGTAATTGGGGGAAGGAAAGTGTTAGGCTTTCCAAGTTAAAATAAGGAATTATACAATATTTTTGGCATACTGCCACTGTATTACTTTATAGCCTCTGGCTAACAATTGTTATTAACCAAAGAGCCTATTTAATGTCTGTAGTCCAAAAGAGCAGTTTGTAATTAGCACATTGCATTGTTGGGATGCAAATAGAAGACTTTGCTTTTTTTTTATCTTTGTTAAGACTTCTTTAGTGATAAAAAACATCTCTCTCAAATTCTCTTTACACTACTGATATCATCGGTAAAAACAGTTAAAATACAAGAAAACATGTTACAAAGATCAACTTTAGCTCTGTCCCTGTTTGAATAATCCCAAAGTCTGATGTGGCCTAATTACACATTAGTAAATCCAAGTAAGTAAAATTTTATTGTGTATTGAAAGAAAAGAGACTTCTGACTCTTGTTGAAAAAGCAGAAAACAATGTCTCCCTTCTCTTAGGCCCCTTTCCTTCCCTCTTTCTCAGGGAACCGAGCATGTAGCATGGTTCTACTGGCTCATTCTTACCCATACTTGAACTTATTTTACTCTTTCCTACCTTAATGTTTCCATCTCCCTAAACTTCAGGCCCATCTTAAGACATCACCTTGTCTCTTTGTATAAGCCAGTTTGCTTGAAAGAGTCATCTACACTCTTGACTTTCTACTGTCACACTCCACATCCTTAGGCCACTAAAATTTCACTTCCTTCCCCATCCTTCTGCTGAAACCTCTCGATCTCATAGGGATCCCTGATATTCAGTCCTCGTCTTATTTGACCTTTCTTCTTGTGCTAGAGAAAACTTATAATACAATGCTGAAATGGAGTTGGAATAGCATACATTCTTAGAGTGTTTCCAACTGAAAAGAGAATAGTTCTATTTTTTTTTTTTAATGACTCAAATGATGTTAGCCAGATATTGTTGGTAGATAATTTATCTCAGGTTGGAAAAGTTCTATTCATTTTTCAGTTAGCCAAGATTTTTTTTTTAATGGATAAAAATGAGACTAAGTTAGTGGATTAGTAGGATGTTGGGGTCATCTCCCCTCATGAACACATCAAAATACAATTATACATGTAAAAACTCTCACTGAAATTGACTACAGACTAGCAGAACAACTATTCTACAACCAAGGCTGTAAAAAAGATCCACATGGAGTCTGGTAGGAAGAGACAGAAAGCAATTTTGGTGGAACCTGCACCCTAGTGGGGGACACAAAAGAGGAGGAGATACCACAGGCTCAAGGGCCCTCCCTGAGAAGCTAGGGGTTCAAGCTACATATAAGGCACACTAGCCCTGGGGTCCAACATTAGGAAGATGAATCAGGATGAAATAAAATAAACAGACTGATTACTACTATCAAAATTCAATCAGTAATAAAAAAACTTGCAATAAACCAAAGTCTAGTACCAGATGCTTTATGGGGGAAATCTACAAACATATTAAGCTAAGTAAATACCCATGATTCTCAAACGTTTCCAGACAATTTAAGAGAAATTAGCATTTTCAAATACAAACTGTAAGTGCACCATTATTTTGATAACAAAATCAAAGACATTATACAAAAATCTAATGAATATAGATGCAAAAGTCCTTACAAAACATTAGAAAATTGAATTCAACAATATATTAAAAGGATTATACATCATGATAAAGTGGGATTTATTCCAGGGTTGCAAAGATGATTCACTACATGCAAATTAATCAAATGTGATGCACTACATTAAAAAATGAAGGATAAGGAGTTCCCGTCATGGCTCAGTGGTTAATGACTCCAACTAGGAACCATGAGGTTGTAGGTTCGATCCCTGGCCTCACTCAGTGGGTTAAGGATCCAGCGTTGCCATGAGCTATGGTGTAGGTTGCAGACGTGGCTCAGATCTCTAGCAAAGGCCGGTGGCTGCAACTCCAATTAGACCCCTAGTCTGGGAACTTCCAAATGCCGCAGGTGTGGCCCTAGAAAAGGCCAAAAAAAAGAAAAAAAGAAAATAAAAAGAAGGATAAAAATCACAGGATTATCTCAATAAACACATAAAAAGCATGTGACAAAATTGAACACTCATTCATGAGAAAAACTCTCAACAATGTTGGTATACAGGGAACATACCTCAATACAACAAAGGGCATTTATGTCAAACTCATAGCTAATGTCATGCTCAGTGGTGAAAATCTTAGACTGTCCTCTAAAATCAGGAATGAGAGAAGGATGACACTCTCATCATTTCTACTTAATATCATATTTGATGTCCAGCCACAGAAATCAAACCAGAAAAGGAAATAAAAGACATCTAAATTGGAAGGGAAGTAATAAAACCGTCGCTATTTGCAGATGATATAGATGGTAAACCCCAAAGTCTCCATCATAAAACTGTTAGAAAAAATTCAGTAAAGTTGTAGGGAACAAAAGTAATATGCAGAAATTTCTTATTTTTCTATGTAATAATCATCACAAAGAGAAAGGAAGAAAACAATCCTAACAATCATATCAGAAAGTATAAAAATCTAAGAATAAGGTTAATCAAGGAGGTAAAAGACCTATATTCGGAAAACTATAAGAAAATTTGAAGGAAATTGAAGATGATTTAAAGAAATGGAAAGGTATCTCATGCTTATGGATTGCAATAAACATTATTGTTAAAATGGCCATACAACCCAAAGCAATCTACAAATTTAATAGGATCCCTATCAACATACCCATGACATTTTCCAGGAACTAGAACAAGTAACCCCAAAGTATGTATTAAACCACAAAAGACTTTGAATAACCAAAGCAATACTGGAAAAAAAAAATGAACGAAGCTGGAGGTGTTATGCTCCCTGACTTTAGACTATACTACATTCCTCAAAATACTCATGTACTATCACAAAATTAGACACATAGGTCAATGAACAAAATAGAGAACCCAGAAATAAAATCAGGTGCAAATGGTCAAGTAATCTAAGACAAGGGTAACAAAGTACACAACAGAGAAAAGACAATAAGTAGTGCTGGGATAGCTGAACGGCCACATGTAAAAAGTAAAATAAGAACATTTTTATACCATATACAAAAAAAACTTCAAACTGAGTTAAAAACCAACATGTAGGACCTGAAACTATATAACTTGTAGGAGAAAATATAAGCAGTACATGCTTTGACTTAAGTCTGAGCAATATATTTTTGGACTTGTAGCCTCAGGCAATGAAAACAAAAGCAAAAATAAACAAATGAGACTTAATTAAACTTAAAAGTGTTTACACAGCAAAGGAAACCATTGACAAAATTAAAAGTCAACATACTAAATAGAAGACATTTACAAATGACATGACTGATAGAACATTAATATCCAAAATATAGAGAGTACATACAAGTCAATAGCAAAAAAAACCATAACAACCTAATTTAAAAGTTGACAGAAAATGTGAATAGACATTTTTCCAAAGTATACAGATGGACAACGGGTACATGAAAAGATGCTTTCCATCCATAATTTCAGGAAAATGCAAGTCAAAACACAATGGGATACCACCTCACACTTACCAGAATGTCTATCATCAAAAAGACAACATAATAAATGTTGGCCAGGATGTGGAGAGCCCTAGTACACTGTTGGTGTGAATGTAAATTTTTACAGCCCATTATGGAAAACAGTATGAAGTTTTCTCAAAAAAAAACTAAAAATATAACTATCATATGATCCAACAAATCCACTACTGGGTACATACACAAAGAAAATAAAAACAGTCATTTGAAAAGATGTATGTACTCTAATGTTTACAGAAGCATTTTTCACAATAGTTAAGATAATGAAACATCTAAGTGTCCATGGGAACAGCCGAATGGATAAAGCAGCTGTGGTATACATACATACACACATATATATAACATGCACACACACATATATATATACACATATATACAAACATAATAATTACATACATGAATGTTTGTGGGTATGTATATGCACTCACACAGTGAACTATTACTCCACCATAAAAAAGAATGAAATTTTACCATATGTAGTAAATATCCAACTCATATCCAGAACAGATACTGATTCCACTAGAACAATTCTTTGTCTCTCCTCTCACTTGCAAGTGGAAGAAATCTGGTTTAACTCACTGGCCTCTTGATTAGGTTTTCCAGATAAAACAAGACCCCCAATTTAAATCTAAATTTCAGATAAACAGGAATAATTTTCGGTATTAAGTATATCTGAGAATACTTATATTTAGAGATAACTCACTGCTTATTAGAAATTCAAAGTTAGCTGGGAATCCTGTTTTTTTTTTTTATTATTATTTTCTATATCTAGAACACTACTCCAGAGAGCTGTCTGGTCTACCTAAAAAACAGTGCCAGATTAAAGACTGAGTATATATCTGCTGTTGGCCAGCAGGACATTTAGCCAAGACAGCAGCTACATCAACCTTGGTGAGAGGAAGCCCTTATTGTTCAGTACACCAATAGCCACCTTCCTGCCACGATGGGCACTTTCTCTGTGCCCATTGTGGGAGAGGGGTGAATGAAGAGAGATGGTAACATCGATAGAACGAGTTGCCCTGCACACTTGTTCTCTAAGATGAAACAAAGATTCATGTATGTGTTGACAATCTAATTAGCCCAACCTTAGGCTGCTTATCTAGAATTCTTTGACAGTTGGACAAACTCTGCCACTTCCTAGGATTTCAGTATCTCTTCATACCTCCAGGACTGACTTACTCTCCAAAGTAAATATGGAAGTGTTTGTCCACAACTCTAACATGAAGATTTTCCTTTACACTATCCTATAGTACTACCCTTGAGAGGGAACCATTATGCAACAGTGATTCATTCCATCCTGGCACCAGACCTGAGTTTTCTCCCATTATGGGCTAGTTACAGAGAAACTCTTATGAAGCCATATTGTGGGCTGATCAAGAGGGGTTAGTGTAATAGAAGTAGTGGACACACAAGTCTGGCTCACCTATTCAGACAATTTGTTAGTATTTTCTGATTATATCCAGGCCTGATCCCAAGTACACCATTTTCAACATACAGTGGATTGCTATTGCCTTGTGTGATTTGCTGTATCTGATAATATACAGTTTTAGAGGAGTAGTTCTGGTTGCATAGACAATGCATATCCTCTAGTCAGGCCCTGGGTCTCTACCAGTGTCAAGAAATACCAGGCACAGTGTTTTAAACACAGAGTACTTACTTTCGGCAGAAGGCATGGATTTATCCCAGAATATTCACATGGGCATTTTCCATAGGTACATCATGGCATTCTTATGCATAATGGCTACCTTCATTTTTCAATGCCATTAAATCTGCTGGGTGATACAGACTGAGAAGCAGAGCAACAACCTGCATCCGCTGCAGAAACCTCTTGATCCAGCCCCTATTCTAACCTGTAAGCCTTGAGAGTCATTCAAGAATGGGTGAGGGAGTTCCCATCGTGGCGCAGTGGTTAACGAACCCGACAAGCATCCATGAGGACATGGGTTCAATCCTTGGCCTCACTCAGTGGGCTAAGGATCTGGCGTTGCCATGAGCTGTGGTGCAGGCTGCAGACGTGGCTTGGATCCTGTGTTGCTGTGGCTGTGGCTAAGCTTGCAGTTACAGCTCCAATTGGTCCCCTAGCATGGGAACCTCCATATGTCGTGGGTGTGGCCCTAAAAAGACAAAAAAAAAAAAAAAAAGAATGGGTGAAAACAATAATCTCACGTATAAAAGATGCTGACCCCAACACACAGAGAGGTCCAAGAGACAGAGGATCTAAACTTTACTTTAGAGGGCTGTCCCAGTGTGCTCTTATCATATTATCAGTGACAGTGTATGAGTTTACCACTGTTGTGTACCACATTGCCCAAGCTTCGTGGCTTGAAACAGTGTATTTTTATTATCTTACAGTTTCTGTAATTCAAAAGTCCAGGCATGGCTCTTTTGGGTCCTGTGCTCCAGGTTCTTCCCAGGCCACAATCCAAGTATGACTGACTAAAGTCTCACTAAAGGCTTGATGGGAAAATCCAGCCGCAGGCTCCGTCAGTTGGTTGGCAAGATACCTCTCCATGAAGCTATAGAGCTAAGTCCTCATTTTCTTCCTATTAGCTGGGTCCATCCTTGGGTCCCAAGGCTGCTCACATTTCCGTGACAAATTGGAGGAGTTCACAACATGGCCATTTGCCTCTAGCAGGAAAATCTCTCTCTCTTCAGGAAGGACCCATGGCTTTTGCCTAATTAAGTCGGGCTCAATCAGGATCAACTCCTGTTTATTAACTCAAAAGCAGCCGATTTGGGACCCAGTCACAACTGCAAAACCCTTCGCCTTTGTCATGTAACATAACTTAATCACAGGAGTCAAGTTCCATCATCTTCAGTATGTTTTGTCATCATTAGTCAAGATATGCGTTGTTTATAAAATGTCTGAAGCACTGAAAAGAATGTGATATATTCAACTTGTGAATTTTTTTTTAAAGGTTTGGAAAATTTGACTCAATGTTTGCATGTCTAAGAATTTTTCAAATATCCACATTTTAATCATTCCAAGAGTTTAAATATTTAGAGGTTTCTGTTCTTGATAGATTTAAAATCCTAATATTTTGAACATTAAGCAACAAAATAGTAGTAGTGAATACCCCTACTTCGCACAGTTAAACCACTGTAACATTAAAAATCTTGGCAACATTTTTCGTTTGTTTGTTTAGGGCCACATCCACAGCATATGGAAGAAACCAGGCTAGGGGTCAAATCAGAGCTGTAGCTGCCGATCTATACCACAGCCACACTGGATCTTTAATCCATGGAGAGGCCAGGGATCAAACCCAAGTCCTAAAGGATACTAGTCAGGTTCATTACTGCTAAACCATGATGGCAACTCCTTGGCAACATTTTTTAAATTAACCACTATCTTATTTTCCCCTCAAGAGTGTCTAGTTCTTACATTGTGGTTTCTATTCCTCTATTTGTCTCTTTAATCACTTTAAGCTTAATTTGTAGTATCAGATCACTTTATTCCAGCTCTTGGGATGTTTTATCTTCTGCATCTCCTTCCTGATGTGCATTTCATCTCTTGGTTTCTGTCTACCTTTTGTGAGCTCATCTCTACTCACATGCTCCTGGACTCACAGTCCTCCAGAAAATCCCTACATGTCCTGTGTTTTAAAAGTATCTGTGTTGCACAGCAGAAATCATCCCAGGATTGTAAACTATATGTCAATAAAACTTTAAAAAAATGAAAGAAAAAATCCTATAGGCCCTTTTAAATCATTTTTTAAAGTATCCTTCCAGAGTGAATTCATGTTTGCCTTCACTGCGGCCCACATTTCATCGAGGTAGGACCAGATTTTACATTGGTCATATGAAAATAATATACATTTGCATTCATTCAGTGTCTACAAAAGTTTTAAGATTTGGAGTTCCTGCTATGGCACAATGGGATTGGCATAGTAGGTTAAAGGATCCAGTACGCCAAAATTTCAGCATAGGTCACAACTGGGGCTTGGATCTGATGGCCTGGGAACTCCATATGCCATAGGGCAGCCATAAATATTCAAAAAAAAAAAAAGTTTGACTTTTATTTCCCGTGGGAGTTTTTTTGCCCATGTTTTTTTTTTCTGCAAATTTTATTCCTTCCCATAATCGTGTGATTTTTTTTTTTTGTCTTTTTTGCATGCAAAGGCAGCTCTTCTAGAATCCCATCCTTAGAAAAGAGTCTGTCAAGCACTCTGCCTGCTCTCACTCCAAAGCCATATCTGCTATTCCTCTAAGGCTGACAAATCCTCAACCTTTTGCTCTTAGAACTCATGTTTAGCACTAATATACTCTGAACTTTGCCAGTATCAAGTCAGGTCTCATACTTGATGCTCTGGCCATGAAGCCCTTTGTTTCTTCCCAATGTGCATATATATATATATATATAAAATGTTGTGGTTTTTAGTGAGATGAGGCTCAACATTAACTCAATCTGCCATGTTGCCCAAGCTGCAAAGATAGATAATATATTTAAAATTAAATATTAATGGCAGGTAGACTTAAGAAATGATAAAGATGATACAAAAGTGACTTACAACTGAGAAACATCCCTGCTTCATGGTTTTACCTGTAGCCATGGCCTATACCAATGGCCACAAGAAGCCAGGAACCCACCACTGTGCATGGGTTGAAATGCTCTGCACAAACGGGCAGGGGTACTCCCCTGTGAATGAGTTCAACTACAGAAAGAGGACCACAACCATCATCTAGCAAAGAGGAAATGTTCATTACTCTATATCACAGCATCTTCAGCATCTCAAAAGTGGGTAAGTGGCTTTTCACCATGAATTACAGAGATTTAGCAGAAAAGTTACTTGTGTCATCTGATGGTCAGTTTTTTGTGTCAGCTTGCTGATACTACAGTGTCCAGTCATTTAATCAAACACTAACTTAGGTGCTGCTGTGAATGTATTTTCTAAGTGTAGTTAAAATTAATAATCAGTTGACTATAAGAAAGAAAAATGGCTTTATGTAATCTGGGTGGGCCTGGTTCAACTGCTGAAAGGCTGTAATAGTAGAAGGTCCTTGTGGAAGAAATTCCACCTGTGAACCTGAGCTTTCAGCGCAAACCTAAAAGTTTCTAACCTGCCCTTCCAGACATTCTGCCCTATAGATTTCAGATTTGCCAAGCCAGCCATCACAATCACATGAGCCAATCCCTTGTCACGAATATCCTTATATGTATCTCCTACTACTTCTGTCTCTTGGTTGACCCCCAACATATGTAACATTTTGTACTAGACTTTATTGTATATATGCACAAGTAAAGTATACACAGACATTGAAACTCATGTTTACTTACATATTCAAAACAGGTTAAAAGAGACTTTAGGACCCTCAAGAATCTTAGTGGGGAAGTTGTCTATAAAAATAGATGCCTTTACGAGCAAGGACTCTACTACATGCTTTCTGGGAATGTGTACAATACAAGTGGGCAGTACTCAGGAGCCGGGCTGTAAAGAGACAGAGCTTTATCTGCTCAATTACTCATTTCCCACCATGTCAGAGTTCCCTGGGAAACAATCCTTCTAAGGATTAAATCAACACAATCTCAATTATACACAACATTCTCTTCACTTTACCCAGTTTAGGGTGGAAACGGAAATTGGCATAAAAATACAAAAAGTACTGAAAACATGTAACAATGGCTCAGTGTATAAAGGAGGAGAGGTGACTACAACTCAATTTTTATGGCCTAGAGAAGAGGAGACTCAGCAGGGAACATGGTTACAGCCCATAAAGGTCTTCAAATAACCGTATACTTGCAACAGGGAAAGATTTACCATGGGAGAAAATGCTGAGACAAGGCAAAATTTCTTGAGTTCTTGCAATGAACAGTTCAAAACAGCAACAAAAACATTTTTAAGGCAACAAATTAGAGAATATGAGTCATGTGTTACAACATTCATAGAAATGGTGACATGAGCTGTCAGCGGATTCAATGTATAACAAATACAAGTCATACAAACACATTTTGATTGAAGTTATGCCACTATTACAATAAACATGCAGAAACAAAACAAAAACTTTTTTTTTTTTTGGTCTTTTTAAGGCCACAACTGCAGCATATCCAAGTTCCCAGTCTAGGGGACGGATCAGAGCTGCAGCTACCAGCCTACACCACAGTCACAGCCATGCTGGGTCTGAGCCATATCTGTGACCTACACTGCAGCTCATAGCAAGTCCAGATGCTTAACCCACTGAGCGAGGCCAGGGATTGAACCCGCACCCTCATGGACACTAGTTGGGTCCATTACCACTGAGCCTCAATAGGAACTCCCCAAAACAAAATCTCTTGACAGGACTTCATTTTAAACAATTCACTTAAAACAGGAGGAAGTTCTCCCTATACCAAGAGAGAGGCAGGCTCGGCCCTAGAAAGCTATGCCACCTTGTCACTCCTGGCGTGGCCTTTCCAGTGGCACCAGTACCAGTATTCAGAGGCATATCAGAAATGATGACTCTCATGCTCTACCTCATAACTCATCAGATTCTACATTTCAACAAGCTCTCTTCTTGATATACACGCACATTAAAGTTTGAAAATAGTAATGCTTACATTCCTTTGCAATGTTCCTGAAGAAACTTAAATGATGTAAATGAAAAATTTCTCTAGGAGAATATCTTATTTGATTACCTTTTTGTCAAAATACCATACTATGAAATGGACCCCCTAATCAATAATGATATTGATATCCATGTTTATGTTGGTGTAATTTAAATATCACATATTCTGTGAAATATTAAAGTTAGGGTCATTGGCTGACTTTGCTTTTTATTCATAATTTTATTTTTCTTTTTCTCTTTTTTGGCCACCCCATGGCATATGAAGTTCCCAGGCCAAGGACCAGACCCTGTCACAGCAACACTGGATCCTTTGACCCAGTGTGTCAGGCCTGGGATCAAACCTGTATCCTGACACTGCAGAGGTGCCGCCAATCCTGTTGTACTACAGTGGGACCTGCTAATAATCTAATTTTTAACCTCAGACTCTGTTAGAAGACACATATGGTAACAGTTGTCAAAAATAGTAATCTGGCTAGAAAAAAATACTAATTTTATTAAGTCAGGGTCTTTAGAGTTATGTCATTGAAGGTTTCCCTTTGTATGACGTAGTGGGGATTTAGCAATAGAGAACTGAACCACCAGCATGTAGCCCTGCAGGAAGAGTTTAGGTGATGTGATGGAAAATCCCTGGGCTTTCCAAGTCATTACTTGTCAGCCATGTGAACTTGCTTCATTAATTCACTTTTGAAGGCTCCAGGTTATTTATTTATACTAAAGAGATAATGTTTCCCTTATAGATGAGAAATACAATTATTAACATGGAAGGATTCTGTGAACTATTAAGGCCATGCATGGGTAGGTGGTTAATTAGCATCTCACTGGAATTTTGGCAAACTTTGGTCACCGCTAACTTATCAAGCTCTGGTTCAGTTAGCTGGTTTCATCACAGGAGTCCTGTGATCCCCAATTCATCAGAGATTAAAAAGATTTCATGTGAAGTTCTATTTAAGGAATCTAATGTAGCTTTATCTATAATAGGAAGTGTCCAGCAATGTCCAGCATTCACTGTGATAAAACAAAGAGCAATCTTTTCTTTCTTTTTTTTTTTTTTTTTTTTTTGCTATTTCTTTGGGCCACTCCCACGGCATATGGAGGTTCCCAGGCTAGGGGCCGAATTGGAGCTGTAGCCCCTGGCCTACGCCAGAGCCACAGCAATGCAGGATCCGAGCCGCATCTGCAACCTACACCACAGCTCACAGCAACGCCGGATCGCTAACCCACTGAGCAAGGGCAGGGACCGAACCCGCAACCTCATGGTTCCTAGTCGGATTCATTAACCACTGCGCCACGACGGGAACTCCAAAAGAAAGAGCAATCTTACTAATTCTTGAGGTCCAGGAACTTGGTCATGAAATTCATATTCCCAGGTGACAGGAAGTTGAGGCCATTAAATATATCTGAAATTTTTTTATTACTCTATTTTATTACATTTATACTTGTACAACGGTTATCACAATGCAATTTTAGAGCATTTCCATCCCAAACCCCCAGCCCATCCCCCCAAAGCCCATCCCCCCCCACTCCCAACCTGTCTCATTTGGAAACCATAAGTTTTTCAAAGTCTGTGAGTCAGTATCTGTTCTGCAAAGAAGTTCATTTTGTCCTTTTTTTAGATTCCTCATGTAAGTGATAGCATATGATGTTGGTGTCTGTCTAACTTCACTTAGCATGATAATTTTTAGGTCCATCCATGTTGCAGCAAATGTCATTATTTCTTTCATTTTAATGGCTGAGTAATATTCCACTGTGTATATGTATCACTACTTCTTTATCCACTCCTCTGTCGATGGACATTTAGGTTGTTTCCATGTCTTGGCTATTGCAAACAGTGCTGGAATGAACCTTAGAGTACATGTATCCTTTCGAGTTATGATTTTCTCTGACTAGGTGCCCAGGAGTGGGATTGCTGGACCAAATGGTAATTCAATTTTACGTTTTCTGTGGAATATCCATACAGTTTTCCACAGTGGTTGCACCAATTTACATTCCCACCAACAGTGTAAGAAGGTTCCCTTTTATCCACACCCTCTCCAGCATTTGTTTGTAGACTTTTTGATAATGGCCATTCTGGCTGGTGTAAGGTGGTAACTCAGAGTGGTTTCGATTTGCATTTCTCTAATAATGAGTCATGTTGAATATCTTTTCATGTATTTTTTTGCCACCTGCATGTCTTTTTTGGAGAATTATCTGTTTAGATTTTCTGCCCATTTTTTTTGATGGGATTGTTTTTTTGGTATTGAGCTGAAGAAGGTGTTCATAAATTCTGGAGATGAATCCCTTATCAGTCGTTTCATTTGCAAATATTTTCTCCCATTCTGTGGGTTGTCTTTTCATTTCATTTAGGGTTTCCTTGGCTGTGCATTATTTTTAAGTTCCATTTGTTTATGTTTTTATTGTCATTACACTAGGAGGTTGATCTGACAAGATGTTGCTGTGGCTTATGTCGGAGTGTTTGGCCTATGTTTTCCTCTAAGAGTTTTATAGTATCTGGTCTTATATTTAGTTCTTTAATCTATTTTGAGTTTGTTTTTGTGTGTATGGTGTTAGGAAGTGTTCTAACATCTTTTTTTTTATATATGGCTGTCCAGTTTTCCCAGAACCATTTATTGAAGGGGATATATTTTTTCCACTGTATATTCTTGCCTCCTTTGTCATAGATTAGTTGACTGTAGCATGGGTTTAATTCAAGGCTTTCTATCCTGTTCCACTGATTTATTTTTCTCTCTTTGTGCCAGTACCATATGGTTTTGATGACAGTAGCTTTGTAGAATAGTCTAAGGTCAGGGGGCCTGATTCCTACAGTTCCATTTTTCTTTCTCAGGATGGTTTTGGCTATTTCTGGGTCTTTCGTGCTTCCAAAGAATTTTTTAAATATTCTGTTCTGGTTCTGTGAAAAATGTCCTTGGTAATTTGATAGGGATTACATTGAATCTGCAGATTGCCTTGGGCAGTATATTCATTTCGGTAATATTGACTCTTCCAATTCAATAGCATGGTGTGTCTTTCCATCTGTCTGTGTCATCTTTGGCTTCTTGCATCAGCATCTTATATTTTTTTAGAGTACAGGTGTTTTGTCTCTTTAGGTAGGTTTATTCCTAAGTATTTTATTCTTTATGATTCAATGGTAAATGGGATTGTTTCCCTAATTTCTCTTTCTGATCTTTCATTGTTGGTATATAAAAATGCAGTCGATTTCTATTTATTAATTTTGTATCCTGCGACTTTCCCAAATTCATGGATGCACTCTAACAGTTTTTGGTTAAATCCAGCGTCAAGTACAACATGACTTCTGACTTGACACTTCACACACCTTTTATTTCTTCAGTTCTACCCCACAGGAGAAAAGCATATATCCACCTTTAGCTGGCAAACACCAATTTTTACTTTAAAAAAAAATCACCACAAAGAGAGAATTGACTAATATAAAGTTCATTACACATATTCAGTGGGGGGAGCTTCCTGAGATGGGGTCTTTCCACACTTTCTCCCAAATTTAATAAATCCCATGAGAGTCAAGATAATTATTTTGGGATTTATTCTTAATGTAATTAATTAAAGTCTATGAGCTGTTATCAGACTTGACAATAACATCTCAGATTTGTTCCAGTTGCTAAAATGCTGATGGGAGTTCACGGCTGTGTTTGACTCCTTGGGCATACACAGAAGGGCTTATGAGGAATGAATTCTGGATGAGCCACCAGCTCTGTGGATGTGTGCAGGAGTTGATGGAATGTGATGGGGCAAGTGTGATCTCTGCCAATTGCTATAACATTGTCTTCTTCCTGCTAGTAAGAATCTAAATAAATAGACGTTACATGCTCCAAGTGAAAGGACTATAACCTACAGACTGCAGTGCTTCTGGTTCATCTCAGTCAATATAGTTTGGCTATGTCAGGCACCAAGGACACACAAACCTTATCTTCTCAGATGGAGCAATATAGTTGGAGGAGACAGAGAGATTCAACATTTTCTTGGCCCTATAGCCCTTACTGTTAATGCCTCTGATCCAAGAAAGCAGCAAGTGCTACACCTCCAAAGCATGTGTTTGACACATGGCAAATGCTCAATAACTACAGGTTGGTTGAATGAAGGAGTGAATGGATAGATAGATGAGTGAATGAATAAATGAATGATTCTGAAATTGCATGCTACCAAAATACAGATGAGGAAGCTTTTTAGTCATTGGTAAAGGCTGAAACCCAAAAGCATTCATGATGCTTGCAATTGGCAGACCCTGTGACACCTTTCACTCCAAGGTTCAAATACATTGTCCCAGACCACATCCCCACTTAAGACCCCATGTAAAATCACCCTTTCTTTTTATTCATTGACTTGGGTTGGCAGGACCATGAACCTCACTCCCTTATGTATTATGAATTCAAATGAAGAAAAATTATTTTCTGTTCTGAAAAAAGATGAGATTCTTAAGAGTTAGGTTACAGTGAATCTAAGAGTCAAAATTTCTGAAAATCTACAAAGGGGATATTCACTAGTTGACTTCTTAGTGCAGTACACCAGAAGTTTCCTCCATGCTGTTTTAAATTTCATACTCACCTAACTGCAGTACTAATGAGAAAATCTCAAAGATGAATTTGAATATATGTAAATAGGTTAGCCATTCCTAATCTACCCTTCACCTTCTGAAAAAGGTGCCCTATCTTTCTTTATTGGTATCTGGAAATGGCCAGACTCTGGTACAACTCAGATGTACCACACCATTTCTCAAATGTAGTTTTGCACAAAAATAGAATCATGACGTAGCAATCCAGGTGAGTGACACTGACATCAGGATCCTCACTCTGGCCATCAGAGCCAGGCACCCACCCAGATGAACCAACTCTCCAACTCACCCTCTCCCAAATGACTGATCTAACACTTCAAACAAAGTGCAATGAACTAGAATGTTCAGGGTGCTTGTGTTCCTGACACTACCTGGTTAACTCAACCCCACTCTGCCCCACTGACTTTCTCTAACATGGTTTAGGAACCAGCTGTTTGAATATAGCTTCTCTCTCATCTTATTTTCTTTTTTAATACTGTAAACTAAATTCAAAAATATTTTTACCTTTAAAAAGTAACATTAACATAGAAACAAGCTTTGCACTTTATCTTCAAAGTAAACATCTGTTAATTACTCCAGTGCTGGAGGTAAAAAAAAATTCAGATTGTGTGAGGACTGTACCGGTTTAATAAAACAAGACAGAAAAACAGCCAACATGATAGCACCATTAGACTGATTGTTTCTGTAGATACACAGAATATATGAATAATAATGTTTCCTTTAACTTGCTGACTTAAAGGCACAACCAAATAGTGTATTTCTGATTAATCCAGGGCCCAGTCCATAGGCACATGTGCAGAGTTCTGATAAAAGTGAAGAAAGATGTGTTTCCATGTCAACAATTTAAAGGTTGGAACTATTTTGAGTTGTTAATATAAACTTTGATATTAGCTCACTGACTTTGATGGTTTTGCAAAGAATAAATTCAAACACAATCACAATGACTGCTGAAATGTATTAAATCTCTAGAGAAGGTAGAAAAATGTGTATGCCTGACAGGTTTGTCAATCACTTTTGCTCTGATTATGTGACATTAGCATGTGATTTTTGTTAACTAGAAAAATGACAGCGTAGTATTTCATAACAGCCCCAAAATATTCTATTACTCTTAATATGTTCCTCTTGTGTCTTTATATAATGACCAAAAAAATAAGGAAAAAGCCCAGCAACTACATCTTGAAGCATCATACCATCTCTCAACTTACTAACATTCAAAAATTACATCATCATTAGCATAACTACAGGCAAGAATAATTTTGGCAGTAGTTAAAGAGTCATGATTATTCTGTCCATGGATGTTATTCCAACAACCTCTATTTTCTTTGTTTGGGACTCCTTACTCAAAGACAAATGGACAATCATTTCACATCAGGACTCATGTATTTTCAACAGGAAGAACCAAAAACAAACAAACCAAAAAAAAAAAAAAAAAAGATGGTTTGTCAATGATTATGAAAAACCTAAGTTATACTCCAGGATTTATAGAGCTCAAGGCATATAAGTGAGAACAGAGGCCAGAAGAAAAGAAGCCCAGAAAGAAAATAGGCCAAGAGATGACTAAGAGAAGCGTTAGGGTTGGGTCAGTCAAGATTCAACCAGGAAGACAATGTGGGGGTAATTACAGGAAAAGAGGCACAAGTAGGGCTAGAAAAATTTATGAAGTATTCCACAAATTCTAATTTCAATCTTCTAAGAATACTGAGGAGTATATTACACTGATTAACATCTGATATTCACAATTCTCTGATCTGGAGACCAGGGGGTGCTTTCTGAAAATCCCACCTGCCCCTGTGCTTTCCACATGAGTCCCAGCCAACAATCAAGCTTGGCAGGGAGGCTCCAGAAGGCTGGTTCCTGAGAGAATGGGACCCCTCCAAAGAGGAAGCTTGGCTCCACAACTCCTAAGCTCACTGCAAACTTTTCTCAGAACCACATGAGGATCTAAGCCACTTCCATCCAACCTTCCTTCCCTCCTTCACTTGAGGTCTGACCATTGCAGCGCTCTGATGGTTCCAACAGCCTGTCCCCGCTCAATCTCCACCTTTGAGAAGCATTAGGTAGTTTCTTGGCACTTACTTCTTGAAAGGCCCACATTCACTCATCCCCCAAGCATATTCCTGATGAATATTTTAGAATAAGCAATTAACATTTATTGAATATCAACTATATGCCAGGTAATATACAAATATTATCTATTAAATGAATTCCCACACCAATTCTGCTAGAGAGTATTATCCTACTTTTGGTACTTCAAAAAGCTATACTCAAAGAAGTTAGGGAGTAGACTCAACAATATGAAATCACCATTTTTGGAAGTCAAAAAGGGTCAAATGTAGGCAGTTTTATGAGGTTTAACTTAAACAATTTGTCAAGGTTGAACAACCACTAAGTGAACAAAGTAAAATTTGAACCATTTCTCTGCTTAGAAGACTTAGGTTTTTTCTCACTCTGCCACAATGCTTCATATTCCTTAGTGAAGAGGGGATATATGCATAAATCTCACCCATGAGATTATTCATGTCATATATATTGAAAGTATCTGAGAACATCAAGTAGGCGAGAAATAATTCAAGAATTTTCTAGTTCTAAATCTTTCCTCAATGTTTCTAATAATATGAGAGCCACAAAACAATATGAATAATATACATGTGTAAAGATGCATAGAGAAAGCCTCAGAAGTCACCAGTGATTGGCATTGTTTTTGTTCATCTAGTTTTTCTTTTCCACAGTGAGCATGTATTTCCTATATAATACACAGTTATTAAAAGAGAATGTAAAATTCTACTGCTAGTATTCCATTTCCTAAATGCATCCATGATCCCAGTGCCGTTGCTCATAGACCCTAGGCAGCAAGTAAACAGGTGGACAGGGAAGGAAATGCATGCTTAGGCAGTCCTCACTCTGCCTCCAATTCCTTCTGGCCGTGGAGCTTTCTGGCTTCAACTCCCTCTGGGGATGTTCTGAGGACCTTGACCTCTGCCTGGCAGCCCCAGTGTGACTCAGTGGGAACAGGTCAGAAGAAGGCAGGCCCCACACAGAGCTCTGAGGAGATTCTCACAGCTCCCTTTGGGACACAGGAATCTGAGCTCATAAGGATTCCTGTATCAGCTTCTAACTTTGTGCTGAAATAATGGAGCCTACTTACTACCTTTAGACAAATTCAAGAGAGATTCAAGTTTCTCTAACAGCTGTGTGTTAACATGAGGTTAAAAAACAGACATTTTTGTGATGACAGCTATGCAACAGAGCCACACTGAGTAAATATTGACCTGAGTAAAGCCTAATCCAATATTTTATTTTAGGTAATAAATCTTGAGATTCAGAAAATCCAGATTTTGTTTCTTGCTGTAAACATTATTAATAATTTTAGAGAGCAATAATAATTCCTTCATCCTGACTTTGAAATTTAATTGAAGGAAAGCTTGGATTTAGGATCAATTATTCTGAAAACGAAGGGAAAGGCACTTTAGCAATAAAATCATTTGTCCTCCTATCACCAACTGCTCTGTACATTCCTGTAGGGCAATACAATGGACTAGAAAATTCAGAGTCCTTGTCTGTAATCTTTGACTAGACTTGGTGTTGCATTATGGCAAAACCCATGACTACCCCATTAAAGAACCATACACATCCTTAATTGAATACATGATTTCTAACCCACACTTGATAAATATGTACCAAATGGGCAAATGTGTGAATTTGTAATAAATTGTTACAGATTATGGGTTTCCCATAACTTATTTAGTTACTCTAGGAAATGATGAAGATAAGTAGAAATAGCAAAGTATCTGCTAAACTCAATTACACCTTCCAACTTGCTAATGGCAAATAATTTATAGCCCTATTACTTTTATTATAGCTTAAGGAAAGCATTTGATTTCTCTCATATTCAAAGAACAAAAACATCTATATGTAAATATAATTTTCATATACTTTCTCTAGCAGTTCTAATTGTTGTTTTTTTTTTTATGTTGAATGACTTTACAAACCTCATCAAATAGTGCATTCCCTTGTGTTCCACCTTTAAGAGGGTAACTATTAAGTATGTTCTATGTTGGGTAATCTAGAGTTATCACTTTATATCATGCTCTTAATAATTCTATACAGCACAGACCAGCACTATTTTGTTTTACATATAAAGAAACTGAGGCCATAGAGCAGATATGTGGTATCTCCCAGGTCAGAGAGATAATGTTTTCATCAGGATTTAGCCCCAAACAATCTGGTTCCAGAGCCCTTACATTTATGTGCTTAACAGTTAGGCTATCCTAAAATTATCCTTTGACGAATAATATCCTTCTTACTCTGTCTAGACTAGGTATACAAACAGAAAGAGGTAACATCCATGCCAAAGAAATGCAAATAAATACCATAATGCTTATCAAAGTTTCCTCTAAGCTTTAGTTCTTTTAAGAGAAGAAAGAACATACAGTAAGGTCCAATTATTAACCTAATTGTTCAGGAGCTAGTATGCAATTTGTCATTTATCCTGATATTGTCTTTTATATTTCTTAATATATTTCTTGAAGTGTTTATCTCTTCTTGAAGCATTTCCCTCTAAAAGCTTGTCTAATAATAATGTGTGGCTTACATGGGCCAATGTGAAGGGAAAAAAACACAGTAGCCCATTGCAGAAAAACTACTGAAAACAAAATCTAGAACCAAGTTCTATATAAGGTAAAGCTAACTGTTCTAAAAAAGATACCCCATCTTAACACAGAAGAAACACTTGTCTGCCTCAGAAAGATCAGTTATTGGAAAAGAAAAGGCAGGGTAGAGAGAGTGAAAGGCTTGCTTCTCACAGTCATCTAGAAATCCAAAGATGGTTCTGCCATCTTCAAACACGGCTTCCACAGCTATCTGCGGCACTGGTACACAGACACTAGAAAGGCAAGGAATATAAGCACACCTGCTTTTTAACCTCCTATCTCTCAAGTAACCAACATCACTTCCATTCACATTTAACTGGTGAGACCTGGCCAAATGGCCCTCCCTCACCAAGAGAGTGGAAAAGCATCTCCTGCTGTGTGGTCACTTTCTGGCAATCAATCCACCTTGTGGAAGGGAACCTAGTCTCTGATTTACACCTAGCCTTCTCCACCACACCCTGTAACTCAAGTCTCTATGCTGTCTGGCCTGTATTTTCTTCTTTATCAATTGTGGATACTGAACCAAATGACCTCTATCTTCTCTCCCAGGTCACAGGACATTCAATGACCCAAAAGTTTTCAGGGCTGTAAGACCCAGTAAGTTGCATTATTACTTCCACATTTCATTTTAATTCCTCAGTATATTTTAAGAATTTGTATGTACCATGATTTTACTATGTATTCTTTGGATCGTTAATGTCTCTCTTCATTGCCACTGAAATTAAGTGATAGAATGATGATTGGTCCTATCGTACATTTCCTCTTTGATTTCATCAATGACACATTGGATTTTTAATAATATGTTGTTTATAGAGTTCATAGCCTTCAATCTCAGATTGAGAGTATTGTGTTTGAGGCTACATCCATTAGAGGGCTCCATTCTAAGAAGAATAGCCCTAGGCCGTCAACGGCATACCACATTGTAATTCTAAGATGAGTGGCTGCTAGCTGAAACATCAACAGTGAGATTGGGTCTTACTCTATAAAAATGAAGGTCTATCTACTACCTTATACTTAACATATTTAATCTTATTAACAACCTGGTAAGGTTTAACAATTCCAGTCCCCATCTTAGAGATAAAGAAATGGAGACTCTGGGAGGAAAAGTGGCCTGTAAGAATCAGAGCTGGTATATAAACTCAGGATTCCTGGTTCTTGATGCCATTTTCTAATAAACTAAGATTCCTCTTACTATACTGAGCTTCCATGTTTCATAAGCTTCTTCCCCATTTTATCTCCTCTGACCTGGTGAGCTTTTTCCCATTTCTTGTTTACTGCATGCTTTGCAGCTGCCTCCCCACACATGGTTAATTTCCCATCACTTTCCATGAGCAGATGTTCCTGAGGAGCAGAGCTGCTTTCCCATCCCTGGCACTATCTCCTGCAGATTACTGGATTGAACACAGTAGCCGCTGGCCATCCTTTTGATCTGAAAAGATTTCCCCACTGGGATATTCCTCATGATGATGTAATTAGTTTTCTAGACATACCTAACACATTTATTTCTAATCACAAGGGATGAGGGGAGAGGAGAAAGAACCATTCATCTTGGCTTGTGTGCAATTGTTGCAGTTAACACGTGCCACTTCCACCCCCTTGTGTAATGTCTTCTTTGGTTGATTGTTCAAGGATGTGGGGCAATATGCTGCTCTTCAAAAGCAGTAGGGGACTTCACATTCATAAGTGGGGCTCAGGCACTATTAAATTGCTTTTTCAAACCTGGCAAAGACATTAGAGCTGCAAATCCTTTCAGCTCCAAACTATCCTCAGCATTAGGAACAGGTGAAGTTCTTAATAACTTTGAGATTGTGCTTGATTCAAAGACACAACATGGAACATTTTGTCCAAATAAATCCAACTGTTCAAAATTTCCAGTCCTGTGGGTATAGCAATAGTATAATATTTTTGCCCACAATTATGTCTTGAGGTACTGTCAGAGATAGTGTCTTCTGTAAATCATGTACCACATATTAAAAAAAAAAAAGAAAAGAAAGAAAGAAAAAGAAAAAAACTTTTAACTAAGAATACATCGTTGTAATAATGAATCACAGGTAAAATATGAGGTTTGCCTTTTACCATTAATGCAAAGACTATTAAATGTTTAAGCAGACAAAGCATGAAAATGAGGGATGGCTATGATTCTTGGCTTTGTGCAGTCCTAGAGAAGAGCACTGCAAAGTAGAAGAGGGAAAAAGTTGGTTAAAACAGTCTAGCTGTCAACAAGTGACCCTTCCTTTGAGACCTAAAAAGCATGCACCACTGCCTCCTTTTAAAGGCCTGCTTAAAACAAGTATTTCACAGAAATCGAAGCAAACCACTACTGGTTATTTGTGTTATAAAGGAAGGCAATGAGAAAGAAGATGGCCCATAGCCAATTTCCACATTGCTTTGCATGTAACATTTCAGCGTTTTATCAGAAGTAAGAACTCACAATGTGCAGAGGGCAGTTCAAGAGGGGTGAAGAGGTTGGAGCGAGGATTAAAAACCATCCGCTGAGAAAGAAACACTGGCAGACATTTAAAATCGCTCTTTCAATGGATAATATTTATAGTCTGGGTTTTGTTCCTGAAGTTTAAAATTAGTCTTCCTGTTGAGGTAAATTTAAAGAAATGAACAGTGTCATCAGTTATATGGATGGTTGAGCATCCATCAGACAGTAGCATCAGGAAAAAATAATTTACAAAACCAAAAGCTAAATTTTCCAGGCTACAGAAAATTAGTCATGTTCCTCCCCCATCCTAGAGACATTTAATCTGGGAGGCAGTGACTAATTTTTGTCTGTTTTCCTCTTCCTAAATGACCACCGTGAGTTTCTAATGCTTGCAATAACCATGCCTGCCACTTCTTGGAAAAAAAAAAAAAAATCACTTTGCATTTCTTCTCACAGTATTTTTTTTAGAGTCTCCAAACAGGTATCTTTGAGTTCTTCATTTAATAATGGAGTTACAGATAAAATTAAATAAGATAAATAAAATCATTTAGGGAGCTTCTAATATATGTCAGAAAAATCACTAACAGAATATACAGATATAATCTAGACAGGTGTAATAGAAGCTTTCTCCCTTTTTAATTTGGCACATTCACGTATACTATTGTCAAGGCCAGTTGTCAGGCTAATATGTCAAGATACCACTAAAAATCAAAATAAAAAATAGTCTCCAAGGCAGTACTGAAGATGTTGAAAAGGGTGTAGCAGTTACATTCTCTCTGGCTTCAAGTCCCCAATCTGTCTCCTCTTTCTTACTGCTTTTCTTTAACTCAGAGAATCCCCATGTCACATGTGGTTGGGGCCCTTCAAGGCTCTCTCTGCTGTCTCTGGGACATTTTGTTATTATTTTAATTCATACTATAGTCTTAAAGGAATTTATGATGTCTTTTTAGCATGGTTTAATAATTACTTCTAAATTAAATATTTTTTTCTTTGAGGTGCTAGACCATGCATTAATTTGACTAATAGGAAGAGTCAGTGTGTGAGGAGGCCCTGGGACTTGGTTGTCTGATCAAGAGACACCATTCTCCTGCAAGTCCAAAACAGAGAGGACATTCTAGAGACCATCATGAGGAGATCACTGGGTTATAGCTCTGGGCAGGGATGGAGAGGTCAATGGGTTTGCTTCTGTTTAAATCATAAGCCTGTTTCCCAAATAACAAGTTTAGCCACTGAAATATCACTGCCATGATTGCTCAGTCAGTTTTCTTCCTGACATTCAAAGAATAATTGAATGAAAATGTATGAGATTGTTGCCCCCGAGTTCTCTCTGGAAAACAGACATTTTCAATTTGGATTGTCATAAAATTGTCTAGAAAAACTGGCATGTGTCCAACTTTTTGGATGTATGTGGATGAAAAAAAAGGAGGAAATGGTAATAAAGGAATGGAAACCAATTAAAATCGAGTTAATGTCTACCTTCTAGACATATCTCTGAATAGCATTTATAATCAAATGCAAGCTTTTTCCTCTGCCTGAGAAACTGGTGATTTAAAAATAAGTTAGCTGTGCAAATATGCTGGTCTATACCTCCCCAAAATAAAATGAATTACCAAGCAATAGCTGAAGAATTTGATTCAATAGTGTCCTATTTCAAAATTGGGGGGGGGGGGTTCCAAAATGCTGGAATGCGATGCTGTAAACCTGGGTAGAATCCTCAATGTGAAGTTTATGAATGGGTTTGTGGGCATCAAAAGCCTCAAATATAAAGTAAAATTCATTCAATCATAAGAGCATTTCAACTTTCTGTAGACAAGCAGAGGTTATCCTTTTAAAAAGTAGTTATTTTGACACATAGCTGAGTCCTGTCTTGTGTTGTCACCAAGTGCATTTGTATGAGATGGTTTCTGTGTCAGCATGGAGCCCACAGAAAGACCCCTGAGTCTTCAGTTACTTAGAAGAAATCCCCAATATCTCCACCTCAGATTTTGCAATACACTTCTCTACAATAAATTATCTCTACAATGAATTCCTTATTAAGTAAATCCCATTTGAACTGATGCCTGGGAGCTGAGACAGACTATCAATCTAACATTCATTACGGAAAATAAACATAGTTTTTATTCTAAATACCGTGCACAGATGCCTGCTGTGACCAGGTACCTTTGAAGAGAACACTGTGAAGAGAAAATCAGGTCATCCTCAAGATAAATAAAATAAAAATTTAAAATATTCTCTTTTCTTCTGTGTAAGCCTGAAGAATTTGAACTCTATCATCATAGAGTAATATTTTTTTCATTTCATTAGTACTGTTTTAACTTGACCTCAGCATGTTACAGAATTTAAGGTATAGAAAAGTATGGAGTTCCCTGGTGGTGCAGTGGGTTAAGGATCTGGCATTGTCACTGCTGTGGCTTGGGTGTGTCCTAGGCATGGTTGTGGTATATAGCTGTGTAGTAATAGCATGGTAGAATATACCAGACCCAGCTCAAAACACAGTCAGGACAGTTTGAACCCAACTGTACATGTGTATGGGTTATCTAGATTTCCCCAAAAGTTATTACTAACTTTGTAAACAATTTCAATATACTCAGTTTCTACTCTTAATTAAATGCCAAGTGATCAGAAGCATAACTACCTACCTACTTAGTAATGTTTGCTGCAATGCTACTGATTAACTCCTGTACCATCCTAGTTCAGAACCTCCCTAACTCCTTACCTTATTCACTGTCTCAAGTTAACCATGGAATATTCTCCTAACTCCCAGTCTTTCATTTTAATCTAACCCATATGCTCTCCCTGTGACTTATTTTGTAGGTTGGGAGCAAGGAAATCAAATCCAGAAGGTAAGGTAGATGGAAAACAAAGCAAATAGGCAGTAAGAAACTGGCACACCCAAAGATGTAATTAAGGAGAGGCAAAATTGGGAGCAAGACATAAAGTTAACCATTCCTAAATCTAGGAATCCAGAAGTAGAAATCAGAAGCAAGCAGGCTGAGGATCAAGGAGACATGGTCTCTGAGCAGTTACAAGAGAGCAGGACCCACGTATAATGAATACTCAAGCTAGCTGCTATTTATTATGCATGCCTGGCTTTCTGGTACTTACCATGATATTGAATTTAGGAAAGTCAATTGCATATAAAGGACTAGCAGCAGACAAGACATGTTTTCTTAAATATGCCAATAAGCACATGACTCTTCAGACTAAAAATGTTTAATATTTTCTCATTACTACTGAATTAAATCTACATTCCTGGCCTACGTCTAAGACTCTATCTTATCATTCAACTACCACTGCAATATTTTTCATCAGGGTTCTTCTTCTTGAAGCTTCATCAGCTAGTTCATGGTGTTTTCCCTGCCTGCAGTATAAGAAAGAAACTGGTCTTTACATTAAAAGGGCTTACCAAGTGCCTAGCACAACGAATTTTAAAAGCCCACATCAAAACACGCATTGCTAAAATTTTCAAACATTCAGAAAAAAAAGCAAAACACTTCCAGAACCCATTAACTCTCCCATGCTCCTAAGTGACTGTTTCCTAACTTCTTGTTTGTCAAGACTTCAAGTTCTCTTCCTCAACTACATTCACAGATGATGATCAGCAACCTTCCCTTTGCCAAGAAAAGTGAAGCAATCCAAAGACAATTTTCAGACTCCATCAACCACATCTACTATCAGCATTTATTCTCAGAATCTGTTCTCTAACCTTCTACCAAAAGAATCTACCTGTGCCCTTAACTTAAACCAGTCTCTGTGTTCCCAAGCCCATCCACTCCTGCATACTCAAGAACACTATTTAAGCGACTGTCTCTTTTTCTTTCATGATCAGAATGGTCTTCTCTAGTTGATCACTCCTCTAAGTATGTAAATATGCTTTTTTCTTCTATCTTAAAAACATCTTCTCTTGACCGTACTTTTAGCCTTGAACTATCACACCACTTCACCATTTCTTTACTCCTTTTTTTAAGCAAGTTTATTCAAAGGGATTTTCCATATGCCTGGCCTCCAATTCCCTTCCTTCCATTTTCAGTTTTTCCCTTCTCTTTTATATTTTTTTTAATTTGCATTATAGTTGATTTACAATGTTGTGCCAATTTTCTCCTGTACAACAAAATCACTCAGTCATGCATATACATATATATACATTTTTAAAATATTATTTTACATCATCATCTAGTCCAGGAAATTGGGTATCGTTCCCTGTGCTATACCGTAGGACCTTGTTGTTTATCCATTCTAAATGTAATAGCTTGTATCTACTAACTCTTTCATTCTTAATCATACACAAGCAGACTTTCTCCCATTAGCACAATTTTTCCACTAAAATTATTCTCTTGTCAAGGACATCAATGTTGCCAATTTGCTAAAACTTGGTCTAGTCTTAGTTCTCATTTTGTTTGGCTTATCATGGCATTTGATACAAAACATTAATGTCTCCTCCTTTATGTATTCATAAAGGAGGTTGTAGGACAATACACATCCTTCTATTAACTTACGTTTCAAAAGTTCTTTCAAACTCCTTACTCTCCTCCTTTTCTATAGCTTTTATTATCAGTGTACACTGGGACTCAGTTTTTTTCCTTCTCTATACACACTTCCTCCCTAGAGGATCTTATCCACCTATGTGAAGTCATTCCAAAATTTCTGTCTTCTGTTCAGAACCTTTGGTGGATTTGGTGACATCTACAGCTACTACCTACATGGCATCTCCAAAAATGAGCTCGGTTTCTCCCATCTCAAAGTACTCTACTTTCTTGTTTTTCAATCTCACTGAACAACATCTCTGACCTTTGAACTGCTCTAGTCAAAAATCTTAAGAGTGTTCCTTGACTCCTCTCTTTCATGTTACACATCCAATCCATCCGGAACTCCTATTGCCATCATTCCAAAATATATCAAGAGTCCAGCCAGTAGTTACTATCTCCTGGCCTGAGCCATCAACTCCTCTTACCTGGTAGTTACAATAGCCTCCTCTTTGGCTTCTATGCTTCTACCTCTGACTTATTATAGCCTATTCTCAATATAGCAGCTTTTAAAAATACGTCAGATTTTGCCACTCTTCTGCCAAAAACCCAGCAAATCTCACTTCTCTCACATTAAATGTCAACATCCTTACAATGGCCTAGAAAGCCCTCCACCTTTGCCAGTTACCTCTCTGATGTCATCATTTAATATTCTCCTCTGGATGACTTTAGCCATATGACATTGTGCATAAAAATATAGATGCATATATGCATGCTATATAATAGCAATAGAATGAAATTATGCACAGAAAAACTTTTAAAAGTTACCACTTGTGAAAGATATGGTAGATGAAATAAGAAAATAAAGGCCTGATAACTGGACATTAGTAGGGTAATATACATATATATAATATGTATGACAACACAAAGGGTGGCAGTAAAAGTATTTGTATGGTAATTAAGTTATAATTTATATGAAATGATACAAAATTAACCATAAGTAGACTGTGATAAGTTATTTATGGATATTATAATCACTAGTATAACTATGGAAACAAGATTAAACACTATAGCCAAAAGCCAATTGATATTTTCAAAAAAGAAGTTGAAAAATCTGAATGAAATCAGAAAGGAAGGACAGAAAACTGGTGACCAACAGGAAATAGTTAGTGAAGTTATAAACCAAAATCCTATCATAATAATAATCACAGTTGGTCTCAACTCCAATTAAAAAGCAGCGATTATCAGCATGGATGAAAAAATCTAATTTGAATCTAAAAATATGTAGAAACTAAACAACACTCTTTTGAATGACCAATGGGTCAAAGAAGAAATCAAAGGGGAGATTAAAAAGTATTTCAAAACAAATGAAAATGGCAATACAACATACACAATATCTATGGGATGCTACAAAAGCAGTTCTGAGAAAGCAGTTTACAGCAATGAGTGCATACATTTAGAAGTTAGATCTCAAATTAACAATCTAACTTTACACCTCAAAGAATTAGGAAAAGACCTATAAAGTCAGCCTAAGATTAGGAGAAATAATGAATAACAAGGATCAGAATGAAAAGAAATGAGAGACCAGAAAAACAAAAGATCACCAAAACTGAGAGCTCTTCTTTTGAAAGATAAAGACTGACAAATTGTTTTTGTTTGGTTTTGTTTTGTTTTTTGTCTTTTCAGAGTTGCACCTGAGGCATATGGAGGTCTCCAGGCTAGGGGTCTAATCAGAGCTGTAAACACTGGCCTACGCCAGAGCCACAGCAACGCGGGATCTTAGCCACGTCTGCAACCTACACCATAGCTCTCGGCAATGCTGGATCCTTAACCCACTGAGTGAGGCCAGGGATCGAACCTGCAACCTCATGGCTCCTAGTCTGAATCGTTTCAGCTGTACCATGACGGGAACTGAGATTGACAAATCTTTAGCTAAACCAACAAAGAGAAGAAACAGAGAAGACTCAAAATTAGAAATGGAAGAGGAGACAATATAAATGATACTAAAGAAATACATAGAATAAGAGAATACTATGAACAATTATATGTCAACAAATTAGCTAACAGAAGAAATGGATAAATTTCTAGCAATATGCAACCTACAAAGATTGAATCTGGAAGAAATTTGAACAGACCAATTAACAGTATAGCAACTGAATTAGTAATCCAAAATTACCCAACAAAGAAAACTCCAGGACAATAGAGCTTCACTCATGATTTCTACCAAATATTTAAACAACTTATGACAACTTTTTCAAACTCTTTCAAGAAATTGGAAATTTTTTTTCAAAAATACTTAATTGTAAGCTACATACAAGAAAAACCCTCAAGATATGAAGAAAAGATAGGTTGCAAATAAATTGATAAAAACATATACATACACACACACACACACACATATATGCCACAAACAAGTGTAAGAACTATAGACTGGTTACTACAATGCAGACTTCAAGAAAAATAGTGTTAACAGAGATACAGGGATACTTCATAATGATGAAAGGGACAATTCATCAACAAATAAAAAATTATAAATGTGGGTATATAACAACAAAACCTTAAAAAACAAAGCAGAAATAGACAAAATTAAAGAGAGAAATAAGCATTTTACAACCATTTTAAATTAGCAATTGACAAGAGAAGAAGATAAAAGTAATCAATAAAGACTTCAATGGCATGGACAACAATATCAACCACTTTGGTCTAGTTTACATTTAAGGGACATTATATACAACCCTGCAGAATATTCTTTTTCACTGCATATTTATGTGGTGAATATGAACCAGTCTTATGCACTAGAAAAGAATAGGTTTTTTTTATTACTCAACGAATTTATTACATTTATAGTTTTACAATGATCATCACAATCTAATTTTATAGGATTTCCATCCCACAACCCCAGCGCATCTCCCCACCTCCCAAACTTTCTCCTTTGGAAACCGTAAGTTTTTCAAACTCTGTGAGTCAGTATCTGTTTTGCAAAGAAGTTCATTCTGTCCTTTTTTCAGATTCCACATGTCAGTGAAAGCATGTGATGTTGGTGTCTCACCCTCTGACTGACTTCACTTAGCATGATAATTTCTAGGTCCATCCATGTTGTATTGATTGCCAGAAAACAATCCTCAATATAACTAAAAGAACTGAAATGATATGGAACATTTCCCCTGACCACAACAGATCCAATTAGAAATCATTGATAAGACACCTAAGAAAATGCCAAATATAGAGTTCCTGTTGCTGCTCAGTGGTAATGAACACAACTAGTATCCATGAGGACATGGGTTTGATCCCCAGAGATATGCTCAGTGGGTTAAGGATCTGGCTCTGCCCTGAGCTGTGGTATAGGTTGCAGACACAGCTTGGATCTAGTGTTGCTGTGGCTGTGGTGTAGACCAGCACCTGCATCTAATTCAACCCCTAGCCTGAGAACTTCCACATGTCATGGGTGTGACCCTAAAATGCAAAAAAAAAAAACCAAAAAACAGAAAAGAAAAGAAAGAAAATGCCAAATATCTGTTACTTATACAACAAACTTCTGGGTAATTCTTGGATTAGGACAAAATCACAAGAAATTTATTTATACATTTTTAACTGAATTACAATGAAAATAGATAATATTCATAGCAACTTTATTTAAAACAGCCAAAATCTACAACATCAATCAACCAAAGTGTCAGTCAACAGGTAGATCAATACACACAGTAAATATGTACAATAAATTACTATTCAGCAGTAAAAAATAATATCCCAAAAACTTTAATAATTAGAAAACTCCCCTTTAAAATTTTAAGGATAAGCTTATAGAAAAATGTATATTATGAAATGAGAAACCTCAACTTTGTAAAAATGCCAATTGTCCCAAAATTAATATACAAAATCATCCAATCCCATTAAAAGTATGATCAGAAAATGTTATGGAAATTCAAGTGTTGATTTTAATATCCATCTGGACAAAACAGTGTTCAGAGAGAAAGAAAGCCAAGAGTTCCCATTGTGGCTCAGTGGGTTAAGAACCCAACATATTGCCACGAAGCTGTAGCTCATATTCAACCCCTAGCCTGAGAACTTCTATATGCTGTGGGTATGGCCCTAAAAAGATGAGAGAGAGAGAGAGAGAGAGAGAGAGAGATAGACAGATAGACAGATAGACAGACAGACAGACAGACAGACCGACCGACCTGGATTTAGAGTAAGTATATGTGTTCTAAGATTGTAAATACAAGTGAATGAATGAAAAATATACAGGAGGAGAGTGTTTTTTCTGAGGGTTTCCTTGAGGTGGAGAACTTTAATTAGGAGGAGTTACCAGGGGCTACAATGATAGTAGTAATGTTTCCGTACTTAAGCTAAGGGCTAGATACATGAGTGTTCTCTGTATCATCTTTATTTTTTATTTGTAGTAATAAGTAAAACACTTCCATCTTACCAATATATAATATTTATTTATTACTTGTAGAAACAAAGTGTTTTAGAATACCAATAAAAAATAAATATACTTACTGATACATATTTTCTAGCTTTGTCATCTCACAGCCAATAATAAGAAATGCAGAAAGAAACACATATCCAACCCTTTTAAGACGCCAAAGTTCTTATTCATAACACATGTGCCTTAACTTAGGCCCACAGGCCTATGTAGCTGAAAGGTAAGGTGGGGCAAGCCTTCAGATGGGATGACATGTGCCCAGAAAAATTCTGTTACTAAGAATGGGGAAAGGAACATTGGAGGCTGGTGAAGTGCATGTCACAAATGGCAACAACCAGCATACTGAACAATAAGAGAGATTTAGGAGTTCCCATTATGGTGCAGCAGAAACAAATCCAACTAGGAACCATGAAGTTGCGGGTTCAATCCCTGGCCTTGCTCAGTGGGTTAAGGTGTTGCCATGAGCTGTGATGTAGGTTGCAGACATGGCTGGGATCTGGCATTGCTGTGGCTGTGGCAGCAGCTGTAACTCTGATTCAGTTCTTAGCCTGGAAACCTCTATATGCTGAGGGTATGGCCCTAAAAAAGCAAAAGAGAGAGAGAGAGAGATTTATAAGATAAAGTATTTGTAAGTCTATTACTTATAACTGAAAATATATTGTGTTCACACAGCCAGTTTTTAAGTTTTGATTCCTTTCAGGAGAAAAACAACTAAAAAATTTCTCAAATAAGTTTTCTATACTGAAATTACTTTTAAATCCCTTTTAAAATCTTCTCCACTAAGGAAAATGTTAATAATAATGACCAAGTGTATGACAGAAGGAGGAAGGTGGAACTATGAACAATTCTATGTATTTGGAATAACATTTCTAATTACTAAACTTGCCTATCCTCTCAGCCTCTAAATCCCCCAAAATAGTAACTCAAAAATGTATTTTATATTTAAACATGAATTTATCAAGTGTTAAGTTTATTCCAGTATTTATGTTGACTCTATATACCAACAGTTAGCTAGGAAAAAAACAGTCATTTTGTCTCCCCTATAACTTTATCAGTTATTCTCAAAACATTTCATCATGTTCCTAACACCACACTGTCATACAGATGACTCTGGTAAACTTATCTCATGGTGAGCCTCCAAGGATAAACAGCATGATCTAATAAATTGCAAAACTTGTGAAATGCATCAGACATACAATTAGTAGTCGGTCATAGAGTAAGATGGGTGGGTTTCCTCATTCTCAGAGATATTTTACTGTCTGGATTTTCCCCAGTTGAACTAATCAGAAAGGGAAAAAAGAACTCAGAAGTGCTACCATTACATAAAAGCAAGTTCAGTAACAAAACCTTAGAAAAAAAAGCAGAAAGTAACTTGTAAAATCATTTCCAGATGCTTGTTGTTTTGTTTCTGTTTTGTTTTCAGATGAGCAAATTGAGGTTCAGAGAAGTAGAATAACTTATGTAAAGCCACACAGCTAATTACACCAGGAATGGATCCCACAGGACTTTTAGGAAGCAATTCCATATGCTCAAACTTATAAACCAACCGTTGGTTTTTATTACTGTTTTTCTTTTCTGTTTTGCTATAGATCTACACTGCTATATTTAAGCAGCTCCCCTGCACATTTTTATTACCAATTTTCTTTAAACAAACAAAAATGCTCTATATTCTTTTGCATAGTTGAGTTTACTTTATTATAGTTGGCACATGGGGAAATTTAATTGCTCATAGGAGAATGTAATAGTTAATTAGTGAATATGAGGTTTACTTAAAGATTAAAAATAAATATCCCAACTCTGAAATTTGCCCTAAATCCTGGGAACTGCCTGGAAAATTGGAACCAGGGACACCAGAGCCTGTGCAGCTGTATAACTACAGGGTATGTGCTCAGGTATGGGGAGGTGGCTCTTATTTTCCTAAAGATTCTTCTTTCCCTGGACCCTAGGACCCCCTCACAGTCTAAGTATTACCTCAGAATTGAGGTTAGCTGGCTTTCTGTCAGCTGAAAAGCAGAGGTATTGACAGTCTTTGTAAGTAGATGCTGCAATTTAGCTGGCCTATGACACCGGCTTCTACTGCCTAGAGGGTATGACCTCTGACCTCCTCTGCAAAGGCTTCGTGGCCAAAGCAGTGCTCACCAGTCAGCCTTTGCCTAATATAATTGCCTGATCTTTTTCCAGGCAAACCTCCACTCTTTTCCTGGAGAGTGTCCCAGGAAATACCAACACTTTTATGTTCTTAGAGCTGAATTTCATGAAGACGTCACAGAGAGGTCAGTAGGTCTTCAGTGACCCTGCCAGGTATTACTCCAGAAGGGAAAAAAAGAAAAAATATTAAGGCTGGAGGACACAACAGGTACAAAGTAATATTAAGTTAAAAATAGAATACAAAGACATGAGTTGTTCTATAAAACTAATGTCTCAGTTATACCTGTTGAAGCCTAGTGATTGATTCTGTATTTGTGTATTAATATATATATTTCTTTTTGTGGGGCACAGTTTAAAATTCTGCAGAATCTAAGAGAAATACTTAAATTCTATTATTTTTACTTTGTTCTTTAAGAGTTGACCACTTGTACCTTAGTGATAATCCACATTAAATTGTCAAAATTTCCTGACAATTATAGCTAGGTAGATAAAACTATGGGAAGCCCTATCGATAAACTAAGTGCTCTTAAATTAGTTATGCACTAGGGGAAGTAGGTTTAAGGTTTATATTGCTGTGATTCAGGCATTTAGTGTCATTAATTTTCATAATATAGAGGCACATGTGTACTGCATTAGATTTTATATGTATTTTCTAAACAGTTTAGCTTCAGAAACTTAGCCCTATTCGAAAATTATCGTTTCAACTTCTTTTAGCACTGAGATGAAGTAAGATCCTATAGTTGACTGCAATGGCTTCCCAGTTAACTCAACCTAAAAGTCAAAGTCCTTCCTGAAGCTTACAAAATCCAGCATAAACTGGTACCCTTATCTCTTTTCTCACTACTGCCCTGGATCACTCTGGTCTAGGAATGATGGCCATCTTGCTGTCCCTTGAACAAACAAGTACATCCCCATCCTAGAGCTTTTATTCTAACTGTACCTTCTTCAGGTACTCTACTCCCACAAACATCCTCTTGGCCCAAAACCAAACAAGGACACTTCAAGCAAAGAAAATTACAGGCCAATATCTCTAATGAATATAGATGCAGAAATCCTCAACAAAATATTAGCAAACCAAATTCAATGATGCATAAAAGGATCATACATGACAATCAAGTAGGATTCATACCAGTAGGCAAAGATGCTTCAAAATCCATAATCAGTCAATGTGATAAACCACATTAACAAAATGAAGGATAAAAATCATAGACTATTATCAATAGGTGAAGATGCATTTGACAAAATTCAATATCAATTCACAATTAAAAACTCTCAACAAACTGAACCTAGAGGGAACATACCTTGAAAAAGACTACACATGATAAGCCCACAGCTAACAACACACGCAATGGTGAAAAGCTCAATACTTTTCTTCTAAGATCATAAACAAGATAAGGTTGCCTACTCTCACCATTTTAATTCAAGAGAGTACTGGAAGTCCTAGCTATGTGAGCTAAAAACTTACTTTGTATTTGAGATCATAAACTAGAGGGAGGGAGGAATGGGGAGGGAGGAAGGAAGGAAGGGGAAGAAAAGAGAAAGAGAAAAATAGAGAGGAAGGAAGGAAGGAAGGAATCCATTCCAATCATCAAGGTCCCCCACTGTATGAAAAGTAACACATTCCTGTGAAACCTTTCATTAGCCAAAATGGTATAAAGCAAAGAAGCAATTACCTTAAGCCATATCTTCCTAATGAATACACAAAATAAATTGAGATAAAGCATAGATACTCACAGACACAGTTCAAAGCTATGGTAACTTGATGCTGAGCTGCTGAGTGTGGTTTCCTGGCAAAAAGTTTGGTCGTACCACTCTATGCAGTGTGTACACTGCTATTTTAACAATGCACGGCAAAACAAATGTTGAATGCTATTTTCACTTTTTTTTTTTTTTTTTTTTGTAAAAGTAAAAATCCTCCGGATTTCTTTCAATCAATGAAAATAGGCATTAACTGTCTGTCTTTCATAAAAACCAACTGGCATAAAGCAAAATTTTCAAAGCAAGAAGATACCTGTAAAACTGTCTCTATTTGCAAGTGACATGATCTTATATAAAGAAAACCCTAAAAATTCCACCAAAAACTATTACATCTAATTTTGAATTTAGTAAAGTGACAAAATACAAAATCAATATGCAAAAATCAGTTGTGTTTCCATACACTGATAATAAATTATCAGAAAGAGAAATTAAAATAATCCCATTTACAACTGTATCAAAAAAATAAAATGCCTATGAATAAATTTAACCAATCAGGTAAAAGACCTGTACACTAAAAGCGGAGACACTAATTAAAGATATTGAACACAGAAATGGTAAAAAATTCTGTGCTCATGGAAGAATTAATATTGTTAAAATGTCTATACTACCAAAATCAATTTTCAGAGTCAGTGAAATCTCTAACAAAATCTCAAGGGCATGGCATTTTTCATGGAAATAGAATAAATAATTTTAAAATCTGTATTGAACTACAAATGACCCCAATAGCCATGGCAATATAGAAAAAAGAGAACAAAGCTGGAGGTATCACATTTTCCAATTTTAAATTATCTTACAAACCTAAAATAAGCAAAATGGTATGATATTGACATAAAAAACAGACACATAAATCAATGAAACACAAGAGAGAACCCAAAAATAAATGCACACATATATAGTCAATCAATATAAAATAAAGGAGCCAAGAAAATATGATGGGGAAAACATAGTTTCTTAAAAGAAAAAAAAATGGTCTTGGTAAAACTGGAAAGCCACATGCAAAAGAATGAAAATGAGCTACTACCTTATACTACACACAAAAACCAACACAAAATGAAGGAAGTACTTGAACTAAGCCTTGAAACCATAAAATTCTTCCAAGAAAAAATAGTGGGTAAGCTCCCTGGCATTGGTCTTGGGGATAACTTTTTTGGATATGATACTAAACGCAATGCCAATAAAAATAAATAAATAAATAAACAACTGAGACTGTATCAAAGCAAAAACTTTGTGTACAATAAAAAGCTATGAACAAAATGAAAAAGGCAACCTATGGAATCAAAGAAAATATTTCTAAGTCATATATCTAATAAGGGGCAAATACACAAAATATATAAAAATTCATACAACTCAATAGCAAAAAAAAAAATAAAATAAAATAAAAAAGCAACTTAATTAAAAAATAGGCAGAAGATCTAGACAGTATTCCAAAGAGTATGTACAGATAGCCAACAGACATATGAAAAGATATGGTCAACATCAGTAATCATGAGGAAAATGAAAATCAAAAGCGCAATGAGATTTCACCTCACACCTATCAGAATGTCTGTTATTAAAAAGACAACAAATAACAAGTGTTGATGAGGATGCCAAGAAAAGGGAATCCTTGTGTACTATTGGTGGGTATGAAAATTAGTGTACCACTACAGAAAACAGTATGCAATTTCCTCAAAAAAAATTTTTAAAAAGAACTACCATATGATCCAGCAGTCCCACAGGTGGATATTTATCAAATGAAAATAAAATCACTATCTCAAAAAAGATGTTCATATCCTCATGTTCACTGCAGCATTATTTACAACAGCCAAAGCATGGGAATAATTTAAATGCCCATCAATGGACGAACAGATAAAGAAAATGTAATATATGTAAGTACAATGGAATAAGATTCAGGCACCACAAAAATAAAGAAATCCTACTGTTTGCAGCAATATGGATGGACTTTGAGGCCATTATGTGAGCCAAGTCAGTCAGAGAAAGACAAATAGTATATATTCTCACTGGAATAAAAAAAAAAAATGAATTCACAGTTACAAAGAAAAGATTGTTGATTACCAGGAGTGGAGGTAGAAGGTGGGCAAAATGGGTAAAGATGGTCAAAAGGTACATATATCAAATTATTCTGTTGTACACTTAAAATTAATACACTGTTGGACATCAACTTTCTCTTCATTTAAAAGAAAATATACTGCCTCAGCCCACTCTTTCATGTCTTCAACTAGTGCTCAAATCTCATTTCTTAATGCAGCCCATCCTGGCCATTTTAATTTATCCTGTTCACACAACACACCCATTACCATGAACTGATTTTTCATCTTTTCACAGCATTTGCTACTTTTCAACCTGAGTTATGATTCCTGCTTATTATTTATCTTGCTAGAATATAAGTTCCATGAACCATGATCTTTGTCTATTTTCTACCCTGATACATCCCAATGATCTAGAAGAGTGACCAGCACATAGTAGTTGCTCAGTAAATATTGCTGAATGAATGCTATTGAACAAAAATCCTTGTGTGTGATCTGTCAACACTCCTACTACAACCATGCATTCTAGCCATACAAATCCTTTGTGTTCTATAGACTTCTGAATTCAATCAACCAATATTAGCCATGGGAATACAAAAGTGAAAAAGGCAGATAAAGCATTACATTGAGGGAGAAAGATATAGTCAATAAAAAAAATACAATGTAATAACAAGAAAAGTTATGAAGAAAACTAAATCAAGGTAAGTCAATAAACAGTGTAGTATAGGAGGTAACATATGAGAAAAGATATATAAATGAAGGAACAAGCTGCACAGATATTTTGGGGAGAGAGTTATGTCAACGAGAACAAAGCCATGGGCAGAAAAATGCGGATGGCTAAAAAAATCCAGGAGGTCGATGTCATCAGTAATGGGGAGAGCAAAAAAGGAAGAAGTCTGAGGGTATTTAAGGTCTATAGCATGCATAGTTTTGAAGGCCACTTCAAAAGGGTAAGACTAGATTTTGTTCTATGGTGATAGTAAACCATTTGATTTCCATAAACAAAGGAATGACAGAATCAATTTTATGTATTACTTCTGATATTTCTTGACTTTTTATAATGAATGTATACTATTGTAATTTTTCCCAAAGTCAATAAAAAGTGTATAGTAAAAGGGAAGAGGCATAGACAATGTGTTTCTATGACAGTGGGGGAGGGGGTGTAGATATTGATTTAGTTAAATCTTTAAACCATTAATAACGTTAACACCTCAGTTTGGTTTTACAGCACTGAGTTCATTGTGTTAGTATATTAGAGTTTGATGGACATTTGGATGATATCCTACTTTTCACTTCAATAAATACTTTGAACAAAATTCCTGCTTTCAAGGATTTTCATACTAGTGGTAGTAAACAATAAAAAGGCAAATAGATAGGATATTAAGAAATGATGCCTATTGTAAGGAAAACAATATGATTTATAGGTGTAGAGAATGATAGGCGGAGGTATTGAGAGTGATGACAAGGGACCATTTTATACAAGATGGTCAGGACACTCAAGGTCAAGGAAGAACTCTCTTTTTTAAGCAACATGAAAGCAGAGACCTGAAGAAAGTGATGAATCAAGACACACAAATGTATATAAGAAGAGAATTCCAGGCAAATGGAAAAGAAAATCCTAATTCATCAGGACTGCATTTGGTGCTTACTCCTTTACATGTGTGCCAAAATTGAGGGTTTGTTTTTAAATAAAGTTAACTAGTTTATTAACTATATATGTTTTAATATGGTTTTATTTCGCCTTCCTTTTTTATTTGCAATTAAAGTACTGAGCCAAAACTTGGAAATTTTTCAAGGAGTTTTTTTTTTTAGGGATAAGGTAATAAATTCGCTAAACAAACATACACACAAAATAAAAAAGGTTATAAACAATTTTACTAGATACATTCTGCTTTCAAAAGGAAAGTAGTCATCTGTATTTGCAATGCTAAGAAACAATTTTGTGGGCCATACTTTTTTTTCCTGAGATGAGGCTTAAAATACTTAGTACATATTGATTATCTATCACATGCCAAGGATTGTTCTGAACCTGCATAGTCAGATAAGGTAGCTATTACCTGTATGTGACAATTTAAATATAATTTAAATTAACTTAATTTCATTAAATGATAAATTCTGTTACACAGATTGATTAGCCACATTTTACATGCTCAAGAGCTACATGTCGCTACTGGCTAAATTACAGAGCAATTTCATCATCAAAGAAAGGTCTATAGTAACCATTTTAATTAACAACCGTAAAGCATAGTTATTAGTATTATCTTTAATTTATAATTAAGAAAAATGAAACAAGGAATTTATAAATAAGAAAAATGAGACAGAGAGGTTAAGTAACTGGCCCAATGTATATTATACATCTAGTAGAATTCAGACAGTTAATGTGCCTATCTTTTTCCAGAAACACAGTAAGTCAGTACCCAAAATACTCTAACTTGCCGAATTTTACATGGAGATAGGAATTTTATCCCTGTGAAAGACAGTAGAGTTTCTCAGACATGATACAAGATCATAAATGCCTGCCTTGGAAAAAATTCAAATGTACGGTGAATGCTGTCTAATAGATGAAAGCAGTGAGAACGCTTCATTAGTTTATTGCACTGTGGCATTAACTGAAGGTAACAATGTATTTTATAGGATATGTATTTTTTTTGTCTACATAATGTATTGTGGATTTTTGAATTATAAAATGGTTATGTCTTTTTCTTTAGATCTTCTGGTGACATGAGATTTATTACCAGAAACCAACTGTTCCAGGCTCATAATGGCTGTAAAGGAGTCAGGGATACCAGAGTATCACTAAATTCTATCTCCATAGCTTCTATCAGATCCTTTGTTATTGGACATAGGATGATCCAGTGGTTTCTGAAGTTAATGACTTTCCTTGCTGGAAATCCATGCTAATTTTTAATTCTCAACTGCCAAAATGTGCCTACTCCAAAACATTCTTTCATGATCATGTTTAGCTTCCTCAAACCAACCTCTAACAAACTCAAATTCACTCTTTAAAGATTGAGTTAATGTGCTTTTTGTCTTCCAAGTGCAAAGTTTCTTTTAGCCTACAGAGAAAAATGGTTTTAATGTATGAAAACTAAATCCATATTGATACATAATTTGAGGCACTTTCAACTTATCACCAGAGACTATTAAATTCTTTTCCTAGATTATATTTACTGAGAGAATCTAATCCCCCCTCTTTTTTTTTTTTTTTTTTTTTTGTTTGTGGAGAGTCTCTTTCTTATAGACTATTCTTCTCATAAAGTTAGACTCAGTTGTGTGGTATAATTATAGAACAAGGAAATCTCAGGAAAAAAAGAAACACTACAAAAAAAAAAAAAAAAAAAAAAAAAAAAAAACAACAACAAAAAAAAAAACCTCTCCTAATTGAAAAACACCATAGTTCATCCCACTAGTTGCTAGACATTTAATTTACTTTCTCAGGAATTATATAGTAAGTACTAAGCATACGTTCTGGTGCTCATGGCCTGGAATGGAACAATACAAAATGAATAGAGGCTCTGCCTTCAAGAAGCCTACCATCTGACATAAGAAATAATATGATTTCAAAAGAAGTATTATTACACAAGGGGGCAAAATCACTTTTGATTGATGATGCATAAATTCAGTAAGAATGCTACCCTGAAGATAGGCCTGGAAGGATGGGTCTGATTTTAACAGGTAGCCATAAGGAAAAGGTATTCCACAGGGTAAAAATGCTGGAAAGATCAGACAATACCAAGGAGTGAGATGTGGCTATCATACAATGCGGGTGAAAGGAAGTATTGAGAAACAAACTATAAGTTTAAAGATGGAGAGTAGAGGATCTTGAGCACATGGAACAGACACTGTTGGATTATCTCCCCTCTTCTGCATGATTCTGTAATATTAAATTTATCTTCAACCTAAGGTGAAATTCTCAGTATCCTAAACTGTCATGATAGCCCTATCACCCAGATAGGAGTTGGTTTAGGAGAAGTATGTGGTCAATTAGATGAGAGGGTTGTCTTCTTGCTGGATTTCTGGCAAATGTCAATTTGCTTTTTTGCTTTTTTTTTTTTTAGGGCCACATCCGTGGCATATGGAATTTCCCCAGCCTAGGGGTCAAATTGAAGCTTCAGCTGCAGGCCAACCTCACAGCCACAGCATCTTGGGATCTGAACCTACACCGCAGTTCACAGCTCACATCCTTAACCCACTGAGCGAGGCCAGGGATCGAACTTATATCCTCATGGATACTATTGGGGTTTGTTACTGCTGAGCTATGAAGGAAAATCCTTTTTTTGGGGGGGTGCAATTTGCTTTTAAATATCAGAAATGGTCCCCTTCTTCAAATATTGGGCCTATATGTATTCCTTGAAATGTATGTAGCTGTCTTGTCATCAACCTATAGATAAAGCCAACAAGAGGAAGAATATTGACCCCAAAGAAATGATAATGGGTCAATATGTCTTAATATTTGAGAAATAATATGAATTTCTTAATATTTGAGATATAATAAACCCTTGTAATGCTTAATCCATTTAAAATTGGATTTTTGTGTATTATGCACCTCAGTGCATCTTAACTGAAACACTAAGGTTAAGGAATTTTGACTTACTCATAATAGAGCAAACACTGAAGAACCACAGACATTTTAAGTAGAAGATGAGTTTAAGATTAATCTGAGTGTGGTACAGGGGATGGGTTCAGCTAGTTAGTTCATAGATTTCTCTGGTAGGAGATAATGCAGTTTTGAACCAGTGTGGAACCAGGAGAAAGAAAGCTCTGAAGAGCTATAATACAATGCTGAAATAAAAGTGAACCAGCAGAATGTCTGCAGGTAAAAAAAAAGAGAGAGATAAAGAGGAAATGATAAGCTATGCTGTTAAAAAAAAAAAAATGTTCTTGCCCATTTCTTAATTCTCCCAGTTTTCAATTTCTCTGAAATTGACTGTCAGCAACCACAGTTTATAGGGATTCATGGAAAAGAGTCCTAGAGATTGGAGCACTCAACTGCAATTGACTGCATCCAGCCTTACAACATATTTTCACATCTCCTTCCTGTCCTGCATCCTTTATCCCTTACTCTGCTTCGTAGGATTATATCCTCTAGTAAAGTAGGAGTACACATGCTTCTGCCTCAGGCTCTGCTTTCAGGGAAATCCAAAGCCAAGACACTGTCCTCAAAGGAAGGTTGGGTCAAATAATACTAGACTACCTTCCACATTTAAAATTCCATGGTTCTAATAAACCAAATAATATGCTTTCTAAAAGCAAATCCCTGACAGAGGAGGCAAGGTGATTTCCTCTCTTAAGAATGTTGCTCAAAACTAAACCCTATAATTACAGAGCAACACAGGGCCTCCCAAGTTGCTTTGTTTCACTGATATTTTGTCAAGGTTTAATACTTTTTTTGATTTCCCAATGTAACTAACCTCAACTGAAAACAGTTTTTCCATACTAGGACATTTGTTCTCATGGTTTCGTTGTGTTGGCATACATCCTGTGCAAAGAATTCTGACACATCCTCAAGAGAAAAAAAAATGTATTCTAATATCCAAATTATTTAGCTCATACAAGTAATATAAATGAAGCTGAAGTAATATAAATGAATTTGAGGTCTCAACTTGCCAGACATGGATGGAAGCAGGGTTCAAAGATCAGATAAACAGATCACAGTGCCAACTGCCTGCCTCACTAGTGCCATCAGTCCCACCCATTTCAGAAAGCTGGTGATCACTCCTCACTGAGGTAAACCGAGAACGCAGTGATTGCTTAGAAAAAGAACGAGGACCTCAGCCCTGGCAAGCATCTGTGACAGCACATTTAAATTCCTTGTAGATAACACTAGTTATGAGGGAAACAACTCTAGGCTAACAAATATTCAGAAATAAAGTATCCTTAGTCCTGAAAGAATGAATCTCTGGAGGAGAAGATTCATGAAGAATCTGCATGGATTTCACCCCTCAGAGTTGGCAGATATGCTGGGGGTTTTTCCTTCCCAACCCAACTTCACGGATGGCCCAGAAAAATCAGATAATGATAACCACTCGACTTGAGTAAATTGATTTAGAATAACTTTCACCTGTTTTGGGTAGCATGGGAATTTTTAAGAGTGTCCATGAAGTATGAGGCATTTACCAGATTCATTCATCCAGAATTAAGCAGCAATGTTCTTATCTCTAACATTCAGTGAAGAGGTTTATGGAGAGTAAAGTCAATCCCTGGAATATTTAAGGGGACTTGGACACTCAGTTCCTACATCTTCACTTTGCCATTAAGGGATATTTGGCTGAGCTGGCAAGAGACATTATTAAGCAGTTCAGACATTCTCAGATACATAGAAAAGCTTCCTTTTTCTCTGTAAGATTTTGTCTCCCCTTGTACAATACTCCCCTTTTTTATCTCTCTTGATCAAACATCTGGTATCTTCACCATAACTATCTTTTCCATAGACATTTTTGCCTTTTGCCACAAGCATTTCAGCTCATAACTAATCAGCAATAAGCCAATGTTGTCATCAGAGATAAAATAAAAAATTAAATAGAAATAATAATATTATACTTTTTTGCTTTCTGACTAATCTCTTCATTTAGCATCACTCTTTTTCTCAAATTTCTTCCTTTGCTAAGAGAGGAATCAGTTTCCAAATACTTGGATACATATTTGTAACTGAACTTTGTTATTTTGTTGTGAAAGCCTTCTGCCCTGTCATCTATATCACATGGCCACTGACAGACATTCTGAAATACAGTAGGAAATATGGGCTCAACTCTGTGCCTTTGAGGTACCCAGCTTCTTTTCCCTCCAGTGTACTATGTTTCAAAATAAAAAAAAAATTCTTACCTAAAAAAATATACAAACAAAACAGGAAAGATGAAGGAAACTACAAGGTGATTTTTCAAAAAGTTATAATTGATAAACCTTTAGCTAGACTTATCAAGAAAAAAAAAGAAAAAGAAAAAGGGCACTTATCAATAAAAATCAGAAATGAAAAAGAAGTTACAACCAACATCACAGAAATACAAAATATCATAGGAGACTACTAAAAACAACTGTAACTCAATAAAATGAACAACCTAGAAGAAATAGAGAAATTCCTAGAAATGTACATTCTCCCAAGACCAAACCAGGAAAAAATAAAAATATGAACAGACTCATCATGAATAATGAAATCAAATCAGTAATTTAAAAACAAAACTTCTAACAAACACAAGTCCAGGAATTCACAGGTGAATTTTTCCAAATATTTAGGGAAGAGATAACACCTATCCTTCTCAAACTGCTACAAAAAATTTCAGGGGAAGGAATATTTTCAAAATCATTTTATAAGACCAGTGTCACCCTGATAACCAAAAAAAAAGGCCAAAATCATTGATAAACATAAATGCAGAAATGCTCAACAAAATATTTGCAAACTGAATCTAACAGTACATTGAAAGGATCATACACAATGATCAAGTGGGATATATCTGAGGGATGCAAGAATGGCTTAAAATCTGTAAATCAATCAATATGATACACCACATTAACAAACTGAAGAAAAAATATTATATGGTTATTTCAACAGATGCAGAAAAAGCATTTGACAAAATTCAATATTCATTTATGATAAGAACACTCAACAAAGTGGGCAGAGAGGGAACATGCCTCAATGTAATAAAAGCTGTATCTAATATCATACTGAATGGTGAAACTGAAAGCACTTCCGCTAAGATCATGAGAAAAGCAAAGATGTCCACACACACTACTTCTATTCAACCTAATTTTAGAAGTTTTAGCTACAGCAATTAGAGAAAAAAAAAAGTAAACAAAAATTCAAACTGGAAAAGAAGAAATAAAATTGTCACTGTTTGTGGATGATGTGATATTATACATAGAAAAACTTGAGGACACTACCAGAAAACTACTATAGCTCAGTGAATTCACTAATGTTGCAGAATATGAAATTAATATACAGAAATATGTTGCATTTCTATACACTAACAATGAAATAACCAAAAGATAAATCAAGGACGCTTTTCCATTTATAACTGCAACAAAAAAGAATAAGCCTACCTTAGGAGGTAAAATACCTGCACTTGGAAAACTGTAGGACACTGATTAAAGAAGTTGAAGGAGAAAAAAAAAAAAAAAAGGAAAGATATACTATGTTCATGGATTGGAAGAATCAATATTATTAAAATGACCATACTACTTAAGGCATCTACAGATTCAATTCACTCTCAAAATATCAAGGGCATTTTTAACAGAGAAATGCAAATTAAAACCACAATGAAATATCATGTAATAACAATCAGAATGGCTATCATCAAAAAGAATACAAATAACAATTATTGGTAAAGGTGTGGAGAAAGGGGAATCCTTATACACTATTAGTGGGAATGTAAATTGTTGCAGCTACTATAGGAAAAAGTATAGATAATCCTCAAAAACCAAAAAATAAAAATAAAAAAACCTACTATATGACTGAGCAATTCCACTCCTGCATATTTACTGCACCTCAAAAAAGTTGAAAAGATTCATTTTAAAAGATGCATGCACTCAATTTCATAGTAGTATTATTTACAATTGCCATAATACAGAAGCAACCTAAGTGTCCACGAACAGATAAATAAGAGGCTATGATATGTTTGTGTGTGTATGTACAATTGAATATTACTCAGTAATAAAAAAGATTGAAATCTGAGCATTTGCAACAACATGGATGGACTCAGAGGGTATTATGCTAATTGAAATAATTTAGAAAAGAAAGACAAATACAGAAGTTCCCATTGTGGCTCAGTGGTAATGAGCCTAAGTGGTATCCATGAGGATGTGGGTTCGATCCCTGGCCTCACTAAGTGGGTTAAGGATCCAGTGTTGCCATCAGCTGTGGGGTCTGTTGCAGACATGGCTCGGATCCCACATCGCTGTGGCTGTGGTATAGGCCAGCAGCAGCAGCTCCAATTCGACCCTTAGCCTGGGAGCTTCCATGTGCCACAGGTGCAGCCCTAAAAAAGAAAAAAGAAAAAAAAAAAAAAAAGAAAGGAAGATAAATACTGTATGATATCATATATCATAAAACATAATTTAGTGAAGTTAACAAAAGAGAAATAGACTCAAGTTACGGAGAACAAACTAGTGGTTACCAGTGGGCAGTAGGAAGGGTGAAGGGCAAGACTGAATCAGAGCTGCAGCGGCTGGCCTACACCACAGCCAGAGCAATGCCAGATTCCAGCCGCATTTGTGACCTACACCACAACTCACAGCAGCGTCGAATCCTTAACCCACTGAGTGAGGCCAGGAATCAAACCTGTGTCCTCTTGGGTACTAGTCAGATTCATTTCCACTGCACACTGATGGGAACTTCATGGTATCAACTATTACACACAAAACAAGCCACAAGGATATATTATACAACACAGTATAATGAATATAGCCAATATTTTATAATAACCATAAAATGGAATATAATCTTTAAAAACTGCAAATCACTATGTTGTATTAGAACTTATATAATATTGTACTTCAGGTATGCCTCTACAAAAATATAAAAACAACAGAAACCAACTCTTGTGGTAAATCATCATCACCTGTCAGCTCAATGAAGCCATCAAAAATGTCACTAACTGAAGAAATGCTAACATGCTCCAACCAGTTGAAACTAAACTCTCAAGCCAATCTGTCAACCAGGAATTCTATCTTTTACAGCAAAATTGCATTATAGTCAATTATTCATGCAGTGAAAATACTTGTGGCAAAGAGGCTTAGAGTGAAGGTATCTAAAACTTATAAATTTATTTATAGTAACATGAATTATGATCACATATTCTAATATGTCATTCTGATAATAATATATTGCACAATGGGTAATTTATTACTTCTCCTGGGTATATTTGCATGTTTTGCATTTAATGCCAAAAAAAAAAAAAAACCTGTGGAATTGTAAGCTTAATAAGTAGTGGAAGGAAGGAATCTGGGGATGAGCAACAATCCAGCTACCATATTCCCCCTCCCCAAAACACCAAGGAGTCATTCTCCCATTCTGCCTTCACATTCAACATGACTCACTCCATTGCCTGCTCTGAATGACAAAGGCCTAGCAAGCTGTTTTTGCACAAGAACTATCATACAGAAGATTTACATAAGGAGGACGGATATTTTCACTCTTCCCTAAAGATTCTTTACATGAGGAAGAGGGAAAATAAAGTAACCCATTGACATGCGATTTTCCTTTTTCTTAACAGAACCTTTCTGAGGAGCTTCTTGCTTCTTGCCTCTACTTCTTTTGTGGCCCCCAAGGATGAGAAAGCCCAGTTACAAGGAGCCAAGCTAACAGGAGGTCAGAATCTGGGCAAGGAGCCTAAGATGAGCAGGGGGCACCGACAGACCATAAAGAGTTGGGTTTGGTAACAAGCCAGCAGTCTGTTGAGCTAGAGGTTCCCTGTGGACCTATTAAGTCATGGAACATTCAACACTTATTAAGTCCTTATAGACTGGGGAGTGGGGGACCCAAAAATAAAAAGATAAAATGTACTTTCCTATTTATCAGGACATAGTGGAATAGCTCATCAGCCCAAGGCCAAAACTATAGAGCAGAATAGTTGAGACCTAATAATAGAAAGGAGTGCTGACTGGTTATACAAGGCCAAAGAGGAAAATGGCCTTTGCGAGCTTTTGCTCTTCACTCTACCTGACTTTTGGGTGAAATCATCTTTGATATCCCTTACAATTTGTTTATCCTGTTCTACTTACACCTTCCAACATCTATTCAGGATATTCCTGTGGGACTATTGGAAGCTTAAAAGGATACCCTCTCTTATATTCTTTGGAATTGCCATCCACGCCACAGATTTTGGTAAGTCAATTGTATTTCATCTTTTAAAAGAAAATGTATTTTCCTCTTTCTTATCCTGCAGCCTCCAACTCCTTTCACAAAATGTGAACATTGCTTCATTATGTGGCACACCAGCTTCAAGAGATGTCAGCAGAATTGCCAAGTTATTTAGTGTCTTGGGACTGTTTTGCAGTATTTACCCAAGTCTCCTTGCAGATCGACCCATGAATAAATTTTGCATGCTCTATAAAGCTAACTGCATTGTCAGATATTGCCATTCCTGGTTTTATGAGATACTAATTGTAAGAAGTTGATATTTTCTCTCTCATATGTATGTCCTTGTTGATTCTAGAGTATTTTACCTCGGAAAAGAGCTAAATGGGAATAAAAACAGCACGTAGAATGAGCAGTTGCCAGCAGGCAATGACATGCTTAATTACTGCTAGCTGTGGCCCTTTAAACAAAAGAGATAACCTTTGTATAATTGAAAACACACCTACACATGTCAATTCTTTCCGACACAAATCATTTTGAAAATGCAAGCAAGTGAACAATCCTTCCCAGTTCTATCAAATCTATGATCCTTTTATCTCCAGTCTCACTCTAGGAGACAGCTCAGGTTTTATGTTTAAGCTCAGCGCTAATGCCTCTCTCATCCACACTCTTGACTCATGGAAATGACCAGGAGCTGTTACTCTGGAAGTACAGGGCCCATCAGCGCGCCTAACTGGCTTGCTTCCCAGATGCTCCTGCCATCTGTTGGAAACATAGCCCAGTAGAAACAGAAGGTAAACGAAAAAATGCACTTTTCCTCATGTCTTTGAGAAAGTATGTTTATCATGCTTTAATAATTAGCCATGTAAACAGGTTTTAAATCATGGCCTCGGATACTAAAACAAACATTGCTTGTTTGGTTTTGTTGCCCCCGCCTCCAGCCCCGGCTGTAGGGAAGCTTTGTATCACGACACATATAAAAACATCTTCAATCTCTTTGTCTCCCAGCTCCATAATATACAGCACTGTCCGGTAAAAGTCATTGAAAGCAAAATGCAAAATTAGAAAACATTTTTTTTCAGAAGGAAGAGGTTCATTAAGAAAGAAGGAATGAGAGAAAAGCAGTTTGTGAGCAAGATAGGAACAATTTTACTTCTCTTACCACACAGTACCAAACTCTTGGAAAAGTCATCATCAGAGATTAGCTGTGTATCATAGGGTAATGGTCTACAGAGTATCATGCAGAAATATTTAAGAAGCAGAGTTTTTCCAGCACTCATTTTTCCAAACCATAGGAGAAATAAATTGTATTACGCTTCATTCCTGCCCATAATATGCTAAAAGCACACAAATCATCAGAGCCCTGGCCCAATAGCTCTCACATGTTAGTGTCTATTAGAATCAGCAGAAATGGCTGGGTCTACTACAGAGTTTCTGATTCAGTAGGTCTTGGGTGAGGCCCCAGAATTTAGGCTTCTGACAAGTTCTCAGGTAAAGCCGATGTTGCTGTTCTGTACTATAAAGCATGCAAAGTAAAAGACAGTGAAAATTCAGAGAAGGGAGAGACTGATACAGGCAGAAAGAGAAAGCCTCTGAGGATCACAGAGTCTTGGAGCTGAGGGGATGTTCCTGTTAGGGGTGTCTAAGTATGACGTCCTCCAATTCACCAGTTCTAAAAATGAAGCCCTTGGGCTCATGCAACTTGCTTAAAGCTGCTTAGTGGGTCAGTCCCACATGGCGGGGGGCGGGGGAGGGCAGGAGGGTACGCAGGGGAAAACCTTGTCAACTTTTAAAAACTATGACTTGACTCTGAGGAACAAAACCCCACTTGCAAAATGTACACGCTAGTTGTACTATCTGGGGATGGTTTTCTTGGTAGAAAAATTTAGGACAAGGCACAGAGGGTGGGGGGTGGGGGGAGTCTCACTCCTGGAAGGTCATGTCCTTTTGGACATGGGAAGAATAAATGTCCTATGTGACCACTTCACCTGGTGAGGGGAGTGATCCAGAGAGAGGATTTGGGAGAGGGAGATGCTCAAGGATTGGCTTCATCCACCAGGTTTTTTCAGTGCCTCTCTCAATCTGGTCTGCTATTTTACTGGCAAGCTGCAGAAGGGCAAAGCCCTGATCCTGTTGTAAATTACACAGGGCTTGGTGTTCTGACTGTCCCAAAGAGCTGAAATGATCCTCCCGACAACAATCAATTCCCATCAGAGTGGATGCAGACACTGAATGAGATGGTCAGGGAGCACCACTGTCAGCCTGCACAAATGCCCAGGGCATCTTTACAAGAGTCATTTCCCCAAAATACAAAACACAAGATGCTGCTACTTCCAATAGTAAAATGCCTGCCACCTATAAACCCTGAAGGTGTCTTATGTGGATTAGTAAAACCCTGTCAAATGCCTCTAGCACTGCCACCTAACAAATTCCTTTGTGATCCTAACACAAGGATTAATTTACATGAGAGGAATTCCTCAACAGTCAAGGCTCATTTTTTCACTAATCAGCCATTACTTAAATTTTGGTTCTGCATGAATCACACACCCCATCCTGTACCTTTGAACAGTAAAAGCTGAAGGAACACAGTCATAAAATCCCATCTTGCTGTGCAGCTCCCTGGCAGGCCAAGCAAACACAAGGATGAGAAACAGGCAGAAGACTGCAGCAGAGGCAACCACAGTTCAGCCATGTCCTGAGCTATTTGCATTTGCAAGCACATAAATGTTTGAGACATAAGCAGTGACCCCTCCTTGCTAGCTGCTATTTCTATGTCTTTCGGAGAGTCCCAGGCTCTCTCAGGGCACATCTGGTCACACTAAGGGCTCTCAAAGCAGGGTATTGCCCTGTCTGCTGGGGCCTGTGGGGACAAGGCCAGAAGCACTAAGCTCATCCCACAACCTTCTGTGGTCCTGGCCATTTGCCTGTGCAGAGAAGGGCACTGGAGCAGAGGCCAAGTGCTGGGGGTCAGCCCCAGGCATGGAAGTAACAAAAGGTCTCCTTGAAGCCACATCAAAGAGCAGCTCGAGTCCACAAATCCGCTCAGCAAGGTAACTTGGAGGGCATGTGTCACAATCCTTTCCCTGATGCTTAGCCCTTGATAGGCCCGGAGAACACTCTTTACAGTATTTTTAAATATTTACTGAATATTGTTGCCCACAAACAACCTTGAAACCGTAACACAGGCTTTGTCTCTCTCTCCTCTCCTGAGTGTCCACATGGCAGGTGTCCAGGCCACCCCACACTGAGGCAGGGAGAGGATACCTAATGAAACTCTGGGTAAGCAGAGACAACATGCCTGTGCCTCAAGTCAAGCTCTGGAGCCAAATGGTCAACTCTCCTCCACCTGGCTTTTTGGAATCACTCTGGCCTCAGTGGCTTGGGAGATGGAGAATTTATTTTTCGTTTTTAATTTTTTTTTTTTTTTTTGGTCTTTTCCCAGTCTAGGGGTCGAATCAGAGCTGTAGCCGCTGGCCTACACCACAGCCACAGCAATGCTGGATCCTTAACTCACTGATGAAGACCAGAGATCAAACCTGCATCCTCATGGATGCTTGTCAGATTTGTGTCCGCCAAGCCACAAAGGGAACTCTTGAGGTGGAGAATTTAAACGCAGGTTTTACACATACTGTGAAATTCCCAAATAGAAGAGTTCGTATCACCTTTCACACAAAAATTAAAAGCTTTTAGGTATATTAATGTAACCTCTACATGCCCAATTCTATAACTGCTATAGTAGTCATTAGGAGGGAAAGGTTTTTAGGAGATTTTCAGACCAGTGAATAAAGCATTTTTTACACTTGGGCAGATCTCCAGCTTGCCACCAAGGGAAAGAAGCAAAAAATAAGTAAATTTTCTATGTTGTTTATAAGTTTATAAATTTCTATGTTGTTCTATAAGTTTAAATTTTCTATGTTATTCAAAAACAACATAGAAAGACTTCTCAAGATATAAAATGTAATAGCTCAGATACAGCCAGTGCCTCTAATATCTGGAATGGGTTAGATACTAGAGACACTGGCTCAATCAGGGTCCTGTTGAGCTAGTGAAAGGAGAAAACTGGATTTTCAGGCTTGAATGGCTTTCCCCACAGTACTGTTCCCAAGGAGAAGAGATGGGTCATCTTATACCAAGAACTCACTGGCCCCATATCAGAGCTACTCAGGCCTAGAAGCTTCATTCAATATACCCTGAAACTCCTTTCTATGTATCAACTAGAATTTATTTGCACCATATTTGATTTACTTTCTGCAGCGGCCAGCCACAGCAACACAGGATCTGAGCCTCATCTACAACCAACACCACAGCTCATGGCAATGTCGGATCCTTAACTCACTAAGCGAGGCCAGGGATCGAACCTACCTCTTCACGGTTACTAGTCAGGTTCGTGCCCACTGAGCCACAATGGGGACTCCTTGATTTATATTCTTATTTATATATTCTCAGTGTGCATCTAAAGATTCATTTATTCCTGAAGTGAATGTGAATTGTCCACCATGTGCAGGTTACTGAACTAGATAGAGTCCTTGAGTGATGCAAAGAATGATTTTAATGTCACTTCCAAGATAAGAGAGGTGCCTCATCACATAACAGCTGAGATGCCTGCCGGGGTCATCGGACAGTTCCCGCATCCCTACTTGCAGTGGTCCTGTGATGTCCTCCTCTCTCTCAAGAGTACACTCTGTTTCTGGGATTTTTCTTCTCTCCCCACAAGTTCCTCAGTCCCAGATGTTTTGGGAAACCAAATGTTATCAAGTAAATAAAGGATATCATCAGTCCTGGGATTCCATGTCAGCTCAATAAATATTTGGTGGATGAATGAATAGATGAATGAAAGAAAGAAGGGCTCTATTCTGCGTGATTTTATCATCTAAATGAGATATGTAGTATCAATTGTATATTCAATAAGACTAGAAGAAAGTCATGCGTCATAAGGAATTATTACATACAGGTGAATTAGAAAACTCCAAGATCAAATCCAATTTGATACTGTAGTGTGGCGTTAACTTCAGGCAACACTCATTTTACGACTTGACACACACTGCCACTATCTTACTTCAAACATTCAATATATGATTTAGATCAAGAACAGAGAAGTTCATGCACCCAAACCCTCAAGTTAGAATATGCAGATTCATCCTGCCTTTAGCACTTACTGCCTATAGGAATTTGGGCAAAGCAGCAACTCCAATTTTCTGTTCCTTGGCTTCACAATGGTAAATAATGGCACCCTCTGCATACAGACATGGCGAGGATGAAGTAAGATGATCCACGCAAAGCACTTAGATTAGCAATTTCTCAATAAACAGTCATTATTATCAATCCCTAATATTCTGCATGGGCCATAGCTCACATAGGAGAACCAAGAGACTCTTCTGATGCCTTGTTATAATAGTACATTCATCTTCCTTGGTTCCCTGCAGTTATGCTTCTCTTTGCAAGTCCTTCCTGAGCAGAGGCTGTCAGGTTCATGAACACAATTTCACACAGCTATATAATAAACTTGACATGGGTACAATGAGCCAGCCAGCAACACGGGGGTCCTGAGGGAAGTGGTTTTTGTATAGAGGCAGAGGAGTGGAGGAACACATTGCACAGTGAATATGCAAGAAAACCCCCAGAGATCCTGTGTGGATATGAAACAATTAGACTTAGCACTTACTGAAATTGCTTTCAATCACCCAGGTAAGAAGCCCTCGCAAAGCTTAAAGTGGGAAAGTTAAAAATGTAAAATTTACATGTTAACTTCTGAGCAAAGGTCTCATCCTCAGAGGAAAACCTCATCTCTCTGCTTGGAAGAAGAGATTAATATATGTTTGTTGAGTAATGTGATAATGTAAATTAAAATTATGCCTCTCAGCCAAAAGAATATTGATTCCAAGTGGTGACAGTGGGTGCATCTCTGAAGAGGCCTGTCATTTTCAACTCAATGGGTTTCACTGAGGCTAAAAGCATTAATTCAAGTAAGCCAAAGGCAAATTCGGAAAATGATTTTAAAGATTTTAAAATGGATGAAATAACAAGAGATGAAGTAGTAATAATTTCATAAATCTGCTTTGAAAGAAAACTAGCTAACTTGTCACTTTTCAAACAGGGAAAAAATAGGAAACTCTCCAGCGCACACAGAGCACTTTTTGCTTCTAAAAATTAAAAATGGATGAAGCAACTTTTCATAAAAGCAGAAGAAAAAGAAATTTCAGGGTGAGATCAAAGCCTTCAAGTTTGAATCTAGAAGGAATTTTAATCTCAAAACAATTGGGAATGATTTAAAAATATTTTAATCATGCCTACTTTTAACAATAGGAACCTGCTCTAATGCCAAAAGGAAAAAAGTATCTAATAGGATCTGGTTCCTGCCTTCAAAGTGATAATTTTTCAAGCACTCTAGAAGAGTTAAATGAGGGCTGTTACAGACTTTCACACAGGATGATCAACAATATAAATGCAGAAAAGAATCTCATAATTACTGAAGGAAACTTCCAGCTGTGGGCAATTAAAGATTTAACATATTAACAATGAGAATCTCCCAAGCGTGGGGGAAAAAAAAAAAAAAAAAAGTCAATGCAGAGAACTTACAACTTCAGTGAAAACTATCTTCTAATCACACTTCTGACCCACAGACATAGTTGTGTGAAATAGCCAAGTTGAAATATCAGACACTCTTGACTCTGGATCAAATGCCTCATAAACTCAAGCATCATCCTAAATGCCAGAATGGTTCTCTTTGATTTTTTCAAAACCACGGAGCATTGAGAAACGTTGACAGCTTACAGGAATCTAAAAGCAGTGGTGGGAGAGTTTCCACTTTCTTTCCCCCACTTCACAGGTAGGTGAGGAAATGGAATTCCCTAGATAAATGGCCTCCAACTATTCTTGCTTCAAGTAACCTCACGCTAAAATTTTTATTTCCCTTCTTTTCTTGATGGCAAAACTCCTCATTTAAGTGACTGATGAAGCAGGAAATTTTCCTGAGTTCTTTTGTCATTTTTTTTAAACCCAGTTTCTCTTGAACACTATAAAATACAAGTCATAGTAATTCTAAACATTTGCAGGCTTGAGCTTTTGGTCCAAGTAAAAGTCAAAAATTCATGATCTGGGAATAGTTATTTTGAAGAAATATGCATGTATATTATGAGCAGCTTTCAATGGACAATTTCTCTGTACATGGAAGTGTAGTGGGGGCCCAAATTCACTCACATCACCATTTATATAGGTCTCTTAACTTGTCAATGAACAACATGTTTTTCTTACTGAGTCCCTATGGGCTAGTTAGGGAATTTAGTTCTGGGAGCTATTCAATTCAAAATATGCTTTGGTCCTTCCTTTCAAAAGTCCTTTAAGATAATAATGTTTAATCCGTTTCAAAGTATTCTTGACTTGAACTCTCATCATTACCATTAGCTCATCTGAGGTTCAGGGCATAGATAAGGGCTGTGACTTCTTAAACCTTGTGAAGTGCAAGGCAGACTTCCTCAGGCAGTCCTTTGTTCCTCTTATCTCCAGGGCAATGGTAGTGGTATTGCTTCCTTTTCTTGGTTTGGTTAGGGCCTGGTGGCTGGTTTTGGGAAAGGGGCTCTAACTTTGGCTCTCATATGCACAGAGACCCACCTCCATATCATCTCCCAACTAAGTGTTCAAATCTCTGCCTTGGCCATAGGATCACATGGTTGCTAACAATGGCAGTGTCCATGACAGCCCTGTGGCTTTCTACTCAGCTATATTCCTGGACACACTCAGAGGAATAAAAATACCTGGGTCCCTGCCACACCACCCAGAAACTGGGAGACTGCCTCTCCAAATCCACCTCACTTACCTGTCATGAGGCAGTCTAGATTCTTCCCCCCATGACCCCATGCAAGTGTAAAGAAACTTCCTCCATCCTGATTCTCCTAGACTCCAGCTCCATGGTTAAGCCTTTACGACAATGGTAAGTAGGGGTGTTTTCTCTACACCTTGAGAGATGTCCTCATTCTGTCACTTTAAGTCACTTAACCTCCTCTAATCCTTTCTCTTTGCAAAAAAGAAGAGAGTTGATACATACTCTTTCTACATCTTAATGTCCTTGTGGGGACAGAATGATTTCCTTGGGTTGAAAGCTATTTGGTAGGTGACAACTAGAGGAGATGTGAGCTTCTTTTCTCTCAAAATACAAAATTGATTGTTCTAGGCTGGACACATGTAAAGCCAGTTGTGGACACAGGCATTTAGTATCTCATTCTGTAAGCAGAATTCTGTCTCCAGCATCTGTATCTTTGCTTAGCAAGACTTAAATAGAGTCATCTGATCAGAGATTCTTTCTCACCAAGATGTTCTATCAACTACCATTTACCTAGAAAGCCAAGTTCCTATAACATACAATAGAATAATTCTCTTGGGCCTTCAAATCACCCATGAAAGGAGAATTGGCTACCAGTTAGCATCCTTAGGTTTAGTTGGTTCACTGCTAGGAAACTGACTTCAAATCAGGTCCTTGTCCCTGATGAGGATGTTTTGATAAGAACGGTCATTTGGGTTTAAGCAAAGTACATGTAAATAATTAAAGAAGGATTGATCTTTTAGGAGACCTCTATTTTATGTGATGGAGGAACTCACAGCTCTGATCTGGATGATTCTCTGTCTGCAAGGATGACCAAGGCTCTGAAATTCACCACTTTGGTCTTTTCTAAATTGTTATGAAAATAAAGAACACTAATTTTTCAATCCTGTATTTTCCTTCCAGTTAAGCTTATCACTGAATAGTAATACATATAAGAGACATTAGGAAACTTTTCCAATTTTTAATACAAAAAAGTCTTTAGTTCTAAGTTTTCTCATGTCAAAATGATTATGTGACAACCTACTCCAATGTCTAATTCACTAGAACAATTATTACCTGCTATTTTAAAAAGACATATCATGAGGAACACATATATATTTGCTTGGCAGAGATGCAAAAGAGAAAAGAAAAAAGCATTGCTTATTTAATTATCTAAGCCAATTATCTTATTTTCTAACTAAAAAAAGAATTTTAGGGATGGATAATTACTTGCCTGAAGGTCATACAGCCATATTGTTTTACTGAAAGCAATGCTTTTGTCACACATACCTACATTCTAAAATTTATGCAATGATTACTTAAAAACCATGATCGCATTTCTTCTAAGGCCCACAAGGAATTATAACTAATTCCTTCCAATTATTCCAGCTAACTTTCCCCAGGTGGTTCTAATTATCAGGCAAGTTGAAGAACCTCTCCTCTTATCTGGCTATTCCTAGTTACGTTCAAATTCCTCTCCTCAGCCTACGTCCCCTTCCCATGGCCCACTCTCCATGGGAGTAAAATGAAGTGTTGAATAATTCACCTCCTGCTCCTCACTATTAGTTTGTGTTTTTAATTTTAACTCTCCCTGAGTATTTGTCTTTCACTGGTTAGGGTTAGGGTTAGGGAAGGACTAAGAAGGACTCAAGAAGAATAAAAAGCCTTTTATAATCAAAGTAATAAATCCCTATTCTAAGCTGAGACACCTCCATCAGTTAATTCTAGTCTCTTCCTTATGATCATGTAATATTCTGCTTATGAGACTCTGTATTTTTATTCTGAATGTTGTGGAAATAAGACACCATCACCAACAATTGAGAACCTCCAGACTGACATTTCAGAAATTAATATTCTTTCCCAGAAAATAATCCCCAGTCAGGAGACAAACATCTGGAATAACAGAATTTTTAGTTTAATTTACAATGGAATTCAAAATATTTTTTGGTCCATTTTTATTGAGAGGGCCATATGTAATCCATTACAAATTGTTTGCCTAATTCAAACCATAAAGAAAATTATCTCTCTTCCATACGACATCAAGTTGAGAAGAAGGAGGTTGGGCGTGGAGCATTAATAGCAATTCCTGCTTTTAAAGACTGCAGGACTGCACTCAGCAACTTCTTCAGTGTTACGTGAACATTCTGGAAGGATTCTAAAGATAAGCTTTTGCTTTTTTATTTCCTAAAATATGTTATTACATACATGGCAGATTTTACTCATCAGAAGACCACAGTATATACATAGCATAAATATATCCTCTAAAATGAGGAGCTACTTCCATAAATTTGATTAGTACAACTTTTTGGAGAAGTGAAAGTTTTTGTAATTCCAACATGATGACATCATCTTCCCCCAAGGTGAACTGTATCATATATTCCAGAAAGATACTTTTAAGATTTTTTAAAATATCTTTAGTTAAAATGGTTTAAGCACATGCCAAAGAGAAAAATCTTCTATGAAGTTGTAGTTAATAGGCTTACCCTCACTAACAAGTTCTTCACTGACTTGTAAACTCTTCTTCTAGCTTACCTAACCATCAAGGAAAAAACAAACCCACATCAAGCATAGATTCAGTTGAACAAGGCAGCAACTGATAAATTCACACCTTGGGTCTATAGTTTCTTTCAAATGTAACTAAGTGAAAGAATCAGATGCTGAATTCTCCTTTACCAGGTCTTTTCCCCAGTCTTTTCTTGTGAGACTAGCAAAAGCCATTATTTCATTAAAACAACAATATTATTCATATTAATATTTTATCAATCTTAACATGCTTTAGTCTATCTGGCATTGTGTTAATTGCTGCAAGAGTATAAAGAAGCATGTAAAATACCAAGCTTCATCCATGGGGACAGCTTAAAACATTGAAATAAAAACAGAAGGCTAGTATGATATAATACTGAACAATTTGGTCTATGTTATTGGAATTCAAAAAAACAGTGATGGGTGTGGATAAGCAATGATAGAATAGTTTATGAGTGTCAAAATGCTAATAAATAGACCCATCTGGAAGGGGCCTAATTTGGCATAACTGACTTATTCTGGGACTGTTATCTATTATGTTAAGGGTTTTAACTGGAAGCTTAGTAAGACATAATCTGAAAAATGGTGGTTCAGCTGTTCAAGAGGAGATGGCACTCAAAAAAATATCCCTAGTAAAGGTAATACAATTATCATTAAAGAGTATCAATAGTTTATAATCCCGGCTGAAATAAATGTTGGTAATTTTAGCTAGAGTTTGTAATTACTTTATATGATAAGGTCCATGTAAAAAGGACTTTACCCAGCCTAGTCCAAGTTGCATGTCACTCTTGGTATCTTCACCTGGATGAAACTGACTTACAGAAGCTGAAGTTCAAATACCGGGGTAGCCGTCAATGTGCCCACCCTGGGAAGTCCTCCCCCAGAACCCAGCCTGGGCTGTCCCTCTACACTCTTCATCCAGATCCTAGAAGCTATTCTCAGCTTCATGTCCTTCAGAACATCTACCCAGCCAAATGGCTGATGTGACAACTGCAGTTGGGAAACTAAGAACTGCCTGAGTGGGGATAAAAAGCAAGGCCTTGTTCCTCTCTAAGTCCTGACCTAGCTGACCAATGCAGAGGTGCAGCCTCTAACACTCCAAATGAGACCCTTGCAAAGGGTGATGCCATTCTTTTTGCTGTGTGGCACCCAAGGAAGACATTGATAACAGAATTCTTTCCAACTGAACCCAGACACATTCTGGCTTTACAAGGCTTAACCCCGGGCTCCAGACAGCCACTGTTGCTTACTCATAGTTGGCGTATGACATGTAGTCTGTTTGTCATTTCTGGCCTAAGTACCACTCAGGGAGGACTCAGCTGTAGCCCTAGAACTAAGAGACTTGTGGACAGTCACCTGGTAATTCAAGATTCTGGAGGAGCTACAGTTATTGAATGTGGATCAAACCACATAAGCTGTTCAAGAAAGCAGTGGTTATGGAGGTAATTATAAAGCTTGAAAGACGAGCAGTATAGAAGGAGAAACACCAAAGGTTGGGATTGGGATTATCATTTGTGAACTGCAGAATACAGGCAAGACCAAGTACTTTAAAAAAATTATAAACAAGGAAACTACAACCATCAAAATTCTAGAAGTGCACTTAGCTGTCATGGGGAGGCACAATTTGTCAAAGTCATCTGAGAGTCAAGAGTTGGACCTAAAATTTACCATCCAGAAGCATCAAACCCCTGAGCTGGTGGCAGTGAGTGTCACCTCCACAAAGTCAGGTCCTGCCTCAGCCTCCTCTTCCTTTGGAGAATCATTCCTTTAAAGACCTCTTTCCAGAACATCATGCTCAACACAAAAACCTTCTGCTTGGTTAAAAAAAAATGCAGTTTAAGGAGGGTAGAGTGCTCTGTGAAAATTAAACTGCTTTGCCTTGAAGTCAATACAGATAGCTAAATCTCCAGCTGCAGCCAACCATCGCTAAATGTGGTTTCCATTCTCATTGATTCTCAGCAGTCTTGTCACTGTCAATGCCCTGAACACTATGAGCCCTGAGGAGGAGAGGTACAGAGAGCCCATTGCTGCAGGTGTAAATAAAATCAATCTGCTCCTTCGGGCACAAGTCTTATTGATTTGAGCTGTTATATATATGCTACCACCTCCATCTTCATCTAGAATGTGGATACCTTTGTGTTTGGTACATCAGGCATCAGGCAGTCTGTCTGCCTTCCTGTCAGGATGGCTACAAGGACTACTAATAATATGGCAGCAAATAAACTTAATCTTAGATGAGAAGAAATCAATGGGAAATATGGGGACAAAAATGAGCACAACGTGAGACATGATTAGTCAAAGGCTAGAAATGTGGGCATTATAAATTTCAATCACCATCCCCAACACACAGCTTCCTCTGTCACCTTATCCAGGAATAAAACCAAATGAGGGAATCAAGTTTAGGAAATCCCCCAGTGTTCCCAAACCTCAATTTCCACTACCTTAAATCTAGGCAGGCTAATTCTTACCTCTGAGGACTGTCTGAGGAGCAAATGAGGTAATATATGGATCATTTCTCATAGCACCAGGTACCTAACGAACATTTGTTTCCCTCCTGCTCTAATGTGTCCTTATCTGCAGGGCAGTGTGTATTTTCCCTCAAGCGCAAACGGTGCTGTGATCTAAGATCTTCTATCAGAACTTTTTCAGTTTCAAAGGAGAGAAAACCCAGTGCAAGCTGACTTAAATAATATATACGTCGATGGCTCACACAAACTCCAGAAGCAATGCTGGTTGCAGGCAAATTTTGAACAAATGATGTCTCCAAGAAACTGCTCTTTGTCTCTCTCCTACTTTTCCAGGCTCACCCTTCATGCATCAGCAGAATCAATGCATCTCCCAGGCACATACTATTTCACCCCCCACTGTCTGGAGGAAGAGGGGACATCTCTTCTGCATGGTCACTCACCAGGCCTAACATTCATTACTGTGCATGCACAACCATCCCTCAACTAATGCCCATGGTCCAGGGGATGGGACGTCAAACCTAAACAAACCGCCCATCTCCAAGAAGTAGCAAGGTGTAAAAATCCAAGGAATTAGCAAACACGAAATGAATAGATGGTGTGACTGTCAATTATATATGAGAAATGAAAGGTTCTAAATGCTACCCTATCAACCTACAGGTATAAGAATACATCTTTATTGTAATACATGGCACATTGCATAGTATCATTGGGGTAATAGGTAACCAAAGGGAGTGAAAAGTAGATGACTGGTATAGAGGAAAGATGACAGCGGATTAGATGGGAGTGGGACCCTGGAAGAGAAGATAGAATCACATTTGGGATATATCTTTATTTTACTGTTAATTATTATTATCATTATTTTTGTTCACGCTCATGGCATAGGGAAGTTTCTGTGCCAGGGACTCAACCCAAGCCACAGCTATGACCTATGCCATAGCTGTGGCAACCCCAGATCCTTTAATCCGCTGTGCCAGGGCAGGGATAGAACCCTTACCTCTGTAGCGATCCAAGCCACTGCAGTCGGATTCTTAACACACTGCACCACAGCAGGAACTCTTATTTGGGATCTTTCTTAAAGGTAAAGTCCTCAGAATTTGCTAATTGATTGAATGGGCTGTATGTGAGATAAAAAGAACAAAGAAATCCCCTAGGGTTTTTGCCTGAGCAATTCAGTGAACGGTGGTGCCATTTATTAAGACAGGTAATTTTTAAAACAAATCAAGTTATTGGGGAAAGTGATAGTAATTACAAATCCAGCTTTTTGCTGTTAATTTTGAAATGACTTGACATTTCCAAATGGAAATATAACAAAGGGTGTCAGATATATGTGCTATCCATAGAGTGGCAATACAATGGAACATTAGACAATACTCTAAACTCATTCCTAGTTTTAACATTTTGAGATTTTTTTTAATATTTCATATCCATTTATATCATTTTATTTTTTAAACAATTTTTATTTTTTCCATTATACTTGGTTTACAGTGTTTGGTCGATTTCTACTGTACAGCAAAGTGACCCAGTCACACACATATATATACATTCTTTATTTCACATTATCCTCCATCATGTTCCATCATAAGTGAGTAGATATAATTCCCTGTGCTATAAAGCAGGATCTCATTGTTTATCCACTCCAAATGCAATAGTTTGCATCTATGAACCCCAGACTCCCAGTCCATCCCATTTCCTTCCCCTCCTCCTTGACAACCACAACTCTGTTCTCCAAGTCCATGAGTTTCTCTTCTGTGGAAAGGTTCATTTGTTTCTTATGTCAGACTCCCAAAGCAACAGAAATAAAAGCAAAAATAAACCAATGGGACCTAATCAAACTGACAAGTTTTGCACAACAAAGGAAACCATAAAAAAACAAAAAGACAACCTACAGAATGGAAGAAAATAGTTTCAGACAATGCAACTGATAAGGGCTTACTCTCTAAAATATACAAGCAACTTATACAACTCAACAGCAAAAGAGCCAACAACCCAATGGAAACATGGGCAAAAGACCTGAATAGACTTTTCTCCAAAGAAAATATACAGATGGCCAACAGGCACATGAAAAAAATGCTCAGTATCACTAATTATTAGAGAAATGCAAATCAAAACCACTATGAGGCATCACCTCACACTTGTAAGAATGGCCACCATTAACAAGTCAACAAATAATGAATGCTGGAGAGGGTGAGGAGAAAAGGGTACTCTCCTATACTGTTGGCAGGAATGTAAACTGGTACAACCACTATGGCAAACAGTACGGAGGTACCTCAGAAAACTAAATATAGAAGTACCGTATGACCCAGAAATTCCACTCTTGGGCATATATCCAGACAAAACTTTCCTTAAAAAAGATACAGACACACCTGTATGTTTATTGCAGCACTATTCACAATAGCCAAGACATGGAAACAACCTAAATGTCCACTTACAGGTGATTGCATTAGGAAGATGTGGTATATATACACAATGGAATACTACTCAGCCACTAAAAAGAATGAAATAATGCCATTTGCAGCAACGTGGATGGAACTAGAGACTCTCATACTAAATGAAGTCAGAAAGACAAATACTATATGATATCACTTATATCTGGAATCTAATATATGGCACAAATAAAGCTTTCCACATTGAGAATTTTGACCACATCCAGAACCTTTAGGTTTTCTAAGTTTCAGCACAGAAAATTTCTATTTACAATGTTTCATGCTGAGGATATTGCTTTTACCTGAACCAGAAAGCCAAGAATAAGAATCTTCACCAAGGAACACATCTAAACAAGAAATCACCCAGCCTACCTTATCCATTGCTTATGGATTAGCCCTCCCCACTCACCATCTAGAGGTAAAATTCATTTTTGCCCCATGGGCTGCCTACTTCTCTAACACAGGATAAAATAATTACCTCCAGACCTATCAATTGGCACAAGAAATAGAAATATGATTCCAAGGATTAAGTCTTCAGAAGTGACTATCCCTTCTTCAAAACCTGAATCTGTATGACGTAAAGGGCTGGGATGCCATTTAGCTTTAACCTTTATGTAGTCCTGGATGATGGCAAGTTTCCCAGGGGCTTCAAGTCCAACAGTCTCAGAAATTCCTGACAGCCAGCAGCTGGAAGCCCTTGGTTCTGTAACTAAGTGCCACCAGCCCACATGATCCTAACTGAAGGAAACTCCATCCATCTGTTATGGCATGCATGACAAATAGCACTGTGCAGTCAGTACCTTTCATACATTCCCATTTAAAAGCGAAGAGAGAAAGGAGTTCCCGTCTTGGTGAAGTGGTTAACTAATCTGACTAGGAACCATGAGGTGGCAGGTTCGGTCCCTGCCTTTGCTCAGTGGGTTAAGGATCCGGCATTGCCGTGAGCTGTGGTGTAGTTTGCAGACACGGCTCAGATCCCACGTTATTGTGGCTCTGGTGTAGGCCGGTGGCTAGAGCTCTGATTAGACCGCTAGCCTGGGAACCTCCATATGCTGCAGGAAGCAGCCCTAGAAAAGGCAAAAAGACAAAAATAAAATAAAAAATAAAAGTGAAGAGAGAAAGAACTAAGGAACAGAGAAACCAAGTCTGAGACAGTAACATCAAGCTGCAGGTGGAAAGAGCCTTACCTTAGAGAAGATCCCACATTTCCACAACATAATTAGACCTTTTAGAACCAGGAGAGACTTGAGAGAGTTCTCTAGAGAGGTTGAAATTTTGGAGTGTCTTGGGTCTCAGTCTTTTTCCCCCTCTTTCCTTCCGCATTTCCCCTCTTTCCCCCCCAGGTGATTTCATCCCATTTCATTTTCTTAAATATCATCTGTATGTCAATGACTCCGAAATTTACATCACCCTGACATTCCCCCTGATTTACAGACGCAATAGCCCACTTGACATCTCCATTCATACGTCTAAAACAAACTTCTATTCTACTACTAAGCCTCTTTCTTCCCCAACCCCAGTTAATTTAATACAATTATTCTATTCATCCAGTGGCTTCATCCTTGATTCCTAATTTTCCCTCACTCCATGTGTTCATTAGCAAGTATTGTTGAATTCATCCACATAATGTATATTTTTTCCTACTTCTTTTCATCCACACTATCATCATTATATCACTGGACCCTTGGTATAGTATATCATAGTAATGCATATAGTATTTCACAATTCTTGCACGAAATTATCAAGTGCCTTCCCATTTGTTTCTATGATGCAGTCCAAACTAAACATGGTCTAAAGCCTATAGCTAACCTGGTCCCTGGGTATCTTATCTCAAATTTTAGTTCTGCCTCCTTCCCCCTCACTCACACTTCAGCCACACTGTCATTCTTTCTCTCCCTGAAACAAACCAACCTTCTTCCTCCATCAAGGTCTTTCAGACCCAGCTTCAAAGTCACCTCTTCATTGATACCATTGTGTCCACCCTCCCTGAATAGTGAAATCCACTTGTCTTTTTCTCTCTCTACTAGAATATAAACTTCATTAGAGCAGTGAGTTTGCTTTATTATCCTACTACGTTGTCCCTATTGAGTGCCACATAGTAGATGCTCAATGACTTTTTTAAAATGACTCATCTATTTTGGTGGTTTTCAAAATACCTTCTTTGGAGTCCTGGGGCCCAGCCAAAGTTCTTCGGTGACAGAGAGAGGAAGAGGAGAAAGGCAGAGGATGAGACCATGCTGGCTAAGTTTTGAGCCCTCCACTCATTCATTTGGAACACTTGAGCTTTTATCTATTTATGTAACTGCTTCCTGGTAAGATTTCATTTGTTAGAAACATTTATGGTATTCAAAGCATCTGATAACTAGTACTGTCTGGTCATCACCTTATCTGAAATATGAGATTTTTCTCTGTGGCCTCGATTTATTTTGGTTCAAACCCCAACCAAAATCCAGGTTGCCCTGACAAAGATACATATTCTTTCCAGTATACTGAGTGTGTTCCAAATATCCTAAGTCCAAAATGCAGTGAGCTGTTTCTCACTGCTATTATATACTAAAAATCACACTTTTTTTTTTTTGTTACTGTGAAAAATACCACATTGTCCAGGTGGCTGGACTTTCTCCTAAACCCACTATAAAACTTTACTTTAAATGACAGAACTGGTGGTCTGAAAGCAGATCCTAGTTAGCTATTTAACCATGGTTTCCTAAGCAAATTGTTAAGATTAAAGGAAGAAACCAAGTGAGATTTTCTTCATATGTAATGTCTTCCCCTGCAAATCAAGCTGTCAAGTGATAGAGTATACCTCATAGCTACAATGTACAATAAATGTCAAACAGATTGTAAACTAGGATAATCATTTTTGTAAACCAATATACAAGTATTAATTCTTGAGTATTAACTTTAGCTTAATTCTTAAAGGCATTTATGAATATAAGGTAATAAAATATATGTCCCCTGCTCTATAATACTCAAAGCGGTCTTGAAAGGGTTTGTTACAATAGAAAGAGTCAAACTACCACACTCTCCCAACTTAATAAGGATTAAAATTTATTACACTTCCTAAAACAAAACAAATTGAGTGAATGCCACACAGCACATTCTGTATGAGGCAGATTTGAAATAATGCCTAAATCTGGAAAATTCAATTTATGGGCAACCAAACTCAGCTCAAGGAAAATATGTGTAACATCCAAATATGGGAAGTGGCCTCCAGTAGAAATGTCAATGAAAACTGTAATCAATAAATAAACTCTAAGAAGAGATTATAGTGAAAAATAAAGGGAGACATTGTGATGCACTGGAAGGAGCATCTTGGAAGTCACAAGTCTTGCATTCTGGTTCTGTTGGTTATCACAGACAGGCCACTTAGGGAAATTGAGACAGAGACATCTATCTGTAATTTAACCACATACTCAATATTCACTGGTTTTGAATTCCATTTCTCTCTTCATTGAGGAAGATTCCAATACCAATATTCTAAAGCTAACCCCTAAATTACTGTTGATTCCAATTCAGATTATGAAATTATAAGCACATGTACCTACCATACATTCATTTAAATATACCCATTTCTCACCAATTACAAATAAATGGTGAGATAGCTTTCATGAAATCCTGGAAAAAGAAAAAAAAAAAAAAAAACAGAAGTAACTAGAAGACTTTTAACTGAGTAATTCTAAGTACTACTGATCATCACCTGAGGTAAATTTCATGCTGAGCTTGCTAAATTTACAGTTACATAGGAAAACTTAGTTTAATACAGATGTATTTAGAAGAAAGCAAGTTAAGATGGATATACTCATTATAACATTAAATTAGATTTCCATTCTTCCTTTTTTTTTGTTTTTGTTTCTGTTATCACACCCACAGCATGCAGAAGTCCCTGGGATCAGGGACTGAACCAGCACCACAGTAGCAACCAGAGCAACGGTAGTGACAATGCCAGCTCCTTAACCCGCTGTGCCACCTGGGACTCTAGATTTCCTTTCCTCAGTGGTTTCCCAGAATATAAAAGGAAGTAATATGTATTCTTGTACAAGTCCCCATATGTATTCTTGTACAAGTTCTTGTACAAGTTTCTTAGACCTCTCCGCCAGTTACATTTTCATGTGATTTTTCTCTTTTGCAGACAAATGTTGCACCAAATTTTGGTTCTGCCACCCACTCACATGCATGAAGCAATGAAAATAATTCATTGTACACGATGGAGTAAGGAAGGTGATGAAGTAGTTTGTGCCTGGGCTTTTAATATAGTAGGATTTTAAAAATGTTTCCTCCTGTTCCTCAGCTGCCACAATATCAAAATGTATCCCATGGCTTGGTAGTATGTCCAGCTATGCTACATACATGTATTACATCATCCTTATCTTTTTGCAACAAACTCATCTGTTTTGTGCATGTTGTTACCTTCTCCTCCCCTTCAAACTCTTCATTCAGGATTTTCTAAGTGACTCCAAGCCCTTACTTTCTAGGATCCATCAGGTGGAATGTGACTCTGCTTGAGTGTAGCCATTCTCTCAACCTTTGGCACTCCTAGGTGTGGGGTAATGGCAACTCCCAAAACATGAAAGTTTTGTTAAAGAGCTTTTTGGCCACAGTAGTTTTTTACTTATGCTACTTGCGTTCAGATTTAGTTTGAAATTTAAAAGATACAGCTGCCAAAAAAAATAAAATAAAAAGGTGTACTGTTTATCATGTATAAAATTAGGGCCCTAAATTATCAAAGATCTTCTGAATAAATTTATATGAATTCATTGACTGAAATCCCATGGGGAAACTGAAAGGCATTTTTGTTGTACTCGTTAAGAAAAATCTTTCCTTCTCATGCTCCTTTGGGAGAAAATGCAGTGCTGTTTCCCAAGAAGGTGGGACAATGACCAGAGTAAACTCACAGGAGCTTGGAATTCAGGCAAGGGGACTGAAGCTTAGTGACAATCACTAAAAACCTCACTGACTCTTCAGCATATTACATCTCTTCCTTTTAATTTTTGAGACGTCATTTAGACCGAGGGTCAAATTTTTTAATTTATTTTTTTTTTCGTCTTTTTTCTTTTTGCCTTTTCTAGGGCCGTTCCCACGGCATATGGACGTTCCCAGACCAGGGGTCTTAATCGGAGCCATAGCCACCGGCCTACACCAGAGCCACAGAAACACCAGATCCGAGCTGCATCTGCAACCTACACCATAGCTCACCTCATGGCAACGCTGGATCCTCAACCCACTGAGTGAGGCCAGGGATCGAACCTGCAACCTCATGGTTCCTAGTTGGATTTGTTAACCACTGCGCCACAACAGGAACTCCAATTCTTATTTTTTGAAATACATTCTGAACCCAGCTTATTCCCTCCTTAAAACAGACCAAATTTTCAGTATGCCTGATTGAGAGTCTCTATTTCAGAATGTTTTATTTATCAACGGAATGTTTTAAAGGACAAGTAATAAGAAATAGAGCTTCTATAGCTTAGAAAAAATAGAAATATAAAATATTTTATATAAAATATGGTTATAGTATGTATATATACAAAGATGAACATGTAAACATAAGTAACTGCCATATGTATAGTCATACACATATTAACTACATGTATTTTTCTATATACTGTATACATGTTTGTATATAAATATATAAGTATATATTCTATATAAAGATATACATATATGCTTTAAAAATGGCAAATTCCAAGTTTCAGCTAATAAAATGATTCACCAAATATTATCTACATCAGGCATTTACTCAAAGGAGAGAAAAACTGGTGGAATTTTTTCAGCCAGTCTGGAAGCTGTTTACTGTTACTTTTGTAACAGTAAACACAGATTTGAAGTAATTTAGGCAATAAGGAAACATATCTCACAGAAAATAGAAAGCCCCGACTTTGTTGATTTAGTGACTCAATGATGCCCAGGTTTTTTTCTTAACTCTAACTCTGGTCTACCGTTAATACATCAGTCAGGTCGATTTTTGATTGGAGGATGGAAGCTAGTACCAACTACAGCATCATCCAGGGAAGAAAAGGAGAGATTTCCCTAGTTATAGAATTAAAATTCTTTCCTTCAAACTGATTGGACAGGTTTATACCAGTACCCATACCTGGACTGAACACAGTTCCAATAACCTCTTGCCTAGGTCCTGAAATAATCATTGGTAGGAGAAATACGATTACCATGAATAAACCAATCAGAAACCTTAGCATCCCTCAAGTCAAATGGGTTGACCAAAAGGTTGATACTTAAATAAAATACAAATTCTATTAGAAAGGAAACGTCACTGAAAATGGTTACTGAGTAGGGGACCAAGGCTCTTTACAATTCCATAAGAAAAAAATTTTCAGTGTCATGTATTTGAATATTAACTGTGACCTGAGATTTAAAAGAAATTAAGTCCTCTTCCCCAATGCCAGCTCGATCAGCATGCTCTGTCTCCAAATGGATCTGGTGCAGCAGAATTCCATTCTCTGAGATACCAAGATGAGGGGGAAGATCTATCCACCATAAAATGGAAAGGATCGTCTTTGAAGCCACTTTGAGCTTAATTCAAATCACAGATCTCAACATCTACGTCTAACACCTGCCAGATGCCACTGTTATCTTTCAGTCTGGAGTCAAAGGACATTCAGCCTGGATCTCCCACCACCATTACCATACACACAGAACCTTACATCGAAGACTATATGAAAATGTTTTACCAGGCAGAACTACAGTTCTAGTAAAATTATTACACTAGGATGAAGCAAAAGGCATGACTTCAGTGCACAAATTGAAGAGGCAGTTGTGAGAACCTAAGAGTTGTCCTAGGCACCTCTTTTGCATCACTCCATCCTAGCCCTGGTACATGTCTCTTTCCCCCAAATTGGCATTCAGCCACTTGTCTATCATTTAGTTCAATAAGCTTTCCATCCAACTGAGTCATCCTTGGTATTTTCATCCCTTCCCTAAGACTATTTTACTTTTATAAATTTTAATTTCTTTTTCTGAATATAGTAGAATACTTCATGGCTAGAGTTCACCTCATCCCTACCTCGAGCCCCAGGAAGGAGTTGGGTGATTATATGAACATGTGACTTATTCTTTTTGAAGTGTTTTGCGCTTTGTGGATGAAAGGTGTTTCATGAGTTCAAAGCATTCCATTATTTGTCCAGTATTCAGGACAATCAGCGTAATTTGGCGACAGCTTTTCTCCTTGGCAGAAGAAAAGGCTGATTGCAGGGGTGTGGGTAGGGGGTGTTATGTTCAATTTATGCGAGGTTAAGGTCACAGGCAATGAACAATAAAAAAGCTCTTTGTTTTATGAACAAATAAAAGATTTCTGATTTAGCCCCTTATTTCAGAACACCAGCATACACTCATTTTTTACATATTTGAAATACTTTTTTCCCCACAGCATCATAAGAAAACTTCAAGCTATAAATTTATTATCCACAGCTTATGAATCTTTTTCAGCCATGAATCTTTACTGTCCAAGCAAACTTGGATGCAGATTTTGATATTCACTATAAATTATATCACCCTCAGTGATTCATTGCATTAAGATGCATCTGTTGTTTAGAATAATATAGTGACTGATATTCATAAGTTAATGCAGGGGCACTGGACATCACTGAAAGAGTCATCAGAATCTCAGGACTATTTTCTTCCAGTAGAGAATTAAATAGAAATCAGGCAATAGAGACATGATTTATTTTATCCACATCCTAAAAGTCTGTCCAGTAATTCTTCAACTTGCTCTGATAATTGAAATTCACTGCCACTGCTGGAAATTTAGCTCTCATTTTCCCAAGAAAAAGTTTTCAGGAAGATAAATTTAACTCACATATATCACAAGGAGCTTTTTTTTTTTTTTTGGCTGGTTTTTTAACAGTATTTTTATGCAACTGTTATAATTAATTTGAGTCTAAAAACCTTTCTCATGAATGGGCTTCTATTTTTTAGAAGATAAGTCTTCTCTCTTAAAAATGGTGGCTACGGCCCATTTGGAACAACACATCGATTCCCCTAACATCTGGTCTCAACACTGGGAATTGTGATAATAGATATTCACACTTTGGTCTGCAAGTTGTCAGCGTGTTATCTACTGCTCTGTCTACTCCGGCACCAACAGGTATAATTAGAAGATGAGGAGGGTTCTAACAAAACAAAAGCAAAATCCATTTCTACTTTGTCTAAAGGAGATCAAATAAGTTTTCAAACATTATTGTACGACGTTAAGTGCTATTCATGTTATTAAATGAACAGTTTTCCACCATTGTATAACTAGTCTTTGGATAAAAATACAGCAATGTATTTTTTATACATTGCTGTTATAACGTTTCTATAGAAAATAGTATACAATAATTTAGCCTAATAACAGAGAATATAATTCGCTTATTCTCTCTCAGACACAATCAAATACTTCCTATAACCTGGTCTATTGCATTCATGCTTAACCATATGTTGACATTCTATCCCAGGCCCGTAAGTATATAAGATTCCTCCCAAAGAGTAAACCATACTCCACATCTTTTTTAATTCTAGCCTCTCAGATGCTTAAAACCTTCATCTTCAGTGACCCTCAGTAAGTCTCTTTGGTTTATTATTATTCTCTTACTGTAGAAAACAGCTCTCAGATTCACAGGAGACTACTGACAGGATTCATGAGAGATTTGGAGTTTCAAGATCAAGAGTAACAGTGGTTTCCCTTTTACAATTCCCTGTACCCATTACATCAAATCCATAATTCCCTGTAGCCATTATATCAAATCCCTCTGTTGTCATTTTAGGGCTGAATTAAAGACTACAGCTGGAAACCAGGTCTGGGCATGATAAAACATGTACTTAAAAACTATTTGCGTTTACACCACAGCACAGCAGAAATGAATGCGACGAGGAACCATAACATTGCAGGTTTGATACCTGGCCTTGCTCTGTGGGTTAAGGATCTGGTGTTGCTGTGAGCTGTGGTGTAGGTTGCAGATGTGGCTTGGATCTGGTGTTTCTGTGGTTGTGGCATAGGCCGGCAGCTGTAGCTCCGATTCATCCTCTAGCCTGGGAACCTCCATATGCTGAAAAACATTATTTATTGCCATAAGATACTTTACTTCTTTAGGGCAAAACCTGAGAAAATTATAACACAACAAAACAACTGTAATCCCAAGTTGCCCTTCCCTCTAAACCACCCTACAGCCATGAGATCAGGACTCCTAAATTGAGATTACAGAGAGACCCATGTGAAACCTGAACCCTGCTGTGCCCATTCCTGTAAATTTTTACATTATTTGATACCAGTTTTGGATATAATCCTATTGAAAATATACTTTTAATTTTTTTAATTCACAAATATTGGTTACATGATTACAATCAAAAGCAGCCTTGTTTAATCAATGTTCTTGCCATCTTGATGCACCACGGAGAAGACCAAGAAGAATTACATAAAAACCAAAATTACCACTGTTTAAAGTCATGGCCACTCCTGGAGAAAACCATAATTTGAAAAGATACAGGCACCCCAATGTTCATTGCAGCATTATTTACAATACTCAAGACAGGGAAGTAACCTAAATGTCCATCAACAGAAGAATGGATACAGAACATGTGGTACATGCATACAATTGAATATTACTCCACCATAAAAAGAATTAAATAATACCATTTGCAACAATATGGATAGACTAGAAATTATCATGCTTAGTGAAGTTAGAGAATAAGAGACAAACATCCTATGATATCACTTATACGTGGAATCTAAAAAAAAAGCATAAAAAAGAACTTACTTACAGAATACAAACACATTCTCAAACTTTGAAAAATTTAGGGTTACCTAAGGGGACAGATTGAGAGGGAGGGACAGACTGGAGGTTGGGGACTGGCATATGCACACTAAGGTATACTGAATGATTGCTCAGTGGGTACCTGTGGTATAGCACACAAAACCCCACACAGTATTCTGTGATAATCTACATGGTAAAAGACTCAGAAAAAGAATGGATATGTATGTACATAGAACTGAATCATTTTGTTGTACTGCAGAAATTATCACAATCTTTTAAATCAACTATAATAAAACTTTTAAAAGTGGGGAAAAAACAAAAAAATAAATGTGGGTAATATTTAAAAAAAAAAAAAACTTTTTAAAGTCATGGTCCAAGCTTTTACTGTGATGGACAATAGTTTTACCATAGCAAATTACTCATTAGTCCAGTTAACTGAATACTAGACTTTTTTTTTTTTTTTTTTTGGTCTTTTATCTTTTTTAGGGCTGCGCTCATGGTATATGGAGGTTCCCAGGCTAGGGGTCTAATCAGAGCTGTTGCTGCTGGCCTACGCCAGAGCCACAGCAACGCCAGATCCAAGCTCCATCGGCGACCTACACCACAGCTTGTAGCAACGCTGGATCCTTAACCCAGGGATTGAACCCACAACTTCGTGGTTCCTAGTTGGATTTGTTTCCGCTGTGCCAGGATGGGAACTCCAATGAATACCAGACTTTTCAGTTGACTTTGTCAATAACTTATTTTACTTTCTTACAAGTGGGGGTGGTTGTTTTTTGTTATAGCTAATTTGATGTTTTGGCCCCAGGACAAAATGGACACATTCTCACTTTGTTACCAAGTGAGAGGCCACACCTATCTTTGCATCACAGTAAACACAAACTCTCTTTTAAAAAAATATTTCACTATGCCTGCTAGGACTAAGCTTGCCTCTTTCCAGCAGAAGTACCTGGCCTTCTAGTCATACCTATCCTTGTAGGATTCCTGAATTTTCACAGAAAGATGTCAACTCTACCCCAGGTTTAGTGAAGATTAAAGCTCACAACTCTACATCTGTCTGACAAAGTGTACTTGGTTTTATGTTATGAATGTGAGTTTTGTAATATAACAAAATACTGATCAGAAGTTTACTTTTGGTTTCACAACTTTTGTTAAGTTCGTAAAGCTAAAATCTTTAAAATTTATTCTCCCTAAGCTTGCTAATTTAGATGGCCAATCTAGCAGATTTTATCAGTTACTTCTAAAAGGGTCTTTTAAATATTGTGCTGTATTAACAAACCTTGCTAAAAATGTTTAAGCACGTTCCACAGCATTTATTAAATTTGTGAACTTTTCATCCTTCTGAAAATATTTTTGTCTCTGACTTAATAAAAATGCCCAGGATTTTAATAACTCACCAACATAATTAAGTTTATAAATAGGGCAATCTAATATTATTAATATCCCAATACTGTTAAATCGCTTGGCAAAATTTCTTAAAATTGTAAGACTGAATCAATTACACAGTTGCACATTTTCTATTAGAGTTGCAGGAGCTGCCAAGCTTATGCCATTTTTCTCTTACATATTTATATAAGTACTGAAAACATCGATATACAACATTCTTTTTTAACACAAAAACATTAGTATTTTTATAAGATTAAGAATCATAACATCTTATTACTTTAGATATAATATTTACTATTTTAATTGACTAAACCTCACAAATATATTAGTTGTAAAGTATAGCCATAAAAACGAATACCTATGAACATGTCACTCAAGTCAGAAGTCAAACACTGGGATCTCTACACCGAAATCTGTGTATGAGCTCTACCCCCACCCTCATCGCCCTACTTCAGCCCAAATATAAACTGAAAAATAGTTGGATTCTGGAGTTCCCACTGTGGCTCAGTGGTAACGAGCCCAACTGGTATCCATGTGTGTTAAGGGTCTGAGATTGCCTTGAGCTGTGGTATAGGCCACAGACCTGGCTAGGATTCCACATTGCTATGGCTGTGGTGTGGGCTGGTAGCTGCAGCTCTGGGAACTACCATATGCCAGGGGCAAGGCACTAAAAAGACAAAAAAAAAAAAAAAAATTGCTATTCTTATGGTGGTCCTCATCCCTTTGAGTATTTAGTATTTTTATGTATACAATGTTTTCTCACATATGTATATATTCCTAAACTAATCATTTTATCTTTCTTGTTTGGTGTCTCATACAATTTTAAAAATCATTCGTACATAATTCTAAGTCATCCAGGGTTATAAGACATATTCTCATGGTAGAAAATTCCAGTAAACTATGGCCACTCAATTCTTACTCTTTTCACACCTAGAAGGTTCTTATTTCCACCAACCACCATACTGAAATTGTTTTTGTATTCCATGGGTTTCAAAACATCAAGAGGCGTTACTATCTCGGAGGACATTATGTAATTCTCTCCTTAGAGAAATCCATGACTCATAGCAATGTTAATCATTTGACTATATTTCTTATTTTGTTTAAGATATCGTTAACACTACATGTGTAATTCTAAAAGCAATTTGACCTCAACTTTTGATTTTCATATTTCTATTATCTAAAATATGAAAATTTCTTTATTTCATGGTTATGGGTCAAACATTACAGAAATGTGGGAAAATCTGAGACTGATACTGAGAGATCTGAAATTGCCTTGCTTCGTGGGATCATTCTCCCATATCAAATTGGTGATAATAATAATCTCATTATAGAAGTTTTCATCTTTTCTTAACTTTTGATCATAAATCACCTATACTATCCATCAACTCAAAACAGCTTCCACTCTTTTATTTAATCCTCACAAGAACAAAGTAATTTATTTACAGGTATTTAGGTTTTAGATGTTTACTCTTAAAATTAGATAAACTAAAGGCTGTACCTCCAGTATAGTACTAATGTATTCCTTAGTAATTTCCACCTTTACCCTTTTAACCTAGGAATTGGACAGCTTAAACAGGGGTGTTTTAGAAACCCAAACATCTACACATAGACATTTCTTTTGTTCATTTTAAGCTCAAAAGCTCTCAAATTTTTGTATGTTTAAGAATTACAGAATAGATTTGTATATGCCAACATGGATATTTTACTTTACCCGAGGTTTAAAATATTTCCAAAAGTCTATCGAACTGTATACAATTTTAGCTACAGGCACTGACTGCAAAACCCAGCCCTTGCTTAAAGTTGCTATTTTAAGCATCTGCTATTAGTTTTTAATTCACTCTTACCAAATACTTTTCAAATTCTCAGCTGAGGAAAACAATTTTTGTTAACAATGTCCTGAAGCCATTCCATTCACTAAAGTAGAGACTTAACTAAAAGGATCATGAGTAGTTTCTGGAGACCCAAAAATGCCCCCAAATTGTATGTAACATTGGATTTCTGTGGGTATTTTTCAGGAGAGAAAGCTCACTGTTTTAATCAGATTTTTTAAGTCGGCATTTCCCAAAATTTTTCATGTCATGGTACAAATGGAAAATTATTAGATTTTTTGGTATAGCATCCCGAGGGATTTAGGGGAATGTTAAGTCGCAAATAATTTTAAAATATACATGTATGTGTAACACGGTCACCATGCTGTACAGGAGAAAAAAAACTGTATTGGGGAAATAATAATTAAAAAATAAAAAAATAGAAATAAATAAAATTCATTACATTTTCTTATATTACATAATTATAAACATGAAATGCAAAGCATTAGAAGATAATAATTTTAAATGTGCATAAAATATCCAAATAAATACTTTCAAATATTTAATGAGACTCTTTAGCTTATTTTTGCAAACATGGCTTTTTGAGATTTAAGATTTTTTAATAGTGATGTATTCAAAATCCTAAGAGTCAACATCCATGAAAAAATCCCTTTGTACACCTAAGTACCAATAAGTTCAAAGCCAGTCTGAGATGAAGTAACAAAGACCAGATTTCCCTTTCTACTTGAAATAATACCTATGCACAAAATATATTATAGAATATTGTCCAAGAAACTGGACATCAGGTAAAGAGACAGTGATCTCAGACATAGGCTTGCCCAAGCCCACAGCCTTGAAGGAATTTCAGGGAAAGGTGCAGAGAGAGGAAACCCAAGAGTTGAGAGGATGGCATCCACGGAGCTCAAGGCAACAAGAGTTCAAATAGAGACATCTACAGATGGTTCCACACAGCTATACAGTAAAGTACCTATCAACGTATGCATATGAGGAAAGCTACACAAAGCCAGGATAAAATCATCAGAAAGAATAAAAACTACTAACTCCCAGGGCATTGGGTAGAGTAGTGAAATAGATCCTGACAGCCTAAGAGGGGTCAATTAGCCCTACAATGACCACTGTTATAGACAAACATAACAAACCATAACATCATGATTCAAAGGGATCAAATGATCCCCAGAAAAAAGCACAAGATTTATAGAAGAAAAATATTTAGCATCTCAAAAATAAGATTTACAAGGTTTGACATCCAATTCAAGATTACCAATCACTGCAAAAGGAAGAAAAACACAACCTAAAATGTGGAGAAATTCATCAGTGAAAAGAGACCTAGTACTGACATACATGCTATAATTAATTGGCAAGAACATTAGAATGGTTATTATAATTGCATTTTATGTATTTTTAAAAAGTTAAATAAAGCCATGTGAGATGAAAAGAGTATTCAGATAAAAACACTAGAGATAAAAACTAAAATACCTGAGAATAAAAATACATTGGATGGGAATAATGACATACTAGACATTCTTACAGAAGGAAAGACGGGCAAAATGAAGAACATAGAAATTATTCAAAACAAAACACAAAGAAAACATGAACTTAAAAAATAAGAAGTGTATCAGTGAAAAATTTGGAAATTTCAAGTACTCCAGTACATTGGTAAGTGGAATCCCTGAAAAAGAGCTGAGAGGTGGTAGATGGAAAAAATACTTGAAAAAATAACGGCCTAGTATTTTCAAAATGTGGCAAAAACTATAAACTATAGATGCCAGAAAACCAACTACTTCCAAACATATAAATCATGAAGAAAAAATGCACCAAGAAAACACAAATTGCTAAAGATCATTTCTAAAAAGAGACTCTTAAAAGCAGCCAGAAAACAGGTAACTTTACCACAAAAGAACAAAAAATTATCATGATGACAGGCATCTTGTCAGAAACAACGTAAGTGAAAACAGTGGAACAACATTTTTTAGCATTGGGAAAAAAAAAAAAAAAACTGTCAACCTAGAGTCCTGCAATAATGTCTTTAAAAGTAAAGACTAATCAAAGATATTTTCACATAGAAAGTTGAACACCTCACTTAATATAAACAAAATTCCCTCAGGGAGAATGAAGATGATACCAGCTGAATTATAAATCTGCTTAAAGAAACGAATGACACCAGAATTGTTAACTACGTGGGGAAACATTTAAAATTGTTTCCTATTATTTTCATCTACTTCAAAGATAATTGTGGAGTTCCCCTTGTGGCACAGCAGAAATGAATCTGACTGGTATCCAAGAGGATCCAGGTTCAATCCCTGGCCTCGCTCAGTGGGTTGGGGATCAGGTCTTGCCATGAGCTGTGGTGTACATCGCAGACATAGCTTGGATCCTGCATTGGTGTTGCTATGGCTGTGGTATAAGCTGGCAGTTGTAGCCCCAATTTGACCCCTAGACTGAGAACTTCCACAACACTGCACCCAACTTCTGGCTAGTGAGATCAGGCAAGAAAAATAAATTTAAAACATCCAGATTGGAGACAGAGAAAGAAATAAAAGAATCTTTGGTCAAAGATGACATTGTCATCTACATAGAAAGTTCTCTGGAATCTACAAAAAGCTATGAAGGTATGAAAACTGAAAAAAATAAACTTAGCAAGATACAAGAACAACTCTCAAAAATCAACTATGTTTCCATATGCTGGCAACAAATAAACAGAAACTGAAATTATAAAGTATAGCATCAGAAAATATTAAATACTTGAGTTCTCGTTGTGGCTCAATGTGTTACACAACCGACTAGTACCCATGGGGATGTGTATTCAATCCCTGACATAACTCAGTGTGTTAAGGATGCAGCTGTTGTTTAGGTCGCAGACTCAGCTCAGATTCCAAGGTGCTGTGGCATAGACTGCAGATACAGCTTGGATCAGGTGTGGCTCTGTCTGTAGCACAGGCTGGCAGCTGTAGCTCTGATTCAACCCCTAGCCTGGAATCTTCCATGTGTTGCAAGTGCCATCCTAAAAAGCAAAAATAGAAAGAAAAAGAAAAAATATTAAATACTTAGGAATCTTTCTGACAAAAATATGTGAAAGACCTGTGTGTTGAAAACTACAAAACATTGCCAAGAGAAATTAAAAATGACATTTAGGTATTCTCTAATGGATACAAATCTGGTGGGCTTTTTTTTTGTAAACCCTGATAAATTAACAATTCATATGGAAATATAAAGGACAAAGAATCCCCAAAACAATTTTGAATATTTCTGAAAAGGAATAAAGGTAGACAACTAGTGCTATCTTATTTTAATGCTTCTAAATCTAGGGCAATCAAGAGTGTGTTATCTGTGTAAAAATAAACAAATGGATAAATGGAATAGAATAGAGGGTCCAGAAATAGTCCCAAGAATATGCTGACAACTTATTTTTAACACAAGTTGAAAAATCATTTCAGGGGATAGTCTTTCCAACCATTAATAAGGGGAAAACTGCATATCCATTCTTCATGTTATTCATACTTCACACGGTATAGAAAAATTAACTCAAAATGAATCACAGATCTAAATCCTAATACCATAAAACTTAAGAAGAAAGCATTACAGAAAATCTCTCTAACTTTAGGCTAAGTGAACATATCTTAATTATGATATCAAAGGCACAATCCATAAATAATAAGTAGATAAACTGGACTTAACCAGTTTTAAAAAATTTTTACTTTCAAGACACTGTTAAGAGAATGAAAGGATAAGCTACAGGCTAGAAGATGGTATTAGCACATCATTTATCTGTCACATGATTAGTAACCGCAGTATATAAAGAATTCTCAAAACCCAGTAATAAGAAAGCAAACAACCCAATAAAAAATGAGCAAAAGATTTGAATAGATACCTCACACATGCACACTCAAATACCACTGGCAGTAAGTACATGAAAACAAGCGCAACATCATCAGCAACTAACAAAATGCAAATTAAAACTGTAAAGAGATACCACTACACATAGTCATGTGTAGAATGGTGAAAATTTTGAAGGCTGACCATGCCAGGTGTTGGTAAGGATGTGGAATTATTAAAGCTCTCTTACACTGCTGGTGGGAAGAGAAATATGGTACCACTACATGGAAAAGTTTAGCAGTTTCCAAGTTAAACATTTATTTGCTGTGTAATCCAATAACCCCCTCCCAAGTATTTCTCTAAAAATAAAGAATATGGCCATCTAAAATCTTATTCATGAAAGACTACTACAGCTTTATTTGTAATAACCCCAAACTGGAAGAATCCAAAATGTATATCAAAAGGTGACTGAATTAAAAAGCTTTGGCATATCCTTACAATAAATTATTAATCAGTAATTAAAAGAATCAACTCCAATAAATTCAACAACATGGATGAATTTCAAAGTAATTGCTGAATCAAAGACACCAAGAGTGAACAGGGGCATACCCTAGGATTCCATTTATACAAAACTCTAGAATAAAGAATAACAGACTTTTGCTGTAAATATCTTTTTTACAAGTGTATACTTATGTTTAACATATCAAATTATACATTTTCAATATTTGCAGTTTATTTTCTATTACACCTCAATTAAATTGTTGACAAAAAGCAAAGAAAGTTTAAGATTTTTATATCCTTTAAAAAGTTTACAACAGTTGACATGTTAATCCAAGGAACTAATACTTCCTATTATCCTTACATTATCCAATGAAATGTTGACATGAATCCCAAACCCAATCACGGTTTTTCATACCAAGTTTTTGGTTTTGTTTTTAACGAAGCTCTTATTTGCAGTATGTTAGGTTCATCATCCCACCAACTGGAAGGTTACATCAATTATGAAGAGAAATGTTTGTTACATGAGAAAAAAATACTGATGTGTGCACCTGAGTTCTAATTAGCAGAAACCCTTGCCCTGTCCTGCCTCCTACTCAACTTTCCCAACATTTGAGGGGCCAAAACCAAGCTATGAACAAGGACACGACTCCTCCAATAGCTTCACTGAGCCTGCATCACCGATGGACAAGAGCATGCTCTACACTGGAAACCAAGTAGATGGCAAGGTGCTAGCACCTCTTGGGATGGGGCAGAAAGTTTCCCAAGAGTAATTACAGTGGATATTCTCGGTTTCCACCATCCTTTTAGGTCGCCATCCATGTACATAAGCTCCAAAGCAACTGCCCTGGGGCTGTGGTGCCCCCAGGCGCACTAGGTGCCCCGAGGACTTAGGTGACCATCACCCCATCCCTGTCATCCATGCAGAATGCAACAGAATGGAAACTGAAGCTCTGTCCTAAAGCTTTGGTCCAAAAAGGATTGAGCACGAAAAAACGTTTTTGACTCTCACTACAATGGCTGCCGCTAGGATTGTTTTTTATAATTCTGCCTGACTTGCTTTCACTGTGCTCTACTGAGGGGACCAATAAGAAACACAAAGCTCCCTTTTGAACATCTTCCAGGGCCTACTATATGGAAGTTCTCAAACATTTGTGTCATTTGGTAGTTAAAAGCACTGGCTGGAGACCCAGAATAAACGTGGGTTGGAATCCCTGTGCTGCTCCTTTCCAGCTGTGTGACCTTAAGCAATTTACTTAACTTCTCTGTGTCTCAATTTTCCCATATTCAAAATTAGAATCATTTCCAACTGTCCATGAAGATTAAACAGGGTAATAGGAGCAAAGTACTGAATTAAATGTTAGTGACTAATACTAGTATTATTCACGCGGTCCCCTTGGAAAAATATATTTCTAGTAGTATTATCAGTATCAGTTAAGGTTTTCCAAAAGTGACTTTTCTTTTTTCACTTTACAGACCCTATGAATCTTATAGTTTAGGTTATTTGCTCTTTCAATATTGGTTAATAATTTGGCCTGTTTTTAATAAATGTGCTCTTTTTTTTGCTCTCATTTTGTACTGTCTCCTTCCTCTGGCTTCTATTTTCCTAAATTATAATCCCTCTCCCTAATTTTCTTTCTTTTAAATTTGCTTTATTGTGCTGCATTTTATCTCTCTTAGCAAGCAACTTTCTATGTGCTTTGTTGCTACTGTTGTTATTCTTTGGCATATGCTAAGGTATATTTGAACAAACATAGTAAAATACTGGGTTTTCTAACCATACATTAAGGACATCAGTTTAACTTGTCTTTAAAATGTTTTCTCATCTTTAAAACTTAAACAATGGCATTAGCTGCATCATATGACAAATACAAGGATTAAATTATGTACATAAAGTACTATGTTGCTTGGCATATGACTAGTAGTCCATTAACATCAGCTATTGTTACTATCCCGAAGTATCATGTTTTTCTGACTCTATTATTTTTTCCCATTGAGGTGTCTAAGCCACACACTTCCAATAGTCTAAGATCCTCATTACACTGCCTAATATCCCAATTTGTGACACCCTTCTTTTTACTTGAATCCCTGTATCTATAAAGTCACTTAGTTCATTTAAAGTAAGGGAAGATCAGACCAGCTGCAAGCATAAATTCATCAGAGCCAAACATAAATTTATCTCACAGTAAAATCCACCAACCTCTGACATTTCCCAAGCACACTTTAAATTATTTTGAATTTGGGAAGTAGAATACAATACTGAATAGTATACACTTGTTCCAAGTCAATAAGGATAGATCATGTTCAAAAATCTAACAGAAAGGGTGTTTGGGCATAAGGAGATGGGCAATGGATGTCTATAATGACCTAGAAAGAAACAGACAAGGGAAAAACGGAGATTGTACTGCTAACTCCCTTTCCCCTTTATGCATTTTATTAAAGCGTTTAACATCTCTCAAGACTTGTTTTCTTTATATGTAAAAAGGAGGTTGGCCTATGTCTAAGGTTGCTTTTCCAACCTCAAAAAACCTCTGGATCTCCTACAGCACTATTTCTCTATCTTTAGTATGTAGAAAAATACACAAAGAGCTTGTTAAAACAGATTCTAGGCACCAGACCCATACACTCCTATTTAGTACGTGTGAAACAAATGCCTGAACATTTGCTTTTAAAACAAGTTCTCTAGTCAAGCCAGCGCTGCCTAAGAACTTCAATTCAGGCAGCTCTGTCTGACAGGAAACCTATTCCATGGCTCAATCTTTTTTCCTGGTTTGTTACTTCTCTCCATAACGGTTTTTCAGAGGGTTATCACCAATACAGTGCTCCCTTCTTAATTATCATCTTCTTACCCAGACAGTAAGACAAATCATCTATGCTGTGGATTTTTTTTTTTCTTTTTTTTTTTTTTCCCTGTCTTTTTGGCATTTCTTGGGCCCCTCTTGCGACATATGCAGGTTCCCAGGCTAGGGGTCTAATCGGAGCTGTAGCCACCGGCCTACACCAGAGCCACAGCAACGCAGGATCTGAGCTGCATCTGCAAACTGTACCACAGCTCACAGCAACGCCAGATCCTTAACCCACTGAGCAAGGCCAGGGATCGAACCCGCAAACTCATGGTACCTAGTTGGATTCGTTAACCACTGTGCCATGACGGGAACTCCCATATGCAGTGGATTTTAAAAAAACTAACAGGAGTTCCTGTTGTGGCTCAGTGGAAATGAATCTGGCTACTCTCCATAAGGACGCAGGTTCAATCCCTGACCTCACTCAGTAGGTTAAGAATGAGCCATGGTGTAAGTTACAGATGTGGCTTGGATCTGGCATTGCTATGGCTGTAGTATAGGCCAGTGGCTACAGCTCGCACTCGACCCCTAGCTTTGGACACTCCATATGCTGCGGGTGTGTCCTAAAAAGACAAAAAAAAATAAATAACAAAAAAAAAAACTCTCTAGTATTGCCACGTTATCACATTTTTAAAAAAGATTTCTATTACTATTTCTCCTTAATATCCCACAGGCCTACTTTAATTTAGAATGGACATATCAGGAGAAGGATGATTCTAATTTGCAATTTATCCACAGTCCTGGTTTATGCCTAGTGTCCCAACGCAATTTTCAATAGTTTCTGCTTTCATTCTTCAAAGTTCCCTGGCTTGCATGACAGTCACCCTAACCAGAAAGGCCTATAGAAAGTTGTTTTGAGAATAGCTCATCATTTCTTATGAATTTAAAAATCCAACTAAAACACTTTTTACAAGTCATATGCTAAATCCTTACCAATCAAACCCTAAAATCTAGGTATCATTATGACTGTTTCACATGAGAAAACATTTTAAGAGTGGACAGCAATTGCAAAGCTAGATCTCTTTGACACCAAAGCCTATCAATGTATCTTATGGATTAGAGTCAAAATGTGATAAATGAGTATTTCTACTTATTAACTGACTTGACTTTAGGGCAATATCCAGATTCAAAACTGAATGAAGAAAGAAGAGGTCTGTGAACCAGCTGAACGTGAGAATATAAAATGAAATTCTTTTAGACTTTTTAAATATTTATTACAAACGGTGAACTTTAGATGCCATTAATCTCAGCATTCTGTTTATTTTTAAATTCTAAATACTCAAGCATATACTGAACAACGGTTCATAAGGTTCCGATTTCCCTGAGTTTACCTTACTGAGTGAACAGTAATTTTCCCAATACATCTCATTTGTTAAGAGTAACAAAAGATTAAATAACATAATTTGCAGGAGATAAAAATACAATGTCATTGAGGGGAAAGCCTCCTCGTTCATTACCAGGACTAGTCTAATTTTCCCCTGCTTTTATTATGCATTTTTCCTTCTATGCCTTCACTTATTCGAAAACCATTATTGAGTGTCTACTATATTCCAAGTAAAGCACTCCGTAAAGCACTTAACAGAGTGTAAAGCCTTTTCATTAACATCATCGCTGCTATTAAAAGTTATCCAGTTCTAGGTCAGAGAAACCTCTCCTTCACAATGCAGAAATGTGGAAAAGCCCGTTTCCACCTTTCTTCAGAAACACCAGTATCATTCTTAAAATGTAAGCTAAGACAATAGATGGCCCAATATTATCAAATTTTAAATATCTATCATCAGAAGTATTTTGGAGAGGGACCACATTTCTCACTGTGTAACAAAAAGACAAAATGTCATCATTAGAGAAAATGGCATTGGCTAGCACCAATTTAGATTGTAGGTAAAAAGATACTTATGTAAGCATCCTGTGAACACTGTTTCTTTTCAAACATCTAGCTCTTTCTTTTTAATTGAACATTCTAACAGAAAATGGTATCTGATTTACATTTCAAATTTCCACGTATCTATAAGCTTTTATAGTGAACAGATGTTGATGTGAATTTTACAAAGCTGAAAAATACTTTTCAAATTCACATCAGAACAATGTCAAACTGAAACCAAGAAAAGAAATACTAAAAGATGAGCAAAATTGCAATGGTTACTGGGATATGCTTAGTATGACAATGTCTTTTTCCAACTGAAATCCTAAGTGACTAATAGTTCAAAGAAGACTTTATGAATCCAAGCTTACAGATACCAGCTTAAAAACAAGCTCATAGGTATACAATTAGAAATTGCATGCAGGTGCAAACACACATACACACGCATATCGAGATTACAGGTGCTTGTGCACATGTCTTTGGATTTCAAACATTTTTTATGTTAATTATAAAGTTTTCATGGGTTCAGCTTTATTAAATCTTGATGTCCATGATAGCCATCTTTTCAGGAAAAAAAGTAGCAGCAACTAGCCAGTCTCAGAACAAACACTGCTGAATCTTGCCCCTGAAATATCTGATCAAGAAAAAAAAAAACGTGGACATGATAGAGCTGGTGCGAACTCAGAACTGACCCCTTAGACTACTTCCCACCCCTGGTCTGCATTCATTTGAATTAATTCTAAATTCATAAAGAACAACTCTTAAGAAGATAGGAGCCAGGCAAAGAGATAAACAAAGAGTTTATGTGAAGAGCATTCTATGAATAGAAAAATTGTCACTGCTAAAAATGCAAAGTATTCAAAGTCATTGTACAGGCTATGTTAAAAACACCAAAAGGAAATTTAGGACTAAAGCAGCATCCAGTTGCCTGAACTTCCTTCAGGATTATGAATATATTAGGCTCTTGGCCTCGTAAGTCTGAGAACTTTTGCTTGGATAAACAACCAAATTCAGGATTTTCTTATGTCATTCGGTTTCTTCCAAAACTCAGCTTTATTTATTAAAGAGTATGCTGCTGATATTTAAACAAACAGTCAAGGGTACCGGATATTGCCTGCAGAATATTGTCTGTTAACTTCTAAATCAGTAAGAGCTAGTGACAGTCTGGGGTCTTAATTATGTTCATCATTGTCTGGTAAGACATGTTTTGCACCAAACTACTTTCTATAGCTGAGCAAAAACATTCAGAGGGGTCCTCGTGGAGGGTTTGATCTTCCACCCAAAGTACCTCCACATAAAATTTGTAATAACCAAAATAATTCAGTCAGCCATGAACCTACTTCACACTTTAATGCCATTTTATCGGGTGTTCTCTTTTACTTCCACTTGTGGTTTAATCATTTCCTGTTCCCTCTGCTCCCGTTCAAGGCATCATCTCATGGTATTTACCAGGCATTCATTGGTCCTGAAGGGTTGCCATAGTCTTGACACCCAAGTCATAAAGCATCTATGCGGAAGCAAATGGTACTCCAACCGCTGCTATTTTACATACAGCAACAATCACCCAAGGGGCTTAGAACAAACATAGCATTGTGCAACACAGGGCAGCTGGTTGGCTAAATGTGGCCCCCAGCTGTCAATGAGACAACTGATGATAATTAATTACTAGAGATTCAGAAAGATGCTGCCTGTGTTTAAGTCCCTGGTCATACGACAGGCTCTCTAGGAAGGTCTGTTTTGATTTTTTTCAGACCAATAGGGGAAGTTTGGGGCACAAAGGCAGCACAACAGCTGCAACAGGAATTCAGATTTATCTCAAACTGTCTGGTAAAAATACATCTGTACAATGTGAATTATAGATTTCTTTGCAAGAGGAGATTTTTCAACAGAGATCTGAGTGAACTCATTTGTTGATGTTAAACTAGATTCATTTCCAATGCATATATGCACTTTTTAATTATCCAGCATCCTAAGTGTATGAAGGTACCCACGGAATGTGGGAGGAAATTTTGGTTCATTTCTACAGCAATTGTGTAGTAATGAAAAATTCCTGGAAAGAATTTTAGAATGTCTCCAACAGTAGGTAAAACTTTATGCCCCTCTTAGCAGAAACCTGTGTGTCTCTGAAGAATGTCTTACCATTTGTGAGAGAGAGAGCAGTTCTGCCCTGTTGACTCAGAGACTCTCTCTGTACTTTTCAATCCTCTAGCCAAGGTTGTTGATTCCCTGTGGCCTGTCCAGAAATCTATGACACCTCTGGGCATTTTCAGATAGGGCTCCATGGCCATTAGGATTGTTGCTGGGATTTTGAGGCATCATTCGTAAAAGCTTGATGCAAGAAAGTATTCTTTTCAATGATCTCTTTATCTGACCTGTGTGTGTGTGTTCTGAGCATCTTTCATATGTCAATTACTCCTGCTCTCAGCACATATAATGTAAGACCACTTTTCAGTTTATAGGAACTATGTTTGTTCTTATTATTTCGACTTATGATTATGTACCATCTTGTAGGCCCCATTACCTCAATTGAATATTTTTATCAAAAGTCTCAACTGTAATAAATAAGATCATTGAAAAGAAATGGGTATTAGAATATAACGATATTAAGAGAGAAACAAGAACATAACTTTCAAAATACTCATTTTCCTCAACCAGGTAACAAAAATGGGATAGAGTTTCATCCTATTTTGCTTTGCCTTTTAGCTTATCTAGCTAGAATTTGGTCAAGTCTGAGCAGGAAAACAAAATCTAAAATAAAGTCTTCATAGCTACTCCCACAAGATTATCAAGTTTGTTGAGCACGTGTTGTGTCTCTCCACTTTCACCTCTCTCACTTTGCCTGTATAGATTTGGCCCTCTGGGACATTCGGGTATGAAATATCAGAGACTAAGTACAGGAAAATCTCTTTATGAAGCATTCTGTAATGTCAGGAAAGGCTAAATAGCCTGTCCACAAAATGAATGCTCTCAATTCACCCCCAAAAGCATTATCATGGGTATCACCACAGCATTGCAGTTCCATTATTTACTTTAGTTCCCCTTTCTTTTCCCTATTGTAGAAAGAGTAGGAAAAATTATTTAAGCCTGCATTTTGTTAAGCTTGCTTTGCTTTGTATTATGTTCATTTTGCCTGTTTTTCTTTCAGTATAGATTTGTCTTTACCATAGCTTTACAGAATGGCACTTTAACTTGGAACCATTTAGGAATAAGAAGCCACTTGGGTTTTGTTGGCAACTTAGATACTACTTACAGATAAAATAGTTTCTTTTTATTAAATGGACAGTATATATATATTTTTAAAAGGCCCAGTGCTAGTCAAAGAGTGTTAGCATGTAGTCTTTACAAGATTAACAAACATTCAAGTGGCGTAGAAAAAAAACCCAGGCCATTCAATTTTATTTAGATTTACTCTAACACCAGATAGTTTAACTTTTCAGGCCACAGTTATGCTGTTATTGACAAAGAATTCACACTTCTTAGTTTCCTATAAATTATACTAAAATTCACGACATGTTGGAATTACTTGAGAGTTATTTTTGCCCAGAGTGGAGATTTCATAAGAGTTCTTTTCACAATATAAAAAAATTTACCCTAGAAATGTTCTGTTCAAAGAGTTTTTTTCATAGTCACTCGTGAGATAAAGAATGATCGAATAGGTGCTCCTGAGAATTTCTACCCTAACTCATCTGTTTTTCTTTTTCCTTTGATTCTGCTTCTATAAAGAGCCTTAACAATAATTATTCCCTACTGACTCATGGTGATCATGATATATCCTGGACAGAGAAAGAATACAGGAATTCTAACAATTTTCATGCCTATGTTAGGGACTAGTTAAAACCTAGTGTACTCCACTAGGATTCAAATATAATACTACTTACCTCAAGAAATGGAGGAGGAGGAGTTCCCAACATGGCTCAGCAAAAAAGAACCCAACTAGTATCCATGAGAACGTTCGTTCGATCCCTGGCCCCACTCAGGGGGCTTAAGGATCTGGTGTCGCCATGAGCTGTGGGGTAGGTCACAGATGCAGCTCAGGTCCCCCCTTGATGTGGCTGTGGTGTAGGCTGGCAGCTACAGCTCCAATTCAACCCCTAGCCTGGGAACTTTCATAGTGTCGCAGTGTGGCCCTAAAAAGAAAAGAAAAGAAATGGAAAAGGAATAGTATAATGGGAGAAGAGGGATGAGGTAATGACAAAAACAAAGACACAAGAAAAAAAGATAATGCACTGGAGAAAGCAATGAGACAAGTCAGAAGCTGGAGCCAAGTTCAAAACCTATGGAGTTGTACTTCATCACCTAGGGAGATGACACATCCTGAGGAGTGGCCCAAAATAACTTTATCAAAATAGTATAAATGCATACACACATACAGGAAGACCTGAATGGGATTAGGACGAAAACATGGGACAAAGGGGATATTGCACTACATCTTCCCACAGGCAACTAATATGTGTGTCTTCCTTCTGGGGTTGAAATATCTTCCTTCAATGTAACCACAAAAAAAATTTTACTTAATGACTTCCCCAAACTCAACCTTCAACAACTGTGGCCTAGTGGGAGGATAAGGATGACCATTTTCTAGTTAAATCTTAATCTACTCTGTCTGTAGATTCCTATCCCTGGGCTCTGAATTGTTACCTAAATGAAATAAGATACACTTTCCACCAGGATCGGGGCAAAAAAATAAATATATAAAATACCCCTGAAATTTATCAACGTATACTTCAGGGAAATGAGCACATCTCCCAATGCTTCCAGAATGCAGGGAGCACTTCTCAGAAAAAGTCTTTGAAAGGACTAAAGAATTGGTGAGATGCGATAGCAAATGCTAAGGAAACAGCAGGTAAGAATGTGCAAATGAGAAAATCATCTCATAATCATGTCTGCATTACTGACTGGAGCAGAAGGCCCAAGTAGGATAATAATGTGAAAATGATAGCGGACATCTGCTGTTTGTGACTGTCCAGGATTCCAATTCTCTTCTTTCTTATTAGCTTCCCAATTTTTCTGTGGACAAACACCCTCCTCTACTTTTAACTGACATGGTTTTGGGTAGGGCTAAGGCTCCAAAGTTAGACTGTGACTCAGGCCTGGCCAAAAAGAGAAACATACCCCCACCATCCCAGAGAGTGATTTAGGGGTGGGCATGTGACTGAAACCAACCCATAAGAATAACACCAAGATGAACTGCAAAGTTTGAGGAAATACACACTCTTTCATCTGGTTCTACATAAACCTGGAGCTAGTAGGTTTAGGCAGAGCTATTAGCAGTGACCTAGGCACTACCTGGGGACAACCTATCCAGCAAAGAGGCCAATACAAATTAGAATAATAACCATACATAGAAAGAGGCAGTTTCCTGACAAATTTCCTTGAATAGCCTGGATTTAACTATGCCCGAATTCTACTATCTCCCAAATCTTTAAATTCTGTGAGCCAACAACCTGCTTTTTCTGCTTAAGTAATTTCGAATTGAGTTTCTGTTATTACCAACTCAGCAATCCCACTCTTGGGCATATATCCAGACAAATCTCTCTTTAAAAAAGACACATGCACCCGCATGTTCACTGCAACACTATTCACAATAGCCACGACATGGAATCAAAACAAACCCAAAGAATACTGACTGATACAATGAACTAGGTGACATGGGGAAACTTGATGATAGAGGATTTTAAGCTTTAATGTTAGACATTAGACCGCAAAGCCCAGGAATGCAGGGAAGGCTGCCATGTTGTTAGAAATAAGATCAGCCCTGGGATTTGAAGATGCAAGGGTTTGCAAAATTTTTTATTTAAATTCTGGCACTTTGGAGTTCCCGTTGTGGTGCAGTGGTTAACGAATCCGACTAGGAACCATGAGGTTGCGGGTTCGATCCCTGCCCTTGCTCAGTGTGTTAAGGATCCGGCGTTGCCGTGAGCTGTGGTGTAGGTTGCAGACGCGGCTCGGATCCCGCGTTGCTGTGGCTCAGGCGTAGGCTGGCAGCTACAGCTCCGATTCGACCCCTAGCCCGGGAACCTCCATATGCCGCAGGAGCGGCCCAAGAAATAGCAAAAAGACAAAAAAAAAAAAAAAAAAAAAAAAAAAAAAAAAAAATAAATTCTGGCACTTTAAGGAGTTCCTGTCGTGGCTCAGTGGTTAACAAATCCCACTAGGAACAATGAGGTCACAGGGTCGATCCCTGGCCTTGCTCAGCAGGTTAAGGATCCAGCATTGCCATGAGCTGCAGTGTAGGTTGCAGACGTGGCTCGGAACCCGTGTTGCTGTGGCTCTGGTGTAGGCTGGAGGCTACAGCTCTGATTAGACCCCTAGCCTAGGAACCTCCATATGCCACAGGTGCAGCCCTAGAAATGGCAAACACACACACACACACACACACACACACAAAAAAAAATCTGGCACTTTAATGTTGCCATCTGTAAGGAGAATAGTACCTACCCTAAAGGATATTTATGGCTATAAAATCAGGTAATATATATATAAGCACACTGCAGATGCTTAGCAAAAATGGTTTCCCTATCTCATTTCCTACTGAAAATGCCAGTGCCAGTATCCTTAGCCTCTGGACATTCAAGTTATATTCTGAACAACCCAACATAGCCCATCTTCCCATGTTCATGCTCAAAAAATATATCCTTTCCCATTACACCAGTCTCTATCTCTTCTCAATATAGTTCTATTTACAAGTTATTACATCTACCAAGGAAGTGTGTACTTTTAGGAGAGTCACTTAAAATAGAAATTTTAAACCAATAATGAATGACTTCCCAAAGCTGACATTTTAAGCAAAACTGAGGCAAATGTTTTTAGAGGGGATTAAACTCACCTAGATGTTGAGAAAGAATGTGAAAAAAAGAGAAATAGGTCACAAATTAAGCCACCCACACAGAGTTACTTTAGAGGAAAACATGAATAGTGGGAAATAATTGAGTTGAATTAAGTGAATAAAGCTACATGCATTTCAGAATAAAGTATGTTACACATTCAGACATGAAAAGAATGCCAAGAAAACACATGTACACTGAAACATTGAAATACTGAGAACACCTCATTATTTGGAAATGTGTTTCTTCCATCTCATCTTTCCCTCCCCATTCAACACAGGTCTGATCACCTTAACCTGATGAAAGCATACTAAAAGGCATCTGACTTGCCTAACCAAGCTGGAGCTTCTACAACACCAGGCATTACTCCCATCCTGCACCTTTGTCCATCTCCTATTCCTCTGTTTCACTCTTGTCTGGTTCTCTCCTTTGTGCCCAAGTCTTTATTGCTCAGTCTTCTTCAATATATTCAGCGGCAGAAGAACTACTTGACCTTATGCATTCAGTTGACACCTAATTGCTGACCAGCCCCAAATCATTATGTCCACCTTTAGATCTGTGAATGAAATCCAGGGTAGTTCTACCTGGGTTTCCCACAGATATTTTAAACACATATTCTTCTATTCTTGCTCTTTTTGCTTCATTTCCTTTTTTGTGATTAGAAATTCCATCTACCAAGTGCCCTAGCCAGATACTTAGGAGTCATTCTCAACTTCCTCTTTCTCAGCCTAATACACAAGCAGTCAGAGGACATATCTTATAAATTCTACCTTCTAAACCTTTATTCATACCTAACCTCACATCTCCATTCTTGTGCACGCCTTTTATTTTTAATAGAGACCATTAGCTTTCACCAAGAAATGGACTCTAATGTGATGTGCTGCCTCTAATCCCACATCCATCCAATTCATTCTCCATACCACTGCCATGGTATTTTTATTTTTTTATAAAATGCAAAGCTGTTCATGTCCCCTCCATCCATCTGTTTCAAGTCATCATGACTTTTTTTTCTCTCTCTCACAATACCAGGCCACACTTTAACCATTGGATAATCTCTCTCATTTCCAAGCCTTCTCTCCTGTCATTTTCACTAGTAACATTTTGGTGACCATATCGGCTCCTTTTATACCACACCACCCTGAAATGACTTTTCATTTTGTCTTTACACACCAGACATGTTTGTTTAGCTATGTTTTCACTAATTCATGTATTAAATTGTAAATATCCTGAGGACATGAAATGCATTATTTTCATCTTTGCAGCCGCAAGGACTAGATGCACAGCAGGTGCTTTTTAATATTTACTGAAAATCGTAATTTTACAACTTGTAAACCTAACATAGAGGAAAGCTATAGGGACACTTGAGCACAACAATACAATGACAGAGTAAGCAATGGGGCCAATTTCATTTTGTAGCCATAATCAAATTGGGAAACATAGGTGACATTTTATCAGAGGGTGGGGTAGAAACTTCACTCCCAGGAGTTAACACATGTAACATACTGTGTAACATACGATAGTCTAGGATTTTCCAAAAATGTTGTTACATATGTCCTCCATCCCATATGACCTGCACTGTGATCTTGTCACTCTTCCATCAAGAATTAGTGTCTTTTCTTAATCTTTCTCAAGATATTTATATTTTTTAGGTTTTTATTTTTCTATTATAGTTGATTTACATTGTTCTGCTAAAAAAAGAAATAAAATAACAAGAATTACAGTAATGTCTTTAAACCCGAGTGGGCCTTGTAACTGCTTTGACCCAAAGTATATAGTAGATAAAATACTGTGTCAGTTCTGGGTATGGCTCTTAACTGACCCAGAAGCTTCTCCTTCCTGCTTCTTGAAAGCTATCTACCTTACATGAAGTACAACCACTAGACAACCATTCTTTAAGCCTGATCCACATGAAGAGGCAGGAGTGTGAGGGCAAAAAGCACTAAGACACTTGGGAAATGAATCAAGAAGTCCTCTTAGATACAAGCCCAGTCAAGCTTTCAGATAACTGCAGCCCCAGGTACTACCTGTTGACACACCATCCAAGATCCCAAGTGACAACCACCCACCAGTGTGCTGTCAACCCACAGAACCAGTAAGATTAACTGTTGTTCAAGGGGTAGTTCAAGGGGAGGTGGGGGTGGTGCGCCACAAGAGATACTTGAAAACTAAATTATGTGTTTCAGTTTTCTCCAGAATCATCAGAATTTCTAAATTGGATCGATAACAATAGAGGCTGCCTTTCAAGTACTCAGTCATCTTTGACCTTCATGGAAATAGGAAGGCAAACAAAGGCAGTACAAATAAATATAGAGCGATAGCTAAAGATCTTTTTAACTGGAAATGTTCATTGTCTTTAAATACAAACAACATAGAAAATAAATCAATATCCACTTATGCTGAACAGGTCAAAATATAATTATGATATCCCCCCAGTGGAATATTATTTACTATAAAAGGTATGTTTTAGCTTATAAAAATTGATATAGAATTATGCCAATGTAATAAATTGCAAAACAGTATGCACAATATAGATCTCATTTTTAAGGAGTATTTATTTATAAATTCAGAGTAAAAAAATCTAAACATGTGCCTACAAGGATATGGTTACCTCTGTAAAATTGAATACATTTATAATGAATATGAATCATAGCTATTATTAAAAAAAGCCAATCTGGAAAAAAATAGCTATTAATTGTTTGATTTTGTCTCTTTCCTACCCTCCCCTCAATATGGCCTTATCTAGCTCTATCTTTTAATTTCTGTACTGTTTTGTTCCTCCTTAGTTTAATAATACCACAGAATTCCAGGATGCACATTTTATTAGTAGTCATCAAATTATTCGTTAAATTTGAATCCAAACTCCTTAATATGGAGATACAGCTATCTACAATTTTATTCTAAATTATTAACATGTTTTTTCCTGTTTCTTATACACTTTATTCCAGTTGAGCAAAAGTACGTCCATTCCCCAAACGGTAGCCTGTTTTTTTGCAGCATCTGGACACCTCATGCTGTTCTCTTCACAAAGTACATTTTCTCTGGCTTCACCCCGACATCCGCACACCATACTACCCACCATTCAAGGCCAACAATACTGCCATGTTTTCCTTGACTGAAAGTCATGTAACAGTTTATCTGCTCTTCTTCTTCATGCTTGTCACTTTCTGTCCAGCATTTTTAGGAATGACGTTAACTGTCCTTTTAAACAATTCATTTACATAGTTCAAAGTTGAAATATATTTTTAGAGAGAGTTTCTCCCTCCATCCACCTTGTTCTTCATCTCCCCATCAACCAATCCTTTGTTTTATGATCCCTTGAAAAGAAATTTGATGTGGAGTTCCATGGCTCAGCGGAAATGAATCCGACTAGGAACCATGAGGTTTTGGATTCAATCCCTGGCCTCACTCGGTGGGTTAAGGATCCGGTGTTGCTGTGAGCTGTGGTGTAGGTCGCAGACGTGGCTTGGTTCCTGCATTGCTGTGGCTGTGGCCGGTGGCTACAGCTCCAATGAGACTCCTAGCCTGGGAACCTCCATGTGCCACAGGTGCATCTCTGAAAATACAAAGAAGACCAAAAAAAAAAAAAAAAAAAAAAAAAAACCCAAAAAAAAACCAAGATAGAAATTTGATGTACATACAAGGACATAAATGATTATTTTCCCCACGTTTCACACCACTAGTGTTGTACTATACACACTGCTCTATATTTGCATTTTTCTTTTAGTACCTCTTCCTTTTAACCACACATACTGACAAAGTACACACTGATTATCAGGAACTGTTCTAGGCACTGGTAGAACAGAAATAAATGAACAAAGTTCCGCTTTCAGGGAGCTAACGTTCTAATCAGGGAGGCTGACAGGAACAAAACCCATATAATATACAGTAAGTTAGATGAAAAATGCTATATTTAACACAATAATAATAAAGAAGATAAGGGAAAATAATTATTACAGGAGTAACAATTTAGATAAGCTTACAAAGGAAGGCTTCACTGAAAATATTCTTTCTAAATAACGTCCTAAAGTCAGTTTTAGTCCTATGAACTCTCTGGGGAAACAGCATTTCAGAAGGAACCCTTCCTGAGGCCTTAAGTAGGACTCTGTCTGGTAGGTTCTATCCAGGATAGCAAAGAGCTTGCTGTGGTTGTAGCAGAGGAAACAAGTGACCTACTAGTATTTAAAATATTTTTATTCATGCATTGCTTATTTTCAAGACTAAAAGCTCACAATTTACTAAGATTAGTACGCATGGTTTACCTTAGTTTCTTCTAGAGCTCAAAGCCTCATAAATATTAAGCACTCAAGAGGCACCTGAAGAGGACATATCAATGAAAGAATGAACAAATGGATGAATAAATGACGCCAAATCTAAAGCCAATGATATTTACTAGATTCAAGGCCTTTGCACTTGCCCATTTCTCAGCTTGGAATGCTGTTCTCCTACATATCCACATGACTGGTTCCCTGAGTTCTCCAAGCTTTCTATCCACACATCACTTCTCAGTGGGGCCTCACTGAGTATCTCATCTGAAACTAACCCAACAACAGAATGACCAGAGGCTGACTTACAGGTCTACTGATGCCGCTCAACCAGAGAACCTTGGCATTGCTGCACAATCTTCTAGCAAGCTCTGGAGCCAAGAAGTACACTAGAAATTTACACAGCACAAACAATTCCCTATCCTTCCACCATGAAGGTTATGCATATGTCTCATCAGTTAGGAGGAACTTTAGAATATTTACTAGGTGGTGGGTTTATGTCTGTAATATACTGACAAGCATGATCCAATTTTCTCAAATACAGACCTGTCATCTCATACAAATCAATGGGCTTGGGTTATTTTTCACTGTGACTTCAGGAGATCTAGATACAAAATTTTCATTTGCTCCTACATGCCATATATATATATCTTCAGCCCTTTTAAGGAGATGTCTATCTATTAAACTAAGATCAACTTGATATCTCTCTAGGTAAAATTTCAGAAAAAGAAAACAAGCACTGGACTTAACCAAAAAGATGATAGGCAAAGAATGTACAATCCTTAATAAATTCAAAATTCCAGTGTTGTTGTGCCAAGTCCCACTGAAAACAAAGTTAGCTCTAATTTGCCAAAGAAGCGCCGAACTTTACACTTTTGTCTTTTTTTTTTTTCTTTTTGCAATGGATGCTTCATGAAAGAAAGCTCCAAATTCTGAAAATTGTTTTCCTTGCAGTGTGCATTAAGGAAGCTTGTTCCATACACACTTCTGGTCCCATCTCGTGTGTGGAGAATCGTTACATTACCTCAATGCCCCAACATTAAAACTTCTAAGATGTTCTTGCTTCACTAAACACATTAAAGGACAGCTCATGTCAGTATTTCCAAGCCCTCTGAACCATCATTTTATCCTGGGTGCACATTGTATTATTGTTCTTGTAGTTTCTCACAAGGGGGCTGAAAAGTCTGTACCACTTTCTTCATGTCTCGAGTAGAGTGCACCATTATTCAACAGATGCTACAAAAGCACTCATTGATCACCAAGGTATTTAATACACAGAAAAAGCCAAAATTTTGCCTATAGTCATTATTTTTTTTGTCTTTTTAGGGCTGCACGCATGGCATTTGGAGGTTCCCAGGCTAGGGGTCCAATCAGAACTGTAGCTGCTAGCCTACACCACAGCAATTTGGGATCCAAGCCACATCTGCAACCTACACCACAGCTCACAGCAATGCAGGATCCTTAACCCAGTGAGCAAGGACAGGGATCAAACCTGCATCCTCATGGATGCTAGCTATATTCATTTCCACTGAGCCACAAAAGGAGCGTTTTCAAATCACTCGCTTACATAGCTGTTTACAAGCTTCTCCATCTTACTGCCCTGTAAAGTGTATTTTTCAACTGCAAATTTTACTACAAGAAAAATCATGGGCTAAAAACTCACAGGTAATAGTTCTCCATACACTTTAATATTGTAGCATATTCCTACCTTTTGAGATCTATTCTGTGATTAAAAATTGTTTTAAGTATCTTCTGTATTTACATTATGACAAATATACAGCCTATGCTAAAATTATATCTTTATTCCATTTTTGTTCATTGCATGTACTTAGTCCTAAAAGACTTTAAAAAGTGTAAATGTAAAAGAAATGTTTATAAGTGACTTTATAGGTATACAAAATATTTAGAACAGGAAAATAATTTCATTTGGAAAGAATATTGAAATGATCAGACACATAGGAAATGACATCTATGACTTTATCCAGAATACATTTAAAAATTTGCCAAGAGCAAATTAGGTTTTTAGATTCAATGGATAAATAATTAAAAACTATAATAGGAAGAAACATTAAAATAAAATTGAATTTTTCTCTTTTCATTTTTCTACACTTTTTTTTTTGGGGGGGGGGGGGAAGCTACACCTGTAGCATGCACAAGTTCCTAGGCCAGTGATCAAACCCATGTAACCCAAGTCACTGCTGTGACAACACCAGATACTTAACCCGGTGATCCACAAGGTAACTCCTATGTATACTCCTCTTTAAATTTCTACATCTTTTCTCTTCATCCTTCAAACTTTAAAAAGAGGCTTCAGTAAGAAAATTAAATTTGGCAAACATTAATTATGTAATTACCAAATATTCATTCAGAATGCAGAAGTAATCATTGAATCATGTGAAAGTCTTCATAAAATCACTCCTAATACATCTAGTTAAACAATCTACTTTTCTGATATACTGTTTTCATAATACATCCTTAAAATGTATATTACTAAATAAAACATAATTAAGTAAACTGAAGGTAGGTGTTGTATGTTCAATTTCTTCAAAATAAGCTAAGTACACATTTCCAGCACCAAATCAAGGATTTATCATCATGAAGATTCAGGTTGAAATAACCTTTTCAGATAGTTCCAACCTCAAGTAACTTGAGATGAGCCGCTCCATAGTACATTAGTCAGCATAATTCAACAGGTAGTTAACTCAGGGTTTAAGGAGCTTAGCAATTTTCTTCTATTTTTATTCTTTTGAACAATATTCTTTAAGTACCTCTCAGTGCCAGTCACTGTGCTAGCTCTACAATTAGAGTGGTTAACACATCGGAGAAGATCACATGTATCAAGAAATTTACCTTCTAGTGAGAAAGGGAAGACTGAATAAGCACACACATTAACCAGTGAGGTAACTGCAGGTGGTGATGAGACCATGAAGAAATAAAAAAGTGTGAAATAGAGACTTACTACATGGATCACAGTCCTTTAGATCCAGGAACACAGAAGGTGACATTTGAAAGAAGATCTGAATAATGATAAGGAGCCAGCTGCCACTCTCTCCAAAAAAAGATACAGAGGCAACAACAATCTCGAAATAATACTTAATAGCAAGGGACTTAATGCAAATTCAGCCTGTTTGAAAGATTAAATGAGAAAGCTTCAACTGTGGTTATAATGGTCTGATGGGTGGCGGACCTATAACTCCCATTCTATTGAGTATAACACTTGACAAAACTATGTAAAACAATTTTTAAGTCACTGCACAATGGATGGCACTCATGTGTGGTCCTTGAGGGCATGTGAGTTGAGCTCCGTAGGGGTCCTGCTCTACTGGTGGAGAAATTCTCCAAATCACAACGCAGAGAAGGAGACCACCAATAGACAAAAGCAGCCCGGCAGGGCAGAGGGCATAGAGAAGGCTGGAGTTTGTTTGGGACAGTGAGTTGAAGAGAAAGAAGCTATACAGAAATCTACTGCAGAGTCCCCTTGAATCTTAGGCTAAATACTGCATGCATTTCTAGATAATACTCAGTGAAGCCTGGCTTCTAGAATAAAACCACTCTTGGAGGTAAGATTGTTTTTATTTTGAGGAGCTCACATTGTGGCTCAGTGGGTAACAAACCCAACTGGTAACCATAAGGACATGGGTTAGATCCCTGGCTTTGCTCAGTGGGTTAAAGGATCAGGCATTGCTGTGACCTATGCTATAGGTCACAGATGTGGCTCAGATCCTGAATTGCTGTGGCTGTGGTGTAGGCCAGCAGCTTCAGCTCCAATTGAACCCCTAGCCTGGGAATTTCTATATGTCACAGGTGCAGTCCTGAAAAGCTAAAGAAAGAAAGAAAATCACTTTTGATGTGGTCATTGTTCTTTATTTCTACTTGACTCTGGAGAAAGTAAATCAATCCGGAAAAATCAGATCTTTTTCATATCTTTAGTGTTCTAGCACCAGACATCCCAGGGACAGTCAGTTCCTGTGACACCCCTGGTCAGTTTCTGTGACATCCCCATGCATCTTAACACACCATGTCTTATGCAATAGGAGGTCAGTTGGTATGTTGGATTATTAAATCTGAAACATTTTAACACTAGGCCTGCCCATGGAATCACTTTGGCTTTTCGGTTTTCTCCTTCACTATTGACGCAAATTCTGACCCATTCAAGAATTTTCAAAGCAAAAGATGAGCTTTTTAGCCCAGTGCTAACCACTGAAGAGCTTCTTAATAAAAATAAATAAATAATAAATTAACAACTAATTGTTGACAGTATTGATTCCATGTGCAATAAAAATCAAGCTTATGTTACACATATAATTTTTAATCCCTTCAAGTGTATGATTCTGTGGGATTTTTCTCCGAGAAAACATTCAGAGCAGCGTCAAAAAATGTGGAGAGAAAAAAGACAAGCACCAACATTTTGGATTCAACATCTTTGTGGTCATTTTTATCCAGATATAAAATTAGACGATATCTCTGAAAGGACTCAGATTATTTCCCAGGAGCAATCTCTGAACTGTCCCAATGTACAAACATAGAAAAACCCTATTGACTTTCTCCTAGATGTGTACAACAAAAGGACTCATCTGCTAAGACATAGCTAATTATCTTTTAAAAAGGAAAAGTCCAGGGAAATGTAGCAGAGACCACTATTTCCTCCTTCCATTTTAGGAGGAGCAAGGCTGGGGCACTTGGCTGGACTACATTTCCCAGTCTCTCTTGTATTAAGACAGGACAAATGCTCAACACAACTTCTGGTGCTTTTAAAAGAGGGAAAGGTACTTCAACTAATTGCAGTTTGCATGCCCAGGGCATGAGGAAGTCCATGGGCCAGGGATCGAATCCACAACACAGCAGTGACCATGTCAGATCTTAACTCAGTAGGTCACCAGAGAGCCCCCCTGCCACCTTTTTTTCCCAACTAATTGCAAATTTTAATCAGGCTCTAGCAGTGACATGAATTGGAAAAATCTCAGATTCCTAAATCACAATGTGGACAAAAACCACCTACTAATCATCGACATTGGCCTTGGACATAAATAAGAATTCAACTTCTATTGTGTGAGCCATTACGTAGTTGGGGATGTATTTGTTATGGCAGTTTAGCTTCTGTTTTTTCATTAGCAAAGAAATAATAACAGCGAGGATGAAAGAACTGGAGCAATTGGAGCAGACCTAAAAATTTGGGTTAAAATGCAAGTCGTTACAAAATATCATCCCATCATACAAACTACAACTCCACACCTTTCTAGCACCAACAATGAACTAACAGTTTATGGAAGTGGATTCATCCTTCTTTTGGCAACAGTGAGAACCTGATTTCTGCAGGCTTAGTTTATGCATCGTGCTCAAGAGCATGTGCCTACAGAGTTTCACTGCATAGAGCTGAAGTGTTCTCAACTTTGATGAAGTAAACAATGTAAAAGAAAGCATGTTGTTCTTCTTAACATAATGCCGTGATTTTCTTCCCAAACTGCTTTCCAAAACACCTAAGCTTTATTTTCTGTTAACCTAATAGGAAAAGATACACAAAACAAATCTGATTTCAGCAAGTGCTCTTTCAGAGACAAAGTTATTCAATTTGATGAAATCTATATTCACCTGAAGTGATCTTCATCAGAAGAGAAAATTCTACGAAGACCTTTCTGAGTAGCCAAAGCTTCCCGCTCAAGGAGTGCCACTTCAGTTAAGTGATATGACGTGAGTGTTCACTAGTCCTAATTTCCTTCCTTGCCCTTTTCCTTTTCATGTCTCTCCTTGTAGCTATCAGCTCTTTTTTTCCCCCCTGTGTCTTCCTGAGCACTTAATTGGGTGCAAATGTTCAGAATTAAGAGACAGAAAAATACTCAGACCTCACATATCCTCCAGAGAAAAGGAATAAAGATATGATGAGAGTCTGCCAAAACATGGAAAAGGCAGAGAGAAAATAGTGTTTCTGTAATATTCTAAGCCATTTGTCAAGGCTATTGTATATGGACTTAGTGAACTGGGATTACACAGTTAAGACACACCCAAATCTAGACTCCTGGTTCTGTGACAAACTCAGAGAAGCAGAATTGTTGCATCCATTAAAGACAAATGGTTTTCAATTTTAAATAAATCAATGTTTCTGAATTTGAAAAGTTAGAGACCCTGGAATGAAGAAGAAAACTGGATATTTAAAAAAAACTGTTTTGAGGGAGGTACCAGTTTGCAGAGACAAATAGAACGTACAGCACTAAGAGAATTAAGAAGAAATACGTGTAAGGAGGAATGGAAGAGCAACCTAATTCGAGTAAAATAAAGGCCACTGCCACTACAAGAGGATCCTGGTTTATGATAATATAAGACAGCATGAAACAGAAAGATGGGAGTTCCCATAGTGGCACAGTGGAAACAAAGCCAACTAGGAACCATGATGTTGTGGCTTTGATCCCTGGCTGCACTCAGTGGGTTAAAGATCTGGTGTTGCCATGAGCTGTGGTGTAGGTCACAGCTGCGGCTTGGATCTACTGTGGCTGTGGTGTAAGCTGGCAGCTGTAGCTCCTACTGGACTCCCAGCCTGGGAACCTCCACATGCCACGGGTGTGGCCCTAAAAAAACAAAAAAAAAAAAAAAGAGAGAGAGAGATGTATGTTGAAGGGGAAAAGCAAAGTCTTGAAGGAAAGAGTAAGGTTGAAGGAAATAACACAAGGCTTAAGTTGTCTTCAGAGAAAAGCAACCCAGAGATAGGGAATATAAAAGTAATCAACTTGCTCGAGGAGACCAGCAAGGGCAGATGATAGTATCCCCATCTGCCATCTGGGAAGAGACAAGGAAACCAGTTAAGTGGCAACCCAACATGTGTTGGCTAACCTCAGTGACTAGAAAGGGTCTTTGGTGATTGGAATGTTGAAGCAAGGGGCATTTTTAGCTTCCATAGGCCATACTCTGACTTAAAATTGCCTCTTTTTTATGTTAATTTTTTCAATTTAATCTTCCAGTAAGAAGTCTAAAAACACAGTTACGAAGAACTTTTCTCCATGTTATTGTTGAGGTGTAGCAGATACAAGGTTCTATTTTAAAGATTTTGAAAAGACATCTCACCAAAAATAAAGCCTGGTATACATCACTGTTACTATGGTTATTATAATGTTGTAACCAGGTTTTGTTTTGCTTCTTGTTTTTCAAGTATCTCTTGTCCTACCATACTCTGAGCTCCATGAGATCTGGAAGGCATCTTTTTCACTCTTATTCTCTCAGGTAGCCTAGTACCTGGTACAGACTTGCAACTCAATAAATGTTTGTTAATTGGGTGATTGAAGAAATCAATCTAGTTATCCAAGGATCTCATAGCAGGTTGAACTAACCTTTGTGTTAAAAATGTATGAGCATTTTTCACTTCCAGGAAAACAGAGGAGATGCATTTTTCCCTATGCCTCTCACCAAGTACAACTAAAATAGCTTTACCTTTGTTAGAGAACAAAGAGTACAACTTTAAATAGAAGAATATTGACAGCCTAGAGACCTCAAAGACCAAGGAACGGCATAGGAGGTGAGTTCCCAGGTATTTTACCCCCCTTCATAGATTCCAGATTTGGAGTTAAAGAAGCCAGATTTCTGGTAACACCCACAGGTACAAACAAGTCTCAACCAAAGGTTGCCTTTTTGAGCCAAAGGACTGGAAGGTAAAGCCTAATAATAGAGAAAACTTTCAGACAACAGCAGTTTTACTCTAGTCAAATACCCTAGAAAACTGGTTCCTGATCCCACCCAGGCCAAAAAAGGCTGAGGAGGGCAATGAGATTCCACTCTGGCCAGGTTATAATTGAAACTGCCCCCGCAGAGTTAACAGAAGCCTATGGCTAACTGCTCAGTTTGTCTTGCAGGGCAACAGAGAGGGGAACAGCTTATTACAACCACTCTGCTTATAAACTATCTTCACTGATTATGCTTGCTTTAGTTTAGTTTTGCTGTTTCTTTACTGCCTCTAATTGTGTATCTTCCTAGCTTTAGGTAGCACAGTTGTTTTACAGCAACTTGGAGTCACTTCTAGTTCAGAGAAAACCAGCTCAAGTTGGTTGAGACCACCAGCCCTTCAACTGGGCCAGCAAAGGAGTGGGATGAAAGGCCTTCTGACACTAGAGGATTGGAATACTCTAGCCTGAGATGATGGTAGGCACCTCCATTTTTGTTGATGCAGAAACATGCAATCCAGATACACCTGTACAGAACTCCTTACCTATTTCCCCACATACAATCGCCTTTCTTCATGCCTAAGAACACCCATCCCCTTTAACCCATAAATAATGCAACAGCCTTACTTTCAGGAAGATAGATCCAACAATTGTTCTCCCATCTCCTCGCTTCTCTGCCTTGTGAATAAGCTTTTCTGGGTCACAAGCCTCGGGATCTCAGTCTACAGCTTGCTATGCGTGTGGTAAATAGACCAGGTACAATAAAAATGAAGCACCCCATCCCCCTGTCAGAGTGATATTGGACAAACCTGAATAGAGAGACTGGACTTCCATCCAGCAGCAGCAATGAAGTGTCCAACCCTCTCCCCATTCTGGCAGTAACAGAGGAGGCTAAGGGGGATTAAGTGTTTTCATCACTGCGTAATAGTAACCAGACCACATTCTGTACCTCTTGTAATCAGTGGAGGCCATGTGGGGAGCAGTAACAAGGCATTCCTATCCCTACCAGCAGGGGGTGTATCAATGGAGCTGACTGGGGAGACTTTTCCCCTAACCCTGCCCAGAAGTAAAGAGAAAGAAGATCACTAAATATTGCTGGGGAGATTATAAAATGCCACAGCCACCATGGAAAAACTAAATACACTTTTATTTTCTTTAAAAACTATAAACAGGAGTTCCCGTCGTGGCGCAGTGGTTAACGAATCCAACTAGGAACCATGAGGTGGCGGGTTCAGTCCCTGCCCTTGCTCAGTGGGGTAAGGATCCGGCCTTGCCCTGAGCTGTGGTGTAGGTTGCAGACGCAGCTCGGATCCCGCGTTGCTGTGGCTCTGGCGTAGGCCGGTGGCTACAGCTCCGATTCGACCCCTAGCCTGGGAACCTCCATATGCCGCGGGAGTGGCCCAAGAAATAGCAAAAAGACAAAAAAAAAAAAAAAAAAAAAAAGATTTAAAAAAAAAAAAAAACTATAAACACACAACTACTGTATGATAAAGCAATAGTGCTGCTGGTTGTTTTGCTCATAGAAATGAAAATATATGTGAACACAAAAGTGTCAATTTTTTGAACATTTTAGCAGCATTACTCATCATAGATTAAAAACTGGAAACAATCCAGACACACTCAGTGGATGAATTAAAAACTCTGGTTGATATCCATACCATGGAATGCTACTCAATAATAAAAGGGGATGAAATATTGATACACAGCCTGGGTGAATTTCCAAAAAATTATGCTCAGTTAAAAGAAAAAAGGCTCTTCCATATTCCATAAAGTTACATAATATATGATTCCATTTACAAAGCATTTGTGGAAATGACAAAATTATGGAAATAGACAAAGATTAGTGATTTCTAGTAGTTAAGGGGTGGGGACAAGCAGAAAATGGCTCTGTCTATGAAAGGGCAATATGAGTGATTTTTTGGTGATGAAAATGCTTTATTTTTTGCATGTATCAAAGTTATTATCTGGTCATGCTATTACACCACAGGTTTTTAAGATGCCTCACTGTGCGAAACTGGAGTAAAGGACACACACATGACCTTTCTGCCTTATTCCTTGTGCTGCATGTGAACCTATGATGACCTCCGAATAAAAAGTTTAGTGGAAAAACTGTATTTACATAGCAGAAACAATATACAAGACAAATTTAACCAGAAATGTAATGGTCAGTTGTTCATGGAGCCACATATTCTTGGATATTCACTGGAACTTGCACAAATCAGACCATTTCCTTTAATACCATTTTGTCCTTCACCACATGGGATATGTCATTATGATTACCCTGGATATTTTTGCTTTACAAAAACTTTAAGATTAGTTTTAATATGTTCTTATTTTTAAGAAGAAAAAAGGAAGATTACATGTGTAAATGTAAAGTCTTTATTAACTGGGAATGTAGCTATAATCAAGATTTACAGCTGTGTCAGTACAGAAGAGTGACCAACAGTAGGATATAAAATGTCAAAAAATCTTTTGCTGGGAGCATTAAAACCTACTGTAAATCAATTTTTCAATCCAAGATACAACAGTTTTCCACTATTAAAATCTCTAGTCTATACCCCTGTTAAATAGTCTTCTGAATGAGAACTAGAATTTCTATTGAATTCTATCATTGGGTTCATAGGGTCACTTCAATTTTTTGACAGCTAGAGCCTCGTTTGGAAGCAAAAGTTATTGAAAGTTTTACTCCAAGATCTGACTTAGACTTGATGGCTAACTTTGAACAAGATATAGTACATCTTTAGGATTTACCTCTCCCTGTTAGGTTTATAAGAATCACATGTGCAAAATTGCTTTTGTGTCTCTTTCTGCCTTTTTATCCTTCTCTTGGCCAAGCTTATCAAGAACAAACTGGACAACTCCAACAAGACTCATGGCCTTCATTGATACTGAAACAACACCACACACATCCACTTGGAAAAATTAAGCCATAGCCACCAATAAAATGCAAGATACATGTCTCCCTTCTGTATCATCAATTTCAGTTTCGGCCCTGTCCCTTCCTCTGCTTCCCTCATTTGCAACAAGCTCCTGAGAACTTTAAGTTCCCATAGAACCTGCTCACACAAAGGGGCAGGTACTTAGTTTCCATTTTCTCTGGGACTTTAGGAGGACATACAAGATATTCTTGGACAAATTTTTTCATCTGTTCACTTTTTATTCTACAGGAGGAAAATGAGACAGGAGACAGGTCTATAAAGTCTTTTATTATATTTTAACCTACTGTTAGTTCTCTAATAAGAGCCATCTCTAAGATCACCACAACAGGAATTGCCTACTCAGTGAAGAAATGTTTCACCTTAAAAACACTCTGTAAGAAATCTCAGATGATTGCCTACCAGGACTGTTAGGAAACACTTCAGCAGCTCCCTAGAATTTAGAGAAATGTATTTAGGACTTTCCATGTTCACACTACACTTGGCTGAAGGAGCTGTCAGAATACTCCTGACTGTGAACTGCCCAAGGCTCCAGTATTCATAGGCTCTACTCTACTCCTGCAATGCAAATAAGCAGAACTTTCAAACGTTGGGAGCTCAAGGTATTATTGGATGCCTACAAAAGGCAATCATTTTTAAAATTAGGAGATTTGTATCAGCATCATCATTTCACAGAACCAAACTAGATTTGTTGAGAAATAAAGCTTGAAGGAAATCAATCTACCATTTACCTGGGCTTATCTATTCCAGAAGATACCTACACATCAATGTCTAGGGGATGCAAGAAGTAACAATCTCATGGCTTCTCATCTTGGGATGGAGACTTGATTTATAGTAGATTTTAATGCTCCCAGCAAAAGATTTTGACACTGTGAAAGGGGCTGCACTTCTTTACTTTCTTCATTTGTTCTTTCAATGAATATATACATATATGTGGGAGTTTGCATGTGTCTAGGTGTCCGAAAATATGCAGAACAAATTGTGACTATCTTAGAGTGACAATTCCAAAGAGTATTTGAGAACTCGTCTCATCAGAATCACCTGGGGGACAAATTAGAAATCCGAGTGCCTGGGCCCTAATCCAGATTCACTGAATCAAAATCCCTGAGGTCAGAACCCAGAAACCTGCATTTTAGAATATGCTGCTGTAACAACTGCGATTTGCACTCAAGACTGACAAATAATGTCTTGGAGGTTTTACCTTTTTTATTGTTTGCACTCAAGCCTCATGTGTCAATCTCTGAAGTTAAATCCAGTGTCTGCCTTTCACGGGATTGATATTCCCCTACTAACACTGATTTCAAGAATATTTAAATACGTAGAATTACATTAAAATTAAATTACAGCATTCACACTCCAATCTTCTCTTTTCCTTTGTGTGATTATTGAGTAAACTTCAATGAAAATCTAGCATAAAATTGACTTTCTAGACAGACCTTTGTCTATAAACATTCTTATTTTCCTTAGCCTTTGCTTTGTGATCTATACTGACTTGTCTAGTTTCAGTTGAAAAGGATATACAAATATATTTCCCTCAATCACATGATTTCTAAGACAACGTGACTATGTCTAGATAGCTAAACTCTTTAAGAGGATAAGCTCATTTTAGTCAGGATGTATTTGAAAACATAGGTTTGAAGGAAAAAAAAAATCAGATTTCTGAATAACATGCTGTTTCTTCCACTGCTTCTAACAAGACAGGGATCAAGACTCCAGAAACATGACATGCAGGTTACTTTTTCAGTAAAATGGATTTCAAATTACAAAAAGGCAATGCGGTTATTATGGAACATCATGTGCCCTATACAAACCTGCAATTGTTTTTATTTACAAACATTTGCAATTGTGTGTATTTACACCATGAATGCACTGGCATTAAAAATTTCAGTTGTTAAAAATTCATTCTGAATCACTCAACTTCCAAGTCTATTTGGGGAGAAAGGAAGAACTCTTGAAAAATTCTCACCAGGAGTAAAGATGAAGAAGGACCAATATCCCTGGTTAACACTTTAGGTGAGAAAATCTTCTAAGACACAAATCGTCGATGAACCCCTAAGGATTTGCATCCAAAGATCGGCACCTCGAAAGGTTTAAGTGTTAATAGAGGGATTTCTAGAAAGTAAGAAATATATAAAAATCAAAACTCAATGCACACAGCAAGTAAACCTAAGTGAGAAAATAGCTAAGTGAGTAAGATGGCACTTGGGGAAGATGAAGATCCTGTTCCTGCTCTTGGCACTTAAGGCTCATAGGCATTTGTCACATTTCTCATCAACACCACAAAAGTTACATCTTCCCCTGAACCATCTATATCTCTTGGCCATAAAGAGTAAATAACGGAGTTTTGTAAACAAGTTGAATTTATAGCCCAACCAGGCTGTTTTTATGAGGGTAAAAAAGTTTTCCAGTTTCAGAAATTCATGATACACTGAACTGTGGCTTCTGTAAACACTCAAATGCCTTTTCCATGAGCAACACTGCACATGCAGGTACTACATATATATGAGGTGGTTTGATTTACATCTGTGTGATTCTATTATGTAGATTAGGAATAGAGCAACTAAACCTCGGTTACTAAGTCTTGCCGAAGGGGCAATTTCTATCCATGTACACTAAAACTATGCGAATAATTTTATTTAGACAAGAAAAGACATTACGTTAAATGCCAAAATACAAAGTCACTACCATATTAAAAACTCTAATCTGGAGTTCCCATTGTGGTTAAGTGGGTTAAGAATCCAACATGTCCCTGAGGATATGGGTTCAATCCCTGACTTCAATCATTGGGTTAAGGATCCCGTACTGCCACAAGCTGCAATGTAGGTCAAAGATGCAGCTCTGATCCTGCATGGTTGTGGCTGTGGCATAGGCCTGCAGCTGCAGCTCTGATTTGACCCCTAGCTCAGGAAATTCCATTTGCCACAGGTGAAGCCCTAAAAAATAAATTTAATAATATATGTAAAAACCCAGTCAAATAAATCTGTCTATCCTTGTATCTAATGTCTTTTATCTCATCACTTAAAATGATGAACAGAGAGAAATTTTATTTTTTTAAAGAAATGGTGACATAATAAAAAGGATCCATGTCCTTCTAGGACCCTAGACAGCAACCTTTCCATGGATGAATGATTTAAAAGCTAGCCAGAGGCTGAATGAAGGCTGACCCACCTGCTAGGGTAACTGACATGTTATTGTTCAGTATTTGGTGAGAAAGCGATTGTGGTTACACCAATGGTCAAGTAGATTGCACACACCAGTTTTAACTCTAAGAATTTGTTATATCTTTCAATACACCGAAGTGCACTCTCATTGGTTTCTGATTTCACTTCTCCCCAGGGGACAGGGACGCTTATAAGAGCAATATTTATGCAGAAGAATTCAGGAGTGAAGTTTCCAGGGAATGAAATATGTATGTTGGCCAGTGAAAAGGAAACTGTTTGTCTTCCCAAGACTCATGAATAATCCTTGCTTACCCCGTAACAGCTATGAATTTATCAAATGCATGCACACATGCATGCAAGAATTTGCCAGGATCATGACTGAGGAACCCAGGGCTGCCATCTTGCTGGAAAAAATAAATAATATGATGTGCGTTTCTAAACACTCTTTGATAGCCTAGAATTATCAAAATTAAGGATGGTAATAATCTGGTAATTAACAGCAATTTATCACCACAGAAATGGCATGATACAAACAGCAGTGACCTATAATTTCTCTCCCATGAGATTTGCATATATTATCACTATATTTGTAATTACCCCAGCAGTCACCCAAAATATCGCTTATCACTTGCTCATAAGATGTCAGGGATGTTAAAGTAGACGGGATCCCCTAATTTTCCAGAGCTATTGAATTCGAGGCCATTGCAAAAGGGAAAGCTAAACATGATGTGACAAGTACAGCAGAAAGGTAATTAGTGCGATTATCTCTTTCTTGCTAACTCTTGGGTAACAGAAACGTTTACATGTGTATATATTTATGTATATAAATATAATTTTTAAAAGCTAATTTATGTTGCCTTTTGTTGTTTCTACTGTAATTAAAAGTGGAATTAAATAGCTAAGAGGTAAGAAGTTCAACAAAATAAATAGTAATTGAATTCTAATGGAGATTGATTCCTCTCTGGATCTATGCCGGGATCTTCCATCCATGTGGAGGTAATTTGTGAATGAACACCTCGCTGCCAGGGAACTTTTATCTGAGCCTTCCACAGTCATATTGCTAACTTCTTGAAGGACAGTCCGCTCCCTCATTTCCTATTAAGTAGCCATCTCTCTACCTATGGAGTAACAGAACATGGGACTGCCGTATTTTGAGGCACAACTCGAAGCCTAATGTTACATACCTATATTCTGTGCACATCTCCAGACCGTCCATCCCATTGCCATTAAAAGAGTATCAGGAGTTTCCGCTGTAGCACAGCAGGATTGGGAGCATCTTAGGAATGTTCGGATTCAGACCTGGCACAGTGGGTTAAGGATCCAGCATTACCACAGGTGTGGCTTAGCTAGCAACTACAGCTGGGGCCTGATTCCTGGCCTGGGGACTCTATTTGCCAGGGGTCTGCCAAAATAACAGTAATAATAATAATAATAATAAGTAGTAGTAGAACCACCTCCTTTCATTGAAATTGAACATCACAGCACATCAAGCCCCTTCACATGTTTCTATCACACTTGACAAACAGAACACCTGAATCCAATGAGGCAGCAAAGGTGTTGCATACCCATCTCAGACACCAGAAAGCCTGAATCTCGACCTCCCCTAAGGAAGCCAGCAAGGGGTGGGCCTGGGTTGTTGGTGGACTCCCTAAGTCCATATGAACAGAAACTTCCATCATTTTATGGTTTTTGTCTATTCACAGTACTTAATGTTATCAAACAATTCAGTTTAAAGAAAAAGAAATTTGACTGAATATGACTTTTTATCATGATGAAGGGGATTTCCACACAATAAAAATATAGATGTCACAGTTTACACAAAGTTAATGAAAGAGAACATTTCAAAAACTAAGGTGTTATTTGCCTTAATTTTGTTTGCTCATACGCCTAAGGTAATAAGCATAGAACATAATGTGTTTCTTTGATTGCCTGATGGGTTCACTTTTTGAAAAAGAATTAACTTACAGAGCAAAACAAACCCAACAATATAAAAGAGCAAAAGAAAGGAAAATAAGTCTTTCATCCTCATTCTCACTCTCATCAGAGCAACACCTCTTAGAATTACTCACATATTTCAGCAGCATAAAACTATATACATACACACAGACACACACACACAGCCTGCATGCATGGAGGGCATAGTTCTCTTTCAAACAAAAGGGAGCACACAATACACTGTTTCCTTTACCTTGTTTTCCACAAAGCAACACAGCCTTGATCATTCCACTGTAGAATATAATCCTGCTTCTTTCCCTTAAGCTCTAGAAGGTTTATATTTTATGGCTGTTGCATGCTTAATTTAACCTGTACCTAACAAAGGAACATTTGTGATATTTCTGCAATAGTGCTATTACCAATAATGCATCAATAAGTATCTTTATATAGACATCTTTGTGTAAGTATGTAGATATCTTCAAATTAATGAATTATCTTTTCCAAAAATTAGTGTTCATAGAGGTATAAACCCAAAGAATCTTGACCTTGAAAGACAGTCTCTTTTTAATGAGACTTCTTGAAAGTGATAGAAAATGTGGTGTGTAAGAAAAATAATTCTGGAGTTCCCATCCTGGCTCAGCGAAAGCAAACCTGACTAGTATCCATGAGGAGGCAGGTTTGATCCCTGGCCTCACTCAGGGGGTTAAGCATCCAGTGCTGCCATGAGCTAGGGTGTAAGTCGCAGATGCGACTTGGATCTGATGTTGCTATGGCATAGGCTAGGGGCTACAGCTCCAATTGGATCCCTTGCCTGGGAACATCCCACACATGGTGGGTGTGGCCCTGAAAAAACAAAAATTTAAATTTAAAAGAAATAAAGTCACATTCATAGAAACAGAGTAGAATGGTGGTTGCCAAGGGCTGGAGGTGAGGGAAGAGGGAGATACTGGTCAAAGGGTAGAGTTTTCAGTTACAGGATGAAAAAGTTCTGGGGATCTAAGGTACAGTATGGTGCTTATCATTAATAATACCATACTGTACACATAAAATCTGCTAACACAGTGTTTCCACTACACCCACCAAAAAATGGTCATCATGCAAGGCAATGAATTTATTAACTTCACAATAGTAATCATTTCACACCATGTGTTTTATGTTTATCAGACCATCACATTGTAAACTTGAAAATTTACAATTTTATTTGCCTATTATATGCCAAAAAAGCTGGAGTAAAAAGAAAAAAATTTTCAGGGAGAAATGAGTTTCAAGACGTTATTAATTTTACCTAAGTGTAACCTGTTATTTTCTAATTTCACTTTTTACCCTCTTCCTGTTTCCATCTAATTTATGAAAAACAATGATGTTGGGGGGAAAAGATTTCTTTGGTCGTTCCATCTAAAACATATGGAATTTCTAAAGAAGTACAGAACCACATAAACTTTATCTTGATGGAAAAAAAATATGTATCTACCATTAGTAAATTCGATTTAAAAAAAAAGTAAAATCTTCCTCTCCCACATAACCGTGGTAAGACATTCTACAAAAAATGACAGCTATAAGATTCCTGTAATTCCTTCTGGGTAAGTGTGTGTGTTGGGGAGGACAAATAAGTAAGTAATCTATATATATGTGTGTGTATGTATTCTCACACATATAATAAAAATATTATTCATAACCTTATGTAACTTATGTTTCTGTTTAACAACGTACTTTGAAGATATTTACATGGTAGCACATACAGATCTTCCTCCTGTTTAAAACAAGTATCTGGTACACATTTACATGAATAATAAAGCAAAATTCACTCATCCATTTTCCTTTAAAGGATACTTTAAATGTATCTGTCCTCCCGATACTATTAATTCTTCTTGCTACTATAAATAGATTTTTAATGAGAATTGCTCAATGGGGTAATTTGTGCAAATATCTCAAGGAAAATTCTTAACCATTGTATCAATATATGCATTTTTATGTTTAATAAATGTGTAAGTAAATAATAAAAGTAAAAATGTGTTTACCAATATGTATTCCTGACAATGAAATGCAAACATGAACATTTTTCCAACTATTCACTAGTACTTGGTAACATCGCATTTTGCATTTTTTAGAAAAAGATACATATTTTATTTTACTTTCAAATTAATTATGAATGAGGTAGAGATTTACCTTTTTTTCCCCCACCAAATTGCTAGCTCAAACCTCTCACTATTTTCTAGTGGGTTTTCTACAGTACTACTGTAGAGTTTTCTACAGTACTGTACATTTTCTACAGTACTACTATGTACTGCTCCAGGAGTTCTTTTGTCCCGTCTTCCTTCACAGTGACAAGGAGCCACAACCATGACAATGTCAAATCCTTAACTATTAGGCCACCAGGGAACTCCCTAGAAATTCATTTCTTTTCAAACTTTTTTCCATTTGAAATTTGTCTTGGAATAGGAGTGAGGATGAACTGTTGCTTGATTCTCTTCCTTCCTAGCAGCATTTAAATGTTTTTCAACCAAACCATTGACTAACATACTTCCCCCTGCCCCCAAAGATATGAAGTGGTACCTATATTGCAAAGTATATTCCCATAAGTATGTGGAAACATTTTTGACCACCCCATCACCGACATTCCTATTATCTCCTCTGTACACAGAAGCTAGTGCATCTCAACTCCTTCAAACAGGGCAAGGTCATGGCTGACCTATGTATTTCATTTCCAGGCTCAGATGGGGAGAGTAACTGTGTCCTTCTCCAGGCTCTCAACTTACTGCGAAGACTGAAGAAAAGCTCTATGTTTCAGCCAATGCTACGAGGACCTGGGGAGTCAACGTGAGATTGGGTCTCTGAGATATGACCTTGTTTTCACCCACCTACTACTCCACTGACCCAGCAGTAAACTTGGAGCAGGAGCAAGAAACAAATGTCACAGTATTAAGGCCCTAGACTACAGGGTTATTTTATCAGTAGCTACCCTAATCCAATCAATACACTTTGATTTCCCTTGATTCCTATACTTCTTCCATAAGGTCAAATTTATAGCTGTAGTCATTATTTTTTAAATATCTCTTAGGCTGATTCACCACTTTTTTTTTTCTCAGAATTTTTCTAGCTGGTCTTCATATTATACATTTGGAAATGAATTTCAGCATTGTTTCATGTTGTGGAAAATAACTTTCAATGTTTTCATAAGGATTAGATAAATCAATAATTTAGACAAAGCCAACACTCATAAAAGCCATTTTCCACATAGCTCTTCCCAATTTTTGTTAAGTGTACATCAAAATATTTTAACTTTTAGGTTGCTTTTAGTAATGAGATCTTTCTTTCAGTTGTATTTCCTAATTATTGTTTATATGCAGGAAATATATTTTTACAGTGTGATTTTTAGAACTACTAATTTACTGAATTATCCTAATCTTTTAAATAGTTTCCCACTCAATTAGTTGGAGGGTTCCATAAACACTATCTTTGCAAATAACCATTTCTTTTCTCTTCATTTCAAGTTATCTTTACACCCTTTTTCTTTCTGTTATCTAACAATATTGGCTACTATTTTCCAGAATAGTGGCAGAAAATACTGTTGCTGGAGACAAACTCAAAGGAAAGACAGACAAAACTGGAAAACACAAGGAAAACAGCAAAGGAAACCCACTAATAAAACAAACAAACAAAAAAAAAAAAGGTTAGCATAGGAATTTGTAGAGAAAACAACAAATTGATTTAAAACTAAAGGAAAGAGACTCTAGGATCATGAATTCTTCAGGTCATAGTTTATTTTTAAATGATGTGCCAGGAAAAAGGGGGTAAAAAGATGCCAAAACCTAGAGTCAATATAGCAAAAGGATAAAATCAGTGTAGTTTACTGTTAAACCATCTCTAATAAACCTTTTTTTTTTCATTCTTTTAAACTCACGTTACCCAAATTATTTAATAATGTCTGTGACTTCTTTCCTTAGCTCCTGAATCTCCTTCGGTCTTTGTCCATCTCCCTCTATTTTTGCTTTCTCTGTGAATGTTGGTGCTATTTTTACTTGCCTCCAATTAGCAGCTACCTCTTTAATATTAAGGCTTCTGGGGGCAAAAAGAGTCCTCGCTTTTATTTTTTTCCTAATGCTTCCATTTTGAAACTTTCAATAACGCGATTTTAAGCAGACTATACTCCCAGGTTTGCCCTTGCATCTTGATAGAGAGCATTTCAGCCCTAGCCAGTAGTGTGCCCATGGAAACTGGGAGTCATTGTATCCCAGGAAACTATGGCAACCAACAGAGACAAACTGAAAACAGGCCCATTGTCATCATTTTTAACGAGTAAAAGATGTGAGTATCCCCTACAATGAATCCAACTGCCATTTGCCAAAAAGAAGATGCAATTCAAGTCAGCCCCAATAATTAGAACAAGTATTTGAAAGCATACATGTATGATTTTATCCCTAATGCTTTGTAGTAATCAACATTAAGTTGGCTCCCAAAATAACCAAGAAAATTAAATAGATATGATCAGCTCTTATGAGCAACTTCTAACACATTATTAAGTACATTGCACCCTACAATGGTTTAGCACTTTAACGATGCACACAGATAAGTGGTAGTTATTATAACACAAAGGTGCCCAGAGATTATTCTGACGTCTTTTATGGCTCTCTCTTTCTGAAATTATTTGATTAATAAATTTTCCTTCTTACCTTCAGTTTTGGCCTTTCCACATGCATACCACATTTAGCCCCCAATTTTATCTACAATCTTCCTCAGGCTCAACTAAATAGTTTAGCTGTCTAATCAAACCAAGTTAATGAGAATCCATATAGGTCATCCATGTAGACATAGCATCTATTATCCCAACAAATGAGTTTACAGCATGAAAGCATAACTCCCACTGCATTGCATTTTGTTTGAGTTCATTTATTTCTCATACTACAGAAAATCTGCCTCCAAAAGTTCTCTCCCCAAGAAAATGTGGGTCATACCTTTCATTTTTCCTTACAGAGCTGGGAAAAATAATGTTTTTAAGAAGTCTCCCTCTATGTGTGTATGTGTGTGTGGGTGTATGTACATGTGTGTTTATTGTGTTAACCTAACCTTTTTTCTTTACAATATGCCATATGACATTAAGCTCTAGGAGCTCCCAGAAGACAAAGGGGAGAGAAGACAGAAGAATATTAGGGGAAGTGCTTTGTAATCTGAAGGGTATACCCCCACAAGCCGTGAACAAAAGAGAAAAATCAATAAGACCCTTAGTAAAAGTACATGATAGTAAAGGAATACTATGTTCAGAAGCTTACGCACTTGATAAAATCAGATCTTTTCCTTGATTAAAGCAGAAAGATCAGAGGAGTTGAATATGAGCATTTTAACATTAAAAAAAATAAACCAGTAATTCATAAATACTGATATGAGACCAAGGCCTTTTCTTTGGTAATGAGCCATCTGATCTCTATCTTCTTCCTTTGAATAATTAAATTACTTATAATTTCAAGTTTTAGTTTTTTAAGAAACGTTGAAAAACTTAATATCCTTATGAAACATTTTTGGTAAAAATCTTTATAGATTTTTACTAGTTTCAACCTTTCACAATTTTCTTGGCAGTATCTATTTTGGCAGCATTATTTATTAGCAATTTACTTTTCCAGAAATATATTTCATAAAAATATTTTATTCCCAAACATATGTTTTATATTGTATGATATTCCATTAGATCACATATATTTAATCACAAACAACTAGAATTAAGATTTGTGGAAAAGCAACACTGATTATTATTACATAATCAGCAGGAGGGAGCAGAATTTTGCCAACTATGGAGTAGCCTATTGTCCATGAACACCCAGAACAGAATGAAATAGTAGTGTATATTTTAGAGTGGAAATCAAGTGTTTATATTTTAGAGTAGTCTGGTCCACACTAATAAAAAGAATTTCTACTGCATTCACCCAGCTTGGGGGTAGAAGACTGTATATGTGTACCTCAGTGGTGCACATGCTCCCCTGTGAATGTAGTGACTAGACCAGAAGTTGGGACATCAACCTGTGCTCCAGTTGAGGCTTAATTATTTTAGCAGACCATTGTAAACAGCAAGTAGGTATTCCACACATGCCGTGTGTTGATAAACACCAAAATCTGTATTTTTTTCAAGTATAGTTAAAGAAGGATATTATTTAAAAATTGGGTCTATACAAATACAGTACCAGCCATGAAACAAGACTTAATATTCAGAAAATTCAGAACAAAAAGTTGCCTTTGAAAAAATGATTGGCAGCGCAGGGATACAGATGCCAAGAAACAGGCACACTCTTAATAGTGCAAAATAAATAAAGCTGAGAGCCAAATGATAAGAAATCCAAGACATAAATGAACAAAGAAGCCTTTCCTAAGGAATGGATGTCTTAAGAAAAATATGAAAATCCACTTTGGAGTCAGCAAATAGAAAAAGATCATGTGAAAAATGATCTTTCCCAAATGCACAAGAAAATAATGAGAAAAGAGTTTATAGACCTAAAAGATAGAAATAAAATTAACTGGATAATTTGAGTTCCCAGAGAACACAAGGAAACAACTGAAACAAAAACAGATATAGTAGAAGAAAACATCCTGAGCTGACTAAAGGACCAGTGTATGTAGAATCAATGGCTCACTACATTTTTAGAATAGAATGTAATTTTCCCCATTTTCTTTCTCTTTTAAGTCTAGGCTTTGTTCATACCCAAATGTTAATACTCTTGTTCAAAAAAAAAAAAAAAAAAGTCTTCCTCACTTCATTCCACTGGACATAATTACTCTTAGCTGCTATAATCTAAAATCTTTGCCTTAGCTTTTGAGAATAGGGAATTTTTATCATTAAACATTTGTTATTGTCAATATATATAATACCTGGTACCATTTAAACAGAGAGTAAAGATTCTCTTCTCATGTTAAGACAGAACAAGATAAAACTTTTAAAAATCCCTAGCAGCAAAAACAGGATGGGCCATGTCCCTTCATAAAATGCAATCAAAGTAGAATAACCAAAAATATCATTTTAAATGGATTCAAAATTTTGACCAAATCTCTCAAAACCACTCTTTTAATTATTAAGCCAAAAAGTAAATTAAAGTTTTGATTAAAATTGTTCAGTACTTTTCACATTGACACTCAAAGATAAACTTATGGGGTATATAGGTGAAACCCTACTCAGAGAATAATAGACTGAATTTAGCATGAACCCCTTTTGAAGAGCTGTAATAGTAACCCAAATATAAGTGAAAACAGCAATACATTTAAATCAATCCAATAATAGTCATATTTTTATGAGATTGATATTGAGCAAAGCTATTTATATTTACTAATTCATCAAAATCTCATGACAATATTTTAAGTTAAATACCCTTATCTTCAACTTATAGCTGAGAGAGCCCAGACTTAGGAAAGTTACAAGAATAAAACTGATTAGTAAAGCTCAAAGCTAGATCTTAGGAAGTGTTTATTTAAAAAAGACAAAGTCTAGAAAAATTTATTAGGTAGATAGAAAAAATGAGGAAATATAGCCAGAGAAATACAAAAGGTTTTATAATTCTTTGCAGAATGTTTTATAAAGTAGAAAATTAAATATTAGATGTTTGAAAAATTAAGTAACACATCATAATTTATACTTCTGAGAATATCATATTTAACCAAGAATTAGAATGTCTGAATATATAATAAACTTTCAAAAGTTGAGAATGCTGACAAAGAGCTATTCCTCGGATTCCAAGTCTTTAATATTTTCGACAGATAATATCTACAATAACTAATAGTTTCCTGAATATAAAAAATCATGTATTTAAAAACTCAGAATAACTGATCTTGAACCTATCACATTATTACAAATAATAAAATTGAATTTCACTTATGAAATTGAGTGGAAATACAACCAAAAAGTATCAAATCCAACAGTAATTTTTTTTTAATTTCTGATAACCAAATGGAGTTATTCACAAAATGCTGTAATTATCAATATTAGGAAATCTAGCAAAACACCATGAAATAGCTCAAAAAAGTAATATATTATTGTAAATTAGCTATACACCAACAATATAAAAAAGTGAGTAAAATGAAGATAAAAAAGGAGTTCCTGTTGTGTCTCAGCAGCAATGAAACTGACTAGTATCTATGGGGATGCTAGTTCAATCCCTGATCTCACTCAGTGGTTTTAGGATCCAGCATTGCTGCAAGCTGCAGCATAGGTCACAGATTCAGTTCAGATGGTGTTGCTATGGCTGTGGCAGAGGCCAGCATCTGCAGCTCTGATTCAACTTCCATACGCCACAGTGCAGCTCTAAAAAGCCAAAAAAAGGGGGGAGGGGGAGAAAAACAATGCTCAGAAAAGAACAATTATCATTAACTAATACAAACAGGATAAATGCCTTTTTCTTAAATTTAAGATCCATTCTTGATTTATCAAAACCATAAATTATCACCATTTTAAAATAAATAAAACCAATAGGTAATATATTTAATGATGAAATACTAAGCATATTCACTAAAAAAGAGTAACAAAGCAACACTGCCTATTATTTCTACCACCATTACATCATAATGCTAAAAAGTACTACCAGCCAATGAAATTAGTAACCAGGGTAAAGAGAACTATAACACTTATAATAATGGCATAAAGTTAGTGTCATCTTTAGTTTTTATTTTTTGTCTTTTTAGGACTGCACCTGCAGCATATGGAAGTTCCCAGGCTAGGGATCGAATTAAAGCTGCAGCCACCAGCCTACATGACAGCCACAACAACATGGGATCCAAGCCAAGTATGTGACCTATACCACAGCTCGTGACAATGCCAGATCCTTAATCCACTGAGTGAGTCCAGGGATGGAAGCTGTGTCCTCATGGATACTAGTTGGGTTCATTACCATTGAGCCAGGGGAACTCCAAGTTAGTGTTATTTTCAGGTATGAAACAGCCTTCAAAACATCAGAAGGTTATCTACCATCATCATAACAAAATATTACATTTGAGTGATCAAAAAATATCTATGTATATACTAACTGAGTCACCCTGCTATACACCAGAAATTGGCACATTTTAAATCAACTATACTTTAAAAAATTATATATATATTATATATATAATATAAATAAAACACCAAAGTCAGTCTGCTTTTTCAAATCCAGTGTATCATATCCTTATCTCTAGTACCAGACAATTCTATCTTTTTAAACTTCAAACTTGTTATATGCAAAATGGATTTTAAATTTGTACCCAACGCAAAAGAATGTTGGCAGAAATAAGTGATTTAATTGTGCAGGATTCCTTGCTATGATACTTTGCATATGAGTAGAGTTAAATATGTTAGCTCTTATTAATATTAGTGATTTCTTACATATCAATGTAAATGGAAAAATTGAGAGCAATTCATTTTTAATTAAATACATACATAGAAATATTAGCAAAATTTCATAAAAGGCATAAAACAAAACAGAATAAATATACCACATTCCTGAATAGTAGAATACTTTTTTAAAATGTTTCCTCACTCAACTGCCCTAAGGTTAATGGAATCACAATCAAAATTCCAATGGAAACTTGAACTTGAATGAATTTTCTAGGTGAACACCTAAAAAAAAAAACAAAGTCAAGAATGAACCAGATCTTTTTCTTTTTAAAAATGAAAGAGGAGGAGGTGGTTATCCCATCAATTGAAAAATATTATAAAGCAGCAGTAATTAAAACTTAGTGACACAGGTAAAAAAAAAATACAAAACAGATAAATAGATCAGCATAGAAAACTAATAGACCAAAAGTATGAAGATGATACAGATACTACTTGATATTAAAAAAGAAAAGCATTATTTAATAAACTATGCTAAGTATTAATCATTTGTGTGAGAGAGATTTTCCACCTCAAATTTTACTCTAAGTAAATAGCCAGATACATTAAAAATCTAAACATGAAACCTATGAAATACATTAAAACATATAGACAAATATTTGTGTAAATATTCAGTGAGAGGAGTTCCTGTCGTGGCTCATTGGTTAATGAATCCAAGTAGGAACCATGCGGTTGCGGGGTCGGTCCCTGGCCTTGCTCAGTGGGTTAAGGATCCGGCGTTGCTGTGAGCTGTGGTGTAGGTTGCAGACGTGGCCCGGATCCCGCATTGCTGTGGCTCTGGTGTAGGCCAGAGGCTATACCTCCGATTGGACCCCTAGCCTGGGAACCTCCACATGCCCGGGTGCGGCCCTAGAGAAGGCAAAAAAAAAAAAAAAAAAAAATTTGGTGAGAAAGTATTTTTCCTTTCCTAAAGAAGTGACTATAAGCAGAAATCTTAAAGGAAAAAAATGAATTTATGAATATATATATATATGTATACACACACACACTTCTATTTCCACTTAGAATGTAGAAAACTGTATGTATGCAAACATCACTCAATGAACAATCAGACAAAGACAGATCATCTCCAAAATCCCAATTTCTCTAGAGCTGAACACACTAATGACCTTGGAGAGGCTGGCTGTGTTTTCACCTTTGTCACCTTTGAGAGAGCATGAACACACTAATGACCTTGGAGAGGCTGGCTGTGTTTTCACCTTTGTCACCTTTGAGAGAGCATGGAAGCAAGAAGTTGCCACTATACCAGGAGATACAAAGACAGCAGCTCAAACTTAAAAAAATTCATACAGCCACAGTATGGGCAGGAGTTAAGTATGAAATAGTTGGAAACTGCAGACTCATGGGAAGTAATCACTCACTGGCTGGCTCCTTTGCCACAAGAAAGCCTGGAGGAAGGGCAGGGGAGACCAAAGAACTCCCACCACAAGGCTGAGTCCTGCCCTCGAGAGGTCATCCACAGCTGCTGGGGGAAAAACACAATATAACCTTCTTTCCTATGAATTGAATGCTGGCAGAGAGCACAAAACCTCCTCACCCCCACGTCTACCCGTGGCCCATCATTCAGCTGCAAAGGAGTAGAAATTAACTGGGCCAAGCATAGGGAACCCTCATTCTCACAGGATACAGCCAAGGATCTGTTGCAATTGGACAAGGAGTACAAGCAAAATGCTCTGCCTTGGGGGGAGGCTCAGAAAACTCCACTCCCTCCCCATCACTTCCACATGTACTCACCCTGGCCCCTTATATTCACGTAACATAAAATTAACCATTTTAATGTACACAATTAATGTATAGGGGCATTGAGTGCATTTACCATTTTCTGCCAAATTTACCCTTACCGTGTTCCAAAATGTTTTCATCAACCCCAGAGAAAGTTCTGTACCCAGTAAGCCGTCGCTCTCCATTGCCCTAGCCACCATTTATCTGCTTTCTGTCTCTTTGGATTTCTTTATTCTGATTATTTCATATAAACCAAATCCTACATTATATGGCCTTTTGTGTTTGTCTGTCTCTGCTGAGCCTCAGAGTCATCCACATTGAAGTATTAATCAGTACTTCAGTTCTTGTTATGGCAGAATAATATGCTACCATAGGGCTATACCACATTTTGTTTATCTCTTCACTCATTGATGAACCATCAGATTGGTCCTACGTTTTGGCTGTTGTGAACATACACTGACCTCAGCGATTTAGTGCTGTTTTCACTACCTAGAACACTCTTCTCCAGGGTCATTGCAAGAGCCAGCTCTTTTCCATTCAGGTCTCAGTGTAAAATGTTCTCTAAGCAGGTCTTTCGTGATCACTTTCCAATGGAGCTTCCCCAGTCACTTGATGTCCCATTCTCAATATAGCATTTCTCATGATCTAGGATTACTTGTATGCATTCTGCTTCCCCATTCCCCCACCAGAATTATACCCTTACCTCAGGTGAGAAGAGAATTTTCTGTTTTGTTTTACTCTGAACCCCTGATAGCTTGAGCAGTTCTAGTACACAGTAGGCACTGGATAAACATCTATTAAATGAATGAATAAAAACAAATTACATGAAGTGTTTTGCCTACCAGCTTGACAAAAATTTAAAAGAACTATTAACCTGAAGAGCTATAGTGTAACATTAAGAAAAGAGCAGTGCCATATACTGCGGGGGGCGGGGGGGTGGGGAGTTAAAATGATAAACTTTCCTGAGGGCATTTTGGCAATAAGTATCTGAAAGCTGAAAACTATATTCTTCATACTTGCCATCTACTTCTGTATATTTATATGAAAGAACAAAATTACAAATATGTGGACTGAAGGCTAATTTTGTAGCATTTTAAAAGTAGCAAGAGGGAGATTATCTAAACCATATAACCATGGGAAACTAGTCCTGCTACAGGGCATCAATACAAGGAACTCTACCGGCCAATAAAAGAAATAATGTGTGTATCTGCTTACTAGTGTGAAAATACATTTATTGATTTGGGTCGATTAAAAAAGCTGGTTAAAAAAAAAAAACATGCAGTCAATAACCTGATTTTGGTAAAAATGATGTATATGGTAATGAGAAGTGGAAATAAGAGACCAATGATAATAAAAATTATCATTGGGTAATGTAAGTAATTTTTTTCTTTTAGCTCATAGTTTTGTTCTTAAGTCTCCTAAAGGCTATGTTTTTATACCTTTATAAAAAGTATAAATTGTAAAAACAATTGTAAATAACTGTAAGAACAAATGTAAGTAATAAGAATAACTCTGAAGATCTGAAGCAGAAATAATGCATTCACCTGGGCATGCAGTGTAATTTAAGCCAACACCAAATTGTGTATAAAATCTTTGAATTTCAGAGTACTTCAAATATCTGTATTGACTCTCACCATTATTAGCATCCTAAGTATGACCAATAATTGCTTTTCTTCTTAAAATTTTCCAATTCCAAAAACAGCACATTATTTCAGATTGACCCAGTTTACACACAATTCCCATATTGTCAAAGACCTTCCAAGGTTAGAAAGTCTGCTAATGATTTCACACCTCAGGGATCCTTTTGAATTCAACAAATACACAGAGTCATAGATATACAGAGTATATCCAAGGCATTCTTGCCTATCCTGTCTCCACACCAAAGCCACTTTAAAACCTTCTTAGGAAGACTACATTCTTACCTTCTGCTCACCACTATATAGGAGGCAAGTACACAAATACCTGGATACCCGTGTAAAACAGACCCATGTAAAACAGAACTGTAGAAGCATGAAAGAGTTCAACAGCCTGCAAAGACATCTCTGAATCAGGGTGTAGCTTCAAAGGAAGCATAGCAACGCAAAGCACAATGTCCACCTTGATCAGGTCTAAGTAAGTCTTGATATTTACAAGGTCAAAACAAGTTAGCAAAGTTCAGTATGTGGGATGGGGTGGGTGGCGGCAGGCTAAGGTACCTAAAGAACCTGGTGATCCTGAGGCACCAGGTTGTCCATGAAGACACTAGGAAAAAAAACAAGGCAGACGCCCAGGTACAGAGTATACATCAACACAATGGGACAGGAATCGTCTGCAGCTTGAAACTCATCTCAGGCATACCACCTGGCTGAGGTACGGTAGCTTAATTCTCAGCCCCTCTCAAGATTAGCAAGGGAAGAGGCTGGGTTCATCTTCAGCCAGCAGAGGGAGGGAGGCATGGTTGTTTTCTCCTGGGAGGGGCAAATAAAGGCAAACATAGATACTATGAATGATATAATGGTAGTTACACCCTTGACAAGGTCATCATAATCTAATTGGGAAAAAAGAGCAGAACCTTAAAAAGCTTGACACTTAGTGAAAATAGGGTGAGATGCATTTTGTTTTGGAGAGGAAGAAAAGCAGCGGCGGGGGGTGGGGGGGAGTCTTCAGGGCCAGAGAGCAGGGTTCACATTTTATCCTACAGATCCGGGAGAGCCTCTAAGTTTTTGGGCAAGGGAGTGATTTCACCAATGTAATGTTTTTAAGGGATGGATCTGATTGTCGTGGGTATAGAGACAAAGTTGTGGTTTCTTAAAGATGTATTTTTCAAGGATAATTTCTCTTCCCCTGTTTGGGATTTTTCTACCTTTCCTTGGGTGTTTTTGCAGAGATCCCAGGCTCTGCTGTCATATGCAAATGACAGGGCCTTGGTGTTCCAGAAAGAAATACAGTAATGACAGCTGCAAGGTCTGAGGACAGCAGTTACAGTAAGTTTTTTGTAGCCAAGTACAGCCATGGTTGAAAGTCAACTTCAAATTTATTGAAGGATTTTGCTAGAGGTAGACAGAACCTCTCATGCTTCAACATCTCATGTTCAAAGCTCAGATACTCTACAAGCTAGTGAGAAAGTGCCCAAAAATTACTTTAAAACATTTTATCCCTTGTTGTAAGACTAAGGGAAGCCAGAGAACCACGAGATTCTCTACAGTGATGCGAACCCAAGTGTGAATTAACTACATCTCCTTAGGACACTTCCACAGAGAACAAAGCAATAGATTTCAAAAAAATACAGTGTCAGAGTTCGCCTGTTGCACAGCGGGTTAAAGATCCGGCATTGTGACTGCAGCAGCTTGGGTCACTGCTGGGAGGCGGATTCTGTCACTGGCCTGGGAACTCCCACATGCCACATGTGCCAGGGGAAAAGAATATAGTGTCAGTGGCCACACTCTTTCCCACTTGAGTCTCCTGACAATTTTTTTTGATTTTAAAGAACCAGAGCCTCATCCCCATACTGCATGTTGCACCTGATGGTCACCTGTTGGAATTCCCATCTTGTTCTCAGGGTCCCCTATCAGATTCCTAGACTTGTTGTTTCCTATGCCTGTGACGCTCAAGGGTCTATGTTCTAAGAAGTCACCATCGCAGTGTCAAGATGATGAGAGAAGCAGTCAGCAGTAATGGCAATGTTCCATACACACCATCTCCACAGCACTAATTGCAACATGACTGCAAGGCTCTGTGGCTTGAAGCAGGAGACGGAGGATGGGGTCATCAAGACCGTTCGTCAGCCTAATTGCCAGCATGCAGTTCCGCAGTTTCCCGCAGAAACCTCATTTTCAAGATTTTATACCTTGGCACTTTGTGATCTGCGGTCGACTTCAACTTGACACGCAAGGCCCCAGGCGTATGAACACAAGCAGCTCTTTCTGAGTTTTGTTTTTTAAAAAAGGAACAAGAAACATAAACTCCAATCATTCACAAATGGCGCTGTTTAAAAATGACATTTTACAAGTGGCCATTCCTCAGTTGTCCATTCTGCCATCAGTGCCATGGCCATCAACATCCAACGCCCACAGAGAATTCTGGAAAGCAAGAGCCACACACACTGTCAAACTACCTCTTGGGCTGTTGGGGAGGATATACAATTTTAGGCCAGATCCCTGTCTATGGTTTCAAGCACATGAAAACTGTCTATTATGGCTTATTATAATTTCATCTCTCAAAATGTGTATTTGTATCAGAAATCAGATTTAAAACGCATTTTCCAGTAGTTTCAGCACTTTTCTTCCCTCATTGGCGCTGGTCTCCTGCTGATAACTGGAGGCCACAATTAACCAACCAGATGCCCTTGGCTAGCCTCTGCATGGGTGTTCAAAGCCCATCAGACGACTCTCAACATGTCATTAGTATTGCTAAGCAACAGCTGGCTAGAAATGACCCTGCCGGAGTGAAGCAAGTGACGTGTCAGAATTTCACAGAAAAGGATCATTGTGCAAAGACCTAGTCTTACCACCTGAGGAAAGAAAAAAATAATAAAGCAATGCTAACAAAAGTAAATTTGACAACAGGGCTGACATTAGGATACACACAGGAAAAGAAAACTTTGCATTCCCCACCATGCCTAACAAGCTGACCCAGGCAGGTTTTCTTAGCTTCCACATGCTTATTTGTCATTTTATAGAGAATTGTGCAAATCAGGACAGAATTCCCATCTGAAGGGGTTTATGCTGTAGATGAGAGACTACTCCTATATAGGAAACAGTCTGTGGAAATCTCAAGACCATCATTACATGTTACTTTGTCAGAGTGGGCTAAAATGAGATGGATGAGCCTAGAAGAGGGGCCTCCATCAACAGTGGGGTTCTGATCCATGGAGGGAAGAGGAGAAGGCTTCCAAGTGAGAGCTGTCTTACTGGAAAAGGCAAAGGTGTGATTGCATCACTTTGCTGTACAAGGGAACTTGAAAAACCATTGTCAATCAACTATACTTTAGTAAAATAAATAAATACAAAAGAAGAAAAAGGTGGAAGACTGAACATGTGGGGTGGGGGTGCAGCTCCCCGTCTATGCAGCACCTAAGTGAAGCATTTGGGTGTCACTGTCACACAAAGGGCTACTTTATTTTGACATCTGAGATGAAGACTCTCAGACCTTGACCAAGTCCTACTGAATCAGAATCTGCACTTTCACAAAACCCACAGGGCATTCTTATACTCATTCAAGCCTGGGAAGGGCAACCACCCGGAGCACTGAATAAGGACTAGGAGGGGTAGAGTGGGACTGGACGGGTGGGAGGAGGGCAGGGGGGAGAGTTGAATTCACCACCCGGTTACTTCACTTTTTTGCCAAGGGAAATTGGCACATCATGTAACTTGACCAGTCCTCAGTTTCTTCATATATAGCGAAGACTAGAAATGTTCATCACGATTCCATTGGAGAAGAATGCTTATTGCCCATCAACATCTTACACGAAACCTCGATGTGTAAGACAGATCCAAGCGCCCATTCATCCCCCATAAAACAGATCATGAGGCCAGAGAAAGGCAAACATAGAAAAAAGCAGTAGGAGAAACATAAGGAAGTATTTTCCTGTGTGTGTGTGAGAGAGAGAAAGGAGAAAGGGAGAAGGAGAGAGAGGGGATCCCTCCAGCCTAATTTTCCACCTATGAGTTGTCCATCAACTTCATTATCCCCTTCAGACCAAAAAACATTTATTGAGTTTTTATTTTGCCTAGAGCAAACACCTGCCTTAGCAGGGAGTTAACATAAGTATTAACTATGAACATGCACGCACACGCACACACACACACACACACACGTATGTTTCAGAACAACAAGGAAGAAAGACTAAGTAAACCCACATGCATTGAATAAGTAAACCCGTGTAAGTAAACCCACATACTGAGTACCAGGTTTGGTGCTTAACACTTTCCATGAATTATCTCATTTGGTTTATCAGCAAACCCACAGAGTAATGCTATGATGATCCTTTTAAAAATAGAACACCAAAGTGCAGAGGCTACTTTTCCCAAAATCACACAGATACAAAGTGATGGAGACAGCCTTGGATCCCACTCTCTCTTTCTCCATAAGCCTTTTGCTTAGCTTCTAACTCATGCTGATGTCAATAAACTGAACCATCAAAGGAGACAGGATTACAAATTTCCTCACCAACAGGGCATCATGATTGCCTCCAAGAATTCTTTCTGCATCAGTGGTTCTCAAACCTGGTTGGACATAAGAACCACTTGGGGAGCCTTTTAAAATCCAGATGGCTAGGCTAAACCCCAGCCCAATTAAATGAGATTCTCTCCTGCCTCTGTTCGAATGGAACCCAGGTTTAGCTCTCCAAGCCCCAGGTGGAGTGATGTAGAGGCTGAAGATAAAAAATATTAGTTTACTTTTTAACTAGGAAATCTTCTATAGGAAAATCTTTACCAGAGTCAATGACCACGCAAACAGTTACACATGCCTCAGGGACCAGGTACACTAGGATGCACTCACTTTTAAATCCAGTGCTTCAGAGCAAAACCTTTCCTTTTAAAATATTTTCTAAGACTTTCTGGTTCAAGTATAAATTCCTTGTTCTTTTAACCACTGAAGGAAAACACATGCATAGGTCTGGGAGTTGTTTGGCTGAGGCTCACTTGAAAAACAGTTTCAAAATGGACTGAGTCCACTCCAGCTGTTGCCCCATCTGCTACATCCTCTTTAATTCCCTTGACAGCTGCCACAAGCAAACATATTCAGGGTCTGAGATGACAAGGGCACCCACTGGATGCTCTATGTCAAGAGGAGGATGGAGGGCAGAGAAGATGAGCACCTTTGAAGCATGGTCTCTGTGTATCCATCAAGGCCAAATGACGCTTTAATCACGACACAGAGAATCTCAGACTGGGATTGTGGGCAATCCTATAAAGTTGGCATTTATCCCATTGCTTTGTCTTTTGCACCGGTTTCACCTCTACCAACAGGAGGCACAGGGTTGCCAGTTCAGCCTGGGTGTTCTTCTGAGCTGCTCTGATCACCATGCATTAAGAAGCCTCCACTTTTCTCCAAGTCTAATTCCTTAATTTAGGGTTACAGATCCAGTATATTTTTATGTATCATCTTCCATCACTCGTATTGCCCCTTTCAACAACAGTTCTAAGATTTCTCATGGAATTCTGTGAGTATACTTAAATTGTTTAATCCCCTAAATTTCAACTAGTTTCAGGGAACCCTGCCAATCTTTTTACACTTGTGCTTTTGCATTTGCGTTTTCTTTTGGTCAGCTGGATCTGCTTTTCAATTCTCTTCCAGGGCAGAATACACCATTCTGTATCTTTTAATCCCTGCCTGCCTAAGAGTCTGGGCACAGGCATACCACCCATGCAGATTTTTAGGAGCCTATTTTTTTAGGTTCTTCCAGCCCCTGCTAAATTTCTTCACTTATCACCAGACAGTGATAATTCCCAACAGGAGCCTCCAGAGTGGGGAGGTAAAATTGTGAGTAAGGTTAATGTTGAGTGTGCCATTGCCTCATTCAAAAAGAGGGGAATGTTCCCAACATCAAGCAAGAGAGTGGGCATGCTGACCTAACTCTAATTAGGGCACTTTGTCCTAATAGAGTCACAAATTACTCTCCTCAGAACCCCAGCAATTCAAGACCTGCCTCCAACACATAAAAATTATGGGGTCTTTACATGTTACTAATGGTCCTTTAAGATAGGGTTGTAATAGCTCCTACCTCACAGGGTAGCTATGAGATAATGCTTAGAATAGGGCCTGGCATATCTTGCACTCTTCATAAATCATAGCGTATTGTTATTTCTAACAGTATATTCCAAATAATTCATCTCTCTGGGTCCAAGTTCAAGTACCAGTGGTCAACTTATTCCCAATCACCCTTGGGAGCTAATGAGGGAGCAAATTTTTTAAGACCAGTTAGGTGAATGTAGCTTTGTTTGTGGGAAAAAAATTGAAACGAAATAAAACAAATCAGAAAATCATCCCTGTGTGTGTAGGTCTCTGGGAATAGCCTCTGCTGTGTGTTCCTACACAAGCAAAAGCCATCTCAAGCTTTCCTCACTCTTGCCACGGGTGCATGCCATTCCCTCACCCACATTCTTACCACTTCAAGCCAATTTCTCTCACCTACATAGCCAACTTGATGGGTCTGTTTAACCAAGGGCATCAAGGAAAGTTTTGACCATGGCACAGATTTGCTTTCAACCAGCAGCATTCACACATTTCAGCCTTGCAAACTTAATCAGAGTTTTGCTTTTTATAAGAAGAGTTTGATGGAAAAATAGACACAGGTGCTGAGTCAAACACCCCCAGTGATAAAATAAAGTCCTAATTTTGTTGTGCTTATCAAAGCATGCATAGCAATAAAAATCAGTTTAATGCTACATTAAAGTATGATGTAAGAATGATATAAAATAGTTTAGCACAGAGAGTTCCCGTCATGCGTAACACCCAACTAGGATCCATGAGGACTCAGGTTCGATCCCTGGCCTCGCTCAGTGGGTTAAGGATCCTACGTTACCACAAGCTGCGGTATAGGTCACAGACACGGCTCAGATCCCACATTGCTGTGGCTGTGGCATTATGATGCCAGGCTGGCAGCTACAGCTCCCATTTGACCCCTAGCCTGGAACATCCATATGCCACAGGTGCAGCTGTAAAAAGACAAAAAAAAAACGTTAAACTGGCTGGTTGATGAATGTTTTGACCAAGAATCATTTTTGTTTTTGTTTTTCCAGAGCACTCACAGCTAATACACAAAGGATGCAAAAGTGGGTCACCAACGTTTCCTTCAAAAATAATCTTTTATAAAACTTTTGGATAAATCCACTGCATTTTAATGAGAGGCAGGAGTGCACTGGTTAGTAATGGCGCCCTGCATTCAAATCCCAGCTCTCCCACTTACTGTTAAGTGACCTGAGGCAGGATAATGACTCTCTCTGAGGCTTCTCTCTAAAATTGTGATAATGATAATAATATGACCACACAGAATTGTTCTGACATTAAGTAAATTATCTTTCAATGAGTTAATAAATTTGAAGCACTGAGACTGGTGCTTATTGATGCTATTTAAGTAGTTGCTTTCATTGTTCTTTCATAAAATACAGAGAAAGACAGTCTTTTTAGGAGGTTGAGTACTGCCATGGTATTTGGTTGGGGGGTGGTAGCAGTTCCTCCGTAGGATGTAAATAACCACAATCCCTCTTAGGTTTGAGCCCACAGTCAGGTTTTCTTCTCTCAACTCCTAGAGTATTTAGAAGGTGTTATTTTTTCCATCAACAATTTCCTATTCTCTTTGGATTTTCCTCAACATTTAGATATCAAACACACTCCAAGCTTGTTCAAAGGAAGCAAGACTTTTTGGTTTTCTAAACCCTTTAACTTCTAGCACCTAGTAATGCTCTATAAATCTTTGAATGACTGTATGAATGAAACTTATTTATTGCCAACTACTGTATTTGTAGGTAATTTGAATAACCCATAGGTTATTATACACCTAATTGGTAATCTAACATATTGGCTTCTTGAGGACAACTTAGACCACTTAAGAGGGCACATGCCCTTGAGAGGTTCACAGGGACTGCCTCAGTGATCAATCAGCTTTCTACATTCTAGCTTTACCATTTTAGTGTTAGTGAGACTGAATTGCTGTTACTTTCCTAAACATACCAAGCTGTTTCTCTCTCTCTTACAAATTCCCTTGGCTTTCTCCTATGGAAAACTAGAACTCATCCTCTTACTCGAAATAAGTGACCTACTTACATGTAAGAAGGTCTTATTAAACAATCGTCTTATAACTGTAAGAATCCTTCCCTGAAACTCAAGTAAGTAGTTCAGTTACCTATTTTAGCAAAACAACCCCCTTGAAGCTTTTAGTGGTTTTAAGACAAGGTTGTTTTCATTATGTCTCATGGTTCCATAGGTTGAGTGCGCTAAGATGTTTCACATGCAAGGTGCGCTGCAAGGTTGAAGTCAGATGTCAATAGGACAGCAGTCATGGAAAGGTCCAAAAGGGTTGCACATTCAAAATAGCTCTTTCTCATGGCCAGCAACTAATTCTGGCTGACTGATGGGAGTTTAGCTGTGGCTGGTGATGGAAGCACCTGCATGTGGCCTCACCAGGTGGCCTCAGATACTCACATCATGGCAGATGGATTAACCAGAGGGAATATTCCAAGTGTATGCATTCCATAGACAGGAAACAAAAGCTGCCACTATTGTAGTCACAGTGCCCAAACAGAACCAAAAGCGGGAAATGAAGACCCCATTTCTCGAAGGGAGACTCAAAGAACCTGTAGCCACAATGCTTATGTGTGCTCCTTTAACAATCTACATATAGCTATTTTCACTTATTTATTTTACTTTTTTAATTACCCCATGAATTTTATTACATTTATATTTGGACAACCAACATCACAACCCAGTTTTATAGCATTTCCATCCCAAACCCCCAGAGCATCCTCCCACCCCCTAACCTGTCTCCTTTGGAAACGATAATTTATTTCAAAGTCTCTGAATCAGCATCTCCTTTGCAAAGAAGTTCATTGTGCCCTTTTTTTTTTTAGATTCTAAATATAAGTAATAGCCTATGATGTTGGTGTTTCACTGTCTCGCTAACTTCACTTAGCATGATAATTTCTAGGTCCATCCATGTTGCTGCAAATGCCATTATTTCTTTCCTTTTAATGGATGAGTAATATTCCAAAAATCCTCAACAAAATACTAGTAAACCAAATCCAACAACCCATTAAAAGGACTGTACATCATGATCAAGTGGGATTTATCCCAGGGATCCAAGGATTCTTCAATATCTATGAATCAATCAGTGTGATACACCACATTAACAAACTGAAGATTAAAAACCATATGATTCTCTCAATAGTTGCAGAAAAAGCCTCTGACAAAATCCAACGCCCATTTCTGATAAAAACCCTTCAGAAAGTGGGCATACAGGGAACCTATCTCAACATAATAAAGCCCATATATGACAGACACAGAGCTAACGTCATTCTCAATAGTGATAAACTGAAGGAATTCCCACTGAAAACAGGAACAAGACAAGGATGTCTGCTCTCACCACTACTACTCAACATAGTTTTGGAAGTCCTAGCCATGGCAATCAGAGAAGAAAAAGAAATAAAAGGAATCCCTATCAGAAAGGAAGAAGTAAAACTATCACTATTTGCATTAGACATGATACTATGTTTTGAAAATCCTAAAGATGCTACCAGAAAACTATTAGAGTTCAATGAATTTGGCAAAGTCACAAGATACAAAATTAATTCACAGAAATTGACTGTATTTCTATATACAAACAACTAAAGATCAGAAAGAAATTAGGGAAACAATCCCATTCACCATTGCATCAAAAAGAATAAAATACTTAGGAATAAACCTACCTAAAGAGGCAAAATACCTGTACTCTGAAAACTCTAAGACACTGATCAAAGAAATCAAAGAAGACACAGATAGAAAGACATACCAAGCTCTAGGATTGGAAGAATGAGTATTATCAAAATGACTCTAGTACCCAAGGCAATCTACAGATTCAATGCAATCCCTATCAAATTACAAATAAGCATTTTTCACAAAACTAGAACAAAATATTTTAAAGTTTGTTTGGAAGCACAAAAGATATCCTGAAAAAGAAAAATGGAGCTAGAGGAATCAGGGTCCCTGACTTTAGACTATACTACAAAGCTACAGTCATCAAAGCCATATGGTACTGGCACAAAGGCAGAAATATCAATCAATGGAACAGGTTAGAAAACCCCAAATTAAACCCATGCACCTACGGTCAACTAATCTATGACAAAGGAGGCAAGAACATACAATGGAGAAAAGACAGCTTGTTCAACAAGGGGTGCTGGGAAAACTGGACAGCCACATGTACAAGAATGAAATTAGAACACTTCCTAATACCATACACAAAAATAAACTCAAAATCAATTAAAGACCTAGCTATAAGACCAGATACTACAAAACTCTTTAGAGGAAAACATAGGTCAAAGACTCTCCAACATAAATCACAGCAGTATCTTCTCAGATCCATCTCCTAGAGTACTGACAATCAAAAATAAACAAATGGGACTTAACGAAACTTAAAACTTTCTGCACAGCAAAGAAAACCCTAAACAAAATGAAAAGACAACCCCAAAATGGGAGAAATATTTGCAAATCAATCAACTGACAAAGGATTAATCTACAACATTTATAAACACCTTCTGCAGCTCAATACCAAAAAAAAAAAAAAAATCCATTAAAAAATGGGCAGAAGATCTAAACAGACAATTCTCCAAAGACATGTAGATGGCCAAAAAACACATGAAAAGGTGTTCAACATCACTAATTGTTAGAGAAATGCAAATCAAATCCACTCTGAGTTACCACCTTGCACCAGCCAGAATGGCCATCATCAAAATGTCTACAAACAATAAATGCTGGAGAGGGTGTGAAGTAAAGGGAACTATTACACTGTTGGTGGGAATGTAAATTGGTGCATCCACTGTGGAAAACAGTATGAAGATTCCACAGAAAACTAAAAATAGAATTACCATTTGATCCGGCAATCCCACTCTGGGCATCTAACCAGAGATAACCATGACTCGAAAAGATACATGTACTCCAATGTTCATTGCAGCACTATATACAATAGTCAAGACATGGAAACAACTTATATGTCCCTCGACAGAGGAGTGGATCAAGAAGATGTGGTACATATACACATATTCCTACTTTTTTTTTTTTTTGTCTTTTTTGTCTTTTCTAGGGCCGCTCTCACAGCATATGGAGGTTCCCAGGCTAGGGGTCTAATCGGAGCTGTAGCCGCCGGCCTACACCAGAGCCACAGCAACATGGGATCCGAGCCACATCTGTGACCTACACCACAGCTCATGGCAACGCCAGGTCCTTAACCCACTGAGCAAGGGCAGGGATCGAACCCGCAACCTCATGGTTCCTAGTCGGATTCGTTAACCACTGCACCACAAGGAGAACTCCCACATATTCCTACTTTTAAAACAGATCATGCTATAACTGAAATACTTAAGATCTTTCACTTTAAGATCCTTTAGGTTATACTCTAAGTGGCTGGCACTGTGCTAGATACAAATTAGATACCAAGTACATAAAGTTAATTAAACTAACAGGGGACATACATTTTTTTGGATGAGCGATACAGGATTCAAAAATCTTTAGATTAGCATAGACCAAAAATTACTTTAAGTTATAGAAAATTCTGTGCAGTTCTGGTAACACTAAATTATTGAAGACAATAATGTAGACAAATATTAAGTATTTATAAAAGATACCACATTTAACATGTCCAGTGCATTTCTCCCAAAATTCCTTTGACCCTTGTAACAGTTTAATGTTTGGCTAACGAGACTTTCAACAGTCAGCCTCTGCATCTCTAAAGGAGGGTGGTATCTGTAGGACTGCCAAAAGTAGTCTTACCTAGCCAATGACAAATATGGTGCTATATATATCCCAGTTCCTTTGCTTCTTAGCAGGGTAATTCGGAGCCCTGTGTTTCATGCTATTTTTCAATGTTTCTCCATGCAGTTACCTGACTATGGGAGGCAGTTTAAGAGCCCCCATGTGTTTTCTATCTTTCCTTCCCTATAGCAATTCCCCTTTCCCATGCCCGTGATCTCTGACCTCCAATCATTTATTGCACTCAGGTTATTGATGCAAGTCTGCTCTGAGAAGACAAACAGATAACCAGAGCAACTCTTGAGAAAGCAACACTTATTATCTGCAATTGAAATTTCAGTAAGATGTAAACTTCATCTGACCTAATTCTATCCCTGTGTCAGACTGAGAAACAAAATGTTCCATAAATAGGTCACTGCTTGTCACTTCTTAGTGTCAATAGTTAGACGCAACAAGCAGGATTTGTACCCTGTCACTGAATCTTGTAGGTACTTAGGCTGGAGTCATCACCTGGAAATCAACACAGAAGAACCTAAGAAACCAAACTCTTTGTTGTTTAGTATTAATCAAGTAACAGAAAATAGCTGCCTGGGGCTGCAAGCTTTTTCCTTACTCTCATGAGATAATATCATGTGACTGCACAAGAAAATGTGTTTGTATCGGACGATCAGGCTATCTCTAAAGATGGTCAGACTAAGGAACAATACTCAACTCATTTATTTATGTGTACCAAGTAGTAAGTTCTCAGACTGCAAGGGTACCAGCCACTAACATTCAGAATGGAGCAATCTGTGTGACAGAAGTGATAGGTTTCTTTAGCCAGTTCAATGTGACACCCCCATTTTTTTTCTCCCATACTTTCTAGAGAGAGGTTTCTGTTTTCAAATATAGGAGGAAAATAAATTTGAGCGGCACGATGGGGACTTTTACGCCCACTGGCTTCCCCTGCACGAAATGTCCCTGCAGCCAGGCCACATGGCCTCTTCAAGAAATAGTTTTCCACCCCTAGCTTTACTCCCTGAATTCAGGATGCTCCATGGGCAAGGATAAGGAGAAAGGGCAACAGTGGGAGACACCATTCTACACCCAGCCTTGGGCCCCAAGTGATCTGGGTAGCTAAGGACCTCAACCTAACTCTCATCCACACCACCCTGTCACTAGTCTGAGCTGACCCTCAGAAACTGACTGCCACCATTTCCCTTCTTTTTTGGTCTTTTGTCTTTTTATGGTTGTATCCGCGGCATATGGAGATTCCCAGGTGAGGGGTGGAATCAGAGCTGTACCTGCCAGCCTACGCCTCAGCCACAGCAACACAGGATCCAAGCCCCATCTGTGACCTACACCACAGCTCACAGCAACACCAGATTTTTAACCCACTGAGAGAGCCCAGGGATCAAACTCGCAACTTCATGATTCCTAGCTGGATCGTTTTCCACTGCACCATGATGGGAACTCCTGCTTTTCTGTTCCTCATGCCATGAGGGCCAGGTGCACTAGCACAGGTGGGTGATCAAGAGGGAGGTTAGGTCAAGAGCCTAAGAGTATGGTGTAGAGAATTGTGTCAGTTACTTAGAGCCTCAGGTTCGTGTAAGTTTTATATTTAAGGCAATTCATAATTAGCTTGATGCCAGGCCCTGAATAAGCATTGGATAAACGGTAAATACTACCTTTTCCTGAAATGCTTAGTATGCTTTCTCAAGACTCAGCTAGGTCTGGTCATGCATTTATTATTAGCTAGTTCTGTCCTCACATAAATGTGAGGACACAAAAATTTTCTTCAAATATTTGATGAGCCTGAAATAACTTCCGATTTAAAAGATGATTAATCATTTCATAAGCATTGCTCTGAGATGTACAAATTATAGGTATGCAGATTTAATCCCAAGAACTTGCATTAATTTCCCCATAGAGAAATATCGTCTACGACATAATGAGTTTCTAAGCACTGGAAATGTTTAAATGAGGCCAAATGATTATCTTCAGAAAGAGATTAGATTCATGATCTCCAAGGTTACTTCTAGTCTGAGGTTTTATGAATTAGGATTAAGCGCTTCCAATTTATTCCCTTTTGGAATAGAATTTAACCCTCCTCCCATCTACCATGGTCAAAGGAATCCTTTCCACTGGAAAAGGGGGTTTTTCAAAAGCCATAAAAATTAGAACCCAAGTAAAAAGTCTTTCTTTAACTTGACCTGAATACTCAGATACCCAACCGTTTGTACCCAATAATTAATGAGATGTTCTTTTTAAAAAGATAAACCTTATCTCTATAACTGGGCACTATAGGTCTAAAGGTTATGAAAACACACGGCTACAAAAATCCTGTGCAACCTTGTGTTTGAGCTAAATCCTGTCTCACACACTTACCTGATAGCATCTTTCTGTTCAGAAGCTCACACAAAGCAGACAAATGGCAGGGTCAATTCAGGAGAAGTGATTTAGAAGGAAGGGATGAAGCAGTCCCTGTCAGATGTCATTCAACTCCCACGAAAACCTTCAGGTCTAGTTCTCCCAGTGGAAACACATCAGATGTTTTCCATTAATTTAGTATCATACAGAGAAAGATGCTACATATTCATTTTGGTTCCTGCCAAACTAGCTCTGCAGTGTGCTATGTTGGATGCCGTAACGGAGTGTTTTCCTTTGCAGGTTATTTTGATTCTCAGGAACATTTTTGTACCCACCTCTATAGGAAGGAGCAGTAATTCTCATCTGCCTATCAGGATTTATTCCTCTTTCATAGGAGAAAATAAATATTTCCAAAATAATCACTTCGAAGGGCTTGATGTTAAAAAGTAAAGCAAAAATTGGCAGTTTCAAGAACGGACTTCAAAAGCATCACCAATAAAATGCACCGAATTTCTTCCCATGCATTTGACTTCAAACTTGGAGCAAAAGATAAACATGAAATGCATTTTCTCTCTTTATGCTTAGCTTATTTATATGGATTAATTTTGATGAACGGATTAAATTTTTCTCTGAGTTTTATCTTGTCTATTTTTTGAGCTTAGAGCTTACTTCAGTCAGAGTTTAGAGATGTAGATTCTGATTGTCCTCAGTCCTAGAACAAATTATAGTAGGTACTTATGAGTAGTCAGGGAAAACACAGAAAGCTGCCTTTTCACTTGGCTCATTTGCTGCTCTCTCATTCATCCTGGTTTGAGTGTATCAGTCTGGTTTTTGCCCTTTTTATAGCAATTTCATAAGCAACCCTACTTATTACGATAAACCTCTATGGCAATTTGTATGTATAAGAGAAAAAATGCATCATCAGACTTCTATTATTAAATCGAACAGATTTAAATATCATTACAAGGAAGACAATGGTATAAACGCAGTTTGATTGAGGTAATTGTATGGATGAACCTAAAATAGTTATTCTTGAGAAAATGAACCTCTCACTTCAGATGGAGTTGATTATCTTGTTCAGGATAGTTGGTGTTCCTGTCTTTGATGGAGCTGATCACAAGCCTGTCAGAGGGTAAGTGCTTGGTGACTGCATTATCCAGCCAAGTAGACAAACTCTTGAAGTTTCTCATGTAGGAATAGTTTAGTTTCCTACTTTCCAATCCTGAAGCTATCACTCACTGGTACAGAAAATAAGACTCTTAAAACAGATCTGTTTAATTATACAATCTACTTTCACATATACCATCTCTGATAAATGCATATTCAGTCCAAAATGGGTGTCAGTTACTGATACCCCTTCCAATTTCCTAATACCTATAAAAATCACTGAGAGAGATCAAATTCCTAACACTGGGAGTAAAGCTAGTAAAAATTTAGAAGAAAGAGCTACAAAATCTATGGAGTGGGTTTGTATTAACTATTGGCAACTGATACAGGCTTCCCCAGCAGAAAGCAAACTGATTTACCAGGTCAAAAAGAAACCATGGAGATTCTTTTGCCAGTCTCCTAACTCAGTAAGCCAGCCCTGTACCACTCAGATTAGACAGGGCCCCACAGCTAAGAGGTGGGTGGAGGATAATCTATAGAAATCTTTTATAGTCATGGGACAGTTTCATCAACCACCTAATAATGAAACAGGAAGAAAAGGGAGGAAGGGGCAGGTCCCCTTCTACATGGGCAGGTTTGATTCCTATATAGCATGGTCAAAAAATTGCCAAGAGGGAGTTCCTACTGTGGCTCAGCAGTAAGGAAACCAACTAGTATCCATTAGGATGTGCGTTTGATCCCTGGCCTCGCTCAGTGGGTTAAGGATCCGGTATTGAAGTGAGCTATGGTGTAGGTCCAAGATGTGGCTTGGGTGTGGTATTGTGGCTGTGGTGTAGGCTGGTAGCTGTAGCTGAAATCTGACCCCTAGCCTGGAAAGGTCCATATGCTGTGGGCACAGCCCTAAAAAAAATAAAAATAAAAATAAAAAATAAACATTTTTCTGTGACTCATAATTTCACTCCTAGGTATTGACCCACAAGCAATGAAAATTCATGTCTGTAAAAAGACTTGCACAGGAATGTTTGCAGCAGTTTTTTGTTTTGTTTTTTTGTAATAGCAAAAAACTGAAAATAACCCAAATGTCTATCAACAGGAGATTAGAGAAGCACTTTACAGAAGCACGTTGTAGTATATAGATATAAAGGAAAACTACTCAGCAATAAAAACAAACTACTGATACACAGTACAGTACAGGTAATTCTTAAAGATGTTACACTGAGGGGAAAAAAAAAAGCTATAACCAGAAAAATACTACCTGATTATACTTTTGAGGTTCAAAAAAAAAAAAAAAAAAAACCAATACTAATTTATGATTATAGAACTAAGAAGTAGTTGTTTGTGAAAGTTGAACATCAGGTGGAAGGGAATAAAGGGACTCTCTGGGAGGACTAAAATGTCCAAAGATTTGTAAAATGTATGTATATATTAGATATGCATTATATAATAGCCATGAAAAATTCATATTCTGAATAGTTTACCATCAAAAATTATAGAAAAGTATCTTTAGCAGGTCCACAGACATAAATAGCTTGAATAGACTACAATAATTTTATGATACACTAGGTCTATTATTCAAGTTTTAAAATTAAGTAATATGTTAAATGTTTAGACTATAAACTACAAGCAAATTAAAATTTTTAGTAAGTATGAATTAGATCTTCAAAATAAAGTTAGATAAAAGTGTAACAAAGGCAAGTTCTATGAACAACACAAAAATTGATATACCGTACTCCAGTAACACTAAAAAAAATCTTTTGCCCTGTGAAAGACTCCATTAAGAGAAAGACAAGATTAGCGATAAACTTGGAGGAAATATTTACCTACCATGTATCTAATAAAAATCCTTGTATCTGTATAGATAAATTCAACAATAAGGAAGGAAAAAAAAGCTAAAAAATGGACCCAAAATTTTAATGGACTTTTCACCAGAGTAGAAAATACAAATAACAAATAAGTATCATTAGCCATTAGGGATATACTAATTTTGAGATGGCATGCACACCCATTAGAATGGCTAGAATTTAAAGTATACTAATATCATGTGCTGTTAAAAATGTGGAGCAGCCACACCAGTACTACACTGTCGGTGGCAGTGTGAAATGTACAAGTACTCTCATAGGCAATTGAGCATTTTCTATAACATACACTTAGCATATGACGTAGAAATTGATCTCCCAGGTATGTATCCTAGAGAAAACGTATTTACATTTTTACAGTACCTTTATTTGTAATAGAGCATTACTATTTTTTTTAAATAACCAAATGTCTTTCATTGGTGAATGGATCAACAACTGTAACTTACACTATTCAACAACAACAACAAAAAGCAAGTATTAATGTTCTCAGCAACTTTCAGGGACCCCAAAGCCTTATGTTTAGTTAAAAAGCAAATCTAAAGGATTATACATCATGTAAGTCCATCTTTATAACATTCTTGAAGTGACAGAATTATACTGATGTCAGACATCAGTGTTTGCCAAGGGTTAGGATTGCGGCAGGTGTAACGAGTAAGTAATAACATGTAGAAATTTCCCACAGTAAACAAATACTATATTCTGATTGTGGTGATTGTTACAAGAATTTGTCCACGTTAAAAATTTTGTGTAACTAAAAAACAAAACAATAAATGGTCAGAAGATGTTGACCCAGGAGCATACCTACGTATCACCCTCTGCCATGGACATATCAAATCTACAGCTGGCACATTTCTTCTTAAGTCTATGAAGGACTTTCTTCTGAAAGAAATTCAAACTAGCTGAGCAACGCTTACGCATCACAAGAACCAGAAAAAAAAAAAATCCCCATCAAAAGGGACTGGAGAAGCTGAGATAGAATCTTGCCACAAACCTCACCCCCAGTACAATGACCCCTAATCAGCAGAGAGCTCAAAACAAACAGCCTCTCCCTGGGAAACCAGGCATCTGAGCCCCACATCTAGCACCACAGCTTTTAAGACCTGCATCTGAGAAACAAGCTGCCAAAACTTCTGGCTTTGAAAACCAACAGGGTTTGTGTTCACAAGACCCACACAAGTGAGGTGAACTGAGGAATTTTTCTTTGTTTAGCTGCCCATAGCACATGGAATTCCCAGACCAGGGATCATATCTGGGCCACAGCTGTGACCTACACCACAGCTGGGGCATTGCAGGACCCTTAACCCACTGCACTGAGCTGGGGGGGTTGAACCTGCATTACAACACTCTGGAGATGCTGCTGATCCCACTGTGGCACAGTGGGAACTCCAGGAACAGGGTTTGGTTTTTTTGCTTTGTTTTGTTTTTCCATTTATAATGATTTTTATTTTTTCCATTATAGCTGGTTTATAGTGTTCTGCCAATTTTCTACTGCACAGCAAAGTAACCCTGTTACACGTACATGTATACATTCTTTTTTCTCACACTATCATGCTCCATCATAAGTGACTAGATATAGTTCCCAGTGCTATACAGCAGGATCTCATTGCTTATCCATTCCAATGGCAATAGTTTGTATCTATTAACCCTAAATTCCCAATCTATTCCACTCCCTCCTCCTCCCCCTTGGCAACCACAAGTCTCCAGTTTTTAAAGGACTTGCATGGCCCCAATGGGCTATCCCTCCGAGCCCAGCACAGAGTGTCAACTGAAACACGCCAAATCTTTCTGTTAAAGAGGCTCATTTGATTATCTTAAAGCTTCGCCCCAGAGGCAGACATCCAATTTAACATAAACCTAGGGGCCTACTGAAATATGCTTTACCAGACATTAGCAGGTGCCATCTTTACACTTTCCCTCTGCCCTACCCCAGGTCCCCAGTACTTCCAAGAAAGGAGCTTGTGTTCATGTCTGACACCCTAGCTTTTGTGGCTGCCATCCAAAGGAAACATCTCTTAATAGTGTGGCTCTGGTGGTTAGCAGGGCTTGTGTTCAGGGGTTCATCTGGATGAGAGCAAACAAACAATCCTTAACCTACTGTCAGTCCACAGTTCAGTGCTGACGGAAAGACCCATCTCGCAGTTTTCTTCCAAAATAGGTCTATTTGCAAAAACTTTGTAAGCTGCTCCCTAAGGAACAAACCAATTACCCTGAACCTAGATGTTTACTGAGATCCTCCTCCGAGGAACACTTGATAGATCCTCTTACAACCTCAACTACCAGTAACAAAAAATTGGCTGCTTGGGCCATCACAAATATTGGAGAGACAACCAATGACTAACCAGGGTTAAACCAAAAGGTTCAGTTAGTTCCTTAGTTGTTGAATCCTCAACTCAGCAACACATTAAAAGAATCACACACCTTGATTAGGTGGCTTTATTCCAAGGATGCAAGAATGGTTTAACACTGACACATTTATCAGTTGTATCACAGTAATAAAATGAAGGATAAAAATCTTATGATCATCTCAGCAAATATGCAGGAAAAATGTGGCAGAATTCAACATTCATTCATGAAACAAAAAAAAAACTCTCAAAGTAAGTATAAAGAGAATGTATCTCTTAACCTATCAAACAACATTATATGACAAGTCCACAGCTATGTTATACCCTAAGGGAGAAGCTGAACCTTTCCTCTGAGATTAGAGGTAAGACAAGAATGTCCACTCCTGCCACACCTTTACTTACCATGGTATTATTCCAAGTCCTAACAAGTATCAGGCAGGAAGTAAAAAAACATCCCAATTGGAAAGGAAGGAGTAAACTGTATTTTCAAATGGTGTGACCTTATATATACAAAATCCTAAAGACTCCATCAAAAATCTCTTAGATCTAATAAACTCAGTAAGTTGCAAGATACAAAATCAACATGCAAAAAAACAGATAAATTTCATACACTAACAAGGAACTATACAAAACAGTAAGAAACCAATTTACAATAGCATCAAAGTATTTTTTAGGAATAAACCAAATAGATGAGAGATCTCTATACTAAAAACATTCAATTACAGAAATAAATGAAAAGATATCCAAAGTGCATGGATCGAAAGAATACTGTGAAATTCAATGGAATCCCTGTCAAAATTCCAATGCATTATTCACAGAAATATGGAAAAACCTGAAAATTCACATGAAACCAAAAAACTGCAAACAGGGCCAAGTGACCTTGATTAAGAAGGACAAAGTAAGCGACATCATATATCTGATTTCAAAATTCACTAAAAATGTATAATAATCCAAACAGCCTGATCTGGCATGAAAAGAGATATCTAGACCAAAGGAAGAGGATAGAAAGCCCAGAAACAAACTCATACATATATGGGTAATTAATATGATGAGGGATGTCTTAAACAAATGAAGTTGGGAAAACTGGACAGCCACAAGCGAAAAAGTGAACAGGACCACTATCTTACACCATCCACAAAAATGAAATAAATATGGGATTAAAGATTTGAATTGAAGACCTGATACTACAAAACTTCTAGAAGGAAACAGGTGGTAAACTCCTGGCTAACAGTCTTGGCAGGGCTTTTTTTGGATTCAACACCAAACACAAAAATCAACAAGTGGAACTACATCAAACTAAAAGGCTTCTGCACAACAAAAGAACTAATCAATAAAATGAAAAGGCAATCTATTGAGTGGGAGAAATTATTTGAAAATCACCTATCTGATAAAGAGTTAATATCCAAAATACAAAAAGAACTCCTGGAGGATTAAGATGGTAGAATAGAAGGACTGGACCTCAACTTCTCTCCTAAAAACAACAAAATTCACAACTAAAGTCTGAGCAGTCTCCACACAAATGGACCAGGAACCTTAAAAAAGATACCCTACTCCAGAAGAAAAAAAGGAGGCCACATCAAGAGGTAGGAGGGGCTATTTCACAATATAAACAGCCCCATACCCCTGGGGTGGTAAGCTCCACAGACTGAAAACTAACTGGTTCACAGAGACTCACCTACAGGACTGAGAGTTCTGAGCCCCACATCAAACCCTCACATGCAGGATCTGGCACTGGGAGAAAGAGCCCCGGAGCATCTGGCATTGAAGGCCAGTGGAGCTTGTGTGCAGGAGCTCCACAGGACTAGGGGAAATGGAGACCCCATTCTGAAAAGGCGCACATGACTTCCTCACCTGCAGGGATCTATCACTGGGAGAAAGAGCCCCTGGAGCACCTGGCATTGAAGGCCAGTGGGGCTTGTGTGCATGAGCTCCACAGAACTAGGGGAAATGGAGACCCCATTCTTAAAAGGCGCACATGACTTTCATGTGCACTGGATCCCAGGGCAGAGCAAGGTCTCCATAGGAATCTGGGTAAAACCTGACTGCAGTTCTTGGAGGACATCCTGGGAAAACAGGGGTGAATGTGCCTTCTTGTGAGGGAAGGACATTGAAAGCAAAGCTCTTGAGAATATTCAGCAGCTTGCCTGTCTCTGGAGGTGGCCATTTTGGGATAATCTGGCCCCACCCATCAGTCAGCTCTGAGAAGCCCCAGGGCAAACAACAATCCAGGTGGGATCACAGCCTCACCCCTCAGTAAACAGGCTACCTAAAGAGCCTCAAGCACACAGCTGCCCTTAATCCCATTCAGAGACTAAGCCCCACCCACCAGAGGGAGTAGAATCAGCTCCACCTACCAGTGGACAGGCATCAGCCCCTCCCCTCAGGACATGTACACCAATCCCCCATACTGACTTCAGACACAAGGGGGGAAGACACCAGATGTAAGAGAGGCTACAGCTCTATTATCTATAAAAAGGTCACCACACCAAAAACCTATAAAAAATGAAAAGACATAGAACTATAACTCAGATGAGGGAGAAAGGAAAAACCCCAGAAAATCAGTTAAGTCATGAGGAGATTCTCAGCATCCAAGAAAAAGACTTTGGATTGTTGATGCTGAAGATGATGCAAGACATTGGAAATAAACTGGAGGCAAAGATGGATAACTTACAGGAAACACTGACCAAAGAGATACAAGATATAAAACTTAAACAAGAAGAGATGCAAAATACAATAACGGAAATAAAAAATGCACTAGAAGCAGCTAACAGCAGAATACAGGAGGCAGAAGAACGAGTAAGTGAGGTGGAGGGCAGATTAGTGAAAATTACAGATGCAGAACAGAAAAGAGAAAAAAGATTGAAAACAAATGAAGAGAGTCTCAGGGAACTCTGGGACAATGTGAAACGCACCAACATCCGTATTATAGGGGTGCCAGAAGGAGAAGAGAGAGAGAGAGAAGGGGACAGAAAAAATATTCCAAGAGATAATAGCCGAAAACTTCCCTCACATGGGAGAGGAACCACTCACTCAAATCCAGGAAGCACAATGAGTACCATATAAAATAAACCCAAGGAAGAATACACTGAGACGCAAATTAATCAAACTGACCAAAATTAAAGACAAAGAGAAAATCTTGAAAGCAGCTAGGGAAAAGAAACAAGTAACATACAAGGGAACCCCGATAAGGTTATCGGCAGATTTTTCAACAGAAACTCTGCAGGCCAGAAGGGAGTGGCATGATATACTTAACATGATGAAAGGAAAAAAACCTCCAACCAAATTACTCTACCCAGCAAGGCTCTCATTCAGATTTGAAGGAGAAAGCAAAACCTTCACAGATAAGCAAAAGCTGAGAGAATTCAGCAACACTAAACCAGCCTTACAACAAATACTAAAGGAACTTCTCTAGGCAGAAAAGACAAGACAGCAACAGGGAACAAAAATTCCACAAATGACAAGGCTCACCAGTAAAGGTATATATATAGTAAAGATATGAAATCATCCAAGCAAAATTATACCACCAAAGTCAGAAATCATGAGAAGAGGTGGGTAAAAATGCAGGACACTGGAGATGAACTTGCAATTAAGAGAACAACAACTTAAAACAATCTCATATACATATAGACTCTTATATCAAAACTTCAGAATAACTGAAAACCAAAAATCTACAATTGATAGACAAACAAGGAATCTCTGGAGAAGAAATATATCTCATAGTAAATAAATGCATAATCCACCATGAAGGGGGTCATTTGACATCATTCCTGGGATGCTGACATCTTTCTACATCTGATTCTGATTTCCCCTCCATCAAAGAATTTATGGTAATTATAATTAAATAATGCAACTGTACAATTAAATAATACAATTCTACAATTGTATTATTAATAACCATTTCTCTCCATGGTACAATGAAAGGTCTATACTGTCTTGTTTATCACCTAGAATGGTGTAATGCCTATAGTGAAGAATCAATAAGATGTAACAAATCGTGAGGACATATTTAACCAATTATGCATTTTATACTTTACTTATTTTCAGAGGGTATATTATCCTTTTTATTCTTAGCAGTTATTTTTCTATTATGCTATATAACATATTTAATGGTACATAAGGCCTTCTTTATAAATTTTAGTTGCATAATATACATGATTTTAATATAATGCTAATTTTTAAAGAAAAATTGAAACGTAATAGATAATACTAAATAGTAAAAATGAAAGGCATACAAAATGGGATAAAGTATAGAATAAATGTCCTATTTGTCTCAGCATATTTTCCATTCCACTTCTCCAGAGGGAGTCACTTAATCTGTTTAAGATCCATGATATAATAATCTGTGTGAATGTAATTGTGTTTAAATATATGTATTTTATTCTGTTAAAAAAAAAAACTAAAAATTAAAAAACTCCTACAACTCAATAGCAAAAAACACAGTAAAACAGCAACAACAAAAAAAAAAACCCAAATGATCAAATTTTAAAACATCAGAGGATTTGTATAGACATTTTTCCATAAATGACATAAATGGCTAGCAGACACATGAAAATATATTCAACATCATTAATCATCATGATGATTTATGATTTAGAGCCACCCCCACAGCACATAGGGGTTCCCAGGCTAGTAGCTGAATTAGAGCTGTAGCTGCTGGCCTACACGATAGCTCACAGCAACGCCAGACCATTAACCCACTGAGCAAGGCCAGGTATCCAACCTGCATCATCATGGATGTAAGTCAGGCTCATTTCCGCTGAGCCATGATGGGAACTTTCATCTGTGCTTTTTTTGCTTTTGGGTTTTTTTTTCTTTTTTTTTTTCTTTTTTTTTTTGTCTTTTTAGGGCTGCACCCAAGGCATATGTAGGTTCCCAGGATAGGGGTCTAATCAGAGCTGCAGCCACCAGCCTACACCAGAACCACAGCAACGCCAGATCTGAGCCACGTCTGTGGCCTACACCACAGCTCAAGGCAACCCGGGATCCTTAACCCACTGAGTGAGGCCAGGGATCGAACCTTCAACCTCATGGTTCCTAGTTGGATTCACTTCTGCTGTGCCATGACAGGAACTCCTTATCTATCTTTTTAATAATAGCCATTCTAACAAATGTCAGGAAAGATGTAGAGAAGAGCCAACTATTGCGTACTACTGGTGGAAAAATAAATAGGTACAGCAAGTATGGAGAACTGCATGGAGATTCCTCAAAATATACAACCACCATATTACTCATTAATTCTATTTCTGGGCATTCTCCAATGGGAGCAAAAGCACTTTTTTGCATCCAAAAAAAGTGAAACCCCAATGTTCATTGCCACATTATTTACAATAGCCAAAATATGGAAACAAATTATCTATTGATGGATGAATGGATAAAGTTGTCATATACACAATGCATTATTAATCATGACAAAGAAGATCTTGCTTTTGTGACAATATAAATGGACGTTGACGGCATTATGCTAAGTGAAATGAATTGAAAAGAAATACCATTTCATTTTTGTATGAGTGCTAAAAACATCTAACACATAGAAAAGGTACAAAGTTGGTTATCAGTGTCTGAGAAGTGAGAGAAATTGCACCCTATTAGTCAAAGGGTATAAATTTTCAACTATACAGTGAATAAATTCCAGAGTTCTAATATAGAGCGTGATGACTATAGTTAAAAATACTTTATTATAAGGAGTTTCCATTGTGGCTCAGAGGGTTATGAACCCAACTAATATCCATGAGGATGCGGGTTTAATCCCTGGCCTCACTTAGTGGGTTAAGGATCTGGGTTGCCATGAGCTGTGGTGTAGGTCACAGATATGGCTCGGATCCAGCATTGGCTATGGCCATGATGAAGGCCCACAGCTGCAGCTCTTCAACCCTCAACCCTAAGCCTGGGAACTTCCATATGCCACAGGTGCAGCCCTATAAAGCAAAAAAATAAATAAAATAAATAAAATTGTATATTTGGAAGTAGCTAAGAGAAACAAACTTATAAAGTTTTCATCACACACACACAAAAACATCTTAACCATGTATGGTGGTGGATTTTACCTAGATTTACTGTGGTGATCATTTGATAATACAAATTATCAAGTCATTTTGAAATTAATTTAATGGTATATGTTAATTATGGGTCACTAAGAAAGGACAGAAAGGGGCTGATAAACACAAAATTTAAGATACCCATTGTTTCTGAGAGGGAAGGAAAAACAGTTTCCGATGGGTAGGGACCCACAGGAAACATCGAAGATAAAGATGGGTCTTTTTCTTAAATGGAATGGTGGAAATCATTCTTCACAGTTTATGTGAGAAATAGTCTTTGATGACTATTGCGTTATAAAAATCTTTAAAATGGAAAGGTGATTTCGATTCACTTGTAAAAATATAGAATATATTAAATCATGAGCCTACATACAATATTTTCTCTAAGTCCCAAATTCAAATATTCTCTCAGACTTTATGAGTGTACTCGCAGTTTAAATACACATATTGTTGCCTTTTGTTGATGTTGTTCTTGAGAAAATATGTTCACCTTTCTCCATGTTTGTATGCTTAAATTTGATCTCTGAAAGTACAGTGATTTTTATCTTGGTTAAATAACATCTATTGAGAAATTAAAGTCTACATAGCATTTTTGTTCATTTTTTTAAACTATGATTATGAGTTCATTCTCTGTTAATGGTAAGTAAATCACACAGAGTTTATGAAACATTTGAAAATTTGTATTGAGGAAATATATTCAGAAGCCGATTTACTATGACTGACTGATTGGAACACTCAAAACAAAATTGTTCTCAAAAGGTCTCTAGATAGATTACCACTATTTCTAGTTTTTATACACACACAGAAATAGCTATGGAAATTTTAAATGGAAAATATGTAACTGTTTAATTAACCTCTCAGCCACCTTGCATATTAAAGATGACAAACTGGAAATCAAATCAATTGTGTCTAGAATACAAAGCAATAGGTTTGTTACAATTAGTTTAAGAAAAAGGACTTATTTCAACACTGCTTTTGACAAATTGGAAAAATTATTGCTTTGCTATATACATTTATAAATATAAATGTATGTGAATAAACACTCATTCTTTATTTCATAGCATTAATCTTCTGCTAAAGAAAAACTACATCAGTTAAATTAGTCTAAAAGGTAAAAGGATATTTAAAGCAACTACTTGAGGAGTTCCCATCGTGGCACAGCAAAAACAAATCCAAGTAAGAACCACGAGGTTGTGGGTTGGATCCCTGGCCTCGCTCAGTGGGTTAACGATCTGGTGTTACCGGGAGCTATGGTGTAGGTCATAGACGTGGCTCGGATCCTGTGTTGCTGTGGCTGTGGCATAGACCGGCAGCTGTATCTCTGAGAACCTCCATATGCCATGGGTGTGGCCCTAAAAAGACAAAAAGAACGAACAAAGAATGAGGAAAATTAAAAAATAAATAAATAAAGCAACTACTCAACTCTTTTGCTGCCAAACTGTACCTTTGTGATGGCAAGTCGCCATAGACATGAAAGGACATATGCTTATGTTCCAGTAATACTTTATTTACAAAAACAGGCTGAGGGTCACACTTGGCACAATCATCATCATTTGCCAAGCCCTCTTCTAAAAACACTGTATTCTCAGCACTTGGCATGTGCATATTAAGACACATTCATGTATATATCAAACCTATATGTTTGCAGTAGCATCTACCTCTGCTCTTTTCTGAGAACCAGTATTAGACAATGAGTTTACTTTCCTTTGAAGACTCTTAGTTGGTATCAAAAGAGTATTTATCTCAATGAACATAGTGACACACCCCACAATATAAATGCGTGGCAGTGATGAACAATAACATGGCAGTTGGAATTCAGGCCACAGACTTCACCCAAGTGACTGCCCTATCAGTTTTCCATAATGGCAAGTATTTTCCTCACCTTTTTCCTTCCTAGAACTACACCTCAAAATCTTTTTTTCCTACCTCTATTTTCTTATTTCATATGCTTTCTAGAATGTGGACATCATATGCAAACCAAGAAAGCTTAAACAGACTGTAATTTAGCTATGATTGTATTTAATAAGAAAGTGTTATCATCTCTAAATATCGTTTCTCAGATGATTTTTTAAAGAATCCTCTTTTAATTACACATTTACATAACATAAAAAACTTGTTTTCCCGATCTCATATATTCTGCAAATTCTTTGCTCGCTCTTTTTCTCAGGTTATGTATAATCACAAAGTCTCATTAAGTTAAGCCTGGAAAGTACTACCATGTATTTTTATTATTCTGGATTTTTCCTGTGACTTTTCAACAAAGTAAACACCTGAACAAAACACAACAATAGAAAGAGACAGGGCCAACTTTGTGGCTAACTCAGCAGGGTCCTACATTTGGTTTAATCCCCTGCTACTGCCATCTTGAATTTCTTCATTTTGAACACCAGCTCCAAATAGTCATTTTGCACTAGGCCCTAAAAATTATGTACCTAGTTCTCCAGGATAAGATAAGAACTCAAAGGTAGAAATGCTTTCCCAGTAGTGAAGTTTAAGAGTATTCAGTTTCTGGAGTTCCCATCATGGCTCAGCAGATATGAATTTGACTAGCATCCAAAAGGATGCAGGTTTGACCCCTTGCCTTGATCAGTGGATTGAGGATCCAGCATTGCTATGAGCTGTGGTGTAGGTTAAGGACACAGCTTGGATCCAGTGTGGCTGTGGCGTAGGGCAGTGGTTACAGATCCAATTCAATGCTATCCTGGGAACCTTCATATGCATCAGGTGAGGCCCTAAAAAAACAAAGCAAACAAATAAAAAAGGTAATTCAGATTCTGAAATCTTAAGGATTCAGTTGCTAGTACCAGTTCTTCAGAAGTACTGTTGCCTTCTTGGAGAAGGCAAGAAAGGTAACGGAACACATGGAAAATCCTTTTTTTTTCCTGAAAAATACATAGGTTATTTTGTTTCTGTTAAAATTGTTCAAAATAGCCATATTGGTTATTTAAGACTTTTCCTCTACTCTGAATTATTTTTCTAATAAGGTGAATGGAGGACAAGTAGGCAGCACGATCAGTGTAAATCCTAGTATGATCAAGAAGAGAGAAGACTGTCTTTTTTTAATAAGCCTTTTGGAATAATGGTCATAAAGCTGGTAGGTAACACACAAACACAGTGTTATTTTACTGTTACGGCTGAGAATTTCTTTACATGCTAAACATCCCAAATCCTGAGCCCTTAGCAAGTGTTACCTCAATTCTAATAGCTTCGATAGGAACCCTAAAATCAGGAGCATTAAGGATTGCACAGGAACAGATCAAAGGGCAAACCAATCGAGATCTTAAGATACATCAACAGAATGCATGTGGGTCAACAAATAACCTACCCTACAAAAAACTCCCAACGCATTCTCTGATGCCTTTTCCTGCTCTAGAGCACTTCACCTTTTTAAAATACTTTTAAAAGGTAAAAAACAAACAAAAAAACAAAAACACAAAAAAACAAAAAAAACAACAACAACAACAAAAAAAACACAAGAATCTTGATTCATTGATAGACCTGGAGCTCCTAGAACGATGCTTGGCACATCATTAGTTGAATGAATGACCAAGCCACTGGGAAGACTCTTATTTGCACTTGCCTTCTTCCTGCTGGGAGAATACAGCTACAAATCTAAAGCTTTGAGGGGGAAAAAAAGGTGGTAGCAGGAAGAGTAGTGACTGATAATTATACATTAAAAAAAAAACCAAAGAATTTGAGCTAGGTTTGAAAATGAGGATGACAGAAATAGCAGGAGCCTTCTGATACTCAACATTTGTGCTCTTTTTAAAAATCTTAAAAACCTAAAACATATAACCACAAAGCCTGCTTTCCACTTAGCATTAACTGCTCTAGGTCAGTGCATGAGTTAAAGTAAAGCTATCTTCTAAAAACCAAATACTTCTAAGCTAACAGGTTAGCTAATGGCGCTTAATCCTCACTGGATGCCTCAGGCTTACTTATGGCTTTGTGGGCTTATTTGCTACTGCTCCTCACATCAGGTGCCCAATTACCTCTTTAGTGCTCCCTGTCATCCTTTCAGGCACTGAGGGCTCTTAATAGCTCTCAGCCTCAGCCTTTCTCTGTCCTGCTCCAACTCCCTCTTCCCAACTGTCTGGCCTTAGCTTAGTCACCAAATGCATTGGTCCCATTATTTCTCCTGCTCAGAACTTTCTATGGAGAAGCAGCTTTCATAACCCACACCATGCTGTGGTTGTTTAGTTCTGCTTTGGGTGTGTGTTTTACTCAACACAACAGTACTGAGCAGAAGTCACTGGGAATCCAGAGCTGCCAGTGTCTTCATATGTCAATTATGGGTCCAACCCCCAGTATCTCACAGGTCCTCCTTCTATGAGAGGTTGAAGTGATCATGTGACAAAAATATCTTGCAGGCTACAAATGCTAGCCAGCAGAGACCCTGCATGAGCCTCACTATTCCTAGGCTTGACTGAGGAGCCCAAGGTTTGGGTCTGTTAATGCTGCAGGACTCCTTCATGACAAGTATCAACAAATTGATGCTTATATAAGCAAAAGAAAAGAAACATGTTACACTCATGACTAGGAAGAAAGAACCCACATGCAATCCTCAGGAAGGACGAGAAAGGAGACAGGTTTGGGGACATGCTTTCTGCTGTGGGTTGACTTTATTCTTCCCTCTGCAGATACACTTCCTTTGCTCCTCCATTTATTCCCTGAAGTGGTAGGACCCTACCCACTTCTAAATCTATTTATAACCACTTCATCAGCCCACTGCTCTGGGTTCCAATTCCACCTTCTCAGCCTGATGGCAGAGACTCAGGTCTACCTCAGACCATCTCTATAAAGGTGAGTAAGTGACCATGGCTGCTAGGAACACACCCCCTATACCGACACTCAGTCCTTCACAGGTTCAGGAGAAGTTCCTGAAGGGAAAACACAAAAACGTGAATCTAAAGGAAGAGAAAACTGATGCATATAGTATGGTGAAGGGTCCAGGAGTCAGCATCTGACTGAAGCCCAATTTTTGAATCCTTCATACATAATATCCTAATCCTAACCCCTGGGAATTGAGCAAAGGGGAAGAAACAAAGTCTGAAAAAAAGTATCTGTATTACTTTCCTAGGTAATTACTTTCCTAAGGTTGCTTTACCACATTTCCACAAATTCAGTGGCTTCAAACAGAAATCAATCTTGTTCTGGAGGCTAGAAGCCCAACATTAAAGTGTCCACAGGGTCACAGTTCCTCCAACAGCTCTAAGGGAGGATTTTTCCACTCCTCCAGATTCCGATGGCTCCAGATTGGACAAGTTCCCCTCTCTGCCTCTATCTTCACTTGGCCTTCCCCTCCTGTCTTTTCTTCTGCCTAAGGACACTTATTGTTGCATTTAGGGGCCATTTGGATAATTCAGAATGGTCTCATCTCAAGACTATTAACAAAGGCTTTTTTCCAAATAAGGTCACATTCACAGGTGGCAGGGTTCATGGGCTTTTCTTTTGAAGGAGCCACCAATTCAACTCACTACACCATCTGTTTCATTAAAGAGCCCCACTCCTAAGTTTACAATATAAATGCCCATGGCGGGGAGAAGAGGACTCTCTTGCTTGAGGATTGTGTTTGGAACCCACGATAATATAGACTGAATACCTCTAACATCAGATGAAGATAAGGGTAAAGGATCTTAGATGACCTTACTGGCTTCAGAAACACCCTGGGCAGCAGCAGGCCTGGTGACCATGAGGACAAAGATAGGCAAGATTCCCCTGAGGAACCCCAAAGTTATAGAATACAAAAATGAGGGAACCAAGTGCCCTTCCATCCAACAACAACAAAAAAAAATTAAGTTTTTTATGATTGTTGATCTATTTTTAACCTCCACAGGCTGGTGTGCTTTGAGTGCATCTTAGTTCCAAGTACTTATATAAAATTAAATTTTTCATTTGCTTTTTCTTCCAAACAACTTAATATGCAACAAAAACACCCTAGTTTGGTAGTTCCTGCTGTGGCTCAGAGTTAATGAACTCGAGCAGTATCCATGAGGATGCAGGTTCAATCCCTGGCCTCACTCAGTGGGTTAAGGATCCAGAACTGCCATGAGCTGTGGTGTAGGTCACAGACACAGCTCAGATCTGGCATTGCTGTGGCTGTGGCATAGGCCGGCAGCCACAACTCCCATTTGCCACAGGCACGGCCCTAAAAAAAGCAAAAAATAATCACCTGACTCTGTAAAAGAAGTAAGATTTTTCTTTTAAGGGAAATAATACCTTAGTCCCTTAACACCTTCATGTATATTCAGTCCACTGGATAATGTTTCTGCCCTGAATTGCAAGGGCTAAGCAGGCATCAAAGAGACCATCATTTATCGCTAGCCCTCTGCTCTTTAAAAATCCCTATATGGCCAAGTGGAAAAGGAGAAAGGAACCACATCCATTACCTTTTATCTACAGCATCCCCATCCTACAAAATGGTTCAAGGATATTTGTATCTGATGGAAAGATGAACCTGTAAGTGTAGTTAAAACAAAGGAATAGGACAACTAGAATACAGATTTTTGCCTCTTTCAGTTTTGCTCAACATTAAGTATTGATTAATCAAAATATAAAACATCAACAACAGTATTTCTTAGTATGATGAGTATTGAGACATCTAGGAAAACTACATCACCCCTTTCATCAAGAAAAAACATTTCTAAGACATTAAAAATACAATTTTTCAGTTTAATATTTTCTGTTGCATTATCTTCATACAAACAATTGTGGCGGGTTTTATTTGTTTTTAACTGTTGTTGTTTTAGTTGGTTTTAGTTTGCTTTTTTTTTTTTTTTTTTTTTTTTTTTTTAAGTCCACTATGTATATGCTAACACCTGGCTACAAACTTTATAATGTGAACTGTCAAAACTGTTCTTCACGTTTTCATCTTTGTCCGGGATACCAAGACTGGTTTCGGGTTTGGTGGAGGAAAAAATTTCCACGGTCAGAACTCCATTTCTAAGAGGCCTATTATGAAAAATAAAACCTCACGTTTTTTCAAAGTACACGCTCTCATTTGCAAGATCTCCTCTGACGTGAGAAGGTATTATCCAACATTCTTTTTCATTGGAATGCCTGGCCTTGTAACTTTGGGGAGTCATGGTTCATTGTCTGAGATCGCAGACTGTAATCCCAGTGCACAGTTTGAGCCCTTACAGCTGCCCTATCTCGTCACACAGAGGGCTGTGTAACTGAGTGATGGTGGGGGAGGGGGGAAGGGGGAGGGAGGCGGTGTGACTGGGGTTTGGAATTGAGGTGGGAGAGTCATCAGGGAAGCAACACAGGGCATGGCAGGGAGTCCTGTCCGGGCAGGCAGGTACCCAGAAACCATGATCTAAATTGCAATGGTAGGAAGAACTCACAAGCAATGGTCATCTAGACACATGGAGCAAGCCAGGATGCAGGAAGGCAACTGGCCCTTCATCTGACAAAATGCCATCTGCCCAAATGCCTCCCTCACAATTTTGATCATCATGTGCCTATTTTCCCATTTTTAAGTAGTTATTTTCTTGAAATGGGTATATTTAATAAAAATGAATTTTTAAATTTTTATTACAGTTGATTTACCATGTTATACTACTTTCCAGTTTACAGCAAAGTTCATCAGTTATACATGTATCCATTCTTTTTTCCCCACATAGGTTATTATAGAACATTGAATAGATCTCAGTGTGTTATACAGTAGGTCCTTGTTAGTTAGCCATTTTATATATAGCTGGATCTACATGTTAATCCCATCCTCCTAATTTATCCCTCCCCCCCCCCAGGGATTTCCCCTTTGGTAACAAAGTTCAATAGCAAATAAATTCTAAAGAACTTTGTTTATAAATGAAATAACAGGATTAGCTACCATCAATAGAAGATGACCAAAATAATTAAACAGTGGTATTAAATGCTGCTCAACACTGTTTTTCCACACAAGGCCTTCAGCCTGCTCTAGAGACCTCTAAAAAAAGAAATCAGCTCTTTTTGTGAACAAGAGAGATCAGCGAGTGTTGGAATGTGAAGGACATGAGCTAGGCTGAAACTTTCTCCTGGATTTGTATTTAAAAAAAAAAAAAAAAAGTTTTTTTTGTTTGTTTTTGTTTTTCCCTATTTAGGTCCATACTTGCAGCATTTAAAAGTTCCCAGGCTAGGGGTATAATAGGAGCTACAGCTGCTGGCCTATGCCACAGCCACACCAGATCTGAGCCACATCTGTGGTGTACACTACAGCTCACAGCAAAACCAGATCCTTAATCCACTGAGTGGGTCCAGTGACTTAACTGAGTCCTCACGGATACTAGTTGGGGTCATTACTGCTTAGCTGCAAGGGGAACTCCTCTATGACTGTGCCCATCCTTGGACCATCAATAATTATGCCCAATCCACACTTGAGAAATTCTAGACTTAGCATTAAGACACTCCAAGTCAGTAACAGACCTCCAAGCCCAAGGACACAGAGGGTTCCAGAACAAGGGAGGGACCTCTATGCAAGAAAATAGAGGTCAAGTAGCAAAACAGGAAACCAGGAGAGTACAAGTGATAAGCCAGAATATATACAAGATCTCTAATATAGTTCAGTATGCATTATTATACACTGTAACTAAGTGCCTGGATTCTGGAGCCTGCTGCTTAAGGATGAATCCCACCTCTAGTAATTTCTAACTATGAACTTGAATGAGTTAACCAATAACTACAGTTTTGCTATCTCAAAATGGACATAGTATTAGCATCTATCTAAGGGGGGGTTATGAGACATTGATGGGAAACATATATAAGGAACATTAACAACCTGCTAGATAGTAAAAGCACCATGTGTCCTCTGGGTGTGGCAGGCAGAATGATGCTGCCCATCCCCACCCCCACCAAGCTGTACGTGTCCTAAACCCTAGAACTTGTGACTGTGACTTAAGGTGCCCCAAGGGACTTTGATGATATTAATGTTATCACCTCCATGGACAGTTTATCCTAGATTGCCTATCATTTGGGTCCTCAGAAGGAAGGGTTCAGGGCTAAGGTCAGGGTGGGTGGGAGATGTGACCATGAAAGAAGGTCCAGAGAGATGCAACATTAATGAATTTGCAGATAGAAGAGAATGCAGCCATTGAATGTGTGTGGCCTCAGGAAGATGGAAAAAGAGAATTCTACTATAGAACCCCCAGAAACGAAAACAAACCTTCTAACACTTCGCTGTAACGTCCAGTGAGGCTTGTGTTAGACTTCAAAACTACAGATCTATAAAGTAATAAATTAGTGCCATTTAAGCCACTAAATTTGTAGTAATTTGTTACAGCAGGAATAGAAAAATACATTATGATTATTACACACTGAGGACTTAGATCAGCTATACCTTAGAAGCCTAATAAGAAGAACAGAAACACAGGTCAGAGATCAACTTTGGGATGAATACCTTGAGTACACACAACAGCTTTTTTATTCTATGCTGACTTTTAAGGCAATCAGTTCCAAACACAGAGGCAAGACCGTATCTTTACATGGAGGTCAAGGAGCTTTGGTAGTGGAGTAGAGGCAATGCTATGTGTTGAAATGTTTTCCATTCTTTTTTTTTTTTTTTAAGGTCACACCTGTGGCATATAGAAATTCTCTGGCTAGGGATCAAATCTGAGCCACAGATGCAACCTATACCACAACTGTAGCAACACCAGATCCTTAACCCAATTCTGGAGCCAGGGATCAAATCTACACTGCCCTAAGAGACAAGGGTGGATCCTTAACCCTCTGGGCCACAGTTGGACCTCCTGTTTAAACATTTTCTTTCCTCCTGAGCAAAAAGAAAAAAAAATTTTTTTTAACTTATATTACACATTTGTAGACTATTTTGGAAGATACAAGATGGAGAGAAGTGAAGTTTGCTATTTCCAAAGCCCGGGCCCTAAAACATCCCAAATGATCTTCTAGTAGCCCTTGGTTCAAGATGCTGTCACCACAGGGTCAAAGGGGCCACAGCATTGAGATCCCCAAGTTAGCATTTAGAGAAGAGATCCCTTAGAGGCCCTCCCAAACCCACTTTCAACTGTGACTTAAGCAAAAAAATCATGTAAAAAAATTGTATGGGCAGCTATGTTCCTTTCCTACGGTATTTAGCATTACTTATTCCAATACAGAACCAGAGAGAAGCAAAGAGCATTCTGATCCTTGCATAAACCTTATCATGGCAATAGCTGAAGAACCTAGAAACAAGGTAAGGACTGCAGAACCATGGGCTGATCAGTGAGCTATCTACTCCCCCCACCCCACTCCCACCCCTCTCCTGCCACCCCATGACTTCACAGGCAATCAGCCACACCTCCCTGTGTCAGGGTCCCATTCTGCTAGTGATAAGTCAAATGAGAGAAAGAATAGCTCCTTTTTAGCCCCTCTAAGAAGATAATATAGCCCTGATTTCCATTCTGCATCACAACCAAGGAGAGGATAAATCTTAGCAACCTATCTCGTTTCCTTCCATGACAGCGACTGTAAACAAAACATGCAGCCTGATTTTACATCTTGTGTGACCTTTTCAATCACAGAACAAGGAAGGACGGTCCAGTCCACATGGATCTCTCCCATATGCATGAATCACATCAGCAATTCTGCCGACCAGGGGACATTCAACTTTACATATATTAAGTAAGTGATAGTACAGGAGATATGTATATATAGCAAAAAGTTTTGAAAATGTTCCATATGAATGAAAGAAATACAGACAATGCTTTCTACGAAATTCTCATACTATTTCCCGTAAATTTTTCATATACTATTTGATTAATTGCTATAGTTTTAACTCTGAAACAGAAAAATTTTAAACATCAGTAACAGTTGATGAATTTTGTTAAGGACAGATTTCAAAGTAATACCTAAGGACCAACATCTGCAGTGCAAAGAGTAGACTACGAAAGAAAGCTACACAGAAGTACAGGTGGAAAAGACTTGGTATCATAGTGGACTTAAGTAATAGGAAGTTCACTTCAGAGCCCTTTCCATCCAGCCTTGTGAGGAGCAATGTTGATGCACATGACAAGGATTCAAGGTTGGGCACGTGATTTTAGGTCACCAAAGGCCACTAAAGATGACGAATTAGAAATCCACGGATGGGAGTTCCCGTCATGTCGCAGTGGTTAACGAATCCGACTAGGAACCATGAGGTTGCGGGTTCGGTCCCTGCCCTTGCTCAGTGGGTTGACGATCCGGCGTTGCTGTGAGCTGTGGTGTAGGTTGCAGACGCAGCTCGGATCCTGCATTGCTGTGGCTCTGGCGTAGGCCAGAGGCTATACCTCCGATTGGACCCCTAGCCTGGGAACCTCCATGTGCTGCAGGAGTGGCCCAAGAAATAGCAAAAAAAAAAAAAAAAAAGAAACCCACGGATGGTTCAAGGCATAATTTTTCTCACCTTTGCAACACAGGCTGGAAGTGGGAAGGAGAAGGGAGCCAGAGACATATGGTAGAGATTCTGGTAGAAGCAGCATGAAAATGGTACAAAACCAGAACCAGAAAGTCTTAACAGTTGCCATCATCTCCCTGGGTATGATCAGCAATTGACTCAGACCCAGAAGTTGGGAGCTGATGATATATCCAGAATGCTAAGACTCTCTTCCTTAGAGTAGTCCTGGCAAATGAACAATGACAGGACTCAAAAATTTACCTTTGGGGAGCGAGCAGATTCACATGGGAATGGTGGTGGTGGAGAGAGGGTTGAACTGGGGTTCACACTTGCCCTGGTGACACACAAATATGGATCAAGGCTATAAGGTGACTGCATCCTCCCTTCATGAGGAGTCTCATGGTCCCATTAAATCGACCAGTTACCATTAGGTTACAGGCATCCTCAGGAGACATAGATGTGTTTAATACAAGGGAAAAGTGGACCTTCCTTTATAACATCCTAACACTATTTTCCCCATATAATTTGTGTACTCCATTATGAAGTATTAATGGGATTTTTCAGTCAATTAAATACTGTATGCAAATGCCATTAAAATGTAATTAGCAGTAAATTAAAAGTGGCCATGAAATTGAAATTGGTCTGAGAATAACCTATCCCCTACAGATTAATAAGAGCTACCATTTGTTGAGCGCTTACTATGTACCAGGCTGTTTGCCAAGAACTTAGAGGCATCATTTTATGGCATTTTGTCCTCCCAACAATATTAAATACTAGGTTCCCCCAATTTAGAAAAGAAATTGAGGCACAGAGAAATCTCAGTAACTTGTCCCCCATCAGCTAGACATGGGCCAGGTTCCTCTGGCTCTAAGCCAGGCCCTTATACATTACACTGGCTGCTTCCCCACAGCCCATCACCCTGATGTTAGGCAGGAGGACAGGCTGCATCTATCTCTTCTAGACTCCACTGCTCTGGGATGGGGTGGGGAGTATTTCTAGGAAAGGCATATGCTAACAGAAAAAATGTTTCGCTTGCAAGACTGAACCTTCTACTAACTTCCAGCAGAGCAGTCAAGCACACAAGTTGCAAATTTGAGTCTACAAGCTTTAAACTCTTGCTGGAGGGGCTGGATTTTATGGTTCTCCACTCTTTACCTGTACAACAGGTATGACAAAAGTACATACACCTTGGATTCTTGAGAGGATTAAAAAGATTGGGAGTTCCCATTGTGGCACCTGCAGGTTCAATCCCTGGCCACCCTCAGTGAGTTAAGGATCCAGTGTTGCTGTGAGCTATAGTATAGCTTGCCAGTGTGACTCGGATCTGGTGTTGCAGTGGCTGTGGCATAGGTTGGCAGCTGCAGCTCCGATTTGACCCCCAGTCTGGGAACTTCCCTATGTCGTGGGTGCAGCCCTTAAAAAAACTGTGAAGGCTTTTAAAACTGAGAATAGTAAATGCACACAGGAAGCATACAGTAAATTTAGTCATTTTCTCTACAATCATCAGTGACGATTCCACTCAAGGATATAGATTCTTTTCAGATGACTTGTAGTTTTAGGGGCCACAACCTCAAGATTCTTACAAAAGATATTCCTCACTCAATACTGGCATCCTTTCCCCTGGTTCAGAGGAGGCTAACTATCTAATCCTGGGCCTGTGTGTCACCAGACAGCCTTTGTAAATATAACCTTCCTCTTCTCTAACATTTTCTGGGGCATCTCTCTCCACCCAAATTTGGCCTTCTAAATCATCTAGACGGTGAAGTGCAATTTAAGAGCCCTCATGTCACAGCCCTCATGGTTCCATTTTACATCTCAAGTTAGCTTCCAAGCCCACATTCAGTGCCTCAGGACTATCTGCCCATCACTCCCATTGCATTTGTTTCCTTGAATGAAACAATCTCACCCATTGAACTGAGGCATGTCATGTACTATTCATCTTTGTCCTCCCCTTACTTTGTCTTCTCACCCCAAAATATACTCTCTAGGTAGAATATGTTCAAGAAGTGATTTTTTCTTTTTTGTTTGGCCTTTTCTGTTTGTGTTGTTTTTTGCTTTTTAGGGCCGCAGCTATGGCATATGGAAGTTCCTAGGCTAGGGGCTGTATTGGAGGTACAGCTTCCAGCCTACACCACAGTCACAGCAACATGGGAGCTGAGCCCCATCTACTACCTACACAACTCATGGCAATGCCAGATCCTTAACACACAGAGTGGGACCAAGGATCATACCCACATCCTCATGGATACTGGTAAAGTTTGTTTCTGCTGAGCCACAACAGAAACTCTCAAAAAATGACTTTTTAAAGAAGTCTTTAAGTGGTACTGTGTAAAGGTCCCCTAGATCTCCCCAGGTTCAGCTGACTCATAGACTTGGCACAAAGACATCTGTGAAAGGATCAACAACAAAATCTACAAAGGTAAGAGGCACATGGGGTCAAGTCCAAAGGAAACTAGGTGTAGGCTTCCAAGAATTCTCTCTGAACAAGATCACAGAAGATGTGCTTATTTCTACCAGCAACCAGTCGTGACAATAGCTGTCAAGTACAGTCTACCACGTAAGCTTAGAAACTCAGCACCCAAGGCTTGGTGAAGGCTTTTCACAGGTATCCTCTATCTAGCATATACCATAATTCCAGATTCCCAAGAAAGAAAGCAGACATTCTTCATAAACCACGTTGTTTACAAAATCTAGACACATTGAGCCACCTTATGATGTAGAAAAGCTTCCTATCAATGCAGGAAACTCTTTATCCATCAAGTATCCAGATGCCAGCCAAGAGAGATGCTTACAAACCAAAACTTTCAATAGCAGTAGTCTTGGGCCTGGCTATTTTAATGTTTTTTTCTCCACAAACACAAGAAAACATGAAATCTACGGAGTTCCCGTCGTGGCACAGTGGTTGACAAATCCAACTAGGAACCATGAGGTTGCAGGTTCGATCCCTGGCCTTGCTCAGTGGGTTAAGGATCTGGCGTTGCCCTGAGTTGTGGTGTAGGTCGCACACACAGCGGCTCGGATCCCGCATTGCTGTGGCTCTGGCATAGGCCAGCGGCTACAGCTCTGATTGGACCCCTAGCCTGGGAACCTCCACATGCCGCAGCAAGCAGCCCTAGAAAAGGCAAAAAGACCAAAAAAAAAAAAAAAAAAAAAAAAAATGAAAGAAAGAAAAAGAAAACATGAAATTTAGAATGTTCCTTTCAAGTCTCTTTTTAGGAGAGGTCTATAACAATCCAAGAGCCCATGTAACATACTGCTAATGATCATTAAAATATCAAAACTCAATTATATAAATTAATGAGAATTCAAGGCCATCCTAAATAATAGGCTCTTATTGCCTTCTACTCCAGTTTCTTACATTGACAAGAAAGAGCTTCAGGCACAACTTGGTGCCCTGAGACTTGCACTGTACAGGTCATTACACTTCTTGTTTGTAACTGAAGAGCTAAGTTGAACATCTGATCTAGTCAAAATCCCCAGCTAAGAGATTTAGAAACTGAGGCCCAAGAAATGCCTTCCTCATTCTCAGGAGGCAGCCAGGTAATAAGGGATAGGTATGTAGCCACAGAGATGCCTTTGTACCTCATGTAACCTCGAACCTCTAGATCTTTCCTTATTTTTTTTTTATTATAGAAAGTCATTGCTTTATATGTTTTCTTCTTTCAGTCTCTTGATGGTAGGTTTCCAGAATTTTTTCAGGTCAAGGAGTATTTAACAAGGGAGCCAAGATTATTCAGTGGAGCAAAGGACAGTCTCTTCAATAAATGGTGTTGAGAAAACTGGAAAACCCCATCAAGAAAAAAACTGGACTCCTACTTACACCACTTATAAAAATGAACCCAGAATGGATTAAAGACTTGAGACTTGAAATCATGTAACTTCTAGAATAAAACAAAGGGTAAAATGTTCTTTGGCACTGGGCTCTACTATGATTTCCTGGGTATGACACCAAAAGCACAAACAAAAGAGCAAAGAACAATGAAAAAAAAAAAATTTTGGCTCATTTCACTCAGTATGAGATTCTCTAGTTCCATCCATGTTGCTGCATGGCATTATGTCATTCTTTTTTATGGCTGAGTAGTATTCCATTGTGTATATATACCACATCTTCCAAATGCAATCATCTGTTGATGGACATTTGGGTTGTTTCCATGTCCTGGCTATTGTGAAGAGTGCTGCAATGAACATGACAAACACCATATGATATCACTTATAATATCCAGCACTAATGAACATCTCCTCAGAAAAGAAAATCATGGACTTGGAGAAAAGACTTGTGGCTGCCTGATGGGAGGGGGAGGGAGTGGGAGGGATCAGTAGCTTGGGCTTATCAGATACAACTTAGAATAGATTTACAAGGAGATCCTGCTGAATAGCATTGAGAACTTTGTCTAGATACTCATGTTGCAACAGAACAAAGGGTGGGGAAAAGAAATGTAATTGTAATGTATACATGTAAGGATAACTTGATCCCCTTGCTGTACAGCAGGAAAATAAAAAAATAAAAATAAAGTCATTAAATAAAATGGAAAAAAAATTTGGACTAAATCAAATAAAAACCTTCTGCACAGCAGAAGAAACAATCAACAAAATGGAAAGGCAACCTATAAAATGTGACAAAGTATTTGCAAGTCGTTTATCTGATAACATCCAAAATATACTGTTAAAAACAAGAAGTTCCTGTCATGGTACAATGGAAATGAATGTAATTAGGAACCATGGTTGCAGGTTCAATCTCTGGACTCACTCAGTGGGTTAAGGATCCTGCATTGCTATGAGCTGTGGTGTAGGTTGCAGATGTGGCTTGGATCTGAGGTTGCTGTGTGTAGGCTGACAGCTATAGCTCTGATTCGACCCCTAGCCTGGGAACCTCCATATACTGTGAGTGCAGCCCAAAAAAGCAAAAACAAACAAAAAATAAACGAACAAAAAACACTAGGCCCAAGGTTGACTCACACTAACCCCCACATCACCAAACCAAGACTAAATTACAGTTTTGGCTCTCCCAGAATTTGAATTTCAAATGCGTCCGTAAGGAATCCCCTGATCAGCACTAATTAGGTGATCTGCTTTATTGCCCCTGCCACCCCCTAAAGGAAAGTAACCTTACACAAGACATTAACAGCAGGTTGATTATTACAACTTCCTTGCTCCTCCTCCCTTCTGCCTAAGTCTTCACTTTCATACAGCTCTTCCATCAGTGCTCCTTTCTACCTGCTAAATGGGATGCTTCCTGATTGAACCCATTTTCGCTCACATAAACTCTTAAGACATTTAACATGCCTCAGTTTTTTACAACAGTTCTAGTGTTAGAAGAAGAAACCTCTGTTCCCCAGTGACCTCCAGGAGAAATGAACAACCAGATGAAGCTACATGCTGAGCCCCTTGAGCTCCCAGCTTGCTCACTACCTCTGGAGGTGGTGGCCAGCTCCCAAGGCACCTTAATGTCTTGGTTTTTGTGTTGAGCTTTCCAATTTGGAGCATTTCCTTTTGACACAAGGGGTGTAACACAAGGAGTCTGACACAAGGAGGGGCATAATTTCTAGGCTTAACAAGCCAATGAACCTCACTAAAGATACTCTTGGAGTGCAGCGGCCACAATCAAGAACTTTTAACCTAGTAATTGATCCATTTATGAGATGCTCTAGATAAGAAAGAAATCACAACAAAGCCCTCACCATAAAGAGCACAAGGGAAATTATTTTTCCTCCTCTACAGTTTCTGGAGATAAGGACAAAACTCACTCCAGTTACTCAAAATTGGGAACTATTATCTAGTCACTTATGATGGAGCATGATAATATGAGAAAAAAAGAAGGTATACATGTATGTGTAACTGGGTCACCTTGCTATAAAGTACAAAATTGAAAGAACACTGTAAACCAGCTATAATGGAAAAAATAAAAATCATTATGAAATAATTTTTAAAAAGAGCTTGCAGATGAGATCTTGAGAAAACTTGCAGAAGCAATCAAACAGTGAAAATACTTAAGCCAGCTCTCCAGATCTTTATCTGTAGAAACTAGTTGAAAGAGGAAGGAAAAATTTCACTTTGTTCCTTCCTTTCCAAATTCACATTGTCAGGCAAAAAAACAAAAACAAGAAAACACCCATTTGTAAGAATTAGATCTATTGAATTTTGACTTTTGAATTTGCTTTCAGGTACCCACTGGTTATCAATCTTTTCTCTTTCAGAGAAAGCACTGCCTTCTTGTCTCATTTCCCATCCTGAGAATCTGATTTGGCATATCAGGTTGGGGCCCCAGAAACATGGACAGAAATGAGGGTTACACCCCATTTGTGTAACCCTGACAGTTACACAAGTGTCCTCCTGACTGTTGCTGACTCTCAAGACTGTTACTCCCTTTCTTCTGGTTATCTTTAGGAGTGGCTCTGGATCTTTGAGGTAGTGTCTTTTGTACCTTTTTAAGGAGGACTCTAGGGCCCATGAGTTTGTTCAGTACTGTCAGGAGTATTTACTGTTTGTCCTGCTGAAACTTGGTAAGATGTTTGAAAGGATTTTTTTATAGTCAGAAGTTGGTCATATTGGAAGCTGATATTCAGAACATCCAGGGGGGAAAAAGTCAATTCTTAAGTCTTTAAGTCTTCAATGAATGAGAAAAGAAAAAGCTTAGACAAAGGAAGGGAAGAAGGAAAAGGAGTGGCTATAGAGAAATAGAAGACACTCACCTGGGATTTAGGATCGACTGGAAAGAAGGTCTAGGATGGTATTAAAAATGCAAAGGAATCATCAGGAAAATTCAGTGTAAAGAACCACACCAAGTGCTCTCTTCAGTAACATTGCTGGTCACTCAAGTCACTCGAGTATTCTAAGTCTAGGTCTTAAACACTCACACAAAGCAGGGATTTGGTCATAATAATTTGGTGTCATCCAGTTTCTACCACAGAGCCTGCCAAGAGGAAGGAACACCCAAGGCTCTCACGAAAATGACCTGTTAAAGTAGCATCAATAGGCAAACCCACAAAAACTGGATGAATGAAGATACTGAAGGATGCTTTTTCAAACAATGGCCTGAATGGAGTTCACTGTGACACCAGTCCTCTACTGTGCGGGACACAGTAATTGTCCAGGTAACTGCTAAGAGAGGCTTCTGCAGCTGATCTCCACCTTTACTAGACACCCTTCTTGGGCCTCAACTGTCTCCATTCATTTAGCTCTATTAGAAACACTTCCACTTGGTTCTCTTTAGTTCTGAATCCACACAATACCACAAGTGTTTGTGTATTGGTGTGTGTGTGTAAAGGCAGCAATGAATGTGTGTAGGCGTGAATGTCTGGACATGTGTTTTCAAGTCTCATTTTATTTCTGGATTACTCATGCTGGTCATGCTCATCAGCAAAACATACAGTTGTTTTTAAGCTTTAGGTCTAAAGAGCAAGCACCTCCTACAGCTAAAAAATGCATTCCAACCAGCATCCAGAGGTCTACTCTAAATAACCATGCATCTGTCTGCAGATGGCTTTAAATCATGAGATGAACTTGTACCTTCTGCTCCTTGGCTGATGCAAAGTCATATTTAATATTATTTCTCTCGGAGCTTCAATTACAAATGAATTTTTTAATTTCAAGTACTGAAAAAATAAGCCAAGCAGCTGGGCTTGCAATAAATCACCAGATAAATGCAGAAACTATTCCAACCAAGCAAGGAGACAAGCACAGCTGCTATCACTAGGACGATCCATTCCATGCCCGCAAGGCTGAACTGAGATGCCACCTCACAATGAACAGTGCTTCTCAGGTCACTGGACCCTGAAAGATCTACTTATACTGACTAAAATGATCCCAAATCAAAAGGAAATTACTAGTCTGAAAAAAAAAAAAAGTCAGCTAATGCGTAAAGTTTCTCTGGCTTACACAGCCCATACTCTTATCTTTAGTTAATACATAAGAGAACATCATATTTAGGGTTGAAAAGTCATTAGCATGGTGGGGCCCACAAATATGAAAACATTAAATAACCTAAAACAGGTTCACCGAAGATTTTTTTTCCCTAACTAGGACTCACAAGGATATTCTCAGGTATAGACTACGACACTGTAGACCTGAGATCATTCTATTCTTGTTCCTGTCAACTGGGCTCACCACAATTCACCATCACTGCCAGCACTGTTTCAGTAGACAGTTCCTAGTCATACAGGACTTCTACTGGACAGTACTAGAAGATAAAGGACACTGGAAAAGGAAGATGATGGAGAAGCATGGATGACTGACAGTTCACATTCCTTCTATTTCAATCGACTTCAGGGCAATGGTAAAACGATCTCCTAACTTGCATTTCATGATCCATCATACTTGCTAAGATGTGAACCTTTATAAACAGTGTGTTAGAGTAAACTATATCTATGTTGTCAAATGAAAATGAAGACAATATTATATTTGATTAATGCAGTCAATTAAGATCATTAAAACACATATGATCACACACATGCCCTCTTTCCTCAAAAGTTTTAACTCTTTCAGGCTAAGAAACCATCTACACAAAATCAGAGCTATGCTCCAAACTATGGCTCTGTGTTCCTGCTGAGAGATGAACGCTGCCTTCTTAATTCACTCAAGGGAGTGTTTGAGGCACTGAACAAAACTGGCTGTTGAAGAAGCTTTTATAATTTACTGGTATGCTGCTTTTAAAATAATCTCTTTTCTCCCATATCACTGTTCCTCCCCCATTTCCCTTCCTGCATGGAGTTAGTGGCTCAAGGCCCTGAGGGAGGCAGTGGAGCATCCTTTAAGACTTCAGAGAGCTGTCAGCCACAGCTGGGAAAAAGTACATTTTCCTGGGCAGAGAGCAACTATGCAACAGGAAAAAAATGGAGTAGATGAGAAATTTCAAACAAATATATATTCCTTCAAGAGTGTCTTTAGCCAGAACTATGTCAAACTCACAACAGCCCTGAAGGACCATGAAGCAGACCATCTTTTAAGAACAGCACTTCAGCCACAGGGGAGATGTCTTTTCAGTATGGGGAGTTTTTTGGTTTGTTTTCTTCAGAGTGCTAAATCGATTCTTTTCAAGTAAATTTTGGTTTTAATAGTTACAGTCCCAACACCAAGTTCTTCAACATTGTTAACATATTATACCCATCAAACTCTGTCTGCTGCAATGTACCTTAGAACCATTGCTCCCAGGACCACATTCTCATGAGTCGATCTGATATTTCCTACTGCACATTACAGACTCCATATTCAGACCTGATACTCATGGTAGCCACAGGAAAACTCATGAGCTATTTTTGTGTTTGGATGAGTTCCTTTTCATACATATGTTTCTCAGGAGCTGTGTTCAGTGGCTTATGTGTTCAGTAATGAGAGCAGATTTCAGACACTCAGTCAAGAAACATCATCTCAACATTCTAAGATGATTAAGGCATCAAACAATATATTCACAGTTTGAATCACATCAAGTAAACACTTCTGTTTTAAGTCAACATATGAAGACATGATGCCATCTAAGCTCTAGTAGAGAGATGATGGAGATGTAGATGTGTGGGCTCTTTCTAATCTGGAAAAAGGCAACCTCAGAACTTCCCTTTCTCCCAGTATATGTAATGGGATGACAAGTATGGATCTCACACATCCAGCCCTTGCCCCATATGGTGCTTATACCTTTCAAACAAAAAGAGCTATTCAGGATTCCTGCAAAGCCATCTCAAAATCTGATGATTATGGAAAAGTCACATCAAGACCAAAAGCTGTCACATACCATCTGCCAGGTTGTCTATCTTGACCTGTATGAGAAAATCTTCAAGCCTTTAGAATGTTAATAATCAAAGGGGTTCAGATCCTCTACGTGTTATAGTCCATATAATTACAATCTTTGCAAGAATCGTATAGGAAACAGATTCTACTTGTAGAGAAATGCTTTCAACACTCAGAAAAAGATTATAACAAATCTTGAGAGTATATCATCTTTTTGGGTTGGGGGGGTTGCTTTTTTTTTTTTAGGGCCACACCCATGGCATATGGAGGTTCCCAGGCTAGGGGTCGAAATAGAGCTGTAGCTGCAGGGCTACACCACAGCCACAGCAACAGCAACACAGGATCCGAGCCACCTCTGTGACCTACACCACAGCTCACAGCAATGCTGATCCTTAACCCACTGAGCAAGGCCAGGGATCAAACCTGCATCTTCATGGATACTAGTCAGATTCATTTCTGCTGTGCCACAACAGGAACTCAGAGTGTATCATCTCAGTTATGATAACATTTAATTTTGTGGAAGCTCAGGCTTAGAAGTTAATAGTTAAAAAGTTTATTAAGCCTTCGAAATAAGTGATAGAAAGAAATATGTATATAGACTTATATACAATAATGTGTATTTTTAATATAGACACAAACATATGCACAAAAACATAGTTCCACATGGAATGCACTTCAACATCAAGTTTCAACTAACTTTCAGCAATCCACTAAATCTTGCACTTTGAAAAGGCAGAGTAAAAATCACAAAACAGTGAAGATACTCAGATATTAAGTGACATATTCCTAACCAATAAATCTGTCCTTTTTTGTCTTTTCTATTTTTAGGGCTGCACCTACAACATGTGAAAGTTCCCAGACTTGGGGTTTAATCAGAGCTACAGCTGCCAGCCTATGCCAAAGCAACCCCAGATCTGAGCCACGTCTGCAACCTACCCCACAGTTCACAGCAACGCCGTATCCTTAACCCACTGAGTGAGGCCAGGGATCAAACCCACAACCTCAGAGTTCTTAGATTCATTTCCACTATGACACAATGGAAACTCCCTATCTGACTTTTTAAGGAACAAAAACAAGTAATTTTATGAGTTGACTTTAAAAATTATAAACATTCTAAGTTTATACTTGCGAAGTGAATAAAATAGAGAATGGTGAGTTCTCATAAAAACGAATTGAAAGATAAATTACATGGAATTTACATGTGTGCCATTTACTATTCTCTTTATTGGGGGAAATTCACTCATTATATGCTATGTTTCATTTCCATAAAAAACTTAAAAACACTAAAGTGCCTTATTTTTAGGAGTGTTGAAGTTTTTATACCTCTTCCTTCGACCACAGGAAGTGTCATCTTGCCACGAGTACAAGAACTTATATATGCTGTCTGTAATTGCCACTCACCTACTCAGGGGGTGGGAAGTTTGTTGGCTACTGGGAAAGTGTGGTGTGGAAGAGTAATAATGAACCGATTGTTATACTCTGAAGTGTGCAACATTTTCAGCTCATGGGGTGGTGTTGAAAATCTAAGAGAATAAAATTTTGATTGGCTGCTGTATATATATATACACCATATATATACCAATATATACCAAAGTGACCAAAATATATAAAAGGAAATATTTTACCCATGACATTTGACTGACTTTAGCTTTGTGGATTATTTGTTCTACTTAACATTAATGATGCCTTTGTTATTGGTTAGTTTTCATTCCACTTTCAAGTGAGACTTTCATTCTTGAAGAAGGAAATGTGCTCACCCAGTCTAAAAAGAGATCTACCCAAGTTAATGTATCAGTGTACATTAAGACTGGGAGAGCCCTCTTGTCAAAAATGCAAGAAGCTTACTAAGAAAAATGATGGTTGGGAGTTCCCACTGAAGCTCACCAGATTAAGAATTCAACTAGCATCCATGAGGATGCAGGTTCAATCCCTGGCCTTGCTCAGTGGGTTAAAGGATGGTGTTGCCATGAGTCATGGTGTAGGTCACAGATGCAGCTGGGATCTGATGTGGCTGTGGTGTAGGCTGGCATCTGCTGCTCCAATTCAACCCCTAGCCTGGGAATATCCATATGCTGCAGGTTCAGCTATAAAAAGAAAAAAAAAAATGATGGTATAGAATCTTTTAAGGACCTCTCCAACTCATGATAATTGTATCATTGCAAGTTACTAACCAATTCTACCCTTCTCTCCTTAGGCTATTAGTACCTATTCCAGGTTGCTGAGTAACCTGTATTTCAGAAACAGAGAGTGGCCTGACCTAATGGGCCATGAGCCTGACCCCCATTTTTTTGCACTGTAATATTCTGAGACACTTGGTCACACCACTACTGAGGGTAGAGGGAGGAAGAAAGGAAGAGCCCTGTGATCAATGATAGAATAAGGTGAGGTTGAAATAAATACCCAATAACATCATACCAATTATTATCACCACAATTTGGCATTTGAATTCGACTCCAGAACTGTATTCTGAGAGGACCTAAAATTTAATAGCAAGCCTCACAATTTACTCTGCTCTGGAAAATTTTCACCCACCCCTCAATTCCTCCAATTGAGCAAAAAAAGAGTCCCCCCTTTCACAAACCAAGACTGTCTCCTATTCCAGGGTATTGAACAGCTGCTGTCTGCTGGGCCAAGGGAGAGTACAGCCATTCAGGGATTAACTGGAAGTCATTTCCCTACAAACAGTAGAACTTGTGTGGATAAGTCTGTCTGCAAAGATCAGATAAATTTGGTAAAATTATACCCAGCCTTCATTTTCATACAGTAGAATGCCCTCACAAACACTCTGGGAAGCCCAAGAAATGGACCTCCTCCTCAACTTAGTGAGAGGACAGTGGGAGTGAATGCAGCCTGCAGGGAGGTCAGTGTGACACACAGGAGAAAACTCAGGGGTTCATGGGAGCTCCTGGTCAGGCAGCCAAACTCTGTCCTGGGAGGTGGGGTACCTTATTTCAGAACGACACACAGAGTCAGAGCTCATAGAAGCCTAAATGGGAGAGGAGATTTTCAACCAGAATTGCTTGCATGTGCTAATCACTCAACCTCCTTGGCGTCAAGAACTGCCTTTCTTTTTAAAAATTGTCAAGACCCCTCAGAGAGGACTTCTACATGGGTTCTCAGTATTTACCATCTTTGAAATTACAAATATTTTAAAATTTTTATTCATCAATTTTAGCAGTAAGCCCAGCATGTTACCCCAAGTAAGAATGTTATAAATACTATTTCAAAATGAAAAATTTAGTGAGAAATGTGGCACTGCGTAGCTGTTTACATTTTGGCAAATTTAACTCCTGTCTTAGTAAGTTCATTCTCGTATTTGCTTCTGCCTTCGGTCCATTGCAATAAGTTGTTTTGGTGCAAATATATGAAGAAAATACAGCCTTATTAGAAAAACACCGTTACAAAAGAACGAGTGTATTAATACCTCTTCCAAATAACCGTATATTATTTTTTGATGCTCCATTAATACCTGGCAAGTGGTAGATGTAATTTTGGAAATTTGAAGTGGTAGCAATGAATTTCTCATGCTTGATTAAATGAAATCCATTGGTCTATCTTGTACCTTGCATGGATCCTTTATATCCATATGATAGATGCTGGAAGTCATGCATTACGCCTTACCTATAGAAATCACATTTGTTAATATTAACATCATTATCATGGGGAAAAAGCTCGAAGTATTTAGAAAATGTTAAGCTCATAGTTACAGATTCAATTTTCAGAAAAATTTTGTTTGTAAGCATCAGCATCAAACACTCTCAGTTGTTTTCCTGTAAGTAGTTTGCAGAAATTTTATAAAAAATAAGCCTAAATAACCTTGATTGTTCAGTTCACACCTCAAAGTATCTTTCCTCAGAATATCCATCATCATTCATTTGCAGTACAAGTGTTCATGTACTTCCCACTTTGTCACACAAAATATGAAAGAAATGTTATTCACATGTCTAGTTTTAATAGAATCATTTACACTGCTTTATCAGGACATTCTTAGTTCAAACTGGCCCTTTCTTGTGTGGTCATTAAGAAACAGTGAATTTGTGCCTGGTGCCAACAGTTTTATCCATCATTGATTTTATACTACTAGTGCAAATGTCTGAGCAAAGCAAAAGGTGATTAAGATACTATTATTACTAGAAAGACTGTTTTGATCCCCTAAAAGTACCTTGGCAAACTCTTGAGACTCACTAGCTTATATAAGGCTTTGGAATGAATAAGACTTAAACAAAATGTTAGTGTCATAATATAGGATCCAACAGATCCTTATTTGTTCATTTAATCAGCATGCAATAACTATTTGACTCTAGTATTATCATCCCTTTTGTTGTTATAGTATCAAAGTGTATTAACAAGCATTTCCTCAACAGTGTAAATCATAGAGCTGCTAACAAACTTTCTTTTCAAACTCTCTAGTGACAATTCCTTGAGTGTTTGACCATTAAGCTCTAGATTACTGGTTGGTTTGCCATGCCTATTTTTCCACTCACGAATTTTCAATTACCCTTTTAGTTAAATGTACCTAAATTCCTACATAAATAAAACACCAATTTGACATTCAATTATATTAAATTCATTTTGGCATTTAGAGATCTAAGAACATAGTACAGTAAAACTTGAGAAATTTATAATATTCATAGAAGAATCTCTTCGTAACAGACAATGTATTGATACACCAACATCCCCTTCTTGAAGGGGTTACTTCTCCCCCATTCCATGTTATTTTAGTGGCCCCCTCAATCATTTCCAGTATAGAAAGGCACAAAGACAAATCCGAGAGGTGAGCAAGCAACATCAAGGTCAAAGTTCTCTCCAGTGATAGCTATAGAGGTCTCATGCAACTGGCATCGTTTAGAAAATATGAACCTCAAGTTCCTTTCAGCCATCTTCACTGCTCCACAAAGGAAGGTGTCAGTAAGTGTTAAAACTGCAGCATATCAAGATTTTTAGGCATTGTATTTAAGCATACCCCAATTCAACTCCGAGTGAAATCTGATTTGGTAGGACCTAGGGAAGAAGTTTTTATACCAAGAGTGGCTAGAAGCAAAATAAACTATTTGATTGTCTATCATTTAGGCAGTTGGCTTAGTTAGGAAAGCCAAGTTGGCCGTTTCTGCTTATTTGTCCTTAAATTTCATTTTCCAAATTGAAGTTGACTCAATCTGGCTTAGATTTTGGTTGATATACATTCGTTACCAAGGCATTAAAACCACCCCAGGCTAATTGACTCCTTGTTTAATTACTGTAACTTAACACACAGAGAAAAGCAGAACTGATAAAAGAACACATTGTTTGAGCTTATGGACACTTATTTATAAAACCACATTCAACCAATATGGAGTCTAGAAGGGTCTCATTGGATCATTCGCATGCAATCACAAAAGTTTTAATATACCCTATTTGAATAGGGTAATATTTTTTCTTAAATTCTACCTGAAAATTTTCTATTTAGAGTTGTTCTATCAGCATTCATGTATAAGAGTAATCCATTTAATGTAGGAGTGGGTAGGTATGGATTTCATCAAAGTAGATTTCCTTGGAGGGATGGGTTGGGGAGGGAACCAGATATAGCAGAAAGAACATGACTTAGAAAACAATTAGTTGAATATAGGTGGAACTAAATTTATTTAAATACAGAAAATTGGTCCTTTCAGCTAGGATAGGTAATGCTTTCCTCACTCCCCATCCCCCGCCCCCCAGCCCCTGTGGTTACTCAAAAACAATGTTTCTTAACGCTTTTCAGAAAACCATACAGCCAGGCACCAACTTCAACAGAAACACAGATGGATCCAATAGGCCACCTTGGATTCAAACCCTGTACAATCAGTAAAATTGCTCTAAGAAATACACAAATAGTTTTGGCAAAGTACAAGCCAGTCTGGGGCTTGTGAGAAGAGAGGGAAAACTAAGACCCTAGCTAAACAACACGTCACTTCAGGTACTGCGTTAAATTCTGTACTGTTTATTGAATTAAACCTCCATTAATCTGTCTTTAATACCAAAATTGCCAAAATGCCTCAATCTGTTAATGGGAAAAAAATACACCAACAATCCCAGAGAAAACCAGGGACTTGTCCATGGACAAATTGTTTTTGTAAGAATTAAATAAACAGCATTTCGACCTTTTCTGAGAGACATTACAAAGTCTTTAAAAATGGTCTCTAATGGAAATGCATGGCTCCCTGCAAGTCCCAGAGGGAAAAAACAAACAGTCCTTCTAGGTGTTGTACTATTCTCTACCCTGAAAAATTACCAAAATCTAAAGAGGAGTCAGCTGAGTTGTGATTGCTCTCAGCCATAGAGTTTTTTAACATATTCAGGTGATTTCCCAAGAACCATTTCCAGGACAGCATGTTATTAATACAAAGATTTAAGTGTTCCCAAGAGGCCTGACAAGATAGACAATAACTTCTCCAAAATGGCCATTATATTCTAGTCTGTTGATAATTCTGAGATTTGAGTGCCTGAGCCCGAGGATGGGCAGTCCGGAAAGAAAGACCACAACTGAATTGGATTACTTTTGTCAACACGGGGAATTGTTCATCTGTTTCTGCTCTCGGTTTTCAGTAAAGCAGAGGAAATTATTATGCTCTGGAAAACTTTCCACCCACCCCTCAACTCCTCTAATTACAGTTGAAAAAAATGTGTCGTCCTTTTGACAAACCAAGGCAGTCTCCTATTTCAGGGTATTGAACAGCTGCTGTCTGCTGGGCCAAGGGAGAGTGCGGCCATTCAGGGATTAATTGGAAGTGATTTCCCTACAAACAGTAGAACTTGTGTGGTTGAGTCAGTCTGCAAGGACCAGATGAACTTGGTAAAAACCATACTTAGCTTTCATTTTCATAAAGGACAATCTTCAAAAGCTTCCAAACCACAGCAAGTCTTGGTTATGTTTTCAAGGTATACTTCCTTAGTACATTTAATTCAAAGATACTATTCCCATTTTAGATAAAAGAAATCAGAACTCCAGAAGTTAAACGAGTGACTCAAAGTCACTGTTTTGGTTACTTTCAAGGCCAGCATTAGACCTGTAGGCATCAAAGGACATGCTTTTTCAGCAGCATCTAAATGGCTGAGCTACATAGATGAGGAGCAATAGAGACAGAAGCCATCTGGTACCATCTTTTCTCAGAGAAGATAGGACTTGATCTCCTTTTTCTCTATCCTTCCAACTCAATCAATCTTTCTCCCAGCTTCAGTTTCTTAAGAAAGAACATCATAACAAAACATTTTCTTGTTTCTTGTTGATACATCAGTCTATTTGAAAAATAACCAAAGTTAGCTTTTACTGAATGCTTATTACATACTTTGGGGCTTATATAGTCCATTGCAGAATAAAAGATGAGAAGCTCCCATTATGACACAGCAGGTTGAGAACCTGACAATGTCTCTGTGGGGATTTGGGTTCCATCCCCGGCCTCCTTCAGTGGGTTAAGGATCTGGTGTTGCCACAAGCAGACGTGACTTGGATTGGGTGTTGCCATGGCTTTGGCACAGGCTTGCAGCTGCAGCTCCAGCTCCAATTCGACCCCTAGCACAGGAACTTCCACATGCCACAGGTGCAGATGTAAAAAGAAAAAGAACATAAAGACAAGAGAAAAGAAGGGAGGGAGAGATCAAAGAGGCTTAGGGAGAAAGGGCAAGGTCAAGTGCAGACCAGGAGTAGCACTATCTCATCCAATAATTTAACCAACTACTCAGGAGTTTCTAAGATTACATTTATAAATCCAGCTCTTTTTTTTTTTTCTGTTACTTCAACACAATTGGTTTTTCATTTCTATGTTCTCTAATGGTCAAATGCTGAAACCAGGATTCACATTCTGTCAAAATGTCAATTAGCCATTATCTAAAACTCAAAAAAACGTTTATTAAAACTTCCTTTTACAAAGAACAAGTTTTTTTCCTAAATGTGAACTTGATTTGTGTAAGTCATGACAAGAATTTAATTACCACTAGCTCCAAAAAAAATAAATAAATAAATAAATAAAAAAAAAAACAGAAACACCAAGATCCCAGGAGTAAGGACAAGTACAGAGATGTATTTTGAAAACTTGGGACTGAAAACATAATGATACATTCTTCCATGCTTCAGAGAAAGCTACATCCTTATTCAGTGTAATTATTTGTATTTACTGAGAAGCATGAAGTACCCATCAGTCTCACTTGGCCTGTCTCAGAAGCAAAGGGCAAGGACAGAGCATGGATAACAGCACAATGGTGTTGTCCAGCATCCGCCATGACTGGGAGTTCCACCAATTAAGAAAATCAGCATCAACACTGAAAGTTAAGTAGCAAGGGGTCCTGGTCCAAAGCAGTTAATACCAAGGGAGAATCAGGTAGCTACAAGGTCACATAGGTCTAACTTAGCTGCCAGCTCCCTCCTCTGACCAGGATTTTTCTGCATTTCCATGACTTCCCTACCCTCATCCCTTCTGGCTTCAGGTAACTATTTCTAAGATGATCTATATTACATCCCCTGGAAGACTTTGGCATTTTCTGCCCCTTCTCTCTGCATCAGATGTGGGCATTGCCTTAGGTCGCATACACACAGAAATCTTAAAAGCATTTGTGTGGCACACATGCTGTCCAGTCATCCCATCTCCCCTTACTCCCAGTTTCCTTCACCAAAATTCTCCCCATCCTTACCAATTCCAGCTTAACTTTCATGAACTGCAGCTTAGCAGTGATATTGTTTACTTTATTCACTAAGGAATTCCCTAAAAATTATTTTTAAGTATGTTTTTGCCAAGCAAGTACAGGTCCCCACTGAGTGCTGAGGCCATCCTATCACCATCCCCATTATCTTTATTTATCCAGTTCTAAGGACAAGTTGTCTCCTGGTTTTTCCTCTTATTTGCTGAATTCTCTTCTTTCTGACTTCCAAATGTCACAAGGATGCCAGGGTTCAGTATTCTGACTTCATTTTCTAATTATGCTCTGTAGAAATGTAATCTTATAAAGTCTCAAGACCTTAAATGACAAATATAAAATTTGGGAGTCAGTAGTTCATCTCCAGCTTTGATCTCTCCCTAACGATAGGCTTCTATATCCAATGATGTCCTCTGAATCTCCCCTGGATGTCAAATGGACATTTCAAACAGTATTCTTTATTATATTCCCCCAAACTGTTTCACTCCTATGTTGTCAATCCCAATAAATAAGATCATGCATTCAGTTGTTCAAGCTAAAACATATGTCTTATTTAACTCCTTTTCCTCCCAAGATTTAGCCAACCCACCCAAAAAATCCAATGGCTTCTGCCATCAAAATTCATTTTCGGAGTTCCCCTCGTGGCTCAATGGTTAATGAACCCGACTAGGAACCATGAGGTTCCAGGTTCGATCCCTGGGATTGCTCAGTGAATTAAGGATCTAGCATTGCTGTGAGCTGTGGTGTAGGTCGCAGACGAAGCTTGGATCCTGTGTTGCTGTGGCTGTGGCCTGGGCCAGCATCAACAGCTCCAATTCAACCCCTAGCCTGGGGACTTCCATATGTCATGATGGAGATCCCATCTATTGTTTATCTCTCATGGTTCATGTCCTGAGCCAGAGGATTCAGGCTTCCTCTTCCACACCTGCTTGTTTCATGGCTCCGGGTGGTTAGGCGTCCACATTGCCATCTGAACCAGCTTGGAGAAAGCAGTTTAAATGTTCATGTAACATCTTTTCTATGTATGATCAGAGAATGGATTTGTTTCAAGTCTCATGATGTCTCCAGAAGCTATCAAACCTGAACGGGAAACTGCTGACTCAGAACAGAAGGGTAACAAATACATCCCTGAATCATTGACTGAATCAGTGGTTTTGGATGGATGGGTTTGGGGGCTACCATCACAATTCTAGGCATAGTAAGTGATTTGTGACTAGGACCAATGGTTAAGACATCAATAATAAAAGCCCCCTTCTCCCCCACACAGAGTCAGAGAACACTGCTCAAGTGTATTTATCTTGAGTTCAGCCTACTGGTGAATTTCAAGACAAAGCTCCTGGTAGAGCCAAAAAAACGCTGCAGAGAACATAACCTTTTTCTCCACATATGCATCTCACCACCACCTTGATCCCCCACCCCAGTACACTAAGCTTTCTGTATGTAATGAAAAAATTTTATAAGCCCACAAACACTATAGCAAAATTCTTCCTTAGTTATTATGAACTAAACAAACTTGACAATAGGCTAAGAAGGGAAGAAGGACAAGGATAAACCAGAAGACATGTTAATTAATGGCATGTCTTCCTCAGAATGTACTGCTTTTCTGCATCAGCATCTTAAATAATTGAGCAACCTCTGGAGGCAGTCTTTGGAGGCTGTTTTTTTAACAACAACAGTGTTTAAAACCATTAGAATGATCAGTGCTCATCACTGGAATGGTGTGAATATAGACTTTGAAGTCACAAATTAATAGTGTTTCAACTAGGTGCACAGAGCTGCAACTAAGTGGATAAAATATCCTGACCCAGTGGCGCAAAAAGACAAATAATGCTTATTTAGAATTATTCAGAACAATTTAGGAGGGAAAAAAGCAGGGGCTTAAGTCAGTATGTCCCAATTCATGATCCCCTTCAACAAAAAAATAATAAACCCCACACTACTTCTCCAAAACCACTTGGATTTAAAAAAAGCTTGGAAGAAAAACTCCATGTCATACTTTCTTTTAGAGATGGAGCACCTTAAATCTAAGGGATAACACAGAATTGAGAGTCTAACTCTGTTTATGCTGTTATTTACCAAACTCTTTATAAATACATAGTCATACCTAAAGGTATATGAGCATTTCTCATTTCATAGTTTGAAAAACCATGGTATAAAGACTCCTTTTGAGTATTCACAGTAGCAAGCTTTTCTGACCTATCTCCAATGTATTATTTTAAATGCTGCCCCCCCCCCACACTTATGCCTAAGGGAATCCAATAAAATACTCAACCAGCAAGTGATCCCAGTGTTTCAGAAAGACTCATAGGAAATATAATGCCCCACAGGGACAAATTTAACTTATGCTCTTGTGTTTATTCCACGTGGGCAGTGACCAGAGCAATAGCTCATTCTATGCAGTGTGGAGCCAGGACAGCCAAACTCTCCTGCAGAGGACTAGACGGTATGCATTTCAGGCTTGGTGAACCTTAGAGGTTCTATGATCATTAGTCTTCCTTTCTAATACAGAAGCAGTCATAGACGATATGCCAGCAAATGGACTTGGCTGTGCTTTGCATTCAACTTGGTAAGCTTAGAGTGCGCTCTCATTAAATTTATACAATATAACGTATATTTATGTATGTGTATAAATATGTATGTATGTGTATATACATATGTGTGTGTACATACACATATATGCATACACATTGTATATACATTATATGTGTTTGTGTATACATACATATATATACATATATATACACATACATATATATACATACATATGTATGTGCCTATATATGTATGTGTATACATACATACATATATATGTGCCTATGTATTTAAGTATATACATACACCCAGAAACACAAAAAACTTGTTCTTGATTGATAATGATCATTTCCTAAAAACTGGGCCACCCAAAAGCATACCATTCTATTTATTTAAACAAAACCTCATTAATTGCCACCTAAGGGGGCTGAATGGTGTTATGACCATGTTTAACAGGCAGGTTTTCAAATTAGAATTCCTACCAAAACTTAACACTTCTTGCCTAACACATTTTTCTTTTGTCTTTGTGTACCCAAATGAACACACAAAGATAAAGAGATCATAGGCAGGAAAGGACATTCAGGTGAGAAAAGAGGCTTTGAGACCAGGTAAGTAGCAAAGGCTATTCTTGGGATTTAACCAACAAGTAAGCAACCACCATTGTATAAGAGGAAAGTTTTGGCCAAGAGTGTACCCAAATAAACAGAAGCAAAAAATAAAGCAACTAAGGTTTCTCCAAGTGTGGTCCATGGACTATATGTATTTGAATGATCTAAGCCTATCTGTTAAAAACACAGCTATTCGGCACCCCCTCCCAGACCTATTAAGCCTACAGCTCTTCAGGTAGAGCCAGGAAGCTGCACGATTTTTTTTTTGAAAAACAGGATCTCTAGATCATTCCAATGAACAGTGTCACTTCAGAATCACCTAACTAGGCAATTTAACAAGGAGGCATCTAAAAAAAAATCCCACATCATCTTATGGAGTAGCAATAAAGCACAATTATCTCAACCACAGGAGAGGAAGCCCCCACCTCAGACAAAAAGCAAACAGGTGTATGTTATAGCAAAGCAGCAACTATGTTTCTTGCCACCTTAGCTGGAGTGCCTGAAGCCTTTTCCTAAGGACAACCTGGAGTGTTTATAGACATATACATAAAATGTAAATTATATAGATACTATGCTAATATTGATGCCCTGTAAAATGCACAATTCAGAGTTTGGACTCTTGATTCCTTTGTTCTCATCTTCAAAGATAAAAACATCTCCACTACTGTTTTATGTTGGCATCAGGACTGAGGACTCAACTGAAAAATCAAGATTCTACCACCAAAAATGGATTCATGCAAAGGGCTTGGGCAAACACCAGCCATGTCATCGCCTGGTACAGGTTAGAACTCAAAGGAGGCAGGTGAGCGGGTACCCATGTCTCCCTACAGAGAGGTGTGTCTGGCCCAGGAGAGTTGAGCTCGCACTGGGCCAGGCTGGAGATATGGTCCACAAAAGGGAACCCCCCCACCAACACCTGTTGCGCTCCCTCCCATTAAAAGAAGCATCAGAGCAACCTTGCAGGTGGCAGACAGCAGCCTGGGCCAGGCACTTGCCTTTCAAGGAGTTTTTTGGAAATGCCAACTGCTGGCATGTAGCAAATGCTTCGTGTGGAGTTTAGCTGTATCCCTGGGCAGTGCCAGAACAGCTGCTTGTTCTATGGAAAGCTGAATTGAGGTGTGATGCCTCCCTGAGGGTTGGGCTGAACCTCTGACCCCAGCTACCTCAGGATCTGACGCATGGAGAAGTAACCATTCCTATTCCAGGTCACACAGTGGTCCCTCTCTCCAAAGGGCAAAGTCCAATAACCTTAGAGAATACAGTGGTGAAAGAATTCTATCTCAAGGTTAGAGACATTTAGAAGATTCAACCATGTGCTTACATGCCCACACTCCTTGCAGGATTTTGCTATCTAAAACAAAATCATGTATCCTTCCTCAATTCCCACTTTTTTGTTGTGTTTTGAATACATAAGATGCCAAAAGCTAGTTGTCCCAGTTCAGTATGAGGTGACAGCAGCTCCTTTAACAGGAAAAAGCATAACCCCAAGGTCAGGGGACCAAAACGACTCTCCCACTTTACACTTGACTGCACCCAGCCTCAGAGCTGCAGGCAATGACTGGGCTACTGCCTATCATTCAGTTTCCTCATCTGGAAATGGGCATGATGCGATGTGTGATAAGCATTAATTAATGTTTGTGAAGCATTTTCAGATTCACTGATGAAAGGGCCGAAGTATTATTTTTTCTCAGCATGAGCAAACAAACATTTGGTACAAATCCAACTAAATCATGCTGAGTTAATTACCTGTAAGACTTGAAACTGTTGTCTCGAATCTATTTTGCACTTTGCTGCCCTAGGCAGATTAGCACCTGTTGTGTCTTACTGTGAATCACCAAGAGAAATAAGCAAACAAATTGGGTCAAAGGATATGATTGTACTTCATGTAGACTCCTGTTTGCCTGAGATAACTCTGAGTAGCGACAACAACGACAAAAAAAAAACAAAAAAAAACAAAACCCACATTGGTCATGTGTAATTCAGTTGCGGTTACATAGGCAATTTGCAGAAGCCAATAATAAGCCTATTATTTTCAAATAATAAATAGAAGTCAAGATGTCAAACCATAAAAAAATACGGTCTTTCACATTTATCCCAGTGATGGTTAGGTTGCTACCTTACGAACATTTCTTAGAAGTTCCAGACAAGCTAGACATTTGAGACAACAAACACACTTTCCCAAGTAACGCGGACTTATATTCTACTTTCTAAGATGAAAGCAACACATTTCAGCCTTTGAATAAAGCTGTTTAAATATCCTTTGTCAGCCAGTAGACAAGCAAAACGTGAATTTGAACAGTACAACAAGAAAATTCAAACAAAAGAAAAAGAACTCTGAGTTAGAGGGGTGGAAGGGTACCAGCTTCAGGAAACGATATCATGGCTGCCCCTCCAATTAAATGTGGTTAAAAGCACAATTTGAGAACACAGCATTTAACCCCAAACACTTACCAGCTCAGAAAGAACTTCAGTTTCACCTTCCAGAAGACAGGCAGATCCCTTCAACCCCTTTCTGGGGAAGAGAAAACTAGTTTTGATGTAAGAAGGTGGAAGATGCCAGGAGAGAAAAATGCAGCCACCTTCGTAGAGTGCAAGATGGTGGTTTTTAAAGTGTCTGGGCCCAGATCGCAAACCAATATCACCTGAAACATATTAGAAATGCAAATGATCAGGCAGGTCCACTCCTACTAAAAGAGAAACTCTGGGGAGAGGCCTGGCAATTTGTGGAGTAACAAGCTCTGCAGGTGATTTGGCTCTGAGGTTAGAAAATTCTGATTCTAACCTGCTGAAGTTTGAGAATCAGTGGTTAATGGTTGCAAATTGGTATCACCCTGAATGTGAATGAGCAACATCATTCAATTGGGCTAAATCGTGGGAAAGTGAATAAAGTGAGAAAGGTGAGTCAAACGAGGTGATACCGACAGGTGGGACTTGAGTTTTCACAAGTACCAGTGTTTAGTGCACAGAATCTGTAGCAAATAAAGGAGTAATGCTTTTTTGCTCCTGGAATCATTCTCCCATCAGCAGGTTAAAATAAATAAATAGATACATAGACAGATAGATAGGTGTATGCAGTTAAAGCAGAACTCCTAGCTATCCACCAAAACACACTCTCCCCTTGTTTGTAACACAACTCCATATCCCAGCCTCCCTTGCAGTTAGGTGTAACACTTGCGGGACCCTCTGCCTGGGCATATGAGCAGAAGTGAGTGTGCCAATTCCGGACCAGACCTATTAACAATATCCAAGTGCCATGCTCTTTCCCCATTGAGGTGGTTACAATGGCAACACTCAGGACTAGCTGGAAGCCATACATTAAAGATGCCAAGGCAGCCAACAGTCTTGTTTCTGAATCAAACATGGAGAACTTTCCAAGACCTGAGTTCCCAGCCTGACCCTTACATGACAAAGAGATCAACTTTTTGTTCTTTAAGTGAATTTTAGAGGTCTATTTTTTTTAACCTAAATTTACCTGCTCTACCTCATATATTGGTAGTCAGATTCACAATCAACCTTCCCATAACTCACACCAAACATTATCATAATCTTCACATTTAAGGAGTTCCACTCCCATCATGGCTCAAAGGGAACAAATCTGACTAGCATCCATGAGGACTTAGGTTCAATCCCTGGCCTCACTTAGTGGGTTAAGGATCTGGTATTACCTCACTTAGTGGGTTAAGGATCTGGTATTACCTCACTTAGTGGGTTAAGCTCACAGACACGGCTTGGATCTGGTGTTGCTGTGGCTGTGGCACAGGCCAGCAGCTATAGCTCCAATTCAACCCCTAGCCTGGGAATCTCCATATACCATGGGTATAGCCCTAAAAAGACAAAAATTTTAAATTATATTCTGAAAGTTTGACATGTTTACAAATATTTTCCTAGCACACATGCACACACACACACAGACACACACACATCAGTAGGGAGGATGTAAATCCTTCAGGTCTTGCTTAAAATGTACATATATTCATATAACAACAAAACAAGACATTCAGGCTATAATGATTGTAAATGATTCCTTTACAATCATTTGTAAAAAAAAAAAAAAAAAAAAAAAAACTCTGCAAAGAATAGTGTTTTCTAACAGTAGCGTCTACATTTACCTTTTCAAAAAAAAGAAAACTAGCTAGAATTATCCTGCCTAATTGATACATTTATTCATCTTATTTCAATGCACCTCCAATTTAAAACATCAAACTTGTTTGTTTAACGTAATTCTTTTTACATGTAGCTCTATCTCCTAAAAACAGGGCCCAACATATTCCTGTTGACTGGATACATTCATGTTGCATGTTTATTTGTGGTTGTTTAGCCTCCTTCTCATGCAGGTCTGAGAATGACTCTCTGGGTGAATTCAGAGAAGTCATTCCATATACCCATGACATCATGTATTCAACTACTAAAAGGGAGAAATATTATTGGCCACTTCTATGATGTAAACATTAGTAAAATAACTGGTGACATAAGCACTATGTTCCTTAGAAATTAGAGCACTGGGCAGAGTGGATTCTGCATCTCACAAAGACAAGGCAGGTAACCACTGACCTGTCTTCTCTAACAAGAACACCACCACTGTCCCCACAGAGAACTACCTGCTCTGCAGTAACTATATCACACTCTTACATATACAGGGGGAAATCTGATATCTTCATGGTTCAGAGGGTAGACAAGCTCAGGCTTAAATCTTGGCTCCCCCACTCGGTAGCTCTGTGGCCCTGGAAGTTTCTTACCTTCTTAGGAGCCTCCATTTTCTCATCAATTGAAACAGCCCCCCTTAAGTCTTTCAGGGCCTCCACATCATCTTCAAGACGTGAAATGTTCTTCTAGCAGTAAGCAAGTCTCATCATGACTTGATCCCAGTCTACCTCTCTAAGCCATCAGCGCCTGGTCCCCTTTGGGCACCAGACAAAGCTCTCTTCTTTCTTCCTGAATGTGCAGTGCTCAGAACTGCTGCTCTGCCATCTGGCAGTCCTGCGCATCAACCTTAAGACCTCCTTTGTTTGAGGAAAGGAATGAAAACCTCACCTCCTCAGCCGAGCACTTCCTCAGGCCCCTAGGCAGTCACTTCCTTTGCTTCATTGCTCTCATTACACTAGACACACCTTCTCTTTAAGACTTACTATCCTCAACTACAATTATTTGTAATTACTTTGTTTGTTTAGCTTTTTCACCACAAGAGTGTGAACTCCTGGAAAGTCTTGTCTTCACTCCACCTAAGGCCTTTGCACCCGCTGTTCCTTAACTCCAAACATCCTTCCCCCAGGGATCCACAAGGCTTTCTCCCTACTTCCCCATGTCTTTGCTCCAATGTCAGCTGTTTGCTGAAGCCTCATCTAAACCGTCTATGAACACATACCACCTGACTTTCCTCCTTCCTTGAACCTCGTGGCCAGGCGCCTTAACCTTTGTTTTTCCATTTCAGTGAACACCTTTTCAAACACAGTTGGAATTCCCTGCTGTCCCAGTGGTTAAGGGTATGGCACTATCACTGCTGTAGCTTGGGTTCCATCCCTGGCTGGGGAACTTCCACATGTCGAGGGAACAGCCAAATACATACATACAGACATACATACAACACAATATAATTTACTTATTAGTTATTTTGTTTATGAATATAGTTTGTTTATCCAAAACTATAAACTTCATGATAGTAGGATTATTTAACTGTAACTTACTGATAAATTAAAAGAACTTAGAACTGTACCGGCACATAAAGAGTGTGCAGGAGCTATTTACCTAGGTGAATGGGTGATTTTTTTGTACTTTTAAGGGCCTAAAAGTTCAATAAATATTGATGGATTATATGACTGAATAAATGCCTGTCCCATAGTTGTTTCCATCCACAAGAAAGAAAGGGAAACCAAATGAACTTAATCAGAAAAAGAACTAGACCCTAGTTTATTTCCTGTCTCTTTTTCTTGGAAGACACATGGGACAAGAGCATGTGCTCTTATGGAGAGAACTGGGTTCTTATCCCAGCAGAGGTACCTTGGTACTGTTTAGCCCTTCCTAATGCTTAATCACATCAATGCAAAATGGATTCAGTCATATTACCTACCTCTCAGGGCTACTGTTCAGAAGGTTAAATTTGGGCTGTTGTTCAGAGATTATGCTATAGAAACACCTGACCACAGGACCAGACACATTCAAAGTGCTTTGTAGAAAGGAGCTGCTGTTATGACTGCATGCTCACTAATGAGAGATCCTTATTACAATACACTTGACTCCTAAAGAACTACCTTCAAGATCCAAGGTAGCCACAGTCTCACTCTCTGCTCCTTGAACCTGGGACTTGCACATTTAGGGTAAGAGAGAAGGATGGTATTCACACATTTCTTTCACATCTACTTCTCTGACTGCCCTTTTTTCTTCCATCTAACATCCTACCTCTCAACAACAAAAAAGCCCCCAAATTATGTGCCTTCCATCAGACACACCAGATCAAAGTAAAATTCTCTAATTTTACTCAAGCAGTGATAAGTATTCACTTATTTTTTATTTCATTCATTTACTCAGTCATCCATTCAATAATATTTATAGATGCTGACCCTTATGCTAAGCATGGGGTATAATATCAGTGACTAAATGGACGAGGCACCTGCCATTACAGCTTCTGATCTAATGGGGGTAGCAGGCAATAAGCAAGTATGCAAATCTAGAATCACAAGCTATGATAGATGCTCTGAGAGATTTAAGCAAGGTATGCTGAGAGATAATAATAGACAGTGAGGACAGATCTCATTAAAATAGGATGGAGAAAGGCAGGTGACCTTTAATACTGAGTAGTGTAGCATATGATATACTGCTAGATTCCAGTTGACTCTTTCAAACTCTGTGCCTCAACCAAACTGAAAGCTTGTCAGTGGCAGGAAAGGTCTTAAACTAGATCTATGTGTTCTCTACTATATGGCCAGGAGTGCGCACACCTTAGGCTCATTAAATACTGTTTACCAAGTTGGTTTTTACTGACCTTTAGTACATTCAGAAGTGAATGGGAAAAAGCAATTCTGAAGATCTGTAATTTTATAAATGCTATACAATGTTATAGTATCACATCTGATTAATTTTTTAACCTCTTAATTTTTAGCTGAATTGTGATACTCATTTTCCTTCTCATACTGAAAAGAGAATCTTCATTCTTTTGTGTTTATGATTGTGGTTAACCATTAAGAGTGTTAAATAGATGGAACAGGGAGGAATATGCTCCAAAAGAAATGTGAAACTTATAAGCTTTGAGGAAACTGACCTTAAATTCAGTTGACATAATAAAATAAAATACTTTTCTAGGACTATTGCTATTTTATGTAACAGAGAGACTTGCATTTATGGTTGATGTTTTATGAAATGAGACAGGGATCTTGGCGTGGTTTCACAGTGTTTCCTAGATGAGCTTACATACAAAGAGAAGAAAAGAACAAAGCCCAAGAAAAAGCATAATATAACCACTGGCATATTTCTTCTTCTTCTTCTTCCTCTTCCTCCTCCTCCTCCTCCTCCTCCTCCTCTTCCTCTTCCTCTTCCTCTTCTTCTTCTTTTTCCTCTCTTGAGAATAAAGACAAAGACAATTGGGATCCACTGGAAAGAAAAACTGCCCCATACTGTTCATTCATGAGTTTTCAGCTGTAATTAAACATCTAATGCTCCAGATGGCTAAGTATTCAAAATTAGTACATTTCAGCTCCACTGAAACAGTTTATTTTGAAATGTTCAAAATACTATCCAGTGGTGCTTAACAACTGAGCAAAGGAATCTTTCAAAACACTGAAAGGTATATTAGAATTTCTCAGGGAGAAATTCATGATTCAATCATATTTCCTTGCCATTTTCTTCTCTTTTTTTGCCTGATTGATCTACATAGAGAGAATTCTTTAATATTAGGTGTAAATGTACTTGCCTTACACATAACTCCCACCCTATTTTAGAACAGAATCCCTGATCTTTGCCAGGAGAGAATGCAGTCTCATGGTCTCTATAAGTACAGTGTATTTCCTTGCCTCTTAACTCTGGATCTGGTTATGTGATTGGTTTTGGCCATTGGCCTATGGGCAGAAGTAAGGACATACTAGGGCTGACCTAGGCTTTCCCAGAATCTTGGATTTCTGCTTGCACTATCATGTCTCTGCAAGTGTCTTGAAAAGAATCTCTCACTGAGTAGCTAAGGTTCCTTGATGCTGTGCCCCAAAATGAATACGCATGCAGCAACACTGAATGGAATCAATATTGAAAAAAAGTCCAGCTTAAAGCAGAGCTGCCTAGCTGAGCTCAACCTCTGTCACCAGATCTCCAGCTTGAAAGCAAACACATGAGTGGAAAGAAGTAATTATTATATTAAGTCACTGAATTGGGGGCTATTTTGTTAGACAGAACTAGCTAATACACTATGTCACAGCCCCATTCTCTGAGGTTACTGGGGAAAGGAGGCTAGAGAGAGAGAAATCAAAACCCACATAAAGTTAATGTGAACAATTATTATTTTAAGAATATTGTCCTATACCTCTGCAACCAATTTTAAACTTTTTCAGTCGGAAAGTTTGTTATTCATCTCTGACACATCAATAGTAGCTACTTAAAATTCTGTTGACTTGGTTTTATTAAAATTTCTTTGTGCAAGTATAAGTACAACTATTTTCTTAAACAAAGACCCACAGTTTAACATTTTTCTCTTCCCTACAAATCCATTTCAGGCCCAAAACTTTAGAGCAGGACACTTCTAAATGTTTCTGCTACATGAAAAATTTACTTAAGCATTGTTATTGTTTCACCATTCATTTATTATATTCAATGCCACTTTTCCACTGGACATTTTTCATTAATGATTCCATTGAGTATTTAGAACAATATCATGTGGTAGATTGTTGACACTTTCAAATTAGTGAGTGGATTCAGAAAGGTTAGATAATATGCCCAAAGAAAAATAGCCAGAGTTAGGACTCATACTAGGGTCACCTGATTCCAATAACTCACCTCAACTACTAGTATATTTTCCAAGAAACAAACAAAAAAAATTATTAACAAAAATTACACATGTAACATTTAATAGACAGATACATATGTCTATGTATCATACACACAGATACATAGATAGATATTGTATAATGTTAATGACAATATTGAAACAAAGAGACAATTTTTCTTGTCTTTGGAGAGAGGAAGTTTCTTTGAGATGTGCATAGCCTATCAAATGGTCAGAATCACTTTGAAGTATGCAGGGAATAAGTCTGCAATTACATTCTTTATTTGTAGCCCATTTATTTAAGGTCTGTGTTCCTTTTCCAAGAGTCAGCTTCCTAGGACAGGGCTGTGTCTATCATATACACTGTGGTTTTGTCCAATACAGTACTGATGTAGATGAAAATTCAGTGAATATTTGTTGAATAAAAACAAAATGGGTAGGTTCTTAAAATTTTCACCTAGGAGTTCCTGTTGTGGCTCAGTGGTTAACAAACCCGACTAGTATCCATGAGGATGCAGGTTTGATCCCTAGCCTCACTGAGTGGGTTAAGGATCCGGCGTTCCCATGAGCTGTGGTGCAGGTTGCAGAGGCAGCTCAGATCCCACGTTGCTGTGGCTGTGACATAGGCTGGCAGCTACAGCTCCAATTTGACCCCTAGACTGGGAAACTCCATATGCTGCAGGTGTGACACTAAAAACACAAAAGACAAAATTAAAAAAAGTTAAACTAAATCTCACCTTCTCTGTCTCAACTCAATCCCTACCACTCCATGGATACATGAATACTGCCCTAGCTCCACCTTAAGATTTTTTTTCTCTGTTGATAATATCTTCCCACAATCTGCACACCATTTCTTTCTCTATTAATCAATTTATTCCAATTTGATCATTTTCAACCCCTCAGCCTACACTAAAATGTACTTCACTGAACTCTTTGGACCTGCCCTCAAACTTATCCACCTTCAGGATGGTCTAAAGACTGATAAATTTGCATGAAATAAACCACTATAGAGTTACAATTACCAAAGGGTCATGTGCCTTGGAAGCATTTTTTTCAAAAGGGGGGCAGGATGAGTGAGAAATCTGAATGGGGAACCACCTACTTTATTTTTAAGCTACCTGCCCCACTGGCTTAAGAATAAAAGTCAAAATAGGACATTCAACACGTTAAAGGTTGTTAGAAAGGTTGTTAGAAAGATAGAGCAAAGGCAGAAATTCTTGAATGGAAAGAAGTCTTGGTTGAGTAGATAGCAGTAGTTGCCTAAGGGGTAAAGAACAAAGAAGTATCTGAATGTTGGGAAGAATCACATGGGCACAAGAACTCAGAGGAAGAGAATTCCTGGACCAAAGACACAGAGTGATCCCTGCAACAACTACACCCTGGAACAATTGGAGGAAGAGGTAGACAGGAATCTAGCTTTTTATTATTTTGTAGGTTTAACTACTCACTGCCTTTGCTGTTCATCTCTCCCTCTAGGACTCAACCACTCTGGGGCTATGCCTTGTCTTTTCTCTTTGCTGTCTGCAGTTTCTCTCTATTTTTGCCTCACTCTATGGAGATGAATGTGTCCCTCCTTGCATAAACTACAAAGGACAAAAAGATGGGAAGGAGGTGAAGGTTGACGGGTGGGAAATCACAACAAGACTTCTCCGAGATAGAAAATAAGGCAGATTACTTTTCTGAAGGAGCCAAGATAGAAGAAATATTAGAAATTATGAATGACAAAGAGCATCGCATCAGAGGTTATCTAGCCCAACATCCTCATTTTATTGATTATGGAAGGATAAAAGGGGAGTGAGTTCTAAATGTAACACACCACTTTGAAATGTTATTTTTAAAGTAATAGCTTGAGAACCTCAGAGCAAATCAATGAATTAAACACATCTTACATTACTCACATGGTAGCAGTAAACAATTTTAATTATATTGGGCCAGATTTGATGTGGTTTTCCAATAAAGCAGATTCTTGCTCAGAGCGGCTGTGCATTAAATCCACTAAACATGTGAAAACACTGTGCATTTGGGAAAAATTAATTTGAAATTTGTCATGTTGCTTTCCTCTGTTTTGACTTTGGCTATTCATTTATATTTAGAAACAAGGCTTCAAGGATGGGTGAGTTCTTCCAGTGCTCAGATAATTTAATCTGCAACTATGTTTTCAAAGTAAGATAATTTCATCCATGGCATTAAGAGACTGTTGATTTAAATTTAAACACCTTGGGGCTCAAGTCACCAATGCATCTTATGAAAAAGACACAGAGGAGTTTGGATTCTTTTCTCTCTGGAAATAATGACTCTTCTGACCTGGTACAATCTTTTGTTAGGCCTTTCTCTAAAATGCCTAAGTATATTGTTTTTACTGTGAACTACTTGAAATCTTCTCTGGGAGTAAGAAGAAAATAAGTCCAGAAATAGAGTCAAAATGAGTCACGTATTAGTCAATAGAGAAATTGTCAAAGGATTGTGCTTATCTATGTGGCCAGAACAGTTCTGCTCATTAGGATTCAGATGAAATACAAAGTACCACCCACTTCACAGACTGAAAAAAGAATACAGATAAGTTGTAACACCTGGTAACTTCCTAATTTGAAAGAAGAAAAAGCAAATTGTGCCTTTCTGATTTTGACTCGCTAAATCTAACAATTGGAGTGGACTTTCTGGGTCACCCAAGTCTATTTTTTCCACCTGATGCTGGAATGCCCAAGGTTCTATGCTCAGTCTGGAGTTGAACACATCCCCCGTGAGACCCTGAGCCCAAATAAGACAGTGCTTACATTCATTGTCTGGCTCTCATCTTTACGAGGTCTTTCTTCCCTTCATTATCATCCATTCACAGGGCAAGTCAAATTTCTTTCACAACCTGAAATCCAATGTGTATCTGCTATGACATCTCCCTGCCTTTGGATGAGTTCTGGCATGAAAAACTGGGAAATTTTCCTCCAGTGAGCTATCAGCTATTAACTACCACTACTTTATTTCCCAGCCTCTATGTCTTTTTCTGTTTTTCTCTTACTTTTCCCTTGTAACAAAGCTACACAAAGCCTTTTGAGACAGTAAGCTTCTATAAATTATATCTAGTCATTTTTTCAGCCCCTAGTTAAGGGATTAAGAGCTTTCTTCTCTTTAGACCTTGACCTTGAAATAAAAGGCAGTCCATTTAGACTGCAGCTTTTAGACCTGCTCTGTTAATATGGTAGTCATCAGCCCTCTGTGGCAATTGAACACTTACAATATGGTCAGTGTGCCTGGAGAACTGAATTTTTAAAAAATTTATTTAATGTATAATTCACTTAAATTAAAAAATTAAAGCAGTGTAAACTGTTTCCATTAAACACAATTGCTTTAAAAAGATTATATTTTACTTTAATCACCACATTTTGAAAGACAATTATTGTATTGTGCATGTTTCTGGCCCATGCATCATTTCTAGCATACACATAAATGCATGACCAGACTCCTAGGCATCAATGGTTCGGGTCGGTTTGAATGATTTTTTTTTTTCTATGCACAAGTGTAACACTGTAAAATATTATTTGAATATTTTATATAGAGAGCAGAAATTACATTGATATCTATGGAATTCCACTTGATAGTTAAAATACTTATTTTAAGTGTAATAGAATTAACCCATATTTCTAATACAAAACAAAATTATGGAAATTTTTTTTAATTTAAAATGAAGACATATTACTCACAGAAAATCAAGTGGAAATTAGGAACTAGTACTGTGTCCATAACAGTAGGAAGAAAAAAAGAAAGACTGGAAGAACATGTCAGTGTTTTCGCAAAGAATGACAATTACAATTTGCTGCAGAAGAAAAAATGGAAAACCTTCTTCTTTCTAGTATTAAATTACAGAAAATTAATTAGGCAATGTTAAAAGACATTTGCAGCAAATACATATTGAATTTGATAAAAATTTGAAACTGTCAAAAAATATTCAATGAGATTAGTTTACTGACATCAGATTGAATGTCCAATAAAATTTTAAATGATTTTCAGTGGCATCTCGGTTTATAATTGTGACCAGCTATATATCTGGATGCTTACATAAAGTGGAACACATTTTTTAGATGGAGACAAAGTAAAATAAATTATTGTTATTAAAATTTTATTAGAAATTTATGAAGGAAAAGTTTAAAAGGTGTTTTACCAAAAGAGAAAGTTAAGCCACCAAACAATTGCACAGAGAATTCAAGATCTTACTAACAATATTAAAGATTAATTGATTCAAAATGCTTTAAATTGCAATTTTTATTACCTATTGAGTTGCATAATATGTCACTGCCTGACTAATATTTTTGTTATATTTCATCTCCAAGGACTTCCAAAATTACAAAGAAATGTTGTTAATTCCCAGACTAAAAAAATCCAGTTCATGGCATAAGTATTTTATATAATCTTTTAAAATTATCAAAGACATTTAGTCAGATAGGAAAAAAATTAGCTTCTGTTATGACAGACATAGTTCTAACTACATTAGGTCAGAAAAGTCTGGATTTACTGGAATTTTAAAACAAGCAGCTAGTTTCCTTTAATATTTTACATTAATGTTTGATATATTTTAAGTACCTGTGATAAGTTTTCTGAGGGTGACTTTATTAAAAGTGTCATAGATAGGGTTCTCAAACTCATCCTGTATGTAGCAAATGAAAAATCATCCATTTGTGAAACTGTTAAAGAGATAGAAAACAATTTAACTATCTTTATTCTTTGCAAAGTTTTGTCAGTTGAGTTGGTAGTTTTACAGAGATTTACTGTAATGTTAATTGTCATTCAAGATTTTCTTGAAACAAAAGAAATATTCAATAGTCAGACAAAAAAAAAAAACGGCAGTAGGTTTCAAGATACAAAAAATAACAGTGTGATTTATGTTTTCTCACTGGTATGACACTGCATATAAATGAGCTAAATTTGATGCTCCAAAGAAAGTAAAACTAATTCATGACCTAGGAATACAGTATGGGAATTTATGGTGAAATAGAAATTTTTTGTTTAAAAATTCAACAAAAGTTACTTTGCAGTTATTTCTAATATGAATCAATACAGCAAAGATTTTAATTATAACCAAGAGTGTTAGGTAAATTACTGCCAAAAACAAAAGTTGAATAGTTGAAAAATGCTTTATTAATTGTGTTAAATTTAAACATGCTTGTCATTTTATGCAATACTGCTGAATTTGATGGTGATAATACTGAACTGACAGAAGAGTTAGTGGATGTAATTAACTTGGACATAGTATTAAAACTATGTCAAATCAATTCTTCTTTTAAAATGAATGAACTTTGTCAAATAGATGCCAATATTAGAGGAAAATGACTTTTTGGCACCTGTTTCAATGACTGGAAAATATTAGTTATATTTATATACTTGGGTGTATGCATCAACTCTTTTAAGTGCAAATTTTATTAAATCTAAATCTACATCAAGTATTTCTGATGAAAATTTAACATCCAAATTTGATGTGATATGTGTAAATTACATGCCAGATTTGAAAACTTTAAGAAAACAAAACGAAAAAATCTCATAAATAATGTTTTATACTGATTATGAATTGAAATAATTGTTTATCTATGGGGTTAAACAACAGATATATTTAAATTAACTTTATTACACAGTCATGAATCGATACTGGTATAAATAAATGATGCTGTGACTCGAGCCACAGCAGTGACAATGCCAGATCCTTAACCAGCTGAGCCACCAGGCACCAGAGAGCTCCTACTTATTTTCCATAAAGAAAGAAATGAAGGAGAATTGATAAATCTCTCATACAGCATTCCAAATGGTTTATGTAAATAACCTCCCTTCAGGGAAATAGAACATAACTCCCCACCCTTAAATTTCCCTTCCAAAGAGTACAAATTGAAAGGGCTAGAGAATTAACTTTACATTGGTGAAACCCGACAGGTGATTCAGGTTAATAACATCATCTGCGGTAGGTCAAGTCGATAGCATCTATCTTTGAAATGATGTCATGAAAATGGCAATGTACTTCAGGGGTCTTCTCCCAAACACCCAAACCTCTATGGTATGTGTGTTTTTCAACACTGCCATCAAGCCATTAACTCAATTCTAATATTATCAACTTGGAGATGGCATCAGATCCCACAGATTAAGGGCTCAATTTTATAAGGTTGATTCCTCCCCCACCCTACTTCAGACACCAATCTCAAGTTCCCATTTTTATCTGTGCTTCTGACCAGGCAGCTGTAGCTCTGAGTTTCCAACTACCCCCTTCTAAAGAGATTGATTACTTTGCTAGAGGTGCCCCCCAAACTTAGAGAAACATTTTACTAACCAGGTTATCAATTCATTACAATGTAAATTAAAGGACAAGAATGAGCAGCCAGACACATCATTCCCCTTGGAGTTTGGGGCAAGTGGATGAATTCTGGTTCACCAGCCAAGAAGCTCTCTGAACCACCTCCTTTGGGTTTTTAGAGATGCTCATTTTAAGGCACAATTGAGTCAATCATTACCCACTGGCGATCAACTTCCAGCCCCTCCCTCCTCTTTAGAGGTCAGAGGGTGGGACAAAAGTTCCAATCTTCTAATCACATGGTTGGTCCTCCTGGCAACCAGCCTCTATCTTTAGGTGCTTTCCAAAGTTACCACATTAACGTAAACTAAGCTGCAGTTGAAAGCAGTTTGTTATGAATATCAAGACATCTCCATCACTCTCATCACTTAGGAAATTCCAAGGGTTTTAGGAATTCTGCCAGAAACAGGACAAAGATCGAATATATTTTTGTATTATCGACCATAATATCGCAACCCCAGTATAATCATGAGAAAAACATCAAACAAATTGCAATGCAGGAACTCTCTACAAAGTAACTGACCAGTATCCCCCAAACTGTTAAAATCATCAAAGCAAAGAAAGCCTGAAAAACTGTCATAGTCAAAGGAAGCTAAGGAGACACGATGAACATTCTGGGCAGGATCATGGAATAGAAAAAGGACATTAGGTAAAAAGGAAGGGTATCTAAATAAAGCATGGATGTTAGTTAATAATGATGTATTAATATGGATTTATTACTTACCACAAATATACCACACAAACAAGATAAGATGTTAGTGCTAAAGGAAGTTGGGTCTGGAGTATATAGAAATCTCTATATTTACAACTTTTCTGTAAATCTAAAACTATTCTAAAATGAAAATATTATTACAAACATTTAATCTCATCCATTTCTTTTTAGTTTTTAATTGCGGCTACTAAAAATGTTTCAACTTCACATGTGGCTCACATTGTGATCCAATTATAAAGCCCTGCTCTAGAGAAGAGAGTTGCTATGTAGCAAACAACACTGAACCTGATGTCTGGAGCCCTCTGGTTTGAAGCCTGTGTCCCTACCGCACATATCACACTTAGCCCAAGGCTCTCCTTGTATGTACAATGAGAACAGGATCACTGCAAGGATTGCATAAGATGTTTTATTTGAAAAAAACTAGCACACTTCCTGGCCTATAATGAACAAGCATTTACTGACTGCTAACACATGCTAGACTCTTGATCTTGCAAAAGAAGGAAAATGATTGCCATGCAGTATGAAGCCCCAGGGACTGCCGAGAAAGGAATGACTACACAGTCAGGAAGGTTGCCCAGAGAAAACAACATCTGACCTGGATCTTCTAAGATTCAGTAGCGGCTCCCACACAGACCGGAACACTGTGGACTCCCATATGCGAATCTCCAGTCTTAAATGATAAACATATCATGGAAGCGTATTTTTTTCCCTCCCCTCTTGAGAGCTCAGTTCCCACCCTCTCGGTCACTGCTTTCTCCGCTGCCAACCTACCTTGCTCTCCTTAGACACACGAAACTGGTGCTCTAACACTTCCGCAAGTTTTAATTTAAATTCCTCTATCACATGCAGAAATTATTTTTTGCCTAGAGCTTAAAGATAATTTTAATGCCTAGGAATAAAGAGGCTTAGTCATCATACACTGCCTAATCTATCCACATAATACTTAAATGTGTTCAAATTTAGGCACACGACTAAGAAATATGGCCCATGGTGCTCTTCCCAGCAGATGGACAATTAATTCTATTTCAGCAGAATACCTCATAGAGGACAGTGTCTTTTCCTCAAGTACTGGGCTTCCTAGCCACCCATCCATAGTTTATTCTATTCCTCCATTCTTGTACTTCATGAATGTTGTTTGAGTGCCTGTCATATACGGAGGACTTATGACACTCTCTTCCACCTGAATGTGTTTTCATGTCTTTTTCAACGTGTTTGTCCTATTTTCCAAATACAGTATAAACAACTTAAAGACCTGATTGCTGGCTCCTCTCTTCTGCAATTATCTTACTTGCGGGTCCTCTTTCCCCCTCTAATAATTCCTCATGCTAACCACCCACCATCACTACTGTTGCCGAAACTCAGCCTCTGTCCACTGGTGCAGAACAGAAACTCAGAGACAGAGTTTTGGATTAAGGAGAAAAAGACAGCTTTTATTGCTTTGCCAGGCAAAGGAGGCCACAGCAGGCTAATGCCTGAAGGACGGTACCCGCCTTTGGGGAAGAATTGTAGGGTGTTTTTACAGCAAAAAGGAAAAAAACAGGTTTTCAGATAGAAATCAGGATTGGGGCAGACATGCATCGTTCTTTGGGGGAATCCTAGCCATCAAAGCTGACATTAGATCTCAGCATGATCATGAGGTGGTGTTCTGGGTTCTAGCCTAGAATAACCGTACTTGCAAAAAGGGCGAATTGATGAGCGATTAGAACAAACGAGGAAAGTTTCTAAACAAAATCACCCCTAAGCAAAAGTTAGGCACCCTGAGCCTTAACTGCACAGGCAATTGTGCTCAGGGTGCCTAATCTTTAGTTTAGGGGTAATTGTGTTTAGGGTGCAATTAAGCCAGGGAGAAGGACAAGGAAGGACTCTAAGCTGTTCCGTTTTAAAGTATTCATTTCTAAAAGAAGCATAAGGAATATAACTTTTCTCTTAGGTGTCTAAGATGCCGATATTATTATGTGTATCTCTTGAAAGGGAACCGGGATCCTGCCCCACGCCTGTTCTATTGTTTCTTGACTATTCCTCCCTTTTCATCCCCTTCCTTCTCTGATCACCAACTGTCTGGACCTGCCCCTTTTAACTCAGGGAAGGCCTTGGAGGCTGAATGAGGCCCATTTCCTAAAAACAAGAAATGGGGGACACAGAAAGGCTTTTGTGCCCAGGAGCCCCACAGAGCCCTGCTCGGTTACAGCATCAGGGCCCACAACTCTCACACCTCATATGCTTTCCTACTTAGAAAAGGGAAAATGATGTGTGTTAAACTGAATTTCAGACAAAGGAGAAAAGGAGCAAAGTATAAGATCACCTTATACTTTTTTTTCCTAAATGGGAAGTATCAGGCTTTCTACTTTCACCTTTCTCCTGATTCCAGACCACAACTTTTGTTGTTATACCTTGACCATGAAATCCCATTTTCAGAAATTGTGATTAAATTCAGGCTATTCTCTTGACAAGCTCTTATGTCTTTACTTGATAAGCTGCCAAAAGTTTCTCCTAAATATGGTCCAAACCGAGTTTACCATTCTTGGGAAAGAGAGGCACATTCTCAATCCCAGGATAGGAGATGTATGTGGCATTTCAGGACCTCCTCATGCAACATCTGCCCCACGACTAAACCTCTCCGTAGTTACCTACAAGTAAGGGCCAGAGGTAAGGTCAAGGCACGGATCAACAAACCTGACCTAGCAGATGATTTTGAGTTTGATGCAAACCAGAGCTCAGGCACTGAGAGCCATTTAACTTAATTACTCCACCAGTATGGAACAAAATGGGAAGCTGGGTGCTGTAATCAGGGCCAGTCTTCTTGAAGGGACCTGACTGTTAAACTGTGAAGGAAATCGGTTACGGTGGGGGAGGGGGTGTTCCTGGGTTTCCTTCCTACCTCTTGGTTGTTGTTCTGAGGAATGCATTTAATTATAGGGAGAACTCGGTTATTTGCTCTCTCGTCGCCCAGCTCTTTTTTGGATTTTCCTAACGGCGCCTTTCCTTTGCTGATAAACAAAAGCCTGTTTACAGCTAGACCACATCGTTTGGCTTCCATTTCAGAGCTTTCGCCCACACCAAAGGAAAGCAAGGTAGTGTGATGCAAATAGCCCTGCAGTAGGCTACCTTGGCCAACCAGGGACCTATTTTCAACTGCATGCAAACTAGAACTCCCCAAAGACCTGTGAACTGTAAATAACTCAGGCTGTGAAAGGGGTCAGCTTGGTTTAATTTAGAGTTTCACAGGGCTTTTCTATAGACATTCAAACGCCGGTGAACAAACTCCTCTGAGGCCAGTAAAAAAAAAAATTCCAGGGCCAGCACCTCTATTTACTCTTTAGACTCCTGCCTGTCTGGTGGAGGTCTGCTCTTAAAAGCTAATCAGCTCTTCTACTACTTGGGCAGTGGCAGCCACAGCTCTCAGTGGCAGGCTGCCTCCTCCACACAACCTCAGGGCCAACTGGGGGATCAATCCGGGTGGAGGAAGCAGCCACAGAAAAAGTAGCCCTGAGGTGAACACGGAGGCCAGGCAGAGGCTGGGGGCCCAGGGATGGCGGCCAAGCTGAGCCAACCTCAGCAGTCCCTCAGCACAGCTCTTTCCTTCTGTCTTGTCCCATCACACAGCTCTTCCACCAGGGCCCCCTGAGATGAACCTTCTATTGCCTTCTTTTCTATAAAAGGTATCCTCAAAACAGTGGCCAGAGAAGCCAAAAGGACTACTGAGTACATTTAAGACTCCCATCTGTCTCTTCATCAGAAGGTATTGATGGGGAATCCCAGAATTTGGAAAGAACACAAGGAAAAGTCATCCAAATGGATGGGTGTTAGGACCTGCAAAGTCCTAAAGACACTTCGTATTCTGCTAGAGTCTCTGCAGACATTGGGTCTCCCTCAAGCTCTTGGGGGGAAAAAAATAAGTTTTGGACTCTCACTTTAGCCATGCTCAGAAAATGGCTGAAATTGTGGCAAAAAAAAAAAAAAAAAAAAAATTGAGTTAGCTCTTAGGAGAGACATTTTCACCGCAAGAAAGTGAGGCACGGCATACTAAATAAGCTTTTAACATGTGTTGCTTTAAGAATGTTTAAGAGACAGCAGAGATTTTGAATATTTTTCCTGAGGTTATGAGAACAGTTCTGCTTTGAACCAGATGACTCCTCAAAAGTGGCAAATTTTGCGAGATTTATTGGTAAAGACAGCTGCCTACTCTGGCAAGGAGCATGAAAAATATCCCGGCAAACACCATAAAGCAAGTTAATACCGCATTAGGATCACAACCTCGAACGGCTCTCCCATGAAAGAAGGTGGAACTCGTTGGCATACATGGCTTAATTCCGGGATCTTCCTTTATCGATTTATCCTGCAAGGAGATACCCTGACAGGTTTCTGAGCATCGATGCTGATTCATCCGATGAGGGCAGTCAGTCCCGTAAAGCAGCATAATCCTCTACTTGATCAGGCAAGTATCTGCTGGGCTGAGTTCAATCACAGACAACTGAGACTTCGTGGTGGAATATTAGAGGCCCTGGAAAGTCTGTGTGCCCCCAACTGTCTTTTCTCACCAATCCCCATTCTACTACCACACCAGATTTTTTAAAAGGTCCATCTTCCAACCAGCCTTTGGTTACGACATTGTGTCTATAATTATGCAAATACATTAGCTGGAAAGGGCCATGTTTAATGTGTTAGAATCTACTGTCCCTCTGCAGAGGTGGTGAAATATCTAGCCTACAGAGCTACCTAAGACTACCCAGCACAAGTCAAAGCCAACTGCCAGCTGGAGAGCACTCAGCTAAGAAGGGCTGTGTGTTGGCAGGTAAGGGGGAGATGAAGAGAGAGGGAGGAAGAGAAAGAAAAAGAATATTGATAAGGAGCATGAGTGAATGGGGTGTGTGGATAGAGGGATACAACACAGAAGACAAACTTATTCCATGCTGTACTATGGTTTTGCTTAGGACAGTCTTGCCCTGTTCTGCTGTGTCCTTGCTTTGACTTTGGCCCTAGAAAGATGAACATCTAGACACTGAGGCAGAAGAAGGTAAACCTGCCTGGGGAACAAGAAAAGCTACAGCAGTTTAGGGACCCCGCAGGGCAGGGAGGCAGGGCCAAATGTTTCTCTAAGGAAGGATCACAGAAATCTGTCACCAGCGTGACGGAACAAAAAAGGAAAAGCTCAGGAAAGCAGCTGTTCCTGACTATGATAGGCACAGCCCTGCATATAGGATGTTTCCCCCTGCCCACACAAAAATGAGTGCACTCACAAGAACGCACACAGATGTATGCGTATATTTACGGTAATGTCTTGAGCAAGAAAAGCTATGTGTGCAAACAGTTGGCTCTTTTCCTTATAAAGAACAAAAGAATACACACGGTGACAAAAACCAAAAAAGGTGAGTTCCAAATCACTTCTGGAAACATCTAATCTCCATGTGTCCGCGATTCCTTTCCCCTCTTAAATCTGACTTCCCTCAGTTGGTTTCACAGCCTCTGGCTTTGATTTCTTGATGGTTAAGGGGTGCCAAATGCCAATTCAAGCTCTGTTTACTTTGGTCTCACTACATCAGCCTCCCAGTACCCAAGTGAGAGTTTGAGCCAAGGTGGGGAAACCAGAGACTCTGAACTAGGACCCACTGGCTTCACAGACCCCTCCTAAGAGTATAGATCTTGCCCCCACGAGCTGGGCAGTCATTCTCAATCAGCAACTAGCTGCATGCCTGAACTATACAGGCCTTCCCAGAACCCAAAGCAATGGAACACCAGGTCTCCATGTCTGCATTTTAGCCACAAGACATTATTTACCCATGAGATATTATTTGAAACAAGATTATGTGGAAATGGAGAGGAATGAGGCAAACTTAAGAAGAACAGAGCAGACATCTCAAGGGGGAAAAAGGAATGACAGAAAGCAGGAGAATATAATCAACTAAACGAGTTAACCCATTACCCCCAAGGTAGGCTACGCAAAAAGGGACAGGAACAAAACCTCAGCCTAAGCAACAGTCACTTGATTTAACCCTGGGACGCCGTCGTTTACCTCAACACTTAAGGGGGAATAAAAGTGTGGAAGCAAAACAATGTAGCAGAGAGAGGCTTGAGAGAAAAACTCCTAACTGCCAAGAAAAAATGGAGATGTGAGGGTCTGAAGATCATCACTGGGAAAGTCCATGGTGGGGAAAGACTGGGGAAAATATTTGGATAACTGTCAGAGGGACAGCAGTCACCTAAACTCAGGGCACAGACCCGCTGCTACAAGACCGCTGTGGTTCATCCATCACTCATTAAAAGTGTACCAAATGAGCCTTAAGAGGGATAGAGGCCCTTGCATATTTTTTCATGAATAATGTTCGAGATGGTGTCTTTCATCTTCATGGAACTACTCGGGCTTTCAAACAATTTCCCGCTTTCTCTGCTCTTAACACCGAATATAGTGCACGGTCCCCGTGGCAGGGGCCCTGAGAATGCTAAGCAAGCGTTTACTATTTAATTTTACCACAGCGCCCAGTCTTTACAATTTGGTATCTACTGTAAAAATCTCTTTGGTGAGTCAGCATGTTGCTAAATTCTTATTTTAAGCCTTAGCACAGCTGTGGCATGAACATAAAAATATAGCTTCTTCAACTGTAGGAGTGGAGTCCATGCTCCTATTAAGAAATAACTCAAGAGGCTAAGATTTCTTTTTTCGAAGGATCAGAGTACTGTTGGTCAAACGAAATAGTCTCTAAAAACAATTCTTGGAATCTGACAATGAATAAATGGAATTTTTAAAGTGATGAAAGGGCATAAGTCAGATGATTAGGAAGCTCTGGGCAATGCAGTGCTACATAGATACTAAACATTAATACTATAATGGAATTTTAGGTTACTTTCAAGTTCATATCTTCTAGAATTGGTCCAGGCTATATGCAGTATTCCCCTTCTGATTAGTTCTTAGTAAAGTTTTGTTCTCAAACTAAGCAAAAGAAGAGACTCAGAAAAGATTTTAGTTAGAGTTAGTTTTTCTTTTAAACCAAATGTGAAGAGCAAAAATCTGAACCTTGAAACCTCAAATCCCCATTATAATTGTTCTTTGTCTTTTTACATAGAGATAACATCTTCCTTTCACATTGCTTATCTTTATCAACCAAAAACATCTTCATCACTGAATTTGCAATGGATGAGATGCTCCATCCATGAACAAAGTATACTGTATAGGAAATCATTAAAAAAACTGTTATCCAACTTTGCACCACCTCATTTCCCAATCCTGTCAGCAATTTTTCAGTGTTTACACAGGAAAAGATGAAAAAGCCACAGTAAGAAAAAAACCAACACAGGGAAAAGGAGAAAAGAAGAAAAAGGAAGGGAAGGACTTAGGGATGGAGGGATAAAAAGGAGAGAAAAAGAAAAAGAAAAATTAGTTTAAAGCCTCTGATGAAGCCTATTTATGACCCATTCATTCATGCTTTCTCCTCCTGGAGTCAATCTCTTAAGTGCTTTGTGTTCAAAATAACTGAAGTGCACAGTGAGTTTTTAAGAACAAGAACAGAAGTAGTATACCGATCCCCATCAAGAAGACAACTATCAAATCTTTGACATATCGCAAGACTCTCCAGAAACATTGTTTTCTTTCATTCGATTGAGGAGATGGGGAAAAAAAGTCTAGAGATTCATGGTGATAGGAAAGGACCAGCCACACTGATGTTTGTTATTAAAAGGACATAATTCAAAGAGACTGAAATAGCTCTCTCCATCCTCCACTTATCTTCACATATAAGCCCTAGTGTCTAAATTCTATCTTTAGAAATCACTCTGCCCCTTAAGCATTTTTTAGTAAAGACTTTTTATGGTACCTCCTCCTTGTTAAATGTAGATTTATTAAGGTTTAATTGAAATCCAAAAAACCAAACATATTTCAGGGTATAAACTGGTCAGTTTTGATATATTTTTACATCTGTGAAACCATAACTATAATTAAGATAATAAACATTTCTAACACTTTAATGAATATATATAACCTTGTGACCTTTGGAAATCATTCTTGAAAAAAAAGTAATTCACGTTTCTATAATGATATTGTTCTGGTTACTCTAGATCCTTTGCGTTTGTGAATTTTGAATCATTTGGTCAATTTCTACAAAAAAAGACTGCTGGGATTTTTGACTGCTATTTCACTTAATCAACAGATCTGGGTAGATAGACATCTTGACAATACTGAGTCTTCCAACCAATGAACATAGTATATCTCCCCATTTGTGTGGGTCTTCTTTAATTTCTCTCAGCAATATTTTATATTTTTAGGGTATAAATCTTTCATATCTTTTGCTGGACTTGTCCCTAAGCACTTTATGTACCGATGCTATTTTAAGTGGGGTTTTTTTATTTTGGGGGTTTTGCTTTTTGGCTGCACCCACAGCATGTAGAAGTTCTAAGGTCAAGGATCAAACTCATGCCACAGAAGCAACCCAAGGCATAGCAATGACAACACAGACCCTTAACCCACTGAGTCACCAGGCAACTCCTATAAGTGGTATTTTAAATTTAAATTTCTGGGTGTTTTTGGCTAGTATATAAAACTGTAATTAATTTTATATTGATTTTGTATACTGTAAATTTACCAAACTCAGTTATTAGCTCCAGTAGCTTTGTACACACCATCATATTTTCCATAGATTATCATGTCATGTGAAGATAAAGATAGTTTTACTTCTTCCTTTTCCATGTAGATGCCTTTTATTTCTTTTTTTGACCTGAGTGCATTGACCACAGTTTCTGGTGCAAAATTGAGTAGAATTTGTCTTCTTAGTGATCTTATGGGGGAATCATTTAGTCTTTCATAATTAAGTATGATGTTAACTACAGATTTTTCATAGCTGCCCTTTACCAGATTTGTCATAAATACTTATGGTTTTAGCACGGAATAATTTTCTGATTCTAGTATGCTGAAAGTATTTTTCAGGAGTAGATGATAAATTTACTCAATTCTCTTTTCTGCATTTATTAAAATTGTCATATAACTTTTCATTTTTAGTTTGATAATATAGTGAATAATGTTCATTTTTAAATGTTTAACCACCCTTGCATTCCTAGGAGAAACTACTAGTCATAATATATCACATTTTTCTATACTGTATTTAATTGCTTAGAATTTTATTTAGAATTTTTTTTTTTTTTTTTTTTTTTTGTCTTTTTGCTATTTCTTGGGTCGCTCCCACGGCATATGGTGGTTCCCAGGCTAGGGGTGGAATCGGAGCTGTAACCACAGGCCTACGCCAGAGCCACAGCAACTCGGGATCCGAGCCGCGTCTGCAACCTACACCACAGCTCACAGCAACGCTGGATCGTTAACCCACTAAGCAAGGGCAGGGACCGAACCCGCAACCTCATGGTTCCTAGTCGGATTCGTTAACCAACGGAATTTGCGCCACGACGGGAATTCCTTATTTAGAATTTTTTATGTTCATGAATATTATTTTGTAGTTTTCTTATAATGACTTTTGTTTGTTTTTGTTTTTTTTTTCTTTTGTCTTTTTAGGGCTACACCTGCAAGCATATGGAGGTTCCCAGGCTAGGGGTCTAATCGGAGCTATAGCTGCTGGCCTATGCCACAGCTACAGCATCGCCAGATCCAAGCCGTGTCTGCAACCTACAGCACAGCTCATGACAGTGCTGGATCCTTAACCCGCTGAGTGAGGCCAGGGATGGAACCCGCAACCTCATGGTTTCCAGTCAGATTCGCTTCCACTGTGCCATGACGGGAATTCCTAATGTCTTTATTTGGCTTTTAGTATCAGAGCAATGATGGTGTGACAGAAAAACGTGGAGAGTGTATTAGTCAAGGTCAAATGAGGGCACAGAGAAATTCAAACAGGGAAGCTTAAAGAATACTTAACTAAAACAGGGGGATAAAGTAATGAGGTACTGGTAAATAAGTAAAAGAACCCTTAAATAGGAATAGCCATTAACAGGGGCAATCAACAACACAAGGGCTGACATAGAGCACCCTAGGAAGACACATGCCTGCCCTATGCCTGAAATCCAGTGCTTGGTGGAGAAGGCATGGCTGTCCCTCACCAATGGTAGACTAGTCACTACGGGACACACTAGTAGAAGTTGACAGAAATCTACCCTCCGGGGAAAGGTGTTCATGGAGACATGTTTGTCTAGGGGTATTTCACTCTAAAAATGGTGAGGCAGAATTGGAAGAATCTACTGGCCATAGGGTGCGGCTGACCACCGTACACTGCACGAGCAAGCTATGAGAGAAGCCTGCCTTTCTTAGGAGCTTACTGCAGGAGAAGTCACCTACACGAGGGACCAGGGAAGCAGTACCCACTGTGGGCCCCAGGTGCATGAAGTTGTTTCATAGCTCTGTTTTGTTCTTTTTTTAATTCTCTTTTCTCTCTATTTCATTTTCAATAGTCTCTATTGCTATTTGTTCAAGTTCGCTAATCCTTTCTTCTACAATATTCATCTTCCATTAATCTCATCCAGTATATTTTTCATCTTCCACATTCTATTTTTCATTTAGAAGTTCAATTTTGATCTTTTTTCGTCTTTTTAAACATCTTCCATGCCTTGATAACTTTTGAACAGAGGGACTATAGGACTTTAATATTCTTTCTATTAAGTCTATCATCTGTATCATGTCTGAGTCAGTTTTGATTGATTTTTCTCTTCATTATGGGTTGTATGTTCTTGCTGCTTTGCTTGCCTGGTGATTTTTGTATTGGACATTATGAACTGTGAATTTTACATTTTTAGGTATTAGAAAATATTTATTTTTCCATAAATATTCTTGAGCTCTGTTCTGGGACACAGTTAAGATAATTGGAAACAGTTTGATCATTTCAGGTCTTGCTTTTAAGGACCAGAGAGATTGGCGTGCAGAATAAAGTAGTATTTGTTCCCCTACGAACACAAAACCCTTCTAAATACTTAAACTCAAAGGCCCATGAATTACGAGATTTCCTGCTTTAGGTTGCAATAAGAGCACCCACACTCCCTGCCCTGGATGAGCACCAGAGAGATTTTCCCCTTCACTCCTTCCACAATGTTCTTTCCCTGGCGTGCACTGATTAATACTCCACTGAAGACTCAGGTTGGACCTTCAACAGTTCTCTGAAGTTATCTCTTTCTGTGCAATGTTCGCTTCCCAAGTACTCTTCCCTGCAAACTCTGCCTGCTCCCTAGACTTCTAGCTCTTTCTCCTCAAATAAAGAACACCTCCAAGCTCTACCTGTATTCCTCTTGGCTGTGCTATGTCCTGTAAACTCTCTCCAGCAGTGAGCTGGCACAATTACAAGCCTTCTCTAAGTGGACCACTGTCCTTCATTGCTCAATATCCAATGTTTGTAAACTGTTGTCTGATATATTTTCTCTATTTTTTTTAGATGTTTTAGGCAGGATTAGAAATTCAACCCTTGTTATTCCATCTTAGTCAGAAGCACACATAAAAATGTACCCTTTCCTAAAATAAAAATAGCTGTGTGGTAATATTTAAAGCCTTAATCAACCGACATTTAATATATTAGATTAAAGCATCATTAAGAACAAGATTATGCTGAAATGAGACCTAGAATTAAATATTCACTGGTGTGTGAGTCCAAAGGTCAGGAAAAATGAACGCCAATATTAAACATGATACTGGAATGGGAGGTGAGATACTGGCTATACCAGAAACTCCTTTTGCATTTCAGATCTTCTTGACTTGACTCATTCCACGGTCTCCCCCTTTTCACAGTTGAAAAATGTCAGTGTATTGTCATGGAACTATACTACTGCCCTCTTCCCACTCAAGGGCTTCTATGATACCACAGCAGGGAACACCCCCAGGAGCCTTCTCAACATGCACACACATGCGTAACCCAGAAGGAACTGTGGAGGTACCCTTTCTCTTTATTTTCCCTGAGCAGATTGTTCTAAAGGCATCCTTCACAGTACTTCTCAGGAGGACCTATACAATTTCACAACAATTACCTGGAGCAGTGGCCAATTTAGGAATAGATTTTTTACCTTGGCTTTCTCTCACTTCCTGTTTCACTCTCTGTGGTAGATTGAGCTATTGGTCTCACTTCTTCACTCCCCTTCAGTAGTTTTGTACATCCACATACATGCCAGGACTCACGGCAGATAGACTATATTTTTCCAGACTTGGATTTTCAATTCGGCCATGTGACCTGGCTTGGCTATGGGATATCACCAGTATTATGACACAAGCGGAAGCTTGAGGTATTCTCTCTTGTGCTTCAAGCATCCCCATGAGAAACAGCATATCCCATTTACCTGCTACCCTTTCAACTCAGGCCTAGAATGAGACATGTGGAGCAGAACTGACCCAACTGGCCCAACTGATCCAAACATGGTGTGAGCAAAAATAACTGTTGGTTGCTACACAGCACTGGAGATGTGTACTTGTATATAATGCTGTAAATGCTGAATGTAAAAAGTGGTATCTAGAAACTGGGGCTGCTGAAGCAAAACGTAAAATATGCGGCACTGATTTTAAGATGGAATAGAAGGCAACAAAGATGCTGTTATAGGGAGTTCCTGTCATGGCGTAGTGGTTAATGAATCCGACTAGGAACCATGAAGTTGCGGGTTCAATCTCCGGCTTTGCTCAGTGGGTTAACAATCCAGCATTGCCGTGAGCTGTGGTGTAGGTTGCAGACTCGGCTCGGATCCCGGGTTGCTGTGGATCTGGCGTAGGCCGGTGGCTACAGCTCCAATTCAACCCCTAGCCTGGGAACCTCCATATGCCGTGGGAGCGGCCCAAGAAATGGCAAAAAGACAAAAAAAAAAAGATGCTGTTATAGGACCTACACTGGTGAAAACAGTGCATGGTCATTTTAGTGCTTGCAGCCTGACAAGACTAAGGGAGCTAAAGTGAAACACCCCCAGGGATGAAATTCTGGGTCAATCCAACAGACAAGCAACTTAGACAAACCAAACTGCTGGTTAAAATTAAAGGAAGTGGTGAAGGAGCAGACACTATATTGTTTCACTTGTGTCCCTGCAGATATTGTGGCTGGTCACCAACTCAAAGGGATTTATTAAAGAGCACGGAAAATCTTTAGGTAAGGACTATATTGCATGCCTCTTGTGTACCATTTCAAATCCTCCTGGCCTTACCTCTTATTCCAGAAAGTGCCATAGCAACTAGTTCTGGGCTGTGACTAGCTTTGTGTATGAGTAACTTGACAGCATCCCACCTTGGCTTCTGACATGTACTTCTGGCTTCTTAGCTCAGAGCTTCCCTGATGCCATTAGGTAAAAACCTAGTGGTCACTCACTTGGCACTCATATGAAAACAACCCAGAAGTTCAGGGGAGTTGATGCCCTAGAGACCACCCCAAACCACCTGGGAAAATACCTTACTCAGAAGGTCCTCTGGGACTGCACCATCAGATGCTGGTAGTGGCAGATAAATTATCCCTGTAACAGCCTTCCTCCTTCACTGCTTAGTGCCCCCATCACTCACTCCTGCTCCCAAGATCACATTCCAAGTAAGATGTCTAGAAAAGCCTTTATCTGAGACTCTGCTTTAGAGAAAACCCAGACTAAGACTATTTCACAATTTAACAATAGGTAGTACCAGTGGCCAGACTACCAAAGACTCTGAGAACAAGTAAGTATTTTCACTCATTCATTTAGTCACTCAACAAAGAGGCTCCTGTGTCTCTGACACAGAAGTAAACAGACTGCCTTTATTAAACATACATTCTAGCAGGAGAAGGCCAAGAATATATAAACACCACACACACGCATGCACGCACACATGCACTCACACACACACAATGCCAAGTAGTGCTAAATGCTAAGAAGAAAAATGAAGCAAAGTAGTAAGAGAAAGAGAAAAATAGTTGATTTTTTTTTTTTTTTTTTTTTTTGGCTGCCTCGTGGCTTATGGAGTTCCCAGGCCAGGGCTTGAATCTGAGCCAAAGTTTTGACCTATGCTGTGGCAACACCAGATCCTTAACTCACTGTGCTGGACTGGGGATCAAACCCACATCCCTGCTGCTGTGGAGAAGCTTCATTCCCATTGCAAAACAATGGGGACTCCAGATGGGAGATTGATTTTTTTTTTTTTTTTAAGTATAATCAAGAACTCCTCTTCAATAAGGTTACATTTGAGCAGAGAAGTGAATAAGGTGAAAAAAACTTGTCATAAATCCATAAAAGTGAAAAACATTCTAGGAAGAAGGACCAGTGAGTGAAAAAGTTCTGAGATAGAGGCATGTGTACCATAGAAAGAAAAAGAACAGAAAGAAATCTAGCGGGACTGGCTGAAGACAGAGTGAAGAGGAGAGTGAAAAGAGGTAAATAAGACTGATGGCACAGGGCCATATTTCACAGGCCCTTGTAGGCTATTGTGGGAGGGTTTGGAGTCTAAGACAGCTATTTAGAAGGGAGACAAAATAGGAGGCAGTCAGCAGGCCATGGCAATAGTGTAGGTACATGAGGATGGATACCTGCTCTGGGGCAGCAGGGGCAGAAAGAAATTCCGGAAACATTTCGAAGATGGAACAGTCTAGATTTCCTAGTGGATTGGATGTGAAGTATGAGAGAAAAAAAGCATTCATGAAACTGCTCTGTTTTACTAGAGCAACTTGAAGAGTGGAGCAGTCTTTTAGTGAGATAGGCAATTTCATTCGACAAACTCAGATGGGTGAGGGATATGTGATATTCTCCTCAACAGGTGCCCAAGTCCTCCTCTGGTATGGCTCTCGCTCCCTCTCAGCTATTTTCTTTCTCTTCCATCACTTTTATTAACGAGGTCTGCCTTCAAGGGAAACTATTTTACCAGAACTTAGCTGACATGAGGGGAGGGAAAGACCCAATTCAGACTCACTAAGAGCCTGAGAGTCCTGGGACTATAAATGCTTTCTCTCTCTCACCTCTATATTTCCACCATATCAAGAGGGTTTCTTTAGCATAATAGGGGATTACAGCTGAAATACACCAAGAGGAGCTCCCATTGTGGCTCAGCAGTAACAAATCTGAATAGTGTCTATGATGATGTGGGTTTGATTCCTGGCCTCACTCAGTGGGTCATGGATCCTGTGTTGCTATAAGCTCTGGTGTAGGTCTCAGACGTGGCTCGGATCTGGTGTTGCTATGGCTGTGGTGTAGGCCAGAAGCTATAGCTCTGATTGGACCCCTATCCTGGGAACTTCCATATGCTACAGGTATAGCCCTAAAAGGCCAAAAAAAAAGGATACCAAGACCTGGACTCTGTTTAGGATATCAGTATGAATACCCAAGAGATAGAAAGAAGACAAAATCAAGGACAATGGGAGAAATTTTAGCCTCTGACTCCACAACTATAACAAACAATAAACATAGCCTAACTTCCAGCCAGATCACGTCTGGCTTTCAACAACAACAAAAAAATCACAAGACACACTAAAATGCAATAAACAGCATCAAGAGTCAGAACACACATCAGAACTAGACTTAGATATGGTAGAGGTATTAGAATTATCGGACCAGGAATTTAAAATAACTGATTAAGGGCTGTAATGGAAAAAGTGGACAACATGAAAAATGATGCAGGCAGATGGAAAGTGTAAGAGAAAATCAAAGGAAAATGCCAGAGATCAAAAATACTGTAAAAGAAATGAAGAATGTCCTTGATGGGCTCATCAGTAGACCTGACATGGCTGAGGAGATATAAATCAAGTCGTGTCCTTCTCAGCTTGAAATTATTCAATGATTCTCCTTCTTACTAAGAATAAAAGTGGAAGCCAGAAATTGTTTTCCCCCACCCCATACCCCCCATCTCTGCCTTATCTCCCATTAGAGGAGACGTCTCCTCCTCGTCTACTCAGTCCGCCACACTGGCCTTCCTGCTAGCCTGGCATACCTCAAACTTGGATGCTGCTACCTGTGTCTAGAATGTTCATCCCCCTGATATCCGTATGACAATCCTCTCTTTCCATTTTAAGATACTACATAAGGTACTAATTTTATTTAGCAGTTATCATCTTTCTCTTTCCCAAATCACCTGCAAATCCATTCCCTTCTAGTATATAAACTCTGCTAAAGAATGAATTTTTATGTTTGTTTTATTGATGCATTCCAAGAATCTAAAATAATATCGGATATGTGAGAGCCTTAATACATATATTAAATAAAAGAGCCTTATATATATATTAAATAAAAGAGTAATGTGTCAGAGCAAATATTAACAGAACAGAGAAATAGATAGTAGTACAACAGACAATTGGAGGGAACTTTAACACTCCACTCCCAACAATGGACAGACCATCCAGACCCAAAAATCATGAGGAAAGCATAGATTAGAAAAACACCACGGATCAAATGGAGCCAACAGACATGCACAGAACATTCCAGGAGTTCCTACTGTGGTGTAGCAGAAATGAATCTGACTAGTATTCTTGAGGATGCGGGTTTGATCCCTGCCTCACTCAGTGGGTCAGGGATCCAGCGTTGAGGTGAGATGTGGTATAGGTGGCATTACTGTGGCTGTGGTGTAGGTCAGAAGCTGTAGCTCTGACTCAACCTCTAGCCCAGGAACTTCCATATACCGTGGTGTGGCCCTAATGTATTATCATACGATCATCTCAACAGATGTCAAACAAAACATCTGAAAAATTTCAGCACCCTTTCATTAGAAAAACTCTCAACAAATTAAGTATACAAGGAATATGCTTCAACATAATAACTCCCACATATGACAACCCCACAGCTAATATCATACTCATCAGTGAAAAAGTGGAAGCTTTTCCTCTGAGATCAGGAATAAGACAAGGGTGTCCACTCTCACCACTTCTATTCAATATAGTACTGGATATCCAAGCCAGAGTAATTAGGCAAAAAGAAGAAAGAAAAGGCATCCAGATTGGAAAGGAAGAAGTAAAGCTGTCTCTGTTTGCAGATGACATAATACAGAAAACTCTAAAAATTCCACCAAAAAAAAAAAAAAAACTGTTAGAACAAATAAATGAGTTCAGTAAAGTTGCAGAATACAAAGTCAACATTCAAAAATCATTTGCATTTCCTCACCCTAACAATGTACTATCTGAAAAAGAAAATAAGAAAATCAATCCCATTTACAGCAGCATCAAATCAAATCAAATCAAATATTTATAAATAAATTTAACCGAAGAGGTAAAAAATTTGCCCACTGAAAACTATAAAATATTGATGAAAAAGGAGTTCCTGTCCTGGCACAGTGGAAATGAAACCAACCAGGAACCATAAGGTTGCGGGTTTGATCCCTGGCCTCCCTCAGTGGGTTAAGGATCCAGCATTGCCATGAGCTGTGGTATATAGGTCGCAGACGTGGCTCAAATCTGGTGTTGCTATGGTTCTGGCATAGGCTGGCAGCAACAGTTCTGATTAGACCCCTAGCCTAGGAACCTCCAAATGCAGGGGCTGCAGCTCTAAAAAGATGAAAGACAGACAGACAGATATAGATAGATATAGATATAGATGAAAGAAATGAAGAAGACACAAATAAATGGAAAGATATCTCATTGTCATGGGTTAGAAGAATTAATATTGTTGATATGTTCATAGTGCCTAAACTTATCTGTGGATTCAATGCAATCCCTATCAAAATCCCCATGCATTTGTAACAGGAAAAAAAAAATCCTAAAATTCATATGGAACCACAGAAGACTACAAATAATCAAGGAAATCTTGAGCAAAAAGGACAAAATTGGAGGCATCACAATACTTGATTTCAAAATATATTATAAAGCTACAGTAATCAAAACAGCATGGCACTGTCATAAAATAGAGATATAAATCAATGGAACAGAATAGGAGAGTCCAGAAGAAGAGTCCATAGGAGAGTCTATGATCAACAGATCTTCAATGAAGGTGTTGAAAGCATACAGCAAGGAAAGGACCATCTCTTCGAATAATGGTGCTGGGAAAATTGGTTCTCCACAAGTAGAAGAATGCTATTTGACTCTTACTTCACTTCATATACAAAAATCAACTCAAAATTGATTAAAGACTTAAATGTAAGACCCAAAAGCATAAAACTATTAGAAGAAAACATAGAGGAAAGGCTTCTTGACATTGGCCTAGGCAATGATTTTTTTTTTTTTTTTTTGGGTGTGACTGCAAAAGCAAAGGCAACAATAGCAAATGGGATTTCAACAAACTAAAAGGCTTCTGCATAACAGAGGAAACAATCAACAAAGCAAAGGGACACCTTATGGAATGAATGAGAGTAAATATTTGCAAACTATATTCTTATAAGAGTATAACATCCAAAATATATAAGGAATCCAAACAAATCAATAGCAAGAAAACAAATAACCTGATTAAAAAATAAGCAAACAAATCAAACAAAACAAAATAAAACCTGTATAGACATTTCTCAAAAGAAAACAGATAAATGTTATGTAAACTGGCTTGACTATAATAATCTTTTCACTATGTATATCTATAAAACAATCCTGCTGTGCACCTTAAATATATATAATTTTTATTTTAAAAAAGAGAATAGGGAGTTTCTGTTATGGTTCAGCAGGTTAAGAACCTGACTAGTGCCATGAGGATGCAGATTCGATCCCTGGGCCTTACTTAGTATGTTAAGGATGTGGCTTTGATACAAGCTGTGGAGTAGTTCACAAATGCAGCTAGGATCCTGCATTGCTGTGGCTGTGGTGTAGGCGTGGGGCTGCAGCTCCAATCTGACCCCTGGCCTGAGAACTTCCATATGCTACAAGTGTAGCCCTAGGAAAAAAAAAAGAGAAAGAAAGACAGGGAATAATGTGAAGGTCAAAATGGAAAACGAATACATCTAGCATGGTAAAGTAGTGAAGATGAATTTCAAGGAAACAAAAGTCTGTTGCTTTTCCCTTTGCAAACCCAGCAGGGTCCCAGTGCAACAAGCAGATGATAGGCTGGATGTTAAAAAAAAAAAAAAAAAAAAAAAAAAAAAAAAAGTATATCCACTGAAGTAGTCAAGGCCCTAAAAAGCAAAGACATAAATATGGAGCACAGAAGAGTGTGAAAAACCACATATACAGACTAGTCAAGAAAAAGGAAATTGGAAAACCACCACTTTGATGAAGTTTGAAAACAAGGAGTCTCCTTAACATATCCCTGGCCATAGGCACTGACTGATACCCAGGGTGAGAAATTTGGCCTCATTGAAATAGTAAAGGAGGAAGGTAGTTGGTTTCATACACCAACAGCTCCATTGGTTGTTTTTAAATAAACTGGTAATATAATATAGATCTGAGGTAGTAGATACCACCACCCCCACTTACCTAATATTTGCAAACTGTTGGGTGAGAAATTATAATTTGCCACTTCTGAATATTCTATGAGGTTAATTACATGAGTCACCTGTGAAGACCTATCTTGCCTCTGGTGTTAAGCAAAACTTCAGCAGTGTTCATACTGTCTGAGGCTTAGCGCTACTGAAAAAAGATGAATATAGAAACAGTCCTAACAACACTGCATGAACATAAATCCCCAAAGCGCTTTGTTCTAACTCCACAATGGGGGTTGCATGTTTCCACTCCCCATAGAACACTTCCATTTAACATTTTCACTACCAAATTCAGACAGGAAACGATCTATAAACCAACTCCATTATACAGCTGAGATCTAGAGATCTGGTAGGAGATGGTGAAGGGAAGAGCAACACTTATGCAAAATAATTGCACTCCTGACTTTTAACATACAGAAGTAATTTCTAGGTTTAAAAAGAACAGGACCATTTATGGGACAAAAGAGTATCTTTCTTAGTAAGGAATAAGGTAGCAAGTATACTGTAGCAGAACATTCTCTGGACAGGGAATTAGATCTCTGGTCTAATCCTCAATCCACCACTTATAAACTGTGTCATTGGGGAGGTCACTCAGCCTATTTGAGTCTTATTTCCTTCCTTTGTAAAATAAAGATTACTATGCCTGCCTTGTGTATTTCACATTGCACTGTTATAATCAACTAAGATAATATATAGGCACATGTTTGGGAAATTACAAATATTTTTATATGTTTGCAATACATTCTCAACCCATTATTACATTTAATTATGAAAGCACCATGAACACACAAGTTATTATTTTACATAGAAGTTCACATGGTGAACAAAAGTCATGACATGATTCATCACATTTGATTGGCACATAAATTTCCCCAACATATGGAATACAGTCATTTAAAATGCACTTAAAGAAAATCATATTTTAAGGCATCATCTTTTTTTTCATTTCAAAGAAGACAACCAAAGTGGCCTTCAAAAATACACTAAGCAAGGAATAAATAGAGGTGGGACGATAGTAAAACTGCTTCAGATTTGCACATCATAGAACTCTAATATCATGGAGTGCAATCATAAGTAGTGAATATATTTTCCCTAGCCATCTACACTGCTGTGAAGACACAGGGAAATGTATCTTTCTTGTTTGATGGCACTTGGTAAATATTGTTCACTTAACAGACGTTATAAATTACTCACTGCCATGTAGGAAAAAGAAAGTCAGCCTTTACAACTATGAAGTAATCAAAGAGCTATATTTAAAAACTTGGAGGCCAGAGTCATAAAATGTAATTTAACTGAGGATTTTATGGTATACTCATGAAAAAGTAAATCAGATTCTATGGTGTTTATCTCTGATAACTTTCTGGTTTCACAACCTATCACCCAAGAATGGGCTGCTATGATTAACCTCTAATATAGAGATTCCATAAGCCACCCACAGATAATAAAAATGATAGTAGATTTTCCACTTTTTTGAAAAACAATCATCAAAAGTTATTCATGGAGCCAAAGTGTAAATAAATCTTAATCTATGTAGGACTCTAAATAAACATATTATCTAAGGAATATTCTAAAACAAAAATTGGCAGACTTTTTCCATAAAGAGCTGCAAAAGAATAATCTAGGATTTTAGGGGCCATACCATCTTTGTCACAACTACTAAACTGCCATAATAGCTTAAAGGCAGCCATAGACAATATGCAAATGAACAAGCATGGCCAGGTTCTGACAGAATTTTATTTGTAGGCACTGGAATTTGAATGTCATAGACTTCTTATGAGTTATGGAATATTCTTGTTTTGATTTTTACCTATCATTAAAATGTAAAAAACATTCTAAACTCTACTGCTTTACAAAGACAAGCAGCATGCAGGATTTGGCCTAAGGGCTATTGGCTGTTAACCTCTGGTCTAAGATAACATGGACAGTATTATCCAAATGACAAAGACCATTTTTCCTAAAGCTTGTGGGTTCCTCTCCATTTAATTAATTTTTAGAAGATAAGAAAACCTATGTCTTGCTTCTGTTATAAGCTCTGATGACAGAATCATCAAATCATCACTGAAGTTAGGTTAACCTCTGTTGGGAAAGTATATATAATCTACGGTTTACAAAACAATCCCTCCAAAACCTCTCCACACTATCCTTTTATAGAGCCATATCCTCTCCACCCCAACACACACACACACACACACACACACACACACACACACACACACACACACACACACACACCCCACTGCTATTTTATCACTATAGAGTTGTCTTTTTGAGAATGTCATAAAAATGGAATCATAGAGTTTCAGCCTTTTGAGATTGACTTTTTTTCACCAAGAAAAATGCTCCTGAAATTCATCCAAGTTTTATGTGTATCAAGTGTCTCTTCTTTTTTATCTCTGAGATGTTTAGTGTTTCATTATATGAATGCGCTACGGTTTGTTTATCCATTCACTCACTGAAGGACATTTGAGTTATTTCCAGGTATTACCAATTACAAACAGAGCTTCTGTAAATATTTATGTAGAGGATTTGTGAACCTAAGTTTTCAGTTCACTTGGAAAATTATCTAAGAACAGGACTGCTGGGTCATACAGTAAGTGGATGTTTAACTTGATAAGGAACTGCTAGTTTTCTAGAATAGCTGTACCATTCTGTATTCCAGTTACTTTACAGCCTCACCAGCACTTGGTTTTATCAGTTTTGTTTTTATTTTAGTCATTGTAACAGCTATGCCATGATGTTAATTTGCATTTCTCCAATGGCTAATGACATTGGATATCTTTTCATATGTTTATCACCCATATTTCCTCTTCAAGTGATGTGTCTGATCAATTTTCAAATCCACCTTTAACTTGGCTTGTTGGTTTTCTTAATTTTGAGTTTTGAGAGTTCTCTGCATACTCTTGATACAAGCTGTTTGTTGTGTATGAGATTTGCAAAGATCTTCTCCCAGTCTGTAGTCTGTCTTTTCATTCTTTTAAACTTTTCAATTTTAAATTTTTTTGAAAAATTTTAATTTTTGAGTTCTTCTTTTATGGATCTGTTTTTGGTATCCTGTCTAAGAACTTTTTGTCTAACTCCAGGTCATAAAGATTTCTGTTTTCTTATAAACATTATACAATTTTATATTTTACATTTAGAGGTTTGATCCATTTTGTGTCAGTTTTTGAATAATGCAAGATATTTGAATCAAAAATCTTGTTTTTACATACAGTTGTCAGACACCAACAGACTACACCTTCTCTATCGATTTGCTTGGCACCTCTGTCAAAAACAAATGAGCCATATTTGATCTGGTATCTATTTCCAGACTATCTTGTTCCATTGGCCTAGTCCTTCACATAACCATGATATCTTTACACTGAGGCCTTAGAGTAAGTCTTAAAAGTGGTTAGTATGATTTTTCCACAGTTCTCTGAAGCTTTCATTTTCTGTTTTTAACACTATCTCTATTGTTCTGATGAATAATTTTGTCTTCAAGTTCACTGATTTTTTTGTAATGTCCATTCTGCTACTGTTGCCAAGGGGTAAGTTTTCAATTTTGGTTACTGTATTTTCAAATTTGAAATTTTCATTTGTTTCTTATTTGTATCTTCTGTTTGCTTAGACTTTTGACATTTCATTTCTCTTTGAGAGTGTTCACCCTCACTTGTTGGAATATTTTTATAACACCTGCTTCAAAGACTATGTCAGGCATTTCCAACATCTGTATTGCCTTGTCATTGGCATCAATTGTTTTTTACCCATGTGAGTTGAGATTCTCCTAGCTGTCTCTCTGCCAAGTATTGTATTCTACACATTTTGAATATTATAAGACCCTAGGTCTGACTTAAATTCAACGGAAAATTTAGAAGTTTTTGTTTCAGTAGACAGTCAACTTGGTTGGACTGAAGTCACAAGTTATGACCAGCCTTCCATTATGGTTGTGGTTCTGGTCAGTTCCATTTTCAAAGCCTTTGTGATGCTATTTGGATTTGTCATATGCCTGCTATCCATTGACCAATATGGGATCTGGGCAGTATGCTATTTGATAATTGAGTTTTTGAAATCTACACTTTGCTGTTTTAGAATCAGATATGCACATGCGTGGCTTAGATGTGATCCCTGGAGTTCATAAACAAATTTATGGATCCCATCCTCCATGGATCTCTTCAGTTCTCTTTGGTTCACTGAAGCTCCCCTTTTGGATCCATTTATGAGAAAACCAGGGCTTTATTTACTCTGCTCTGCACTTAAGACTGTGTCACTTCAGGGCCAGGCTATAGAAAGACTGGGAAAGACAGAAAATCAGTAAGTATTCTGGAGTTCCCATTATGGCTCAGCGGAAATGAATCTGACTAGCATCCATGAGGATGCAGGTTCCATCCCTGGCCTCGCTCAGTGGGTGAAGGATCTGGCATTGCCATGAGCTGTGGTGTAGGTCTCAGACATGGCTTGGATCTGGCATTGTTGTGGCCGTGGCATAGGCCAGCAGCTGCAGCTCCAACTGGACCCCTAGCCTGGGAACCTCCATATGCTGTGGGTGCGGCCCTAAGGAGACTAAATAAATAAATAAGTATTCCCCTTCCTCAGAGCTCCACCCAGAAAGGACAACTGGAACGTTCAGAACTCTCTCATGCATATCTCCCCTCTCCTGACTCTGATCTTCCCCTGTAATAAAACAGAACTGTGATTATAACAGAGTTCAGTGAATCCTGTGAGTCCTTCTGGTGAATTATCATATTGGAAGACGGTCTTATGGAATCCCTAAATCTGAAATTGGTATTGGAAGTGAGGGTGGTTTGTTAATTGTTTCCTAACTTCATATTCTCTGTCTCCTAACTGGATATATTACAAATAGGGTAGGCCAGAGAAGGCACTATCTTTGAATATAGTTTGTGAAACTATCCAGGCATCCTCATGATTCTGGCATTGTCCCAAAATCAGAGAAAGAGGGTGCAATTGAAAAGCCTTCCCACGGAATCCTGATATGCTCCTGGATTTAAAACCACTTCCACTGGGAATTCTTGATATTTTCTAAATAAGTAACAACAACAGAAGATGGCAGGGAGTTGGACAGACCTTGTAAGTTGATTGCTTTATCACTGTCCTGCTAAAAAGCCTTCCCTGGCCTGCCATTACCTAAGTAATAAATCTAGTAAGTTTCACATTTCTGTATTATCTGTGATCTAACCCCAAACCAATTTTACTCCCTGCTGCTTCCTTCCACTCAATCCCAGAGGGTCCTGTCCCACTACTCTGATTTAATGGCTTATGGTGGGGCTCTGGCATCAATATATTTTTAAAGCTTCCCAAATGATTTTACTACGGATCCAGGATAGATAACCTCTTAATGTTTTATTTTATAGCCAAATAATATCACTATTTATTATATAAACCTAGGAAAACAGCACATATTTATCTCTGGAAGTCCATAACTTCTTGAAAGTCCAGCTGAACTGACAAATTCTCCAGGTAGACTTCCTCGAGCACACTACACCTGAATCAACATCTATTTCTCTGAGTCGCCACTGTGTTTTATTTGGATGACTCCATAGTACTTTTCGTATTCTACACTGCATTACATTTAAGAAGTTTCAATGTAAGAAAAGTATGATCCAAATATCAGTTCTATAAATTACCTTGTGATTTTAGTAAGTCAATTTTCAGTTCTCAAAGCCTGAAATATTTCATCTATAAAATTTGAAAAAATAAATGGTTATTCTACAGTGCTACTAGAAGGTTTAAATGAGACACTTTTGTGCTCCCCAACTTTCTTTATGTCATAGAACATAGAAAATATATTTTAAAAGCTTACTGGTGGAGGATGTTTATGGCCAGAGCTAAAAGGCTGAGGGCTCCATCTACCCCAGGCCTTGCCCAATAGATCCAAGAGTTAAGATCAGGACCAAGACATACCTATAACCTATTCAAGAAATGGGGATTGGCTGCCCACTGAAATCACTTGGAGGGTATTAAAAACTACTAATATTTGGCTATCACCCCTAGATTTATGATTTAAATTGTATGGGGGCACAGTTTGGGACATGTAGAGTTTTTAAGGCTCTCCAAATGATTCTCATGTGTATTGAAGAGTGAGGATCACCATTCATAAAAATATGGATCAGAAATATCATTAAGTAAACTTCTAAGTTATAAATTTCTTGAGGGTGGAGAATGAACATTGTTCATGTCTATAGAACATTACCTAATCTCTCATCCTTACTGATATTATCCCTTCAATAAAACAGATGTTCAATAAATATTTCTGGAATTCAACTGAATTCAACAGAGAAGTACAATTTTTTTTTTTTTTTTTTTGCTTTTTAGGGGCCACACCCATGGCATACAGAAGTTCTCAGGCAGGGGGTCCAGATCCTTAACCCACTAAATGGGGCCAGGGATCACACCCACGTCCTCATGGATTCTAGTCAGGTTCATTACTATTGAGCCACAGTGGGAACTCTGAGAAGTATAATTTAAAAGTTCAATGTGGGCTGTGGAAATTATGGGAGAAATCATTTCCAAAGTGGGGCAGACCCATATTGCCACATCATCAGGACATCACTATTGTATCTCAATCTAACTATGGGAAGTAAAATAATACAACAAATGTTAAAGAAAGGAAAAGTTTCATGTAGCCAGGGATGCTATCAGACTTCATTCTTTAAATGCAAGAAAGCTAAGCATCTTCAAGCCTAAAACATACATGCTTCTCAAATTGTTTCTAGTTTTGGGTTTCATGGTAAACAGGATTATCTCTTATGGAATTTGCCTCCAATGTTTGGGAAGCTTGAAATAAAGATGAAAGAGACTCTTCAGTTATTCAGTTCTGGTTACTAAAATTACTTAATGTAAGGGGTCCATATTTATGAATTCATCAGAAATTCTAACAGTCAAAATTTTACTTACATTCAAAAGATCCTAAATGTATTTCTATAGAATATTTTCATGTAAGATAATATGCTTAACTAATGATTGGCCAACCTCAGCAAGAATAACAGACAATTCATCCCAAATGAAGTATTCCATCTCTGTTCAAAAGCTTGAAATGCATTTGAGCATGTCATGTAAACAAAATTATGTAAAATATATAAACAGTTGCCCTCTATGTGCATGTATGCACGCACGCACGCACGCACGCACACACACGCACACACACACCCCTCAATTTTTATTTGTGTCATGCAGTTTGGTAGATGAAGTATTTGGGTCTAAATTTGACTCTTCTGCTAGCTCTCATGTAATGTTGGACATACCATTCAAACTCATTTCTGGCCTCAATTCCATACCTGTGTAATGAAGGGGCATGATGTTACTCATACCCTTTAAGATCTGATTATGATTTTAAGAAACTCTTAAAGTAAATGAAAGAAAAACTAACTTCTGAAAGCAAGCCCTCACCAATTGCTAATCAGGCAATTGCAAAGAGCAAACAAACAAAGAAACCTAAGCTAGTTTACCAAAAGATAAACTATTTGGAAAGTATAAGTAATACCTGAGGGCAGGTTTTTTCTTTTTTCTTTTTTTTTTTTTTTTTTTGGTTGCACCCACAGCATATGGAATTTCCTGGTCGAACCCGAACCGAGCTCCAACTTACCAAACCAGATCCTTAACCCACTACACCTGGCTGGGGATCAAATCCACACTGTGCAGAGACAATGCCTGGTCCTTAACCCACTGCACCACAGCAGGAACTCCAAGGCAGACATTTAGAATAGGACCTGACACAGCACTAGGTCTAAGAAGTGAGCATTCCAGAGCTAATGATTTCCATCAATTTTTAGCTCACAGAGGCTCTTGTTGGTCTTACTTTTCTCTGAGTATTGGCTTTATTTGTCCTTTCTCTATACAGTGTTTTTTGTTGTTGTTGTTCGTTTGCACTAGTAAAAAGCGGCCTCAGTGGGAAAAATTGGCCACCACCTCCCTGGCTGACCACTGACCCGGGCTCTCACCTTCAGAGCCCAAGGTCAACTAATTAGTCTCCCTGCATCATTTACAAAGAGACATTAGAGAGAGTATGATTGGTCTAGCTTGGATAAGCAACCCAATTATGGTTGAGTGGCCAAGGGAAAGAAAGGGTCCCATGGTCCTGACTGGGAGGCTGAGACCCAGTCCCACCTCAAGGGCTGTGAATTGTAGATACTTTGGCAGAAATTACCAAGTGTCTGCTCCAACTTCTGGTTGCTAGGCCTTTTCACATGTTGTCTCAATTTCTGCAACAACCTTACAACACAGGATTTTAGGCTCATTTACAGCATGAGGTAGTTTTGGAGCCCATGTACATTCCACTGAAAGACAGGCATCCTTGGTGAAGTACACAGATTGGTTTTATCTGCCATATATTTTAGTTAATGACGCAAAGACTGAAATAATATAGTTTTCCGAGGGTACTGTTTCAGCATTCTAGGCATCATAAACGATATCTTGATTATTAATTTTTAAAAATGAGAAACAATGGTGAATATTATTGTAAAGGCTGGGAATTTCTTTTTCCTAGCATAGACTTTCTGGGAACTAACAAACATTCTATGTTCAAGAATAATAATAGTAGTCCAGTTATCTAACACTGCTCTGTGGCAGGCAGAATGCTAAATGCTTTACCCACCCATCTCACTGAGGCCGTACAACAAGCCAATAATGGAGCTGTTATCATAATCCCCATTAACTGGATGAAAAAACTAAGGTTTGAAAAAAAAAAACCAAACAAACAAACAAAAAAAAGGAGTTCCCATCGTAGCTCAGCAGTTAGCAAACCCGATTAGCATCCATGAGGACACAGGTTCGATCCCTGACCTTACTTAGTGGGTTAAGGATCCAGCATTGCTGTGAGCTGTGGTGAAGGTCTAAAATGTGGCTAGGATCCCTCATTGCTGTGGTGGGGCATAGGCCAGCAGCTACAGCTCCATTTGGACTCCTAGCCTGGGAACCTCCATATGCCTCGGGTGCAGCCCTAAAAGACAAAAAGACCAAAAAAAAAAAAAAAAAGCATAAAATAAAAACTAAGGTTTGAGACAGACTAAGTAACTTAGGTCTCCTATTATATGGTGGCCAAGCTAGTATTTGAACTCAGATCCAACTGACACCACAGCTCTTAATCACTAGGTTTTGCAGCTTCCCAGCCTTGGGCCAGTAAGAGCATGATAAAGAAATTTGAGCACATAGAAATGATCACTAATAAAGATATATTTCAAATTTTATTTTCTTTTATATCTGTCTCTTTCATATGTCTTGTACACAAATATGACATTTATGATAGCATATATTAAATCTATAGCTAATATTTGGCATATATTCAAAAACACCAGAAATAACATTTGCCAAAAGTTTTTCATCCAATATTTATTGGCAGTCTGTTATGTACCAAATACTGAGCTAGATAATTTATATTTTGATTTCTTGTAGACAGACTAGAGTCAACTGATTATTTTTTACAAGATAGCGATCTGCTTTCCTAGGGAAAAAAAATTAACAGATCTTTCAAAGGAAACAAATCTATTTTCTTTTCTTTGTCTCTGATAAGAAAAGGGAGTGAAAGTCTGTCAGCTGTCAGGAGATGTGCTCAGCTTCCTCTGAAACAAATTATAAAGGACTATAAACCCAGCCTTTGTTCTCATACAGAAGCATCTTGAACTCTTACCTAGCTGGTTTTTTTTCTTCAGTAATACCTAAACTAGGGATATATAAATCAGCAAAAGAGTAGGAAGACAACAAGTAAATGTACACATTGGTCAAAAAGCAAACTAATGTAACTTTGGTCACATTTAAAGAAAGAGAAATACCACTTTTCACCTCTGTTTTAAGCTAAGAAAAAAAATCACTGAACTGGCATGTATTTAAGAAGTGCTATTCATAATAAATTCTGTGGAACAGATCTACTAAGGCAAAATCAGAGAAAAGAGAAAAGGAGAGGAGAAAGAGAAAACAACAGAAGAAAGATTACATTAAGAGAAAGAAATGAGGAACATTATGCTATCATAGATACTAGGAAAACTCTAAATTAAAATAGAAAATAAATAAAGAGAGATCAAATGCTAGAGGCAAGTTAAAAGACAGAAGAGAATACTGGAAAAAAAATTTTTAAAAAGATGAACTAAGAGACTCATCTCTTCCAATCAAGGTTATTCAACATGTGCTCAGAGGAGCAGGAAAATTGCCTGCAGGACTTGTTAAAAGCCAGACTGTTGGATCCAGAAATCTGTAACTAAGATAATCTCAGCTAGTCCTCCGGCTTGCTAACACTTAGGAACACCCCTTGAAGCTCCATGGGGGTGAACCCATGGTCCAAGACTCAACTTCAGAGGTTTCCTAAGCCCAAAGTCAAAGCTCTGATTGTCTTCATAATGTTTTCTATCTTGAATAGGGATGAAGACTCTAATTTTTCAGATACCACAAGTTATGAATCTATAACACAAATATTTTACCCTCCCTAGATGTAAGAACATTTGAGAGTCATTACTACAGAGGGAAAATCGCACTTCCTGGCTGGACAATGTCAAATATGAAATTTCATTTTCATTATTAAAATTGTTTATTTTCTAATCATTTACAAGACACTTCTGTGAGCTTCCTGAATCATACGTGAATTTTTATGATGACATAATTATTTTTTTTTAATTATTTTTATTTTTTCTCCTATAGCTGGTTTACACTGTTCTGTCAATTTTCTACTGTAGAGCAAGATTACTTATTTATTTATTTGTCTTTTGTCTTGTTTAGGGATGCACCTGCGGCATACTGAGGTTCCCAGGCTAGGGGTCCAATTGGAGCTGCAGCCACTGGCCTATGCCCAAGCCACAGCAATGCCAGATCCGAGCTGCATCTGCAACCTATACTGCAGCTCACAGCAACACAACACCGGATCCTTAACCCACTGAGTGAGATCAGGGATCGAACCACAACCTCATGGTTCCTAACAAGATTTATTTCCGCTATGCCACAATGGGAACTCTAATATGTGTTTATTTTTATGAACAGAATGCTCACAGGATTTATCGAATTTTCAGATTCTGTTATTGACTCTCCACCAAATTAAGAACCACTTCTTAAAGTTAATACTAAGATTTTAAAAAGTCATGTTGCATTTTTGCTACTATAGTCATAAAGAGTATCTTGGTTAATTCAATTATTTTCTCTGACCAGCTAGCCAAAAATTTCTTTCTTCCTCACCTCAAACAGGCATGAAAATCCGAACACCCAACTTTGATATTTGGTAGATGTGATATGGAAATTCAAACGTGTAATAACATCATTTTGCCAGTTTGATGAATCTTCCAACACTGTGCTTGTTCCTATGTTCTATGTTGTTGCAACTCAGTTCATGTCTACAATTTCTTCCTTCCACGTACTCATATTTACATCACTGTCTAGAAATTTCTTTTATTTGACACTGGAGGAAATTAGTAGTTTTTAAACCCTCAAAGTCAAATGCTCAAAGTGCATGCTGCAAAGCCAGCCAATTTCCATGTATGTTTAAAGTTCACAGATTTTCCATTCTTAACACAGATTCATAAAAGGAAATTTCATCAGTTGTAAATAGCATCATTTATCAAGTTTATTGTGCCAGCAAGTCTGACTTCAGAATCTACCTGGATGAATGACTTTTACATGATTTCATTCTTCTGGCAAACATTCATTTTTTAAAATTTTGGCATAAGATGAGGGTGCAAGAAATTGTATATATTCAATATGTGCAGTTCTGGGTCTATCAATTATACTTTAATAAAGCTGTTTAAAAAATAAAAAGCTAAGGAACAAAAGATGAGAGTGCAAGATAGCCCAGCTAGCACACATTTACTCTGCAAATTTATTTAGGTTGTGAATCAGGAGATGACAGAGCTCAATCTCTTGTTTTCTTTACCAAGTAACTCCCCCTCCTGCTTTAGTTATAAGAAAATACTGCAAATCATATATTCCAGCCACCCTACAAATTAACTAGAGCCCTTACAAACACTGGAAATCAGTTAATATTTCATCCTCTCAGAGAACATCCAATTAATCACATACACAAAAAGATTTTAATGTACCTGCCATATCTTTGCAACCAACACCTGCTTGCCCCTAAGTTCCCTGAGTACTTTTCACAAACACAAGTTGTATTTCAAAATTGGTCACAGCCTAACATATATTTTTATAATAAAAAATATCATATAATCAGTCTAGTATGTGTTTTGTGTGTCTCTTATTTGCAATGACAGCAGTAATACTTATCTACAGTTGGCCTTTTTATAATGCAAAAAACATATATTTATTACCTATATAAGCAGTTTCAAAATATTTCATTTCCCTTTCCCTCTCTGTGACAAATGAAACTTTACCAACACTTAAGGTTTAATCAACATTTCATTTCTGGAGTTCCCACGTGGCTCAGTGGTTAACGAATCTGACTAGGAACCATGAGGTTGCAGGTTCGATCCCTGGCCTTGCTCAATGGGTTAAGGATCTGGCATTGCCATGGCTGTGGTGTAGGCTGGCGGCTACAGCTCCGATTAGACCCCTAGCCTGGGAACCTCCCAAGTGCCGCGAGTGCAGCCCTAGAAAAGACAAAATAAAAAAAAAAAAAAAATTCATTTCTGAGGGTGTCTTCATTATCTCAGGAACCATGCTCAGGTTGATAATTTGACCTCATAAAGAGCAACTCGGATCCCCAAGGATACCACTATGTACCAGCACCTGACTGTCCTTTTCCATTCTAAAACCAGTATTTACAGCAGTACTAGAGGGCAGATACTCATCATTCTAAAAAAATTTGCATGGCTTTCCAGAAAACCAGAGGAAAATACATTAATCAGTCTACCATATGCTAATCTGACAACTGATGCCTGGTCAGCACCACCCATAACTAACTGGTGATCCCTCCCACTCCCACCACTAACCTCCACCATGAAGTTCCCACTTTAGTAGCTCTGAGGTAGGGTTCAAGAATTAGGAATTTAGAATACATCTCAGTGAGACTGATAAGCAGCAAGGTTGGGGACCCAATGAATTAAAGGACCCTTGAGCACTTTCTAAATACCAATGGCATTTTTCACATAATTAGAAGAAAAAAAATTTTAATCTGTATGGAAACACAAAAGATCCTGAATAGCCAAAACAATCTTTTTTTTTTTTTTTTTTTTTCTTGTTTTTAGAGCTGCACCAGCAACATATATAAGTTCTTAGACTAGGGGTCGAATCAGATTGACAGCTCTGGCCTAGCCATAGCCAGAGCAACACAGGATCGGAGCCACATCTATGACCTACACCACAGCTCATGGCAACACTAGATCCCCAACCCCGTAAGTGAGGCCAGGGTTCAAACCCATATCTTCACGGATATTAGTTGGATTTGTTTCCACTGTGCCACAATGGGCAATCTCCCAGCCAAAACAGTCTTGGAAAAGAAAAATGGACTTGGAGGAATTAGGCACCCTGGCTTCAGACTATACTAAAAAGCTACAGTTATCAAAATAGTATGGTATTGGGACAAAAACACAAATACAGATCAATGGAACAGGATAGAAAGCCCAGAAATAAACCCCCACACTTGTGGTCAATTAATCTACAACCAATGAGGCAAGAATATAAAATGGAGCAAACCAAAGACAGTCTCTTCAAAAAGTGGTGCTGGGAAAACTGGACATGTAGAAGAAAGAAATTAGAACATTCTAATATACAAAAATAAACTCGAAATAGATTAAAGACTTAAATGTACAACCAGATACTATTAAATTCCTAGAGGAAAACATAGGTAGAACACTCTTTGACATAAATCACAAAAATATCTCTTCAGATCTATCTCCCAAAGTAACAGAAATAAAAGCAAAAATAAACAAAAGGGACTCGGCTAAACTTAAAACTTTCCATAAACATAATGAAAAGAAAACCCACAAAATGGGATAGATATTTGTAAATGATGCAACCAACAAAAGACTAATCTCCAAAATATACAAACAGTTCATTTCAAAAAAAAAAAAAACCCAATCAAAAAATGCACAGAATATCTAAATAGACATTTCTCCAAAAAAGATGTAGACATGGCCAAAAAGCACATAGAAAGATGTTCAACATTGCCAATTATTAGAGAAATGCAAATCAAAATTACAACGAGGTATCTCCTCACAATGGTCAGAATGGCCATCATCAAAAAAATCTTCACATAATAAATGCTGGAGAGGGTGTGGAGAAAAAGAAATCCTCCTACACTGTTAGTGGGAATGTAAATTGGTATAGGCCCTATGGAAAACAGTGTCGAGGTTCCTTTAAAATCTAAAAACTGATCTATGCTATGATCCAGCAATTCCACTCCTGGGAATATATCTGGAGAAAAAAAGACATATAACTCAAAAAGATATATGCACCCCTATATTCACAGCAGCACTACTTAAAACAGCCAAGACATGGAAACAAAGTTGACAGATGAATGGATACAGAAGATGTGGTACACATATACAATGGAATATTTCTCAGCCATAAAAAAGAATGAAATAATGCCATTTGCAGCAACATGGATGGACCTAGAGGATTATCACACTAAGCGAAGTAAGTCAGACAGAGAATGACAAATATCACATGATATCACTTACATGTGGAATCTAAAGAAAAGACTACGAACGAATTTATTTATAAAACAGAAATAGACTCACAGAATAGAAAACAAATTTATGGTTACCAAACAGGGGAGGTGGAGAAGGATAAATTAGAAGATTGGGGTTAACATATACACACTACTATATATAAAATAGACAGGTAACAACCAACACATTTATGAAAAGGATAACATTACATTAAAATACAAAGTTCTTTTACATAGAGTCAGTAATAAATTGATTTCTATAGAAGCTCAGTATGTCTTATACTCAGAAATATGTATCTTTCCAACTTAAAAATTAATCAGATTTACTTTTAAAAGTGCAGATGAGAGCATTCTTTTAAACTCCCCAAATAATGCAGAGTAACATGAAGCCATCCTACTCCCAATCCATCAGCCAGTTCCATTCCCTACATCCTCTGGGGGTTCTTGGGAAGCACTATATGGGTTCTTCCCCCAGCACCCCCAGAGGATGTAGAGGGGAAATAGCACATATATTTTCAGAATTTTTTCTATGTACTTAGAAACATGTGTATATAGATGCAATACAATCTATAGATCTATTAGATTAAAATAGAGCATATTTTATCATTTTCAACATACTTTCATATATACCTCATTCCTTTTCATGGCTGTGTAACGTTCCTAAGTGTGGATTCTTTTTTTTTTTAGCCTATTTTTAACATTTTGATCATTTTTCCCTTGCTAGAATTTTAATTTATTTACAATTTTTCAACTATAAACAACACTATAATAAGATTCTTTTATGTGAGTCCTTGTGTACATTTTAAACTTTAACAGATTGCAAAACTCCCCTCTAAGATGATTATATAATTTATATTTATAATTTCTCCCCTGATATTAGCAACACCAATAAGCCAAGAAGAAAACTTATTTAAATATTTATTTTTCTATTTACTAATGATGTTAAACAATTTTCCATATGCTGGCTAAATTTTGACTTTTGTGAGTTACCTATATAATTCATATCATTTTTTAAAATCAGGAAAACACACACTAAAATACAGGAAGACCAGGGCTAAATTATTTTTCCTGGAATATACAGTGCCTTATAGGTAGATCTCCATAAATAATTTACTGAACAAATGAATAAAACAGCCAACATCATGGAAATCTCTGTCTCGAAAAAGAAGAATTGAGTCCATATAACTTTTTAACCTAGGTTCCATATTTCAGAGTATCAGGGGTGGACAGATATATGGTACGTTTATACCGCTACTTCTAGAACTCCTATTATTCTATTAGACAAATAAAACTTTAAAATCCAACCAAATATTTATTCTGTTACCCTTTCAAAAAGTATTTCTGAGGGAACTATTGCTCTAACTCTAATTTTTTCTCTGAACCTCAAGTTCCTTAATGTCTCCATATCAAAATAAGAATAATATTTTAATTGATGTGTTTTTCATATCTCACAATAGTGATTGCCATATCTAATCGATCAGGATAATTCAAGTGTCTGTCCATCACAAAAAAAAAAAACTCAGAATGTTTCCACTTCTGCATTACGAACATTTGCTTTTTTTCTGGTAAGACTCTCCTTATTTTCCTTGTGACTCTCCTCCTCTCCCATTTCAATCCACATGGCATCTAAGAGGCAGACTCCAATCCCAGCCCTAAGGGTGAGTGTAGAACCAAAAAACTGGCCTTGAATAGCTAAGTAAAGCCAACAATACTTAACCCCAGAACTTTTGCAGGAACAATAGAGGTACCCTTTCTTCTATGTAAATTCAAAGTGACTAGCAGACATTTGGCTATTTGGTCTGAAAACCTGCCAGAGAATGAAACCAATGCAAAGTAAAGTCCATAAGAGAGGAGAAAGGAGAAGAGGGGAGAGAAGGGAAGGGGAGGCAGGGGAGACCCAAGTCCCATACAGACATTTAAACCACAAGATCAAGTCAAACTTGAAGCTACATCTATCCCTGAACTTTTCAGGTATCCTATGTGAAAGATAAAATAAGAGTCCGTTTTTTGCTTGTGATTAGTTAAATTAGGATTTTTGGTCACTTGCAATGGAGAGAATTCCAACTAAAACCCTTGGATAAGAGGCATTTTTAGGGGATCATTCTGAATTATCCAATATCCAGATTACCTTAGCTTTACTCCGGCTCTCTGCTTGTTAGAGACATTGCCTGAACCTACATTTCTGCAGCAGACTTCATTACTTACACATGAAACTTTTTCTCCATTTTATATTCTCGCATAGAATTAATTGCACAGAAGCTACATAGATCAAATGCTATTATCCTTGTTTTCATTTATGAGGAAAATGGAGACACAGAAAAAGTAATGATGTTCAAGATGCAGGACAATATCCAAGATTTCCAACTGGTTGCTCTTGTTTGAGCCCATGCATTTCCCACATGATGCTAAGGGTAAAATGAATACATGGTTAAGACCCAAGACACTGTGGATGGTGCACGATGCCATCATGGACAATTCCAGACCTCACACAGTAGAAACTGGCTTTCAGTTTATAGCCTAAATGAACTCACTTTAGAGGTGTTTAAAAACTCTCTCTCCCATAATAATAGCAGAGACTGTCACCAATCATAGTCAAGACTGATCCCATCAAATGACTCAGTCACAAGACACTGGAGACTGATACACAGCTCATTACCTAACATAATCAGATGACATTGAGGATCTCTAGCATCTAGCCTTTTAAAGGAAACAGAGCAAACAGTGTAGTGCAGAAGTTAGAAATACAATCTGGAGTCAAACAATTTGGTGTTTGAAGGTGGGCTTATTAGTTTTGTGTCCAGCAGCATGGCCCTTATGCTCTCTATTTGATTCTCACTACCTCCTCTGAGTTGTCTCACCCCTCCCAGGTTCTGGGAAATGGCAAAGATAAGAGCCATCTGAGCAAAAGCTATAGCCTTGAGACAACTTACCAGAGCACCAAGGAAATAAGCCTCTGTCCTATACCCACCTTACCAAGCTTCCTTCCAGACAGTGATGGCATAACACTAAGCAACTACATAGTTTATCTACTGTAGCTCTATTAGAGTCAGTGGTGCAAGAGCAAACTGCACTACACCCAGCAGTTGTCTTGCGAACATGCCCCAAGCAACCTTATTCTTTATCTGCATCACGAGTCCTTCCAAAGCTCCTCCCTAAGCTTTCATATTGAGTGCAACAACGAAAAAAAAAAAAAAAAAAATTCATGGAGCACCACGTACATTAGTGTAGTTTGCACATTTGTTTTCATTGGACTGCCATGCATTTGGAGAGGAGTTCCCATTGTCTGGAAGCCATTGCAAGGCATGAACAATCACTTTGGCTCCTTTGCCTCATCTGCCCAGTGCTCAAAATGGGCCAAATGTAAACACTCTACAGTCCTCTTCCACTCCTTATTTTGTTAGTCTCTCCACAAGTTTCTGGAAGTGCAGACAACTTTCAGCGACTTCACTCTTCTCACATATTCCATGTCCACTACCTAACTCAGATCCTTCCCATAATACAGTGACTTTCCCTACTAATGAATATCACCCATTCCAAAACGTCTCCCCTCTGAGCCTTGATATCACCATCTATAAAATAGGAACGAAGGGGAAATTTTGTGCCCAAGTGGAAAACTGTGCACTATCTAGGGGGGTATCCTGCCACAGAGAGCTAGTCTACATACAACTCTGTATATTGGAAAAAACTGACATCAATGTAAAATATTCCTTGTCTGTAGACATGCAAGTTCTGTCCCATTAAGTTCAACTGACTTCCTTTACCCTGCTGTGGAAAAAAATGTTCTGACTACAGTTGTAAAATGACTTCAGTGGTTCTGATCTACAAATATGTTTATACTTTAGATTCTCTTTTGGATTAGTTGTAACAGCTGCTTGATTCTCTTGTTGATTAATGAGCAGAATAAAATCTTTAATACATGTTCTTTTGGGAGTTTTGGGGATTTTTTTTTTTTTGCTTTTTTTTTTTTTTTTTTTTTCTTTTTATGGCTGCACCCATGGAATGTGGAAGTTCCCAGGCTAGGGGATGAATTGGACTTATAGCTGCCAGCCTACACCATGGCCACAGCAATGCAGGATCCAAGCCATGTCTGTGACCACAGCTCATCACAACACTGGATCCCTGACCAACTGAGAGAAGGCAGGAATCAAACTTGCAGCCTCATGGATACCAGTCAAATTCATTTTGGCTACGCCACAACAGGAACTCTCAGTATATGTCCTTTTTTATATTTGCATGATGGTCATGATTTTACCTTTTTTTGAAAATGTTTCCTAACAGAAATAAGATTACCTGTCTCAGAGGACTAAATGGAAGATTTTAACATATTTGGAAATATGAGCGTTACAGCCTCTCTGTCACTGAAGTAATGCTTATAAAACTTAGCATGCACTAAATACTCAATAAATGTTATCAATTATTATTTCAATTATAATTCAAAGATACATGCATCCCTATGTTCATAACAGCACTATTCACAATAGCCAAGACATGGAAACAACTTAAATGTCCCTCAACAGATAAACAGATTAAGAAGGCACAGTATATAAACAATGGAATACTATTCAACCATAGAAAAACGAAACAATGCCATTTGCAGCAACATGGATGCACCCAGAGATTATCATACGAAGTGAAGTCAGACAGAAAGGCAAATACCATAGATATCACTTTAATGTGGGATCAGGAAGATGGCACAAATCAACCTATCTATGAAACAGACTCACAGACATGGAGAGCATACTTGTGGTTGCCAAGCGGAAGGGTGTAGTTCGGGAGTCTGGGATTAGCAGATGCAATCTACTATATACAGAACGGATAAACAGCAAGGTTCTATTGTATACTACTACGAGAAACGATATTCAATATTCTGTGATAAACCATAATAGAAAAGATATATAGATATGCATAACTGAATCACTTTGCTGTATAGCAGAAATTAACAAAACATTATAAATCAACTATACTTCAATAAAATAAATTTAAAAAGGGAAGAAAGTCAGTTTTCAACCAGTCCTTTTTTAATTTAAATAAAACTTTAGATAAAAGACCTCATGTTGGAATTGCTAACTAGATCTGTCTGGGAGAAAATGGACTTTTCCTACAAAGTCTTTCTAATGTTGGCTCCCAGCCTGGCAAACAAACTCAGGACCAGCAGCCTACATTTTATGGAATAATGCCTTACTAGAGCTTTTTTCCCATCTGAGCATATTCCTCATAACACACAGCAATCAAAACATGGCAACAGAAATTTTACAACTGGCAACAATAGAGAATCAGTGTGAAAAGTGAAAGTAATGATTTCTAAGTACAAAATGAGAACATGCCTCTAAAAACAAATAAAAATTGTTAAATCTCTGGCTTCCAGCAGGTTGATACTATATTTTTCCAAGGCAAAACAACCTAACTGTAGCCCCCCAAATAACAATTCATTCAAGTTTTAATCATAAGCTTATAGCTAAAAAGGCCTCCCCAGTCATTTGCTATTGTTTATTACTGGCTGCTGGCTTTTGTTTAACCAAGGACAAAGTTTCAGTCTGAAGGCCAGGGTAACAGCGAACAATCTGAATAATTTTAGAACATTTTTTTTTCACAATAAAACAACATGTATGTGATGAATGATTATTTTTTCTGCTACTGATGTAATTTAAAAGTTGCATTTCATCTTATTTTCCTAAGTGTTAATATTGGCAGTATTTGAATTTCCATCCCATTTCTCATTTATCTAAGGAGCTATTGTCAAATCTTTAACTTGCACAGTAACCTCAGCCAAAGAAAACATTACTCTAAGAATGATGGTCACTGAAACGCTTTATTGGTTAGGTCCTATAAAGAGATTTTGTATTTTTCTCACTTTTTTTGCTCTCCAAACATACACTAACTCGGAAAAATACCTTACATTTTCACCATCATGATTTAAAACTTTTCTATTAACATGATTTGTTTCTCAATGATGACGCCCAGTCTTTAGGACCAAATCTATTTTTAGCTTGTCAGTGTAGGTGTTTGTGTCATAAGAGTAGCCAGTAAATGGAATAACCACTTGCTTAATTCAATTAAATGTTTCAAATGTCACAATACCCTGTCACATTATGCAGTTACTCTAATCCCACTGAATCAAATCCACTATGCACATTCCATTGACTGTCTCCCTGATTAGTCATTATTATGGCCTAGAAATGTCATCAAAAAGAACATCATCAGTTCAAGCATACCATGCAGACCACTGACAGAATTAGCTATTCTGGAACCAAGTTTAGCCCGGTGAAATTTAGTAGAGTTGGAAACATCCAAAAGTTGCTGCCACTTTGTCAAAGATTTTTAAGAACATTCTCAGCTCAACCTTAAAGGAGTTTATACTAGATGCCTTTGCCACCCTACCACCCCTTTAGACCCCATTCACATATCCATCCCCCACAGAAAAAGCACCACGAAAGCAGAGCATTTCAATGACACACAGTTTGCAATAACTAGTTCTAACTTACAACATTTTCTAATAGTCTTCAATTTGATAGAAGTTCATTTCTCCTTTGTCCTTATTGCCTCATTTGTATGAAACATATTTGAAATAACCATATATAAGAAGAGAAAAATTAGTGTGAACTGTGTTGACTAGGGAACATCTTCAAACAGACAAAATTAGTCCTTTATTCTCCTGTACTGATTGTGTGCCTTTAAGAAAATATGTGTATATATATATGTATACATACACGCAAAGAGATATGTGATGTTTAACTGGCCTCTAGCACTAGACCATAAAAGCATCATATTTGCTTTTGTTGTCTCACCTTCTAAAACCTGTCACACCCATGGTCAAAACTCTTTTGAGTGACTCATGCCAGAACATATGGGCTCCAGGCAAGTGGTGCCCCTCCTAAGTTTAGTAGACTTTTCCCCTTTACACCTGTTTGTGCCCATTGCACATTTTACTGCATTAACTAAAAAATTACAGCAGGACAAGAAAAATCCTTTGTCTTTCTCATGAAAAATCAAAGGTCTGCTTTGAAAAACTTGATAAAGATGAGTCACTAAGAAAAAATATGCTGTTAAGTTAGTTGTGGGCCAGAGAAATACAAATTACCAAGGAAGAATACAGACTTCTGCATTCAAAGTGCTTTGCATGTATATGTGAGTTCTTGTCCATTTTCAGCAAACCCTCATAATGGAAATCAATGACAATACATTAAGGTATAGCTCAGATGAGAGGAGCTACAGAAAACTCCGAACAGCAGCCAGTGGGCCACTACCAAAAATCAGTGAATAAATGTATATTTATATATGTCAGACTAAAATAAAATATTTAAGTTCAGAAAGATATTTTTGTGTGATTCCTGGCTTTGATATTTAATTAACTGACCTCCTACCATTCCTACTGCTTCAGATAAAAAGCTTCTACTGTAGGCAGTATTCAAAAAAATGTTAAATGAAAGACCTCTGGTTAAATTAACCTAAACCATAAAGAACATATAGACATAGTAAGAAAGAGTGGTAGGATAGCTGTATGCTCAAGACAAGGCACCAAGAATTCACGGCCATAGTCCTTGACTTTTCCATATGCCTGGCGCTAAGCGTTTTGCTGTGCTCAGCTGGCCTCATTTCAAGGGACAAAAATCAAAGATCATTTTCTTCCACTCTCATCTTCCTCCTGGGGCATTACTTATCCTGGCCTCATTTTAAATGACTTGTTCATTAGCTTGAGCCATTTAGAGGCATTTAAAATTTTTTCTTAGTCATATTACTTTATGTCAAAATATGCCAAAATACCAATATGGGGCATGTCTGGATCTAGCATTTGGTACAGGACTGTATATTTTTAACATTTTATATTACTTATTAAGAGGAAAAGATTTGGTTTTGCTCATTAGTCATCTTTTCAAAAAATGTTCCATATACTTACATTGATTTTTTTATGAGAAGTAATTCTTTCAACATTTCTTAACTGGAAATGTTTTAGAAAATTCCAAACCAGAGCATGATACAAAAACTTGTTTGTAAAATTGTGCCTTTCCAAGGTTTTCTCTAAGAAAATGAAAAATGCAGTACAAAGGCTTTGATAAAGATTAAATAACTGAATTGGTTAAAAAGAACTTTTACCTCATTATAAAGTTTACTTTTCCAAAATACACTGGGATCTATCATATGCCTAATAAGTGCTCAGAGCTGAGATTTAAACCTCCTCAAAGTCGACAGTTCAGAGATCCTAGATGTGTATCTCTTCCACCCATCTTCTCTTTGTTTACTGTTCAGAAAGGTTTTCTTTAATAATTACTATGGGACATGCCTGGGAAATGCACATAAGTCTTACCAACAACTGGAAAAAAACAACTGGATCTATCAAAACTACATCTGTGAAACCAATCCCTGCCTTACAGTGGGCTTGGAAAGAGGGCCACAGCCATTCACAACCATGATTGTGATGGGTTTTTATACTCCACGTTTTTAAAAGCAGGTAACTTTGCTTAATATGATGCCTCTTCCTCCTTAAAAAATATTTGACTTTTACTTTGGGTGGAGCAGGTATAGAGTTAAGCAATCCTTAGGAAGTGGGTCAACTCCACTATTTGGGGAAGCAGTTAAACAGATGATAGATAAAAAACAGATGATTAAACACACAGATAGATAATTAGAAATATAGAGATCTGTAATTGGTTGTTTTTGTTTATAGGTATGAAGTTGAACCACAGGTATATTCCAAACATAAGTGATATAGATGATAATAGCTCGCTATTTATTCATTTATTTGTTTATTTATTAATGTATTGTCTTTTTAGGGCCACACCCAAAGCATATGGAGTTTCCCAGGCTAGGGGTGGAATTGGAGCCATAGCCACTGGCCCACGCCACAGCCACAGCAATGTCAGATCCAAGCCACATCTGCAGTCTACACCACAGCTCATGGCAGCACCGGATCCTAACTCAGTGAGTGAGGCCAGGGCTCAAACCTTCGTCCTCATGGATGCTAGTCAGATTCATTTCAGCTAAGCCATGACATGAACTCCTTTTTTTTTTCTTTCTTTTTTGTCTTTTTAAACTCTAACACATTGTTTTCCTCAAATCGTTAAAGTTTCCACATTACCCAATTCCTCCAACAAAAGTAGGTTGATCAAAGAATGTGAAATTGAAATAAAAATATTTTGCAAATGATTTCCATAAACAATTCTGGAAGCTCATGTGTAGCAGCTAGCATTTTTTTTTCTGGTATACCTGCAGTCGTACTAAGTATCCTAAAGCAATTCCAGGGTTCTTGCCTTCCCCTCTATCAATTGAAGGGGAGTGCATACAGTGGAGGCTGCAAGACCTTGGGTATGACAAAAGTTTGATATTTCAAGGGCACTGCCTCTTGTCTTTTTGTCTGGTTCAAACTGCTCTTATCATATCCAGTTCTTCTCATAGACATTTGGGGGACTAATTTAACCCTAACATTTTATTAGTTCTCATTAACCACAGGTCATTTACCTTTAAAATTTGTCTTCGTTGTCTTTACTACAAAGCAACAATCATCAAAACTGCATGGTACTGGCACAAAGACAGAAACATAATCAGTGGAACAGGATAGAAAGCCCAGAATTAAACCCACGCACCTATAGCCAACTAATCTATGACAAAGGAGGCAAGGATATACCATGGAGAAAGGACAGCTTGTTCAATAAGTGGTGCTGGAAAAACTGCACAGCCACATGGAAAAGAATGAAATGAGAACACTCCCTAGACACCATACACAAAAATAAACTCAAAATGGATTAAAGACCTAGATATAAGACCAGACACTATCAAACTCTTAGAGGAAAACAGGCCAAACACTCTCTGACATAACGACAGCAGCATCTTCTCAAATCCACCTCTTAGGGTATTGACAACAAAAACAAAAATAAACAAATGGGACTTACTCAAACTTCAAAGTTTCTGCACAGAAAAGGAAACCCTAAACAAAACAAAAAGGCAACCCAAAGAATGGGAGAAAATCTTTGCAAGTGAATCAACTGACAAGGGATTAATCTCCAAAATTTATAAACAACTTCTGCAGCTCCATACCAAAAATACAAACAACCCCATCAAAAAATGGGCAGAGGATCTAAACAGATAATTCTCCAAAGAAGACATAGAGATGGCCAAAAAAAAATGAAATGATGTTCAGCATCACTCATTATTAGAGAGATGCAAATCAAAGCCACTCTGAGGTACCGCCTGACACCAGCCAGAATGGCCATCATCCAAAAGTCTACACACAATAAGTGCTGGAGAGGATGTGGAGAAAAAGGAACCCTAGTACACTGTTGGTGGGATTGTAAATTGGTGCAACCACTGTGGAAAGCAGTATGGAGATTCCTCAGAAAACTAAACATAGAACTATCATTTGATCCAGCAATCCCACTCCTGGGCATCTACCCAGAGAAAACCATGACTCACAAAGACACATGTATTCCAATGTTCATTGCTGCACTATTTATAATAGCCAAAACATGGAAACAACCTAAATGTCCATCGACAGAGGAGTGAATCAAGAAGATGGGGTACATATACACAATGGAATATTACTCAGCCATTAAAAAGAACGAAATACCAGCATTTTTAGCAACATGGATGGACCTAGAAACTATCATGCTAAGTGAAGTCAGCCATACAATGAGACACCAACATCAAATGCTTTCACTGACATTGGAATCTGGAAAAAAGGACAGACTGAGCTTCTTTGCAGAACAGATGCTGACTCACAGACATTGAAAAACTTATGGTCTCCAGAGGAGACAGTTTGGGGGGTGGGGGGATGTGCTTGGGCTGTGGGATGGAAATCCTGTGAAATCAGATTGTTATGATCATTATACAACTACAGATGTGATAAATTCACTTGAGAAATAAAAATAAACAGATAAATAATAAAAATAAAAAATAAAAAAATAAAGTTAAAAAATAAATAAATAAATAATAAAATTTGTCTTTGTTGTCTTTAACAAACCATGTCTACCACATTTTTGATGTTGAACTGTAGAAGCAATAACACTCAGTATGTCTGATACTAACATCATTGGAACTTTATAGGATTATTTTCACTTGTGGTCTAATTGGTCTGAATATAATGTGATGATGTATATTCCCAAGAATGCAGGGAATGGTAACTACAATTTTGGTGAAGTTTAATAAATGTTTTCAAGCTAACACAGTACCTAATAATTTTTTCTTTTGCTCCAAGCCAATAGTTAATAAGGTTTTATTCATTAGATTTATTAGAAAAAGCCAAAAACATAGTTCCCCTTTCAAGTAGATGAATATGCCTTTAATGTGTATAGTGGTTCAGTGAATGTACTTGGGTGAATGAAGTTGAGACCTAAAAAGTGCGTGCCGATGTCTATCCTGGGCTCCTGCCCTTAAAGCAGCACCTCCACTGAGCACGTTCTCAGACGCTGTGACTGTAGCAACAGAAGAGCTTCCATGGTAGTTTTTGAGCTTCCCACTTATGTAAAATCCAGAGTATCTTAGACTCAGCCAAATAGTAATTTTATTGGCATCTCCAGGATTTCCAAATAGGGTAGGATAGGGATGTATATATGAGTGATGTCTGAAAGACTCAGGAAGGACTGAGAATAACAGCATGAATGGTAAATCCATGTTATATCAATCCCCAATGTCCTTCTCTTTCCTTTTAACCAATGCCAGCCCTTAAAGTCCTCCTTACAATGACTGCAGATAGTCTCTTCCCATTGATCAAATGTGGTGCTCAAGAAAATACCTAATCACCACTTCGCCGCGTTGCATTTAATGGCATAATTATTCCACACAAAACTGGTGGGCAAAGAAGAAAAAGTGTTATGATCAAGACAAGTAAGCAGTCTTGCATCCACAAACTCACTTTTGGGAACTTAAATTTTTGCAAACAGGCATTTTAAAGACAAGGTGTCCTACAGTAAGGAAGCCTGTTCCTTTGCTTAATCCAGCATTTCCAACACCTTCAATCTAACATAAGGTCCCTTAGAACATACACTGCAAAATTCTCTCTTGGAATCTCCTTATCTTAGATGGGTGAGGCCAGTCCACACACACAGTGTCTTGAGTGGGATGGTTATAGATAAAACGTCATGGTAGCCTCCCTGCCTCCCACATTCAGTAAGCAGCTCCCCAGGACTCCCAAAGTCCTCCCAGAATTTTTGCATATCAAAAGGAGTGTACGGAAGCCCCAGGGCAGTCAGCAAACACTATACAGTAATAGCTATAAAGCTTCTGGTCTGTTGGCTTCCTGCCCTGGCAAGTGCAGTGGACCTCATTGTGCTGACTCCCTAAATATATGCTGCGTTTCTTATTTACTCGGAATCTTTAAGAGCCTCTGGTTGTTTTTGAATTGTTGGTCAAACACCATAAAATTATATTCAAATACACCAAAGCCTTAATAATCTAAATTAAATTGGATAAACTGCAGCTTGCATTAGTGGAAATTAAAGAACAATTTATCTTTATCTGCCTAATAAAGATCTCAGAGGTCAACTCCCTCATTTTACAGGTGAGAGAATGGAGGCTCAAGGAAATGAAATAAATGCCCAAAGAAATTGATTTGATTGTGTTAAAGGACCAAGAATAATGCAAACTAGATAGTAACAGATCATTAACACATAGAATGGGGTTTTAGTAAATTGAATATTAAAGGAGAACTGGTGTTGAGAAAAATCTTAAAAACAGACGGCTTATCAAATAATCACATAGCTCTCCTTCAAATATATTTATTCTAATGCCATTGATATATTTTTTTCCTTACATCCTATGTATATATAAGGGTATGTATAGTCGGGGTATACATATACCTACAAAGGTGAGCCTTTGATGCTTAGCACCTCAATTTCTTTTCATGTAACAAATCATGAGTCTCTCCCATGGAGTACAAATATTGACCCAGGTTATGGGTTTGCTTTATGATGATAATTGTAGATAGACAGATAGATAGACAGATAGGTAGATGAAAAGATTTATTTGTCAGGTAGATATGCAAAGAGATATAACTTTATAAATAGTAATGCTAGAGATAATTTAAGCCTTTCTTAAATTACAAACATTACATGGCTTTCTAGCTTTATAATTTGCAAGTGGTTATAAAAATCCCCAGTATTGCCTATGAAAATATCAAGACAAATGCTCTGTGAACTCATTGCAATAATAACACAGAAGCTAAAGCAGCAAGATGCAAAGCAGAATTTCATCTATAGTTTTATACATCGCATTCCAACCTATGGTTGTTCTGTGTTGAAGAGTGAAAAGGCATCAGAAGGTCGGGTTTTCAAAGATCAAACTTTCCATTGTTCTTTGAATCAGAGATTGTGTGTGAGTACAGAGCTTTGCATAAGAATTAGTCCTCTTCCATGGATCAAGTCAGCTATTTTCAGCTCAGCCTAGCACTCTTCGATTTCTTGGTTTGTAACTATGGCAATAAGATTAAATGGCATTCAGTAAAATTCATTTTACAAATTAGCTTGGGAGGGTGTCCATGACTGTAATGAAGGAGCAATGTAAAAATACTAGGAAACAAGAGGGAAATTAAAGTAGGTTTTGTAATATTCTTCAAACTAATCCTCAAAATCATCTAGTGCCACATGCAAGTGATATACAGCAACCTGAAATAAAAATGATCAGATAACTGCTTGATAGATTCCTTGGCTCAGCTTAAGCCACCACACCTCTCCTCTGGCCCCTCAACCATCATACAACACCATTGTCTGTGGATGCCTATGGGTCTGTGGGCTTGCCAGAGTCTTTGATCTGGGACTTTTTATACTAAATAACAGTCAAATCAATTTCAAACACCTTCATTACAGTACACAGCTCATTATGTTCTAGAAAAATGTTTAGCTCCAAGCCCCAGGCCACGTTATAATGAGGACAGGAGCATACACTAGTACACATGCTCTATACAGTGTCTCCATATTTCTACATGATACACAGTCACCACTGGTCTAAGAGAAAAGCAGGCATGCATTTGCAGCCTTTAAAGATGGTTTCCTAAAGTTTTAAATCATTTGTCATAAAACAGAGTTTTAATCTTGAAATGCTGGTAATGATTTTCCTTTGTCAGCAACCTTTTTAAAAAGTGCATAGGGAGACATCGAAAAGAAAAAGCTGGATAAATATGTTTTCACATCCTGAATGAGTGACACATAAATGTTTATATTATGTGTATACTTTATAGATATATATACATACACAAAAATATACATATATTATATAGAGAGAATATGTAAAGCAATTCTACTAAATCTATTTTTAAGGAGGATTTTATATATATAGACATAGACAATATTGTATATATAAACAACTCCTTTTAAAAATAGATTTAAGAGATTTATTTGAAAAAATCTGAAGGTAGACTTTCATCTTATTCATTGTTGATTTACAAAGAAACTCAAGCACCATATTAATCTAATAGTTTTATTTATGTCTCTGCCTCTTGTTTGGGGAAGACAGGAAAATGAACCAAACCCTCATGGCCTCATTTCTGTTCTCTAATCTTTGTGCTTTTTCAATGCCTCAATGACCATCCATAAAATGTTGACATTATACTTGAAATAAATATGACACAATATTGGCTGTCAGTGTTTTTTTACTCTGATCTAATTATAAATTCTTACAAAAAGCCAGTAATAGGGAAATTACTTCACTGGACACATAAGACATTATTGAAATCACTTGCACTCCTCTGTTGTTGGAAGTATTAGCTAGCAAAGTAGAAATTCTTTTTGCTGTCACAATTGATTATCATAAATTAATTGTGTATAACTCTAAATGGAAACAAATGCATATGGGTATATAAATATAATCATAACTTGTTTTCTTGCCAGCCAGCCATAGTCTGGTATCTGAGAAAACACTAGTGTAGCAGAGGAATCACGATGCTTTTTTTTTAATATAAGGATTGTTACAAAGATAAAACAGATTTTTATGCAGCATAAGCAAGTGATAACAGTTTTCATGTTAACCTTGAAACTCGAGAACAGGATTCAGCAGGATTTTTAGCTAGCCATGAATATCTTAAAGGGATAGCTGGGAAGAAAACAGTCCTTATGTAAAAGAAGTGTTTGAACCATCGGTTATAATGTAGGATGACAGCCAAGGTCTGGCACAGGGGGCTGGATTACTAAAAGCAGGATATTATCTGCATAATCCGGGGTCAGCAAATGGAGATGAAACAAGCCAAAGGGAAGCCTGCAATCGAGCCTTGTCCTTCAACACATGTCATTAGAAGCCTTGGTTTCAAGTTGCAGGAGTGATAGTATCTAGAGAAGAAGAAAGCTCACTGCTCATTAAGGATGCTGCTCCAAACTGGTCTATGCAGATTAGCTGGACCCATAACTCACTTGCAAATGCTGAAATTAAAGACTCAATGCCAACCAATGTCCGAAATAGGAAAAAAGTTAGTTCGTAAAATATTCTTCACATGAAGTACAATAAAGAAACAAATCTAAATTTATGAACAAATTTCTTTGTCTTAAAAACAGATTTATCCTATGTGCCTTACAAACTATGTTAATAAGAATTTTGCATATGGAATAATATTTGAGCCATGAAAATTCATCCCATACCTAAGATTTTTAGATCAAGTATGACTAAAAGACGCGTTCAATTCCAAAGACTCAATGTTAGGCTGTTCATAGTAACTGTAAATATCACAGCTGGTTATTTAGTTGGCCTAAATATTTCTATGGATGAATCGAACTGTTTGGAATCAGTAGGAAGCAAATGATATGTCTTAAAATGCAAACAAGAATTTTTTTAAAGCGGCATTAATGACCTGTAATCAAAGTACAAATTATTAAATAACAAATTACTGCAGACTGTGAATTTAAAAAAGAAAGGCAGGGGAAGGATCAAGATGGCGGAGGAGTAAGACGCGGCCCACACCTTCTCCTACAAACACATCAAAAAACACATCTCATGCAAAACGATTCGCACAGAACAGCTACTGAATGCTGGTTAAAAAAGAAAGGAACATTAGTACTCTAGAATATATAGACATAGAAAGCTAAACACATACTGATTCTTCTGTAAGTACTGAAGATTATTATAGATGAAATACAAAATTAGTATTCTTGCTTTATAGGCACCTCCTCATTAGATAACAGAAATGTTTATAGTTTGGGAAAAGAAAGGAGACTTCCTAAATAAGTGTCAAAATGAATGAGCTGCCGGCTTCGTTTCTCATCTTTCACAGAGCTTTAGAAACTGGAGGAAATTGCAGAAAGATAGGTCTCACTCTCATATATTGCTCATGGAGGTGTAAAATGGGCCAGCCAGTTTGGAAAACAGCTTGGGAGTGCCTCAAAATATTAAACATAAATTTACCATGTGACCTAGCAACTTCACTCTTAGGTAAATACCCAGCAGAAATGAGAATATATGTCAATACAAAACCATGTATATGTATGTTCAGAGCTATGTTATTCTTAATAGCCCCAGAGTGGGAACAATTCAAATGTCAATCAATTAATGAAAGAACAAACAAAATGTGTTCTCTCCACAGAGTGGAATAGTATGTGATGATTTAAAAAGAAATGAAGCATTCTAGCAACTCATTACTTCATGTAGTAAAATTAAACACATATCTAATAAAGCAATCTGAGACTGAAAAAAAAAATGAAGTATTGCTATAACATGGATGAACTTTGAGAGCATTATGCTGAGTGAAAGAAACTAGTGACCAAAAAAACACATATTGCATTGTTTCTGTATGAACGATTCAGTAGACAAATCTATACAGACAGAAAGTAGGTAAGTTGTTACTTAGGGCTGTGGGGGGGGCATGCGTAACGGGAATGACAACAAGTGGGTACTGGGTTTTTGCTTGGAGTTATAAAAATGCTCTAACGATAGATTATAATGATGACTGCACAAATCCATAAATAAACTAAAATCCATTGAATTATACACTTTAGGTAAATTTAATGGTATGTAAATTATATCTTAATAAAGCTGTCTTTTTTTGTTTTTAAAGACATGCTTCACCCAGGTCAGAAATAGAACGTTTCTCTTAGCAAGGAAACTGTTATAGAAAAGCAGGAAAAGATTTCAAATAGGCATGATTTTAGTTACTGGTGGTCTACACCCAACCCCTCAAGTGTTCCTTGTGTTAGCACTACAGCAAAGTAGACTGTATATTCTCTCACTGCCTTTTTTTTTTTTTTTTTTAATTAGACAACAATGTACACACAAAAGCTCAATGTTTATTGGAGATAGGGTATTTGAGTAACTTGTGCAAATGCTGGCTGTTCCCCTTCAATTGGTGAATGAACTGTGTCCCCAGAGCTCCCACTGACTGGAGGGGGTGTCTGCTGGTAATAGGACCCTGTGGATAAGGTTTACTCTCCCTCCTGTCTGGCACAGGGAGAACAATGCACAAACTGAGCCATTACCTTGCGGACAATAGAGCAGATCAGAAAGAGCGGATGCTTATCTGAGACTGAGAACACTCCACCGCAGTTCTTTTTACCTAAGTCATCTTAAACCCCTTTTAATTTTTTTTCATCAGTAGAAAGGAAGCTCTGCCGTTAAATTAAGGGAGCAATATTCTTAGTATTACTGAATGCCAGAGGATCAGAATCTCCACCCATCCTTAAAAAAAGATAGGTGTGGTCTGTTCCTGACTGCAGTAATTCAGGGGAAGAAGTTTTGTGTCGTAGTTCCCTGTGTGTTGGTTTTTCATTTTTTTGTTTTTTCTTTTGTTGTTGTTGTTTTTAATTTTTCTCTCATGGGACAAACTTCATACATTCCATTCATAGAAAAGGTTTCCCAGGAAACTTCCATTCAGAGTTAGAAAATGGATAGAGAGATGCAAACTGAGAGCAGGGGGGAATGTTAATGAAGAGAGTGAATGTTACTGCCCTGCTCTGGGATTTCCACGTTGACAATGACCAGGAATATCACTTAACAGGCGCCTTCAGAAGAGTGTTTCTTTGGTACTCCGCTGGATGGGCCACTTAACTAAAGTAGTTTGAACACTCTACTTTATCATTTGGGCCATAAAGTGTCTCTTCTTACCTGTCAACATGGAGATTCAAGTCCACTTCTTTCCTCTTTCTTTGTCTCAGAGTCGTATGAACCTGATTCTCTCCTTCCCATGTTAATGACCTGGCCTATGAGGAAAGGAATCTCACTGTGCCTCCTCTGAATGCATTTTACCTACAGGCTCCTTTCTAAGTATTTTTATGCATTGTTTAAGAAATTAAGACGAGACAGCAACTAGATCTAGTTGCTCAAAATTCCTTAAGTGAATTTCTAAAACACAGGGATTACATACTTAAATATGTAAAAAATATTTCACTTGCTGTCAAAAGTTTGATTCTAATCGATAATTCAGGATTCTCCTTTTCCGTGGAGAAAAAGAACTTTCCTTGATGCCTGAAAAATCTAGAGGGTACTTTTATCAATATTTCTTTAAGAGAAAATCATGAATGGTGGTGGCCATACCTTACACTGTGGAGTCATCCACAAGGAACTCTCTTGTATCTTGTCTCACTGGAGACGACCAACAGCTGTTTGAAGTTCAGAAGAAAGAGTGGTTTTATAGATGAGAAAGGAGATGAGCCTAGAGAAAGGAGAGTGCTCATCAAAGACATAAAAACCATAACAAGAAAAGCCAAGACCATAACCTTTGTCCCTGGCCCCTTATCCCAAACCAATCTGCTGCTCTCTGTGAATGACCATGGCACCAAATTCTGCCCCAAATGCAGCCTTGACCTCTCTCCTGGTAGGGGGAGGGACAATATGGGGGAAGGGGATTAAGAGGTGAAAACTAGTAGGTATAAAATAAGCTACAAGGAGATATTGTACAGCACAACATGGGGAATATAGCAAATGTTCTATAATAATTATAAATGGAATATAACCTTTAAAAATTGTGAATTACTACTTTTTTTTTTTTCTTTTTAGGGCCACATCCACAGGATATGGAGATTCCCAGGCTAGGGGCTGAATCAGAGCTGTAGCCTCCAGCCTAAACCACTGCCACAGCAATGCCAGATCCAAGCTGCATCTGCAACCTACACCACAGCTTATGGCAATGCCGGATCCTTAACCCACTGAGCAAGGCCAGGAATTGAACCTGAGTCCTCATGGATGCTAATCAGAATCATTTCTGCCGAGCCACAATGGGAACTCCTGTGAATCACTAAATCAAATAGCTGTAAATTATATAATACTGTACATCAACTACACTTTAATAAAAATAAATACATATTAAAAAAAAAAAAAGTTAGCCTTGTGTTGGACAAAAGCTCCAAGAACAATTTAGTCAATAGGAAATCAAACTTCCTACTTGGAAAGTTGTCAAGAATAAGTGTTGAAATTAAGAAATAATAAAAAGATGACATTTTCAAGGTGCCAGAGGTCATCTATAAAGGAGGCTCACTGAGAGTTCCCTCACAGCTCAGCAGGTTAAGGATCCAGCATTGTCATAGCTGTGGTGTGGGTTCAATCCCTGACCCAGGAACTCCCACATGTCATAGGCATAGCTAATAAAGAGATAAATTATTTAATTAAATAAAAGGGGCTCACTGTGCTTCTCCTCTGTCCATGGTCAAACTTGAACCTCCAGCTGCACAGCTAAAATATCAAGTCTGTCATAGAGTCTCAGCTATTCTGCAGCCAGAAGTAATGCCTCCTGCACAGACTTTACTCGTTCTTTACCTATTGGTAAATTGCTCACCATCCAGAAGGAAAAGCTGCATGGCATCTTGGAAAGAGCACTGGGTTTGGGGCCAGATGATGTGAGTTCCAACTCTGACCGTGGGCATGTTACTTAAGCCCACTGCATTTCTGTAAAGGGGAATAGAATTCACAGAGTTGCTGTGAGGATTAAATTAGCTAATGGTTCCAGAGCTCTTGACAAACAATCCTACCCTATAAATGTTAGCCATTGTTATTATCGTTATTAATCTAACATTTCATTTTACAGAAACCAAACTGAGGTATAGATAAAAGAAAAACTTTGCACTGAGGCAAAGCTGCGTAAATAATACCCAATTCACAGGACTGTTGTGATGCTTAAATATACAGGACATATGCCTTATGTAATGTAAGTTATTTGGGTATGGATGCTAATACACCATTTGGATTGCATACTCTTGAAGGCAAGAGAAGTATCTCCTTTAGCTTTTACCACCTCCATAGCCTTCTTCAGAGTCACTGCTAAATAAGCATCTACCAAATTAATTCTACCTATCAGATAAAGAGGTCAGATGTTAGACATCTTAACCAGAGGCCATAAATTAACTAATTTATTAAATTTACTGAATCTACGCTTCCACAGATTCAACCAAGACCAACTTTCTCATTACATTATCAAGAAAACACTACTGACCATTGATTTGGTAAGTGACTAGCCTACCCTTCCATGGAGAGAGCTCTTGGAATGGTCTGGAACACTGCAATCGCTAGGGAGATAGATATTTAGACCAAGTTGACAGGAGAAAAACTAACTCTCAAGCATGAGTTTCTTCTCCCAAAAGTTCATCTCCAGCAAGACTAGGATGGCCAAAGATAGGGCCCAGTAATACCTCCTTAGCAATAAATGCTACTCTGGATTGCAGTCCTTCGGTACTTGCAGTTCACTGATTTGCTCCAAAACCCATGGCTCACTTCCCTATGTGGCTCCTGACCAATGAATTTTATCTATTTAGAACAGTTCTCAATTGACAGATTCCAGTGGGCCTTGCGAGGGAAGGGAATTGGCAGGATACATCAGGATGTCCCCAGTGCATAACTGAGGTTCTGTTGGGACTCTCCACTGCAGAAGAGATAAAGAAAGAAGGCTTGGAAACATAACGAAGCTTTGGTTCGAGCTGAGTCCTGATACTAGAGTGGAGAACCCTTGTTAGAGAGCTGTGGGTAAGCTGGCATGGCTCTTCCCTTAAGCTGGTATTGCTTATTCCCTTGTTCATGCCTGGGCCCTGGAAACTCACCTCAAAACTCCTTTGAAAACCCTGATTTTGTCTAGGAGTAAAGCCAAACCCAGAACACCTACTCTGGGTATTCCAGAAGATTCAAATGTAATGTTCTTTATGGTTGGGAATGAAATTTTAGATTTTAGCCTACCTTTTCTTTGTTGTCAGAACCACCCCAGGGCCGTGAAGCCGTGGTCTTTTCCCATTTTAAACACTGGTTCCAACACCTTAGAAAAACATGTTGACCCAAATTATTCAAGTTATTTATGAGCAAACTGGAAAAAGAACTTTGAGTCACTGGAAAAATGAAGAAACCTATTCATTCCATTTTCAGACAAAAAAAAAAAAAAAAAATTCTGTTTCATGCCCCAGTGCTTCTTGGACATTATTCTAGGAACACAATGCCAAATTATGGGCAACCAAGGACATCGTGGCTAAAGAAGAAAGAAAAGTAGGTGAGCAATGAACCTTATTAGCATGTGTCCTCTCAGGCTGATGACTGTCATTAGGCTGGGGGAGGATGACATCATTTTCTCTAAGAGGCAGTCAGCTCGAAAATGTCAACTATCTCGGTAAATTAATTCTTGCAGCTGCTTTATGGTGCCTTCTGTGCCTTGTTAAAAGAAATGGACATATTTAATTTCTGGGATCTGTCAGACATGTTGCTGTTTTAAATATTACATCTGAAGCGCAATCCAACCTGAACATACTGTGTTTGGAGAAATCTGGTGAAGAAAAAAAATACAGTGACTTCAATAAAGTAAAAAGGCCAAGGTGTAAGACTCTACAATACCATTTGAAAAGCAATCCCTTTTTAGGTTCAAATTGCTTTCATTTTATAATGTCTTTTTTTTTCCCAAAGAATTCTCTAGTATGAAGTTGGTAGGAATGCTTATACTACACTGACTCAGTCATAGAAGAATCACAGGGGAAGCAGGGTAGGAGCAGGAAGAAAAGTAGACCAATTTGAGGGCACAGATAATAGAACTGTAAAACACAAACCACCCAAAAGTTCTTTCCTCTGAATGTAGCTCTTTTTTATTTCAGCAGCCACATAAGGGAAAAATCCTGTCATTTATTAATTTTTTCAGTAAACGTTACAGAATGCCTACATTTTTTTCCAGATCCTGTGCTATCCACTGGGGCAAAGATTTTTTAAGGTATTTCCCACGTTTTAAAAAGTTCCAAATTCAGTGGGGGAGAGAGACATGTCAGGGGAAACCATACAATACTTTGCAAGCTTAATAAAAGAAAAAGATTCAGCAGAAATTTCTGAGTGGATTTTTTTTTTTTTTTTTTGGTCTTTTTACCATTTCTAGAGCTGCTCCTGAGGCACATGGAGGTCCCCAGGCTAGGGGTCTTTTTGGAGCTGTAGCCACTGGCCTACCAGAGTCACAGCAGCATGGGATCGGAGCCACGTCTGCAACCTACACCACAGCTCACGGCAACGCCAGATCCTTAACCCACTGAGCAAGGCCAGGGATCGAACCCACAACCTCATGGTTCCTAGTCAGATCCCTGAGAGTGCATTTTATAGGAAGATTACATGTGTTTTCAGGCATACCTACACAACCATCCATTAGGGGTAAGTGAGAAGAGGGGAAAAGAAGGACTAACAGACAACAATCCTTGGAGCTCCTGTTGTGGCTCAGGGGAAACAAATATGACTAGTATCCATGAGGATGCAGATTCAATCCCTGTCCTCATTCATTGGGTTAAGGATCCAGCGTTGCCATGAGCTGCAGTGTAGGTCACAGACACGACTCGGATCTGGTGTAGCTGTGGCTGTGGCGTAGGCCAGTGGCTACAGCTACAATTCCACCCCTAGCCTGGGAACCTCCATATGCCATGGTGAGGTCCTAAAAAGACAAAAAAAAGAAAAAGAAAAAGAAAAGAAAAGAAAACTATCAAATAACTACATAGGCATCGGGAATAACCTTCATAGGCAAATAAATTACCTGGCTGTGAGGTCAGTAGCACCAGAAAGAGCCTTGAAATACTCCCAAATATCTTTCTTGTCTTCTGTGTAATGCCTAAAATACTTGCACCTGAACACAAATACTTTAAGTTCACCACTAGACTTGAAAACTAGAAGATGTAAACATTGATTTAAATAAACATTAAGATGTAATTAACTGGAGTTCCCGTCGTGGCGCAGTGGTTAACGAATCCGACTAGGAACCATGAGGTTGCGGGTTCGATCCCTGCCCTTGCTCAGTGGGTTAACGATCCAGCGTTGCCGTGAGCTGTGGTGTAGGTTGCAGACACGGCTCGGATCCCGCGTTGCTGTGGCTCTGGTGTAGGCCGGTGGCTACAGCTCCGATTCAACCCCTAGCCTGGGAACCTCCATATGCCGCAGGAGCGGCCCAAGAAATAGCAACAACAACAAAAACAAAGACAAAAAAAAAAAAAAAAAAAAAAGATGTAATTAACTGATACGGTATTGTCTTTCTGTTAGTAAGTTTGCAGAGAGGAGGCTGGGGAAGCTTAATGCTTAAAAAAAGAAGAAATAAGCAAAATTAAGAGCTAGAAAAAAAAAAATGATGTTTCCTTCCATGTTTTTCAATGCTAGATCCCTAACTCACTGAGCAAGGCCCAAGATTGAACCTGCATCGTCACGGATACTAGTCAGATTTTTTTCGATTGTGCCACAATGGAAACGCCTTCCTTCCATGTTTTATTTTATATACAGTGAAATGCACAGATCTTAGATGTTACAGTTTGATGTTTCATGAATGCAAGCACTGGGAAACCCACACTCCGAAAAAGACCCAGAACATTTCCATCATCCTACACAGTTTCCTCCAGCCCTTTTTAGTCAGTCTCCATGGCCCTCATACCAAAGGCAATCACTGTTCCCATTTTTTTTTCACCATAGATTAGTACTGCCTATAAATTAAATTTTATATAAATGGAAATACTCTGTATGTGCTCTTGTTTCTGACATCTTTCATGCAGCAAAATGTATCCATGTGTTATGAAAAATAGTAATCATTTGTGCCATATTTTAGATTTCGCATATAAGTGATATTATATGGCATTCATCTTTCTGACTTCATTTAGTGTGAGAATCTCTAGTTGCCACCATGTTGCTGCAAATGGAATTATTTCATTATTTTTTTATGGTTGCATAGTATTTCAGTGCATACATACACCACATCTTCTTTATCCATTCATCTGTTGATGGACATTTAGGTTGTTTCCATGTCTTGGCTATTATGAATAGTACTGCAATGAACATAGGGGTGCATGTATCTTTTTGAATTAAAGTTTTGTCCAGATACATGCCCAGGAGTGGGATTGCTGGATCATATGGTAATTCTATATTTAGTTTTCTGAAGAATCTCCATACTGTTTTTCATAGCGGTTATACAAATTTACATTCCCACCAACAGGGTAGGAGGGTTCCCTTTTCTCCATACCTTCACCATCATTTGTACTTTGTAGACTTGATGATGAACCTATCTACAGAACAAAAACAGACTCACAGACATGGAGAAAAGACTTATGGTTGCTGGGGGGGGGGAGGGGGAGAAGGGGGATGGACTGGGAGACTAGAGTTGGTAGATGCCAACTATTACATTTAGAATGGATAAGCAATGAGGTCCTACTACATAGTACAGGGACCTATAACCATTCACTTGTGATAGAACGTAACAGAAGATAGTACGAGAAAAAGGAAGTGTCTATATATCATTGGGTCACTTTGCTGTACAGCAGAAATTGACAGAACATTGTAAATCAACTATACTTTAATAAATAAATCTAAAAAAAGAAAGAGTAATCACCTCATTTTTATTGCTGAGTAGTATTCCATTGTATGAATACACCACTATCTGTTTTCCCAGGATCTGTTATGGACATTTGGATTGTTTTCACTTTTTAGCCACTGGAACAGAGCCATTATGAACATTCTTATACAAGTCTTTTGTGAATACATGTGTTCGTTTCTATCACATAAATAACTAGGAATTAACTGCTGGGCTATAAAGTGATGTGAGAGTTTCGACGTTTCTGTGGGTATTTACCATGAAAGTGAGGGCATTTAAACTCTACCGTGAAGGATGAGATAGAAGAGGAAATGAGGGTCACCCAAGCTGTGGGAGAAGGACAAACAAGAGCAGTGGTTAAGGAAGTGTCTGTGGAATGTGGAAAGGTGAACAGCTAGATGTGAATCATAAGGAGCTTGGAGGGTGTTCTTTCTGGCAAACAGCTCCTGGGATGTTTCCAAAGTCTGTGTTATTATAACTAGAGTCTACAGAGTCTGAAATAATTACTGGAACTTCTCAAAGTATTACTAAGCTTTTCAGAAAATGTCATTGTTTCTGGGAAGCTAGAGAACATAACAACACCAACAAAAAAATCTCACCTCCTGTTCAAATGTCTGTTTCCAGTAGAGCTGATTTGGTACAACAGGTATCTAGCTGGTGTTGAGTTGGTTCAAGCACTGTCATCCAGGCATCATTTCCACTGCTTCTTAAGAAGAGGATATAGACTAGAACAGGTCTTCCTCTGGTGGGACCCAATGTCAACCACTTTTAGGACCCAAGCCATTTTGCTGCTGCCTGCCCCGCTCCTTTGCACAGCCAGGTCTATACCTAAGCTTTGGGATCTCCAGGGCTGTGGGTAACATAGGGGCCTGGCTGGTAATTTACACCTTTTAGATACTATGAGTTCAGTCTATTTTGCTAAAACCCCATTTAAGCTTATCATTAACTTCTTTCAATGGGCTGAGATTCTTACATATTACCATCGAATATTAAAAAGAAAATGAAAAATTGTTGAATGATTCAATCTATTCTCTCCTTTGGTTTCTCTACTGCAATATATGGTTCATAATTAAGGACTGAGAGGGGAGATGCTAGGTCTACCTTATTTTCCTTGATTCTACTAACTCTTCTCCAAGAAAATAAACTTCCCATCGACAAACTCCCAAAAAGTGCCCTAAATCTCAAGGAAGATGTGTAACATTTAAAAAATTAAATACAATGTAATAACAACAATCACACACACACACACACACACACACATCCTAAGAATCCCTGAAATAGTAGACAAACAGTCAACACAAGGACATAGACGTTTGAGTTTGGTGCTATGCCCACCTCTTCCTTTCACAAACTATAGAAATGATCCCTGAAAGTATAGTCTTCCACCTCTTCCTTTCGGAGAAAACTTACATGTCCACAGAACTCTTATTATTCATAAAATTAGTCATTTGAGGCCCAGACAGCCTGGGCTAGGTTATACTGCAGTTACAGGAAAAAAGAACTCTCTGTGACACATAAAAACAGAAGCTTACTTCTCACTCCACTACGCACCTGCACTAGAGTGTTGTTGAAAGGAAAAGGCGTTAGGAGTCTGGGGACCAGTGCTTCAACCACTAGTCACAGACCCTGGGTCAAGATTGGAACCTCTCTGAACTGAGTGATTTAATCTATAAAATAAGAATGTCATGCCAGATGATTTTTGAGATCTTTTCCAATCCTGGAATTCTGTAAGAAATAAAGAAAAATCACCAAATTACAAGAACATTCAGCAAATAGGCCCATATTTATTGGACTGAACCACACTCTGGCTGCTCTAATTATTCTGGATATCAACACAATCAATACTGTTCCCAGTGGCTGGATCAATTATGCCACTAACTGTATGGATCATTAAGGTGACTAAGGCGCCCTTATGGACAGGGCATGGACCACTTTAGCTCCATGCTCAGCTATAGCTAAAGGGGAAAATGTCCCAGCATTCCTTTAACTTGGGTTCTTTTTTGTCATCTTGTGGTCTTGGTCCTCTTTTATTTTTCAAATGGAAATAAGTAACAAAGCCACATGAGTAAAAGCAAACAATGAGAAGAGGGAGGCAATATTCAGTGTTGCCATCTTGAAGAACTCCTACCTGGCAGACACTGGTACAGGGAAAAAAAATTCTGAGTAAGACTCTGCTTATGCCACTCAGTCCACCACATAGGCCAGCAAAGAAATAAAGAATTATGCTTTCAAGCCAGAAAAAAAACATGGAGAGATACACATTGCTAAGTCCCAAAAAGCCAGTCTAGAAAGGCTACATATTACATAATTCCAACCAGATGACATTCTGGAAAAGTCAAAACTACAGAGCCAGTAAAAAGATCAGTGGTTGCCAGGGCCTGGGAGGAGGGGAGGAGAAATGAGCAGGTGGAGCACAGGGGATTTTCAGGAGAGTGAAGCTGTTCAGTATGATACTGCAGTCCTGGGTATGTGATATTATGCACTTGTCAAAACATAGAGAGTCTGTAACAACTGTAGCACTGTTTATAAGAGCCAAGACATGGAAGCAACCTAATCTGCCATTGACAGATGAATGGATAAAGAAGATGTGGTACATATGTGCAGTGGAATACTACTCAGCCATAAAAATAAAGAAATAATACCACTTGTAGCAGCATGGATAGACCTAGAGATTATCATATTAGGTGAAGTAAGTCAGACAATTATCATATGAAATCACTTATATGTGCAATCTAATTTATAAAATGATACAAATGAGCTTATTTACAAAACAGAAATAGACTCAGAGATTTCAAAAACAAACTTAGGGCTACCAAAGGGGAAACACTGGGAGGGAGCATAAATTAGGAGTTTTGGATAAACACATATACGTTATTATATATAAAATAGATAATCAGAGTTCCCATTGTGGCTCAGCTGGTTAAGAACCCAACACAGTGTCCATGAGGATGTGGGTTTGATTCCTGGCCTCGCTCAGTGGGTTAAGGATCCAGCATAATCCTAAGATAGGTAACAGATGTGGCTCAGATTCAGTGTTGCCATGGCTGTGGTATAGGCCTGCAGCTGAGGCTCTGATTTGATCTATAGCCCAGGATCTTCCATATGCTGCAGGTATAGCAGTAAAAAGAAAAAAAAAAAAAGATAACCAACAAGGAACTACAATATTATTCTATAAAAACCTATATGGGAAAGCATCTGAAAAAGAATGAATATATATACAGGTATAACTGAATCTCTTTGCTGTATACCTAAAACTAACGCAACATTGAAAAGCAACTGTACTCTAATAAAATGAAAATTAAAGACTAAATTTTAAAAAATAGAGAACCCTAATGTGAACTGTGGATGTCAGTTAATAATAATAATGTATCACAGAGAACTCTATCCAATATTCCGTGATAATCTATACGGGAAACGAATCTGAAAGAGAATGCATGTGTGTACATGTGTAACTCAATCACTTTCCTGTACAGCAGAAATTATCACAACCTTGCAAATCAACCATACTGCAATAAAATAATAAATATAATAATGTGTCAATACTGGTCCATCAATTGTAAAAAGAGCACCACATTAACCCAAGAGGCAAATCATAACTATACACAGAGGGGACAGGTCACTGGGAACCCTATACTTTCTACCCAATTTTTCTGTAAACCTAAAACTACTCTAAGAGATAAAAATCTATTAAACACAAAGACAATTTTTTTTTTTCTAGAGGAAATCTTTTTTTTTTTTTTTTTTTTTTTATTTTCCCACTGTACAGCAAGGGGGTCAGGGGTCATCCTTAGATGTATACATTGCAGTTACAGTTTTTTCCCCCACCCTTTCTTCTGTTGCGACATGAGTATCTAGACATAGTTCTCAATAAAGACAATTTTTTTTAAAATAAGAAAGTAAAGGAGAACCCTTAAATGCTGAAGAACTGCTTACTTGCTAGAGGAAATGAGAGATGTGCAAGGAATGGTGGGGGCATGACAAGCAGAAAAAAAAAGCAGTGGACTTGGATGCTGAATACTAAATTTCCAGACCTACCTTAGCGATAGAGGGAGAACAGAGATCCACACTGAGGCTTCAGTCCTGATTCTGCCACTGCCCCCCTGGGGACGAGTTTCAGGACTCTTCTCCCAGCTTTGGGGTCATACTTCTTAAGGGCTCTTGCAAGAATTGAGTCGGATAATGCACCTAAAGCATGTAGCAGAATATGTGGCATATCGTAAGATGTCAATAAATAAACGTCGTCACTGGCCATCTTTGTTAAATTGTGTAAATATTGTAAACCAAATATTGTTGGTGTGTAAGAATCAAGGAAGGCTAAGGACAGGAAGCACTAAGCAAGTTGTTCTGTCCTGATGCCAGGCCCCCTGTCTAGGTGATCCCTCTGATTACTGTCCAGATAGTGTGTGTTTTAGAATCAGACTGGTCCTTTTCTGACCTTGGGCTTCTTTATCAGCAGCACTTTCGAGTCTCACTTTTGTTGTGAGGGCCATGCTTTTCCATAATCAGCCAAATGCTGCCAGTCTGTGAAGGGCTCTCTGGGAACAAGTGAGGCCCTGTAGCAAATGACATCAATCAACTCTTTCAGGCCACACGGGTATTCACTAATAAATATTCCCACAGTGCATTAAAGAGTATCTTTGTAGCTTAGGTCAGTTACTATCACATTTCATACTTATTCCCACAAAGTCAATGCTTTCTAGATTTGGAGAATATCACATTATTTTATGCCACTGATAATCAGTACCAAAATAAAAAATAAAAGTCCCATTTTCTACAGCATACCCATGTTCCTTCGAACACTGTATGTTACTTATCAAAATAAATGTAAACATCTCTACAATAAAAATTGCCAGTTAGGTCTTCTTTAATCACTCAGCATGCTTCCTTCCTTACCTTACCAAAATCATGAAATGCCTCGACCCTTTTAAAAATCGTTTTCATTTACAAAATCATAGGCACTTTTTCTGGGATCAGCCCAGTCACCGTATTGAAAACAACTAATTAACTTCCTGCACCACTGATTATAAATAGCACCCAATACTAATCATTATCATCCACTCCTGAATTTGCAATCTTGTTTCCTATTCTACGACATGAAAGATTTCATTGGAAGTGCATGAGCCTTATTGTCGACTCTCAGTCATTTATCACCAAGAAGTATGGCTTCTTTAATCAACCAGCCTTAACAGGCATTGGATTTGTCACAGGAAGTAGGTACATACTTTCATCCCCTTGACTAACCATTATCTAATTAGGCAGGAAAAAAGTAAACAAATTCTTTGAAGAATGAAAAACTGGGTGGAAGTATTTTAAATAACACTTCTCTATCTCATAGCTCATAGTATCTCTTCAAATGATTCTGACTGATACAGGAGTATCAAGCAACACATTTTAAAACATAAGGATAAAAATGTATCCAAATCTATTTAAAATCACCTAATCTATCAGGAGAACATTCTTAATAATAAGTCCATTGCCTTAAGAATGAAAAATCCAGTCTTCAGAACTAAAATTGAGGAGCGTATCTAAGCCTTTAGATATGGCTACTCTTGGTATGGATAAACAATGTACTAGCTGTCCTATTGTTTATTTTTTAAATGTTAGAGCAGATCATCCAGGATGAGTGAACTGTTATAGGTGCCCTTTTCTGGACAAATGCTATATCGCTTTTTTTGGCCACTTAGATACATAATATTGGGCAGTCCAGGAAGCTATCTGAACAGAGAAATCCAGCTAGTACCCTGTTAGGTAGTTTAGGCTAGAAAGGAATTGGAGCCCTTAGGTCAACATTAAAAAGAAGTAGTATGTGAGTGTAAGAAAGTAAAATGATTCAGAGAAGTAAAAATGTCCCATGAGCTCAGGTAGATAAGTAAAATGGAAAGTTATAGCAGACATCAAAGACACAGGAAAGAGGAGTTCCTGTGTGGCTCAGCGAAAATGAGTCTGAGTAGTAACCATGAGGATGTAGGTTCGATCCCTGACATCGCTCAGTGGCTTAAGGATCTAGCACTGCCATGAGCTATGATGTAGGTGGAAGATGAGCTCAGATCTGATGATGCTACAGCTCTCGTACAGGCTGGAGGCTATAGCTCCAGTTCGACCCCTAGCCTGGGAACTTCATATGCTGTGGGTGTGGCCCTCAAAAGACCGAAAAAAAAAAAAAAAATCAAAAATAACGTGCTGAACTAGCAAGCAATGTTACTTTATCTAAGCCCAGATTTTTGCAGTTTCTTACCATTTTTGCCATGAAAGTCAGGCAACTGGGTGCTTAATGCACACCAAATCCTGGGGAACATCAGTGAGCAAAACAAAGTCTGTGCTCTCCTAAGTTTATATTTTAGCCAGAAAGAACAGATAATAAGCCAGGAAATAAACAATATAATTTTAGAAGAGACTACATGGTATGAAAAAGAGAAAACAAAGCAGGAACAGGATAACAGGAGGTGACTAGAACTGGGGGAGTGAAATTGCCAAGCAGTGTTTGAACAGAAACCTCAGTTAATTGTCCAGGGTTCCATCCCAAAGGAACACCAGAATGGCAAGCCCAGGCTGTCCCAGGAGTGGTACTGAGTTATGAGTTTAACTAGATGGTGTTTATCTTTTGTGTTATGGCAAGGTATACAGCTTTTCTAGTTAAGACTGTGATGACAACATTTTAGTCAAGTTATTTAAACAGAAATCAGGAACTTAAAACTATTAAGTAAAAAGTGGTATAGATAATATACAGATAAGAGAAAACCATGAAAATACTACAAGAAGAGATAATTAATTAAGTCAAGTGAGTTCATTTCATCAGTTGTAATTAACATCATCAAACTGGAATCTACTGAGAATTTTAGTACTTCAATTGGAATGCCCTCCTCTTTCTTCAGATCAAAAGAAACAGAAATAAAATGTTAGCATCCAGTTAGTTAAAAGAAGGGAGGAACAAATACTTTTTCATGGACTCTAGAAAAAAAATTTCAAATTCTGTATTCAGAAATTGAATGATTCAACTAGGATCTCGCTTCTCTCCTGGGCTGTCCATTCACACCTTCACTTCCACAACTGGGCCTCAGACAGTCACAGTCTTAGTTTTATTCAACGAAACTGTAAGTTCTTCAAGGGTGAGGGCCATGCCTTGCATTATTTCATATTTTCTTTATGTCCTGACAGTGTTTATCCCAAGATTATAGGTTAAATAAACATGTTCTATATAAACAGTTTGATTTTAAGTTTGTGACCTCTGATTCAGGAAAAAATAGAAGGAATTTTGCAGAGTTGGAACAATATCTCTAATCACAAATCAGCATCACTTCTGGAAAAGTGTTAACATAAGTTATACGAGTGTATCAGATGCTAAAAAGGGGGGGACATGTACATGCTAATCAAAATCTTTAGATGGAGAAGGCTCACAACAATGGTGTGAAAGGTGAGCAGTAGAGATAAACTCAGAACAGAGTCTTTTAAGAAAGTTTCACCCACCAGACAGAATACTTTAGCCTGAGGTCAGGCAGTAGGATTGCTTTAACACACTTATTATTTCAAAGGTGAATATGTTGTCATGGAGTGTGCTGACAAGGCAAGTCTAATTAGGCAGCAGATTCCTAACCAGCAAGATGAAACTCAAGACAGGCATCTAACCCTGAGAGAAGGGTTGGCAGAAGGAAGTCAGGTGACATTCAAAGGAATAACAGTGCCACTTTTTTTTCCCACTAACAATAATAATAACCATAAGCCTGTAGTGTGGTTAAAGGCACTGACAACTTTCTAAGGTCTTTAAATGCATTATTTAATGTAAAGCTCATAATAACCTTGTGAGACAAGTACTGCTATTATCCCAATATGGCAAATTGAGAAAGTACAAAACATTAAATAACTTGTGTGGGGTTAGACAGTTAATAAGTAGAAGAAACATGATTTCAACCCAGGCCCTAAGGTCCAGAAACACTATGCTAACAAGTACCTTTCATAGGCAAATTATAGAGACAGAAACACAGGACTGAAATTCACATTTCAAAACTTGGTGAGAGTTCCCATTGTGGCTCAGCAGGTTAAGAACCAAATTAGTATCTATGAGGATGTGGGTTCAATCCTTGGTCTCACTCTGGATAAGGATCCAGCATTGCCACAAGCTGCACAGTAGGCTGCAGATGCGGCTCACATCCTGTGTTGCTGTGGCTGTGGCATAGGCCAACAGCTGCAGCTCCAACTTGACCCCTAGCCCAGGAACTTCCAAATGCCGCAGGTGTGGGTGTAAAAAGAAAAAAGGAAAAAAGAAAAAAAAAAATTGGTAACAAGGCAAAAGACTTTGACACAAGGCCAAAGTCTACATGTCAGAACAACAGCACAAGTCCAATGACAGACCATTATCAATGATAACTTAATGCTGCACCCCAGCATGTTGGGCTTAGACTTCCAAAAGCCATCAACATGACTGAAAGCAAACCCTAAGCTTTCTTATTAAAATTAAGAAGACAAAAGCAACTACAATCATTATCCTTTTTGTTGTTGTTGTTTGTCTTTTTTAGGGTCACACATGTGGCTTATGGAAGGTCCCTGAGCTGGGAGTCAAATCAGAGCTGCAGCTGCTGACCTATGCTATAGCCGTAGCCACGTTGAATGTGAGCCACATCTTTGACTTACGCCACAGCACCACAGTGAGAACTCCCCAATCATTATCCTTAATTAACACTGTTTTAGAAGTCTTGGCCAAAGCAATTAGGCACGAAGACAAAATAACAACAAAGAAGACAGATGTATGCATATAAGAAAGGCGGGAGAGAAATTTATCATGTTAACAAGCAATATTACTCTATAATAGATTTGAGGGAAGGCTCAAGTCACCTGAGGTTTCCAGTCTCAACATCTCATTTCTCTCAGAACCTACATTCGGGAGGTCTGAAATGGTTCCCAGTTGATCTGTAGAAAAGTAACTGTACACGTCCTGTGATAACTAGAAGTAATCCCTTGCCTCCACCCAGTCTAAATGAAAAGAATATGCCATATAGTCAGTTTCTAATCTAAATGAAGTGTAGCCAAATCTGAAAAGGCAGTCTGCCATTTGAGTAACTCACTTAACCAAACAATGCTTGCTAAAAGTACTTCACTCTCCACTAAGTTACCCAAAAGAAGTTTCCCTGTTTTACTATTTACATTTCATTAGTCTTTAATACCTAAATGTGGAAACATGGGAAGCTTTATTAGTCACATTTCTAGATAAATATTACCATATTTCTGCATTTTATTCTAGTAATAGCTCTAAAATTAGATTACTAAATAACAATAATGAATATGCCTTTCTTCTAAATACGGTTTAGTCATCTTAGACTGAGAGAAGGCTAAATTAAGAGCTGCAGGGCATTGTAAATTTGGAAGTTATCCCTAAGCAATCATACAGAACAAACCTAATCTTTCTTCCTCAGGATGGGATATTCCTTCCTCTTGACCCAGACCTTCCTTTTCCAGGATGCTGATTTGCACGGATAGCAGCCAATTTCACTGCCCTGAGCTGGCCTGCTGAGGACTGTGGGTGGACGTGAACTGCCCTCTTTCTGCAGAGCATCCTGTACGTCAAACTATTGTACTCCACAGTGTTTGTGTGTGTGTATGTGTATCTGTGTTTGGGGTGGGACTTGATGCATTGCCTAACTTGAGAGAAAGCTTCTTTTATCCAGCTACCTGCAGGTTACCAGCTGGAATAGCAGACAGAAGCAAAACATTGACCTTACATCAGATCAAGAGAAGGAAAGAAAATGTTGGCACCCACCCAGCTAGTTAAAAGAGGGGGAAAACAAGCACCTTTTCATGGGCTCTGGAAAGAAAAATACATTCAAAACTCACCAAATGGTTGAAATGGAAGAGTAACTCTGAATTATTTTCAATGATTTCTGTTTTATGATATATGTATTAAGGTATACGTGTTTGCAAATAGAAATATATTTCAATCCTCCTAGGTGTGAAAGGAATGCATAAGGCAGGGTCTGTGTATCTTCACAAGACAAAATTGCTGTCGACATGAGAATCTTAATCCAAAGCTCCCTGCTGAACTTGGCACAGAATCACTGCTCCACGAGATCTGGCATCCTGCCTGATGCTGAGAAAAGGAAGGGCTGAGCCTAGGAGAGGTCATGGCTGCTTCAGATCAGGTTCTGCATTATTCCTAGGATATTCTTAAGCTTAGAAGGTGAGCCTCTGTCTCTGTGGGAGACTTCATAGAGATTTTAGAGAACTACAGCTTAAGTTTTTACACTTAACACAGAGGCAAGAGGAAATGGAAACATCACCAAACATGGAGTCTGGAAAAGTGAATTCGAGGCTAAGAGCTGCTGTGGCTCTGTGGCTTTGAGCAAATCATGCAATCTTTTCTCCTGTATTGCCTGTGGTAATGCAGCTGACATCTAACGAGAACGTGGGGGAGTTCCCTTCGTGGCTCAGGAGCTGATGAACCCGACTAGGATCCATGAGGATGAGGATTCGATCCCTGGCCTCGCTCAGCAGGTTAACGATCTGGCATTGCAGTAGGCTTCGGATGCAGCTTGGATACTGCGTTGCCATGGCTATAGCTGTGGCTATGGCTGTGGTGTAGGCCAGCAGCTGCAACTCTGATTCGACCCCTAGCCTGGGAACTGTCATATGCTGCAGGTGTGGCCCTCAAAAGCAAAATAAATAATAAATAAAGAGAAAGTGGGACTTCTCCAGGCAAAGAATAAAGAAGAGGGAGGGAAGCACATTCCAGCTAGAAGGAACAGCAAGTGCAAAAATCCTGGCAAGGTTTAATTAAATGAATTCAAAGAATGTCCATGTGATTGGGACGGAGCGGGTGAGCAGCATGGCATGATCTAAGGATGGGGAGACAGGAAGATCATGCCAGCTTTGCAGGTCATGTTAAGGATTCTGGTCTTTACCTGAAAAGGAGAGGAAAGTCATTCAAGGGCTGTAAGTCGGTGGTGGCATCATCGGATTTACATTTCGAAAAGATCCCTTGGCTGCTGTGTAGAGAATAAATTTAAGGTCAGGAGTGTATTGCTGGAGACCAGCTAAGATGGCAGCTCAGATCAAGGCTGCAGTGACAGAGGTGCAGGTCCTCGCGCTGCACAACACAGAGCACTTCTGCAGGATTTTGGATGGGTCGAGTCCCAGGCACCTTTGAAATCCAAATTGAGATGTCAAGTAGGCAATTGCATATAAAAGTCTAAAGCTGAAAGGAAAGGTCAGGGCTGACAATAAAATTTCCAGCTAGAGCTTACAAATGAACTGTGAGACCTGGCCACAAATGAGGTTATCGAATGAGACAATAGAGAGGAAGAATAAACAATCTTAGAACCCTTGTTTCTTCGGCAGTAAAATAGGGACTGTAGCAGCTGTTGCACAGAATTTTTGTAGCTGAGTTGTAGTAGACAGCGGATAAAAATTAAGCTTAAATTGTGATGATGATGGTATTAAGAAAATTTAAAATTAGCCAATTACAAAGCAATTTACATAAGGATCCTTTTTTTTTTTTTTTTCAATGTTTTTAAGAAGTATCTTAAGTCCATGGAAAAAAAGACCAATAGACCTGGAGTTTTACTTTCCATTTACTAATGATCATTGTCAGGTAATCAGATTAGAGTGAGTGATTTAAATGTCTTCTCTGTGTTCTTCTATAATTTCTAAATTGTCTGCAATGAGCATGCATTTATTTTCCCTATGGTGAGAAAATAAAACATATTGCTGCTGCAATTATATGAAAGTACTTTTCCGAGGGTAGAGCCAAAAATGATGAAACAAGCTGAAACAACAGACACAGGGACTAGCCCACGTGGGCGATGGCCTTTGTTTGAGGCCAGTTTGTGTTTCCAGGTCCCCGCAGCAGAAATGGAGAGGTGAGGGGTTGGGAATCTCACCAAATGACTGTTTCAATCTAAGCTGACCTGGCTGGGTTTCCATGGCACATGTGGCCTGAGAACCATCAGCCTTGCCAAACCCTTTGTCTTTAATTCTCCACTAAGAAACGCCACAGCCCAGAGGTCCTGAGAATCCTGGAAAATCCATGCCCAACTGCCACATACATGCTCGGTTTGTACAACCAATCATCTGGAAACTTGTGATAAACTGCATGTGCACAAGCACACTCAGAGTGAGTGTGCCCGCCATCAGGGAACGTGGTTCTGAGGTATTAAGAACATGCTGTTTGTCTCCCTGCTTGGGTTTCCCTGGCCTTTGGCATAAGGCAGGACGGACTGTCTGGGCTGCTGTGATGAGGGTGTGTGGCTCTTACAGATAAATGCTCTATAGTATTAGGGAGGGACCTCCACTGCGGGAATCAAGAAACATAGATCCTGGCCCTCACCTTGTACAAAGTACCTGCATGATCCTGACCAAGCTTCTTACCTCTTAGGGTTTGTTTTTTTCTAATCTGTAAAATAAAAGCCATACCCTGTGCCAGATCCCATGCAGTGCACTGGCTGAATCGACGCGTTGGCACAGAACCTATCAAACACAAGAGTGAGTATTTTCAGGCAGGCTGACAATGAATACCCTGCGAAAAAACACTTCCACTACACCTTACCCACCTCCTCCAACTCACCTCCCCAGCTCCTCTCTGACATTCCTTTGCTCTCCTTCCTTCATAGTGCTTATAACAATCAGGAAGTGTTTTGTTTTCACACTTCTATTTTCTATTTCCCCGATTCTAAGGGGAAGGACTGACATTTTCTATCTATTCACTGTTGTATCCTCACGTCTAAAATCAAGTTTGGCTCATGGTGATGCCCCCAAAATGCTGAATGAATGACTTTGAACATCATATAGTATCCTCTTCTGGTAACACGGGACATTAAAGTTTCCCAGAATAAAGAATGTATGGGATTTTGACTGGAGTATCAGCATTGGGGCACAGGATGCTACTGCCCTGCTCTGCTCCTTGGAACACTAAGCCTGGATTCGGTGGGAGAAGAGATGCACACAGTATATACAAAGATGTGAGATCAGATCTGGTCTTGGCTCATCTACTTAACTAAACTTACTAAAATCTGTGAACCTCAGCATCTCCATCTATAAAGTAGAGAAAACAGCAGTACTCACCTCACAGAGTTGGGGTAAGTGTTAAAATTGTCAGAAAAATTGCAGAGGGGCTGTCCAAAACGGAAAAGTGAGATCCAAATGTGGGTTACTGCTCTATACACAACCCAGGACATTCTAATTTGTCAGAATGAGAAAGTGTTGCCAGGATAAGAACATGTGTTAGCTTGGACCTGAAGACCCATGAATGGACACCACACTAAGTGGGCTGCACTATATTCTACTCTTAAAAGGCAAAGACTGTGCAAGTCTTACTGGATTTCCAAGTTGGCCCTTTTTTAAAGTTTTGAGCATGTATCTGAGTCTGTTTTCAAAATATTCCATACAAAATGGGCCGGGCTACCTTGTTCTCTTCCATAAATTTGCAAAACATTTTCAGTATATGTCTGAACCTGGCAAATAACTTAATGGTAAATTATTCGGATTTTACTTCTGTAATACAACTACTATAATTTAATGTCCTTGTAGATGATGATGTGTCCCTGATCAGAGACCATGAACCCAAAACTAGAACTGAGCCACAGCTGGCTGACCATAGGGTTCAACAAAGAGTTTGTCTAAAAGAACTAGCCATTGGCCAGGATGTGAAAATGACATTAGAGAAAAAGTATTTCAAGGAAAAAAACTGATTTGTTATTCTGAGCCTATCAGAAAAGTTAAATTTCAAACTTCAGGAAAAAATTAAAAGAACAGACACTTGTGACTAGACTGATTATCAAAAAAAATTTTTAAACATGATCAATACGCAGTGTCGTAGTTTCTGTTTTTGTTTTTCTAGATCAAAGAACTCACTAAAAGTAACCTATTGAGAAACCAGGGGGGAGAAAAAAGACATTTGTAAATTTGGCCTAAACCATATGCAGTTGACAGCCCTTGACTTTTGGCCTTTGTTTTTTCTCTCTATTTCAAGGGAGCTTCAAAGTCAGAAGCTGGTGGCTTTGGCAGAGTCCTGCTTTGAAGAGCGAGGAGGAGGGAAGTCAATTAAAAACAGGTCACAGGATGTAGCATTTCAACTAAAATGGCTGCTGATTTTTATGTATTGGAAGCTTTGAGCGATCAGCCCCAACTTCTTAATTGCAGGAATGTAATTAGCAGCAGATCATAACATCTTATCTTTCAGCAAAAGTTTTGACTTGCAGTGATTTCCCCCCTTATTTTCTGACAAGCATAATTATGGGTAGAAAAGATCAAAGTAACTACTTACAGGATGCATTATACTCTTTAAATCAGCTAGTTGTCGATGAGCCTGGGCCAACCCCCTGCCTCCCGACTCCTGCTGTACCACGAATGACCCTCCGAGGCTGCATGAAAGACGGGGCTGGAAAGACAGATCAGAGGGCGTCCACATGTAAAATATTTCTTTGGAGACAGTAATTTAACATAATTGGAGGGGAAAAGAGAATTTGTTTTATAAGCTGAAAACAATCAAACCAAGAAAAATCACCCTTCTCCGCCTCCCCCACCCAAGCTGACAGGAATAAAATTGTGGACCCTTAATTAGAACTGCTGCTGCCATTACCACTGGCTCTAGTCAGATGTAATTCAGGGCCATTGAAGCTGAAAGTTTTGTCAGAGTTTTGAACAATCCCTGCTTCCCTTCTCTGACATCTCCATGTACTAGCCACGTGGGGCTCCCAGTTCTGGTAGGTGTGGTTGGTCTCACAAGAGGGTTTTGTTTGTGCTTAGGAATCCAGAAACGGGTTCTCCCGGGTGATGCCCAGGACCCCCATTGGGACTCTATGCTCTCAGCCGTGTCTAAATTTTCACACAGGCTACCTGGTGCTCAGAAGCCCCCTCTCTGAGCAGTGTGTGGGCTCCATGCAGTGACAAACAGCCCCCACTGTGCCTGGCTGACAGGAGCCACACAGACAGCCTGCACTGTTGTGCCCGAGGGGCGCTGAGGAGGGTCCTTACTCTGGCAAGCAGTGCCTCTGGGATCTGGAGAGCTGGTGGGAACACTCCAGAGGGGAGGAAGGAGGGCTCCGTGTGGCTGTGGGAGTTCTCCCCTCACAGCACAGCTTTTGCCCAGATGCACATCTCTCCCCCAACAGCCCAGGACCTCACACATTCAAGCCAGTTGACAACTGGGAGCATCAGAGCTCGGCTCAGGGAAACCTAGATTTTCCTGTGTCTATGCCACAGTCAGGACCTGCCCGTCCTCCGGAGCCACTCAAAAGGGAGTGAGAGCCAGTGTCAGGGGAAGGGAAGTTCCTTCATCCACAAGCCAAGTGGTACATCTGCCTGAATTCTGGGTACCCTTTCTGAATTCTGCATACTTATGAGAACCTCTGAAATTAAAAATAAGTAGCTTCACAGACTTTGAAAAACTTGTGGTTTCCAAAGGAGACAGTTTGGGGGGTGGGGGGATGCGCTGGGGTTGCGGGATGGAAATCCTATAAAAGTGGATTGTGATGATCATTGTACAACTATACATGTAATCAATTCATTGAGTAATTAAAAAAATAAGTAGCTTCACTCTCTCTGAGACGGGAATTCTTAGAATGGCTTTAAGGAAGCGGTCAGGACGTCGAGAAATCCTACCCGAGGCCCCTGGTCACTGCCTGGTGAGACAGGTGGTAGGACGTTATTAATGAGGAACAAGTCCACAGGCTGCGGACTAGAGACAGACAAACAACTGCCCCTTCCGGCATATCTCATGGAGACAAGCAAAGAAATGCAAGGACTTGCCCTGAAGGAAAAGCAAAGAAAATCTGAGACTTGCTCATAAGCACTGGCAAACTCTGGTAACTGAAATACCATCTAATCCGAAGTAGAGATGTTTGATCTGATCAGGTACTCTTTCTCTATGGTGTCCTATGTCCTAGAGGCTAGCTCCTGGGGGGGCCTACCAACAACCATGTTGATATTCTTTTGAATCACAGTGTAACTAATTATGAAGGCTGCAAAGTCATATGGGAAAAAGGTTCCGTGAAAGGAAATACAAAAATCCCGGACATCAGATGATCACAAGCATGTGCTGATTAGAAGTGGTAAAGTCATGTCAGTGATTTGCTCAGATGATTGTTTTGGTTATAAAACAATATTCTCACTGTTGCCCTTCATGTTGTTACAATTTTGCTTGTTAGTCCTAACTACAGTGTTTGAAACCTAAGGGCGTCTGTTTCTCAGTGTTAAGAACACATTGGTCTGTTGGCCTCGGCTCAGCTCCATTCCACTCATAAGGCAAAACGACATGAAGGGAAAGAGGCCAGGCCCACGTCCTTAAGAAGCGGTTCGAGGCTTGTGGTCACACGCTGCTCTGTCTCTAATGAAGGCTCCCAGTGGATGCAGGGACTTGTCCTTGGCACGCTGGCCGGTGACCATGGCAACAGAGCCCAGCGTCCCCCAGGCCCACCACTTGCTGTTACACTTCTCTGGCCCCCCGGGGAAGCCAGGCTCAGGGAGGGGAACCAAGTCTTTCCCAGCCACACACACAAGCCCCCTTGGCTGCCAGAACAATATGAAGATTAGAAGGAAGAACATAATCCCTGCACACTTAGGAGCTTATAAAAAGCCTGCCAGTTGATTAACTGATTGCTCGGCTGCTCAAGAGTAGGATGAAGGCTGGCCATTCCCTTGGATGGGGCAAGTCAGACAGTTGTCTTATACGCTGCTCTTGGTGGGGGCCCCACTACACTCTATACCATAGGTTTATTCTATTTTAAATGGATTGGGTACATACGTGTCCCCCATACATGATAGGGTAGCCTCAGTTGGACAGGTCTGCTCCCTCCTAAGGACTGCTCTGGCTAAGAGAGTGGACTTTGTTCCAGCAAACGGGAGGTGGAGAAATGAACTGTGCATCCCAACCCGTTTACCTTGCCTTTTTGATTTTAAACAAATCATCAAAAATTTAAAATGGCCTGGGGTCCCTGATGGCTTAACAGTTAAGGTTCTGGCATTGTTGCTGCTGTGGCTCAGGTCACTGAGGTGGTATGGGTTTGATCCCTGGCCTGGGAACTTGCGCATGCTGTGGACATGGCCATAAAAAGGAAAAAAGAAAAAGAAAAAGTGGCCAGTAAAACTTGCTCTGAGGAAATATAAAATTATCCTGGCTGCCGTTTATAGCAGTGATAGAGCTCTGCTTCTATGGGTTCATTGGCAGAAATCGCCCAAGATCTCTGATAGAGAAGCAGAATGAGTTAGCAGGGGTGACCTGGTGGCTGTGTGGGTTGTAACAGGTTGGATCTGTCTTAGGAAACATTCCCAACCTCAAGCTTCTCTTCATGACATTTCTTCTCTCTTGGGTCTTTGAACCCTAGAGAGTCCACCACTGCACATTCTTGCTTCTGAGCCACATTAACTTTATAGGCGAATGGATATGTAATAGAAATAGGTAGACAGCAAACACTCTCTATACAATAGTAATAAAAACAATAACTAGTATCTAAGAGATAATAGTTATTACTATCTAAAAAATAATATTGGCGTTTCTGTTGTGGCTCAGTGGGCTAAGAACCTGACATAGTCTTCACGAGGACGCGGGTTCCATCCCTGGCCTCACTCAGTGGGTTAAGGATCCAGCGTTGCCACAAGCTGTGGTGTAGGTCACAGATGCAGATTGGAACCTAAGTTGCCATGGCTGTGGCTTAGGGTGGCAGCTGCAGCTCCAACTGAACCCCTAGCCTGGAAACTTCCATATGCCATAGACATAGCCGTAAAAAGAAAAAAAAAATCAATAAAAATTTAAAATGGCATCTATTTTTTAAAAGGTTGATAAAAACTTTCAGGTCTTTCCCCCTGTTTTATTTGCACTAACATTCATGGAGCTCCTTCTGTGCTTTAGGCACTTGATAGGTGTAAGTTAATTTAATTTCCACATCAGTTCCAAAGGGTTTCATTTTTTAATACAGGAAAGCATGAAAAGGAAGAAAGATTTCATAAATTTACTATGCAAATAAACCCTGCTAATGTGTAAAAAATAACAGTAATACATCGACCTGGAGAGAAAACTTAAACAGAGAAAAAATACAATAGAAAGCTTTAAACCTTCCTCCTGACACCTCACTTTCCTTTCTTCTCCTCCCTCAAGCCAACCTGTAACTGTTTCTTATGATTCCTAACCCTTGTTATGCACATACGAGGATGCACATCCCCTAGCTCAAATTCCTTTACTTATTTACAGAAAAGCAACTCTAATAGACACATTGCCCTCCATCTTGCTTTTATCCACTTCTTATTTTTAGACGCCCTTCTACATCAGTATATATGTCTCTACCTATTTTTAAAGTTGGTATAGTACTCCCTCCTGTACATGTACCACAACCAATTTGACTGCTTCCCTATTTGCAGTATTTAGGTTGCCTCCACTTTCTTTTATTAAGCAGACATCACGCACTCCATTATACACGGAGAGAGACGAGGGCTTGAAAAGGTTTAAACACATTCATTGCTTGATATTGCTTGGCTGAAAAAAGCACCAGAGCCAGCACCTGGATGTGAATATCTATGTTCATATAATTTCATATAATTTTTTTTCTTTTTTTTTTTTTCTTTTGCTTTTTAGGGCCGCACCCATGGCATATAGAAGTTCCCATGCTAGGGGTCCAATTGGAACTATAGCTGCCAGACTACACCACAGGTACAGCAACAGCAACACAGGATCTGAACCACGTTTTTGACCTACACCACAGCTCACAGCAACACTGGATCCTTCACCCATTGAGGCCAGGAATCAAACCAGCATCCTCATGGATCCTAGTCGGGTTCATTAACTGCTGAGCCACAAAGGGAACGCCCATAATTTCATATAATTTCTAAGTCCCTGGTTTTCCCATTATACTGGATATTTACCCAGCTAAGGTCCAGCACAAAGTTTGCCAACGAGTTGAGAGAGTCTTTTGATTGTTCCCTTAATACCTTCCCCTGGGATTTTTTTTTTTTCCCCTTTCTATTGCATCCAGAGAAAGTGACTCAGAGGCTAAGTGACTTGTCCAAATTTCTACCGTTAGAATGGCCCTCGTGGTTATGAGACAGTTATGTAGGGAAGACGCCTCTCGTTTTCTCATACCCAAGTAAAAATGGACCCTTCCAAATACAAAAGTTCTTGCTGGAGAAGGAGAAATATGAGTTTTGCACCTCTTTCGGGCAGGGGGAGGGGGGCTAAGAATGGAAAGAAGGGGAGGAGCAGGCATTTCCTCCTAAAGTCCAGGTGGGAGTGTTTGTGAGAGCTCATCTCCCAGCAGGGCATAGAGACTGTGGTGCTAACTTCACAACTCAGGGCAATGAGGGCCCCCAAGTAAAAAAGAAAAGGCTGGGACCACAACTGTTTTGGAGACTGGGGGCCCAAACTCACTAATCATATGGAAAGAGGGAGGAGATTGGTTCTCAACAAGCCAGGAGGGAAATGGCCTCAATAGGGCCACACAAGTTAACCCAGCCCCCCATACAGGATAATTTCACACTTTCCCGCAGGGGGTTAATGACTTTGTGTGTGGCTGTCCCAGAGAATGGTCCCCTCTTCCCTGGAGCCTGGAGTTCCAGTCAATAAGCCTTCCGTTGCTATGCAAAGCTGTTGAGCCTCTTGAATGATTCCAAGCAGGGTAAAGCGCCCTGCCTCCTGACCCTTTTGTAAGGGATTGTGCGGCTGCCGCTCCCTGCTCCGGATGAATAGTCCACCTTCTTGCAAACAGCTACCACTTTTGAAGACTTGTCTGGCAATTACTCACACCAAGAACACCACCGGATGGCCAGCTGTACTGGCATTTGCCATCATCTTCACTGGCTCGTCTATTCACAGCCCCCTGCTGGGCTCCCTGCCATTCGATGCAAATTAAACATACTCTCCACAGCCTTGGTCCTTGCACACCAAAGAAGTCCAAACACCTAGGGTGCTCAAGGTATGAGCGCTCTTCCAAGTTACAGCTCCTTCCAAGACAGGATGGGAAACTTAACTCCAGAGATCATAACATAGAATGATATTTTAATACATGTTGACAAAAAAATTGAATAATTTGGGCATTATGTGACTAGACCATTACGTGAAGAAGAAAGATCCACTCAGGGCTGTGGAAACACGTCTTCGAAGTCTTCTAAGAATCTAAGTGGTTTTGAGCTTGCAGTCACCCTGAAGTCATGACTTCTGAAGTCAGTTGTTATAGCCTTCTCTTCTCTTCTAACAATAATCATCTTGTAGAGTGATTTAGAGTTTTACAACACTTTCACGTATGTCATTTCATTTGTTACTAAAAAAGGTGGTTTGTAAGATTCCTAACTCGTATTTATCTCAGACTATTTTATATTAGAAAACACAGTTCAGGATTTGCTTAAGTAGATGAACCAAGACCATTTGTGAGCTTTCTAATATTTGCTCAGCTACTCCTCAAACTCTAGGAAAATGGCTTGTGTGCTGGTACTATAAAATACTATAAAAAAGAAAATTCTCAGAGAAAACTCACTGGAAAATACAGGTGCACCCCAATGTTCACTGCAGCACTATTTACAATAGCCAAGACATGAAGCAACCTAAAAGTCCATCAACAGAGGAATGGATACAGAAGATGTGGCATATATGCAATGAAATATTACTCAGCCATAAAAAAAAGAATTGAAATAATGCCATTTTCAGCAACACAGATGGACCTAGAGATTACCATACTAAGGAAGGTAAATCAGAGAAAGGCAAACATCATATGACATCATGTATACATGGAATCTCGTTTAAAAGATGACACAAATGAACTTGTTTACAAAACAGAAACAGACTCACAAAGAAAAGCTTAGAGTTACCAAAGGGGAAGAAGGGAGGGATAAATTAGTAGTTTGGGTTTTTTTCTTTGATTAAATAATGTTTAAAACATATACGGAATTCTATGCAGATGTAAAATTGGCAGTGAGAAAGCTATGTACAAATATGGAATGATCTACAAGGAGACTGGGATTAACGTACACACGACTCCAACGTAAGATCCATAACCAACAAAGACCTACTGTAGAGCACAGGAAGATATACACTTTATCTTATAGCAACCTATAATGACAAAGAATCTGAAAAAGAATATATATGTATGTTTAACTGAATCACTTTGCTGTACATCTGAAACTAACACATTGCAAACCAACTCTGCCTCGACTTTTTAGAAAGAAAGGGGGGAAAAAAAAGAACCAGAAATGAAAGAAAGTGTTTTCCTCCTGTCTCTGCTCTGGGATTAGCTCCCCACATGTAAGTGCTGGAAAGAAGTGAGAAGATATTTTGCTTCAAACAGAGCTATATCCCTAAAGAGCTACAAATCCTTGTTTTATACAATCTGAGGCCCATCAGGGGTCTGAATAACACTCAAAAGCTGTTCTTGTTGAGAGCATCTCCATTTGCCAAAAGCCCCAACGTGCAGACAGCAGACAAACTGAACAGTGCCAAGGAGGATGTTGAGTGGAAGGAGTGAACTGTGAACCTGGGACAAATAACACATTACTTGAGTAGAAAAGCTGAGAGTTTTAAAGACATATGGTCCTTGCCGTCAGATCTTTATGACTTATCCACTGGGGTTTTGTCTGTTTATATGTACAGTTTACTCATTGTCTTTCCATTTATATTTGGTTTCTGTACCGGGGGCTTAACGCCTATGTAGTTATATGGTTGGCAAAGCTCCCTTTGGTGTGTCTGTTTTTATGCTTCCACCTAAAATACTTCTAAAGACCTCCCCATTTTAAGTTCCACACTAAAATCAGGGGCTAAATAAGAGCCTCTTTTTAGCAATCATCTGTTGCTGATTTACACTGGGGTTAACCCATTCCATGTTCTAAAATTGGACTCGGAAAGCAAGGTCCACTAAATAGGAGAAGGAGAAGAAATATGTAGATGTATAGCCAGACACCTATTTCTAAAACAACACGATAGGCTTTGCAAAAGTCCCCAGATGGCCCCAGTAATCTAAATTGCAGATAAGAAAATCACTCTGTGGATTATTAGAGAGGAAAGTTTTACCTTCAAGGTAAAGGGAAAATGATCTCTCAAGGTAAGAAATGCAACTAATAGATCCCATCTGCAAATTCAGCTCTCCAGAGGGATGTCAGGAGTGGCCATTGCCCCCTTTCTCAGAACCAGTACAGTTTTAGACCCGGAGAAAGGAAACAAACAAACAAACAAACAAACAAACCATCTATATATATATATATATATATGAACATGAATGAGTAGATAGCCTGAGTTCAAACTGTCTATCCAGGGCCCGAAACAGCCTAAAAGGGAACATAAAAATAAAGAACCCTAAGATGAGCTGGTAACTTTGTCATTACCCAAAGTCCAATTGACCATCTTCTCCTCTTACTAGTTACCAAGACTTCAAACACTGGAAATCATTCGGATGTCAGAGGAGCTTGACCTCATTTGCCTCTCATAACAGAACTGCCTTGTGCATTTTCAGTGAAAATGTCAGGGTTTCATAACCACCGAAGCACAATTTCACTGTCTTTCCCCGTTTTAACCTTCTTACACTTCTAACCTATTTTCTAAGTTTGTGATGTTGATGACTCCAAGTTGCGAATATCCCATCCTTTCACAGGGAGAATCAGGCCCTCGTGTTCACATCATCTAAGATGTTGTCCATGCATGCATGCCACACATTCATTTAAAACATCACTAGGGAGTCATGAATCTTGTCAGCGCAGAACAGCAAAGGTATCGCTGGAGTCTGGCCTCCAGCCTTCTACTGCCTCCATCTCTTGGGGTCTTCAGGAAATCGCTGTGTTGAGAATGCATTCCTGGACAACAGAACCTACATTGTTCCGTGGTTGGAAGAACAGCTTTGGGGTGTCGCTGCAGAATCTTCACCCTATGTCTGCAGCTGCTCCCTTGTCCCGACAATCACTTCCACATGCCCCTTGTCAGAGCTGGGAGGAAAAGTCCTCGAGTGTGGTTTGGCCACACACATGGAAGAGGACCCTCTTGGGTGCCCAAGTGGCATTAAAAAATGTTTTATAGTATTTACTTAAACGCTAGCTTTTCACAAAGGTCTTCAGTCTCGGCAAACCCGAATGTTGTTCTTGTTCAAAGAGTGCTATCTTTTAGATAAAAGAACTTTACAGCTTGTGCCAGAGAGCTCAGTAAGAGAATCCACCCCTGAAAAGATAAACCTCCAGGCCTCAGATGTGTTTTCAGCAAAGCCATTGTCTACAGTTCCTCTGGACCCTTAAAGGGAATTTGGCTGGAAGCTAGAACAGAGATTCACCCTAGGAGTTACTGGTCACTGGCTCCCTCAGGGCGTAACTAACAATATCCCTGGTGAGTTGGTGCATAGGACGTTTTCAAAAAAAAAAAAAAAAAAAAAATTTCATAGCAACTGAGCACATTTGTCAGAAACAGCTCAGCCTCTGTTCTGCTACCATTAAGAAAGGGCTCCGTCCAAGGAGATTGTATGTAACACACTCACTTCTCCCCTCCACTTTCCAGACAGTCTGATCTGCTATGAAACAAAGCATATGCAAATTAGAAAGGCTTAGCAAGGTTGAGGGAAGGGGGTCCTCTTTCCTGGCATCCAGGGAATTGAAATTCTGAACCAGACATACCTTGGTTTTTGTTTCCCTCTCTCTTCAATAGATATCTCTAGGTGAATTCTAAATTGATGGCTCTAAGATATTGGTTCACAAGGGTGTATCCTATTTTAGGCAAAGGTAGGTTGTGAAAATACATGTGGATATGAAAAATGGTGTGAATTCATTTGCAAATCGATCTTGACTGCTTTTTACTTATAATGGAACTCCCAAAGGTGAAAGTTTTCTCATTTAAAATTTGATTATATTAGCTCAAGTTGCCAAAATTTCTCCAGAACTCTTTAGTGTCCCAAGCTGGATTTACCTATTTGGAGAATACTTTTACTCTTATTAATGCTTAGAAATAAAGCTAAGCAAATACCTTGAGCACAGAATAATACTTATTTTTTAAGCATTAATATGCATACTGTCATATGTTGGAGGACCCCTGCCAGATGCAGAGCCTGTGCTTGGCACCCCATGGGAGAGGGAGAAAAGGTAATTCATAGCTGTTGTGCAGGAGGAGCCCTTGGTCATCTGAGCAGACACAAGGATAGACAGAAGGTAACACTGAAGATATCAAGTTCAAATGCTTTTCCCCAAGACTGTATGGCTTTAAGTCAAAGTCTCTGTACCACAACACCTCTCAAACACTTCTTGAATTTTGTCATTGGTCTTCTTTGCTTTGGTCTCTGTTCAAACTGTTACCAACGCTGTTGCCCTACAATCAACCCCCTGCTGCTCCCTTGAAGAGAAACTGATTACTCTTTATCTAAGTTTCGGGATAAAGTTGCAAAGAGAAAAAAATCAAGAACCAATGAGGCTCAAGATAGTAGAAGATGTGACTTCCAGTAAACCCTGAGCCTCATTAGACATTAGCGTCTAAATGACACACTCACCAGCATCGTGATAGTTGACAACTGCCATGACCACAACCAGAAAAGCCCAAAAAAAGGACTGAAAAAGAGAACTGCATCAGTTCCAGAACCAAACTGCACTCAAGCTTTTGGATAACTCATGAATATTCCTCCCACTCTTTCCAGTGCCCTACCTCCCTTTTATCTCGGCCCCACTCTCTCTCTATATATATATGTTGTTTCCTCCTCAATTTGGTTGAGAAGTTTATTTATGAACTGGGCTCCCACTTCATTCTTTGGCCATTGAATAAAGCTCATGCTCTTCCAATCTCAGCATGTTTTGTTATCGACTACACAAAACCAATGGGAAAAAGAAACACCCTGGCACAGACAAGAGGTCTAGGCCCAGGCTAGGATACCTCCATAGGTCTGATCAACCAATTCAGTGACAAAACTTGAGCCATAGCACACCTTTAGACCTGAGACCTAAATATAAGGAAAACTGAAAGAGAAGAGGCCTAAATTTCTGGTAAGAGGTGAAGTGAGGGAATTGGTACATGGGACAGACCAGCAAAAATTCAATCAAAGTATGAAACAATTTGTCCGGCCTCTTTTGAATGAATGGGGAATTTTTAAACAATGATATACCTTTAATGTATATGCATGTCACTTCTTCCGCACTAACATGCATACACAGCACTGTTCGTTTGTTTGTTTTAGCCCGTCTGTCAATCGAGTCTGGTTTTTAGGTCAGATTTTTTGTGTGTACCACTGAGGTCTGCTTGAGATTATTTGCTTAGGACCCCTGGACATCTAAATAGAAGAAAACATAATTTCTAACACTTTTTTTCACCACTAAGTCATAGCCTTCAAAGGAGATTTTAGTGAGCCTTGTACTTAAGTCTGCTACTAAGGAGATACCAGGAAGCCCCAAGATTTCTTTCCTTTCACATTTCTCATTGACCTACATTACTCTTAGAAGGGGGAAGAAAAAAGAAACAAAGCCCATCCTGGGTCTAGCATTCTCCTAAGCCATGTCGCATTTAGAGAGAACCTCTCACACCATAACGTCAAATGTCATTCAGTCTGACATACATAATTGTATTAAGCTGTCATGATGGTCTCTAATGAGACAGCAAATTTCCTCCCCAAGAATCAGTCACGAAAGCACATTTTTTTCTGATGAATTAATTAATAAAATACGAGGCTCCTTATGCAAAATATATACCAATGGGACCCAAGTGTGCCGATGCCCTAACCATTCTGAATTAAAAAAAAAAAAGCTGAGGTTTGAAGATGATACAGTAATGAGCGCTAGGATTCATACAGATGCAGACAATCTCACGAGCCTTCTCAGAGCATAAGGGTGCACCATGCCAGAAGCAAGGCAAACAGCGCACTGCTAGACCACTGTCAAGAGGGGCTTTCCAATCTGACATGGATGTGGGGTCACTCAGCCTCCCTCCCCAGTTCCTTTCACTAGACTATCCAAAGGCATCTGCCAACATCTCTGTCTGGGTAATGCTGGCTGACTTCTTTAAAGACAGCAATTACAAAAGGACAGTTTTGGAGATTCAAACATACAGAGATGCCCATGTTTAACTGGTAAATACCTGCTCTGAATATACTGTTGGACAACTGCAAACAAGTTATCTGTGTAAACCCCCACATAGCAAGATAAAACTACAACCTTAAATATTTATCAGTCTGTTATTCTGGGGCAGAATTAGACCCTACTTGTCTCAAAGTGCTCTGTAAAGTAATGAGCTGGATGCTGAGAAAGCAATGATAAGGCAAATGAAAATCCAGCAGCCATTAGGCCGTCCGTGTCAAGATGCACAGCTTTGGACCCTAGAGATGGTTTCTACCCTGAGAGGATCATTGCCAGGAGGCCGGGATGTGCCCCAGCCACGCAGAGCTCCCACCTGGATCCCAAAGGCTACTGTCTGCCCAGATTCCTATTCTCATTTTACCCTTTTGACAGAGAAGAAGCAGAAGAACTTCTGGTTCTGGTTATCAGAGTTCGTTAAATTATGTGCCAGAGCCAGAGAAGCTTCCAGATCTCCCAAAGTGTTCATTTCATCCAATTCTTCAGAGAGTCTTGTCTCCCAAATGGATAGGACTCTCAGGCTCCAGGAGTCCTCCTGCAGCATCAAGTGACGGCAACATGAAATGTGAAATCAGCCCTGAGCTCACAGTTCTTTGCATCAGAGGTGAGTAATGCTGGCTGAGTCATTGTTTTTTTCTGGCTTTTCAGAGCTCTCTCCAGAAAGCACCTCATAACGGACAATCTCAGTGCTTACTCTAACACTGATGAGCAATGTCTCAGGTATCCATGACAACAATACTTACTGTGCTACCTTCATCTTCATTAATGGTATCATCTATACACTAAAATGGTACATTTCATTTTTCAATTATTCATATATATATATATAGTCTTTTTAGGGCCACACCTGTGGCATATGGTGGTTCCCAGCCTAGGGGTGGAATCTGAGTTATAGCCGCTGGCCTGCATTCACAGCCACAGCCACACCAGATCTGAGGCACGTCTGTGACCTGCACCACAGCTCACAGCTACACCGGATCCTTAACCCACTGAGCGAGGCCAGGGACTGAACCTACGTCCTCATGGTTACTAGTCAGATTCATTTCTGCTGAGCCAGGACTGGAACTCCTCCTCTGCAGAGCGTGAGGTATCTTATTCTTTTTTTTTAAGAAATAATTCTTTTTTTTTTTTTTAAGAAATAATAACACAAGAAGGTCAAACGATTTCTCAGAATTCACATAGCCTGTGCTTCCTGTTCATTAAGTCACATTAACTCAATTTAAAATTGCTGGGTTGTATCAAATTTAAGTAAAAGAAAAAAAGCCTTCCACGAGGCAGTGCAGCGTGCTGGTTATGTGCAAACAGGATTTGGATTCTGAGTCATTTCATCGACAACTCAACCTGCTGTGTGCCAGGCAGAGAGTAGAGGAAAGAGAAAAGATCCTTGCTGTCAAAGAATTCATAGACTTGGGAGTCCCCACTGTCTGCAGTAGTGAACCCGACTAGTATCCATGAGGATGCGGGTTCGATCCCTGGCCTTGCTCAGGGGGTTAAGGATCCGCATTGCTGTGAGCCAAGGCATAGGTCACAGACGAGGTTCGGATCCTGAGTTGCAGTGGCTGTGCTGTAGACCAGCAGCTGCAGCACCAATTCGACCCCTAGCCCGGGAAATTCCATATGCTGCCTTATAAAAAAGCAAAAAGCAAGAAAAAAAAAGAATTCATAGACTTGGATAGGAGTGAGAGATAGGGAGAAACAGACAGACAGATAGGCAATATGAACACATATACAAGAAGAAAAGAAAGAGAGAAAACACGATAATGAAAAATATAATACCAGGTACCATCATTGTGTCAGGTAATCAAGAATGACCTGTTCTCTCTGTTTCTGTTTTGTAGACAGGTTCATTTGTGCTCTATTTTAGATTCCACATACAAGTGATATCACATGGTATTTGTCTTTCTTTTTCTGATGTACTTCACTTAGTATGAGACTCTCCAGTTGCATCCCTGTTGCTGCAAATGTCATTATTTCATTATTTATTATGGCTAGAGGGAAAGGGATGGACTGGTACATTGGGGTTAGTAGATGCAAACTATTACATTTAGAATGGATAAGCAATGAGGTCCTACTGTACAACAGAGGAAACTAATATCCAGTTTCTTGGGATAGAACATGATGGAAAATAATATAAGGAAAAGAGTATAAATATATATATATAGATAGATAGATAGATAGATAGATAGATAGATAGATACACAAACCACTTAGAGTGTTTATGTAACTTTGCGTCATGATGGCGATGAGTTAGAGGGAAAGCTGAACCTAAACTGGAAATAGTCTCAGGGATACAGTGAGGCCCCATCTCAACAAACTTCCCCATCTAGGACACACCCTACTCCCTCACCACTGCTTCTCCTTTCCCCCCAGGCCCTCTGCACCTCCTGTCTCTGCCTTCATCTGGTCTGCTCTTCACCCTTCTTCCTTGTATCATCTTATCTAACTTTCCCACCATCTCCCCTGCCCTGCTTTTCCTTAGACCACACAACCCCAATTTTTACCCAATTTCGCAATTCCTTCATTTCCCCAAGCTCAGAGATTTTGCAGCAAATCCTCTCCAGGAAGTGTGACCACTGTGAGTCAGGCCAGATGCACTGAAGTACATCGAGCATGTGGTGCCACTCACTTATGGCCATGTCATTGCCACCAGGAGGGGTCCAGTTCCCTGGCAGACTGGGTGCTAAATGCCTGCAGGTTTGGACTTTCTGGATTGTATTTCAGCTGAGATGACGTGTTCTTGGTCATCAGAATTCAGAGATTGTTGAGGTCATTAATTAGGAGACATACTGTCACCACTGCAGTGGGGTTGTTTCTTGGCTCGATGTTTGGTTTTGCTTTGACTTCCCCAAAAGTCTGCACTCCATACAAGTTTACCAAAGCAGGGAGCTGCTTGGATAGGACATTGGGTGCAGACTCCATCAATAAATAAATAAAAATTTAATAACTGAAAAAAACTCATGAGAGACTGACCCCCTAGCCAGGGCAACCCTCAGGATTGGAAAGCTGGTCAGGAATATCACATCCCAGGACAATCAAGGTTTCCTCAGCTCTAAGCTTGCAGTCCTGCCATCTCCCAAACCAAAGACGACCTCAAGGAAACTCTCACTCATTTACACTCTACTGGAAGGTGAGCCCTGCTTGTGACTAGTCCAAGGGAGCTTACATTTTAACTGTAGTTTTAAATAAAAGGCAATAAGGGATTATGTTCACCAAGAAATAACTAAAAATCTCCCATCTGGCAAGCACTATAGCTTTTCTTTCTTCTTTTACTTTTTTTTAGGGCCCCAGGTGTGGCATATGGAAGTTCCTAGGCTAGGGGTTGAATTGGAGCTGCAACTGCCAGCCTATACCACAGCCACAGCAAAGCCAGATCTGAGTCTTGACCGTGACCTACACTGCAGCTCATGGCAACACCGGATCCTTAACCCACCAGGTTAGGCGGATCCAGGATTGAACCTGTATCCTTGGACACTAGTCAGGGTTGCTTCCATGAAGCCACAACAAGAATTCTTTAGTCTTTGACCTTTTAAAAATTGAGTTTTAATTACATATGAAATCCATGAATTCACTGCTCTCTTCACATTAAAGCAATGTAGATAAGGCTCAAATCCCCATTAACATTGCTCACTCCTGGTATCCTCAGTCCTGTTCTTCCTGAGAGAACCAGGATGGTTCGTAATGCATCTTACAAGATCTGAAGACCTTGTTCTATTCATTTGCATCCACGTATGTGTGCATACAAGGAAAGATGTACCAGTGCTTGGTGACTGCTTTTACATAAATGAAATGAAAAATAGTTGCATACATTTCATTCTGTGATTTTGCTCTACTGTGCTAGAATTACTTTGTATCTCATCATTTAACTATGCTATCACTTACACAGGATAAATACACTAAAGTTTGTTTTTGTCACTTCCCTATTGATGGACCTAAAATTTTCTTTACAGGTGAGTGCCTTTCTCAGTTTTCTTTTAGATCTAGGCACCTGGCCAAAATCATGGCACAGGAAGAATCTAATTAATGTCCTAGAATCATAAGATTAGAAGACCAAACTTCCAGTGTCATATTTTGAAAAAGCAGCGAAGTACCAAGAAAGCATTCTGTTCCCATGTGTTGCTAAAAGCTAATGTGGAGACACCATGTGCATTTACAAAAGGAGGTTGTAAAAAAAAAAAAAAAAAAAAAAAAAGATCTTTAAAAGAAAAATAAATTGCTGAGAGCTGGCGAGTGGAGAAAAATGAGGCTGGCATAACACCATTTAAAATCAGTGAGCATACTCATGCAAAAATTTACACACTGGAATTTTATGGGCTTTGTTTTAGTACCACCCTCACTTCTCCTTTGAGAGAAGAATTTCCCAAGATACTTTTCCAACATTCACATAAATTGATGGAATAAACCCGTCCTTAACTTACTCTGACCTTTGGCTTGTCTAATATGTGTTAAACTGGATTAATTCAGTTCACTGGTGTTAGACCCTGTTTTAACAAAAATGCATAGGTAGTACAGCAATTACACAGCCAAGTTTGTGCTGCTGGTACTGGCACCTTGAGTGCCAACACTGCAAAGGGGACATGCTCTGATTCCTGCTGCCCACGTCTGAGGGCTCCCAAATAAGAAAACTAAAATTCTAAAAAGCAGAGTTGGAGTCCAGAGACAGGGTACAGTATGGAGTAATAGAAATTTGGGGGTAGGGAAGAAGCCACACTCCAATCAACAGGCTTGGTGGTGGCAGGAAGTCAACACCTAAGCCTTTGGCTCAGATCCCTCAGTTTTCATAGGGACAGAGTCAAGGGACAAAGTGACTAAACAGTTAATCCCACTAGAGGATCCTAAGCAAAGAGAAAAGTATGGGAGGCCCTTGTAGGTTTATGATCACTCAAGAAATCAGGCTTGCTTAACAACAAAACCCAAGCAGACCTGCTTAGCAACAAAACCATGCAAGAAAAGCAGGAGACATGCTCCCAAACAATAAAACAATGGTGAATGAGACCCATATCCTGCCCAGTGTGGTCAATTAATGGTCCCTGTGACATGGTCCCTGGCACACAAGAAAAACAAAAACACAAGAGAAAGGTGATGTTCCAAGCAAAAGACCACCCATTATACTGAAACCTGAGACAATTTAGCATATTTTAGCATATGCTACCCACTCTTCTACTAATTTGAATAAGCACCATGACAGCCCCAGTTTGAGGATGTAGGGATAAGAAAGGCCCCCGAGGAGTCAATGATGCAAGTTTGAGTCTACTCAAGACTGAGGAAGAAGGTGGTCTTCTCCCTCTTTGATTATAAAACTAAAGCCCACTGAGTTCTCCAGGCGATACTCCCTCACCTGTCCACAAGCATCCTACACTAATAATCTCTTTCCTTACCTGTCACTGCCTCTTGCTGAATTCTTTCTGCATGGAGACAGAAGAATCTGAGCTTCAGTAAGTTCTGATGCCAGGTTAGCAGTTTTAATGACAAGACAGTGGGGTCCAGCTTCCTCCTAAGCTAGGGATTGTGGGTCTAAGTCCCTTCTGATGGGCTGCTTGGTTGGAGTCCCACCCAAGAAGAAGGGCGGTTTCAGTTGGAGTCCTAGCTCTGCCTACTCAGAGCTCTACTACCCATTAGCTGTGCCTTCTTGGGCACATCATTTGTCCTCTTCATGCTTTAATTCATCCTTCTGTAAAATAGAGAGGGTCATACTTTTTATTGGATTGTAAAGATTAAATTCAGTAATTTATGTAAAGTGCTAATTCACTGCAGTCCTTGGCACAGAATAAACATTTGATAAATATTCACTTTAATTCATCTAAATAAAGCACTTGGCATTAAGCCACAGAAGTCCTGATACTTGAATGTACAAGTGATTTTAAGGTAAGTATTACTTCTGACTTTTTTTTAACATAGAAGAAAACCTAGATAACATACACAAGGAGAGGGCTGACCCTAACCTGCCACACCATGGCTCAGCCACTGTTCATTACTCTGTAACTGAAACTCCAGAACAAGATTTTTAAAATTTGAGGACTTTCTAAAAAGTTTTTTAACATCATAATAGTGTCACTCTGGGTTCAGCCCCCAATTCTCCAGTATTTGCCACCTTCCCAGATCCATTTAGCTTTGAACACAAGCTTGAGAAATCCTTTTTAAAAATTAGCCTAGTGCTAAGTGACAGCAGGACAAGCAGACTCCTCAAATGAGGCCTCAGCCAGCATCTGGGCTCTCCACCACAGCCAATTTGCTTTCTCAGGAGAGGGAATATAATCCTCAGAAGGCGGAGAGGTTTCAAGTTCAAAAAGAAAGTGAGTCACCTGCTCATCTGCCTTAGCCATTAACATCCTTGACTTTTCCCATTTGCTGTCACCTTCTGCAAACCCCTGCACTATTGAGGGCACATTGGAGTGCCTGATGCCATGTCTTTGAATAAACGAAGTCACCAGCTCCAGTTTCTCCCTCAAGAGCAAAATGTGAAATTTGTCAAGAAATAGTATTGTTTGCCCGTGGATGTAACTCAAATGTCAGACTTTGCCCCGCTCTCAGCCCTGGACCACACCAGTCAGCCTGTGTTCACTCAGTGCCTTGGTTCTTCTTTTTCTAAAGCGGGCGAAATCAAATGTGCTTCTCACTGCTGGCTTTATAAAGAGCTAGGAAATCCTGAAATTGAGTTGTTTGAAGTAAAACTCTCTCGAGGTCACAGGGCCACATTGGAGGGGGTTGAGGGGGGTGACTACAACTAAACCCCAGCTCTAGGACTTCACAACAAAGATGGAGTTACAACTATACATACACAGCCTGTTCCCTAGAAGTTTCTGCCAAAAGAGTCCTCTAAGATGTGAAAATAAGGACTCCCTCTCCCCCTTTGCTTTCAAGAACAGAACAGGATTATACCACCAGCTGTTTTCTTCTTCTTCGTTTTTGTTTACGGTTTCTTTAGCTAAATGACACTGAGAGGATGGGAAGCATAAGGTTCTGTCATGGCATTTTTGCTGCATCACTTGATTCCATTAATCCTGAAATGGCAGGGCAGGTGGTTTCTAGGGGATTCCCTCCAGGCTGGCTGCTTTACTGGGCTTTGGGAGCATGGGTGAGAGAGGTGGAGGGACACACAATCACCCAGTGGCAGAGCCTGTCAACCAGGCTTTCTTTGTTCAGAGAAAAGACAAGGCCAACCTCAGAAGGGATGGATGGCCAAAAGCCCCAGAACACAAGTCTGGGGAGCCTGCCTCTCAGGCACTGGATCAGTCGGGAGAAGTGGGTTCTATACTCCAAGGCTCTACTCACTAAATGTAGAAAGCCAGCTACTCACTAAGTGCCTGTCTCAGTGAACAATGACAATTATTTACAGCAACGCTGAGTCCCATAGCACCTCATGTAGGCTGTGATGGTTGAGAATGTTTTCAGCAAATTAAAAAAAATGCAAGAAACAGATCGAGGCAGCATAGTATCTGCTGGCCAAACTGTTATTTAAACTCTATGGTTCCAGCTTTCCCAATGGTAGGGTTGATAAAATATCATGAGAAGAGGCTGGAGTAGGTCTTCCATGCAAGTAGGTAGCAGATGCCAGCACAGGAAGACCCTTGGTTTTGGTAAGATCTCCAGAAACTTCCATATTCTACTGCAAGTAGGTCAGCAGTACCCTTCCCAGCAGAGGTTTCAAACTCTCGACCCAAAGGATGTTTGAATCTCAAAATGCTTTGCTTCTTTTTTTTTTGGAAACGTCTGAGTTTCTATTCAAAATCAGATCTGCCAGCACTGAGCCCTCTTTCCCACAGAATAAGAATCATGTCAGACCACTTCGATGATGCCAGCACTCTCTCACTCCCCACCGGGGCCACCAGTCAATCCCTCCTGGGTCTCCACATCACCACTGCTTGCTCTTATCATGTCCTGTCTCCATTTCACAAATGCACTTGTGGCACTTACTACATTCTGGTTTTATTACAAGTCAAATTTTGTTTTACCTAGACTTTTTGTTTATGAGTAGACTTTCCTTTTTTGGAGGAGAGGGGATGCAGGATCACTGTATTTCTTCTGAACCTATGACCATGCCTTCTAAGTGATTGATTTATCTTAACACCTGACTGATTGTAAAATGAACAAACCATAGACAGTTATATCTACAGTACAGACTACACATTTATCTCTAAGCTAACATTGTTCCTACATCCTCCTCCATTTCCCTAATTTATACTCTACTCCTATTCCAATTTAAGGACCATGGGCAATTTAGAAGGTATTCCATACATGCTGCAGGAAAGTTAAAGTTAAAGGGAGCAATTAAAGTTTTAATGATAATTTTACAAATTCAATCCAAAGAAATGTACCAGGCTGAAAACACTCTGCTGCGGGCTAGAGGGAAGAAATATGAAAACCATACTTCATTTGTTTGAAACAACTGCCATCCTAATTAGTGGGAAATCGTGTGAACACAAATCACTCTGTCACAAGATAGAACACTGTAATGTCATGTATGTTAACTGAGCAACTATCACACAAAACTATCATGCTAATTAAATCCAATGGTAGGACAGGGCCTTGAAAAGGACAATTAAAAATTAAGAAGCATTAGTTGCATCACAGACATCCTGTCCCTACATTGTCATATGTATCAACCCACCTAACTAACACTGCAGATGACTTCACATTTTACATTTAGTGAAATAAAATAAAAGATATTACATGTCACAATTTTCAAACCATCATCACATCATTTAATTATTGAAGCTTTATGAACATGCAATTCCATCAATCATCCCTATAATTAGTCTTTCTTATTTGATGAGCTTACCTAATAAACATTCTCTCTAAACTGGTCAAAAATGCTAGTGTTAGATATGTCAAGAAGCCCTATTTTCCCTGTGAGTTCAAACATTATTCAAAAATGTCCACCAGCAAGACTCTTGCAACAGCTTACAGGCAAATTAACTGTCAGAAAATAAATATCCAGCTACTTGTAGGCAAAGAAAATCCAGACTAACATATGTGGGTATAGTCATCTGCTCTTTCTAGCTAATATTTTATCATTAATATAATACCTGTTTGGGGGGGAACATGCAAACACAGCACCAATTTTCTTCTCTAATTGATAGGTTTTGTTTTCCTAAAAAATAGCTCTTCAAGAAAACATTCTAGTTGGGACTTGAAAGCAAAAGGCAGATATTAAGAACCTATTAAGTGAGAGCCAGAACAATAGAATGGTCGAGGTCTCTTAACCTGACACAGAGTTTGACAGATTCTAATGGCACTTGATTACTTCTACAGATGAGAACCTCTCAAGGTTCTTGGTTTAAATGCACAACTAACTCTACTTGACAGAAAGGGCTTTTGTTGAGAGGACTGTCCTCCCTTCAGGAGCTGGACAGAACACAAATATTCCTTCCTTCTCCTCCAGACCCAGGTGGATCACTTAAAGGAATTAAATAGGTAGGGTATTCTATAAGGTATTGTGGGCACTGTAATGACCTGGAAAGCCTGTGCCTTCTCATGGGCAAAGGTATCCTACAGCTGCAGAAGTAAAATGTTGAAGTCTTATGCTGCTTCTGATTTTTTCAAGAAAATTTGGCAATAAGCATCATTATATAAAACTCTCCTTCAAAAGAAACAAATAACAACAAAAAACATTTTCGTAAGACATATACCCAGACACTTATTGGGGTTTTCACCAAAGTCCCATTTTCTTTGGGCTCATCCTGAATTTCTTTTACTGTTTCTTGGAGGCCACGGTCTTCCAAGGTCCCAGCTAGAGGAAGTGTCCTAGGCTGTGGTCTCTGACAAACTGGGTATGAAATCCCAGCTCTAGTTTATCAGATGCATGACCAGGAACAAGATTCTTGAACATTCTGAGCCTGTTTTTCTCCTCTCTGAAAGGCTGTGAGTACAGCTCTTAGAACCTTATGAAGATGAAAAACACAATGCCTGGGATGCCTGTAAAATGCTTAGTACAGAGCATGGCCTAGAGTAAGTGCTCACTAAGAGTAGCTGGAAAATTCCTTGCCATGCTTCTCCTGACACACTCTGGTTTGTGCATGCTTATTTTGAAAATGTACTGTCCAAAGGAAAAGCTATTCCTGATGGTTTTTGAACAACGGAGTATGACAGGCCTGTGACTTAATAACATTACAACCCTGGGTTCCTATTAAAGCCATGTGGGATTGTTGTTTTAATAATTATGACACACTGTTGACTCAGCTTATGACCACAGACTTGGGGGCTCAAACCAGCCCATCTAAAATCAACTAGCATGGTAACAACAGACCTCCCAAGTTTATCATAAGCATGGGTTTGGAGTCAAAGATCATGTGTTTGAATCCCGGCTCACTTTCCCTTTCTGTATAAAATAAGGATAATAATAGATCCTATCTCATAGGGTTGTTACACAGTTGAAATGAGATAATGGATATAGAAAGAGCCTTTGCAGAGGGCCTGGAACATTAGCCCTCAAGGTGCATTAGTGTTGATGAGGAGAGGGGAAGGATGATATTCATGAGACCAAAATCCCAAAATGGATAGATGACACTCTGATATTCCAACAGGGCTGAGAAATGTTTGTTCAACAAGATATAAATCATCTAATAGAACAAGTATTCAGTCTTTATTTGGCACACTTCTTGAGTCACTCTGCCAAAGCACAGATAAGAGTATAAGGGAATGTCCCCATGAATTAGTTTGTATTTAATGTACAAGTGGCTTCATGGACTCTCCCTACCAAAAAGTCATCCCTAGCTTAAGACCCCATACACATCTTCTCAAAGTCTCATATATTAAAAAAATCCCCTGGAGCTCTCAATCTCCAGCCTATCCTACTATGCGTGCATGTGTGGGTGTGTTGTATGTATGTGTTTGGGTGGCAGAAGGGTGAAGGGGGTGGCAGAAGTTGGAAATGGCCTTTGCTCCACAGATCACAACACCTTGGAAATATCTGATCCAGGTATAGTGCTAGGAGCTGTAGGTACAAAGTAAATTTTTTTTTTTTTTTTTGCCTAAAGGAATACATACAGTGGAGAAGTTGCTATTCCTCAGGAATGCCTCACCTTCCCCCATTCTGTTCCTACTTCCTCTGCTTTTAGAGGTATGTTTGGAGCTCCTGCTATTCTAAGAACTACTATTATCTCCATCTATATACTTAGAAAAGCAACATGTGCTTCCAGAACAAGTGAAACAAGCCAAAGAGGCACAAAGAAAAAGCAATCTATAATCTTCTCATGCCCCTCCTTTCTTGATGCCCCCACTGTTGATCCCCAGGATGAGTATCCCCACCTGTTTCTCCATTTTCAGACCAACTTTCATCAGATGCACAGAGAGGGCAGATTCTTTCTGCTTGCTGTTGGTTGTCGTTGAGGCCATTTAATAAAACTTCACCTAGAATATACAAATCCTTTACATTTCCTTTCTCTTTTAACAATACCTCCTGAACATCCTTCCAAATCTAACTAGAATTTTAAATAGGTACATAATATTCCATACTAAGCATGTACCATACTTTTATTTGGCTGTTGATGGACACTTATGTTGTTTTCTAAATTTTGCTCCTAAAAAAGAATACCACTGTGTGTGTATATGTCCTCTTATATAAAGATTCCTTTATTTCTAAGTCTAAATTTCTGCAGGGAATCAAAAGGATTTGTTACTGAATTTGTGGTTTTGCCAGATTATATAGTTGGATTCTGCTTGGCTTTAGGTTGTTTTTCCTAAAATCCTGCCTCCTAAATATTCCTAAAGCTCCATGCACAGCAGCCTACAGCGGTTATACTTGGTTACCAATTCCAAAGCTGAAAACCCCAGTGCAGGCAGACCCCTGTGCAAGAAACACCTATTGTCACTCTTATGAAAGACCAGTCTTTAGTACTCCTGTTGAAAGGACAAAGATGATTGTCTGGTATACTGCACTGAAACTCCCCTCATTTTGGGTGGAAAAAAGGGAACTCTCCTACTCTGTCGGTGGGAGTATAAACTGGTGCAGCCACTAATGGATAACAATATTAAGTTTCCTTAAAAAACTAAAAACAGAGTTACCATATGACCCAGTGATCCCACTCCTGGGCATATATCCAGAGAAAACTGTAATTTGAAAAGATACATGCAACACTATGTTCAAAGCAGCACTATTCACAATAGCCAAGACATGAAAACAACCTAAATGTCTATAAACAGAGGAATGAATAAAGAAGATGTGGTACCTATATACAACAGAATACAACTCAACCATTACGAAAGGAAATAATGTCATTTGCAGCAACATAGACCAAGAGATTGTCATACTAAGTGAAGTAAGTCAGACAGAGAAAGATAAATATATCACTTATATATGAAACCTAAAAAAATGATACAAATGAACTTATTCTAAGACAGAAATAGACTCACAGCTACAAAACACAAACTTATGGTTACCAAAGGGGAAAGGGGGGGAATAACTGGGAATTTGGGATTAATATATATATATATACACACTGCAATATAAAATAGATGAACAACAAGGACCTACTGTATAACACAAGGAACTATACTCAATATCTTATAATAAACTATAATAGGCAAAAGTCTGAAAAAGAATGCATGCATGTATAACTGAATTATTTTGATGTATTCCTGAAACATAAATCAACTACACTTCAATTAAACATATAAAAAAAAAACAGACAACAAAAGCAGTGCTGTACATGCCTATATAGTACAGAAAGAAAGAAAGAAAGAAAGAAAGAATCTTCCCTCGTTTTCCCATTGAAATAACATCATGATAATACAAATACAAAAGGACATGTACATTAGGGCTCAAAAGTGAAGGATTTGTGGGCCAGTGTTGAAATCTAACCAATGTTTATACCATGGCTTTGATAGGAAAGTGCACTTCAAATGCCAAACAGTGAGTGAACTTTCCACAACTGCTGATTTCTGAGCTGAGAACTTGTCCTGGCATTTTAAAGAGGGTGTTTAGAAACAACAGTGTTTAATTTGTGGTGTGAAGCTAATGGTAGACTCTAAGGCATAGCTCCAGACAGGGTAGGCTGATCATTTTGACCATGGAGACTCCTTGTAGTCCCATGTTCCCTTGGAATCAGTGAGACAGTGAATCATAAGGGGCCTGCAGCAAGGGGAGGCCCACCATGTGACTCCAGCAGGCCCATGAAGGAACATGGAATCTGGACATCTCACCCTGGCCCCAGCTGCTGGCCAGAATCTTGAAAGATCTGGGGGAAAGGGCAGAGAGTCCCCCATTTCAGGGGGGCTTTAAGTGCAAAAAATATTCTCATGCTTGGTACCCAACTCTCTGAATAAAGTCATGGGAAGACCTAAACTTGGAGTGAGACTCAGCAGAGTATTACTTTTGACAAATGGTTAAGCTCCCTGAGCATAAGTTTTCTTATTCGGAAAAGGCAGTTAATACCAATAGCCATCTTATAGGAATAATGTGAGAATTAAAGGAAACAATGTACATAAAATGTTTAACATCAGATACAGTGCATGCTAAGTGCTCAAATGCAGATACAACTGCTCTGACCACTCCACCACATCTATTCTTGTTGCTCCTGCTCCAGAAGCCTCCTGGTGTTCTCTGGCACAACCTTATCCAAATACATCTCAGCAAGTGTATCACACAATTTTAGTTTCTCAATGACTGAGAATAGCTAGATACTAGGGGTTGGCAGTGGTTAGGAGGTTTGCAGTGATGAAGACAAATAGCAGGCAAGCATTTTTCCAGTACTTAAATCCATGGGTAATTATGTCTCCAGGAAAGTACTAAGAGAAATACAGACCATGACAAAAATTATGGTTAGGGTGTGGCGAATGAGGCCATGGGTAGCAGAGTCCCAGTGATATTAGTTTACAAGAGTGGTGTTCATAATGGATTGGACTTGGATTCTAGAGACTGGCCTGTGGTCCTCTGACAGTTCATCCTGCCCCTGTGGAAATTTTTTTAATTCATACAAAAGGAAGAATTAGACCTGTAACCTTAAGGTCTCCTCTTTCTTTTTTAACCATCCTCAATTCCTCTCCAACAATGCCAATCAGAGTCTGACTTTGAATTGTTCATTGGTCTTTGTTGGCTAAGTGCTGATGAAAATGAGGCAAAGCACTAACTGTTCTCCTTAAAGCTGTATCCTACCACTTCCCAGCAGGTGCTTCAAGCTGGCAGAAAGTGAGGACAGGACAGTCATCCTGACTTGATTCTAAGCTCATTTTTCCCTTCTGATTACTGTACACTAGGTTCAATCATTTCAGGAAAGAGAATGACTCCCGTGGCCATCATGTTAGTAACCACTTGGACAGAAATGGGACAACATTTTCTTTTGTCTTCCTGCCAAGTTTCCAGCTCTAGAGATGCAGCTTTTAGGATTTCCCATAACAGCCCAAAGTGGTAACATAAATAAACTTACCACAATAATTATCCACGCCCCCCTTCTCCAGCTCCCCAATGGAAACCCTTCTCTTTCTTCTGAGTAGTTATCCTTTGCAAAGCTCTCTTAGATTTATTACCTATATGGGGCAATTCATCATCTAGGCTAAATACCATCTTCTTCCACAGGGCAGGCCTCTGCTTCAGCTGGCTGTCATTTCTATATGGGATGCATAATTAAATTTGGGCTGCAGGAAGAAGGAGCTAGTTAAGATAATAGGCTGTTTTCTTCATGGTTATATATTCAAAAAACCCCAAAGAGTTTGCAACGAACTTTATTTCTTTACAGCATTCCTATGCTCTTGGACTTCTTGAAGGATGCAAGTACAGTATTTTGAGTCATTATGGTACACTGAAAAATGAAAAGTATGTGGATTTTGGAGGGACATTTGCAAGTTGTATAACCTTGGGTAAATTAAATCAAATATCACTGAGCTTTAGCTTCTTCCTTTGTAATGCAGAGATGGAAATTCCTACTGTTGGGATTGTTGAAAAGATTAGAAATACTATCTACAAAGTATGCCTAGCACATAATACATCTAACCAATAGTCGTTATTATTACTGTCTTTACATGGTAAAAAAAAAAACAAGAAAATGGTCCTCTGAAGGAGAAAGAATTTACAATACATTAGCTTAGTTTTTCAATGATATTATTTTCTATAAGCTTTGCAAAGAATAATGCAGCTGTTAATTTATTTAACAGACTTCAGATCAAGATGATGGATGAAAAGGACTTGGAGCTTACCTTCTCCAATAAATACATAAAAAAAAAATCTATAGGTAGGATTCTCACAGAACATCTACTGAATAGTGGCAGAAGACTTCAGACTTCCAAAGGGACAGGAAAACCTCCACATAACTGGGTAGGACAAAGTTAAAAAAAAAAAAAAAAAAACAGAGAGAGAGGAGAGAAAAAAGAATCAGGATGTGACCAGCACTCTTGGGAGGGAGCTGTAGGAGAGGAAAGGAATCTGCATACTGGAAGGCCCTCTGATTGGCAAGGAGATCAACCAGGATGAAGGAGGAGCCTCAAAGCCTCAAAACAAAGTGCAGTAGCTGTTGTGAGGAGGACAAAGCAGACAGAGAGCTGTCCAGGATCAGTAACACCATACAGCACACACCAACCTGAGAGCACTCACTGGGGGCTGGATGCTGAGACTCAGGCTTCTGAGGTTGGACCTGGGGAGAGGACTAGGCTTGGCTATGTGGAAACAGTCTGAGGGGGCTAGTGAGTGGTGCACCACAGCCAAGGGAGTGCAAAAGGAGACCTGGCAAAGCCAGAGAAGCAAGGTGCCATTGTTGGGGAGTGTGAGAGCAGGTGGGAGTGGGACTGCCATAGGAATTTCTTTCTCTGTGCATGCCTTTGGGGCTCTCAGGTGCAGGGTACAGGGGTAGGCGCAAGCAGCCACAGCCATCTCTGACTCCAAAGGTGGGTGCCCCCCACCACTGCCTGCCGCCCCTACCACCCTAGGGATCAATACTACTGCAGAGCCCTGTCAACAGGTGCCACCCATGCCCTTACCTTCCTGGGAAGAAAGCAACCTGCCACCACTGCCAATGCCAAGGCTTGCAACCAAGCACCACCCCTCACCCCCACCTCCCTGGGAACACCCATTGCAACCACCTCCCAGAGAGTATGCATGGGCCATGTACCTACATACCCTCTATCAAGGGGATAATGGCTTGCACACACTGAGGAAAGACACTGCAATGATCCAAACCAAAAGCAGTCCTCATGCCAAAAAACAGTAAACCCATACAAGCTACCCAGGGATGCGCCAGCATATAAACGGCCCTCCAAAAATACTGTAGATAATTGTTTTCCCTTAATTCACAGAGTAAGAATAATATAAGCAAAATGAAGAAGCAGGGGAACTATTCCCTGTTAAAAGAACAGGAGGATTCCCCTGAAGGAGTCAACAATAAGAGACCTCTTCAGTCTAACACCAAGTTAAAAAAGGAGGTAATGAAAATAATGAAGGAATTAAAATGGGTATCAACAGTAAGGCAAATTATTTTTAAAAAGGAACTAGAAACTATAAGGATACAAGAAAAATTAGAAAATTCATTTGCAGAGATGAAAGCTGAGTTAAAGCCATTGAACAGCACAATGGATAATGCAGAGGAAAAAATAAGTGACTTAGAAGACAGAATAATAGAAATCACCCAATCATGAGACCAGATAGAAAGCCAAATTGGGAGAAAAAGAAAGAAAGAAAAGAAAGCAATATAACAGAATTTTGGGATAATATAAAGCATGCCAATCTACATGTAACAGGGATTCCAGAGGGAGAAGAAAGAGAAAAGGGAATTGAAAATGCATTTGAAGAAATTATATCTGAAAACTTCCCAAAAAAGAAAGAGATATTCATACCCAGGAAGCAGAGAAGGGCCCAAACAAGATAAACCCAAACAGACCTACACCAAGATATTTTAGAATAAAAAATGACGGAAGTTAGAGTCAGGAAGAGGATACCAAAGGCAGCAAGAAAAAAACAAAGAATTAATTACAAAGAAACCCCCATAAGGTATCAACTGGTTTCTCTACATTAACACTGCAGGCCCAAGGAAGTGGCAAGATATATTCAAAATTCTGAATGAGAAAATTTTGCAACCCGAGAATATTCCACCCAGCAGGATTATCATTTACAATAGAAGGAGATGGAGTTCCCATTATGGCTCAGCAGAAACGAATCTGACTAGCATCTATGAGAACAGAGGCTCAATCTGTGGACTCACTCAGTGGCATTGCCATGAGCTGTGGTGTAGGTCTCAGACGTGGCTCGGTCCTGCATTGCTGTGGCTGTGGTATAGGCCGGCAGCTGTAGGTCCAATTGGACCTGTAGCCTGGGAACTTCCATTTGCTGTGGGTGCAGGCCTAAAAAGACAAATAAAATAAAATAAAATAAAATAGAAGGAGAAATGAAGAATTTCTCAAACAAAAACTAAAAGAATACAGCAATTTTAAACATGTCCTAAAAGAAATATTGAAAGACTTCCTCTAAACATAAAAGAAGTAAAAAGATATAGGACGGAGGAAATCAAAACTGGAAAGTTATCACTTAACAAGACACCATAAAACTAGAAGAGAACATAGGCAACAGATTCTCTGACATTAGCCATACAAATGTTTTCTTAGGTCAGTCTCCCAAGGAAATAAAAACAAAAATAAACCAGTGGGGCCTAATCAAACTTAAAGCATTTGCACAGCAAAGGAAACCATAAAGGAACCAAAAAGATAACCTATGGAATGGAAGAAAAGAGTTGCAAACAATGCAACTGACAAGGGCTTAATCTCCAAAATATACAAACAATTCATATAACAGAAAATTGAGTTGTTACTCAATCAAAAAATGGTCAGAAGACCTGAACAGACATTTCTCCAAAGAACACAGTCAGACAGCCACCAGGTACATGAAAAAAAAATGCTCAACATCATTAATTATTACAGAAAAGCAAATCAAACTTACAATGAGGTACCATCTCACACCAGTCAGAATGGTTATCATTAATAAGTCTATAAATAACAACTGCTAGAGAGGATTTGGAGAAAAGGGTACCCTCCTACACTGTTGGTGGGAATATAAAATGGTACAACCACTATGGAAAACAGTATGAAGTTTCCTCAGAAAACTAGATATAGAACTATCATATGATCCAGGAATCCCACGCCTGGGTATATACCCAGGCAAAACTTTCATTCGAAAGGATACATACACGCCTATGTTCATTGCAGCACTATTTATAATAGCCAAGACATGGAAACAACCTAAATATCCACTGACAGATGAATGAATTAAGAAGATGTGGTACACACACACTGGAATACCAGTCAGCCATAAAAAAGAACAAAATAATAACGTCTGCAGCAATATGGATGGAACTGGAGATTCTCATACTAAATGAAGTAAGTCAGAAAGAGAGAGACAAATGCTATATGATATCATTCATGTGTGGAATCTAAAATATGGCACAGATTAACCTATCTATAGACCTGAAACAGTCTCACAGACATAGAGAACAGACTTATGGTTGCCAATGGGAAGAGAATGAGAGTGAGAAAAACTTGATTTTGGGGTTAGTAGATACAAACTATTACATTTAGAATGGATAAGCAATGAGGTCCTGCTGTATAACACAGGGAACCATATCCAATCATTTCTGATAGGATATGATAGAAGATAATATGAGAAAAAAATATATATGTGTATGACAGGGTCACTTCACTGTACAGCAGAAATTAACAGAACACTGTAAATAAGCTATGATATAAATTTTAAAAATTAATATGAAAAAATTAAGTAATCATTTAAATAAGCCAGTATATAGATCAAAAAGAAAAGGAATTAAAAATCTATTTGTGAAAGCAATGATAAACACAAGGAACAATAAAAGGATAAACATGAAGATGTAAAAAAGGACTTCAAATTCATAAAATGTTGGAAAAGAGACTAAGAAAATATAGACTCTTTTTCAGAATGTGTTTGAACCTATGTGACTATGGGTCTACAACAAGCAGATATAGGAAGGGATTAACATGCTTGAAAAAACTTGGCAACCACGAATCTAAAACAAAGAGTAGATTCACAAAAGCCAAAAAGAAGAGGTTATACAAGCATAAAACAAAAAGAAATCATCAAACCATGAAAAAAAGAGAAAGGAACAAAGAATAAACATAAAGTGAACTGGAAAATAAGGTTTTAAATGGCAATAAATACATACATAGCAATAATTACCTTAAATGTTAATGGACTGAATGCTCCAATCCAAAGACACAGAGTGGCAAACTAGATAAGAAAACGAAAGCCTGTAATATTCTGCCTTCAAGAGACCACCTTAGGGCAAAAGACAAACATAGACTGAAAGTGAGGGCATGGAAGAGCTATTTCCTGTGAATGGGAATGCCAAGAAAGCAGGAGTCACAATACTCATATCAGACAAAATACACTTTAAAACAAATTCCATGAAGAAAGATAAAGAAGGACACTATTTAATGATAAAAGATCAATGCAAAAAGAGGATACCATACTCATCAACATATATGAACCTAATGAGCACTTGAATAAACAAAACAAATACTAACAGACATTAAAGGAAAAAATGATGTAAATACAATAATAGTAGGAAATTTTAATACTCCAATAACATCAATGGATAGCTCTTCTAGACAGAAAATCAACGATGCCATAGAGATCCTAAATGACACAATAAAACAGTTAGACTTAATTGCTATTTTCAGGCCATTATATCCAAAAAACCCAGAGTATACATTCTTTTCAAGGACACACAGAACATTCTATAGGATCAACCACATACTAGGGAACAATAATAACCTCAACAAATTTAAGAGTATAGAAATATCTTCAAGCATCTTCTCTGACCACAATGGCATGAAACTAGAAATCAACCACAGGAAAAAAAAATGAGAAAAAAATCAACTACTCATAGACAAAACCACCATTGAGTCAATGAGCAAATTGAAAAGGGAATTAAATCTTGAAACAAATGACAATTAAAACACAACCATACAAAATCTATGGGATGCTGCAAAAGTAATTCTTAGATGGAAGTTCATAGAGATAAAGCCCTTCCTCAAAAAAAGAAGAAAAATCTCATATAAACAAAGCAACCTACCACCAAAAGAATTAGAAAAAGAAGAACAAACAAAACATAAAGTCAACAGAAGGAAAGAAATCATATAGACCAGAGAGGAAAATAATAAAATAGAGATTTAAAAAATAGGAAAAAATCAATAAAACCAAGAGCTGGTTACTTGAAAGGGCAAACAAAATTGACAAACCTCTGACCAGGCTTTCCAAGAAGAAAAGAGAGAGAACCCAAATAAGCAAAGTAAGAAATGAAAAAAGAGAAATTTCAACTGATACTATAAAAATTAAAAAAAAAAACTGACAGAGAATACTATGAACAATTAATCATATGCAAACAAATTTGACAACCTAGAAAAGTGGACAACTTTCTAGAAACATACAGCCCACCTACACTGAATCAAGAAGAAAAGATAATTTGAATAGAGTGATTACTAGAAGTGAAATAAAATATGTACTTTAAAAAACTCCCTACAAATAGAAGTCCAAGATCAGATGGCTTCACAGGCAAATTCTGCCAAACATACAAAGAATTTGCACCAAGCCCTCTTAAATTCTTCCAAAAGATTGAAAAGGAAGAGATAGTCTATGAAGCTACCATAACCCTAATGCCAAAAATCTAAACACCTAAAACCAGACAAAGATACTACCAAAAAAATTACAGGCTAATATCTTTGATTAATATAGATGCAAAAATTCTCAACAAAATTTTAGCCAACCGAATCCAAAACATACAAAAGATCATACACCATGACCAAATGAGTTCAACCCAAATTCACAAGGAGGGAAGGACTGGGATGGACTGAGATCTGGGGTTGGCAGATAGAAAGTATTACATTTAAATGGATAAGCAATGAGGTCCTCTGTTATAGCACAGGCAACAATATCCAGTCTCCTGGGCTAGACCATGATCGAAAAGAGTGTGTGTGTGTGTGTGTGTGTGTGTGTGTGTGTGTGTGTGTGTGTGTGTAATCGAGTCACTTTCCTGTACAGCAGAAATTGACACAACATTGTAAATCTACCATACTTTAATTTTGAAAATAAAATAAAATATGTAACTAAGCCTGAAATTAAAGAACCATTTGAAGGCAATCTGGATAGAGAGATTCTGTCTTGGTTCTGGCCTTAGCAAGGGACTTTCAAAGAGAAGTTTTGACATAGATCATCCCAAACTGGGAACCACCCTCAGTAGGGGAATCAAAATGACAGCAATTTGCAAATAATGAATATTCACCTAAGAATGTTAAGTCTGATTGTTTGTCCCTCTTGTTAACTAATGATCATATTCAACTAATGTTTACTGAGCACCTACCCTGTGCCAGGCTTTGTTCTGGGTATTCAAATAATGTAAAAGAGGTCTCTGTTTTCATGGTGCCCCTCATCTCTCATAATATCTCCATCACTGCATCAAAGGCAGAGGCCCTGAGCAAATGTTCTAGAAAGGTGCTGTCCAATACTGTCGGTCACCAATAGCTACAGATGGTTATTCAAATGTTTAATTAATTAAAATTAAATAAAATTTAAATTGCAGCTCCTCAGTCATATTAGCCACATTTCAAGTGATGAAATGGTCACATGTTGCTACCCTCATGGACAGTAGAAATTTTGGACTTTTCCATCATCAGAGAAAGTTCTACTGGACAGTGTTGTCTCTGGAAGCTTTACAACCTGAAAAAACCAGAGACACACCACAGACCTACAGCATCTGGGGTGCAGTCACAGCATGTCCACAACCATCTCATCTGATGGACCTGTCGAAAACATACTCTCCATTGAGAACTGTGGGGCTGCACATTAATGCAGAATACTGCCCCATTCTGCACTAACTCTTTTCTGGAATAATCCTCATGTAATACGATGACCTTGGTTCATTTATATCTACATTTGCATTTTCTTCCTTGGAAAAGCATCCCTTATCCCTTCTAGCCCCTCCAGCTTCTTCTTTAGATCTTATCTCGCTAAGCACCAAGCAAAGAATCGAACAACCTCCTCTGAATACCCTTCAACCCACTGTTGGTCTGTCATGTTGGTTTTTCCAGAGAGCCCCAATCTCATTGTTCTCATATTTAATTTCAGATAACCTCTTCAGGTCTTTCTGCTTTGCCACTATGTATGGACACACATCACCAGCTCTGACACTGGCACGCTGGCACAGAAACCACTTTGTACAAACCCCTAGCCCTTACTGTCCACTTGATGCTGAAGGTCTCATACGATCAGGGAACAGCTAAAACCACACAACCATTTTAGATTAGAATATTCTTTAGCAAATCTCTGTGTCACAAAACTATGATCTCTGGATCTGTGTTGGAAATGTTCTTGGTTGGATGAGGCTAATCACACAGAAGCAAACTTCGGATAAATGTAAACTCACTGTGGGGTAGACTGTACGAACTGTTCCTGTTTATGATTTGTTTATAACTTGACAACAAAACAGAAAACTCAGTACAATCTCTCATATTGGAAGAGTACAATGTCATGGATTAAAAGCAAAACAAAAAGACTTTGATTTAAGAATGAGTAAAGGGATTGATTCCTTCATGTAACATATTTATCTTCCTAATTACTTTATGCTTGGGCTAAATTTAAGAACAATGTCGCCTGCCATAAAAAAAGAATGAAATAATTCCATTTGTAGCAACATGGCAGACCTAGAGATTATCATATTAAGTGAAGTCAGACAGAGAAAGAGAAATATTATATAATATCCAATATAATATTGGAATCTTAAATATGATGCAAATGACCTAATCTACAAAACAGGAACAGTTTCGCAGACAAAGAAAATAGACTTGTGGTTGCCAAGGGGGATCACAGGGGTGGGGAGCTAAAATAGGAGTTAGGGACTAACATACAGACACTACTAAATACAAAATATGTAACCAACAAGTACCTGCGTATAGCACAGGAAATTATACTCAGTATCTTGAAACAACTTATAATGGAAAAGAGTATGAAAAAGAAAATGTATTTATGGGTGTCTGTATGTGTATATACTTTGCTATACACTTGAAACTAACATAACATTGTAAATTGACTTCAACTTGAAAAGTAAAACAAGGGGTTCCCATCGTGGCTCAGAGGGTTAAGGACCCAATATTTTCTCCATGAGGATGCAGGTTTGGTCCCAGGCCTTGCTCAGTGGGTTAAGGAACTGACATGGCCATGGCCATGGCTGTGGCACAGGCCACAGCTGAAGCTCCAATTCAATCCCTAGACCAGGAACTGCCATATGCCCAAGGTACAGCCATAAAAAGAAAAAGAAATTAAATGAAAAGTAAAAGAAGAAGAAGAAGAAAAAACAATGTTCCTTTTTATGCACCTATCACTGTCATAAAGGAAAGGGGGGAAGAATGTAAAAGCATGTCAGAAAAGAACAGGCAGTATGAAATTTTAAGGTTTCCTAGGGGAAAAAAATCCACAAAACTGATGATCTGTACAAAGAAAGCAAAAAGCTAATGGTACAGAATTAAACCTACTTGTCCATCATCTTTTGGTATTTCTCTTCTCTCACCTGTTTGATTACCTCTCCCCCTTTTCCAAATGCCACTCCCATAATCCTCCAGATGTTGACCTGCTCATTCGGCTCCCTGGTCATTTCCTCCTTTGAGCTGGCCTGGTCTAGAGGAGCTCAGGTATCCAGTGGGTCTTGGCTCAGTATCCTTTCACTCTGAAAACGTGAATTCACCGTTGCATCTTCTGCAGAGATTCCTGGCCCCTGGCTGCCTCTCCCACTTTACTTCCTACCCTCTTTCTCTTGATTCACAACTGGCCTTCTCACCTCCCCTGAATACACCAAACACATTCCTGCCCAGAACACGGACACTTACTGTCCCCTCTCTCTGAAATAACTGTCCTCCAAGTCTCCACAATGTTCGGTTCCTCACTTCAAATATTTTTCTCAGATTACTCATTCTTGACCGCTCTACCTGCTTTCTCTCTCTTTTACAGCAGTTTCAAAAGCAGAGATTATGACATGTATTTTTATATACTGTCTCTTCCCACTAGAATGTAAATACCATGAAGCTAGAGACTATGTCAGCTGACTCTTGCTGAATAATAAACCACCCACATACTGAGAGTCTAAGAACAACAGCCATTTATTTAGATCCTAACTCTGGCAATTAGGTTTGACATTTTGGGCTGGGCTTAGCTGGGCGGTCCTCTGGTCTGGGGAAGGTTTGGTTGATCTTAACTAAAGCTTACTCAAACATGTAGATTCATTAACAGAGTCAGCAGAAGGCTGGCCAGCTCGAGGCTGGCCCATTTGTTACTTTTCTAAGTGACATCTTACCCTCTGGCTGCCTAGCTTGGGCTTATTCGTGTGTTGGTCAAGGTTTGAATGCACAAGTGCTTTTCCTACCTCTGAATGAGTCACATTTGTGACAATACCATTGAACGACCCAGATTCAAAGGGTAGAAAATAGATTCTGTTTCTTAGTTGGAAGGACCTGCAACATCACTTGGTCCTAAACGCAAGGAGAGGAAGTTGTGGTTATTTTTACAAACTCTTTCAGGGACTCATTTCTGAGCCTCTAGCCTCTCAAACAGTGGCTGGCTTAGAGCAGGCTCTCAGTAAACACTTCTTTTTTTTTTTTTTTTTTTTTTTGTAGTGTAAGAAGTATAATGTTGTCCGCATCAAACTTATATAATGTTATAAGCCAATGTTACCTCAACAAAAGTTAAATTAAAAATAAAATAGGAGTTCCCATGGTGGCGCAACAGAAACAAATCCAACTAATAACCACGAGGTTGCAAGTTCGACCCCTGGCCTGGCTCAGTGGGTTAAGGATCTGGCATTGCTGTGAGCTGTGATGTAGGTCGTGGACACAGCTCGGATCTGGCGTTGCTGTGGCTGTGGCCTAGGCCAGCAGCTACAACTTCAATTAGACCCCTAGTCTGGGAACCTCCATGTGCTCCATAGCCCTGGGTTATTTGATTTTTGTTGTTGTATGTTGCCATGCTTGAGGGGAGGGAGGATGCTGTTCTGCAAGCAGAAACAGCATCAATAAACCCCTCTTAAAAGAATAGAGGAAACTCCAGAGGGCTAAGAAACAGCAAACACAAAATTTGCCAGAACATCATCACAGGCGGATGCTGGTGCTGTGACCACCGCCACTATATTCCACCAGCGTTCCTGGCCCCACCACTCCTGCAGAAGATAAACCCTCAAAGGTTTTTCTTTGCACCGCTAGCTCAAGGCAGGAACTGATCTAGAGCTTCTGACTTGCCACCTAACTCAAGTGACTGCTCTGGCGCTCACATGTGGGGGAGAGGAGGTGAGGCTACAAATACTCACACACACTGGGGAGATGCTCACACAATAAGAAGATGGCAGACTCACAGATAGAGTCTAACCAAACTCATGGTTACCAGTGGGGAGAAGGCATAGGGGTGGAGCAACCTGGGGTGGGGGGAGTTGGAGGTTGGGGATAAGATAAGCTACAAGGAAATGGTGTACAACACCAGGAACATAGCCAATATTTTATAATAACTATACATGGAGTATAACCTTTAAAAATTGTGAATCACTATATTGTACATCTGTAACATGTAATATTATACAGCAATTATACGTCGATTAAAAAAATGTAAAATTTTTTAAAAAGAAGGAGATGGGTTCTGGAGACACGAGTCCTCCCCATACCACCATCGACACCAAGTAGATACATGCTTTAGAAACTTTCCCAAAGAATTTTCGTTGTTGTTGTTAATTGTTAACAATGGCTGATACCTATTGGAACTGCACTCACATACACAGACACAAATATTAAGTGGCAGATGAGGGAAGCTTTGAATTCAGCCAAATAACTACTCTTTCCAGAAACAGCTGTTTAGTGAATGAATTACTTATTTTCTTTTAAAAAATCATTTGGATTGCATATAGAAGCGGCCAAGTTCTCTGTGTACAGAATGCTTACTTGCTATTTGTCTCACAAAGGGATCATTAGAATGAGTGGATAAAAATGCACTGTAACTATCATTTAAAGTAGTCATATAGAATAACACACAAAGACCCTGTACTTCTGTCACTTGAATAAATGTGTGCATTAAACAGTAGAATACCTAGAATTGGTTCCTGCCATGCAGAGCAGTAGACAATTTCAGTTGTATTACTTAGAGACTTAGAAGCAATAATAGGAGCTCATGGCCTTTAAATCAAAGCTTCTTAAGAGGAAAAGAGAAGCTACAGAAAATACCTAACCCATAAAAAACTGGTATAATTTTTCATGATCTCCTCCAGCGTTTAGAAGACAGTTATATAACCACCACCACCACATACACACACAGAGACACACTGAATAGTGAGTGCCCCAATTTGGATCCAATGCTGCTTTTCATTCTTTTATCTATCTGGTTCTAGAAAGGAAAAACATGCTGGTGAATCTGAGGCTCAGCATGATGCCCATTCAGGATGAAACCCTTAACTTCAAAGACCAAGGAAGCATATACAGGTTGGGCAAGACCCCAGCTCCTGCCCCATCTCCCTGCCAGTAATTTCTGGCCTCATTTTCAAGTGCCAGCACCTGCATTTCTCTGCCTGCGGGCTTTCTGTAACCACAGGAGCCTGCTTTCCTGCCTACTCGGCAGGCCAGCAACAGCAGCGAACTAACACTCCCACCAAGTGGCCTCGACCCACCAACAACCTTGGGAGAAGGCTATCCTCGCCCTTTGACCAGCAGAGCTCTGGGGCACATGTTCACCCACAGGAACAAACGTCTATCAGGTTTCCGCAGCGGGTGGGAGCTCGGAGAGCCCTCACAGTCACTGCTTACTAAAGCAAGCTTTAGCGGCGCTCTCTCCTTTCCTGTTTTATCCCTAGAGTCCATTGCCAGAGACCCTTCACCTCCAACAACTGCTGACTCAGAGGTGGTTTATAGAGGGACCCAAACTAATACAAAGCTCCAGCCTTTCAACCATCCCGTTTCCTCCAACACACAGGTGTTTCCCTAATACCTTAGGTTGGTCCTTGAAGCTCCTTGGTCTTAAGATGAGGTCAGGTGAAAATGCGGATCCGTTGAGAGAGGCCCCCCCCCCCAGCAAGCACTGTAGTCCATGCATACCTTAGAGAGCACAAAGGATGTGACCCCAAGCTGGGTGGATGGGACTGAATGAGAGAAGCCAAGAGCAGGGTGTGGAGGGGGCCACACAGGAAAGAGGAAGGAGGGTGCTCATCCCTCCACTCTCCTCCTTGGCTGGGAAAAGTGGTCCTAGGGTGCACGCGGCTCTAACGCCAATCAGAATTCTGCAGCTGAGACCAGTCCCCTTGATTTCACTAGCCAGTGCCGAGCTCTCCTAAACCTTCATAGCCTCATCTTTAAAATGGAAATAGTGGCGCTCCCCCTGATGCAGTGGGTTAAGGATCTGGCATTGTCACTGCAGCGGCTTGGATAGCTACTGCAGTGCGGGAACTTCCACATGCCATGGGCGTGGCCAAAATAATGAAAATACTAATAATGATAATAATGCCATTTACCGCAGAAAGTTATTAGAATTAAATGAAATATTCCATGCAAGGCACTAAGCACAGTGCTTGGCACATAATAAGTTTAACCATTATATTATCATGAATTAACACTTTCTCATGATAAATGATAAATTATAATTATGAATTATAATTTTAAAACGGTGTGGTTTACACCTTGTTTTTTTGTTTTTGTTTTTTTGTCTTTTTAGGGCCACACCCACAGCATATGGAGGTTTCCAGTGTAGGGGTCGAATAAGGAGCTGTGCTGCCAGCCTACACCACAGCCACAGCAATGCCAGATCCGAGCCACGTCTGCAACATACATTACAGCTCGTGGCAACACCAGATCCTTTAACCCATTGAGTGAGGCCAGGGATCAAACCTGCGTCCTCATGCATGCCAGTCAGATTTGTTTCCACTGAGCCATGAAGGGAGATCCCTACACCTTGAATTTTTGATTTGTCCTCCTAACCTGCCAAAGGAGGCAAGACCCAAAGCCAGGTCAGAACTGCTGCTCTGTTGCTCTGGCTTCTCCTCATCCCTCACTCAGCGGCGCGCACACACACCAGCCCTGCTGACTGTTCTGGTCCATTTCCTTCCTGAACTGTGACACAGGAACCCCAGAGCAAGGGTGTGGAGAGACAGGATCTCACATGCTTTGAAAGATGCAGAGCAACGACAATGAAAACAAAACAGAAGGGAGAAAAACCATAATACTTGTGGATGCAAGGTTAAACTCTCGTGTAAGAAGCCCATTACCCCACATCCTCTCCTGTCCAGCGCCTCTTCACTGCGTGAGCCATTCTGCAGCATCGGCAGCCTTCCAGGGCCATTTTTCAGGCGCTCTGCAGCAGATGTGATAATTATAAAATGCGCCATCAGAGAACTAGGGTATTTATTTGTTTTCCTTAATTTCAATTTTTACTACCTTTCCTTTAAAGACAGCAAGACACAGATTGAGCCATAAACTGTCAGATTTCGTATCTTATGAGGCTACCAATTTCCTGAAATGTGCGATGATTTAAATTTCCAATCAAACAGACAGATAGGAAAATGCATTCCAACTCCAGCAGGAGTTGTAAAGCTCTCAAGCCCTGTTTTTCCCCCTTTTCATCTTTACCACATCAGACTATTGATGTAGACACAGAAAATAAGTGCCCATCTAAAACAAGATGTAGTTCATCAGAACCAGGTCCTGGATGGCTAGAAGTAATTCTGGACACCTCACCAAAGACCCCCTTTTCATCCAATCCCAGTGGGTTTAGACTGAAATGTGCTGGCTGTGATGTCAAGAATCAAGAAGATTGGGCAAACCGCAAGTTAAGAATCAGGAGGCAGAATGGCTGGAATCCTGCCTAGAAAATAGTGTTGGAAGGCAGCCATGTAAAAACTAATACATTTGCAAAGACCAATCCAGACAATTAGGACAAGTCCTCTGTAGGCAACCTAACAGGTGTCACTCATTTTCCGTTGCTATTGTTGTCCTTATTTGTTTTTGTCTGGTGGTTTGTTTTTCCTTTGGATGGACAAGGCGGGGCGGGGGAGGGGGGAAGAGAAAATAGGACATACACTTTTGAGCATGATTTCCCAGATGGAACCCTTTGCCTGGCAACTTTAACACCGTGAAGCTTGCCTGGTTCTGGCAGATAAGGGTTTGAATGCTAGTAGTTGATCTGGGAAGTGATCCCAGGAAATAGCGGTAGGGGAGTAGGAGTCAGGTGGGGAAAGGAAAGAAGGAAGCCAGAACATAGTGAGTTAATACACAGGGTTTCACCATGAGTAAGTGGGACGCAGTCCTTCTGGAACACCCCCAGACTCTAGCAAGCCTCAGAGTCGCCCCAAGTCTGGAGGCATCAAAGCTGGGGTATTTACCCATAGTTCCTGAATGAGAGCTGCTCCCAGGGTCATTAACTCTGAGGATGGAGCCAGACTGTGGGAGTCTGCAGGACAGTGGCTGCCGAGGAGGTATAGCCAGGACACCAGCAGCACTGGCTCCAAGCTCTCCTCTTTATCGTACACCCTGTTCCAGGCCCAGAAGCAGCTGGTGGCCAGGAGCCAAAGCAAGCACCAGGAAAACCCGATTCCAGTAAGAGCCAGCATCCCTGAAAAAGGAAATGGTACCATGAACATGTGGTGATGTTTTGCGAGGAGTGCTATTGTGGGCTCTGAAAAGGGTCCTCTGAGAGGATTTGCAATGCCTATCAAACCATCCAGAAAGGAGCTTCCAGCTCAGCGGTGTGATGGCGTTCAATGGGTAACAGGCATGGAAAAGCAAAGGCCTCCTGGGACCCCAAGCTAATTAAATGCAATCCTCTTTCTCCTTCCTTCACTGCTGAAATACATCAGCCAAAATCTTCTTAAAAGCCCTAACTTTGCAGCTATATTCATCTCTTTAATTACTGTGTCTGGTTCACTTTATTTGTAATCACAGGGAGTTTTTTACAACATTTTCACATCTTGGTGCAAGGTGTGAAAGAAACATAAAGACCCCAAGGAAGGGGGAGGGAAAATGCTCACTGGCCTTTCTCTTCGTCACTGAAAAGGTATTTAAACGACTCAAAACTGAAGGGAGCATTAAGTGAGCAGAGCACTGAGGCTGGAGGGACCCTAGGACTAAATTTGAATTAAAAGAGGGACAACCAAAGTGATGTGTGGAGTGGGGCCTGGGGTATGTCACCAGATCCTCCCATGAGAACCAAAAGCTTCTTTTCCAAAGAGCGTTGTGGGCTGACAGCCCATAGCCCGGTTCTTCTTTGGGATTTAGCTGAAGCGAGCATCTGTGCCCAAGGCTCCTCCCCCCCCAACAAGTATAACAGAGCGGGATCCTAAAGGGGCTTCCTAGAACAGACCCCCACACATGTCCTACTTCTGCCTCCTGTCTGCAAAAAAACTTTAATTTCCTAGGCCTTCCCCAAATTCTAAGTACGTTTAATCAGAGAAGTGAGAAAATGCAGAAAGGAAAATGATCAAACAAGACAAAATAATAATTAGCCACTAAACAGAGTCAAGGACTTTTAGTTCTTTCTCAAGGGCTAGAAACAATATTCTAAGCCATACCCTTGGAACTGTTTTGCAGAGGCTGAAACCCCTACCAGGTGGAAGAAATTAACTGTGCTGCCCACCAGCATGGAGACCCTAGAGCAGTTGGAACCAGAAGGTTGATAATGTTGACACCTGATTACCTCACCACTAACCAATCAGTAGAACATCCATGAGCTGGTCTCGTACCCCACAACTCCCCCCGCTCACCGTTTTTTCTATCTTTAGCAATAAAGTTTTTATTTTTTTAATTTATAGTGTTCTGTCAATTTCTGCTGCACAGCAAAGTGACTCAGTTATACATGTAGAAATCTAAAATTCTGTGTTCAAATGTAGAAATCTAAATTTTTTTGTTTTATTTTTTTAAATGAGTTTTATTTGTTTCCATTATATCTGGTTTATACTGTTCTGTCAATTTTCTATACTGTTCTGTCAATTTTCAAAGTTATCCAGTCTCTCTCTCTCTCTCTCTCTCTCTCTCTCTCACACACACACACACACACACACACACACACATATATATATACGTTCTTTTTCTCACATTATCCTCCATCATGCTCCATCATTAAGTGACCTAGATATAGCTCCCAGGGCTATACAGCAGGATCTCATTGCTTATGCATTCCCTCAGTCTATTTAAAAAAAAATTTCCCTGAAAATCTTTGGGGATTTCAGGTCTTTTAAGCACTAGCTGCCTGGACTCCTTGATGGGTGCCCTGAAATAAACGCCGTACTTCCCTTCATCATGACCCAGTGTCAGTAGACTGACTTGACTTTGCCCAGGCTAAGCAGACCTAAGTTTGGTTCAGTAACACTAAGAGTAACCTCCATCCAATAGCAGGTCAGTGTGGGGTACAAGCCCCTTCCACCTTGCATCTCTGAAGGCCCATCCTGACTCCAAAGCTCTCCGTAGCTGGGCCTTGTGTGCAACTGCAGCAGAGTTCAACCTCTTCCCTACTTCCCTGACTCTCTAACAAACACTGAGAACACACCCCAGGGGACTTCCTGTGTGTAAGGCACAGCCACAGAGTCTTTGTGTCTGCTGGAGGGGGAGGAGGACTCAACCCAAGGCAGCTGAATCCCAGGGATATGGAATGAAATAGCAGATGTGCTGAAGCCCTCTCCAGGTGCTTCTGAAAAGCACTGTACTGAGGAAAATGTGCTAAGGGCAGAAAACACACTCTAACAGTGACTGGGAACCCTTGTCCTTGGCATTTCCCTATACTTATCCCATATTAATCTCATGGCACCCTGAACAACGAGCACATTCAGTATGATTGAAAATGCTAATGCAAAAAAAAAAAGAAAGAAAAAAAATGAAAATGTTAATGCATAAAAAAATTTTAACAAATAAAATATGATATCACTTCTATCTGGAATCTAATATATGTCACAAACGAAATTTTCCACAGAAAACAAATGCATGGACTTGGAGAACAGACTTATGGTTGCCAAAGTGGAGGAGGAAGGAGTGGAATGGACTTGGAATCTGGGTTAATAGATGCAAACTATTGCCTTTGGAATGGATAAGCAATGAGATCCTGCTGTATAGCAGGAAACATCTAGGTCACTTATGATGGCGCATGATGGAGGATAATGTGAGAAAAAGAAAGTATATATACATATGTGTGTGTGTGTGTGTGTGTGTGTGTGTGTGTGTGTGTGTGTAACTGGGTCACTTTGCTGTACAGAACAATATAAACCAGCTATAATGGAAAAAATAAAACTCATTTAGAAAATAAAAAAAATTTAGATTTCTACATTGTAAAATTAAGAACTAGTACAGACATCCCAGAAAGGATATCCTATCCCATATTAATCCCACTAGAAAGGATATCAGGAAAAAGGAGAAACTGGGGAAAATACTTGGAATATAGATGACAGACAAAAGGATAATTTTCTTAATATATAAAGAACTAGTGAAAATCAGTATGAAAGAGACCAGCAACTAAAAAATCAAAAAGACAAAGAGTATGAACTGAGTTTCAGAAAAATTAATTACAATATGGCCTTTTCACGCATAAAAAAGATACCCAACCTTAATCATAAGAAAACAAAAGCAAATTAATTCTAACCTGAGATGTCACTTTCACCTAACAGATGAATCAAGATCAAAAAGTTGAAGAGCGTGCTGTGTTGGCATGAGCGTGAAGTAATAGGCATTCTCATAAAATTCTGGTGGGTGTATAAAATGGTACGACTTCTTTGGAAGTCGAATTGGCAGTTTGAAAGTCACATAACCATTGACTCAACAAGAATTTGGCTCTCCTAGGGATTTATAAATCCAAAGATTGTGCAAAGGCATACATATGGGAGTTATTTCATTTTAACATGGTTTACAGAAGCAAAAGACCAGAAATTACCAAGTGTGCATCACTACACGCTAAAGTAAACACATTTATAGAATAGTAAACCCATCCTAAAATACTCTTCAGACTGGCTCTCCCCTGCTCATCTTGAAAATATCAGTTCCAGGGGCCAAGCGACTCTGAGGTCAGGAGAACTGGGCTCTCTAGGCTGGAAATTAGGCACAGGCCACCCCAGTGCCTCCCCACACCCTCAGCTTCTTTCCTGGGTTTGATCAACTTCACCATCCCTCTGGGTAGTAGAGCTGGATTTAAAAAACTCTTTGCAATTCACTCGGCTCCTTGACGATAAACAGTGGATGTAAAAACACATTTTATCACCATTTATATTTTAACAAATTATGTAGTCGGTTGTTCAGACTTAACATTAGTCTCTCACTTAAAAAAAATGTTTATAATGTTAAGTGTAAATTATATTTAATTTTTGGATGTTCAAACCAATCCAAAGGAATTTTTTCTCAGTAATCTTTCATCAGGGAGTTTATTAAATAGCTTTCAGTTCTAGAATGATTTAAAAGCAAATCTTCCCTAGGTTCATCCTATTTGTTATGGTCTTGAGCATCTTTATTCAGAAGAGTTCTAAGGGTTTTATGTAATCTATGTCAGCCATAAATTTCTGTGTTTAGGGAGAAAGAGTCTTTGAAGCAAAACTCTCTTAAAATATTTCACAAGAGACTAATTCCTGAAAAATTAACAGAGAAACAAACCAGAACTTGAAAAGTCAAAAGCCTCAGAAATGTTCACCTGCTTCTTCTTGGCAGGAGTAAAAATTCTTTCAAAGCCCCTGGATGTTTTTCAGAGATGAAGTTACAATGGTGGAAGAAGAGATAAGCACAGCTGTCCATCGCCCATCCACTAATGCCTGCTGTCCTTCTCACAAATTGGTCTGTTTCATGGCAGGTGTCATTTACACAGGCACGTTTTTCCAATTCTGTGCTACGCAGGCTGCGAAGTACTTGGTAGAAACATTTCCAAGTCACATAAACTCAGCATCCCACACCCGGATTTCAGATCCCCTTAAACCCAGATTAGCACACGCCAGCTCACTGACTGAGCTAAACGGATGAATCACTTGGATGTTGCCACAAAGGACTGAGGAAGAGATGAATTGCACTGGGCCTTGTCAATTCATTTCAGGTGTCAAAGTGACATAAGAAGGCACAGGACTATTTCTTCATTTGTGCAGCTCTCCCCATAAGATGGAAGAGGAACCCCACACCCGGTTTTGGAGCACTGAAAAACCACCTCTCACGTTGCACAAATGAACGACTGCATCATCAATCACTGGGATATGAAGGGACTTAGGATCATGTGATGCCTTTATTCTCTTCTGGGCTATAACCTGCATACTGTTAATTGCTCTAGCTAACTGCGTGAGAGAAGGCTTGCTTGGAGTTCAGATAGCAACGCCTCCAATCAGGTCTTTTGGCAGCATAGGAATGAGTGTTCTTGGCAAGAGGACTTTCTTAGCTGCGCTTTGATTAATACCTTGCTGCCCAGCTTCATTCTCTTCCTGTGCCCTTCCACCCCTTCTCTCAGCACATTTTCCCACAAAGCCTTCGCTCCCTTTTATCCCAGGCCCCAAATGTGCTGCAAACCCTGGAAGCTCTAAGGGGAGGCAGTGCTGGTGCTTGAGCCACAGCAAATGAAGTGAGCGCCCAGCGGCTGGCGGAGAGCCTGCTTCTGCCTCCTTGGGCTGATGTATTGTGGGAAGCGGTGCCAGGGACTGGTGGGGACAGCCCGTTTTATTAGGAGTCAAGGCTGCAACGTGGAGCCCTTCCAAGGCGTCTTTCACATGTCCTTGCTACTCCTCTAATAAACCGGGATTAACCCTAAGTCAAGCGCAACTGCACCGGAAAGAGCCTGAAAATTCTTGCACCAAAATGCTGGCCTTGCTTTTGGCGACCACGGAGCTAAACAGATGAGCTGCCCCTACCCTGATCACACACCACACAGCGTGGGGCACACTTCCTATGAAGCAGCTTTAACATGTTCCGACCTGGGATGCCGGTGCGGGTGTACTTGTGGCTCTTGTGCTCTAAACCAACACTTTCTTCCTGAGGCAGAGCACCCTCCTCAGCACACCCCCTCACTCCCAGCCAGGGCGCTTCAGCTGCACAGGGTCTCCAGCAGCGCAGGACGACGCATGTGGTTTCATGCTTCACTACCGCCATATTGAAATACTTAATACTTGGTGAACAAGAAGCCCTGCATTTTCCTTTTGCACTGGGCTCTGCAAATTACTTAGCCAGTCCTGCTCCTCCCTTTATGGAGCATGACCCAGAGAAAACAGGCTGAGAAGGACAACCTCTGCTGAAACACCTCCTGGGTGTGGTTTTCAGAAATCAGAGCTCTGGGGAGACAGCCTGGTTCTCACAAACTCAGGGCCATGCGTTTCTTTATTGTCAAGCCCCTTTTGGCAATATTTGGAAACTATTACTGTAGAAATTAATACTTAGTGCATGGTGAGTATATTCCAAGCCCTGCCCTGAGCACTTTCCCTGCATTTTATCATATAATCCTCACAACAACATTACCCTGTTCTGAAGAGTTAGAAATGGGAGTACCATGTCTGCTTAGAGGGTTAAGGATCCAGTGGCTGTGGCTCAGGTCACTGCTGTGGCTTGGGTTTGATCCCTGGCCCGGGAACTTCACATGCCAGAAGCATGGCCAAAAATAATAAAGATGAAGAAATGGACTCTTAGAGAGTTCAAGTAATTTGTCTCAAATCAAACTCAGATGCAGTTAACTCCACAACATGTAGTTTTAACCACTAGACCATACAGCTTGATTATGAAAAGAAAATATGTTCATTTCACTGGCAGTAAGGTTCATGATAGCTGTGTTGATTGTGAGTTTGGAGATGAGGACTGGATGGAAAGCAGAAAGGAATGGAAAACATTCTTTTTTCTCCCCACTGAATACATGGAAGAAAATAAACTGATTTTGCCCGAGGGCCATAAAGAAACAGGATTCTCTTGTGATGTTTTTCCTGTTCACTTAGGCCTAGGCATTACCATTAGGGCTCTTAGCTTGGGTAGCGGTAAACACTTTGGTTCTAGGACTGTTGGATTCCTGATCCCAAAGTAGCTCCCAGACCCCACAGTTCTATGTCTACTTAAGTGCATTCAGCAAACCAAGGATATGTCCAGAATCCAACATCAGGCAATTTTTTTTATGAGAATAACTGTCATCACCTAATAATCAAAGCTAATGTTTATTTATTGCTCTCAGCCAACCAGTTTACTATATAAAGTTACTTAATCTTCATAACAACCACATAAGACAAGCACGATTCCAGTAGTTTTAAAAAGTGAGGAAACTGAAGTTCCCGTTACGGTGCGTCAGAAACGAATCCATTAGTATCCACGAGGATGCAGGTTCAATTCCTGGCCTTACTCAGTGGTTCAGGGATCTGGCGTTCCCATGAGCTGTGGTGTAGGTCACAGATGCAGCTCAGATCCCGAGTTGTTGTGGCTGTGGTGTAGGATGGTAGCTACAGCTCCATTTCGACCCCTAGCCTCGGAACTTCCATATGCCACAGGTGTGATCCTAAAAAAACCAGACAAAAATAAATAAAAATAAATACAGTGACGAAACTGAATCCAAGAAAGATGAAATAATTTGGTAAAGCCACTAAACTGGTAAATATCAGAACCAGGATTTGAATCAAGGCAGTCTAGGGCAAAAAGCAGTCTCTTAATCTGTACACTATAGGAAAGCTGAGTGTCAAAAACACTGTTCTTAGGACAGAAACCTAGAAAGAATTAATAATCAAGAACAGAAGGGCCATGGTACCTCCAGACCCTGGAACCACAACTCCCTTTCTCTCCTGACCTCCCTTTCCTTATATGGCACTGACCAAACAGGATGGAACGGGACCCCTGGGCACACGGCACAGCCAGCCAGGGACTAAAAGGTTCATCACTGACCTTGATTAGATTACAAACAGACATAATTCAAGACTAAGCTTCCTCAGAGATTCCTACCTGGACCAATAGGGAATGATAGCTAGTTAATCTAAGAGAACCTACTTCTCGACACTTATTTCTTGTAAAACCACCCACCTCAGGAGAGAATTCGTAAGTGAATGGAGAAGACATCTCATGAACCTTGATGTTTCTCACTTAATTTCTCGCAGCCCCATTATCTCCACTCTACAGATGGGCACACAGAGGTTCAGGAAGGTTAGTAACTTACCCAAGTCCCACAGTAAGTAAATGATAGGGTTAGGGGTTTAAACCCTAGACCCCTGAAGTAAAACCCAGGCTCCAATGCACAAGCTGTGCAGTCTCTCCAAAGACTGTGTTGTGAAGCCAGCAGCAGCCACCTTCCCACACAGAACTGTTTATCATCTTATCTCACAGGATGAACTGTGCACCCATGGCCATGTACAGCCAGACCCCAACCCTCTAAGCCATGGTTTCCTAATCAATGCTAGCTAATCATGAAGGCTTTCTTGACCCTGAAGAAGTTCTTCACAAACCTTTTTCCTTAGGACTGTATCATACTATTGCAGAATCACTTTAAAGGGAAAGTTCTATGTTTACAGAACAGAGTCAGAGCAACTTACCTTCCACCAAAACTATTCATCTTCTTTTTTCTTTCTTGCTGTCCTTTTATGTCTGTGAATATGGGAACTGAGTTAAGCTTAGAATAAGCATCGCACAACATGTCCTTAACTTTGCATGTGTAGAAGTTACCCTGAATGGAAGGAAAGCATAAGAGTGCTTTCTGCCCTCCTTCTGTCTACACACGGCCATCCCACAGTTGCCAAGCACCAAGGCATGCACACGCACACACGTACACACACACACTCATCAATCACATGCAAACAATCACATAGGCGAGCCCACAAAGCACACACCTCTGCATGCACACACGTGTGCAAGCTCGCACATGCATGCACACAAAGGTACATGCACACTCATACACACACACACACGCACACACACAATTTGTTCAATCCCTGGGACTCACGGCCTGGATGTAGGGGTTCCTAGAAAGCAGGTCATTCAGGTAAACAGTATTCAGTTCTGAGAAACCACCTCTGCCCTCTCCTCTCAGACACGCCCTCTCCTCTCAGTCACACCCCCTCTTTGCTGGAAGACTGCCTCAGGGACTTACCTGGTGTTATTTGATTAAAACAAAGGCTAGTCACTTTCCAACAATGACAGCAATGTGACTCCACACTGTAAACAGAGTTTTATTTGTTGAGCAATACTTTTTCTGTCCGTCGTCAACTTTTTTTCAGACGTGTTTCTAGCTTTAATCTTGATGTGCAATTATAAAAATCAAGACTAATTATTACTTGGAAGTGACAGTTTCTTTATAAAGGATTCGCCAGGCTTTGAAAGAAGTCTTCTCAGTGCATACAAAACATGATTATGTGGATAAAATTTAACTCTATGCTTGGCTTTTCAGGAGTATCCTTTTCACATAATGTTCTAGAGAATAGTCATTGCTGAATCCACAGATAATTAAAATTTAAGGTTCTTGTGAATAAACAAAAATTATGGCCAAAGAAATGCTTGATTTGAAATCAAGTATAAATGTGTTAAGTGGCATTAACTGCTCAAAAAAAAAAAAAAAAAGAAGGAAAGTTAAAACTGCTTCAGAAGACATGCAGAAATTCTAAAGACAAATTCAAGGAAAGAAAATAGATGGAGTCTGCAGATCTCCAAAAGCAGGGCAGCCGCTGGGGTCCTTTTCTAAGGGCTGCGGTCTGGAGGTTACCTCCACTCCCAGCATCCAAAGCTCTTGTGCTTTTTGTGCTGCCAGCTGGCCCCAAGGTCATCAAACTGTGCTAAATATAGGCCAGCCTTTTTTGTTTTTCTCTTTGATGGGGAAAGGATCATATTCTGGTCCAGATGAAAGCAAGGCAAATGACTACTTTTCCTGGAAAGCATATGTTTATAATTCCTAATTTTGCAAGAACCAGGAGCGTAAAATTCAGTTTATTAAAACATCAATTTAGCATATTTGCAAGAGTGGTGAGATTTATTCTTCCTGAACTTGAAATTATCTTGGATGGTAAAAGAGACCTTTAATTATCTATAGACCCAGAACAACAGCACACATCAGGGTTTTTTTGTTGTTGTTGTTTTCCCAAGAGCAAGAAAATGATAGGTTAAATGTTTAATGTTCCTGCAGCCTTCATTTTATTTCCATCAAGTTCTGGAGTAAGTAAGTAAAATTTTATATTAGCACTGAAGACCTCTACTGTATGAGATACAGAGATTTACAATTGGCCTGATATTTTTCCATTGGATTCAGGAGGATACTAGGAATTCACAAGAATAGGCTTTTCCAATTTTCCGTAGCATCTGATTTCACAACTGGAAACATCCAGAAAGGAATCACGGTACACATGTAAACTGCTACTGCATTTGCCTGAGACATTTACACATCGAATCTCATTGGAAGTCCCACACAACTCTGTGATAGAAACTGAATTACTCTCTTTCCTAATGCTTCCACCACGATGGAGTTAGAAAAGTCATTTAACTGTAAGAAAATTTGGGTCTAGAAAAGTTAAGCAATTTGACTGAAGTTTCGTAACAAATAAACAAATAAACTGGAACTAGAATTCATACTTTCCAACTCCCAGGTCTGTCCTTTTTTGACCACATTCAGCAACTGAATCCAATTTTCCAATGAAGTCTGGTAGCCACTGGTCTGTGTCAGAGATGGCTTAACAAAGAACTTTTCTGGTGGTGCCGGAGAGTTAAAAAGGTCTTCTGAGGGATTCTAGAGTGTACCTCCAAGCCCCTTCCTCACCCAGCCTCAAACAGCACCTGCTCTGGGTACCCAGGAACTGGCTCTCCTCTTCCTCTTCCCTGTCACTCCCAGCTGCGTGGTGCGGCCACCAGAAGGGCCCTGTGGAAAAGGTGCCTTTGGCCCAGCTGATTATTTATTCTACATCAGTGAGCGGACGTGTTAGAAGTATGGGCCAGTGTTTAAGTGCAGGAAGTGGGAGTGGACTTGAGAATCAATCCCTGGCTTTGCTTTACATGGGTGTTTGTGACCAGAAAGGGCACATTTTCTGACCAGTCTGCCTTCTGGTCATGAATACTCACACTGCACATTTTTCTGACTTCAGATGATTGGGACGCCTTTCAGAGCACAAATCCTTTTTATTTTCTTTTCTTTGGTGGGGGGCGGGGTGGAGAGAGGTAGCACACTGTAAATCATACGTATTAAAACTGTAACTCCACTGCCCATATCAGATTCTTTATCAGGCCTGGCAGAGGTTGCAAACGGGGAGCCGTTGCAGCTGATGGAAGCCTCCCCACAGAAGTGTTTTTTTAGGCAAGCTCTCAAGTTAGCAGCTCCTTCTGCTTGGCTGCTCCAGACAGAGCATGTGCTTCCCTGCACAGGATAGCACCCCTGCTCCCACCGGAGGACGCCCCTACTCACCCAGGACCAGGTGTAGATATTTTCTGATGGGGGTTGGAACTCAGGGAGGCAAGAGGCTGAGATCCAGACAGAATGTGGCAACTTTTCTCTGGGGTAACCCAGCAGCAGAGCAAGACAGAAAAGGGGAGGTTACTGAGATTCAATTAAAAAGTTACTTGGCAGTTTTGCTGATAAGTGAACCACCACAGTGAGCTTTTAGCCTCCCCACCAAGGCTTATGTGCAAACAAGCTGACCCTTTAAGCATCAAAAAGCATCAGGGAGTGCCCATTGTGGCTCAGTGGTTGATGAACCTGACTAGTATCCATGATGCAGGTTCAATCCCTGGCCTTTCTCAGTGGGCTAAGAATCCGGCGTTGCCATGAGCTGTGGTATAGGTCGCAGACGGCGTGGATCCAGTGTTGCTGTGGCTGTGGTGTAGGCCAGCTGCTACAGCTCTGATTGGACCCCTAGCCTGGGAACCTCCATAAGCCAAGGAGTAGCCCTAAAAAGACAAAACGACCAGAAAAAAAAAAAAAAAAAAAAGCATCAGAAAGAGGAAGTCCCTGCACCTCTTCCTTCTACCACCCACAGGCCCAGCACAAAGGCATAAAGGCAAACTGGATTGGCAGCGGCATCACCAGTCAGAAGGAAGGATTTCTCTCCTAATTCTGAAGGCAGGGAGTATGTGACTGGTGACTAGCTTCCGCCTTTATGGAAAAGTGCTCTCCTTTACCCACTTCGGGACAACCGGTCCCTTTACAGAGTCCCTGTCCCTCTACAGCCTCCCTGCACCAAGTGCTGTCTCTTATTGCTTTTGATCTCTTTTTGATTAGCTAACCCCTTTGCATGTTCAGATCCACTGTTTGTCTACACTCTTTCTAAACCGATGAAAAGGCAAAGGTAAAGCAACGCCTTCTTTGATTTTCATCTCCTGCAGATGGAAGATGAATTCTAAGTGTGTTTTTTTAGAAGGGACTTATTTCCTCCTAGATTTCATTTTCAGGAGGCTAAGAAAGCAATCGAACAAGGACTGAGGTTTGCAGAAACTACAATTGCAGCCAGGCATCAGATATGCGCTGCTCTCTGGCTGCGTTCTGAATGGATACATCCAACAAACAGAAGTATCTTTTCCTGTGCACATCTTGTTTTCACTCTAAATCTGAAATTATCAGGAGAAGCAGGATTGTTGTTATTTTGTTATTAGTTGATGTTTGTTTATTTTTATATCTGCTTTTTTCCAGGAAAGAGTGAAGGCAGCATAATGTATGAATTTCTGATCTGCCTGCAGGAGCAGTTCCACTGGATTTCTTCTTCACCAAATCCACTTGTTAATGATTGATATGTTAATGATTTGATTAATCCATGGGGTTTGATTCATTTCCATCATCATTTACATTTCGTCAAGACATGTTTTCAAGGAGATACTTGATGTCCTCCAAATGCTCCGTTTCTCAGCGTGGGAAACTTTTATTTTCCTTAAGTAAAGGAAATCTGCACCTTGGAAGTCTGACTGACTGATGGGAAGCTGAAATCTAAGTGTGGAGAGGTTAAGTAATCTCACTAGCCTTTTGCAAACTCTGGAGGAGCCCACTTCTTAGATCTGTAACTTTTCCGTTAGGTACATTTCCATAAGATACATAAGTCTATGTCATTTCTAAATATATATGTATACATATATATATACACACACACATATTACTGAATATAAATATATTTGCTATATACACTAATACATATATATTACATATATATATGCACATATGTATATATTAGTGAACAGTAGCCACCTACCCCTAGCACACTAAGAAAATGCTTCGAAAGCTTCAAGCCCAAGGCACAGGGCCTGCTTGGCACCCACTGAAGAAGCTGAACCCATGAGTGACCTTCTGAACCTCACAGTCAGGATGTGACCTTCTGGGCATTCTTTGTAGGGACAAGTTGAGTTGAGTTCATGTACAGCAGAGTGGTTAGGCCAGAGCAGTTTTTTTGAGATTATTTGACACAGAACATCAAAAAATTGGGAATGCATGGTGTTGACACATGCACAACCTGAAAGTTGATAGTGAAGTTTTATTGGGGGCAAAATTAAGACTTAAGCCCAGGAGAGAGCATCTCATGTAGCCCTGAGAAACTGATCTAAGAGGAGGTGAAGGGGGAAGCTAGGATACAAAGGAGTTTTTGCAACAAAGGGCAGGGAGCAGGAACAAAAGAAGCCTGGGCTCACTCAAATCATTCCTTTGATATGCATCTCCTCCTCTGCTCTGGGGCTAGTATCCTGAGTTTTCACAGCCCTTGGGGTTCACTGGCACTCACCCTTGAAAGTGACTGCATTTGCAGATGACCTTGACATTCTTTGTTTTGTCCACTTAACTACAGCCTGGGCAGTGGTATTTAAGACAACTCTGAAATACCGCCCCAGAGAGGAAAGGGGGAATGTCAGGATAGCTGGGATAAAGGTGAAGGGGGAGGGGCATGCAGCCATGCACCCATTTCGCAGAAGTTTGCTGCTGGTCTCCTGAAGGTTATTACCAGTCACAGACATCAGTCCTCATGAAGGACTTCAGATATGAGACCCAGAATTGTGCTCATAAAAATCTTCTCCTAAAAATATCTAACTATCTGAAGACCTGTTCTTCCAGTTTTCCCAGAGCAGAGTGTCTCAGTCCTGGTCTCCACCCTGAGCTCTGCTCAGAGGGTGCTGCGGGCAGGCAGCTGTAGTAGCTCACGATTTAATCCATGTAGAGGCAGCGGATGGCAAGTGGTGGCAAGTGCCAAACTCCAGTTCACACCGGTAAGAAAATTGTTCTCTGCTTTCATTTTCATTTTCGATTCTCTTTCATTGCTTCCAGTTACACTGAGGGGAAAGTTTCCGCTTGGTGTGAGTAGGCATTTAACACCCTTCTCAGCTCCTGCTAAGTTTCATTGTCCTCCAAGAGTCAGCTTCAGGATAAGAACCTCAGACAAGCAAGAGCTGCCAGCTCCAATCTAAACAAGATGTTCTGCTGCTGCTGTATTTGGTTCTGCCTTTAACTTCTCTTTCTATTAGGTGATGCTAGTTGTCCATTCGAAGTAGTGATATAAAGTTATCTTGAAAAAGAAACGTTTTCAAGGGAGTTCCCATTGTGGCTCAACGAGTTAAGAACCTGACATAGTGTCCATGGCACGCGGGTTCAATTCCTGGCCTCACTCAATGGGTTAAGGATTCAGCATTGCCACAAGGTATGGTGTAGGGCTCGGATACAGCTCAGATCCAGTGTTGCTGTGGCTGTGGTGTAGGCCTGCAACTGCAGCTCTGATTCAACCCTAGCCTGGGAACGTCCATATGCCTCAGGGGCACCCCTAAAAAAAAAATGCGTTCAAGTATTTTTAATTGATTTAAAAAAATAAACGTGTAGCTGATATATTAATGATGACATTTGGGGTAACAGGAGGAAAAAGGTATAGGACCTTCAGTGAACGACAAGCAGCTATTGTCCACAGGAAAAAAGCTGGTATTAACCCCTGAAGAAATGAGTCTAAGACTAATACTTTTTTTAAATTTTAATAAAATATTATATTTAGACCAATATACCTAAAATATTATCAGTATTTTAAATATTTTACACTTATAGGACACTGCAGTTCAGACTAAGCATATTTCAAGCGCTCAAGAGCCATATGTGGTAAGCAGCTACATATAGGACAGTGAGCAACATGTCCATATCTAGTAAAATCCATGCTGTATCTAAGAAAACCACTGCAAATTTCTAGCTGGAGTTTGAACAATATTCATTGCAACTTTGTTATAGAAATTTTAAAAATGGAACAATGCAAATGTCCGCCAACCAGAGAATGGGGAGACTAACACTTTTTTTTTTTTTTTTTGGCCAAGCCCACAGCACGTGGAAGTTCCCTGGCTCAGGGATCAAACCTGTGCCATAGCAGTGACCCCAGCCACAGCAGTGACAAAGCCAGATCCTTAATCTGCTGAACCACCAGGGAATTCCATGAGACTGATTTTCTTTCTTTCTTTCTTTCTTTCTTTTTTTTTTTCTTTTTAGGGCCATACTTGTGGCAGGCATATGGAGGATCCCAGGCTAGAGGTCGAATGGGATCTACAGCTGCCCTGCCTACACCACAGTCACAGCAACACAGGATTTGAGCCATGTCTGCAACCTACACCACAGTTCACAGCAATGCCAGATCCCCTACACACTGAGCAAGACCAGGGATTGAACCCGCGTTCTCATGGATACTAGTTGGATTCCTTTCCACTGCGCTATGATGGGCACTCTCGAGACTAATATTCTTAATGGAAGACCAGAGGAGGTGAGGAATGGCCGATGACTGGTTTCCCACTGCTAAGCTGGATATGATAAAAAACATTAACTCGATTAATTCACAGATTTTGATTAAGAAGCAAATGAGAAATTGCAAGGGAAAGCCTGTTACAAACTATAGAGTATTATACCCCTGTTAAGGGATTATCATAATAAATGAGTGATGACAGAGGGATAAGAGAGGATAAAAGGAAGTTACGTTAAAGGAAACTGGTTAATTAGCAAGAACGAAAATTCTGCCGTCACTAGAGCTGCATGGGCCTGGGTCTTAGAAAGGCAGGAAGCAGCCCCGGTTGTGATTTGTTCTCTATGAAGGTAGGGTCAGAGGAATAAACAAGTCAAAATCAAACAAACAAAAGTGGTTTCTGTAGAAAGATCCCAAACTACTTCAATGAGAAGACCCACCAGGAGAGAAGAGAAGGCTGGTTAGACCCCCAGTCTGGGTGCAACTATCCTAAAAGGGTAAATACACCGCCACAAATTGGGCTCTGTGCCCCCACTGCACACACACATGCACTGTTGTCCATCCACACGTGGTTGCATCCTGCTAAGGCCTGGCACCAGCAGCAAGGCAGTGTGAGTCCAATACACAGTCAGCCACTGAGTGGGCAGCTCCAGCTGTCCTGGATGGAAGGGAAGAGAAGAGCTGAGTAAACCCCAGGAGGCAATGATGCCATTGGCTCCCTTGGTGCTCAGCACACAGAGCCCAGAACAGTGCCCAACAGAGTGGGTGCCAGGAAGCATGTGTTAAGCGAGTGAAATGAAGAGGAAAATAAGGGGAAGGGCAAGAGAGGAAGGGAGAGAAGATCCAGGACCCAAAGAGCTCAGGTGGCAGAGGCTGGGGTGGCATTTCATAGCAGGCCTCCTGCTCCTCTGCCCAGAAGTGACAGGGAGGAGGCAGCACAGTGTTGCCAAGCTCAGGCCTTCAAGTCCATGAGAAATGACCATTTCACTTTGACCACCTATGAACACTAACTTCTCCAACCATCGGTTTCATGGGCACCGCAGGAAGGACCACACACCAACCTCACGGTTATCTCTAGTATTAAATGAGATAAAATATGTGCACATGGTAGATGAGGCAGCAGTGCAACTTCAATTGTTACTGTTGTTGTTGTCAGTACGTATCCTCTAGCAAAATGCAGAAATTATTTTGATTCTGTGAAAAGTGTGACATGATATGGATTTTCATTCCATAAACAGAGTCGTATACTTTGCTTCCTAATTAGACTGTATCTGTCATGTCTGTAATTTCTGTGTAATTAAATTGAAATTAAATGTCAATTTACTTTGAATTACAGAGTAATTCTATGTATACATGCCACGCAATCTGCATTTTGTTAGGAGATGACAACCAAAAATATCCTGACAGTCCCTCTGTAATTACACAGTGATCTGATTAAGATCAGCGTGACAAAATACCTGCCAAGACCAGAAGGAGAGCAACCATGAGCGGTGGAGGGGTCAGTAGAGGTTAGGTGCAGGAGAGGCAGGGAGAGCGTGATCTCACCCATGACCTTGCTGCTCCCCAGGGGCCCACGCAAGCCCGATTCAATGGCAATCACTTTCGTAGGCAGTGGAAGTGATCCTTTAAAAGAAAAAAAAGAAAAAGATTTAAAAAAAAACACAAAAAACCTTAATTACAGAATATGCTAAGAGATATTGCTTCCTCTTTATTCCAACTCGGCTGTTTTAATTAGGTTGGTATCTGAGGTCTTTGAATCCCCCTGCCTCAAAGACGGTGATAAATGTGGAGAGAATACTTCAAACCTCATCCAGGAATTTAATTTTTCTGTAATATCCAAATTGCTCCCAACCTCTGATTTGGAAAAAAAAAAAAAAAAAAGAAAGCCTTTCTACTCTTTTGTAACTAGCAAGCATGCTGATATTTATATCATTCTTGAACACAAATGGCAACAGAAAAAGATGAGGGAAGCAGGACCAGGCTCCAGTCTGCTAAGAAGCTGGCCGCAGGTGTGGCAGCACAGACATGGAAACGCTGCCATCAAGGCTCTCCCCCTAGTCTCCTTGTCTCCAGTCCACTCTGCAGCCCAGGAAGTCGCTTCCCCTCAGCCTCCCTTCCCTTGCTTTGCCCCTGGGGGCCCTCCTCACCCATATATGGCACATTTCTGACAGTTAACCCAACTCTCAGCTGGCACCCCCTTGGGATGGGGACTGGTTACTTCCTATTCATTCAAAAAAAGGCTCCTTTTCTGCTCCAGAGGCCCCAGACTCTCTCCTGGTTGAGACTGCAGGACCCCAGGTGTCAGTCAGGCCAGCAGAGCACCTGATGGGAGAGGCCAAAGGACCCGAGTGATGCTCCACCTGCAGCAGGAAGCACAGTAAAAGAGCATGAAAGCCAGAGTTCTGGGTTTCAGAAGGATCTCCCTTTTTTCTTTCTTTCCTTTTTTTTTTTTTTTTTTTTTTTTTTTTGCCTTTTAAAGGCTACATCTGTAACATATCGAAGAAGTTCCCAGGCTAGGGGTCAAATAGGAGCTACAGCTCTTGGCCTACAACACAGCCACAGCAACTCGGGATCTGAGCTTCATCTGCGACCTACACCACAGCTCATGGCAACACTGGATCCCAGGCCCACTGAGTGAGACCAGGGATGGAACTCACCTCCTCATGGATACTAGTCGGGTTCTTAACCCGCTGAGCCACAAAGGGAACTCCAGGGCTCTCTTTCTTACTAGTTATCACCCTAAGCCAAGTCATTTAACTATTATGAGCCTCAGTTCTCCCACACATAAATGGAAACTATTATAAACCATCCTGACTCTTGCAGAGGGATGTTGGAAGAACAAATTAGCTAATGTAGGTGAAAATTTTGGAAAGAATAAAGACCGGTCTATGTTTCTTGCTATGATTCTCATCATAGGAGGTATTTCAGTCAAGGGTTTGGTCTCCTACCGATGACTAGATACACAACCCAGCCTCAGGAGAGGGGTTAAAAAGTGGAATTGGGTCTGGGGGACTCTTGTAGCGAAAATGACCAGGACAGGGACAGCTTTAGGCCTGGCCGGTTCAGGGATCACACCACGTCCTCAGACTCACTTTCTGGGCAGCTGCGGGCTCCACCAGCAGCTGTGTGCCCTCACGCCCAGGCCCCAGCCCGCACCACAAAACTGCTGTAGCTCCCTCCCCAGCTCAGATTCAGTGGGAGGGAGCATGTCCCAGAAGCTCTCACGCCAGGGCCAGGACTCATTCTGCTTTGATCAGTAGGATCACGTGTGCACCCACAAACCAATCTTGGTGGACAAGGGGGTTTGTAGTCCTCCCTGGTGCTGATCTTGATTTCTGGTTGGAATCTCACCATCTGAGCTGCAGAGACTGAGCAAGAAGGGGAAGCCTCCCCAGCAGACTGAGAAAGAAAGAAGGGAAGCTGGGCAGGAGGGTCACACACCCCTACTCAGAAGACAGGAAATTTGTGGTGAGACAGTCTTAGAGCAAGAGTAAGCAGGTGAGCAAAAAGGGAGAGTGGTCCAGGTCAGGATGAGAGAGGCACGATCAGAGAGACACCTAATTGAAAATAGCCGATAACATGAGGAAACGGTGATGGGCAAACATGTTCTCATTTGGGACCACTGTGAAACTCTGGAACCGGACGGTCCTCTTCTAGAAAAGGCAGCAAGAGTAGCTACTGATTGATACTTCCAGTGTGCAGCTAAGGGTTACTAGAACTTTGATTTCACACCCAGAGATTGCACCCCACCTCCTTGAGTACTTCTGCCCCCCGCAAGCTCCTGCTGTCTCCACCATCAGTGTTTTTCAGGCCCTCTGTTTGCCACCTGACTCTGAATAACATGGCTCACTTTCCACCATCACATCACGTTCCTTTGCTTCCCTTTAAATGGAAAGCTAATGCACATCCCTGGGCTGGCTGCTGTGAAGGCGGCATTTAGCCAGCTGTACGCTGGCCCGCTGGCCAAGGACAGCAGCAATGTGAAATGGATTCTCATACATCTGCCTGAAAATTTTTTAAGGTCACTGTGCTTGTTGTGTGTGTCTCTTGTGTTCTGAATATTTCAGAATTTTGCATAATGGGCAACATGGAAAAGTCAACATTTTTCTTTTCTTCTCTGCCAAGTTCCAAGGAGGATATAAAAAGTGCAACATTTCCATGAAAAGGAAATTGTTAAAGCAGAATATTTTTAAAAACTAACCTATTATTGCTCAAAATGTAAAGTCATCTATCATCTGTGATTGCCTTTTCTGTCTATCTGGTCATTTTGGAGTTAAAGAGAACCAAAACGTATCTCCAGGGCTTTGTCTCTGCTCATTATGAGCTTGGCTCTTCCTTGAACACTAATTTTAACTCTGCATGGTTCTCTTCATCCAGAAGGTCAACTCAGCTGTTCACAAACCAGTAAAGCTACATGTTTCTCCTTGTCTTTATATTTTCTTTTTTTTTTTTTTTTTGGCTAATTATTATCTGGACATGAAATTTAAAATTCATGGTGTATATAAAGAAATACTTTGGAAAGAAAGTACCCACAGGCCACCTGCCCAGACTCTGTTACCATTAAATACATACAGTCTTTTCACACATGGATTCCCCAGACCTATACAAGCAGCATACACACACACATGCATATATAATTTTTCTATAAAAGATGTATACTATGATTTATACTATAGCGTAGTATATCTGTTACTCGCTTTTGCCTTTTTTTTCATTTTTTACTTTATTTTTATTATTTTTAATAGTTATTTCCCTGATACAATTTTTTTTCTCCTGTACAGCATGGTGACACAGTTACACATTCTATTTTTGCACATTACCATGCTCCATCATAAGTGACTAGACATAGTTCCCAGTGCTACACAGCAGGATCTCATTGCTAATCCATTCCAAAGGCAATAGTTTGTATCTATTAACCCCAAGCTCCCCAACCATCCCACTCCCTTCCCTTTCCCCTCCCCCTTGGCAACCACAAGTCTATTCTTCAAGTCCATGATTTTCTTTTCCATGGAAAGGTTCATTTGTGCCTTATATTAGATTCCAGATATAAGTGATATCAGATGGTATTTGTCTTTCTCTTTCTGAACTTATTTCACTCAGTATAAGAGTCTCTGATTCCATCCATGTTGCTGCAAATGGCATTATGTTTTTCTTTTTTATGGCTGAGTAGTATTCCATTGTGTATATATACCACATCTTCCTAATCCAATCATCTGTCAATGGACATTTGGGTTGTTTCCATGTCTTTGCTATTGTGAATAGAGCTGCAATGAACACATGGGTGCATGTGTCTTTTTTAAGGAAAGTTTTGTCCGGATATATGCCTAAGAGTGGGATTGCTGGATCATATGGTAGTTCTATGTATAGATTTCTAAAGTGTCTCCATAGTGGTTGTACCAGCTTACATTCCCACCAACAGTGCAGGAGTGTTCCCTTTTCTCCATACCCCATCAGCATTTGTTATTTATGGACTTATTAATGATGGCCATTCTGACTAGTGTGAGGTGGTATCTCAAATGCAGTTTTGGTTCGCATTTCTCTAATAATCAGTGATGCTGAGCATTGTTTCATGTGCTTTTTGGCCATCTGAACATCCTCCTTGGAAAAATGTCTCTTCAGGTCTTTTGCCCATTTTTCCATTGGGTTGTTGGTTTTTTTGCTATTGAGTTTATAGCTTTTGCCTTTTTTTTAACTGAACACTATGTCTTAGAGAGTATTCCATACCATCACTCATGGGATTCCTTGTTAAAGCTGCTACTGATGGACTGAATTTTGCTATTATAAATGATGCTGCTAGATCAATTTCTAGCAGTAGAGTCATTTTATACGTTCACACGTGCATTGTATTGTATTTAAGAAATTATATCTAATTCTAAAAATTGAATATATTCACATAATACAAAAGTAAAACATATACTTATGATGGAGCATGATAATGTGAGAAAAAATAATGTATACATGTACGTGTGTGGTCACCATGCTGTACAGTAGAAAAATAATTGTATTGGGAAAATAACAATTAAAAATAAATAAAAATTTAGAAGTTAAAATATATATATATGTATTTAGAAAAAAAGTAAGCTTCCTGAGTACCACTGTGTGAAAGTCCCTCAGTTCCCATTGACCAGCTTCCCTTAAGTGTCCTGAGAAATGCAGTGTCGTGTGCCTTCTTTTTCTTATTTAACCATGTATCTAGGCTCCCTGACTATATACGAGCATGTAAAGAGGCTCCCATTCTTTTTTATAGCTGAGCAGCAAGCTATAGATGGATGGGCCATACTTGCATTTAGCCAGTCCACCTTTGATGGATTTGTATGTAGTAAATAATCTTCTATACACATCATTTGGCGAAAGAATAAATATGTCCAAAGGAAGATACATTTCTAGAAATAAAAACATTGGGTCAAAAGGGAGTTGTATTTTAAAATATGGTAGCAATTGCCAAACTGCACTCTCTAGAAGTTGTACTAATTTATATTCCCAAAAGATATATAGAGGGGAGACTGTTTCCCTATACTCTCAACTCACCAAAACATACATAATATATTAAGAAACTTTTTGACTTTTGCTAAACTGCAAGATTAAATGGTATTTCACTGTGGTATTAGTCTGAGTATCTCTTCTCACAAATAAGCATCTTTGTTTAAAAAGCATTTATGCTTCCTCTTCTGTGATCTGACTTTTCAAATTCTTTACCTATTTTTTCTATTGGCTTAGTGATCTCGTCCTTATTGATCTGTAGCAGATTTTTTTTTTTTTTTTTTTTTTTTTTTTTTTTTTTTTTTGTCTTTTAGTTGTTGTTGTTCTTGTTGTTGCTACTTCTTGGGCCGCTCTCACGGCATATGGAGGTTCCCAGGCTAGGGGTTGAATCGGAGCTGTAGCCACCGGCCTACGCCAGAGGCACAGCAACGCAGGATCCGAGCCGCGTCTGCAACCTACACCACAGCTCGCAGCAACGCCGGATCGTTAACCCACTGAGCAAGGGCAGGGACCGAACCCGCAACCTCATGGTTCCTAGTCGGATTCGTTAACCACTGCGCCACGACGGGAACTCCGCAGATTTTTATATACTAAGGAAAGCAGCTCTTTATTTGAATTATACATTACTATTTGACATTTGTTGTTGATTTTTTTTGTCACGCAGAAAAATTGATTTTTCTACTTTCAGTCTATGGTGGTAAGGGTTTTATGTCATAGTCTGAAATGTCTTCCCCACCTGGAGATTATTGTTTTAATTTTTTAATATCTTTTTCTGGTATTAAGTTTTTATAGATTTTGCATTTAAAATTTTTATAGATATTGATGAATCACCTTGCAAAGAGATTATACGAGCCTGTACTCTCAGGGACACTGTATGTTTACTCTTTGAAGTGTCTGTTGTTTATCTTTTACAAATTGTCCATCCCCTCCTAAATCTGAGCACCCTTGAGACCAAAGGCTCTCTTCTGTTTACTGCATCATGTTATGAAGCATAGGACTGTGCACATCAAGAAGGTTTTCTTTTTGACTGGGAATAATTTCTGACCAAGAAAGGATGGTGAGTCACATCTCTGCTCACCACCTCATCCACAGCAAGTGGTGCCGGGAAGATGGATCACTGGATATCTAAGATCACAGTGTTTTAAGTGCACATTAGAATCATGGTCTAATTATCTTTGGATTTTGAAAATATATGTATCCATAAAGATTCACAACGTGTGATACTTAAAAACTTTTAATTGTGTATCACAAGTCTCTTTTGTGAAGGGATATAAAGGCATGAAATTGGAGCCACTCTATCAAGTCTAAAATACCATAAATAAGGAAACTCAAGGAATTGCACTGGTTTATCAAGACTGCTTTCTGGGAAGGTAGAGAAAGCAGAGAGAGAGACCACTGCCTGCTTAAAAGCATGTTTAACACCTAAATAGGATGTCTATTTTTGTATAATAGAATATCTGGCATAATATATAGACTATTAAATGTGGACCTAATGGTACAGAGACGCTCTCAGAAAACAAATCTCTCTCTCGTGGTCTGCTCTCCCCAGGCTTATATGTAAGCTCAATCTACTCTGCTCAATTTTTTAAAGAAGATAGTTAAAATATGATTAAATATGGCATTTTAACACAATGTTAAAGTCTTCTGATGACTTCAACTCTTTCCCATTACACTGGCAAAAAAAGCAGACAAGGTTTGTATAAATAGATAGAAGACAAAGCTGGGTAAAATAATATTTACATCTTTCTAAAACTACCAAGTTTCTCCCAGAAGGAAAAGGGCACAGTTTAGTCTTCCCTTCCTAAGACTCAGTGGTGAAAATTTCCAAGCTGGGTGGTTTCATATTTAAGGGACTTGGAAGCTCATGAGATATAGCACTTGTCATCCTTGGCTGCTCAGCATTTTCTTCTGATAGCTGCCTCTCAACAGTCCTTGAGGGAATCACCTATATCCAATTTCTGCATTTTTTTTAGAGTGTGCTTGATCCCATACCTGAAGGATTGGCATGTAATTTGAGTCTAGGAAATCACTGTTCTCTACTCCTTAGCTCTGGTGGTTAGGTCAGAAGAAGATATGTAATCCAAATTACATCCAATGAGACCTGGCCTTGAGACTTTTACTGGAACCATTGGGAAAAGAGAAGCTCCTTCTGCTGGGATGACAAAGCTGAGAGAAACAGACTCAAGGGCATTCTTGAGAATGAAACCGAGAGAAGAGAGCAAGGCTGAGTGATATAGGGGAGTTATGGAGTCCTAAAAGCATGGTATGAAACCCTGGATCTAGCTGTGCCAGAGTCAGGTCAACAGATTAATTCCTGAACTATCGTTAAGGACCAAAAAATTCACCCCCTTTTAAATTCTGAGTTGGAGTTCTATCCATTGCAACTAACAGAGTTCTAACTCGCACAGTGGAAGAACTGGGTGAGGGAAACTGTTCAGGAGGGAATCTATAAAAGACTTTGGAAATATGTTCCCACACCCATCAATCAAAACAACACATTAAGCCCAAGAATATCTGTGATGTTCTATAGAATCTAATTTTGCAATAATGAGTAAACTGCCATTAATTTCCATTTGTCATCTCCCACTGGAAACTTTTTTTGGCTTTTCCTTCCTGTAAGTTTCAATAAGATTCTTATACATTCATTTTACCTTGACGGAGATAAATATGTATAATAAGGCATTCTCTGTGACTCAAATTGAAAGTCATTCAGTCAAGAAAGAGGTGCAAAGATATACAAGTACATTCACATAGGATAGAATTTTATGTCCAATAGCCTCATCTTCACACAGGCTATAATAATGGGATTTACATTCACATGAACCATGGATGATTTACAAAGACAATTTAAGAAAGAATTTAGGGACAAGTATTTGGAAAAGATTACTGGGAAAGGTCCAGACTCAAGTTCTCTAACACACGGTAAATGCAGGATGGGAATCTTTACTTTTTAAAACCAATTATGTTTTAAGGCAAGAAAATGTTCTAGACCAATGGTTCTCAAACATGTTTACAAATCAGAATCATGTGGAGAGAGACTGCATAGTTTTCTGTCAAGAGAGCCAAGTTGGGAGAAATGAAGTGAGGTCCTAGTCTTACAATCTGCCTTCTAGCCTCAGGATCTAAAAACAATGCTAACGTGCTAATGCTAAATTTCATATATATATGAAATTTGTGTCATTATGTCCTTAAATCATCATAATAACCCTATGGAGTAGGTACTGCTATGTGATGAAGTAGTTACAATTGCTATGTCTCTTATTACAGATAAAGAATATAAAATCTAAAGAGTTTAAATACTCTTCTTAAGGTCATTACAGCAGGGCAAATCCAGGACTCCAAACCATCCAAGACTTTTGTCCAAGATATGACAGCCAGGCCATGACTGATGCACAAAATCAATCACTCAACTTTATTAATAACATCATTAGGGAATTGGATAGAATGATACTGCTCTCAAAAGGAAACTAGGCAATGGAAAGAGCATTTCTAAAATAAAAACATGTATCATAGCTAGAAGTAGTCTTTATTTAACCCCCAGAAGCCAATTTTAGAGAAAAGGGAAAGAAAGAGAACTGCTACCTATTCATTTTAAAAGTTTACATATGAAAGACACTATATCCTTCATTAATAAAAAAAAAGACTTATATCTCAATCTCGTCCTTTAATAGCTAATTCTAGTTCCAACAAATGCCCTAAATGCTAATGAAGGGCCCAGAGAAAGGAAACCTGCAGGTGTCTAATAGAAGTCACCAACAGCCACAGTAATGGGGGCAGAGAGAGGGAGTAGATTTTTCCAGTGTGTAAATTATTCAAAACATTCGTTTTTCTTCTGCTCCCACTAACTCCAACTAAACAATATCAAAAGTACATTCTTTTGGAAGCAGAGTATAAAAAAGATTTTTTTAAAATCTAGACATAATAGCAAATTTCTATCTTATGAAGAAAAGATTATAATGAGAAAATAACAAGTGTTTGTAAAGGGCAATTTAAGGAATTTTCCCCTAAATCAGTAACAAGAATGACTCTACAATCCTAGGTCCCTTCCTGGATTTTGATTCACTTCATCTTCCCCAGGACAAGCTTCCTGGGAAGTTATATTTTTGTTGTGTTAATAAAATCAAGAAAACCTCATGATGTCACATTGGTTATTTATATCATAATTCTATGCCAGTGTCAGTGCATTTTGTATGAGCAGACCTTCAGTCTTTCATCTCTGGCCATCAGAATCTCTAATGGGATTGGTAGACTGCCTGAGCATTTTTAATGGTGTGCATCTGATACATCACTGGTTGCCAACATCCATATGCTTTTGCAAAATGTCCTGCTGACGGGTGCTGCAAAGCTAATGGAAAAATCACTCTTTGATAATAAAACATCAATGCTTGACTTTCTGCCTTAGCAAAGTTTTCCTCATTAGGGATGGCAAATGGGGACCTACCATCAGGTCTCTCACAGAGATACACATAATCACAATTGTCCTTCAACAATTTCTGATACTGGTAACATAAATTAGGGTAACTTTACAGAGACTTAGTATGTTGATGTTTTGGCAGGTCTTTCAGGTTTTTGTATTCGCAGTCCTCCTAATTTATGGCAAGGAAAGACTTGAAGTTGCCTGAAAAATAGGAGAGTATGCTGACATTATTTCCTTCCATTCATTTATTGATTCCTTACAGGATGCCAGTTATTGCACACAGAGAATACATGAAGAAAACTCATCCCTATGCTTCAATCTTCAGTTTAGTGAGCAGTGAGGAATAGCAGGCAAAAAATAAAAAAGCAGTATTTAGTTCTATGAGGAACCTTCATTTGTTTTCCATAGTGGAATCTAAAATATGGCACAAATGAACCTATTTACAGAACAAAAGCAGACTCACAGACATGGAGAACAGACGCGTGGTTGCCAAGGGGGGAGGAAGAGGGAGTGAGATAGACTGGGAGTTTGGGGTTAGCAGATGCAAATTATTACATTTGGAGTGGATAAGCAATGAGGTCCTACTGTATAGCACAGGGAACCATATCCAACCTCTTGGGACAAAACATGATGGAAGACCGTATGAGGAAAAACAATGTGTGTGTCTGTATATATGTGACTGGGTCACTATGCTATACAGCAGAAATTGACACAACACTGTAAATCAACTATAATAAATTTTTTAAAGTAGTATTATCCTCAATAATCAAATACTGTAAACGAAGTTTGGAAAGAGTACCATGTGATCAACTACATGTTAAAATAATGGTAAGAGTTAATTGTGTAGGTGAAGGGGAAAGACATTCGAAGACATTTTGGCGTGTGCAAAAACAAGACATGTGGTATTCCTGGGATTCAGAAAGTACTTCGGCAAAGCAAAACAACAAATGCATGAAAGGGCATGTCAGAGATAGATACGGTTAATACAGCCAATGGCAGATTCTGATAGATATCGAACGGCATACTGAGGAATGTGAACATTACTTTACAGGCAAGAGGGAGCTCTTTATTAAAGGGTTTGAAACCATTCAGGCTAAGCTGAAGTAGATCATACGTTCCGTGTTACCTCATCTCACCGAGGTAGAAACAAAAGAAAATCTTGGTGATTCTGTGGCATGAGAAACTTCACTGAAGTACAAAGGAGGTTTTTTCGATAGTAACATTTGCTAAATGTTGGAATGTGTTGCTGAGAGAGGTTGGGAAACCACCTCAGGAGGTCTTTAAGAATAGACTAAATTATAATTTGTCGTAGATGCTTGGGATGTGATTACCAGTTAGGGTAAGAGGATTGACTCCAAGTCACTCGCAGACTGACAATTCCATTGTTCACAGAATATTGCAGCGACTAGAGCTCTGCCTTGGCTAGCAATTTGTATGTGAGCCTATGTTTGCAGATTGATTACAAGATTACAGAAGCAGAATCTGCACTTGAAAAATATGCAAAGTGAACACCATAGGCACAGGATGCTATGGATCTGGTAGAGACAGAGCTACCTGGTTTGTGAGATAAGTGAATTTTGCCCTTACTGTCTCAGAGGCTCACGATTTAACCTTGCTCTAATTCCATTTGTCTGAACATGGGAGGAGGTACCAGCAAGGATGGAAAGATACAACAACAGACTTACAGGAGAAATTTAAAAAGCTCATTCTAGATTTACACACTCAATATGTGGGTGTGTCTTGTGTCACTGCTCAGGAACTTAGTGAAAACTAGCTTTTATGAAAAGTGCCCTCCAAGCCTTTTAATAACTCCCCAGAAATTTTTATTTTTTTAGAGTTAAGGAAGTACATCCATGTGCAATACTTCAGCTGCTCTTCCCAAGAAAACTTAGGTGAATAGGCTTCACAAATGAGGACATGGAGGCTGAGAGAACTACAATAACCTGCCCAGTCTATATCCCTACTAAGTAGCACAAACTGGATTTAATCACTTCAGAAATACTCTCTCAAAAACACGTTATCTGGGAGTTCCCCTTGTGGTTCAGTGATAACAAACTCAAGTAGTATCCATGAGGACATGGGTTTGATCCATGGCCTTGCTCGGTGGGTTAAGGATCTGGTGTTGCTATGAGCTATGGTGTAGGTCACAGATGCGGCTCAGATCTCAAGTTGCTGTGGCTGTGGCTGGCAGCTATAGCTCTTATTTCACCCCCAGCCTGGGTGCAAGGTGAGATATGTCATATACTTAAGTTGCAGCCCTAAAAAGACAGACAGACAGACACACACACACACACAAACCCACCACTCTCTGTGAATCCTTAGGTTCTATAAATCTTTCCAAAGTATGGGAAAACAGTTTGGAGGGGTAGGAGATAGAGAGAAAATGAAGAAACAATTTAAATAAATAATGCTAAATAAAATGATGCCTAAATAGCAGAACTTAGTTTTCTTGTCATAAATAATAACAAAGCAGATGATCAACTTGCAAATACTCTTGGTAAACAACATCTTCAGAATAAGAAAAATCTCCTAAAATAATGATGAGTTAAGAGATTGAGATGAGGCTAATAATAATAATAAAATAATCATAACAGCAAGACCTCTGGTGTAGTTCAATGTGACATATCTCACCAGCAAAATAAATTAACACTGGGTTGATAGTTTCATGAAACTAAGTGTAACAACTTGTATTTTATTGAAACTAAAATACTATTGATTGCAAAATTACCTCTTGTCCTACTATGAAAGAAAAAACACTGCCAGCGTTCCCTGGTGGCCTAGTGGGTTAAGAATCTGGCATTTTTCACTGTCATGGCTCCAGTCACTGCTGTAGTGCAGGTTCCATCTCTGGCCCAAGAATTCTGACTTCCGTAGGTGCAGACAAAAGAAAAGAAAAGAAAGGAAGAAAGGAAGAAAAAGCAGTGCCAATTAAACTGCCATATGACACTGATTTTAAGACATGTCAAAAGTACAAGGATGCTATTTGGAAGAAAATATTCTCCATTTTATTTATTTTTTGGTTTTGCCCACAGCATGCAAAAGTTCCCAGGCCATGGATCAAGCCCATACCATAGCATCAACCAGCACCCCAGCAGTGATAAGATCGAATCCTTAACTTGCTGAGTGACCAGGGAACACCTGCATTTAAAAATATGTGAAAGACAGTGATTAAATATATTGCATGGGGGGGACGGTAATAATAACTGGAGGCACTGAGGGGCTATATCAACTTTGGTATCATAGTGATCTATTCTGAGCTGGATTTTAGATGAATAGAGGATCTCCCTCACAGTAATAATAATACCAGAGTCGAGGGGCTTGGTTTTATGTTAGAAACAGCATCTTTAGAGGTAGAAGGCAGAGAGTTTTGTTCTGAAAAATCTTATACAAATGGATAATATCAGAAAAGAGAAAAAAAATTTACTAGTGCAAAATATTCTAGCTACCATAGAATATGGGTTCATCTAAAGAGATATGAGGTAGTGCTGACCTACAGAAGTCAAAAACTAGGAGGGAAGCTACCTCATAGATTGAGTCTAGGGAGGCAGAATCCAAGGCCTGGAAGAAGTAGGTGACCAAAACATCCAGGTGGCCTTTGTACATATCTAGCCTGTTAGTAAAGAAGCATCAATGTAATAAATCCCAGAACTAGTAATTTTCTACAAATGGTAGAAATATTTTTAAATGTGGTAAATACTATCGAACTATCTTCCAAGAGTTAACAGTTGATAAGCATAAAAGTACATGGAAATTACCAACTTGGAATAGTATAAGTTATTAAATGACTGTAAATGCAATAGATGAAACATGAAAAATCTTATCTCATTTGAATTCAAATTGTAACTATTGGCAAGGTTTAGAATATTCTCATCTACTGGCTAATGTCTAAATTTACTCTTCCAAATCACCAGTTCATAGGTTTTGTGTGGTTATTGTCTTTACTTCATTGATTTGGAAAATCTCTTTATATATCATTGCTATGATACTTTATATACAACAACATTTTATCCATATGCATCAAAGAGTAAGCTGTGAGATATATATATATATGTAAAATTAAACATTGTAATATAATACAGCAATATATATATATTAGTATATACAGAAATATATATTCCTTGATCTATCACTTGTTTTTTTATCATACCAAAATTACAAAATTTTATTAATATATCTTAATCTTTTTCTTTAAGATTTCTTAGCTCTGTGTCATATTTAAAAGGCTTAGTTACTGAAGATGAAAAACTATTGCCTATAGTACTATAACTGTTGTATTTTTTGTTATATCTTTAATAGAGTTTATTTTATACTTGATAGAATGTAGATATTTAAGTTTTTGTTTTCAAAGAGAAATCCAATTGTCCTAACATCATTTATTATAAAATGCATGTTTGATCCACCGACTTCAAATACAATCTTTTTGTCATATCTTAACAGACCCTCTTTACTACTTCATTGATTTATTTGTCCAATATGGGCCAATGCAACAATGTTTCGATTATATTAACATAGAATTCCTAAAACCTAGTAAGCTAAGTCTCATCTTAATTAAGTCACTTTCAAAAAATTTTTGAGTAAATCTACACAGATATAATCTTTCAGATAATCTTTTTAAAAAAGGTTGGCAAGCCTGCTTCTACCAACTTCCAACCAAAAACATATTACAGTTACAATGGGAGTTCCAGCAGACTGACATACAGATTTGAAAAAGATAACAGCTTGACTACATTTATTCGGGTCCCTAGCTCTTTGGGCAAAATGCCATTGCTAGTGGAGACCTATGCATTTCTTATTACATTTAGTCTGAGACTTTCACGATTGTTGTTGCTATCATTAACAGGATTTAAAAAGTTAATTTCAACAATTTATTGCTGATTTAACTAAACTATTATATATCCACCTTGCTTCCAAACACTTATGTGAATTTTATTATACATTTGAATACTATTTCATGTAGATCTACTTGATTTTCAAGGCATATGGTCATGTTTTCTGCATATAATGATGTGTGACTTTTCTAATATAAATGATATTTATCTATTATATTACTACATTAACTAGAATCTTCAAAAATTGTGAAACAATAACATCTACATTCCCCCCTCAATTTAATGAAAATATATTTAGTATTTAATACGATAACTATTATTTACATCTAGTAGTGTTTTTCATATTCAGGAATTTTTGATCTCTTTGTATTTTTGAGTTTCCACCAAGAATAGATGCTAAGTTGATATAATGATTCATGAATATTGGACTATCCTTGCATTCCTTGAGTAAATCCATTTGATCCCACTCTATTTGCTAAAATAATTTAAAGCAACCTTGCACTCCTAGGAAAAAATCTCACTTGAGCATGAAAGAATTCTGTACATAATTTTGAAAGTACTGTTTAAGATTCCTGTATCTGTAGTCATATTAAGACTAATTGTAGTTTGGGTACTGCCCTTGTTGAGCTCAGAAGTTTCCTGTCCTACCAGAACTGTGGGAATCATTCAATTTATACCTCCCCAGTCATATTTTGCCCTTCTTGGTGAAATTTCACACCATGCATGCTTAACAAAGCCTTAAGGAACCCCATATAGGTTTTGGAGGTTTGGTTTTTTGTTTTTTTTTTTTCCTGCAGGGCCTTCATTTCTAGAACTCTGCTTTGCAACTTCCAGTGGTTCCTGCCTCCCCACACTTCAATACCCAACTCCACAACTCAGCAAGACTCTGTATGGGTTTCTTGTACCTATATCTGAAAATTGCCTCCAAGTATTAAGCCAAGAAAATCTTAGAGCTTCCTTTAGCTGTTCCCTTCTCTCACAGACCATGGTGCACACTGCCTGTGGTCCAATATCTGGAAACAGTCATTCCACATAGTTTATCCAGTTTCATGGTAGAAGATTAAATCTGATTATTGTTACTTCTCCAAGGATGAAAGCAGAATTCCTGATGCCTTTCTGATGACAGATGTTTAAAATCCTCTTTTCAGAGTTCCCCTGGTAGTACCTCGGAAATGAAACCAACTAGTAACCATGAGCTTGAAGATTTGATCCCTGGCCTCACTCAGTGGGTTAAGGATCCAGCATTGCTGTGAGCTGTGGTGTAGGTCACAGTCATGGCTCAGATCCCACATTGCTGTGGCTATGGCCTGTGCCGTAGGTCAGTGGCTACAGCTCCAATTCGAGCCCTCACCTGGGAACCTCCATATGCCATGGGTACAGCCCTAAAAGCAATAAATAAATAAATAAAATCCTCTTTTCTTTGTTTAATTTTTGTTTCTGTTATTTTCTCTTGAAGCAAACTGTTTAAATTTAATTTTCCTACAAAGTGATCTAATTCATACAGATTCTCAAACAAATAATTATTCTCTTTTACTGACAGTAAAGAAGAATCAGCAAGCAACAATACAGTCAAACTTCAATTTCAGATAAACGATGGGATAAAAATTTTTAATTTAGTTATTATATACATATTTCTTTAATATGGCAGGACTATTCATTAAGCATTTTTATTAAAAAGTTTTTTTGGTTTTATCAATTAAATCTAGTGCTTTGGAAGGTTTGGGGGTAGGGGTTTTTTTTTTAAATATAGCAATTTCTGTCTGATATATGTTCATTTCTTGCTCTTTTGCTTTCACTTGTGTTTTTTTGTTATTCTCTTTCTAGTTTCTTAAGTGAAGTGCTTGACTCATTTGTATTAAAACAATTAAAAAGTTTAAAGCTGTGAATTTTGCTCTGAGTGCAACTCTATTCACATGATGGAGATTTCTCAATGAAGAGGGCTCATTTGCAATAATTGCTAAAGCATTTATAATCTCGGTGTTTTTCCTCTTGATTTAAGAGTCATTTAGAATTTTTTTTCCAAATTTTAAATAGGTTTTTATTGTTTTGTTGTATCACTGACACCTAATATTTTGATTTTTTAGTCAGAGTATGTCTTCTAGCCTGGGAAGAAAGTGTTAAAGCTTTTTACAGGTCAATTATATAATTAAATGTTGTAATGCTTTTAAGCATCAGGAAAAATATATATATATATCCTTTGTACTGGGTTCAAATAGAGAAATATAACAGAGTTGTTTAATCATATCATTTAAATCTCATATATGTACTTATGTCTGAACAAGATCTTGAAATAGAAATCACACTAAACTTTTGCTTACCACCTCCAAGTACAAGCTTTTCTCTCCATGATTTATTTATTTTTTACATATGTACATTCTCTTTTCTTACGTTATCATGCTCAATCATAAGTGACTAGATATAGTTCCCAGTGCTATACATTAGGATCTCATTGCTTATCCACTCCAAAGGCAATAGTTTGCATCTATTAACCCCAAATTTCCAATCCATCCCACTTCCTCCCTCTCCCCCCTCCCCCTTCCCCTTGGCAACCACAAGTCTGTTCTCCATGTCCATGTGTTTCTTTTCTGTGGAAAGGTTCATTTGTGCCATACATTAGATTCCACATATAAGTGATGTCACATGATATTTGTCTTCCTCTTTCTGATTTACTTCATTTAGCACGAGAGTCTCTTAGTTTCATCCATGTTGCTACAAATGGCATTATGTTTTTCTTTTTTATGGCTGAGTGGTATTCCATTGTTTATGTATTCCACATCTTCCTAATCCAATCATCTGTTGATGGACTCTTTGGTTGTTTCCATGTCTTGGCTATTGTGAATAGAGCTGCAATGAACATGCAGGTGCATGTGTCTTTTTCAAGAAAAGTTTTGTCCGGATATATGCCCAACAGTGGGACTGCTGGATCATATGGTAATTCTATGTATAGTTTTCTAAGGTAACTCCATACTGTTTTCGATAGTGGTTGGACCAGGTTACATTCCCACCAACAGTGCAGGAGGGTTCCCTTTTCTCCACACCCCCTCTAGCATTTGTTATTTATGGACTTATTCATGATGGCCATTCTGACTGGTGTGAGGTGGTATCTCAAATGTAGTTTTGGTTTGCATTTCTCTAATAATCAGTGATGTTGAGCATTGTTTCATGTGCTTGTTGGCCATCTGCATATCTTTGAAGAAATGTCTCTTTAGGTCTTTTGCCCATTTTTCAATTGGGTTATTGGCTTTTTTTGCTGTTGAGTTGTATAAGTTGTTCGTATATTTTAGAGATGAAGCCCTTGTCAGTTGCATCATTTGAAACTATTTTCTCCTATTCTGTAAGTTTTCTTTTTGTTTTTTTTTTTTATGGTTTCCTTTATTGTGCAAAAGCTTGTCAGTTTGATTAGGTCCCATTCTCCATGATTTATGAAGCATTTTTAAACATGGCTTTCTTTGAAAAAGTGTCTTTTTACAGAGATTAATTAGATAATGTATCACTGAAAGTCAGTTAGCCTTTGTACAGGAGATAGTAAAGGGCAAAAACATGAGTGAGACTATGTAGACAAAGTGTCTTATGCAATTTACCAAAGCCAAACCTGCCCATTCTTCCACATAAAAAGCATGATAGTCACCAATTTAATCAATGGATTGCATGAAGGGATATAAAAAAGCTTCAAAGATTTTTATAAGATTTTAAGTTGGGAGTTTGCGCTGAGGTGCAGTGGGTTAATGTTCCAGCTTGTTCCTATGGAGGCCCTGTTCCATCCCTTGCAGCACAGTGGCTTAAGGATACAGTGCTGCTGCAGCTGTGGTGTAGGTCACAGCTCCAGCTCAGATTTGATCCCTAGCTAGGCAATTTCCATATGCCGTGGAGGTGGACAAAAAACAAACAAAAAAAAGATTTTAAGGTTGGCTCAAAAGTGCAAGCCTGGAAAGGCAAAATCAGAATTTTACTTTCTTCTAACAAATTAGGGGGGAAAAAAACCACAACTGAAAACCAGAGGTTGGATTTGACTATTGCCAACTAGTCATTCACCAAACAAAAGCAACAGTTAGGGCCACATCTTCATGTAATTATGAAAATTTCCAATTAGAGTTGTTTTCAGTGTTCAGATGTGTCAATTACATATTTCTGTGAAATAGACTGAAATTTCAAAATGCAGAGTTGTTTTTTGTTTTCTGAGCTTTTCAATGGACTGCAACAATCTTTTAGAATATTTGATGAACTGCCTTGGCCTAGGAGCAGCATTATAATTATAAAAATACAAGGAGGCAGGGAAATCATACATTGATGTAGCCTGTGCTTTCTTAACTTTTCCAAGTTTCTTAGGGAAGCCGAACCTACCATGCATCACCAACCTTCATCTACGTGACCATGCAAAGTTTCAGGTGTCTTTCACTATGAAGAGCACAGGCACACCAGCTGTTACTGTGCTTTGTTTTCCTGTGCTTCACAGGTACTGCGTTTTTTACAGATTGAAAGTTTGTGGTAGCCCTGAGCCAAGCAAGTCTATCAGTGCCATTTTTCCAAAAGTTTTTGCTTACTTCATGTCTCAAATTAGACTTTGGTAATTTCACAATATTTCAAACTTTTACATTACTATTATATTTGTAATGATGATTTGTGATCAGTGTCTTTGATGTTATACCACAGCTTGCTGAAGGCTCAGATGAAGGTTATTATATTTTGGCAATGAAGTTTTTTAAAATTAAGGTAAGTGCATTTTTTAAATAAATAATGCTATGGCACACTTAATAGATTACAGCACATGTAAACATAACTTTTACAGGCACTGGGAAACCAAAAACTTCATGTGATTGGCTTTACTGCAATATTTGCTTTATTGCAGTAGTCTGGAACCAAACTTGCAGAATCTCTAAGAAGTGCATGTAGAGCATAGTGGTTAGAGCAAAAGCTAAGGAATTAGACAACCTAGGCTCAAATCCCATCTTTGACACTGACTAGATAAACACAGTAATCTCTCTAAGTCTCCATTCCTCAATTTTAAGATGCACGATAATGAGAAAACTTCCCTCTAAGAATTTGATAAAACAGTTCTTGCAAACTATTCCTCACAAACCTGATAATAAATATTTCATATTGTTAGGTAGTATTTTATAAGCTTCATATCTTGACCTGGCACAAGCTATAAACAGAAATGGTTTTCACATGGTTTCTTTAAAGCTCTTCAACGCCCTGGTCCTCAAGCTTTTTAAGAGCAATACATTTATGCCTTTTACAACAAGCAACTCAAACTAATGACAAAGGTCATCAATGATGCCATGTTCCAACTATTACCATTGTACAGTACTTCAGAAAACTGATAAAGGTCTTCACCTGAAGCACTGACAAAGTCAACTCAATGATCTCACACATATAATACAAATGACTCTTGCATAAAAGACGGCTGGCAAAAATCTCTCTCCAACCAACCAAGAAGAATTTGGTAACTCACTTTACACAGGGAAAACTCTGCAATTGCATGGAAGACTCCCTGAGAGCCAGGATCCTGTCTTTTTCTCCATGCTGTATCCAGAAGCTAAAACAATGCCTGGCTCAAACTAAATGTCATTCATATACATATATTTGTATTGAAATATAATTGACATATAACATTATATTAGTTGCAGGTGTACAACATAACGATTTCATACTTGTATATACTACAAAATGATCACCACAGTAAGTCCTGTTAATATCCATCATGAATACATATTTTCAAACAAATTATTGAAACGAAAATTGATAGTGAAATTAAAGAAAGTTAATTTTTCAATTCTTCAAAGTTTACAAAGAATTAGAATTTTCAGATCACCTGCCAAAGTTAGTCTAGCAATCATAAAGGGGAATATCATGTCTGACTTTCGGAAAAAGTGATGAGCTTGACGAAGAGGCAAACATGCCTAGAGGGGCAGGGAGACATGCTGGAAAGCCCACAAGGTTGGAAGGAGAACACCAGGTTTCAGACCCAGCCTTGCTACTGGCTATCACTTTCTCTCCCTAAGCCTCAGCCTTCTAGTTTGTAAAGCAGTAGTTGCCATGCATATGTCTCAGACAAATTTAAATGAAAGAAAGGATTAAAAGGCTTTGAGGAGTTCCCACCATGGCTCATAAGTAACAAACCCTACTAGTATCCATAAGGACATGGGTTTCATCCCTGGCCTTGCTCATTGTGTTAAAGGATCTGGCATTGCCATGAGCTGTGGGTCGCAGATGCAGAACAGATCCTGCATTGCTGTGGCTGTGGTGTAGGCCAGCAGCTGCAGCTCTGATTCAATCCCTAGCCTGGGAAGTTCCATATGCTATGGATGTAGCCTTAAAAAAAAAAAAAAAAAAAAAAAAAAAAAGTTTTGAAACTTAGAAAGTACTGCACAATATGCACAATACAAATGAGTGTTTAAAAATGTGAAGTGTAAGAGCTACGTTCATTATACCAAGCACACAAGAAATAAGATGAATTATAAATGGAAAATTGCAAGAAATACAAACATTCAGCAAAACTGCTTTCTTAAAAAATCCAAAATTGGTGTCTAGACAGTTGATGTCCATTGTTTGATATTTGAAAAGAACATCTAATCACATGGGCTATATCACTGCTGAGAAAAGCCATTTTGTTTTGTATACTTTGCCTCTTCATATTTGTACAAACTTATTAATTGTCTCTATTTATAGAACAAGAAATAGCTCCACTGCTTACACTGTTCCTTTCCTATCTTGTCAATAGAGCCCAGACAATGTATGAAATATGCTGACGAAAAAATTCAGGAATTTCAAGAGACACATCTCCTACTATTCTACATACAAACAGAAGTAAAGAGGAAGAAAAAAAGGACACACACAACACAAAAATTCCTTCTAGCATGTCTCTGAAGAAGCAACTAGGAAAGAATTTTAGTCAACTTTCACAGTTGTTTAAACTGCTGAGATCGTCAGCCAGTGACACAACTGCTTGGTGAAGAGGCTGAGGTGACAGTGAAGTGCTAGCGGAAACCACTTCCTTTCATTGGTCTGTATATGGTGATTCTGCTACTTAGGAAAATCTTTGGTTTTATGGGTAACTATTGAGAAAATAAGCTATGAACAACATGAGTAAATGTTTAGACCAAGGACAGACGCTCTTGTCATGAATGTCTAAATGTTTTGTATTTCTATATACATGTACAAACATGGCCACTAAGAAAACACAAGATCCACGATTTATGTTTTGGGAGATAATGTTTCTCAGAGGGCAAGAAGTATTTTCTTAGTTTCAAACAGTAGAAGTTGTATGCATAAGTTCCTTTTGGCTAGTGTCCACTGTAGTTGAACAAACTTTATAAATTCTGTTTCTCCTAAAAAATCTATATTGTGTTTCATTATCTTTCGTGGAATTATCATCTTCTTGTCTACTGTGTCATTATCAGCACACAAACTTTTTGCTACTTCTTCCATTAAAAAAGGTGTCCTTGGGGAGCTCCTGTTGTGGCTCACTGGGTAAAGAACCCAACATAGTATCCATGAGGATGCAGGTTCGATCCCTGGCCTTGTTCAGTGAGTAAATGATCCAGAGTTGCCACAAACTGTGGCTGTGGTGTAAGCTGGCAGCTCCAGCTCCAATGGGCCCCTCAGCCCTGGAACTTCCATATGCTGCAGATGAGACCAAAAAAGGAAAAAAAAAAAAAAAAAACCCAAAAAAAACCAATGACCCCAGAGTTCCTGCTCTGGTGCAGTAGGTACTGTAAATCAACTATAAGGGAAAAAAGAAAAATCATAAAAAAAAAAACACCCCAATTGCAGCAGCTTGGATTGCGACTACAGCTCAAATTCAGTCCTTGGCCTGGGACCTTCCATTTGCCATGGGTGCAGGCATTAAAAAAAAAAAAAAAAAAAAAAAAAAAAAAAAAAAAAGTGATCCCATGAACCCTGCTAGCTATTACTCATTTCTCTGCCTCTCTTTATTGCAAAACTTCAAGAAAGAATTGTCTATGCTAGTCTCTGCTTCCTCACCTCACATTTTCTCCCCATCCCACTCCAAGAAGGATTTGAAGCTCACCACTACAAGAAACCAGGTCTGCAGATGTCACCAAGGCACTGCATCTTGCCAAACACCATGTCCAACTCTCAGTTTCATTTTCCTTGACCTTTCCTCAACATTTAACACAGTTGCTCGCTCCCTTCCTTTTCAAATGTGTTCTTCGTTGGTTTCCAGGAAAACACCCCTTCTTGTTTTCTTCCAATTTGCTGAGCTGCGACATTTTCATTTCCTTTGCTGTAGTTTCCTCCTCCCAACATTTAGATATGGGAGTGTTCCAGCGTTCACTCTGTAGTCTCCTCCTCCCCTCTTTTCTATGTTTACTCACTCATAAGTCCTTTGTATCAAACTCCATGACGTTAATTAAATTTTAAACGATTCCTGTATTTACAGCTTAGCCCTGACCTCTCACCAGTGCTCTACATTCATACACATAACTGCCTACTCAACATTTCTACTTTGATGTGTAATAGATTTCCGAAGACTAACATTTTCAAAAGAAAACTCTGTAGTCTGTGCTCGCACTCCAGATTTTCTCTTCCCTCAGTTCCCTCACATGACATTCACAGTCACTTGAGTGCTTAAAAGACAAGCCACTCTTGGTAACTCTCATCCCTCAAACCCTAGAACCCATCCCTCAGAGAGTCCTTGGAATCAACCTGCATCATGTATCTAGAACTTGGCCCCTATGCTACTACAACCCATGTCAAGCCACCATCCTTGCTCACCTGTCCCTCCTTCCTAAGTGGTCCCTTTGTTTTCACTTGCATCTCCTGAGGTCGTTCTTCACCCAGCAACGTAAGTCATCTTTTAAAAATGTAAGTCTCCTCCCATTGCTCTGCTAATCATAATGCTCTAAATTCATCCTATCATTCAGAACATAATCCAAACTAATCCAGTATCACTCACTGTGTTCAAATCTATTGGTCAAATAATACCACCTTAGGTCCTTCTCAGCAAACCTATAAAAAAGCATTCCCCCCCTTTCCCACAACCTCATCACTATCTTCTTCAATAGCAAATTTATTTTTCTTTACAGAAAATTCTTTTTTTGTGGGGGGCATAAATATTACAATTTTATTTATTTATTTTTCTTTTTTTCTTTTTATATTTTTAATTGTTATTTCCCCAGTAAAATTCTTTATATAAAATTCTTTATCAAAAGGGGAGAGACTTTGGGCAAGTAGTAATTTGAGAAGGTAGGTGTAGTGGAATCACCTCCTAAGCTGAGCAGTACTCTGTCTTCTGCTATCTTTTAATTATATACCTTTTGCAGGAACAAGAGCATAGTGGAGAGTTGAGTAATGCATACAGTAAAATATATTCCAATAACCAAAAGATAAATAAGTAAAAATCTATCATTCTCAATAGCCACATAGCCAATAAATAGAAAAAGATGCAACCACCTTAGTACCTTAGAAATGCAAATAAAACTATAAGGACATACTGCCGCTCAGTTAAAATGGCTAGAATTAAAAAGACCCACAAAACCAAGTATTTGCCAGGATGGAAAACAAGGGGAAATCTCAGACACTGCAAACAGAAGTAAAAACTGTTACAATTAATATGGGAAACTGCTTTTAAACACTATCTATTACAGTTGGTATATCTCCTAGGTCCAACAATTCTATCCCAGGTTATGTAACCAAGAGAAATGCACATATGTGTGTATCAAAAGATAGGCATTAGAAATATTCATAGGAACAATATTTTGTAACAGCAAAAAACTAGAAATAAACCGAATACCCATTAACAGCAGAAGAGATAAATAAATTGTGGTATGGTCATACAATGTAAGGCTATTCACCAGTTTACTGAATTAACTACAGCTCTGTTCTACTCTACCTGGAAGCTGATTCAGAATAACACACAATACATAACTCTATTTTTATCAAATTTTTAAAACAGGCAAAATCAATTCCTATTGTTGGCTATCAGGGAAGGTACAGGCGAGGCAAAGACTCAGAGCAAAGGGCATGAGAGAAGCTGCTGGGGTGCTAGAAATATTCTACACCTTGACTTCAAATATAATTACACAGATGTGTTTCTCTAGTGATAATCCATTGTTATACACTCACAATTTATACATTTCTAAATATTTGTGTCTATGTACTTAGAAATTTTGTTCAAAAATAGCTGCACATCCTCTCATGGTATCAGCCTATGTAAAGCTAAGCATATGCATTTTTCTGACTGAATGAGGACAGGCTTAATCCAAATGAACTAGACAATTAACTGCAGAAGCAAAATTTACAAATGGTGGCTGTGGAGCAGTGTGGAAAATAAAATCAAGCTCCTTTCGATTACAGCACAGAAAGTTCCTCTGAATATGAAAAAAAATATATATGTTTCTAAACTGGAAATACACCTTGACTACTCATCAAGATATAATTAGATTTTATGTAAGCTGACATTTCTCAGTCAAATGTTGTTACTATTTAGTTGTGGTTTCAATGTGTTTTGTGAAGCATATCAGTGATATATTAGTATCTTGTTTACTGCTTTGTTCCCAAGGCAAATAGTTGCTTGGGATATTATTTTCCTATTTGTGCGTTATTGCTATTTTTAACATATATTAGACATCTCACACACCTTGCATATACAGGTAAGGTGTATAGGAAAAATGAGGAACAGCTTTCATGAAGTAGTTACCAAGAAACACATGCACGATTGGATTTTCCTGTCAGCAGCCTAACTCTTCTGTATCTTTTCTTCTATACTATCAAGTCAAATATGGAAATAAAAAGTGCTTTTTGATAGACTCCCTGTCCAATCTGATTACAAAATATCCAATTATGTAGATACTTTGCAATTCACCATATCCATTTTAAAAAGTGGCATAAAGTTAACTTTCTCCTCTTTTGGTTAACATGGAATTTGGTTGTTTTTGTTTTTTTGCATTTAAGTGAAATGCATTATACTTTGCATACATGTTAGGTGAATAGAGATGGTGTGTGTGTGTAAAATAAATGAGTAGTATATTTACACAATGTAATACTATTAACAAGTATAAATAAATGAACTATGGCTAGAGCCAAAAACTAGGCGAATCTCAAACATAATGTTAAGCAAAAGAAACTGACACAAAATAGTCCATAGTATTTGATTCCCTTTTACAAAATTTTAAAAACATACAGTGTTTCTTGATGGTTTTGGTAATCAGGAGAGGAAGAGGAAAACAATGAAATAATATTTATGATTTCATATCAAAGCAACTAATTCCACTGATTTTTCTGTGGCCCCATTTTTATTCTTCTCTCTAACTAAAACCATCTCCTGGCTGGACTGCCAATGGCTTTCCACGAATGTGGAACAAAAGAGAATGGGAGCAGAGCATGAACTCAGGCCCAGAGGAGAATGGTTCATTCCTGGAGTACTTATTTGCATTCAGCTTGAAGGCCACGCAGTCAACATTTTCACCAGAAAACAATTCCACGCCACCCCTCTCCTCTCCTCTGCTCCAGTCCTGTCTCATCCCAGAGCCCTCTCCTAATCACTTCTTCCCCTTGCCACTGCCCTCATTCTACACCAGAGAGCTGCACAGTTGAGATGAGACAGGTGATTTCTGAATTACATTTAGTTGGAAAGAGCTCTGCAGTATGTGGGGATAAAAGGCACTTTGGAAATATATGTGATTATTGTTGCATTAGAAGTAAACCTAGGATAAGACAAAATCCATTAACAAGTGTTTCTGCTAAATGCCTTCTCAGGTGGCCATTCAGAGATGCACTTGAAGACGCACAACGCAGGAGATCCAATTATATCTTCCCCATACAAGATACTTTAAGCATCCAACAATTGCTAATCAGATAAAGCTATCAGAGAACTGCAATTTCTAATACAAGCAAAAAGCAAATTCCTCCCTCAAGGACAGCAGCCTAAAGACTTGCTTACATAATACCATTTTAGAGACTTCTGAAAAACTTATCTATATTTACCCAAGCAAAGGTCATAGTAACACCTTGATCTTACAGTCTGTCGCCAGCCTAGGAGAGCTGAAAAAAAATGGAGTTTTCTATCACTCTCTTAAATCTGTAACATTAAGTCAAAGCCATTAGGATTGAAATGAGAGCAGAAAGTGAAGCATATTTTAACATTAACCATATATCTTATTTTGTTAAAAAAAATCCTTTATATTTCATTCGTAATATGTAGACTCAGCCTCTGCATATGGCTGAAATACCAATTTTCAGCCAAAAAGTGAGATGACAGCTGTAAGCCACTTAAAACACTAAGCACATAACATGCAACCAATGAATGTTAGTTTTCTAACATTTCCAACAATGTTGGTTTCCCTAAGGGCTTACCTTGTTCTCTCAAATTCATTTAACCCAGTTTGAAAAAGAAAAATAACAACAACAGGAAGAACAAATGCTGCTTTCAGTTGGTGTCTAGTATATGCGGTCATTGTGGAAACCACTCTACAGTCAATAGGCTCTAATTTGTAAAACAACTCTGTGGGGGAGATCATACTATAATCCTCGTGTTACCTATGAGGTTAAGGAAATTGCCCACAATTTAGATAGCAAGTTTCACAAAAGAGGATTACCTCGTCTCTCAAACTGGTCCAAAGGGAACATCCAGAAATTTCCGTGGACACAGTGAAATGAATCTGTGAGAAAGAAGATTGCTGGTTCTAAACTGTGCACTCTATGTGCTTCATATACGTTCTGAAAAAAGCCAGCTTGCTGAAGATGAGTGGTTAGCACTTTTGCTGTTTCTAGAATTTCTCTTTCAGGATTCTGTGTTTGTGGTAGCTAGCTAGATGTACAGAGGTAGGGTTTGGAAAACTTCTTTTGGTTTTTAGAGCAAAGTGCTTATTTTACTTTCTTACGGATAACTCGTGTCGGCTTAATTTATGGAAGCCCTCAGATGGAGCCCTATAAATATGCACCATATGCCTTGGGTACCAGAACACTCAGGATGCGCTCAAGGCCAAGTGGAATCCTATCAACAAGTCCTTCAGAGTTCAGTTCTCCTCATCCTTGAAAATGAGTTTAAATTACCCTATTAGTGAATACTGCTATATGATTCCTGATTGCTCTACCAGGTAGTGATTACTTGGTGTTTCATTAATTACTTCCAGCTATCTATTAAATTTTCTGATAGAGCAAGGTGATTTTATTTGTGGGATCATTTTTCATAAAGGGAGAAAATGTCAGTCTCCAAAATAGGTCACATTAATTCTTCACTCATTAGACCCTCACTCCTGTTATGGACCTTGTTAGAAGAAGCACATCCCAATCCACTTAAATCCTGCCCATTCTTCAAGGTCTAAGCAGCTTTTGCCTTTGCAGCCTTCACTGACCTCTATCTGCGTATTGCTTTCTTGACCACATACACCTTAACTCTCCTTGCCTGGCTCCCCTCAAGGCCTCTCCTAGTATCCCACATACAACGGCATTCAAAATGTATTCATGGCTCAACGGTTAATAAACCCGACTAGCACCCATGAGCACGAGGGTTCGATCCCTGGACTTGCTCAGTGTGGTAAAGATCCAGCGTTATCTTGAGCTGTGGTGTAGGTCACAGACACAGCTCAGATCCCATGTTGCTTCAGCTGTGGCCTAGGCTGGCAGCTACAGCTCCAATTCAACCCCTAGCCTGGAAACTTCCATATGCCTCGGGTGTGACCCTAAAAGGACAAAAAAATAAAAAAGTATTGTCAATGTTACGTCATTTGTGGTCTGTAGTACAGTTTAGTACGGAATCATTTGCTGCCTGTATTGTTCACCTCTAAGTCTTAAGTGTTAGGCTGGCATATTTAACTAAACTACATGTTCCTGAAGGTCAGAGACCAAGTGCTATACATCTTTATGAGCAAATAATGCGTAACTAAGAACAGAGTTAAGTGCTGTGTAAACAAAACCCTAGAATTGTTCAACGTGATACTTATACACACAAAGATATGAAGCCTAAGTAAAATGACTTATGCAAATTTTGTTAAATATCAACCTCTTCACAAAAAAACAAACAAAACCACTTACCAAGTACACACACACACACACACACACACACACGTTCGATTTTCATTTAACCAAAGACATCTTCACTTGAAACAAACAGTAGAGTGACAAAAAGATAAATCATATTCAATGTTTGGGAAAGTGTGGGGAAAGCTCCTTTCATAAACTGTGAAGACCTAAAGATATATAGATTTTATATATATGTATATGTAAAATCTTTTGGAGGGAAAGTTGGCAGTCCAAATTGATTTTACAAATAGTCATCTTTTTCTTAGATCTTTTAAAATTTTTAACCCTGACTTTTCCACAATAAATAGACCCATATTGCTTTATAACATTTATACTGTTTTCACATTTATTGGACTTGATAAAGTTAATGATCAGCAGTAAAACACCTGAAAAATAAGCCCAAATAGTGCAAGTGTGTCTTATAGTAACAAGTAATCCTTTGGACTAAAGAAAAATGTTGGAAAGTTGCTGCACTTTTGTACAAGGGGTTTTCTTTTCTTTTTTTTTAATGTGTATTAAAACTCTCAAATTAAAAATATTGAGTCACTAGTTCAGTGGTTAAGAGCATGGATACTGAAGCCAAACTACTTATGTTGCTGTCCCAGTTCTGCCACTTACCAGCTGCATGACTGGGCAGGTGAGAGGACTTCAGTTTTCTTATCTGTAAAGTGGGGATAATAGTAGTACCAACTGAGCACTGTAGTGAGGATTCAATGTGTTCATAGGTAAACCACCTGGAGCAGTATTGTGATGTGCCTTGCAAGAGGTTTTTACCACTATTTATTGAGCTGCCACTATGTGCTCGGGCATAAGGCTATGATGGTAAAAAGTTCATAAAGCTTACATTCCATGGAGGAAATCATATGGACTCTTGACTAAATCGACATACACACATATTCTTAAAATTATATCTATCCTAATAGAAAAACTGTGGTTGATATGAGAACTGATAACAGAGGTCCCAGAAGTACACTAGGGGTTGACGGTCATGAAGAATTATCCAAGTATGGTTGGAAGAATAATCTTCCAGGCAAAGTGAAGAGGATATGCAAAGGCACGTCCAATAAAGTGAAGATCAGGGTGGCCCAAGACCAGGGAGTGATGGGGAGAGTATCACAAGATGAAGCTGGAGAGGTTGGCAAGGGTGAAGACGGTAAAGCCATGCAGACCATGTTAGAGATCTGGGACATTGTCCAAGCTCAGCTGAAGGCCATGAGGCGTTTTAAGCAGGGAAGTGACATGATCAAATTTACATCTTAATAAAAATTCTCCTAGCTGTTAAATCATGTAGAAAAATTACGTTGCGTTTTTGTACATGTGCACACAAACATATGTACAGTAACATCGCTACCCTTGGAGGAATACAAGCACACATTCTCTTCTTTACATAATTAAAATGCTGTAAATGACATATTGTGTATGATTGTATTACACACGATACATGCCTGTAGATGTTATACATTCGTACATATGTATGACAGTGCAGGTTTGTACTACACATGGCAAAAGCTGTTCCGGACCCAATTCCACAGTGGGAACGTGGACACCAGCAGGGCGTCCGGTAATTCAGCTCAACTGTGACACTACCTACCCAGAGATGGCATCAGACTCCACAGGCTGAGAGTTCAGTCCTATAAGACTGTGCCCACCTCCACCACTTCAGACACTGGTCACAAGTCCAGGCTGTCTCCTGTGCTTCTGGTCAACCAGATTGGCAGTTCCCATGACACCTCCCCCTGGGTTCAATTAATACAGCAGCTCACAGACTTCAGAGAAACATATTACTTAATAGGTGACCCATTTATTATAGAAAGATGTAATTCAGGAGCATCCAGAGGGACGAGACGCACAGGGCAACGTAAGGGGGAAGGACATGGTGGTCCACGCTTTTCCCTCAGAGCTCGCCACTCTCCCAACATCTCCACATGCTAACCAACCGGAAACTCTATGAACTCTGTCCTTTTGGGATTATACGGAGGGGGATTTCAATACATAGGTATAATTGATTAAATCACTAGCCATTAGCAACTGATTTCAATCCCCAGCCCCTCTTACTCTCCAGGGGCTGGGGAGTGGGATTTAAAGTTCCAACCCTCTATCACAGGGTGGGCGCTCCTGGCCATAGCCCCTATCCTTAGGTGCCTTCCAAAAGTCAAGTCATTAACAAAAAAAAAAAAAAAAAAAAAACATTTATGGCTTCCCCTCGCTTAGAAAATTTCAAGAGTTTTAGAAGTTTGGTCAGAAACTGGGAAGAAAACTAAGTAATCCAAGTACTATTATTTAATGAATGTATGTTACTTTCATTTTTAGGGATCGTCTGCTTACATGTTGACTTTAGAATTAAGATGCAACTGCATTGTTAAATGATGTTCACTGTACATTGTTTGTAAAGAAAAAACATATATAATTAATTAATATATTGGGGTTTGGTAAAATACTTTATATATATATATACATATATATATATATGATTATTAAGCAGCTATAAAATGAATAATGTAGATCTATACAGACCAAAATGGAATAGCGTTAAAAATATTAAGGAAGAAGAGTTCCCACTGTGGTGCAGTGGAAACAAATCCAACTAGGAACCATGAGGTTGCAGGTCCGATCCCTGGCCTCGCTCAGCAGGTTAAGGATCAGGCGTTGCCTTGAGCTGTGGTTGCAGACATGGCTTGGATATGGCATTGCTGAGGCTGTGGCGTAGACCAGTGGCTGCAGCTCCGATTAGACCTGTAGCCTGGGAACCTCCATATACCGCGGGTGTGGCCCTAAAAAGACAAAAAAAGACCAAAAAAAAGTATTCAGGGAGAAAAAATAAACTCTAGGAACATATAATTAGCAATAAGATTTTTGTGAAAATAAAAAGTATATGTGGATCAATGTATAAAAATATAGATGTCTGTTTAGCCAGATCTGAAAGTATACATAGCAAACTGTTAACATTGTTTACTCCATGAATAGTAGGGTCAGGGGAAGAATGAGCATTTACTTTTTACTTTAGATGTTTCTGACTGTTTGAATTCATTATAATGAGCATTTGTCAATTTCCAATCAAATGCAAGTGATAAAGACATAAAAATTAATAAAATACAAGCTTTACATTTTTGTCACAGAAGTAATTTGCAGCATAATAAAGAATTGAAATAAGATATAGGGAGTGAGTGAGGTGAAAAGATTGATCTATGCTATTTACAAGTTTTAAAACAGTGGCGCATAATTAAGGTATTTCCTATTAGTTACTGGTGGGCAGAACTAAGGGCTATCTGCCAGCCATTATTGATCAGGTAATACCACCCGACATCACACTAATAGATGAGATGGGGGGGGGTATGCTACCGTGGCCTCCTCTTCTTTCTCTCAGCAATCTTCTTACCTGCTTCAACCTGTCTTCTCAAGGATAAATGGATATTGACAAACATTGATCAGCCAGTGTAGGAATGGCAAGTGCACAAAGCCGTATGCCTAAGTCATAGCTCCAATACCTAGTCACAGGTGTCAGAAGAAAATCATGAAACTTCTTTAACATCTGGTGTAATTAGAGGGAATAGCTAATTATATCTTACTATCAAGATGTAGTCAACAGAGACAAGAGAAGTGAAAGTCATTTAATTTAGCATGATTCATTTCTATGACTTGGCTGTATGACGGATCCCAAAATACCAGTCTTGCTACTTGACAGTTTTAGGATAGCTACTAAGAAGTTGTACCAATAAAATATTTTAGTATTATTTCAATGAATCTAGCACATTTTAGATGGACACTATTAAAAATATGTTATCCAGAACCCTGATTCTGAGGGCATTTAATGGGTATCACATGTTTTTAAAAGGTGTATGTTATCTTCAAAAATGCTGAATGAAATGCAGTTACGGAGTTTTTAATTGGGCTTCTCAGAGCCATTAAAATGTTAATGTGAATAATGAATCTTCAATGTTTTGATATAATAAGTAGTGATTTCAAATTCATCTTTCTAGGAAATCCTTAGTAATATATCAGGGGTATGTTAAGGAACAATTGTTCTTTGAAAATCAATGGCATAGGCCCATGGTCAAATATAAATTTAGTGTTTTATGCTGTGCAACAAGTTTGGTTGTCTTCTTGCTCTACTCACTTAAAAGAGTTGTATAACCCTCTAAAATAAAACTTTGCATGTTGCCCTCCCTCTAAAGAATATTCCTCTTCTTCCTATTAGAAAGGTGAAAAATAAATTTAAGGCTAAACTTCAGAGGAAGCCAAGGTACACTGAGTTCTTTATTCATCTCCCACCCTTTTCTTTTTTTTCTTTTTATGGCTGTACCTGTGGCATATAAACGTTCCCAGGCTAGGAACAGAATCAAACCTGGAGCTTCTGGCCTGCACCACAGCCACAGTAATACAGCCACATCTGCTGCAGCTTGTGGCAATACCAGATCATTAACCTAATGAATGACACCAGGAATCGAACCTGCAACCTCACAGATGATGCTATGTCAGGTTCTTTACCCAGTGAGCCACAATGGGAATTCCTCCCTCCCGTTTTTTTCATCCTCAAGTTTAGTGTGAAAAATGTACATGCAAAAAAGCTTGGTCTTGGCATTAGCAAATTTGAGTTAATAAATGTGAATACACAAGAACATGTCTGAGTCTTCAACTTGAAAGTGGTTTAGTATTCCTTAAACCTGTTTATCACTAGCAAATTTCTTAGCTAAGATTTTATTAACTTGTTAAATATAAACTTACATTAGTATCTGTTGAATTCACAATTAAAACACAAGAAAACATTCTAGAAAACTTGGCAACACATATTGAAAAGTCTTAAAAATGTTTCTTTCTATTTATCTATATTTGATTTCACTTTTAGAAATTGATCACCAAAATATATAGGAGGATGGTCATAGGCATATTATTCATAATAGTCACCAAAAAATGATACACTTGTACAAGAGAACCTTATATAGAACGTTAAAATGATTCCATGGACATGAAGCAACCTAAGTGTCCATTGACAGATGAATGGATAAAGAAGATGTGGTACGTATGTACAACTGAATACTACTCAGCCATAAAAAAGAATGAAATAATGCCATTTGCAACATCATGGATGAACCTAAAGATTATCAAACTAAAGTCAGTCAGTCAGGAAAAAACAGATATCATATGATATCACTTATAGCTAGAATCTAAAAAAGAGCTGATAGAAATGAACATGGTTACAAAACAGAAATAGACTCACAGGCATAGAGACCAAACTTACAGCTACCAAAAAGGGAACACTGTGGGGAGGGATAAATTAGCAGGTTGAGATTAACATATACACACTACTATATATAAACTAGATAAGTAACAAGGACCTACTGTGTAGCACAGGGAAATCTACTCAATACACTGTAATAATCTACACGGGGAAAAAATCAAAAAAGAACAGATATATGTATAACTGATTCACTTTGATGTACACCTGAAATTAACATAGTATTGTAAGTCAACTACACTCAAATTTTTTTTAAAAAGGTAAAAAAATAATGCTACAGAAAAATATTTATTACATGGGGAAATGCATATATGTCTAATGCATGCATTTTTAAAAGGCAGAAATATGTACCTAATTACAGAGATGTATACACACTTGTAAACACTTGAATATGCATAGATAGTCCTGAATGACACATAAACTGAAAATGGTCCTTGAGTCTGGAGTGGAGAAGTGGGAGAATCTACCACAAATAAATTTAAAAAGGGATAGGAAGGTAGAAGAGAGAAAGAGAGAAATGGAAGAATGGAGGGATGGAGGAATGGAGGAATGGAGGAATGGAGGAATGGCATCTATGGCAGATGAGTTGTGTTTATAATCCTGTGTCGTTTAGCCACAAGTAACCAACTCATGATTCTAATAGTTGAAGGATGTCAGGCTTGATAACTGCTGCTCAAGTTCACTACAGTTTTATTTTACACTTTGCTTACTCGATCTGTCAGTTTCTAAAAAATATTAACCTACATTTGCTCCTACTTTTAGTGATTTCTGCCTTAATTTGACCCCAGTATACTCATTGGTGGTTTGAACCTTTTTCAACATGACGTATACTGCTTTTCTCTTTAAATAATATTACCCTTGAATTCTATTTTATCTAATATTAATATATTACCATAGCTTTTGTTATCATTATTGTTTTTATGAGTGTCTGCTTCAAATATCTTTATACATCCATATATTTTCAACCTTCTTGGGTCATTTCATTTTATGTGTCTCATAAAAAACATAAAGCTGGATACTCATTGTTCTTAGCTGTAGTTCTCTGTTTTTAACAGGGTTTTTAAACCATTTACATTTATATTTCATAGTTTGTATTTGTCCCAATTATTATTTTTGTGTGTATAATATTTACTAAGCATTATTTATTTTTATTTCACTCTGATAAATTTATTAGATTATTATTTCTTTTATATATTATTTTTATTCCATGTTCTTCCTTTAATTTGCTAGAAGTGATACCGTCTCTCTCTTCTATTCTACTAGTTTTATTTTTTTCTCTTTTCTTTTTTGTTTTTGCTTTTTAGGGCTGCACCCACAACATATGGAGGTTCTCAGGCTAGGGGTCTATTCAGAGCTACAGCTACTGGCCTACACCACAGCCACAGCAATGCAGGATCTGAACCATGTGTGACCTACACCATAGCTCATGGCAACACCAGATCCTTAACCCACTGAGCGAGACCAGGGATCAAACCTGCAACTTCATGGTTCCTCATCAGATTCTTTTCCTCTGAGCCAGGATGGGAACTCCTACTCTTCTAGTTTTACTCAGATTTATAACATACATTCTCAAGCTTATGTTTATCTATTGAAGCCTACCTCTAAACCACACTTGTAACCTCCTGTCCTCTTCCTTTTCCCCTGAGCTCTCACATGTTGAAATCATATGGGATTTGAGTTCTAAATTTTGTTGTATTTTAAATAATTAATACTCAATTATAAATTACGCTTATTTTTGCTCAGTACTGCTTCCTTATCTTCCTTTCTAATTTATTTTTAATATTGCTCAAGTATATTCTCAATTATTGCATTCACTGTTCACAAGTGGCATATTTTTAAGTGTTTTGTTTTTTAAAATGCCCATTTTACCTTCATCCTTGAATGCTACATTGATAAGAGTACAGCAGACTATTTCTCACAGCTCTCTGAAAATACTGATTATACATATTCTAAAGACTCTTCTTTGTTGCATTATTCGTTACATGTTTTCAGATATGTCTCTCTCTGTCTTTTTTTTTTTTTTTTTTTTTTTTTTTGTAAAATGCAATGCTTGTTCTTTATGACAATTGTTCTCCTTAAATGTGTCCCAAAATTTGGGACTGTGAGATCAGCATTTTATTAGCCTGTCTATGACCACAGCCTGACTCCAAACAATAACCAACCTGGAATCCTGGGCACAGGGCCTCATCACTCCTTGTGGGCTTCATTAACCATCAGGCATCACCCCACCTCCCAGATCTGCAGCTATTACCTAAAAGAGAGAAAAAGATGCTCACCTCAGGAAGCCCTCACACAAAGTCCCCCCCACCCCAGTCCCTACACTGCCTTTGACTCCAGCTCCCCTGGGACATTGTCACTTCCTTCTTCACCATCTCCTGCACTAGTTTTGGGCTGTCAATTCCTCTTTCAATCTGATCTCATCTCAATTCTAACTTTCAAAGATTCCTCATAATTCCAGATCTGTTAAGGCTACCTCTTTTTTTTTTTTTTTTTTACCATATATTTAAAATTTGTATCTGTTCATCCTAAGGACCTAAGGAAACTGGGTGGCAAGGGAGAGAATGTGAGTCTTCTCAACGTGTCCCTTTGGCCTCAATCCCAATCCCACTATCACTTTTTTTTTTTTTTTTGTCTTTTTTTGCCATTTCTAGTGCTGCTCCCACGGCACATGGAGGTTCCCAAGCCAGGGGTCTAATTGCAGCTGTAGCTGCCGGCCTGCACCAGAGCCAGAGCAATGCAGGATCCAAGCCGCATGTGCAACCTACACCACAGCTCACGGCAACGCCGGATCCTTAACCCACTGAGCAAGGCCAGGGATCGAACCCACAACCTCATGGTTCCTAGTCAGATTCATTAACCACTGAGCCACGACGGAACTCCTATCACTTTTTTTAAGTTACATACACACAGACACACACACACACCACCTCCATATTTTCATGTGAAATCTAAATGAATGAGGTCTGCACTGCACACTCTCACAAACATCAAGCCACACTATTCAGTGACATGCTTTCATTGCATTAGGGCAAATTTTCCTCATCTTTCTGCCAAAGAAATAGTTAACTGAATTTATTTTCTTCTCTTTTTAGAAGAGAGATTTATTTATTTATTTACTTTGCTTACTTGCTTTTTAGGGCCCCACCCACAGCATATGGAAGTTCCCAGGCTAAGGGTCAAATGGGAGTTGCAGCTGCTGCCCTACACCACAGCAGCCACCCTACATCATAACAGCTAGAGCATCTGCAACCTACACCACAGCTCACAGCAATACCAGATCCTTAACTCACTGAGTGAGGCCAGGGATAGAACACACATCCTCATGGATACTAGCCAGGTTCATTACCACAGAGCTGCTATGGGAACTCCTAGAAGGGAGATTTAGATTGCTTGATAAGGAAATCACTGCTTCTTGACTTGGTGACCTTTTGTGGCATCATTGTCTTTCTCCCCCAACCCCCTCCAACACCCTAGTCCCCATACCTGACCTGCCTTATTGAGTCTGCCCGCAGTCTGCACAGGGTGATCACAAAATTTTGAGTTAGGTATGTTTTAAGACTTCTTTCTTTTCTCAAAATCCAAACTGGAATTCACATTTAGATGAGGCTACAGAGACCTTATGTCAGAGGCCAAAGAGACCTGACTATAAAAGTGAGGTCCACTCAATTTACCACCACATGTGCACCACCAAGACAGGCACGTGCATTTCATATCCATCAACCTTTCACTCTAAGGAAAACTCTTAAGTCATTAAGTTACTAAGCATTCCCAAATTCTGTGCAGAGATAGAAATGCCTATGCCTCAGGCTGAATCTGTTACTGGTCCTTGTGATAAATTTGCTTGCGACTGCTAAATACTGCCCCATATTTCCCTCAACTGTAATATGAGAGTGTTTGTTAAAACAAAACAAAACAAAAAAATGTTTTAGCGAGTAAATACATGATGAAAGGCAATCCAGTGTAGCGATTAAAAAAGCCAGACTCTGGGAGTTCCCAGTGTGGCTCAGCAGTAACCCAACTAGTTATCCAGGAGGATGCGGGTTTGATCCTTGGCCTCACTTAGCGGGTTAAGGATCCGGTGTTGCCATGAGCTGTGGTGTAGGTCACAGATGTGGCTTGGATCCCGCATTGCTGTGGCTGTGGTGTAGGCTGGCAGCTGCAGCTCTGATATGACCCCTAGCCTGGGAATTTCCATATGCTGTGGGTGCAGCCCTAAAAAAACAAAACAAATGAACAAACAAAACTCAGACTCTGGATGAATTTGGATTACGCTTATTTTTCAAATGTGTGATTTTAGCCAAATTATTTAACTTCTCTCTCTGTGCCTCGGTTTCCACTAATAGTACCAGATTCTTGGTGAATGCAAAGAATGTATTTTGCAAGGACAGTACTTGGCACACAGCAAGCCTCATTTAAGCATTTGCTAACATGACTAATATTACCAGCAATTACTGCTACCATGTTCACCAGAATAAACTCAACTCTGACTCTGTTTTTGGAAGGAGAGCATCTCTCTTGGTGCTTTTCTGATTTCCCATGTAGAGATGATAGGAATGGGCATCTCCGCAGAAGAGAGCACACATGGGTCATAAAGATGACAAGTCACTGTCAGACTACTGGGCCGGTACCCAGGCACCCTCTGGAGAAGTGTGACTCGGTGTCCTTCAGAGCTCTTGAGAAAGCCCAGAACAATTCCCTGCAGCTCAGCAAACTCATCAACCTGCATCTGCTTTGGGAGCCAAGCAGCCCATAAGTGCAGAGCTGCTGTGTCTCACACACTCTCCAGGCACAACTCAGTGAGCCAGGCCCCACTGTTCATCCTGCTTCTACCTGGATCAATATGTAGGATCAGGTCCTGCAGTTTCGGCTCAGCAAATGGCAAACAGCCATAGGCCTGTTCAAGTCACACTCAGGTTCTAGACAGAGAACATCTGCGAATCAGTCAGACTGACTAGGATTGACCATAGAGGCACCTCCACTGCCAAGCCCTGCAAGAAGTCTCTTTTCAGGCCCTCATCTTTATGTAGCCAGTATCTCCTGGATGCAGAACACCAGCTTAAGTGCTTGGGGAGGGTGGGGAGAGGCTGTTAGAAAGGAGTTAAAGATGGTGTTGCCCTTGGGTTACGGGAAAGAATAGAACTTGCTTATGGTTCCTGGGATGAAAGTGGACAGAGAGAAGCCTGATGAACTGTTCTTTTGTTTTCTTTTCATATTGACTGAATGGATTATAGTTTGAGCAAATATTTCCTTGGCTTTCCTTCTACATCTTCCATGGCTACTTTAGCCTCACAGGCTCAAATGAGGATGCATTTGTTTGCATTTCTCATGAATGCAATAGTTCTATTTACTAAATCCTAGAAATTGACAGTCTCATTTGAAGACATGGCCTCTGTCTTGCTTTCCTGGAGGTGGTCTCTCAAATCAAGAGGATGCCTCCTGCACGCACACAGTTCTGTTACTTTTTCATTCATGACACACAGTCCTAACCAAACCAGATCAGAGGTCAGCCAGTGAAAGCAGCTATAAGGAAAATGCTTTCCCTAAGAGCATGCCAGGACCAATCTAAGACCTGTGAGTCTCCCAGAGACTAATAATTTGCAATGGATATTCATTGAAGCATTAATAAAAGAATACCTGTTAGATGAATTAAGAGGGGAGAAGCCCTGCCCCCCCACCTCTCCTTGGCCATAAGCAATTCACCTCTTGCTCAAACTTGCACTCACAACCCAGCAGAACGAAAGCCCAACTATTAACCAAATTTGTGCTCTTTGGAAGCAAATTAGTAACTTTAGTACCTGCTTAAGGCCCTTAGATCCCTTATAGATCTCACACAGAGCACTATATCAAAGGCTTACAACAATTCTGCCCAATCAGTTGTCACCCAGAAAGGAATTCTGGTCTAGATGAATTTCCCTAGCTAAATCGCATCTTCAGGGTTGCTTGTGTGTCTTTTCCGTATCAATGCCCCACTCAGCTCTTCAGCCCCAGGCAGTACAGAAAGGGAACCACGTGGAAAGGAGATGTCTTTGTCTCTGTCTCAGCACAGGCTCTCAGGTAAGGAGGGCAGGATAGAGGGACCTGCCCTGTGAGCCTGAGGCCATTTTTCAAAATAAGAAATGTTAAGAGTCTAGGGGATGAAATGGGCCAAGAATGTGGAATCATGTTAAAGGGCCTGCCTTGGTCATGAAATATCATTAAGAAAATTTACAAAGTTTAAGTTGCCAGTTCTGCCTCTAATTTCCTGCCTTTGCAAGCTCCCTAATTCAACACTTCAGTCAGTTTCAGGGAAAAGTCCTGGACTTCACCTTCTAAAGCAGTGCTGTCCTTCTTAAAAGAACGCATAAGAGCCACAGAGTATAATTTTAAGTGTTCTAATGGCCATATTTTTAAAAGTAAAGAGAACCAGGTAAAATCAAACTTGATAGCTCTGTAACCCAATATATCCAAAATAGTGTCATTTCAACCTCTAAACATGTCGTATTATTTTAAAATGTATTATTGTAAAATGTATTATTTTTTCATACTGTGGATTGGACAATGCAGTTATTAAAGCTATTAGCTTCATGGTGACCAGTCTGTTCCTAGGGAGTTTTCAGTCTGAAGAGACAGTGAAAGTCTAAAGACCATCTGTCTGGGAAGTTCCCATTGTGGCTCAGTGGTAATGAGCCGCACTAGTATCCATGAGGATGCGGGTTGGATTCCTGGCCTTGCTCAGTGGGTTAAGGATCCAGTGTTGCTGTGAGCTGTGGTGTAGGCTGGCAGCTGTAGCTCCAATATGACCCTTAGTCTGGGAACTTCCATATGTCACAGGTGCATCCCTAAAAAGCAAACAACAACAACAACAACAACAAAAAGATTATTCCAGAAAAAGAGGTGGGACAGTCTAGTGATTTAGGGTCAAGGTTCTGAAGTCTTACTAGGAATGCGACTTGGGGCAATTTATCTCATTTTCCAAGCTTATTTGTTCACCTCATAGGGTTATTCTGAGGACTGGCCTTTGTAATTAGCAACAGAGTAATATTAGCCCTAATTACATAAATTATAAAATCTTTATTATCATGGACATTTTGATTAACAATTTGGTATATTCTCTTATCTCCAGATCCCTGCAAAGGACCAATGAAAAGATCATTTACCAATGGCTGACAAAGCCCTAGGATGAGAGAGAGACAGAGACAGACAGAGATAGAGACAGAAACAGATAGAGAACTGGTTAGTTAGACAAGCAGAGAAAGCGAAGGTGCAAATAGGAAACATAGGGAAAGAGGGATTCTCTGTAGACAGAGTCCCAGACACTGGATTTGCCCTGTTCTATGTCTAAAAACACTGAAGAAAGAATAATTCAGGGTTTAAAAAGTGGGGGCATTTCCTGACTGCCCTACACTGGGTCATGGGGACCAAAAACACAACCCCCTGGTTTATGGAGAAGAGAAGGAAGGGCGGGGCTAGGAGAGTCAGGGTCTATAATACTCCCTTCTTCATTGGGCAACAGAGGGGTCTTCCTAACACATTTCTTCTTCCCTGTCTGGATTTCTGGGTCGTGGTCTCTGTTTTCCATAAGATATGATAAAAAGATACTATGCATTAGGACATCGGAGGAGGGAAACATAAAAGTCTCTGAGGTTGCAAGGCCTTAGTTTCATCTCCCATCTTATCCCCCAAGCTCCCTTGTATGGGTCCCAAGAGGATCTTTTACTCTCTGCTTGGCCGTGTGTCCAAGTAAGACAAGGCCGCTTACGACTACACAGTTTAGAAAGGTCCGCCCTGTATGGAGCCATAAGACACCTTTGCTTGAAGTTCTAGCTCACTCTCTGCCTCAGTTTGTCCTTGGACACATGGAATCTCTCCTCCACAGGCCTGCCTTCAAACCCATGCAAGCAGCCATCACATCTCCCCCGTGGCACCCCCTCCCCTTTTAAATTTTGGCGCCACACTGAACAACTCAGGTTTCTTCAGTCTACTTCTCATTAGTCAAGGTCTCCAGGCCTCTTCCTGCCCTTCCCAGAATCTGCTACATTTTTAATGTCCTTTTAAATTTTGACATGTAGCATGGAGCATGCTCCTCCCAACATGCGCTGAGCAGCATCCAGGACCGTGGACTAGTGTTTGGGACTCTCGGCTCAGCAGCTCCATTGCACGTCCACTTACCACCCTATGGGCTGTTCCACCTCCCTCTTCTTCTTCCACAGTAAACGCTGTCAATTCTCCTTCCATGATGTTTTTCATGTCTTCCCTCACCTCACCTGCCCCTCCCCACCCCTCCCTCAGCCCAGGGCCTCATTATAGCTCACCTGGACTGCTGAAGGGTCTCCACTGCCTTTCCTACCTTCATCCTCTCATCTCTGCAATCCATCTTTCACCCTGTTCACCCTTTCTCATCCATAAACCAGTGCTCAACACACTCTTACACAGAAGCGATCCTTCCTGCCTTCAGGCTAAGTCTTAACTTCATGGTGTAGGCTTCACAGATCTCTGAGTTAGCTTTAAGCCAGTTTCACCCTCCTCTACACCCTTCCAGCCATGCCAGATTCCTTGCCCTTTCCCTCAGCCTCAAATATTTCATACTTCCTCCCTGGTTGTAAAACGTTTTGGATCATCCTTCAAAGCCCAGAGTTAACATCATTTTTCCATGATGCCCTCAAGTGGTCCCCTCCCTGGAAATCCTACAGCGTAGTAATTGGACCCCCTTATTGAGTCGTCTATGTATTACTTCTTCGCTAAGTTTTTTTTCTCTTTTCAACCACTGTCCTTGTGTTCATGAAGGTTCCAATCTAATGAGAGAAAGAGAAAGCAAAGAGCAGATAGACTCATGAGTGCTCTAAAGGGAGATGGTGTGGGAACTTGAGGTGTGAGAGGCAGGCATTTAACCAGAAAGAATTTGCTATCAAGGAACACTTCACAGAGAAGGGGACATAAAAACTGAGTCCTCGCGTGAGTGCGAGCTCCAGGCAGAGGGGGTTATTTGTGAGAAAGCCACATGACCAGTGAGGTCAGGAGCCATGTGGAGAAGTGAATATTTAACTTTGTGGCTGCTTTGTAACATGAGGATGAGGTGAGGTGGGGACAAAGACAGGAAACTAGCTGAGGTTTGATCAGATAGGACCTTACATGTTACGCAGTAGTGTGTGGGAGTCATTGAACCATTGAAACAAGGAATAGATTTGCTGAGATTCTGAGCCTAGAAATATACCATTTTGGCAAACAGATTGGAGAAGAGATGACAGCCAGCTTGAAGTGGAGACAGAGATATATGTTATGAAGCTAAAGGAAAACTACAGATATGGCAGTAAGTCCAGAGATTGGTGAAGAGACTCAAAAAACACTAAGTAGAAACTTCCAACAGTGGACTCGAATATAAACAGAGAGGAGGAAGGATAAATGGTAGGGATCTGTAGCTTTTACTTTTTTTTTTTGGTCTTTTTAGGGCCACACCCATGCCATATGGAGGTTCCCAGGCTAGGGGTCAAATCAAAGCCGTAGCCACTGGCCTACACCACAGCCTCAGCAATGTGGGATCCTAGCCACATCTACGACCTACACCACAGCTCAAAGGAATGCCGGATCTTTAACCCACTGATCAAAGCCAGGGACTGAACATGTGTCTTCATGGATACTAGTCAAATTCATTTTCCACTGAGCCACAATAGGAACTCTTTATTTAGCTTTTACTTTAATTTGCCTTATTTTTTTTATAAACTGTTCCCAAAGAGGTAGGACTACCCTCAGCAAAGTTTAAAGTCCCCGATAATAGGCACAATCTTCCCATCAGCTACAGACCCCTTCATGTTGCCTTCTATGGTCCTAAGTACAGTCTAAATAAGCTTTTGCCAAATTAGCGCAAACACCTATATTTTGGTAAGCAAATTCAAGTTACAATAATATCAAATAGGGCACAATTTGTTTAAAGGAATACTTCTATAGGAAATCACTTCAAGAAAATCCTACTCTGGGGTCATTCCATGTTCACCCATCCATCTTTCATTCACAGCTGAGTGTCTCTCACATGCCAGGCATTGTTTGGGGTGTTGGGGATACAGCAGCAATCAGGACAACAAACTTCCTACCTCAAGGAAAACACAGCTTATTCTACCAGGGGAAGACAAAGAAAAGTAAACAAGTAAAATTAACATATAAATGCACATCAGTATAACTGCCAATGGGAAAAAATAGAATAAGAAGTGAAAACAACTGACAGAGGAGATAATAGTTAAGCTAAAAACTAGGTGATAATAGGCAGCAGAGGTATGTGAGAAGACTGTTCTAGGCAGAGGGAAGAGCAAATTCAGACAGCTTGTATCACTGGGACTTAAATGAGAAGGGAGGAAGGAGCCTGGGTTGAGTTCAGAAAGATGGGCAACTTGGAGTTCCCGTCATGGCTCAGTGGTTAATGAATCCGACTAGGAACCATGAGGTTGCGGCTGGCCTTGCTCAGTGGGTTAAGAATCAGGCATTGCCATGAGCTGTGGTGTAGGTTGCAGACGCGGCTCGGATCCCATGTTGCTGTGGCTCTGGTGTAGGCCGGTGGCGACAGCTCCGATTCAACCCCTAGCCTGGGAACCTCCATGTGCCACAGGAGTGGCCTAAGAAACGGCAAAAAAAAAAAAAAAAAAAAAAAAAAAAAAGATGGGCACCTCATGTCAAGCCCCATCAGTCATGAAAGAGATTGGATGTCTAGCAGGAGACTGGCATGATCTGACTACAGAGAGTTTTTCCCCATAGAGATTCCCCAAGCCTGTTCCTCATACTCTTGGAGGAAAGCAGAGCAGTTTTCCATGACTGTGCCTTTCCTGGGAAGGTTCCACAGGAAGCAGGCCAAATCACATCTGGGACCTTCATTTAGTAATAGTTCACCTGGGCTTTGCTCCAGCATCTTCAGCAATCTCAGGTATTATTCATCCAGAAACACGAATATGGGCAACACTTGGTCAAACAAAGGGAGCTAAGCCTGACAAAGAATGAAGCCTCTGTTGGGTACCTGCTTGGGTAGGGAGCCCTTCCCTCTGTCACCTGTCTCTCCCTGGAACACAGGGACCAGGAACATGGTGGGGGACCAGGACAGAGGCAACAAGGCCCATTGTGACTGGAGTGCTGTATAGATGCAAGAGGAGAGATGGAGGCTGTAGCACCAGAGATGCCAGTTCGCAGCAAGGGTGCAAAAGCAACAGTTGTAGATGATGAGGGTGGGGTTCAAAAATGGGGAATGAAGACCAAGGAGAAAATTTTGCTTTGAGCCTCTTACAGTGAGGCTCAGAGAATCACAGCTCAGCTGGCAATCACCAGTCTCTTCTAGTTTCCCCAAGAAGAAATGAATAATCATATTTGAAGTTCCAGTGAGGAAAAAATGAAGTAACCAAGAAAGAAGTTAAATAATAAAGTCAAACTGGATATATGATGCCCTCATTTTCTTCCACCCCATTTTCACACCAGGTCTTCTTTGCTAAACCTTGAAGAGCAAGTAGGACTTTTTATATAACAGGAAGAGTATGGAACTTATATAAAGAGGGAAAATACCAATGGCAAATGGGCCTGTGGTGAGCAAGATCTGCTTCATTTTCTCTTACAAAGATTAAATATACGAGGACCTGCAGTGGTGTTTTAGTCACTGCCATTCTCCCTCTGTCCTGATTTTCTTCACACAGACAAAACTGCCCATCCTTAGAAACAGACTGTCTTCAATTATCTGTAGATTCAGAGATGATTGTTCCTCTTGGCTGTTATAAATGTGGCCAGGGCCATACCATCCTCTCTGGGATCTTGGGTTCCTCTGCCCAGTCTCTAGCATCTCATCAATGCCCTCACAGTTGTGTAGTGCCCATGTGTCAGTGATCTCACAGATTTACCATTGTAATGCTTTGTTATGGTTTTCCTGGGAGTGGGGTAGGACCTGCATAGGTTCCAGCATGTACAAAACACTGCCATCAGAATTTTACCCATAGCAGTAGCCCAAGCATGTCATTCTAATCACAAGGGACCCATATTGGCTCCTTGTCAAATGCTGAATTGACTTTAAAATTGCTTTGATGACTTATATATTCAGTGCACAGTTTGGGGCCTCTGTTTATCTCTCCATATGAGCTGAGTCACAGCTTGAGAGCATTTGAAGCTTGTTCTATTGGCCATTTGAAAATATAGGTTTTGGTCACGTGGAGCATGTGCTTTCAGTTGCTGCTGCCGAGTCTCACATTTGGAGTTCATTCCTGGCTGGCCTCCAAGGCACTGGATGAAGAGGTCTCTTTAAGATGCAATTTCAGTTTTATCTTTACACAGAATGGTTTTGAATTAAACATGTACATAAGTTGTACATGATTTGATTTGGGGTTATCTAGCACATGAGAGCTTGAAAAAAGAGAAGAGGAAAGAAAAACAAAAACATCACCTGGCCTACTGGTTACATTAGTCACATGTTACATGGTTTACCTTCCAAGTTCAGCCAGGTGTTCCATACAGCAGGAGGTCTGACTTTTGCCCAAGCCTCCCAACAGGATAGATAAGAAAATCTTGCCAATGTAAGAGTGAGAATGCAGGATTGGACTAGAAAAGATGAGACCTTTGTTCACCCAGGAATTGATTAATGAAAGAAAGGAGGAGGGAACTGAAATAAAAACCAGGAGGAAATCTGAATTGTAAGTCTGGGGGAACAGCTAAGCTTTTGTGCTATGTGTTAGATTAGAGAGAATGATAATCACTTGAAATCAGGAAAACGAAAACCAAGACAGGTATGTGATAGCCTGAAAAACCAGAGTCCTGAGAGCTCTACTTGTCCCATCATGACTGCCTGATCTTGCAAAGTTTTTCCCAGGGTGAGTGCAAAACAGAATTCCATATGCTTATGGGCATGTTTGATGGATTAAACTAAAATCTAACCTGGGCTATCCATTACAGTGCAAGACGCACGCTTAATACACACAGAGTTGGTAGAGAATGTTTATGGTGGGAGGCAGAGATGAGTCAAGACTGCTTTTTAAAATTCATAAGGTTAATGCTCCTGTTACTCAAGGTCCAGGGTTCATGATTTCACTTTCTGATCATGTTAGTTCCTATCTACACTGGAAAGATGTAAGTTGTTTCAATCTTGTCTCCAGAGAATTAAAATATCCTTAAGTCATTTGCATGAGTGTAAAATGATAGCAAGCCAGCCCTAAATTAACATTCCTCACCCCTTTCGGGGCTCAATGGCCACTGGAGAAGAGGCAGAAAGGAAGCATAAAATGATGTTACAGCCAATCCCGGCCATGCTCTACAAATACCAGTATTTCATTTTCCAAAACACACAGGACCGAAATGCTGAATAAAATAAAGAAAAGTATATTGAATCTGGATCAGCTGACGAGGGACAGGAGGACAGCTGAAGATTGCCATAGGTCATGAAGGTTAAGACCTAAGGTCAAGGCCAAATGTGATCAGACTATCTGGGCCAGTCAACACACTTCAAAATAATTGTTTTAGGTCTGAGATCAGAAATAGATTTCCAGTGATGCTCAGGCCACAAGTTTCAGGTTCCCTCACTTTGCACAGATTCTGAGAAGGGCCCTAAGTATGTGTTTTTGTGGCCATGTGTTTTTCTAAAACCTTTAAAAATAAGACACAGACACATTAATGACCATGGGTACAGGCTGCTGTCTCTTTCCCCTCTGACTTGCCCCCCATCACATCTCCTTCTTATTGGGCGGCCCAGGGCGGCCACATGCATTTGAGTATCTGATGATGGGAAGGGGACTTCTCTTGGCTTGGGTTTAGGATGATATACTCTCAGGGACTTCTGTGTATAACTACCACAAGTCATCACAGAGTAATAATGACTTTCAGTAACAGACTTACCCTTCATAGTGCCAATTCACCCAGCTGGGACCTAAAAGCACAAGGTCTTAAGTAACAGTGTGATAGGACTTTGTCCCACAGTGCCCAGCACCAAAGCTCGTTGGGGGCTAAAAGAGAAGGAAGTTTTGCAATGCATGAAGCTAGAAGCCATCCTGGCATCTACTCTGGATTTGTGGATGTTTGTGATATCTGATTGCCTTGTGAAAAGTGTAACTGGTTGCTTTCTTTTCACATTCTACATAAATATTTCTTTTCTTATTGAATTCATATTTTTAGTTGTGTAGTGTTTTTCCTCCAGAGTTCTAAAAGGCTGGATTCATCCCTGCTGATGATTCAAGGTGATGTCCAAGATATGTCACCAGATAGCATCAGAGACGGGAGGCAAAGGGTTATTGTGGTGAACCTTCTGGGATCTAAGATTCCAGAATCTGAAGGAGGTCAACATTGCTAGAGATTCTGGTGTAGCTCTGCCTAACTCTGCCTGACCAGTTCTTCACTGAATTCTGAACAAGATCTTTTTCCATAAATGCCCTCTTCATAGGAAAAACAAAGTACCCATGAAGGAGAACCCATTTCCTGGTAGGGTCATAAGTCATGTGCCATATTCTTCCCCACACTGCGGCCAGGATATCCTCCAAGGGCTGGACAGAGTATGCTGTTGAAGAAATTGTGATCATCTATCACATACACTTAGTTAAATTCCTACAATCACTGAACCTCAAGTATGAGATGTCAAATCCAGGAACCCCTCCCCTCAAATCCCTATTGGTACTCCTCCAGATGCCAAGCTCCTCATACATTTCAGGATAAAATAAGGATATGAAAAACAAGCTCAATATGATTTACGTAATCACTAGAATGTGTTCTTTCTTCCATTCCATAAAGCCCTCAAAGGAGTCTTCTGCACAAACACCAGGATTTCTTTACTGTAGCATGATACAGTATGATTATATGAGCATTGTAATAGCATGATTTTATTTTATCGCAACCTCTATACTTCTTCCATAGCTCATCTATAAACCATACTCCCAAGGACGTTAGTTCATAAAAGAAGTATCTAATGGAATACTCTTGTGGCATCAAGACCTATTAACACACCTACTTCTTTCTGCTGTACAGGGGATAACTGGGACACTGAGGTCTCAAGGAGCTTAAGTCCACTGAATGGGTTAAAGGTGTTTTCAGTATAGGTAGGTTATTTGCATATATATTCTTACACAGAATTATAGCAAACTGAATACAATTCAAGACAAAAAATATAATAACTCAAAAACAGCGAAGAAAAGGGACATTTAAATCCCACATATTAAAACTGATCAAACATTTCTGGGTATATGAAGCTACTTTTAAGTATACATTATCATATGGATGCTTTACACCGTCAATGCTATGCGTGCGTCAACAACCAGTTACAGACCCATATTCTCTGATATGCGTTGTCAATTCGTAGTTTTTGAAAATTTAATCCTATGTTCAAAGGCCTCAGATTGAGTGCATAATACAGAATAATAATAAACATAGTCCCATTATTTCAAATGTTCCAAATAGAGACAACAGTAAACGTGGACACCACTGAATATCTTACTCTTACTCCATTCTTTACCGACACAATATAAAGAGTACAGTTTTACCCAACTCATAAGCAGCATCCTATCGTAGCCAGTCTTCACGTGGCCTCCTGGGATTCATGCTCCTGTGAGGTCTCAGCCCACATTGCATCAGGTGTGGTCTGTGTGGGGTGGCACAAGTGATGTTATGTTACTTTTAAGATTAGGTTATAAAAAAGCTGTGACTTCTTGGGTACCCGCTTGGTTTTCAATCAATCTTCCTCTCTCCTCTTCCCTCTCTTCCCTTCCCCTCATCTCCTTGGAAGGAAGCAAGCTGCCATATTGTGAACAGGGCTATGAGAGGTGCATGTGGTGGGGAAACCGAAGCCCACAACCAACAGCCAGCCAGGAACTGAGGCATGCTACTATCTACCATCATGGATGGAGACTTGACTGGGACATCCTATGCCCCAAGTCACTACTGATAGAGGACATGGCTCTATGACCTCACAGAGATGAGAAAAGCCTGGGTACGAACTTAAAACTGAGAGAATAAAGAATAACCATTTCCCTTTCTCAACTGAAACCCAAACAAGTGCACTTAGAGGCCATGAGAATGGGGTAGAGCGCAAACAAAACCACCAGTGGTTCCCTTCTGTTTCTGCTTCAAGCTCACATGTCTTCTTAATCTAGGGGAAAACTATAAACTCAAGCCCCACATTTTAGAGACATGTTTAAATCACCTGGCACTGAATTTCTTACAGTAGATTTACTTGAGTATGACTCCACATTGCTGTGCACTTAGACATTATTTCTGATAAGTCAATTAGTGCTTTTCATAAACTGTTTACTTAAGTGATATATCAAGTAAGAGATGCATTTTTTAATCTACCAAGGGAAGAGAATATAAAACATTCAATTCTGAAAGCTCCCAAGGTAGGGGTCAATAACGGCTAATTCACGAATATTTCTGTTCCTGATTCTATGGACAAGAAATCAGTATTTCTAACCCAAAACTTTGAAGAGAAACAAAGTATATGTCTAAGTGATGACAACATAAATTTCAAGATGCCCTTTCCTTTTCCTTTCTTCTTCTTTCCATGTAAGACTCTCATTGGGGATGTTTCTGCTACTAGATTCTAGAGGAAGAGATTATGTCTGGTTCATTTCTGAAGCCCTCTCCCATTGCTCACTACACTGCAAGTACACACTAGACATGCCCAATGGCTTGATCTAAACCAAAACCTTCCTTTCCAGGCAAAACCTAATGAGATCCTATGAAAGAGAACAAAAGACAAAAAAATTTAAAGAGTAATATTTTAAGAAAGCAAGAGCAATAATATATAGGCACATTCCAATACCATCCCATGAATTCTTGCTTGACTTCAACATGAAATATACTCAGTATGCTGAAGTAAAAACAGAACTGATATGTAACCAAGTAAGATTTAAAGCTGAAGAAACATATGTTCTTTTATACTACTAAACCATCACAGCAAAGTAGGGGTTTTTCTGATTCCAGGGATATTGCTGATCTTCATACATTTTAAACAATTAAAACAAGAAAAATGCTATACTTTTGCATGCAATAGTAAATGATAGTGAATAATTCTTCCCATATATGTTCTCGCTTAAAATGCTTTCCCATGAAGTATTCATTGCTACTCAATCCTGGAAGTTGTCTCATAAAAACCTCACAGAAATCCACTTCATCTTCCAGGAGACAGTATAAGTCATACACTTCTCATTCCAAGCAATCAGGACATAGAACTTTATTTACAAAGTTAAAATAGAAACTGCAATAAATAATTCCTGCCAAGAATCTAAAAATAATTTTTTACTCCTAATTACTATAAAAATAATGCAGGGAAATGTCAGAGCCCTATTTTATAGCACTTCCTGGCTATGCAAATGTCAAAGTGTCACTTGGCAACGGTTGGACAAACAACAGAGTTTTGTGTCACCCAAGACAAAGCAACTGGCCATCACTGGGACGCCTTCAGCAGAGGGCAGGGCGGGGGTAGGGGGCTGGCAGCTCCTTTATGAACAAGATTATTATCTGGTCCCTAGCCCAGCCCTTTCATATATTTTGCTTCTCCCCAAAGTCACTTGTTAATTTCCCATTAGACTGACTCGAAAGGAAACATTCTCAAGTATTGAATAAGCAGCTGGCCATAATGCAAAACAACTGTGTCAGTGAATCAGCACCTTTGTAAAATTGAATTTGACCAACGAAGCAAGGAGTCTATAAGAACTTTTGTGTTCAACAACATCTGTCACTAACTGGGATATTTCCAACTGGTCTACATTTCCTATCTGCTAAATTGTTCCCACATCACTAATAAGTTCAAACTGACTTTGCTAAACTAATAGTCTTTGGAGGAATTAGATGCCAAGCATTGGTGGAATTATCCAGCAGAATGGACGGCCTGGGCTTGAACCTCACATACTAGCTATGTGCTGCTGGGCAAGCAACTTAATCTGATTTCAACAATGCTACAGAGGCGATAACAACAGAACCTATTTCAAAAGGTGGCTCTAAATATTAAAAGGCATGAGCAGGTCACTTGCTTGGCACAATGCTGTGCATAAAGTAAGTCCTCAGGAAATATTAATCCTCATTATTCTTGTCATTGTTTTTTCAGTCTTATTTCTTGTCTTTTAAAAAAAAAAAAAATTTAGGGCCACACCTGTGGCGTATGGACGTTCCCAGGCTAGGTAGAGGTTGAACCAGAGCTGCATCTGTGACCTATATCACAGCCACAGCAATGCTGGATCCCAGCCATATCTGAGACCCATACAACAGATCACGGCAAGGTTGGATCCTTAACCCACTGAGCGAGGCCAGGGATCAAACCCGCATCCTCATGGATACTGGTAGGATTCATTATCACTGAGCCACAATGGGACCTCATTTTAAAGTCTTATTTCTATTGTTAATATTATTACAACTGCAAAACTGTAAGAGCTGATTTCCTAAAATGAATGCCCAGTGGCATATTCACGTGTAAAAGTTTGACTACTGTCCATGCATTAAAAGGCAACATTATCAGAAAGCAAATTGATAAAGCTCACACATGCGTATAGGCTTATGATAAATACAGAAGAAATAGAATATGGGCTTTACACTCTCAGAATTAATCATGGGTACTCTGTTGTCCCAGTATTCTGCATAATGATTATGTTACATCTGCTATTAAAACATATTCCCATCTCTTCTTAAACCCAGACTTGTACTCTGCATAGTAATTCTCAACTTCTCCAGTGATAGAATTCACAGGCTATATGATGAAAAGGAATTTGAGAAATTCATCCCCACTCTAAGGAACAAAACCATAGCCAGCAGGGAATCTATAATTTACTCAGGTCCGTATTCCAATTAAGATATAGAGACACCAAAAAGGAAAACCTAGGAAAGCTGTAGGCTAAATAACTCTTCTAGAAGGAAAAAAAAGGGGGGGGGGTGCTCCGAAATGAAGTCTTCTTCATAAAAGCAAAATTTCTGCAGGGCAAGTCAGTTGATTGGTTTTTAATAGAGTGCAAAGTTTAATCCAGTTACAAACTAAATCACACCAAAATCAAGTCAGGATCCCTCTAGCTGACTATAGAAAGACTCTAAGAAGGTGCCCTCCCTGTTGCTTTCCTAAAGATCTTACTCCTTCTTTTGTGCTGTAGTCATCATTCTAGAAAACACAGAGATTATTTACAGGCAACCCCTTGAGTCAGGATTTACTCAAAGAGCCAACTGCCTTTTTGGAGAAAGCTCTCTTCTCATCCTCTGTTTAGGGACTAGTGAATTAATTCATTTGAAATAACATGAGACAATATACTTCAAAAGAGGGTTATTAGTAATGCAAAAGTCAACTTTCATCTATCTGGAACTTAGCAAAAATAAACCAAATAATTGATGTGTCTGAAGTTCTTACATAAAGGGAGGACTAACATTGATGTCAAACGGTGGAACTCATCTGGCCACAGTTTTCTAAAAAGAGAAGTAGAGAATCACAATTCATTTAGAACCTATTATAGGTCAAAGAGTTGTGACTGATACAGACTAAGTCATTTACCCCTCACGACACTCCCATGGTGAGAATATTTTTGTTCCCATTTTAGGAATGATGGAAGAAACTGCTATCAAGAATGTAACTGACTTGTCAAGTGTCCAACAGCTACTAGAGATTCAGCCACCAGGGAACAAAACTGTCCGTGTTCTTTACATTAAATATACCATGACCTTGCAAAGGGACCAAGTTATTTCACACATACACATAGAAATGAACTCCAAAACAAGTTTTATTAACTTGGGTGTTGGGAACTCAAAGTGTACTGTGATACAGAAATATCATTATAAATGACAGACTTGGAGCTCCCTGGTGGCCTCACAGTTAAAGGATCTGGTGTCACGGCTGTGGTTTGGGTCACTGCTGTGGCATAGGTTTGATCGCCAGCCCAGGACCTTCTGCACACTTTGGGCACGGCCAAAAATAAAAAATAAATAAATAAAAGAGAAATAAACGACAGGCTTGAGACCAGTTTGCAAACAAGAAATGACATCCGAGTTTCACCTAAGTGCTTAATCCCTGCTGCGTAACTGCTGGTTATTTTGTTTTTCTTTATTTTCTTGGACTAGGTGTTTGGGTTGGTAGGAGTAGGGAAGTGAAAAATCACAATTCATCACTCTATATATTAACCAGGGACCATGTGATTGCAAGGAACAAAAACTCATTTAAATTAATGTAAGTAGGAGGAACTGGAGCAATGAGGCTCGGATGGGAAAGCTAGCAAGCACGGACACGCTACCCTCCAGCTCTGGGGGTTTACTTCTTGCCTCTGCTTTGCTTTGTAAGGCTGCTTCTTTCTTCTCTCACTGAGGGTCATTATCTCTGCCTCTCCAAACCCAGGGGAAAAAAATGGCCCACTTTATACCATGTCCCAGTTCAAATACATTCGTGAAGAAAAAAGCGACCTATGAACAGGTATGTAAATATTCTTTTGAATATCTGGTTCACTAGAAACTTATATATATATTCTGCTCCAGTAGCAGAAAGGGGCTCGCCAAATGCTCAGAGCATCAACATGTGTCTTAGTCTGCTCAGGCTACTATTACAAAATGCTGGAGACCGGGTGCCTTAAACAACAGACTGTTTTTTTTTTTTTTCCTAGGCTCACACCCATGGCATATGGAAGTTCCCAGGCTAGCGGTCATATCAGAGCTGCAGCTGCCAGCCTACACCACAGCCACAGCAACACCAGATCTGAGCTGCACCTGCAACCTACACCACAGCTGACAACATCACTGGGTACTTAACACTGAGAGAGGCCAGGGATCAAACCCACGTCTTCATGGATACTAGGGTGGGTTCATTTCCACTGCACCCCTATGGGAACTCCAACAACAGACATTTTTATTTCTCATGGTTTAGGAGGCTGGAAAATCTAAGATTAAGCTTAGATTTGATAGCTTGTGGCCAGCTACCTTCTCATCTTGTCCACAGATGGGCGGGAGAGAGCTCTGGTCTCTTCATGTTTCTCTAAGGGTGAAAATCCCAGCCTGGGGGGCCACTCTCATGACTGCCTCCTGTAAGTCTAATTGCTTCCCAAAGGTCCCATCTCCTGTCACCATCACATTGGGGATTAGGGCATTTAGATAGGTATTTAGGGGCCACAGATACACAGTCCCTAACAGCTCTGCCACCACCACCCTGGTTCTCAGGCACACTCCCCCACCACCATCACCAGTGTCCCCATATTTCCTGGCCCTCTCCGTCTTCCAGTGAAAGCTCTAACAGCATTTGGGGGCCTTCTGAAGGGGTCCCTGAGGGGTGTGACTCCAAAAGCAGCCTCCTAAGGGCAGATTTGGGGAGAGCCCACTCTGGATTCTATTTCAGGCATGACCAACAGATGCAGTGTCAAGGACAAGTCACTTCTTTCTTCCAAACATCAGTTAAAAAAGTGGGAGGACCTGAGTAGAGCAGACAACCCCTAAATTCTACAAAGCCTGTGACTAGGACACTATATCAGTTTTTGCCATTACTATTCCTTTTGCCTGTGACAGAGAGGACACCCTTGCCCTCTCTGTCACACCCCTCCCTACTTCTAGCAAGAAAATAAGAACAGGGGTGCATGGAAAATAGGAACCAACCAATCATTGTTTGTTCCCCCCCCACCTCACCGCCCCCCCCGGCTCAATTCTCTATGTGCAGGCTTGCACCAGAGCACTTTGTGACATTGCTAATTGTCTAGCAGGCAGCTTAATGAAGCTGCTCTGGTAAGGACTCAGCTTTCTCAGCCACCTTTAGGAACTTGACAAATATCACTGATATTTTCTCCCATTACTCTGAACTTTAAAGGTATTTAAGCCTGACATACTGGTTAGCCCTCAATAGGAACTGCTGGTGTTCTTTGCTCTTGTTTTATGGTCAGTTTTCTTGAGGTTCAGCTTCTTTTGAGGGCCTGCCATGTTTGTCACTCTTCTTGATGTCTGGCAGAGGGGCTCGCTAAGCGATGGATGAAAGAATGAATGAATAATTTGAATCCCTTGGAGTGCTGGAACCAGTGAAGAGCTCATAAAGACAAACACAACTTTCTGATTGATGGTGATTTTTGAAGATCCAAAAAATAAGTGTATTCAGGAGTAGTCAGATAAAGTAATGGTAATATGAGAGTCCATGTAGCTTAAGCAGCAAGTATATTTATATAGACTTTCAATTATAATAAGTGGAGGAATAAGTGGCTAGCTGTGCAGGGTCTTCCTGGTCATTTCATTAACAGCCTCGCCATCACCACCACCACACAACCCAATCACAGAAACCTGTGTTTCAAAGGACTGAACTTTCCCCCACCTGCATCAGTCATAATTCTCCAAAGAAACAAAAATATTTTTTTTTTCAGAGAGGGAGTAAGAGAGGTTGATTCATTTTGAAGACATAGCTCAAGCAATTACTGAGGCTGAGAAGTTTCATAATGTACCATGTACAAGCTTGAGACTTCGGTGAGCCAGTGAGGTAATTCCGTCTGAGTCCAAAGCAACTATGGGAGCCAATGGTGTAAATCCCAGTCCAAGGGCAGGCAAAGATGAGATGAGACGTCCCAGCTCAATAGGGAGACAGGAAAAAAGTGGCATATTCCTCCTTCCCCCGCCTTTTGTTCTATTCGGGCCCTGGACAGATTGGCTGAGAGCCACCCACTCCAGGGAGGACGATCTTCTTTACTGAGTCCAGTGACTCAAATGCTAATCTCATCGAGAAACACCCCCACAGACACACCCAGAACTAATGTCGAATATGCTCTCTGCTCCCAGCAAATCAACATATGAAACTAACCATCACCATCATCTATGTGAAGAGTTTATAAGGAGGGCTAAGGTGAGATAGGGCCCAGGATAACTGGAGAAATATGAGGTATAAGCAACCATAGGATTCATGAAGGCAACAAAATGTGCTAGAAGTTTCATCAAATAATGGGAAGACTCTGAAATGGGAAGAATGACTGGTCAGACTCTGCTTTTCTTTATTTTTTTAATTTTTTTTGTCTTTTTTTATCTTTTTGTAGGGCAGCACCTGCGGCATATGGAGCTTCCCAAGCTAGGGGTCTAATCGGAGCTGTTGCTGACGGCCTACACCACAGCCACAGCAACATGGGATCTGAGCCTCGTCTGCAACCTACACCACAGCTCATGGCGACACCAGATCTTTAACCCACTAAGCAAGGCCAGGGATCGAACCTGCAATCTCATGGCTCCTAGTCAGATTCGTTAACCACTGAGCCATAACGGGAACTCCAGACTCTGCTTTTCTTTCTGAATGCCCTCATGTCTGGGTTTTCTCTCCATCCCCATGCTGCCTCCTTGACTTATTCTCAATGGGATTCCCAGCTGGCCTCCCTAAGACCATGCTTCCTGCCCTTCGATCCCATTGATTTCCTCCCATTCCTCTCCTCTCAGAAATCTGCTTCGGTCTACATCACATATCTGGAACTAGTGTCCAAAGCTTCCTGTTCTCCATTCCAGTCAAACTGGTCACACTCCCACACACGGCAAGCTCCTTCCTGCCTCTCTGCCATAGCCCTCCTCTTGAATAATTGACTACCTTCCCATCGCCAGCTTGAATCTCGCAGTCCTTCAAAGTCACTCTAGTTTCACTCTTTTCTAGAAAATCCGCTGCCCCTCCGCAGTTGATGGTCCCTTCACTGAATACTACTATTCTGTATCAAACGCTTTTGCAAGTAATGATGCATTTCAGTGTCTTCGAATGTTGTCTCTCTGGTTAGACTGTCAACACCTGGCTCTATAGGTTTTTAATAAACAAAAGAATAAATTATCATACCGGCCTTATCACCTATATTATTTATCTCACATATTAAAAGTCACCCAAGCCAGTGTCTCTGTTTAATCCAAAAGCATTTATTAAATGGTTTCCAAATGTAGCACCTGGAAGAGTCCTGGAGTGCTAGCAATGTAGGCAAACTCACGCCTTCAGAGTTGCACTTAAGAAAGAGCATCACTGGACTTCCCGTGGCGGCTTAGTGGTAAACGAACCCAACCATTATCCATGAAGCTCCAATTCACCCCCTAGCCTGGGAACTTCCATATGCCTCAGGTGCAGCCCTGAAGAAAGAAATGAAGAAAGGAAGAAAGGAAAGAAGGAAGGAAGAACGTAAAAAAGAAAGATAGAGGAAGAGAGAGAGGAAGGCAGGCAGGCAGGCAGAAAGAATCAAAAGTCTAAACGGTAGATTGAAACTTCTGGGTATGTAGAAGATGATAAGACCATTGTCACGTACAGGCCAAGGACTCACGCGAGCAGGAGAGCAGACTTCAGGGCAGTGAGATGGCAGGTAGAAAAGCAAACGGTGCCACTGGATTAATAATGAAGAAGGACACTGAGAAAATTGTCCACATCTCAGCTAAGAGAAGGGGGAAAGTAACAGAGAAAACAGGAGTAATATGTGTAGGCAACCTGGTAGCCATTAACATCTGTCGTCAAAATACAATTATGTGCCTGCCAGAGGAGGAGGAGCAAAGTAGGGGCTTGTCTGTGAACTTGCTCATTCTGACTCCAACAAGTATGGAATCTACAGAATCTATTCATTGATTCCAGGTGTTAAGTGTGGATTCTCTTGGTGATTCATTGGTTCATTTGCTATTTTATTAGGTACTTACTATTTGTTAGATTTCCTGCCAGCTGAGGTTAAAGCATACAAGACATCAGGCTGGCCCTTCAGGTGAAAAAAAAGACCGATGAAAAGGAAGAAAAATGGCAATGCAAAAGAAGTACCTGGAGTTCCCATCATGGCTCAGCGGTAACGAACCCAACTAGGATTCATGAGGATGCGGGTTCGATCCCTGGCCTCGCTCAGTGGGTTAAGCATCTGGTGTTGCCATGAGCTGTGGTACAGGTCACAGACATGGCTCGGATTCCACATTGCTGTGGCTGTGGCGTAGGCCCGAAGCTGCAGTTCCAATTACACCCCTAGCCTGGGAATTTCCATATGCCGCAGGTGCAGACCTTAAAAAAAAAAAAGTACCCAAATCCCTGAGACAAAAGTAACCCTTCCGGTGTCCAGAGAAGGAAGAGTCAACTCTGAAGGCAGCAAGTGTTTTGGAAATTACTCTACACTAAGAGTTGTTCAGGCCAGCTTTTTAATTTTTTTTTTAATTTTATTTATTTATTTACATATATACATTTTTTGTCTTTTGGCCTTTCTAGGGCCGCTCCCGTGGCATATGGAGGTTCCTAGGCTAGGAGTCTATTCAGAGCTATAGCTGCTGGCCTACACCAGAGCCACAGCAACACGGGATCTGAGCTGCATCTGCAACTACACCACAGCTCACGGCAATGCCTGATCCTTAACCCACTGAGCGAGGCCAGGGATCGAACTGGAACCTCATGGTTCCTAGTCGGATTCGTTAACCTCTGAGCCATGATGGGAACTCCCGGGCCAGCTTTTTAAAATGAGCTTAAGGTGTACGTTCTTTATTTTACATTCAACTGTACCTGGTTATCAAGACAATAATAACAACAAATACTTACACAGCACTTTCCGTGTGCCAAGTTACATTCTAAATGCTCCTCAAATGTTAATTCATTTACTTTTCACAACCACCCTATGAGAGAGAGGCTATTAGCCTCACTTGACAGGTGAGGAAAGTGAAGAAGAGTTAAAGCACTTGCCCTCCGAAGATCACAGAGTCCATCAGTGATGGAGCCAGCGTTCTTGCTAAGGAGCTGGGCTCCTGAATCCACGTTCAGCAGCAACAAATTGAAAGGAACATGCACACGTGTCCACTGAACATCTCCACTCCCAAACACTGATTAAATCAAAGGTGCATCTTAAAAGCAAGGGCTCCCAAAAATTCAGGGACGCTGTATGATACCTCTGTACCTGATCTATTCCATTGAATTGGGGTGAGAATTCATTTTGATGTAGCAAATATTTATTTAGCTGCAGAGGATTAAGGGATGAGTAAGATGCAGTCACTCTCCTTAAGGAGGCTGATGTGTAGTGGGAGACAGATAAGCAAACAGCACTGTGCACTGTGGTTAGTGCAAGAGTAGTGTTTCTATTGTGTCAACAAAGCTTGTGGGCTGCTGAAGACAAAGGGATTAATGCTGTCTGCCAGTTTTTACAGAGGCGTAACCACTGAGCCGAGCCTCCACAGAAGACAGGCTGCACTCAGGCAGGGAGGGCGGTGCATGGCACAGAGGACTTTGCAGAGGTGGCTGTGTAGAGAGCTGATAAGGGGGGATAGTAAAATGCTCCTGTCGTAGTCCCAAAATTCTGCTTTGGCCTCACCAGTCCTTTTCTGCAAGGTCTCTGGGGGCAATTATGTGCCCCCCAAAGGGCAAAAGCTGGCTCTAGCCAGCCAGTATTTTCTCTTTGGCTTCCCACTCTCCCACCCCAACCCTTAATACAAAGTCTGAGAAGCTAAGTGAGACCCATGAAAAATGCCTTTATCGAAGTTAAGATCGTTGAAATGCCCCACATCCCAAAAGCATAGAAGGTTTGCTCTATGTCACCCAAAACCCAAACCCAGAGTTGTAGGTCTCCTGACTCTGGTTTGAGGAAAAGCTCTTCTGGAGAACAGGACCCAGTAAGAGAGGCCAGTTAGAGAGAGGGGGCGCTCGACCTGGGCCGTGTGAGAGAGCTGGAGTCGGGATCCTCCCAGACTTTAAGAAACCGCAGCCAAGGAAGGGGAGGCAGGAAAAGTGAGGAGAGAATGAGGCTGTGGCAGGGAGTGGCCTCCATTCTCATTTCCACTCCTGCCTCATGGGATCCTTTGAAGTGTTCACAATACATGCACTGCTGCTTTTATTTATTTTTCTTTCTTTTTTTTTTTCTTTTTGGGCTGCACCTGTGGCATATGGAAGTTCCCAGGCCAGGGATCAAATCCAAGCTGCAGCTGCGACCTACATCACAGCTGTGGCAACACCGGATCCTTAACCTGCTGCCCCACGGCAGGAACTCCTGCTTTTATTTATTTTTTAAAAAAATAGAGTATAATGAAAGCTTCAGCAACTGGCCAGAGCCACCCTTATACGGGACGGATTATAGCCCCTGCTCCTCTTTGGAGGAGAAGTAGGGTAGCGAGAGGGAGACTATGAGGAGCAACGCATCACATCACAGGGAGGCCTGAGATTCCATAGGGGATTCAGCGAACAAGCCTAATTCACCCTGCACGGCACTCGGCTCACAATGAAGAGTCAAAGGGATGAGGTCGAGTCCCTCTCACAGCCTCAGTTTCCCCGTTGGAAAACGAAGAACATTATCTTGAAATTGTAGTAGGCAGCACTTATTTCTGACACCCTAACCATTTCGGCTCATGGCTAGGGTGACAGAGGAGGCTTAAGGAAGCCCCAGGAAGACTTACAGGAAGAATGAGATTCCACTTCTCGCCCTGTGGCCTTAGGCAAGTTATAAACCTCCCAGACCCTCTTTATATATGGGGACCTCAATCAAATGGCAGTGATGCCTGCCTCCCAAGGGGGTCAGAACGAGTCAATAAAAGAATGTTAAAGCCCCCCCCTCCCAGGAGACTGGCCCATGGTATTCATTGATTCCCTGTGAGGGCAACTATGTGGGGACAATCCCTGCCCACAGATTCTATGGGACTGGAAATAATTAATGTTATTTGTAGTAGGGTCAGTGCAGGAACCAGAACTCACCCCAGGTATTTTAAGCAAAATGAGTTTAATACAGTGATGGAGGGGATTACAAAATCACAGGAAAGATAGATGAGCTTCATGGGGTGACTCTCAGAACAACCCACAACGGGCCTAGCAGAGGGGCTGCTACATCAGGTGCACAACTAGATCATGGCCCGCAGTCTAGTCTGAGGCCCCCAACTTTAGGAGGAAGAAGGGAAATGGACATGAGAGGCTGTGCTCAGAGAATAGAGACCAGATCAGGAGGTGGCCATTACCTACCACTGTTTCTTGACACCCAGGAAGCTAGAAGAGACAGAAAGCCAATGCAGGAGACCCACAGTTTTGCTGGACAATGAAGACAGTCAGAATCCAAAAGAAACCCCTGTCAGTCTTCTTCTAAATCTCCCATGAGAACTTCGATCAGAGGAAACCTAGTTTATAGGTAGATTCAGCTGCAAGGGAGCCTGGGAAATGTAGTTTCTAAGTAGGCAACCATGTGCCAAGCCAAAACTCTAATTATAGAAGAAACAGAATTTTGGAAGCAACTAAATGTCTATCCCTTTCAGTACCAGACGGGAGGAGAAGGCATATGAGGGCTGAGAACAGTATCACTAAAGACCCAGAGGAATGAAAGAGGAGTCAGCAAGAACAACCAGGTAATTGTAACGAAGGATGCTAAGAAGGCCCCTGTAAAGAAAGCTAGAAACCAGATATCTGACATGGCCTAAAAGCTAAAATAGACACCATTCTGACTTTGCATATTTTCTTCCTCTAAAACAGTGAAAACTTATGATCCCTTCTTGAATGTTCTTCCTTAGGAGTCCCCAGATCCTGTTTAGAGTCTCACTAACTTATCACTATTAAATAGAGCATCATTAACTGAGTCTGGAGAAAAACAGAGCTCCCTTCCTCGAGGTCCAGCTCTGCATGAAGCTGGTCCCTACAAAGCTGCACTATGTGGAGTTCCCGTCGTGATTCAGTGGTTAACGAATCTGACTAGGAACCATGAGGTTGCGGGTTCAATCCCTGGCCTTGCTCAGCGGGTTAAGGATCCTGCGTTGCCGTGAGCTGTGGTGTAGGTTGCAGGCATGGAGCAGATCTGCGTGGCTGTGGCTGTGGTATAGACTGGCGGCTACAGCTCTGATTAGACCCCTAGTCTGAGAATCTCCATGTGCCGCAGGTGCGGCCCTAGAAAAGACAAAAAGACAAAAACAAAACAAAAAAAAACAAAGCTGTACTATGTTATCTGCTAAGATTCAATTAATGTACAAGGAGTTATTAATAGTTACCTGTTTTCTGAATCTCTCTTATAAAATGCCATTTATTGCGATTGTTATAAGCAGTAGTAGAAACTGTCAAGATGTAATCCTTAAACCAAGAAGGAATTTGCTTAGAGTACTGAGAGGAAGGAAAGAACACAGATAACAGGTGATAATTACATGTTTACAAGGACACATCTTTAATATCTCAAAATGCAGACTCTCATAGCTGAAGCCATTTTCTTAGTTCATGCCCCTGATTCAGGGAAGGGCTCTAATTCTTTACTGTGAAAATAGGGTGGCAAAAGCAGGCAAAAAAGACAGTATTGTTTTCATTGTCCACCAGTGTTCCTAGACAGAAGCATGCATTTCTTACATTTGTTTTCTCAAGGCCTGGATTGTCCTAGTTTCCTGCTAAAAATCAAGCTAGTGATGGCAGACCCATGCGATCCCATCAGAATACTGAAAGCCGTGTATTACAGTACCAGGCAGGAAAGTGAGGGTCAGACAATAGGAATAATAGGAAAGTATTAACCCTAAATGAAATCCATAGTAAGCTGGAAGCAGTCACCCTTGCAGAGCCCAGGCTATGCCTACATAACAAAGACACAAGTATCACTGAGAGAGTTTCACGAGCAAGTAAAACCAAAGATGCTGAGGGCAAACAGAAGAGGGACCAAGAGGGTGAGGAAACCTGGCTTTGTCCCCCCAGCTCGCCCAAGGAATGTACCACGTCTCTCTCATTTAAATCAAGTCTGTTACTACACACAGCTTAGCTTGGACGTCAAAAGAATAGTTTTGAACAAAGCTGTCTGAACAAGGAATGCTGGATCCATCCAACGGATAGCTATGTTTGGAGTCTTTGATCTTTTTGTGTATGTGCATTGCCCTGTGTGGGTTATCAACCCTAACATCTAATGATAACTCCCTTCTCTGCTGGAGCAGGAGGGGCAAGAAGAGAAAGTCTTTCAAAAACACAGATGAACTTTAGGGTCAGTCCTTGAAGGCTTAGGGCTAGACTCCCTCGATTCTCCAATGACTCTAAGGGGTAGCAGTCAAGAGAAAGATCAGTGCACAGATAAACAAACAAGGATAAGGATGAGTGATTCTTCAGCTGGGCCTTGAACATGTACCAGCAAAGAAATCATGCTGGACTATTTCCAAGTCATTATAGAATGTGTTTCTAAAGATGTAGTTATACAGCCATAGACATATATCCTCTGCTTGCATTAAACCTTGTCCTAGAGAAGGCAGGCCATCACTTGCACAGAGAGATTGATTTGAAATTCTCCATAAAGGTATTTATTTCAGGCAAAGAAAAATGTACCTTCCCCACATCCTCCTGCCTGGAACAGATGTCAAACCTTTTAGCAAGAAAGGACACATCTTCATCATACCAACTTCTCAAAATCATCAGCCTAGATATCTTCCACAGAGAAGATGGATTTATACGCACTTAACTGAAGTTACAAAGTAGGAAACAATAATTCAAGTCAAACAAAATAATTTTTAACCTTAAGATCTATATGAGTAAAAACATAAAATTGTACTCAAGGACATAAAAGAAGACACACCACACTGAATAAATAGATATACCACATTGCTAGGTAGGAAGATTCGATGCTGTAAAAAAATGCCAATTATTTCTAAGTTAATCTATGGGTTCAGTGCGATCTCAAGTGAAATCCCAACAGTTCCTTTCAAGGAACTGACTGATTTTCTGGATTTCCGTGAAAGAGAAAATGTACAAAAAGAATACAACCTTTTTAAATTATAATTAAATTATTAATTATGCTAATTAAAATAGTGCATGATTAGCACAGGAAAAGTCAACTAGAACAACAGACCAGAATAATTTACTGAATATCTGACATATCGATTATGTGTGTACGGGATTTTATTTTAAATTAGTGGGGAAAGAATAAATGATACCAATGCAATCTTTTTACCCAACTAGACAATGCAAGGTCAATCCCTACTTTATAACATACCCCGGAATATATTTCAAATGAATTTTAAAAACCAATGGAGCATTATCATAAAAGCATAGAAGACACAAAATTGAGAAGAAAAAAATAGATTGACAAATGTAACGCTTCAAAACAAACTCTTGACTATCAGAAAAATACTGTAAAATAGTTGATTTACAAGGTTGTGCCAATTTCTGCTGCACAGCAAAGTGACCCAGGCAAACACATACATACATTCTTTTTCATATTATCTTCCATCGTGTTCTATCCCAAGAGACTGTACATAGTTCCCTGTGCTATACAGTAGGGTCTCATTGTTTATCTAATCTAAATGCAAAATATAAAAGAGAGGGAGGTCCCATCGTGGCTCAGCGGAAATGAATTGGACTAGGAACCATGAGGTTGCAGGTTCGATTCCTGGCCTCGCTCAGTGGGTTAAGGACCCAGTGTTGCCGTGAGCTGTGGTGTAGGTCACACCTGTGTTGCTGTGGCTGTGGCATAGGCTGGCAGCTGTAGGTCAGATTAGACCCCTAGCCTGGGAACTGCCATATGCCACATGTGCGGCCCTAAAAAGCAAAAAAAAAAAAAAAAGAAAAAAGAAAAGTTTTTAAAATACTGTAAAATAAAATTAAAAGACAAAGAATAGACCAGAAGAAAAAGTGTGGAAAATTTAACAGAAGAAGGGGAGGAACTATGTCTGTTTTCGCTCACTATGGTATCCCATAGCCTAGAACAAAATAGGTGCTCAATAAATAATGCCAACTACATGAATTTTCATTAAAATGCATTTGCATATATTTGTACCTGTGATATCTATTTATGTGTCATATACAAAGTGCTGGGAAAATAGACACTAAATTTTAGCAGAATTTTTCACTGGGGATATTGGAGAATTTTTACTTAATTTGAATTTTAGCAGGTCTATTGCATTTAGAGGCTAAAAAAAATAAGTTACTGCCATTTGAAAAAAAATAATTAAAGGTAAAAAAGAAACGTGAATAAAAATTAAAGCTCTATAACTATAGAGCAGCTGGGAAATTTTAAAATAAAACAGACTTGGGATAATGATGCTTCTGTGTTTCTTTATTTTTTATGTTAGGTGGCCAAAGAGGCACTGCTCAGGCAACTCTGTTATCTACACCGGCAGGATTTTCAGTCCACCTCATAGCTTACTAATGTATGTCAATTTCATTTCTAGGTCACTTCAGTTTTTTTGCCCTCATTTGTTGTTGCTATTGTTTTGCTACTGTTACCATTAGTTTTTATTTATTTATTTTTGCTGCACCCATGGCACACAAAAATTTCCAGGAGTTCCCATTATGGCATGACAGAAATGAATCTGACTAGTATCCATGATGGTATGGGTTGATCCCTGGCCTCCCTCAGTGGGTTAAGGATCTGGCAAAAATGAATCTGACTAGAATCCATAAGAATATGGGTTGATCCCTGGCCCCCCTCAGTGGGTTAAGGAGCAGACGTTGCCGTGGGCTGTGGTGTAGGTTGAAGATGAGGCTAGGATCCCATGTTGCTCTGACTGCGGCGCAGGCTGGCAGGTGTAACTCAAATCCAACCCTTAGCCTGGGAACTTCTACATGCCATGGGCGTGGCCCTTAAAAAGAGAAGAAAAAAAAAAAAATTCCAGGCCAGGTATCAAACCTGTGCCACAACAGTAACCAAAGCTACTGCAGTGACACCAGATCATTAACCTGCTCATCAAAGACATGAGAACTTCTTAGTCTTTTTTTTTTTATTCCAGTAAATCCATTTTAATTACGTACTGCAAATGCCACCCACTTACCTGGCAAAACAGACTCCTCATCCTGTTTGAAAAAGCAACATAACTAGTAATAATGCCAACAAGAAACGAGAAGGAAGAGGGTGGAAGAGGCAATGGGAATAAGAGAAACAGTTTTAAAGAATTGAGGGGAGGGGCTCTAGAAAAGCAAAGATGGCCCTGATATTTGAGTGATTGTCTGGCTTCTATAAGATGATGCTTCTCAAATAATTACCACGGTGGAACCAGGAAAGGTGCTAATTGACTTCCAGGATTACAGCCTCTTTGCACATTTGCATGATTACTCGGAGGAAATGCAAGGCAGTTGCGGGCTATCCTATGTCCAAGTCCCTCCCTCTCATCGGTAACCCAGCAAGGGAACAAGGGTGTGCTAAATCAGAGTGAATGAAACAAGAAATTTCACAAGTTTTAGATTCTCTCTTCATTATCTGCAGGATTTCACTCCACTTGAACAATGAGCACTGTCAGCCACTGGATCACATTTTAACAAAATTAAAGCCATGGACCAATTTTAACCTTGCAGACCCTTAGAAATTCAGACATTTGCTCTGATTTTTATAGCTATTATGAAATTATTACACATCTCACCTTAAAAATTAATAAGTGACACTCTGTGAGCATAATTACATTGTTCATCTTTTCATAATCCATAATTCCTCTGCGTGTAATAACGTGATCAGTCCTTCTTGTAACCCAGCTGCTTCACATAATTGCTTGCTGTCCTACTGAGAAAAACTTTTAATAAATGACACATTAAGAAAATACTGCGATTCTGTTCTCATAGCTACAAAATCAGAAATGGTCTTTCCCCAGAATTGAATCCTATGATTCTTTCTCCCTTTTTACAATAGCTTTGGATGGGTTGGGGAGAGAGAATTCAAATATTTCACTTAGAACCCCTCAGTTCTTTATCAATATTACCAGGACCTTACCACTAATTGAAGAAATACACAACACGTGTCTCTCCTTCAGCAGCGCTTATTTCCTTAATAGACATTTTTTTCAGCAGCTTTAAGAAATGTTTTCCTTTGACATATAACATTGCATGATGGATTCCATCTGGGATGGCAACTCTGCAGACAAACTAAGAAATTGAAAAAAGAAAAACTTGGTTTCTTTTGTCTTTGTCTAGGGTGAATAATAGCAATTAGATACTGCAATCTCCATATATGTTACTACGAAAGAAAATGAGCGGGGCTCCCGTCATGGCTCTGCGGTGGCCGAATCTCACTAGTACCATAAGGATGCACGCAGGTTCTATTCCTGGCCTCACTCAGTGGGTTAAGGATCCGGCACTGCTGTGAGCTGTGGTGTGGGTCGAAGACGTGGCTTGGATCCCAAGTTGCTGTGGTGTAGGCCGGCAGTTACTGCTCAGATTAGACCCCTAGCCTGGAACCTCCATATACCATGAGTACAGCCCTAAAAAAAAAAGAAAAAAGAAAAGCAAAGCAAGTGAGCAACGTTTTTTGACAACTAGGCACTGAAAACCTTGAAATGGCTGATATCCAAGGAAATGCTCTAGTGAATTTTGTTTATTCAAATTGGAAGCATTTAATGTTCTATTTAGTTCTATTTTACCTTCGTTTTTGACCACTTGGCTTTTGAAAAACATCTGCTTGGAATGACATCTGATCTGTCTAATCTCCTTCAAATTTGGATGAGTTCTTTTACTAAAACATGAACATTTTTCTTTAAGTCGAAAAACATGGAGAATTTCAAGGGGAAAAGTGACCTCTGAAATCTTGTATCCTAGTGCTGGGATAAATGAAGACTGGAGTAAGCAGAATCATTCAAGACCTATGGACAAGAAAATGTTAAAACAGAGCCATTGACTCTCTTCATTCTGTAACAATATCCTAGGCCTGCACTCAAAGAAACATGCAAAGTACTCGTATAATTTAAAACACTGAGGACTTCCCATTGTGGCTCGGTGGAAACAAATCTGGCTAGTATCCTTGAGGACGCAAGTTCGATCCCTGGCCTCGCTCAGTGGGTTAAGGATCCAGCATTGCCGTGAGCTGTGGTATAGGTTGCAGATGCAGAAGAGATCTGGTGTTGCTGTGTCTGTGGTGAAGGCTGGCGGCTACAGCTCCAATTCGACCCCCAGACTGGGAACCTCCATATGCCGTAAGGGTAAGGCCCTAAAAAGACAAGCAAACAAACAAACAAATAAATAAAACACTGAATACCCTGTAATGCGTGAAAGCCAAGGCCCTACAAAGGGCAGGCTACTGACCAAAGATGGGAGTTGCAAGGAAGGAAGCCATAGATCAATATGTGATGAGATGATGATTATACTAAAATCAACTAAAGAGGGATCCCCAGTCTCTATGGAAAGGGGCTCCAAAATTTAAGGTCATGTCAGTGGAATAAAATGTTAGATGGGTTATGTGAAATCCTATATCCTAGCTTTGGCATATATTCACCATCAGGACTGCACACGTTGCCACTTTATCTGTGTGTTTGCTTTGTCCTCCTCTGCCTAAAGCAGTCCATTCGGTGGAACCAACCCTGGTCAGCTCTTTCAGGGTAAAGCAGCCAGTTCAACCCTTTCCTTTAGTTCTATTTTATACGTGACTCCAAATCAACATATTTTCATCCTGTTTTAGCAGACTTTTCCTCCCCCCCCCCACCCCCAAAACTAAGGAAAAGTATGTACCTTGGCAAATGAAAAAGAGACAAGGGGGTTGGTTCTAATTAAAAGCAGGACATGAAACTGACTTGAAAGCACTGAGTTCTGAATTCTCCCTGTCATGATATCTGAAGTCCTTTGTAAACCCAATCATCATCTATGACAACCAGAATAAGAAGTCTTCTCATTCTCTCCGAGACTTCCTAGCAAACAATCTTGGGACTGCTGACTGCTGAAATGTAAATCCTATTATAACGCCTGTACAAGGAAATAGCAAGCATCTTCCAAGATAAAACAATGCGTGCGAAGCTCAAGAAGCATTAAAAGGAAACTCTCAGTATTTTCAGACCTCAAAGGACTACATATCTTTTGAAGAGAATGACATTTTGGACACAAAAATCACTACTTAACCACAGAAATCTCTGATATTGAATCTGCCTCTGTCAACATATGTTTAGAGCCAATGCATGCTGCTTATTTCATTAAATGACTATAAATCTGGGATTGGAATCATTATGCTGTTACATTGCAATGCCTTTTTCTAAAGCATTATGTTCCCGCATAGGTGTTTTACTTTCGTTCTTTATTCTAGCCCTCTAGCCTGCTTCCCCTCTCCAAGGCAATTCTCCACAACAGTAAGAGTTGCAGGATGGTGTCATTTTGTAATCCAGGAATACAGGGGGATCACACAAAAGTTTTACAATTAACTTCAGGCCATGAGATCAAAGACTCTACCATAACACTGTGTAAGTGAACAAACATCCATCACCACAGAAATAAAATAATAACTACCTTGGCAAAATGGAAAGCTTAACAAGTAAAAATTCCTCCATTTGTGTGTGGTTGGGATCCTCCCAAGCTGTTGTCCAGTTGCCAGAAACCACAGGCCAAAATGATACCTTCCCCTAAACAAGTGGTGGATCCCAGGGGATTGCTTTGAAAACACGAAATCCCCTTAGGGTGACATGCCAAGTCATTAAAATTCAAGTTCCCAGTTAGAAGAAGCGACCCCCAAGTAAAAGTAAAGTTCCAGAGTGAGTCTTTCAGGATAGGTAAACCTAGAATCCCTATAATTAATGTTTTGTAAATGTTTCTTGGAGAAGAAAAAAGAATAAACACTCTATAAATTTTCATAATAAAAAATGGTACCATTCTGATTTCAGCCCACCCACCCACCACATAAACAAAGCAGGATGCCATTAGTAAGCTCCTCTTAGGCTTGATTAAAGGCACCCTGCACTTTTCCTAACATCTCCATGGTATGACACACTCTCTGGCAAACCCTGAACCCTATCATTACCCTCCTTAGTTCAACAACACTCACAAACCTTGGTCCGCAGGGATGTGGTCATTATTCACAAAGGGCCACATTGTGTCTCCAATTCCTACTCTCTTTGTGGCTCATTTTATATGCTCTGCATGTGCGTTTTGATTTTCAGAACATGACTCACGCCACTTAAGTAACACTGCAAACTTACAGGTGGAGAAAAGGAGTAATGGGTTGGCTGATTGGAAGTGAAAGAAAGTGTCCTATATCCCCTGGACAACATGACTTTTTAAAGCACGCACTAAGTGACTTCCTGGCTCAACTAGATGCATGGGATGTGACATCTGAGAAAGGACAGGAATAGTGGCTGCTCTCCTTTCATTATTTTTAGACAGAGCATCATTTTTTTTTAACTGATAGAAATAAAGCTTTTTTTCCCTCCCCTTTCTCTCACTAGAATAACAGAGCAACATAGGATGTCAGACCTCAGCTAGATCGTCAAGAAAATTGGGTCCAGGGAGTTCCCGTCGTGGCGCAGTGGTTAACGAATCCGACTAGGAACCATGAGGTTGTGGGTTCGGTCCCTGCCCTTGCTCGGTGGGTTAACGATCCGGCGTTGCCATGAGCTTTGGTGTAGGTTGCAGGCGTAGCTCGGATCCCGCGTTGTTGCGGCTCTGGCGTAGGCCGGTGGCTACAGCTCTGATTCAACCCCTAGCCTGGGAACCTCCATATGCCACGGGAGCGGCCCAAAGAAATAGCAAAAAAAAAAAAAAAAAAAGACAAAAAAAATAGAAAATTGGGTCCAACCTAAAGCTTGCACTAAGTGACCTATTTAGAGTTACAGTCAAAACATATTGGACATGACTCTGTCTGCTATCAGTGTTCAGCCCTGATGAGCTCCAGGACCTAGGTAACATGTAAATACACTTCTGGAAGGAGATGAAGACAATTCATTCTCTAGGTTCACTTAGGAAGATTCTTCATTGTTCAAAAGAGTGATTTGGGGGAGAGGGGAAGCCCCACCCACCTTCAGGGCTAGAGGGAACCCTGCTGGAGGCAAGGAAAGAAAATCTGCTAGGAAGCTCTCCTCAGGGGTTAGAGAAGTGGGCTGTCGGGAGACACAGAAGTGAGAAGGAGGAAGAGTGCAGGCCTTTGGAAACAGGCTCTGAGTTTCCCCAGGGTAGTCACTATTGTTTACCCACTGAATGGATCCATGCTGCCCTCAGTGTTGTCATGTAAATTCAGCCCCACCTGCACACCCTCTGCAGCCTCACACATGCCTGCACCATCCTCCGCTACGTCTGAGATGCATGATGTTGAATGTCGAGATCAGCGAGGGGCTGAGTTTCTCAGGGCTGGCCAGGTTCAAAGGCAAAGAGTCTGCCCGTAAGATAGAGAAACCTGGGAGCTCCCTTCAAGTCCCAGTGGTTAACCAACCCAACTAGGATCCATGAGGATGAGGGTTCAATCCCTGGCCTCACTCAGTGGGTTAAGGATCTGGCGTTGCCCTGCACTGTGGTATAAGTCGCATATGCGGCTTGGATCCTGTATTGCTGTGGTTGTAGCATAGGCCAGCAGGTACAGCTCCAACTGGACCCCTAGCCTGGGAACTTCCATATGCCACAGGTACAGCCCTTAAAAAAAAAAAAAAAAAAGCATAGAGAAACTATAAGAACTTGGTTACCTAAAAGAAAACCTGGGGATCCTGCAGAAATCTTGCAAACTTAGGGTGCCTGGTGCTGCCCCTGATATGGAGTTAGAGGCAAAGGTAATCAGATCCAGATCTGTAAGAGCAGAGAAGTTCCAGCTACATCTGTATTGTGCTTCTTTCCTTCTCTCAACACTTACACAGCATTTGTGTATTTCTTCCTTATATGTCTTGTGTACGTGTAGATGTATGCCTGTATGGGTGTGAGAGAAAAATCTGGGGGTAGTGGGTGGCCCCAAATCTGAGCTCACTGCTCTTTCTCATTCTTCCTTTTCCCTGGCCAAGAGAGCGGCTACTTTTAGATAAATTTGCTAGAAACCCGAGTGAAGACCTTGGGGCCTGCAGAGAACGTGGTTTGTCACTGACAGCCCTGACTCTCCTGGACTGCAATGCTCTGATGTCATGGCAATCACAATGCTCTTGGTTCTTTTAATATTTTCACCTACATTTTTAGACTTTTCCAAGGACTTCTGCATCCGTGAGGTCACCTCATGCTGATGACATTCCCCCGAGGTAGTAGGACAGGTGTTATTGTCACTCTGCCGTCAAAGGTCACAGGTCATGACTGAAACTGTTGTTTCCCACAGCAGGGAAAGCAGCCCCATCACTTTCTGGTCCTCTCAGAAAGGTCCTCCAAGGCTGGCAGTGTGGCCAGGCTTTGCAAGTGGCTGACACAAAGAGTCCTGAGAAAAGGACAGCATGCCCAGCTTGGGCTGGCAGGAGTGGGTAAGCTGGTCTCCTGTTGGGTCGCTTTCTCCTTTTGAGTCTACGGGGGTACACGAGGCTGGAGGCCTTAGGTGGACCAGCATGAGTCTTGACTCCCTTCATTCAATCTAGGAGATGATAATATAATGAGGACAGAATGAGACAGAATTTTCCCTCTTTCTTGCTTACAGCTCTTTCTTTGGTAAAGCAACAAAAAACAAAAATCTATAAATTTCAAGAAAGATGCCCAGTGTTCTTTTTTCTCTCCCAGCCAGTGATGGTCAAATTTATAATGGCTGGACTATTTCATGGTCAGATGAGTCATATTATCTTCCTCAATAATTTCTATGTTCACAGTATGAGGTTAAAAACAATATATAGGGCTATCAGTCTAGCACCTATGACAAAGAACAAGTTCATTAAATGCCATCTATTATTGTAATTACAAGCATAAGGTCTGCAACAGAGAGTATAAACTGATATGTCTCTTGAAATGGCTAGATCTGCCTTAAGTGCTCAGGCCTGTATAGATAAGGTTAATAGTTTTGTGTCATTTTCTATTCTATTCTATTCTATTCTATTCTATTCTATTCTATTCTATTCTATTCTATTCTATTCTATTCTATTCTATTCTATTCTATTCCATTCCATTCCATTCCATTCCATTCCATTCCATTCCATTCCATTCCATTCTTTTGGCCACACCTTTGGCAAAAAGTTCCCAGACCAGGGACCAAACCCAGGTCGCAGCAGTGAAAATGCCATATGCTTAACCCACTGCACCAACAGGGAACTCCAAGGCTAATCATATTAAAGAAACAAGACAAGGGTCCTGCCTGTCCAGGAACTGGGTCAGCCAAGAGTGACTGAATAGAACAAGCTGTGTAAAATTACCATCACCCTTTCTCCACCAATCAGTTCCTACGAGTGTTCCTGCAGGCAGAAGACCACCTTTACCTGGCATTCACACGTGAAAAGGTTCATTAGAATGAGGAAGGCACCATTACTGAATCCAATATGCCTATTGACATTTGTTTGATAATCTCCCTTATCACACACAATTTCAAAGGCAAGAGCCTAAAATGATTTTTAAATTTATCCAATTCACAGCCAAGTGAAAATGTTTCAGTACCAAGAATAATCTTACATTAAACTCTTTTTTTTTTCCAGCAGCCTAAATTTAACCAGTGGGAATTCTTTTTTTAGATGCTATTCTATCCACCCTTTAAAAATGAAGGATCTGATTTTAAAGTGAAAGCTGCATTTCATCAAAGATGGGACACAGTGTCCTTGGCTTAATTATTCTTGGGAAATCGAACACCTTTACTACTGCATGCTTAACAGGTTGCAAGAAAAACAAATTGCAGAAAGTGGGATTCAAGTTTAAACGACTGAATGCACTGATTCCACCTGCCCTGAAAAAAAATAGGGAACCCACCTCGCATTAGTACTGTTCACACACTCAAGTAGCACGTGGCACAATAGTTAATGATAATATACTACATGGCTACAGATAGAAGGGGAATCAAGAGCAAGGATAAATAAAATGGTAACACATCACAATGGCATGACACTTCACTTTATAACCCCCCTGTTCTATCCATTAGCCTGTGGAGGGAACCAGCCAGTAGGGTTCCTATAAGAGACACCGTGCTTGTGACCATCAGCTTATAGGTGATAAAGTCAAGACTTGAATCTTACCCTTCCAAAGCACATTTCTTTCCTAGTGAATGTGGGGATGTCAGTAGATGGGGGCAGGAGATACAATAACTGTCCTTAAGGGAATTGTCTCTGAAAAAAAGAGAACTGATGAATGAAAATCAAACTCAGTCGGAGCCTTGACTATGCTTTTAAGACATCAAGATGACTGGAGATAAATGTCCGGCACCTCCAGTGTTCTTCTCTCCAGAGGGAATGTTAATTCTAGTTCTTTCTACCTCATCAGCTTTTTAAGTAAAGGAGGAGCTAATGAATAGGAAGCTATTTAAAAGACACTACGTCTTTTCAAAACGAAGGAATAGAGATGATTTCAAAATAAGGTATGCTGCTAGTTAAGAGAAACACCTGGACTGAATGAATACGGCAAAAATCTATGAGATCCAGTCTGCTACTGGCCACTTAGATGGCTCCAGGAATCAACGATGGGGGGACATCTGATCTCTGTAATGCCTGTCTTCCACTGCCTTTCTGATGGTAAAAGGTACACACTTACTTAGGGAAATGCCTCCCACTGGATACAGACAAGAAGGGAGCTGCATGGAGGGACCTACTCTCCACGGGCCAAGTCATACTTCTGGAGAATTGTAGTTGCGAGCAGAAGAATATGGCACCCAAGAACAGCGAGAGCTCATTTGCCTCCTTGGAAAAGGCTTTTCACCTCCTGTATTCCTGGAGCTCCATGCTCCTCGGGCTGTCCTGCCTGATTCCTCGGCCTTTTCTTTAATTCTGGAAATGCTTTCACATCCCTGAACTGAATTCCATCAATGCCTTCCTGTTACTATTTTTCTTGACTTGGCTAGTGTTGGTCCCAGCAGCTTGCAAACAAAACACCTTAACTGTAAAAAAAGCCAACACTAATAGATCTGTGCAGCCAGAGAAAGGGGGGCTGAGGAGAGGAAATCAAGAAAATCAAACCATTTGATCACCTATTAATCTACTGCACTAAAAAAAGGCAGGGAATACGAGTCAGGTAAATGAGCTGACAAGTAGACAGCCACCATATCTAAAGTATCTACCTTTTTTCTTCTTTTGGTAAGACAATAAAAGTTTAAAAGTTCAAAACAAAAATAAAAACAATGGTGTTATAATAAAAATTAGTTTTAGGAGTTCCCACTGTGGCAAAATGGTTAAGGATCCAGTGTTGCTTCAAAGGCAGCACTGGTCACAGTTGCAGCTTGGATTCGATCCCTGGACCAGGAATTTCCATTTGCCATGGGTGTGGCAAAAATTAATTTTAATAGTAAATTACATAATGCATATATAAATATATATATATATATATATTCTACAAAGTTTTCTATGTGACCATGTGAACAGCACTGTTTAGTAGTGTTAGTTTTAAAGGAAATATACTAATAACTCTGTTATTGAAGGAGTCAACTGTGTGAAAATTACTCTCTTCAAGACTTAGGTTATGCTTCCTACACTGTTCATGGGAATGTAAGCTGGTACAGCCACTATGGAAAATAGTACGGAGGTTCCTCAGAAAACTAACAGTTAATATATGATTCAACAAACCTATTTCTGGTCATATATCCAGGTAAAACTATAATTCATAAAGTCACATGAGGAGTTCCCATTTTGGCTCAACGGTAATGAACCCAACTAGTATCCCTGGCCCCACTCAGTGGGATCCATGTTGCTGTGAGCAGTGGTGTAGGTCACAGACGTGGCTCAGATGCCACATTGCTGGGGCGGTGGCGTAGGCCGGCAGCTGCCGCTCTGATTCGACCCTTAGCCTGGCAACTGCCATATGCCACAGGTGCGGCCCTAGAAAAAAATTTTTTAAATACACGAATCCCTATGTTCAGAGCAGCATTATTCACAATAGCCAAGACATGGAAACAACCTAAATGCCTGCCCATCAACAGACAAATGAATTAAGAAGATGCGGTACATATAAAGAATGGAATAATACCCAGCCATAAAAAAATAATAATAATGCCATTTGCAGCAGCATGGATGGACCTAGAGATTCTCATACTAAGTGAAGTCAAAAAGAAAAAGACAAATACCATATGTTATCACTAATATGTGGAATCTAAAATATGACACAACTGAATACATCTACAAAACAGAAACAGATTCACAGACACAGAGAACAGACTAATGGTTGCCAAGGGGGAGGGGGTTGGGAAAGGATGGAGTGGAGGTTGAGATTAGCAGATGAAAGCAACTATACATGGAGCAAGTAAAAAAAAAAACAAGGTCCTACTGTATAGCACAGTTATATATAACTGAATCCTTTTGCTGTACGGTAGAAATTAACACAACATTGTAAATCAACTATATTGCAATTAAAGAAACAAAAATAAAGAGTTCCCATTGTGGCAAAAATAAAGAGTTCCCATTGTGGAAACGAATCCAACAAGTATCCATGGGGATGCGGGTTCAATCTCTAGCCTCGCTCAGTGCATCAGAGGGAGATCTGACGTTGCCGTAAGCTGTGGTGTGGGTTGCACGCGTGGCTCAGATCCGGCTCCAACATGACCTTTAGTCTGGGAACTTCCATATGCCACAGGTACGGCCCTAAAAAAAATAAACAAAAATAAAGGCCTAGGTTATGCTAAAATGTATATGATGGTATTATGTCATCACAAAATCAAATCACAAGGAACAACTGCATTACAAAGTCTTCATAAAAATTCCGCATTCAGAAAAATATCTAAAGCTATTTCTACAAAAGAGTGTTCAACAGCCAGAACATCAAATGTGAAAAGGTAAAGTCAAGGAGTTTTCTCCAATTAATAAAATCACCAGCCTCATTTAGTATCACGTTTTCTTCATATCTAAACATTGACTTGGGTGAAATGTTCCCTCTTTCAATAAATCTTCTGTTGTGAAAACTATTGCTACCTGAAAAACTACCCTCAGACTCAATGGCATAAAACATCCATTGCATGATGCTCACAGATTCTGTGGGTGAGGAATTTGAAGAGTGGGTAGCAGGGATAGCTTGACTCTGTCCCATGATGTCTGAGGCCTGAGCTGGTTGGACGTTTCTTCACATTCTGTTGCTGATGCTGGCCACTGTCAACCTGAACACCTACACTGAGCTTCCTCATGTGGCCTGGACTTCCTTACCACATGGTGGCCTCAGGGGAACTGGACTTCTCACATGGAGACATGGAGGCTCAGGACTTCTACATGATATCCCAGCAAACATGGTAGGAACTAAATCTCCTGTTTTGGCCTCACCTAAAGTTATATGGTGTCATTTCTGCTGTGTCCTGTACTGGATACAAATGAGCAGGCCACACCTGCTCAATCAAGAGAAAACATCACTCTAACTCTGAATGGCAGGAGTATCAGTGTCTCATCAGAAAAGCATATGGCATTGGTATTCTGTGTGGTCACCCTTGGAAGATACAACCAACAACATTTTCAGGGAACTTTCATTTCCAGCTAGAAATAAGTGTTCCTTTTCTAAATTCTCACATGCTCTATTTTCAAACTGGTGCTCACCAATTTCCATCTTGTACTGTAACTACTATAGACATATTTCATTTAACCTCTCTGATATGACCATCTAGGGTCTTCTTCTCTTTTTTTTTTTTTTTTTTTTTTTGTCTTTTTTGTCTTTTCAGGGCCACACCTGCGGCATATGGCGGTTCCCAAGCTAGGGTCGAATTGGAACTGTAGCCACTGGCCTACACCACAGCCATGGCAATGCCAGATCCAAGCTACATCTGCAACATACACCACAGCTCATGGCAATGCCGGATCCTTAACCCACTGAGCAAGCCCAGGGATCGAATCCTCATGGTTCTTAGTCAGATTTGTTAACCACTGAGCCACGACAGGAACTCCTTCTTTCCTTTTTTGCATATCACTTAACAGAGCTTCAGGCATTTAGTAAACCCACAATAAAATTTATTAAAGAAATGCGGATTGTTATGAATTAGTTTCAGATATGATTATTATATACTTAGGAGACATAAGTGCTTTTGGAAGAAAGGAAAGAAAAAGGAAGGAAGGGAAGGAAGGATGGAGATGAGGAAGGTGGAAGGCAAGCGAATAGGCATAAATGTTTGAAGTGCTCTTTGATTCTCAAAGCATTTAAACTGTTGCACTTTTGATGACTGTAGCTTTGTAGTATAGTCTGTAGTCAGGGAGCCTGATTTCTCCAGTTCCATTTTTCTTTTTCAATATTGCTTTGGCTATTCAGGATCTTTTGGGTTTCTACACAAATTTTAAAATATTTTGTTCTAGTACTGCAAAGAATGTCATTGGTAATTTGATAGGGACTGCACTGAATCTATAGATTATTTTGGGCAGTGCAGTCATTTTGGCAATATTGATTCTTCTAATCCAAGAGTACCATGCTCTTGGAGAGAAAGAAACAGATCTTTCCAGCTGTTTGTGTCATCTTTGATTTCTTTCCAAAAAACAAACAAACAAACAAATAGAAATACAGATCAATGGAACAGGATAGAAAGCCCAGAAATAAGCCCAAGCACCTATAGTCAACTAATCTATGACAAAGGAGGCAAGAATACACAGTGAAGGAAAGATAGTCTCTTCAATAGTGGTGCTGGGAAAGCTGGACAACTATATGTAAAAGAATGAAGTCAGAACATTTTCTAACACCATATACAAAAATAAACTCAAAATGAATTAAAGACCTAAATATAAGGCCAGATACTATAAAACCCCTAGAGGAAAACACAGGCAGAACACTCTTTGACATTAATCACATCAACATCTTGTTTGATTCACCTCCTAGAATAATGACAATAGAAGCAAAAATAAACCAATGGGACCTGATTAAACTAAAAAGCTTTTGCATAGCAAGGAAACAATAAACAAGATGAAAAGACAACCCACAGAATGGGAGAAAATCTTTGCAAATGATGCAACCTACAAGGGCCTAATATCCAAAATATAAAAACAACTCATACAACTCAACAACAAGAAAAACAAACAACCCAATCAAAAAAAGGGCAGAAGAACTAAGTAGACATTTCTCCAAAGAAGACATATGAATGGCCAATTGGCATATATATATATATATATATATATATATATATATATATGACAGCTCAATGTCACTAATTATTAAAGAAATGCAAATCAAAACTACAGTGAGGTACTACCTCACAACAGTCAGAATGGCCATCATTAACAAGTCTACAAATAACAAATGCTGAAGAGGGTGTGGAGAAAAAGGAACCATCCTACACTGTTGGTGGAAATGTAATATGGTACAACCATTATGGAAAATAGTATAGAGGTTCCTCAGAAATCTAAGTATAGGACTACCATAAGATCCAGCAATCTCACTCCTAGGCATCTATCCAAACAAAACTATAATGCAAAAAGATACATGCACCCCTACATTCATTGCAATACTATTCACAATAGCCAAGACATGGAAACAACCTAAATGTCTATCAACAGATGAATGGATAAAGAAGATGTGGTACATATATGCAATGAAATACTACTCAACCATAAAAAAAAGAATGAAATGCCATTTGCAGCAACATGGATGCAACTGGAAATTATAATACTAAGTGAAGTCAGAAAGAGAAAGACAAATACCATATGATATCACTTATATGTGGAATCTAAAATATTACACAAATGAACCTATCTACAAAAAAAGAAACAGACTCATGGACATAGAGAACAGACTTGTGGTGGCCAAGGGGTGGGGAGGGAAGAAATGGGATGTATGGGGAATTTGGGGTTGGTAGATGCTAACTATTACATTTAGAATGGATAAGCAATTAGGTCCTACTTTGTATAGCACAGGGAACTATATCCAGTCTAAGGATAGACAATAATGGAAGATAATGTGAGAAAAATAATGTGTATATGTGTGTGTGTGTGTATGACTGGGTCACTATGCTGTATAGCAGACTCAACACTGTAAATCAACTATACCCTAATAAAAAATAAATTTAAAATAAATAGAGAAAGTGGGGAAAATAAATTATGAAAGGAGAAAATAATAAACTGTTGCACTTTTAAAGTTTCCAAAGGATAAAGAAGATGTGGTACATATACACAATGGAATATTACTCAGCCATTAAAAGCAATGAAATACCGGCATTTTTAGCAACAAGGATGGACTTAAGTTATCATGCTGAGTGAAGTCAGTCAGACGATGAGACACCAACATCAAATGCTTTCACTGACATGTGGAATCTGAAAAAAGGACACAATGAACTTCTTTGCAGAACAAATACTGACTCACAGACTTTGAAAAACTTATGGTTTTCAAAGGAGACAGTTTGGGGGTGGGGGGATATGCTGGGGTTGTGGGATGGAAATCCTATAAAATTGGATTGTGATGATCATTGCTCAAGTATAAATGTAATAAATTCATTGAGTAATAAAAAAAATATATAAAGTTTCCAAAGGAGCAAAGATTCAATTCTCTCAATTTTATGTACATCGGCTGTACATAAAACTGAAAATCCCTGGAGAAAAACACAAAACCATGCTGTCAGGTTTCATTTAAAAGCCCATGAATGTGGAGTTACCATCCAGGCTTAGTGGTTAACGAACCTGACTAGCATCCTTGAAGACCTGCGTTTGATTCCTGGCCTTGCTCAGCAGCTTAAGGATCCAGCATTGCTGTGAGCTGTGGTGTAGGTCACAGATGCAGCTCGGATTTGGCATTGCTGTGGCTATGGCATAGGCCAGTGGCTACAGCTCCCATTGGTCACCTAGCCTGGGAACCTCCATATGCTGTGGGTGCGGCCCTAGAAAGAAAAAAGTAAAAGTAAAAATTTTAAACTAAAAAAAATCAAAACCATGAACATGAACCTCAGATAGGCCCTTAGCTGCTGGCAATTGTTAGGGCTGTACCTGCGGCATATGGAGGTTCCCAGGCTAGGGGTTGAATCAGAGCTGCAGTTGCCAGCCTACACCACAGCCACAGGAACGTCAGATCCGAACCATGTCTGTGAACTACACCACAGCTCATGGCAATGCCAGATCCTTAACACACTGAGTGAGGCTAGGGAACAAACCTGCGACCTCATGGATACCAGTCAGATTCATTTCCGCTGGGCCATGATGGGAACCCCGCTGTTGGCAATTGTGCTGTGCTTCCCTAGTTCATTCACATTCCTACTTCCCCAGATATCTGTTTCTCACCTTCTCCCCTCTCCTCAACTTCAACATCCCCATTTTCAGCAGATGACCTTCTTACTTACCTGAAAGTAAGAGAATTAAGAAGGTCTATTTCTTACTTCTCTTGGCTACCTCCCTGACACTTCTCTATCTTCTCTCTTGGTTCCTCTTCCTGTTCCTCTTCACCTCTTCATGGGTATCCTGTGCTCAGACCTTGATTTCTTCTCTGTCTACCCCCACTGCCATGTTAAGTTTCCAGTCTGAAATAGCACCTGCATGTGTGAAACAACTCCCACAACGTACCTCCAGGAGAACACTCTCCCAAACTCCAGACTCACCTTCTCTGCTGGAGATGTTTAATAGGCACCTTGTACTCAACCCGTCCAGCATGGAGCCCTGAGACCACCTCCCATTCTGTAGTTGCCACCGTCTTTTCCATCTCAGTTGACAGCAACTCCAATCTTCAAGTTGCTTACACCAAAACACTGAAGTCATTCTTGGCTTCTTTTTCTCTTATATTGAACATCCATTACATCAGAAAGTTGCATATTCAGACTATGACCACTTCTCTTCACTGATCTAAGCAAGTACCATCCCTTGCCTTGTTTATTAAAATTGCCTCCTAATTGGTCTTTCTCTCACCTACTGCCTGTTATCAACATTGCAACCAAAATGATTAGTTAAAATATGTCATATCATGTCTCTCCTCTGATTACAGCTTTGCAATCCCTCTCCTATATCAATCAGAGGGAAAGCTACAGTCCTAACCACGACTGACAAGTCACTACATGGTTTGACTCTTGGTTACTTCTCTGACTTCACTTTTTTGTTCTCTTCCTTCGCTGGTCTTGTACTTTATGTTGACCATTTTAGGCATGTTCCCATGTTATGGCTTTTGCCCTGGCTTGTTCCTCTTCGTGGACTCCTCTTCCTCCACATATCTGAATGGCTTATTTCCTTATCAGCTGCGAGTCTTTATTCAAATCTCAGCTTAACAGTGAGTCCACTCTGAACATGCCCTGCAGTGACCTGACCACTAATATTCCCCACCCTTCTTATTCTGTTGTTTTCCATATCACTTATTATCTAATAGACCACTTTGTTTACATATTTCTCATTTATAATACTTACTGTTGGCTCTCTATCACCTCCTGCTAGAAAATAAGCCTTACAAGATCTGGGACTTTTATCTGTTTTGTTCACAGATGGGCCCCCCAAGCCCCTTGAATATATAGCCCGGCACATAGTAAGTACTCGATGAATAATTTTTGAACAAATAGTGTGAAGACACTATCTATGCACAAAAGGAACTTACACGATGTGATTTTTAGGGACATCATGGGGCTTCTCTTGTCCCAAAGTAGCTTTCCCACCACAATACCAAGGCACCACTGTCCCCTCCTCTCTGTCCACAGGTCCAACCATTAGACTCAGTCTTTATTAGTCCAGAACAGTGAAACCAAATAGCTAAAACATATACTTATTCTGAGAGATGTTGATAGGAGTTCAAAGAAAAGTTGGGTTGAGGTTGGCAAAGCGGTGAAGACAAGAGACAGGACGGTGACGTCAAGAGTGGACCTTGAAAAGTTACAAAATCTTCTTGCTCTGGGTGAAAAGTTAAAGGAGTAGATTATGACCACTAGGTCTCATCCATTCATCTCCACTCGGAAGCCTGAGAAAGGCTATTTAACTTCCTGCTCCACCCTGATCAGTGAGCAAGAAAAGGCCCCCAGACCCCAGGGTGTGTCCTTGGGAACAGAAGGTGAAGAACTTGGGAAGCACAATCCATTTATTATCTACCACTATGATGAAAACCTAGAAGGAAACATGTCCCAATAGAGATTTCTTTTAGACCCTAGGCAGACAGCTGGGGTACAAGACTTGAAGGCAAAGGAGACTCAGGGGCAGTCCTATAAAATCCAGCCAGGCAAACCCCCGGGGTTCTTTTAAGGTTCGTATATATCAGAACCATGTGCCCACATCCCCACCGCAGAGCCAAGCAAGTCAGTTCGACAAGATTTTCATTCCAATCCAATTTACTTTCTCACACGAATAAGATCTAAGGTAGTCACAGACTGGTTAATACAGCTGGTTTATAGCCTCTCAAAAAAATATTTTCCGCTACACCCACGGCATGTGGAAGTTCCCAGGCCAGGAATCAAACCTGTGCCACAGTAGTGACAACACCAGATTCTTAACCTGTTGAGCAACCGGGGAATGCTTGTTTTCTCATAATTTTTCAGGGGCTGCATCACTTTCAGAGTAGCTACAGACAAATGGTATCCAAACACACTCTGCCTTTCACTCCCTTCCCACCCCCCTTCTCCCTGCCCTGCCTCCCTTCTCTACTTCCCAAGAATTGGTTTAGAAACCATCACAGCATTATTTGCAGAATCAAGAAAATTAGAGTGGTGATAAGTGAAAGAAGCCAGATACCACAAAGCACATACTGTGTGATTGCATTTCCATCAAGTTCAAAAACCAGCAACACTCATGTATGAAGTGAGAGGTCAAGTCTGTAGTTTACTGGGCAGGGGCTGTGGTGGGAGCTCTGGAGTGCTGGACATGCTCTTTCTCTACATCTGGGTGCTGGTTACATTATAATGTACTTTACTGTATGTTTATTTTACTTCATTTAAAAAACAAATTGTGAGGTGCTTCTGAGAAAACAGACTTTATTTCAACAGAAGGCCCATACTTCAATCACACTAAAATGAATAGTGTTCATTCAACTCCACAACTAAGTAGAGGAAAGCAAAAGTCACAAAAATAAATGAAAATCCATTATACCATCACATATTTAAAAATCAGCATGAATGCCTATAAAATGCTAGTATCAGACTATTCAAATATCTCAAAGAGCAAATCTCAAATATTCATATTACTATGGTAGATATTGCTTACTAAAATAACAGGTACATGCAACACATGAGTTTAATTAGCATTTGAAATTTTTGGCAGAGTCACAGCACAGTCTGAGAACAAAGAAGACATTTAATTCTCATAGATCTTCTGAGATCTATTTCTCACAAAAATCCCATAGTATAATATTTCAACAAAAAATTGGAATGTACAACCTGCCTTCCCAGTCTGGATTCTGAAGCAGTGAGTATTCAGAGCCACCTCTGCTGAAACAGAAGAGGCCATGTGCTCAGTGTAGCTGACGAGCCCCATGAGAAAGAAGAAAGCAAGGAGAAAGTCTCCAAATGGGTAATTCCTACTCTCCTCTTGTAGAATGAGGGTGGCCGAGACACCAAAATTAATTCAACTCCATCTTCATGGAAGGAAACCATGGGTCTAAATTTCCTCACTTACAGATAGCTTGCTGGAATTAATAAATGTAACAGTGTCTTTGAATGAGGTGGTTTTTGCCAAAAGGATACTTTATAAGCTAGAGAAAGCTGTGTTCACCCACATCCCAGGCCCAGCTTTACACATTTCGCTATGATTTTCCACATGTTCTTTGTTATACAGGACTTTACATCGCAGAGTTAGGTAAGCCACACAACCACCCCCAAGCCTGAGTGTTATTATGCTCATTCTACACAGGAAATAGCCGACTTGTGGAAAAGTTAAGTAATGAGCCCACAGGTACTAAGGAGTGAGTCCTCCTCTCCTGTCTGTGGGACAGACCACGACTCCAACTTACTGCTGCCTCAGCATCACTGTTTTAGGAAGAGGAAATGGAGCAGAGGCACAAAGGTGAGCTCAGAGTGGAATGGAGAGCATGTTTATAGGGATGGTTAAGGCTAATCCGCCCATCCGCAGGAGCACCAGCTAAAGGGAAAACTGCAAAGTCTTATCAAGGACCCTTTCCTTGTTGTGAGATTGGCACTGGAAGTAAAGAATGATCAAGCTGCCTGCTTGAGGGCCTCCATTCCAAACTGCTGGGTGTGGGGACACCCCAGTCTCACTGTAATTGGAGAAACCCCTATACGGCTTCAAGGGGACCAGCCTAGAATACAGTCGTGCCTCTGTGGAATCGGTGGGACCAGCTTGTCTGCTGGATAAAGTCAGTAGGTCAGATGATAAGAGGGCAGTGACAGGCCTACCGAATCAGGAACTCAGGGAGTTCCCAAGTGGCTCAGTGGGCTAAGAACACTACTAGTCTCTGTGAGGATACCGGTTGAATCCCTGGCCTCACTCAGTGGGTTAAGGATCTGGTGTTGCTGCAAGGTGCAGTGTAGGTCACAGATTCAGCTTCGATCTTGTGTTTCTGTAGCTATTGTATAGGCTGGTAGCTGCAGCTCTGATTTGACCCCTAGTCTGGGAACTTCCATATGTCGCAGCTGCAGGCACAAAAAATGATACTTAAATAAAAAAAAAAAAAAAAAAAAAGGAATTCAGGGGCCAGAACAAATACCTAGAGCAGAACAAATACAGGCAAGATGCTGAAAATCTTCACCTCTCAGATCCCTCACTTGCAAAATGAGACAAGCAGAATTATAGATTTATTACAAAGTTTAAATGAGCATATAGGTGCAAAGCATCGAACACTCAGAAACAGATAAAATGTTGTGTAAGTTTTAGCTATTATTAGTATTTATCATGAATAATAGATCATACAGTGTAAAATGTAAGGCAGATTTCTAAGCCTGCAAATATATATACTTTAGTTGCTTTGATTTGTTTTTCTAATTGATCAAGGGAACAAGTAAAAAGGGATGCCCAGAAGTAGCATTATGAAACTGCTGATAATCAGTCAATTTTTTGCATGTGCATGCAATAGCGATTTTATGTGGTTTGAACCTCACACCAGTCAGAATGGCTATCATTAAAAAGTCTACAAATAACAAATGCTGGCAAGAGTGTGAAGAAAAGGGAATCCTTCTACATTGTTGGTGGGAATGTAAGCTGGTACAACCACTATGGAAAACAGTTAGGAGTTTCCTCAGAAAATTAAATACGGATCTACCACATAATCCAGAAATCCCACTCGTGGGCATCTATCCTGATAAAGCTGTAATTCAAAAACATACATGCACCCTAATGTTCATACCAACACTATTCACAATAGCCAAGACATGGAGACAACCTAAATGTCTATTGACAAAATAATGGATTAAAAAGATGGGGTACATATATAAAATGGAATACTACTCAGCCATAAAAAATGAAATAATGCTGTTCACAGAAACAAGAATGCAATTAGAGATTCTCCTACTAAGTGAAGTAAGTCAGAAAAAGACAAATACCGTATAATATCACTTATACATGGAATCTAAAATATGATTCAAATGAACCTATGTACCAAATAGAAACAGACTCTTGGACATAGAAACAGACTTGTGGTTGCCGAGATGGGGGGTTAAAGTGGGATGGACTGGGAGTTTGGGGTTAGTAGATGCAAACTATTCTATAGATAGAACACTTAAGCAATGACATCCTACTGTAAAGCACAGGGAACTATATCCAATCTCCTGGAATAAACTATAATGGAAAAGAATATAAAAAAGAATATATGTGTATAACTGAGTCACTTTGCTGTACAGCAGAAATTAACACAACATTGTAAATCAACTATACTTAGATTTTTAAAAATATAAAATAAAATGTAAAAAAGAGAACAAAAGGTTTGTTTTCCTAGTTGTAGAACTCTTTGGACCTGTCCTTAATATAAGGCAAGTGGCTTTTGTGGACCCTGGGCTCACGGTCCCTACCCTCAGGAGGTGCATACACACACTGGCAAACACACGTTCCATTGGCCATGGCTGCATTGGGAGACATTTGCCTCTCACCTGAGCTCTTAGGTGGGTAGTAGAGATGGAAATGAACCCGACTAGTATCCATGAGGATGTGGATTGATTCCTGTCTTTGCTCAGTGGGTTCAGAATCTGGCATTGTCACAATCTGTGGTGCAGGTTGTAGACACATCTCAGATCCAGCATTGCTATGGCTGTGCCATAGACTGGCAGCTGCAGCTCTTACATGGCCCCTAGCCTGGGAACGTCCATGTGCTGCCCCTGCAGCCCTAAAATTAATTAATTAATTAAATTAAAAATCCATCTGTAAAGCTATCAAATAAATACTTTCTTCCTCACCAAACTTCAATAAGTGATCCCTTCCATAAAACAGTCTTTGGAGTTTTTCAAGTATTTAACCAGAAAAGTTGTTGTTATCTTTATTTATGGTTATACTTTTGAAAATTTGCACAAATGGGGAGTTCCCATCATGGCTCAGTGGTAACAAACCTGACTAGCATCCATAAGGATGTGGGTTTGATCCCTGGCCTCACTCAGTGGATTAAGGATCCGGCATTGCTGTGAGTTGTGGTGTAGGTCGCAAACGCGGCTCAGATCTGGTGTTGTTGTGGCTGTGGTATAGGCCGGCAGCCGTAGTTCTGATTCAACTCTTAGTGTGAACTTTCATATACCGTGGGTATGGCCCTAAAAAGAAAAAAAATTGCATAAATGGGATCTTACCAGGCATGCCATTCTTTTGCTTTTCTTTGCTTAAAGACAGACTCAGACATCTTTCACCTGTGGACACACAAGGAACCATCTTCCCCGGCAGGAGGAGTGTCCCTGAAGAGTCAGAAAGATAAGCATGACTGCTAGGGGAGGGCTGGTCGTGTTATGAGAATAGTGACAGTCCTATCATAAAAGTAGCTAGACGCTTCAGAGGCTAAAAGAAAAGAGATCTACCTATAGAAAATCTGACGGCAGAGATGTTCTCCTAATTTTTTTTAAACAGTTCCTTACTCACGATCTTTTTTGTTCCCCCCAGTTCTTTGCTTTGGAAAATGTGGATATAGTACACAGCATCTTTGGCTCAGGGATGCTCTATTTTTAAGACAGCCTGTTCCAGTGCAGGACACTCCAACTGTTGGAAAATGTATTCTTGAACTGATTAAATACCCAACACTCTTTGAGTTCAAAGAACTGGTTATAATTTATCATTTGAGAGTCAACGAAACAAAGAAATATGCAAAATAATGCACTCTCAAGTTTTAAGACATCGCCAGTTCCTTATTTCAATAAGTATCCTGAGTAGGCTTGACAGATTTCATAAACAAAAATAGAGAGATCTAATCAAATTTAATTTCAAATAAGCAACAAATAATTTTTTAGTATAAGTTTGTCCCGTGCAATAGCTGGGGCATAATTATACTTTAAAAATATTCATCATTCATCTTAAATTCAAATTTAACTGGGACCCTGTATTTAGCTGGTAATCCTACTCTTAGGTTTTTTCTAGACAAAAATGTCCAGTTTCTCTGACCGTTTCTCATATGATTTTATTCCCAGACTCTCTAGCATTGGGATATCCTTAAACCTGACACAGAGCTGCAGAGAGGCTCAGAGTGTGTCCCTACTGCCATGACCCTATTCAGGACTGTGCCAGCCATTTCCATTCACCCCATAATGACTGAACCCCAGTCACAGACCTATGAGGAAAAGAGCACACATTTGGATCCTACCACACCTGAGTGAGACAGGACCATTCCCAGAGTAAAGGAGAATGAATATCCTTACTGTCTAAAAAATGTGCCATTAGAAAACGGCTGCTTTGCAACCTCCTTTGCTTGGGCCACACTGTTCTCCAATACAAAAGGAAGCCATCGACTAGAAATCTTCAGTTCAAATCATCTACATGCTCTAGTAGGACAAAATATAACACGACTTGCACTTTGCTGAAGGCAAGCACTAGACTTTTAATACCACAACTGAAGTTTCTTTTTTATACACATTTTTGGGGGTAACTTTGTCAAGATGTTGGTTTATCTTTGAAGCTTTTAAGAGTAGCCAAAGCGGGCAGGTTTCCATTAACAGATCATATTGCTGCTCGATTAATTATTCATCAACTCGATCATGTGAGCTGGGGCACAAGAAAAGCATCCATTTATTTTGACACTTTAACTACCAGTTTGGATTGGCCATGGTGCTAATCAACTGAGTTCAACCAGTTGTTAATGAAGGTAAACAAAAACAGTTCAGAGGATGTAGATCTGGCTCCAATTTTTACCCATAAAAAAGCAGTGATTAAGAGAGAGGGGGAAAAAAGGGGAAAGTGGCGTAAAAGGGAAGGCAGAAATGGTAAAGGAAAATGGGAAGAAATGGCTCATGGAGGCAGGGTAGAGGAGAAGACTAATCACTTGTCTGGCTCCTGCTCTTCTTTCCCTAACCCTGATCATTTCTATTAGGGAATTTTTTTTTTCTGTCTTTTTTTTTTTTTTTTCTTGCTTTTTAGTGCTGCACCAGCAGCATATGATAGTTTCCAGGACAGGGATCAAACTGGGAGTTGCAGCTGCCAGCCTTTGCCACAGCCACAGCAATGCAGGATCCAAACCATGGCTGTGACCTACACCGCAGCGCACAGCAACCCCAGATCCTTAACCCACTGAGGGAGGCCAGGGATTGAACCCTCATCCTCATGGATATTAATCGGGATCATAACCTGCTGAGCCACAACAGGAACTCCTACGGAGTTATTTCAATAGCCTGAAAAAATAGAATCATAGTGCATTTATCAATCTGCAACTTCCTTTCTCACTCCTGAAGATGTTTTCATGTGGGCACTTACAGATCCACCTCACTCTTTTCCCTACTGTATGCAATATCATTGTAAAAACATACCACAATTAAGACTCCTATTAAGTTGCTTACCTTTACTGCTGTTATAAACAATGCTGCAATAAATATCCCTGTTCATTCTTTCTCATGTGTATTCAAGAGGCTTTCCTCAGCGTAACTTCCAAAAAGGAGAATTTCCAGGTCAAAGAAAATGAACAACTTTAATTTAAATAGATACTGCCAATTTGGAAAAGGTCTGGAGGGTAATCATTTGTCTTCTGGGAGGGGATTGGTGTGACAGCCAAAGGGAATTCTAGCCTTATCTTTAATGCTTTAATTATTTTTTAAACAAAGAGAATGAATTCCGTTATTAATTATGTAATGAAAAAATAAATTTTAAAAAGAGAGATTTTTAGATACAGAGCACATCAATGTCTTAAATAACCTTGAAAATCAAAGAGATTCAATCAACCTGCCTATCCTCTCAGGGCCCCGTCTAGGGGGAAAATAGCTGTCCTCCTGAAAGGAGGCCACACTTGCTAGATATCACTCCCCTCAACACACACACACACACACACACACACACACACACACACACACTCATTCAAAAAGTGCACCCTTGAACATGTCAAACACTTGGTTGTTCCATCAAAATCAGGTACAAGTTGTACTTGATGGGGTAGGGGTTTCTTAGGAAGCCACCACTGAGTATTTCCCCACACATGTCCTGAATAATTTAAACACAGAATTAATGCAGGGGCCAAAATAGCTTCATCAAGCTGATTTTTTGAGGTTTGAGAATACAGATTTTAGCAGTCCTACTAACACTGCATCTCAAAACTGGACAGACTTACCCATCAGCTGGGGGATCCAGAGCCTGGAGCAAAGCTCCCAGCAGGGTTCAGAGGGCACATTCAAATTAGGACAACTGAAGGAAGTCTCCTGGGGAACACACTCAAGAGCTACATCTGTGAGTGCACCAGAGCAGTGGAAGTGGGCCCAGGGAGGCACTGAGCTGGGAAGAAGTGGCATCAAAAGCCTCATGGGATGCAGGGACGGGGATGAAACTTCCCTGATATCCCAGCTTGATGCTACAAAGTTGGGCCTTTACACTGACCACACTTTGGATGGGGGCTGCCCCTGGGAGTGGAGTGTGACCTGGGGACAGTGCAACTTGTGGCTCTCTTTGGTGGAAGGGAATTCCTGGAGGCCTCAGATGAGAGGCACAAGTCACCACCATTCTCAGAGGCTGGGAGAATGAGCTCTTCGGTCCTAAAGTGGGACCTGGGCAAAGTCCCCAGAGCGCTCACTAGGGTTCAGCCCCGAGCCCCCTGGATCCATTTTTTTCAGTAGTTAGATCTGAGAGCAGTTCCTCCAGGATTCTGGCTGGCCTGTTTTTCTGGGTAAGCTTGTAAGAGGAAGGTTAGTGACTTGAATTACAGCCCCTTTTGTTGCAGCTGCCTTCAAGGTCACTGTTCCACATCACCTCTCCACTCTGTTACTGGTTTTAGATTCCTCTCCCCCTTGGCTAGCACCTCTGTTGGTCTAAGTGGGCTTACCTATTGGGTTCACTTTGACTTTCATTGGTAAGACCATCTGACCCCCTGGTCACTATGTCCATTTATTATTAAAAAGGGGTAAGGGGGTTCCAAGAGACACCCCACTGTGTGACAGCCGCCCTGCCTCCTCCTGGTCATCAGGGTCAATTATTCCTACCAGGAAAGAGATCATTTCCCTTATTTGATAGGCTTAGGCACAAGGGCCAGTCAACAGAGAGATCTTAATGGGACCCCTACTGAGTTTCCTGATTGGAAATATCCTCCTCTCTCTGGGAACTAAACCCCAAATGCCTGGAAATGCAGCAACAGGAGACACGAACTCCCTAAGTAGGTCACTGAGAGTGATATAAGCAGATCCACCCCAACTTCCACCTCTAGGTTCCCAGATTCATACTTTCTACCCACTGGGGACACAGCCCCATAAAATGGTTGTTGAGGTAGGGTCTTACCATGTCGTAGAGGATGGAGCCCATCCTCAGAGTTTGTCATCTCTAAGCTAGGTCTGCGGTGGCTGTTAAGAAGCTGTTTCATCATAGCCAGCAATTTCTGGATGAAGCAATATGTAATAGAGCCAGTGGATTCCGTGGACATGTTCACCACCTCTTTGTCTCTAAGGGGGTTCTTCAGTCCAGTGAGATCCTGCACTGAGGGATTAAGTACTGTATAAGCTCCCTGACAGCCATGCTTCCCAATGCTTTCAGGCACTCTTGTACCGGGTATGCTTGTTGATTCAGTCAAGATAAAAAGCTGATCCCTCCAAGAGGGGCGAGCTCTGATGTAATGACTTGCCACCAAGTGGTGGATTGGTTTCCCTAAGGCATGGTGCCAAATCAGCCACTCAGTGTTGGTCTCTGCTCCCAGAAAGCCAGGTATTCAGCAGTGGAAAATCAGCCCTGGTGACAGGGAGCCCCTGCTGTGGGTCCATGCACTGCTTCCACCCCTGACGCCATGGCACGAAGTCCCCTTTGCCAGTATTAGAGTTTCCAGGGACTGACTTCAACTGGCTAAAGCATTTCATCAACTTGGTGAATGAATGCTCTCCTTTAAGCTTTAACATTTAATACAAAGTTTGTCACACATCATGCTCCTGCCCACAGATACTTGCACACGCCTCTTGCCCAGACCTCCTTGTCTCTTACCCTCCAGTCTTTCCCTTCCCAGGCTTTGATCAATCAAATAAGCCATTGAGGACTGACCATGAGCCCATATATACTGTTGGTCTGGGCTACTTCTCTTCCCGCAAAACGCAGGTAATCAGATACATCTCCCAAATCTCTGTTTGGAGGCTCTCTCTTCACTCTCTCCTTCAGGGCCACCACTAAATGGAGATGTGATACAGCAGCCCATCTGCAGTTCACACCCACAAGGAGAGCCAACCCATCTACAAACTCGGTTTGACCTTTGACTTCTTTCATTGGTTGGTCACAGGGACCTAGTTGGAGGAGGTCACAGAGAGGGTCTGACCTACGATTGACCAGAGCTGGTCTTAGGCAATCGGAGGCTCCCTGCCCCCTCCCCTGTCCTTGGAATGTCCAGGATGCAGCCTCAAGAGAGCAGTGTGTTTTTCAGACCATCTGGATGGTACCTATGACAGAACCCAGGTAAATTATACAAATGTTAAGATTCTGGCTGTCAGGTTTAGAGATCGAATCATCTAGACAAGTCTCCTGGGTAAGTTCCCCTTGCTTGTGAAAACTGCCACCTGCCAATATGGAGGGTTCTGCCTCTTTCTTCTATCTCCTTTTCCTCCATGTCAGGGGGCCTGTTTGCTGACTAAGAGACACTACTGCAGCCATAGGCGTGAGCTGAGCGAGACGCACCAGGAGAAGAGTAGTAGGTAAAAGGGGCCCAGGTTACCAGCTCATGTGGTCTCTGTGACCTGACCCTGCTGGTGCCCATGCCCAGATGTAACCCTTCCAACTTACTGTAAACGCGGTTGGGAGTATAGGTCCTTAAGGCATGGTGGGCCTGACAGAGGTCAAAGGACCTTACTGATGTAGATCACAGAGGACAGCCTCCTGGAGGCTAGAGCAGGGTAGAGACGGGTACAAAGTGGATTTAAAGGCAAACATAAGGTATCAGGGCACCTCAAAACCATGCCCACCATCGGGGTGGGGCCCTGGGGCAACAGAAGACCTTGTGGTTCCCAATACATAATCATTCCCAGGTATTCCTCCCAAATTAACCCATCAGTAAAGCCTCTCCACCCGCCAGGAGCAGACTGAGTAAAGAGGCAGAGGGCAGACACGTGTTTAGGGAAAATTCCTCCCTGTGGAAACCCAGAGGGGGACTGAGCATTGTTTTGATAAGCAGGATAAGCTGGATTTTCAGGCCTGGAAGAACTAAGTGCCACCTAAAGGCGGGGAGGTCCCACTAACAAGTAGAATGTTCCATGTCCACTGCTATCCAATAAAACCTTCTGTGAAGGTGCAGGTGCTCTGGAAGCCTGAACCGTCCAGAAAGACAGCCACGAGCCATGAGTAGTTACTGAGCACTGACATGTGGCTAGGGTGATGTAATATAATCTAGATTTAGAGGAACTAAATTATATTGTTTTATTATAGCTAAGCTTTATGTTGTTATAATGCTTATAATTGCATTATAAGAATTATATTTATTACAATTATTTTGTTATAATTAATTTAAATGGCCACATACAGCTACCAGCCCCTGTCCTGGACACCACAAAGACTAGGAAATATGGCGTCCTTGACCCTAGCGATAAAGACCTAAGAAATAGAGGCTCAAGCATACAAGGTCACATAGCATTAATGAAGCTACTAGAGACTTTACCTAGGTCCCCTGCACTTTATGGAGCAGGGCTCTTGGCCTGGGGAATGGAGTAAGCTGTGAAGGTCTTATAGATCCTGGCCATACTAAACGGCTGTGCGATTTCAGGCGGACTGCTTTATTCTTTGAGACTCAATTTCCTCCCCTATGAGATGAGAATACTACTTTATAAGGCTGTTGTGGAGATGAAATGAGGGGACATCTGTAAGGTATCCGGCTCACAGTGGTCATTTCATTAATACATCCTCTGATAACAGCCACCAGCCTCAACTCTCTCCTGTGCCCCCTGCTTTTCTTTAGTAAAACCCCAGTACATCATCCCAGCTCTTTGGTCTGAGCCTGCTATCCCACTGTGGAGGGGGGAATTAATAAGCAAGGCCTGTTGCTTCAGATACATTTACTGGCCTCCGAGAATCGGGGAGGGATTGCTTAAGAGTATAAAATGGAGCACAATTTAGTTACTTTCAGGGAAGGGGGGGGAATGGAATTCACTCTATTATCTCACAAACATGGCATTTCCTTCCACCACCAGCCCAGCTACACTACCAACAAAATGACCTAATAAAAATCAGCAGCCTCACTGCATCATTGGAAGTGAGATTCTCACCTATTTTTGCTGCCAGCTCTGAGGAGTAAAAGTCTAAGAGGAGAGGCTGAAATTCTAAGTTGAGGGCCCTTGTCTGGGAATTACGTAATTCCCACAGGGCAAACAGCCAGAAGCCAAATCTGGCGACACCCCAGGGCTGGCTGGAAGCTGATCCCGCCTCTGTTTGTTTGGCTGTTGGGCACATTGCTTTTGTTTTGGTTTGGGATATTGTGAGTGATGTTTTGAGCATTCTCAGGTCTGCCTTTTCCCCTCTTGTTGTGAGAAGAGAGACCTTCCTTTGTTTGTGAAGCTCAGTAACCATCTTGTTATTTCTGCGGCAGGAGGTGCCTGGAAGTTCAAGGGTTCAAATTTTAATCTAGCACCACTATGGGTCTTGCTGATGAATTTATGTTTTAATTTTTCATCCACAGCTCGGCCCCAGACATCATATAAATAAATGAAGAGGTAAATAAAATTCATGAAGCTGCCCAAGGGATTTGAAGCTGAGACATCTTGTTGAGTTTCAGGGACAAGTTTTAACATCAGAGCCTCCTCATCTTGCTACTATTACCTGTGCAAAACCCTGTAATGAAGGAACAAATTAGGTCAGTCCCAGGTGTACCAAAACAGAACAGGGAAGGAATTATCAAAGAAATTAAAAAGCCTGCCATGGCCATCGACAGAGCACACTTTTATAGGTTTTCTTCCAGTGATAATCCTGCAAGTCAAACTCATGGCAGCGGATGGACTTTTCACCCTTGTCAAAGCAGCAGCAGTAAGTCAGCATTCCTAACAAGGTTCCCGTGGAAAAGGGCGGGAGTATCCCTGATAATTAAAAGCATGGAAACCTAGAGAAACTTTCATGCCAGTCCGATGTTATTATTATTTTCTGCTCTTGCTCTCTCTCTCAAGGTTTTGTTTTCCCATGTTGAATAATCAAAAAACTTTGGTTTCCTCTGAACTCCAAAAAGTCACTTTGTACTCTCTTTAGAAGGATAAAAATCCAGGTTTGGATAAAGTAAGCCAACATTTCTTCAGGTTACCTGCATTTAAAGACCCATGAGCAAACCTTCTTTGGAAAGATGAATATAAAGGGTTTGGTAATTTGCTGTCTTGAAATGAGCTCAAGTCAAATCCCTGGAGATAAAGAAAAAGTGGGGTGAAATGAGCTCAAGTCAAATCCCTGGAGATAAAGAAAAAGTGGGGTGAATCAGGTCAAATCCCTGGAGATAAAGAAAAAGTGGGGTGAAGTCCCGATGTCTGAAAAGACAAATGTAATGAATGAATGAAGGCCCAGAGCAAGCAAACAGGAAAAGAAGAAATTATGTCCCAACTAGATTATGGGTTTTCCTCTTCAGAGGTTTTCCTCCAAGAAAAGTCCCACATTAGAAAGCTTTTTTTCTCACGGAAGTCTTAGCTGACGGATGCAGAGGATCTGGGTCCATCTGTCTTCTGGGATGAGAGGAAGCAAGCACCGTCTTCTCTGGTTCTGAAAACGCAGGTGAAGCTGGGCAATACTTATAAATCCCCTTCTCACTCATCTCCTTGCCCACCTCCATTCGGAGGGCCACCTGGGGAGGAAATCAGCCTCTAAACAGATGCCCAGAAAAAGTGAATAAAAGTGCTTCCACAAAAGCATCTTCACGGGAGCTCCCATCGCAGCTCAGCAGTAATGAACCCAACTAATATCCATGAGCACATGGGTTAGCTCAGTGGGTTAAGGATCTAGCATTGCCATGAGCTGGGGTGTATGTAGGTCACAGATGTGGCTTGGATCCCATGTTGCTGTGGTTACGGCATAGGCCAGTGGCTGTAACTCCAATTCGACCCCTAGCCTTGGAACTTCCACATGCCTTAAGTGCTGCCCCAAAAAGACCAAAAAAAGAAAAGGAAAAAAAAAAAGAAAGAAAGAAAGAAAAAGAAAAAAAAAGTGTCTTTTCAGCTGAGGGCATGAGAACCAGTGCCCTCTGGTATATCTGCCCAACAGGCAGGGTGATCTGAGGTTTACCCCCCTCCAGAGAAGAAGACGCCTGCATTGTTCCTTTCCTCCCTTTCCTCCTCCTCCCCATCCCCACCCAGGTCCCCAGTGGCCCCATGCAAGCAGGCAGCATCTGCAGCACATAGCACTAGAGTCATTATTCACAACACCTCTGCAAGATCCTCTTGCCTCCCAATGTCACTTCAGAGGGAAAAAATCCTCAAAGTGGAAAGAAGAGAAGTAGGGCAGGTGGTTTAGGAGCAGTGCCTGCTGACAGCAGAATAACCTGTCTCACTTGTGTTGCTCTCCTTTGGGAGTAACAGACACACAGACACACGTAGGCACAGCCCCTCCTCTGCACCGGGCATCAGAGGTGAGGGGCATGTCCTCTGAGAGCACTGGCTCCCACTCCTCATCCTGCATGCGCAGCTTCCTCTCTCTAAAGGCCAGGGAGCTGCACTCCTCAGGGCCCCAGAGGCAGAGTATAATGGAACAATCCTGGGCCAAGTCAGACATGCATCCTGATCCCAGCTGCTCCCAAATGTGCAATCTTGAGCAAATGACTTAACCTCTTGGAGCCTTCACTTCCTCATGTGGTACATGCAGATAATAATACCTAGTTCACAGAGCTCAGAGGAGATGTATGAGGGAGTGAAAAAAAACATTGGTCAGAATGGGCATATCCACCTGTTAAACAGAATTCCTATTTTATGGCAAGACAAGAAAAACGTAAACATAGAAATTCTTCTCTGCCCTTCAGCCTCACTGTGCACTGTGTGATTACATTACACTCTGCATTACCCCTCGACCAACTTTCCCCAACAGCAGGAACACCTGCTCATCCATAAAGAGCAGCTTTCTTGCGGCATCAACAAGACAGCTCCTTAAAGATAACATTCCCTCTTGGTCCTGTAAGGGGTCATATGCCCCACCAGGATGACGGGGAGATCTGGATTATGTAAACTGTCAATAATACATCATTTGATGTACAGCCCTCTGTCTCAAAAAATCTTATATAACTGTGCCTTGGTGTCTAAGAGGCAGAGCTATTCTCAGAGCTTTCTGAGATGCTCTGGCCAGGTTATAATCCTCAAATTTGGCTCAAATAAAATTTTCTAATTCTATCTGAGATTGACACACCCTATTCCCAGAAGTCCAGCTCAGGAGGGTGAAGACAAGTCTTCCCACCTCCACCTCTGGAGTGTTGGAGCCCTGTGGCCCAGGGTTTGTCTCTTTCTGCCTCGGTGTATAACATAGGATGTGACCCCACCGAATTCATCTCTAGTCACCTTAGGACAGCTAACACATCCATGGTAAGCAGAGAGTGAAGAATGGTCAAAGAAAGAAAGTAGGAGCCAAAAACATGCAAGATGCCTTTTAGGCTAGGTGTCTCTTCTTTATCCTGAGTTGGAGACTGGGAGATACCTGGGTGGTAGTCAGAGACTGGGTGGTCCTGGAGAATTGCCGGCGACCCACCCATTCAGTGCCTGGTAGATAATTTAAGCAAGAATATATATATATATTTTTCAACATTTTGAAAAGGGCGTTGGCTTTTGATTCAAATTCAATTTAGTTCAATACCATTCTCCCCCTTGTTTTGTACTGTCCTTGGGGGGAAGTGAAGGTTGCCTCGTTGGAGAATCGCAACGTGGTTTGTTTCCCTAATACCAGGCATTATAGGTGTTTGTGCGTGGGCATATTGCCGAGGCAGCTGCCCTGGACTCATTTAATCTTAAGATATAGGTCTCTTCCCATTCCCTAAAGAACGCTTGACTCCAGCCAAAGAGCATCACATAAAATGAAGCCAAACTTTTTTCTTTTTTTTTGCTGGCAGATTGGAAAAAAAAAAAAAAAAAAAAAAGGACTGGTATTACTTCTAAAATATGTTTCCTTTTCTATGAGAGTTCTTCCCTTTGCCTTTATCTCAGGTGAAATGGCTGTGCTCTCATTATAAAACTGTAAGAAGCGTGGGGAACACAAATAAATTTCCAGTGCAATAAGCATTATTGAGGTGTCTCCCACCCATCCCCCACAGCTGTGATAGAAGAAAATGAAAGAACGTTCACAGTTCCCTCAAGTTCTAACTCTGAGGAGGGTCACTGGATCCATTCAAAACTGGACCCCACCCCCGCATACCAGTTCCATCCCAGACTGGGGACTGTGTCAGCTGACAGCATTGGAAAGTCACATGCGAAGTGTGTGACTTTGTAGGGAGTCCAGGCATAATTTGGCTCTGCCTCATCTGGCCTTTCCTCAAGGTGTACTGAATGCAAGAACGGTTGATGGAGGAGCGTTCCCCTCCTTTGCGTCACCTTCAAAGTCCTCTTCTCACTAAGGCTTGCAGGGAGGCTGTATCCCATGACTGAAGGAAAACCAGGTCGGGGGCCACCAAAATTCCTAGCAGTTGGTTTTCCATCTGGAGATGGAGAAGGAACACACATCTTTACCACTCGGCTTTTCTTTTTTTTCTTTTTTTGTCTTTCTGTCTTTTCTAGGGCCACACCTGCAGCATATGGAGGTTCCCTGGCTAGGGGTTGTTGAATCAGACAGAGCTGTAGCCACCAGCCTACACCAGAGCCACAGCAACACGGGATCCAAGCCGTGTCTGTGACCTACACCACAGCTCACAGCAATGCCGGATTCTTAACCCACTGAGCAACGCCAGGGATTGAACCTGCAAACTCATGGTTCCTAGTCAGATTCGTTAACCACCGAGCCATGACAGGAACTCCTACCACTCAGCTTTTCCAGTGAGTTCTCTGCACCCTCCCCAAGCAGATCATGCCATGTAAGAGGGAACGCTGATTAGAATACCAAAATCCAAAGCTGAGCTTTTTGCTAGAAGAGAATCCGACTTACAGATTTTGCAGGGGTTGAGGGACCCAAGCCTCAGGGGCCAGATGAGCTTTTTTGATTTAGTGGCAACACCAATCTGATCCTTTAAATTGTTTCACAGCAGAATGTAACCAGCTCTTTTGAAAGTCAGTCCAACTATAATTTGCTGCTAATTGTAGTTTAAAACGAGCGACTCTGGGCCCAACTGATAGCAAAGCATAAATTCAAGTGGCTTCTCTTAGGATGTCCTTGGATTAACATGAGCTGAAGTATTTTCACTGCCCAGACTTCTGGAAATTGGATCATTTCCATGCCTAGCATACATCTCACCCTACTCATCAAATATAGGTAAGCCCCTGGATGATGATAAATATCAGAATTATTTCGATAGTGTTTAAATTTCATCAAAGGACAGTGTCACAGTGGCTACCTGTGCCCTTTGCTTCTATTACACACACACCTTATGCTGCCTTCCCATCTTCTGAGCTGTTTACTGCTCCCTATTCCACTTACTCTTTGGGGCCATATTTACAAAGTGTGGTCTATGGAGCTCCCCGGGATCTTGCAAATTTGCAGCTCCCAAGCCCCCAATCCTATTCTACTGAATCAGAACTTGGGTGTGGGGTAGAAGACAGGTCCCAAGAATCCACATGTAAAGTAAGATTCCTGAAGGATTCTGATGCACACTTAAGTTTGAGAACCACTGCCTTATAGAGAGATGAGGCTGGTACACCAATGGGAGTTTTTAAGTCAAAAAATGGAGTGCTGGCTGTAGAGAAATTGAAAGGAAGAGGAGAGTGTGGCATGGAGGTGCTGGAATGAGCTCCTATGTCTCCCTCCAACCTCCACCACTGCTCCAACTACCATCTCTGCCACCCTGGCACAAAAGTCCCAGTCTGAGTAGGCTGAGTCAAGTTCACAGACCACATGTCAGGTTCCTCCATCATCTGGTTTGACCTCCTCCTCTCTCTCAAGCACATACCACTATGGTCAGGTTAGTGGCCTCTCTTGTCCTCACATAAGCCATGTTCAAGCCAGTCCCCAAGTCTTTGCTTATTCTGTCTCCCTCTTCTATACAGAAAATCTCCCTCTGCCCCCTGATAATCCCAACACTATACACATCTTTCCTACTTAAGTCCTAATTCCACATAAACCATTTTTTTTTCTTTTTGTCCATGCCCATGGCACATAGAAGTTCCTGGGCGAGGGACTGAACCCATGAAGTAGCTACCCAAGCCACTGCAGAGACAATGTCAGATCCTTAACCCACTATGCCACCAAGGAACTCCTTCATATGAATCTTTTCTGTCCATTCCAGGATACCTTCATCTCTCTATTCTCTGAAACAATACTTCCCTCAGAATCAGTCTCAGATTTTTTGTTTTTTTTTAATCTTTTTGATTAGCATTTAGTTATGATATCTGCATAAGACTCATCTTGCCAGCTACATCTTAAAGTTTTCTAGCCAAGGAGACTATTACACTTCTCAGTATTTCCCTCAATTTTTAGCAATGAGCACAAAGTATATGGTGCAAATCTAATAAATTCTTGTTAAAGGATTGATTGACAGAACACCTCCTAGCTGCCTAGAGGATTATGTGGTAATTTTAGCCACCCCCCATCATGTCTGGCCCCGATCAGCACCAACTGAGACAGCAGTATGACAGTGGACACTGAGAACTGGCACAAGAAACATGCACAAAGAGGAGTGTTATCAACCAATCATCATCTATTAAGCACCAACTGTATGCCAGGGACTAGATTAGGTATTGAGAACACAATGATTAGTACAACATTCTCCTTCAAGATTTCTGGCCCCCCTAGTGGAGACAATTATTCAGCTGATCAAAGTAAGATTAAAACATGATATGTATTAGAAGACAGTGATATATGTGGGCTCTGAAAGCAAGATACAAGAGGACCTGAGCTTCACTGTGGGAACAGAAGGAAAGGAACCATCCTGGAAACAGAATTCTGAGCCTCCAGGTTAAGAGTGTGCAAACCTCTGCCCCATACCCACCTCCCCCAGAAATTCAAGCCCCTTTGGGGCTTCCTAACAATTAAAGAATTGCTTGAGTTTACATAGCCAAATTTGGACTGCCAGGTGATTATTTTATGCCAAGATTGGCCAAATCCCTGGATTGTCCTTGGACTTTCTGGCAATAAAATGAGTATAAGAGAGCCCTACTATATGCACATTGTAAAGATCAAGGCATGATAGTAATGCATTTGAACTCCTGGAGACATAAAGCAACCATGGCTCCAAACTAGCAGAGACCTATCCCCACATTTCTTCACTAACCAACCCCAGAAAAAATGTGAAGGAATGAGGCACAAGAACTCTGTGTCCCTGTGTGTGTGTGTACATATGTGTATGTGTGTGTACATGTAATAAATAAAACTCAGTTGTACAATTCAGCTGCTTTCTTGTGACTTTCTGTGGATTGCAACAAAGGGACATTTAAGAGGGTTCCAAAAGAACCCTCCTAGGGAAATTTGGCCACCTATCAAATGACAGAGGGAACTGTTTATCCCTGAATAGCTTTGTCAGCAATAGGCAAATTTAACAAGATAGTTACCCTGAAAACTCAGTGTGTAGAAAAAGCAATAACATATGGAGACAGAGATGTGTTTTTATTATCTTTCTTTTTTGTAGAGCTGGCAGAACGTGTGCGACATGTCCCTCCTGAGAGTGTGCAGGAAGGTAAGGAACGGAGGGCAGGGCCCGGAAGAGGCTGGCTGGCCACTCAATACAGCCCTATTCAGTCAGATGGGTTGTGTTATGCAAACTCACACACTGAAGACATCTCTTTTCAACCTTTACAATGAGAAATCCAACATAGCATTGTTAACACCCAGACGATTTAAATAGATAATGCATCCAATTAAGTTTAACAACCACAAAAAAAAAAAAAACCCACTTTCAGTGACTAAATCTAGGAATACCTTTGATTAAATCTGACCTGCTTCAAATAGTTATTTTAATATTAATCAAACCAGAAAAGGAAAAGATACCTGGTTTTTACAAATATATGCTTTCCTGGTCTGTCTGGGTGTCTTTTTCTCCAGGATTCAAATATCACACGTCTAAAAGACAATTTAGGAGTTCCTGGCATGGCTCAGCGGAAATGAATCTGACTAGTATCCATGAGGATGCAGGTTCAAACCCTGGCCTTGCTCAAGGGGTTAAGGATCCGGTGTCGCCGTGAGCTGTGGTGTAGGTCACAGACGAGGCTCGGATCCTGTGTTGCCGTGGCTGTGGTGTAGGTCAGCAGCTACAGCTCCAATTCGACCCCTAGCCTGGGAATCTCTATGCCATGGGTGTGGCCCTAAAAAGACAAAAAATAAAAGACAATTTAATAGAAAAAAATGTACTTACACTCTGCTGTCTATATGTCAAGCAACTTGTGAAATCTTTGGCAATCTTGACTTGTTTTCTACTTTAGACAACAGTATGAGGAAGGTATAAGCTTCATTTCCGTTCACAGATGAGGAAACTGAGGCTCAGAGAGGTTGAGTAACTTACTCTAGGTCACAGAGCTGTAAGTAATAAAGGCATAATTTAAGTCCAGGCATGTGGATGCCAACATCCACATTCTCACCCTCTCTCCCATATATTCTCTCTTTGAGGCCTAGGAAGAGAGCTGGCTGGGAGTCACTGCAATTGTCTTGGTGTAGGTTGGAAAAATACGATTTTTCCCTAGGTTTTCCATAGGCTAATTTTTAAAACTCTTGTTTAGCCAGGTGGTTAATGATAAGGTAGTCACAAGTTAACAGCAAACTAAATGTCATAAATAAATCACAAGAGGCTCATTTGTACAACCTAAGTCAGAATTTCCAATGAAAGCATGGGGGACAAAATGTTTGAGAAAACTCTCTTCAGAGAAAAAAGCAATAAGTTAAAATTGACTCCCTGAGGTAAAAAAGACTCTACTCTTTGCAATTTACCCAAGTGCTCGGAGGTGACTTACAATTCCCAGCCTACGCTCAGATCTGAGTTTAAAAGTGCTTCTTTTAGCAGCTCTTGCAGGATAAATTATGACTTCAAAGCAGAAATGTCTCCATTCACAAAATGGGTCGCTGACAAGAGCTCTAGGGTGCAAAGAAACTATAACAAGCAAGGAAATATGGCAACAAGAAAAATGAATTTTTACCCCAGGTTCTGCTTCCTCTTATCTCTTTCACACTACATTACAGGGAGCCTCATTCTGCCGCTCATCACAGCGGGAGGAGCACAGGAAAAGGAGCAGGCTCAATTAAAGCCCATGGGTCTGGTCCTCACAGAATGATGCTGGGAACAAAAGAGGCATCACGTATGTCTTCTAAGATCTGTGTGGCTTTCACAGTGAGAGCTGCTGGGCCAAGGCCACATCATGGTGGTGGACCAAGACTTGAGGACCAAGCTGAGGGCTGGAAGTCCTGGCCCAGTATGACACAGAAATGCTCTAAAGAGGTTTCTCGTGAAGTCTCTCTGAGAGAAGAGATTCCAGGTCAGCTGAGGATCCACGAAGGTCTGCAGCCATGCATGCTGTGTAATGCATGGAGGAGGGGTTTCTGTCTAAACAGAGGACAGGAAAGGCTACTGCAGACATTTTTAAACTGCACACACAGAAGGAGCTTTGGAAACGCCAGTGTATATAGTGGGGGATGAAAGAAGACACAGCAGTAGGGGCATGAAAACCTTTTCATGCCTACAGGTAAACGTCAGGCACAGGAGGTGGTGAAGGTGCCAGGGCAGGACCAAATGGAGGAAGCAGGAAGGCACTGTGTGCCAGCAAGGGGAGGGGGCCTGTGTCACGACATTCATGGAACTGGCAGGAGGCACCCCCATCAGCCAGGCAGGAGAGGCCCTGAAGCCAAAGTCACTGGTAGGAGGAGGTGATGCCATCACTCCACGGGCTCAGCTCTGTTCAGCTGGGAAGCAGCCCTTTGCAGAATCAGCTCAGAACCTCTAGCCTGTGGCCATTAGGATTAGTGAAAGGATCCTTGTTGCCTGTGGGTTTCTGGGCTCAATTTCTCTGCAGCCTGGTACTGCAGTTCTCTCTGAGGACTGGAGTATGGCTACGTCTCGCACCCCTTGGCTGAGGTCCTGTCATCTTATCTGGGTCTTATCATCTACGTCCTTCACCCTCCTGGGAGCACGGACTTTCTCCCATCCCAACCCCCCAAAAAGTAGACGTGTTGAAACAAATCTCTGTTTCATGATTACTGGGTGCAGAGAGAACGCAAGAGTGTTCTTGGGAAACCACATCCTACCTGGTGGTGCCACACAGGGAAAATCATAACTAACTCCAAGCCAGGCTTGGTGCCAAGCACTTTAGTTAATCCTCACCTCTAACCTGGGAAGGAGATATTTTTCTCCTCACTTCACAGACGAAGAAATACGGCACAAAGAGGTCATGGCTTAGCCAGGCCAGCCTTAGAAGGGGGAACGACCAGGGACCAAATCTTGAGAGTTTGCTCCTAAGAGGTACATTTCTTCCAAGACATGCTGGATATACTCTCCCCACCCTGAAATGCTTCTCACCACCACTCCACCCCCACCACCTCGAGGAGGGTCACCTGGTGAGGCCGTGGAGAGAAAACACCGGCTGATCCATGAGTTATACTATACGGAAACTGGCATAATGGGGAAGCCCCCTCTTAGAAAAGAAAGGGATTTCTGACCACAGTTTAAGATTTCCCTCCCCACTGTCCTGCCTCCCTCCACTTTCACGGCAAAATAAGAAACAAGACAAAGTCAACACTTCAACTCTTCCTGCTGTCTTGATTCAGCCAGGAAAACATCGAAAACAGACCCAGCTCCCTGGGAACAGAATATTGACAAGATGGGGTGGAAAGAGTTAGCTGGGGAGCTCAGTGGGGGAAAAATTGGATGCTTCAAGAGAAAGAGAAATGAAAACAAAAGGGAGTTCTTTTATCATTACTCTCTACACAGCATCTAGATACAGATGGAGAAAAACATATGGGGGAAAATAAATAAGAAATGCAAAGAAAGGGGAAATTTTTTGCAACTGTGTGAAAAGACAGCCCACTGGCAGTCAGAGCTGACAGTCTTGGCTGTGCTACTAGTTGGCTGTGTGACACTGGCCAAGACACTGCCCAGTTCCAGGTTTGGGTCTAGCTGCAATCTAAACAAACACAGTCAATCAGTTAATCAATCCACTGGCACTCGCCCATCACAAGTTGTTCCTACATCGTTCTGTCTGTAACATCCAAAAAGCAAAACCAGAGGAAGAAAACTGTTATACTGTCACCTGCTTTCCTACAGGAAGATTGTTTCATTTCAACATCTTTCTGAAATAATTTAAAGTCATCTTACATATTCACTCATATACACAAATGTTTTCCCTGTGTTTTTTTGAAAAATTTTGTTTGTACTGACATTCAAAAAATTAGCAGGTGATATACTGTAAAAATAATATTACTGTGTGTTGACTGTGCAATCATTAACTGTAGTCAGGCAGGACACTAACTGAGCTGACCAAGCATGTGGGCTTGTAGAAAATAATGCCTATTTCACTTCCAGGGAGACTTTAAATCATTTCCTACAGATAAAACACTGACTGGGGTGGGGGTGGGGGGCTCATTTCACCCTTTTCTTCCTTCTAAAAGATAGTAAATAATCTAGACTCTAGGCACAATCATCAAATCTGACGGTACATCTTCAGAATACATTCCCTCTTAGCTAATGAGACTATCACACATTTTTTTGGCTTTTGTTTTGTTTTGTTTTGTTTTTGTCATTTTAAGGCCACACCCACAGCGTATGGAGGGTCCCAGGCTAGGGGTTGTTGAATCAGAGCTGCAGCTGCCAGTGTACACCACAGCCACAGCAGATCTGAGCCGAGTCGGCAACCTACACCACAGCTTATGGCAATGCCGGATCCTTAACTCACTGAGCAAGGCCAGGGGTTGAACCTGTGCCCTCATGGATACTAGTCAGATTCATTATGGCCAAGCAACGACAGGAACTAATCATCCACATTTTTAAACATTAAATACACACACTGTAAAGGAAACAAACATAACTATGGCATCTTCTATCAAAGTCAGTCCTTCTACAGTAACCGGGAACTCTGAAAATTCTCTGGACTCTGTGATGAATATTTGATGGAAGCAGAAAACTTGAAAATGGTAGATAACGTCCACCGTCACGTACAAGATGCTATGCGGAGAAATACAAGGAGATGCTAATAACCTCTACAATGACACGCTCTTTATTTAATGCACTCAGCTACTTAATTAGTACGCCAATATAAATCTTTAAAAAACTGTGTGCGAAGTCAGCAGGGGGTCTGGGTCCTGATGTTATTTTTCCCACAGCTGAATAAATGACTTTTCCCACCAGCACCCTCGTAAGCGCGCCCTCATTAGTATGCATGAAATGAGTGGAATAAGCATTGGGAGATTTATACTGTACCATATCCAACTTAATTAATGAGAAAGGGAGCCCATTTTTAGCGGAGCAAGTACATGTTCACAGGGTCCTACATACCTCTGTTTAATTAATAATATAAATCCGTCATAAGAAGGACTCTAAAAGTGCCCTCCTCATTTTCTCTACATATTTAACTATTAACTAAACTTTCCAGTAACTTAGAGATGGTCAGGGGTCATGATCCTTAGGTAGAGCCTGCAATTTAATTACATCCTTAACGTCCCAACTGCACACCCAGCTCAGTCATTCAGGGAAGGGTAAATGAGTAGCAACCCTGGCCCAGGGGTGAGCTGGGTGAACAGGAAGAGCCCAACTTTTAAGTAACTTTCAGCTAAGTAACGGAGACAAGGATAGAAATAAATGTGATACAGGGAGGGATGGTCTGAAGGGGGATGTTTATGTCTATAAATTGCTAAAAAAAAGCCTTAGGCAAGGGTGACAGGGAGAAGAGAGCACAGAGGGAAGGCAGTTGGAGAAGCGATATCTGAATCAAAAAGTAAAAGACAGGGGTCCCTCTCGCTCTTGGTCCTTAAGGCCATGAAGGAGGATTAGGTCTTGTCCGCCAGTGTCTCCCCAGCACCTGGGACACAGGACGTGCTCAATAAGATGTTCTGAATGAGTTTACTGACTAAGTTTGGTAGGCTTAGGAGGACGTGACTGCATTTCAGGGCAGGTACCAGGCAGGGGTCAAATGGAGCTGGTATGTTCTGAGAATCACAAATAACTTCCGACAAGGGAGAACACGGTTTGAGTGAGGAAGTGATGAAGAGTGGGGCTGGAAAGGGATTTAAAAACCCTAGTTTATGAAACTGGGTAAAAACAATGGCCATCTTCCAAGAATTTTTACTCCAGTACAACCTAGAAGCCTATCAGAGCTCATGTCATCCTCACACATAAATAAAGCATAATAGGAGCAGTGCCTGGATAGCCATCCTGTACTGGTTCTGGACCTGTTTTCACAGCCAAAAGAAAATAGAGCCAGGTGTCTCAACAACAAAAACATATTTCTATCAGCTTGGAATAATGAAAAAGTTCTGGAGATGGATAGCATTGCTGTCTGCACAACACTGGGAATGTACTTAATGTCACTGAATTGTACACTGAAAATGATTAAAATGGTAAATTTTATGGTATGTCTATTTTACCACAATAAAAAATATGTTTTGGGGGAGTTCCTGTTGCAGCTCTGCGGTAACAAACCTGACTAGGATCCATGAGGAGGTGGGTTCAATTCCTGGCCCTATGCAGTAGGTTAAAGATCCAGTGTTGCTGTGAGCTGTGGTGTAAGTCGCAGATGTGGCTTGGATCCCGTGTTGCTGTTGCTGTGGCATAGGCCGGCAGCTGTAGCTCCACTTAGATCCCTAGCCTGGGAACTTCCACGTGCCACAGGTATGGCTCTAAAATATATATATATATATATATATATGTTTTTGAATACCTGCCACCCACAAAACACAGAGATTTTACCTATAGAATTTTGTTAATAATCGACATCAAGCTTAGTTCCCTATGCTTTATACAAGTCTTAAGTATAGAGCTCAGCACATGCTCATACTTGCACACGCCAGTGCGCGGAGCAAGCGTCCACAGCAACGTGGAGACAATGCCCAACACTCCTGCAGATTCTCTGCAGCCCTTGCCAGTAACTCTCCACAATGCTAAATGCAACCCTGATTTCTAGCTGAAGAATCTTCTCCTTCTGAAAACACTTGTTCATCCTCACTTTTTCCTGATTTTATTCCAAGAGTCCTTTGGTCCTTGTTGACGTTGCTGTTTAGTTTTCCATTTCAGTGTAAGAGTTAGTTTCCTATTACAGTGTACAAACCTAGTGATTAGTACTCACTCAAATTCATTCTCTCTCCAAAGGCATGGGGCAGCGGGGTCCTTTGCTCAGGACATTACTGGGCTGCACTCAAGGTACAGATCAGGCCTGCCATCTCCCTGACTTCAAAGTATAGAACCCTCTACCCAGCTCACTGGTTGCTGGCAGAATTTATTTCTTGCAGCTGAGTTCCTGAGTCCGCTGTGTTCTTGCAAACTGTCAGCCAGAGGCAGACGGCTCTTACTTCTTAGCCCCTAGAGGCCACCTTCAGGTCCTCACCACATGGCTCCCTCATCTCCCACCACAGCAGTTTCTTTCTTCAAGGCTAGGAGGACAAGGCTGCTGCTGTTGCCTGTCCTTTGTAAAGGCTCACGGGATTCGCTCACTCCCACCCAGGATCACTTCCCTTTAGATATAGTCCAAATCAACTGATATGTGGCCTTGATTACATCTGCAACATCTCTTTTGCCCTGTAACATAACACACTGATGGGAGTGATGTCCTATAATATTCACAGCCTTGCCCATGCTCAGGGAGGCCGGGGGAGGATTGTATTAGGCACGTACACTGCGGACAGAGGACTTGGGCCCTATCAAAATCCTGCCTAGCGCAACTGCTTTACAGGTGTCTCACCTAACAGCAAAGGCAGGGAGATAATTATTTTTCTATTTAAGGCAATGATTATATAAAATGTAGTAAATGCAAAGAAAAAGTAAAATAAAAAGTGTTATGACATTCGCTGCTACAACCACTCTTAGCACTGCAGTGAATTTGCTTCCAGGGTGTTCGTAAGCATTATCATCCTAGGCATATGGGTATTTATAGAAAGGAGATCTCACTGTATAGACTGATAGGTAGTTATTCAAACTGAGTTTTCAGGCTGGTTCTCACTCTGCTCTTGGAGGACATTTTTCATCTTTAGGTTTTCAACAGGCATTACAGAGAAGCCCTATGTTTATCTATGCAATATTGTTTGCATATATATGCATTTATATACAATTCCAAATTCTGCTAAACCTGAATGTGCAACACATCATCAGCATCAGCAAAACATCCAAAAAGTCCTTCTTTTCCAGGTAACAAACACAGAGAAAATGGTCCAGGAAGCGTGCCCTTGGCTTAACGGTTTGCCCAACAACGTTCTATTGGCTGGCACAAGGTTCAGTTAATGAGTAGAGCAGTGAAGTATGATAGAACTCACTTGTTACTAATAATTTTTCTCTCTTTAATCCTGAGTGGTCATTAGGGCTTTCCTTTGAGCAAATGATAGGACCACTTTTCCCTGTCCACACATAGCCTGGGCTATGTGACCCATCTTGGTGATAAAACGGGAACAAAAGTGATGTATGTCATTCTAGGGCAAAAACATTAAGAGTGACTTTGTGGCTGGTCCTGCTCTGTGACCGCATGAGATGCTTTGAGATGGCATCTGGGCATCTGTGTCAGTGAGTCCCTGGCTGATGAACAGAGCACCCCCTCTACCATAAGCTCATACTGAGTAAGTAACAAAACGTTGTGATGAGCCACTGAGAGGTGTTTCTTACTGCAGCTTAATCTAGCCAAACCTGGATAACTCAAAACCTAAAGTTTGAGAATAATTTTTCCGTTTTTATAAATGAGAGCAGATGTCAGTTCATGCCTGTAAAAATTCTTGCCTTCTGATATATTTTTGTTTCAGTGGAAGAAAATGGGCAAAAAGGAAATGTGGACATACTGAGCGGTGCACATGTGAGCCTGTCCTGGGGACAAACGTGGACACGTGTGACTCGGTGGTGAAAAAGTTGACAAGAGCAGACAACCACACTGGGGCTGGGAGGCCCGGGGACAGAAGCGCCTGTCCCCATGGACAATGTATATCCACTCATCAGTTTAGTAAGGATACAAAGATGAATGGATCTTTGGATATGGAACACATATCTAGCTGTCAAAGTCAAATTCCCCCAGCATTTTCTTTTGAAAGGAGGACACAGTAATTACTTTTAAAATATGTGGAGCTCCCTGGTAGCCTAGTGGTTAAGGATTCGGCACTGTCACTGCCGTGGCTTGAGTTGGATCCCAGCCCTGGAACTTCCACATACTGTGGTGAGGCCAGTAATAAATAAGTATAACTATCTAAAAAATGAAACATATTAATAAGCCATTCTGTGCACTTAATTAGCCCTTTAGAGTCATGTCTAATTTAATTAGCAAAGGTCGAGTCTTCTAACTTACTGCTGTGGCCATTTATAATTCCAGGTGGCCAAAACAGGCATGAATCATGATATTTACTGTACATACAGGAAAAAAATATCCTTTTGAATGAGTTGAAATGAGATTTTTAGCAGAGATCAAAAGAATGCTTTTAGACAAACCAAAACCTAGAATTGTATTTGATACTGAAATCACCCCCAAGCATCCATTGCCCTTTTTGAGTAGCATTTGTGATTTTCTCTTAAGTAGTTGCATCTCCCATAAGCCCTTGTGCTCTGAAGGAATGAATGCCCCCTGCTCCCACAGGGTGGGATAGGTAGCTCAGGCCTAAGCTAATCAGGGTGTGGTCCTCCCCTAGTTACAGTGATTGGCTCAAGTGGGGATGGACAACACAGGGGCCAGTAAGGCCAGAGGAGAGGCTTTCTGCACCTTTGAAGAAAGAAGCATTCATACCCTTTTCTGAGAGCTTCTGAAAGTGACCATCGCTCCTGCTGTCTCTAAGGATACATGTGAAAGCGAGCATCCTATGAATTTGTCAGCTGCCACATTACCACGAGACAAGACCAGCCCCGGGATGAATCCACCACGGAGGTGGGCAAAGAGGACAGGTGGAAAGAAACATTGATGACACTGCTGAGCTACTGAATTAGAGTAATCCAAAGGTCTGTCCTACCTGTACACTGCCAGCTATGCAGACCAATGAATATACTTCTAATGTTTGTTTAAGCCAGTTATTGTTGGGTTTTTGATTCCTTGCATCTGACACACAAATGGACACAATTTCAGACTGACTGGAAACCCAGCTGTCTGAAGACCTGGATGGAACACAAAAAAATCAGAAAGCAGTTGCCCATTTCAGAGCAAGGGCTTTAAGTGGACCACAAGCCTTAGCTTCCTAAAACATCAGATGGTGGTAAGTTATTCTTGCATTTTCAAGTATCTTGAACAGAATGGTAAACTGCAAAGAATTTTAATTTTTTTGTTAATTTTTTATGCCATATAATTGACATAGAACATTGAAAATGTTTTAGGTATGAGACATGAGGATTTTATATTTGTATATACTGTAAGATGATTATCACAAATCTAATTAACATCTGTCACCACACATAGCTACAAATTTCCTTCTTCATGATAAGAACTTTTTTTTTCTTTCCCCAATACATTATTTTTTTTTCTACTGTACAGCATGGTGACCCAGTTACACATACATGTATTCATTCTATTTTCTCAAAGAATTTTAGATAGGGTCTTTCTAGTGGCCTGGGGGTGAAAGTATATCCAAAAGGGAATAACAGACAAAAATGAAGAATATAGATGTGAAAATAAAGAATAACAATACTGTATTGTACTCACTGTGGGCCTGACAGTGTCTTAAGTAGTGGAAAAATTAACCTATTCATTCTTCATAATAACTTTACAATAATATTATATTTATATCCATTTTTTTCTGAGAAGAAAATACAGGTTGGAGTTCCCATTGTGGCTCAGCAGGTTAAGGACACACTGTTGTCTCTGTAAGGATGCAGATTCAATCCCTGGGCTTGCTCAGCTCAGTGGATTAAGGATCCAGCATTGCTGTGGCTGTGGCATAGGCCACAGCTGCAGCTCTAATTCAACCCCTGGCCTGGGAACTTCCATATGCCACAGGCACGGCCATAAAAAGGAAAAAAAAAGGGGGGGGGAAGGGAGGAAGGAAGGGGGAAAGAAAATAGAGGTACCAGAAATGAAGCGCAGTGACCCTAGTCCAGGTCCCATAAGCTCATGAGAACTGCAACCCAAACCAGAGACTGGCCAGCTCCATCACCCTCTGGCGCTTTTGTCTTTTTAGCCCTTAATTGAGGCTGCTGTAGAAAGATCCCACTGCTGAGACTGGTCATTCCCTGAGCATTCTGTACTTGTGAATTCCTTTGAAACTCAGCAGGAGACATACCTAGGATTCAGCTGGGTGAAGCAAAATGTTCAGACAGGGATGTACCTGGCAGAGCCTAAGTGGACAGTGCTTGCAAGTGACTCATGCCCAGGAATGAGGTAAACAGAGGGAGTTCTCCTGCCAGTTACTTGCACAGACTTCACCGCCACCTACTTCCCTGCTGATGTCACAGAGAGCCAAAGTTCCTCCCTGTAAACAGGTCCTACCTTTCTTCCTCACCCTCTATACAGACAAGGAGGTTATATTAGGATGAAAAAGAACCGATTTGCAAGCGGATATCTTTTTGCTTACACTACAACCATGTTAGTTACATCTAATCCAGTTCTAAAAGTAAACAGGACAAAACAATGCATTTAAACTTTTGCTGCTAGGAAGGGATGCTCCTATTGTTTTTCATTGTACAGGAAACAATGAGCTCCGTGAGTTACAGGAGACTGTCTTTATTAAGTTCCTGCATCATCGCCAGGTTGTGCAAGGCACTATAGAAAACAACAAAAAAATGCCTGTGGATGGATATTATTTTAAAACGTGCATTTGCTGTTCTTCTCTGTATTTTTCAGTTTCTCCTCCTTTTCCCTCTCCCACCCCACCCCATTCCAGCACCAGATCAGATCTCCACTCATTCAGGAGAGGCACACAATAGAGTGGAAAACCGGGCAAACCACAAGCTTTTGTGTCTTTGTTTCACAAAAGCCTCAGCCCAGGGGAGAGAGTCTCTATTCACATCCTGCAGAAACAGGAATGGAGCAGTTCCTCTCCACTCTCCCAGTCCCCCAGGCCTGGGGAAGCCTGGAAGAGGCGGAGGCCTGGACCCCGTCCCAAGAGCAGAGAGTGGAGCCCTGCATTAAGCCGCCCACTAGGAAGGCTGCCAGCCCCGAGAGGGATGGCTCCATTGTGCACGTTGACAGAAATATAAGCCGCCTTCACGAAGACTCCTGGGCTCCCAGCATGACGTGGGAACAGCAGAAGACCATTAAAGCTGAGGACAGAGACGACAGGCTCTCAGGCTCACCCTGTCTGGAGCACTAACAGAGGGACCAGTGTCCCCTGCCTCGCCAGTATTTGGCTCTGCGGAAGCTCCCAGAACTATGGCAAATTTCCAGAGAAGGGGTTAGGGCATCCCAAGAAGCACGAAAATTTAGTTGTGGTTTGCTTGCGGGCTTGTTTTTCCACCAACCTAACCAAATGGGCCAATGATTGTCAGTTCATAAGATGAGGCACGGAAAGGGAGAAGACGAAGCACCGCCTGTAGAACAGAGTCTTGGGGGGTGGATCTCATGGCTGCTAAAGGAGAATGCATCATTCTGAGTTTAAAAATCTTCTAGTACAGGGAGCTCCCATCGTGGTGTAGTGGAGATGAATCCGACTAGGAGCCACGAGGTTGCGGGTTCGATCCCTGGCCTTGCTCAGTGGATTAAGGATCCAGCGTTGCCGTGTGGCGTTGCAGACGTGACTCAGATCCCACGCTGTTGTGGCTCTGGCGTAGGCTGGTGGCCACAGCTCCAATTGGACCCCTAGCCTGGGAATCTCCATATGCCGCGGGAGTGGCCCTAGAAGGGGCAAAAAGACAAAAAAAAAAAAAAAAAAATCTTCTACTACAGAGGATATGGAGTCAACAAGAATCTGAGACCAAAAAACACAGAAAGTAGCTAAATGATAGAATGCGCGGTAGGAGATAGGATTTTGAGCTAGGGATCCAAAAGAAGCTCCCTGGAAGTAGCATCTGACGAGGTACCCCAGCAGGGTAGGTAACAGGAGGATGTACAGGGCTGGAGGCAGGGTTCTCCAGGCCATGGGGCAGCCTGAGTGAGGACTCAGATGGAGAGCGAGCGTGTGCATTCAACAACGAGAGTCAGGAGATAGTCGACAGACTGAATTGGAGCTGTGGATAACTAGAAAAATAAAGTGGGCGGCCCCGGAGGTCTTGGGAGCCTGGTTCAAGTCTGTACTGGATACCATAAGTTACAAGATGCTAACACAGAGTCTCGAACTGGACGGTGAAATAGTTTTTTAAAAATTACATTTTAGGAGTTCCCATCATGGCTCAGCTGTAACAAACCCAACTAGTATCAGTGAGGACACCAATTCAATCCCTGGCCTCACTCAGCAGGTTAAGGATCCAGCATTGCTGTGAGCTGTGGTGTAGGCAGCAGACGAGGCTCAGATCCTATGTTGCTGCAGCTGGGTTGTGGTGTAGGCTGGCAGCTACAGCTCCGATTCAACCCCTAACCTGGGAACTTCCATATGCTGTGGGTACAGCCCTAAAAAGACTATACATATATATGCACACACACACACATACTCTAAGATGAAGAGGAAATTGTTCTGATTACTGATAGCCAGTGAGATTGGAAGGAGGCCGAGTGTATGGGGTGCCACTTCAGCACTCCTGGAAAACAGGGAGTAAAGACCTGCATTAGGGATGGAAAAAGAACTGAGTGTATAAGACAGTGGAAGAAAACAGCTGGAAGAGTGGAATTCCTTCTGGCAAGGTGGGAGCTGTGACGGAGCATTCTATCTAGCGGGGCCCACAATCAGCTGCTCACACTGGGCACGAGATAGTTCCCTCCATCTCAGGAATGTTACAGACAAAAATCACGCAACAGATTTTAGTTTGCTATTTTAAGCTGCTGTTCACCTCAGTCCCACTGGAAATGTGTTCTCTTGGTCTGGGCTGAGAAAGAATTACAGAAGTGAAGCGAAAACAAGCATTTCCATCCTCAGAATGTTTTCCTTCTTGTAACGTTTGGTGCTACTGCTGTTTTATGTCTTCTGACACTTGGATGCGTGGCTGCACAAAGCAGCTATGAAGACAAACACAGCTAATTGCAGGAACAGAGCCACCTTAGAGTACTTGCATCTGTGAGTCCTTGGGAAGGAAGAGAGAATTTATAAAGAAATAAACAAGATTTGTGCAAAATCTACCTCCAGCACATAAAATCCATTCCAAAGGACACAAGGAATTGCTTGCACAGTAGAGCAGAATCTTTAGAAGAAGAAAGGGACCTGGGTTCAAAACCTGAGTGACTACTTAAGGACCAGGTAGCCTTGAGCATGTTACATGAAAGATTGGTGCTTATGACCTCTGGGCAAATTAGAAACAGAGGCCCCTCTGGGCAGATGAAATCCCAAGGAGACTGGGGCCCATTTTTGACCCACACTCACCCACTCGTGTGACTAGGCACCCACATGCAGTAAGCAATTCACACAATTTATGGCTCTATTATGTGAAATCTGAGTTTTCATTTCCTCTTTGTGTGTGTGTGTGTATACAAAAATAAAAAAATATATGCATACATATGTGTATGGATGTATGAATGTGTGTGTGTATGTGTGTATTGTCTTGTGTTCAGGGCCGCACCTAGAGTCTATGGAAGTTCACAGGCTAGGAGTCAAATTGGAGCTGTAGCTGCCAGCCTGCACCACAGCCACAGCAACACAGAATCCAAGCCACGTCTGCAACCTACAGCGCAGCTCACGGCAATGCTGGATCCTTAAGCCACTGAGCGAGGCCAGGGATGGAACCTGCGTCCTCATGGGTACTAGTCAAGTTCATTACTGCTGAGCCATGGCAGGAACTCCCCCCCCCTTCGTATATCGAGGAAATTAGAGTATCCATTTCATGGAGCTGTTTTGAGGATTAAATGTGCTATAGAACAAATACGGACCATGTCGGTGCTCTGCACACTTTAGATATGCAGCAAATCTTTACTATTATTACTCATTTCCATTCATCTAAATCTCTGCTATTTTACCGCAGAGATTAGCAAACCATCCAGCCCACCACCCGTTTTGGTACATCCAGACAGGCAAGAATTGCTAGTATGTTTTTAAATGGTTGGAAACAAATCAAAAGAAGAATATTTTCTGAGATGAAAACTACATGAAATGCAAATTCTCTCATCCACAAGTAAAGTTTTACCGGAACGCAGATACTCTCGCTCATGTATGGTGGAGTTTTGAAGTAGCATCAGAGAGGACATAGGCCATAAAGCCCCAAATATGTTCTTTCCGGCCCTTTACAGAAAGGGTTTGCTGATCCCTGTTTTAAAGTGTTTTTTACCAGCTCCAGGATTTGCTTTTCATCTTTCCCGAGGATAAGAATTAAATCAAAATGACTTTTTAAATTCTTGAACACCAGTGAACACCATGCTGTTGAAAAAGAGGCATTCTTATTCTTTCCAAGTATGTTGCAATATCTTTCAAAACACTGTCACCTTTTTTCATGGGTAATGACAACGTGCTTAACATTAATTCTCCCTCTGATATACAAAGATCACGGCAGCACAGCACTGTGTCGGAGCCAGAACAAACACGCATCTATAGAGGCTGCCTAAGTGTTACTATATGTTAAGCAGGTTCGAGTTGGAACCCTATTTTATATTTTATATGGACAGGTGCCAAGTAAGCTCTGGCTGTCACATGATGTCAATATCTACACAAGCAAAGCAAAAAAATTCAGTTGATCACTGAGATGTTTTATATCTACTTGGTGCCAAAAATCCAGATATTTGGAAACATCTGGATAATTGATGACATTTTCCACTTTTCATCTGGATTTGGCGGTCAGCCTATCTGCACTAATTAGAACAGCCAAATATTAGCTGTGTTTTAGATACTAACATGGGGAAAGAACCACTTTCTCCCTAGCTTTTCCAAGCTAAGTTTCCTGGTTCTACTTCTCCCTTTTCCGTGCATTCACTGTTTTCTTCTACATCCTCTCTTTTTTCCCATCTCTTTCCTGGATCATTTTTACTTTTAGCCTTGACTTTATAGCACCATCTCCACTGTGTAAAGCTTTTCAGGTGTTCTCCTCTTCCCCGTCCTTCCATCCTCAAAACAAAAATGACTGGCTTCAGAATAACTGAAATGAGTCATTAAAATCCAGGGTTCAAGCCTCTGAAGGCATAAGTGGCTGAAACTGGTTTGTGTCTAACTGACCAAGGGGCATCCATGGCAGGATTCAAGGGAAGGGTCACTGAGGCAGCTTTTTGATTTACTCACTCATACTTTTTCTAGTATTTTCAACTGATTTTTAACAATCTGTTCAGTGTTATAAGTGTATGTAAAACCCCTGTGACATAATACAGACTTCTCTGGGCCACTTACTTACAATTATGGCAATTACACCCTCTCGTTGACTTCGGCTATTTCAGGAAGCATGGTTATGGTCTACACTGACCCACAGTCTTCTTTTGTAATAACACAGACCTTGCCAAGACAAACGCAACCCTCTCCCCCGTTCCCCCAAATTCCTGACTGATGCTCTGCCTTTATGAAGTCTTGCTGTGAACACAGCATTTAATCTATGGTGCTCCTGTCAGGATGTCTTTTACACATTCCCAGTGAGAGCTTTTTCTTCTGCAAACAACACGGCAGGGTGAGCTGTAGCCCCAAGTCATATAAAGGGGGAAAGCAGCTCCAAAACTGTGAACTTTATTGTCTTAAGTCCTAAGTTGCCAACTTCATGTTTAAAAACAAAGAGCTTCAAAAGGACAATGGAAAAAAACCTTAAGTTGAAAATAATTACTGCATGATTTCTGGAGATAGTGAGGTGTGTTATGTTCATACAAATGCTTGGTTTCACATTTGCCTAAAGATCACTACAAAAGATAAAATTTTCCTAAATCCTTTATATTTAAAGAGGAAAAAAAATTATGGCTACAGGGCTAGTTGGTTAGCTTAATTTTCTTTTTTCTTCTTTTTTTTTTTTTTTTTTTTTGTCTTTTTAGGGCCACACCCAAAGTTTATGGAGGTTCCTAGGCTAGGGGCTGAATCAGAGCTGTGGCCACTGGCCTACACCAGAGTCACGGCACATCAGATCCAAGCCATACCTGGGACCTATACCACAGCTCACTGCAGCGCCAGATCCTTAACCCACTGAGCGAGGCCAGGGATTGAACCTGGGTCCTCATGGATACTAGTCACATTCATTTCCGCTGAGCCACAACAGTAACTCCCATCAGCTTAATTTTAATGCAAGCCAAGATCACAGGAAATATTTAACACAAAAATTGTTAAAGAATGTAAATAGTGATGATAGACTAGCAACCAATATGGTTGTCTAACAGGTGAATCATGGCAGACCAATTTAACTCATAGGTAAAATTACCTGACAAAGTATACTATTACAAAAAAATTTCTGTATAGCTAAATTGCCTTGATATCTTGGGGGATAAACCAGAATGGCAGTGATTTTTGACTAAATTAAGAATAATCCTCTAGAACAAACTATTTTATGGAATACATACTTTCTCTGGTCTTTGCCAGGAAGCTCATGTATCCAACCCATAAGCATCCTTTTGTCCTTTACCTGTGTTGGAAAAATATAAAAATAAGGATGAGAGTCAAGATAACCTCAGCTCTTTTACTAAGGTTTCTATTAAGAAGGCATTATTTTCAGCTCCTCCTCACCTATCCACCCCCCTCAACACAGGAGGGAAGAGGCTGTCTCACTCTTTTCCAGTTTAGAATTTATGCCCTCTTCCCTGACTGTCTGGGAAATAGTTCTTTTATTTTGAGCCATCAAGTTTCTAGCTTTGTTACAGCAGCAATAGGAAACTTAGGCACACCCTATCTATAATAACTGCCCCTCCCTCCTCCCCACTGGGCTTCTTTTCGGCTCCTTACTCTGCTTTAGTTTTCTTCATCACACTTACTCCTACTGAAGATTATCTCACTTTCTCATATGTTTGATTGCTCATCTATCTCTCCCAAGAGAATACAGATTTCCTGAGAGTAGAGGCTTTGCTTTGTTCACCTCTGGATCTCATACACCTATAACATTACCTGAAGAGAATAGGCACTCAACACACGTTTGGTCAATGAATGAATAAATGAGCACACTAATACTTTTTAAAACAAGACCCCACTGAAACATAATTTGGATGGTTGTGGAGATGTTTGTGTGTATTGGAGTAGTCTGAGTGGAGTAGAAAGACTACTAAATAGTAGCAGTGTTGGTAGCAGTAGCAGTAGCAGTAGCAGAATTGTGAAACTTGATCTCTTTCTTGATGGAGCAATGACTCATTGATAGTAGTCAAAATGCGTCTATATTTCAAGAAGACTTTTGATTAGATCCGCATATAAAAACATCTTCCAAATCAAACTGAGAATTGTTCTGGACCATGGTGTTACCCCTATTTTGAGAACACCCTCAAATGAGAGGTCCTGCCCACAGGGCAGTTATCAGTCATTCAGGGCTCATACACAGATTGCATACTTTGAAGAATCTCCCCAAAATATATGAGTCCAATCAAGAAGCCAATCAAGTTTTCATCAAAGTTGTACAGAAAAATTAACTCCATGAAAAATTTAAGTGGGTATTTAAACCCTTGATTTGTAAACCAAAAGATGATTCCCAAATGAAAAAACAAGAGAGAAAAAAGGGAGGTAAAAAGTTGAGGAACAAATCGGTTATTAAAAACAAACCATAAAAGAGTTACAGGTCCAATTAGTAAACTGGATCTCAGTGAACATTTTTGTTTCCAGTGTAGTGGTGTATTTATTTAACTACCTTCAGACATTTTTTGTACTTTGAAAACAAATTTCTTTAAAATCCTTCAAAGAAATAAAAGGATAATCTGTAACTTTCTTCTCTTCTACCTGCACCACATGACTGTTCACGCTGCATCAAATGAATCCTGGTGCCATCAGTTAAATCAATCTGCTATATTCACTCATTATTCCATGTGCTGAGCAGTGGGCTGGGTGCTGAGATTCAGAATTAAAAGGCAAAGACCCTGCTTTTAAGGATCTCGCAAATCAAACAGCCACTTCGATAATACAGTGTGATATGGAACAGCCAGATGGTACAGCCCAGCCCTGAGGTAGTGGGAGGAGGAAGGGGGTGGCAGGAGGGGCAGTGAGTAAGCAAGGCTTCCTCTAGGTATTAGGAACCAGGAGCTAAGCTGGAAATGGGGTGGGGTTAGGAGCTAGTCAAGGAAGGCTGAGAACATGGTGGGAGACACCTAACAATACTTTTCAACTTTTTCAATTATTTTTTTCTGTACGTATAATACTTGAGGTGGTAATGTATTTTTTTTTTAAGATCTGTGTTAATATATATAGATACAGCTATAGATATAGCTCATTCATTTTAAGCGTTGCCATTATCTTGGCAACAAGATACCACCCTCCCTTGCTATGGGCAGGGGACTGGTTCCAGGATCCCTGAGGATAACATGACACCAAAATCCAAGGATGCTCCAAGGATCCAAGTCCCTTAGACAAAATGGCACAGTGCATTGGAGTTCCCCATCATGGTTCAGTGGAAACAAATCTGACTAGGATCCATGAGGACACAGGTTCAATCCCTGGCCTCGCTCAGAGGGTTAAGGATCCAGCATTGCTGTGAGTTACGGTGTAGGTCAAAGATGTGGCATGGATTCTGCGTTGCTGTGGCTGTGGCATAGGCTGGCAGCTACAGCTTTGATTTGACCCGTAGTCTGGGAACCTCCATATGCCACAGGTGAGGCCCTAAAAAGCAAAAAATAAATAAATAAGTAAATAAATAAAAATTTAAAAATTTGTTTCATTTTTGCTGTTAGAAAAATGCTGCTATAAACATCCTTGCCATACCTCCTAATGCATATGTGTGCAAAATTTTATAGGCAATATATCTAAAAGTGGAAATATTCAGTTTTAGCATATGTAAAACTTCAAAATTACTAGGTATTTTCAGAATGTTCTCCAAAATGTACTCCCCTCATTGGTATAGTTTTTGCCCACACCTTCTCCAACATTGACGTCATTTTTTTTATTCTGACAAGTGATAAATGGCATCTCATTTGCATAACTATGGTCAATGGTGAACTGAATCTTTTTTATACACATGTTAATTCTTCTTGGACTTCTGTTTTTACAGATTTTTTTTCTACCCTTTGGTCTTTTTCTCTTGATTTATGGACATTCTTATAAACTATATTCTGGATGTCAATTTAGTTTTTGTCATATGCTACAAATTCCTTCCCCCAGTCTGTTTTAATTTTAAAATGTTTCATTTTACTTTTTTTTTTTTTTTTTCCTGGTCTTTTTAAGACCACACCCAAGGCATAGGGAAGTTCCCAGGCTAGGGGTCAAATCGGAGCTGTAGCCACTGTCCTACACCACAGCCACAGCAACACCAAATCCAAGCCGTGTCTTCCACCTACACTAGACCACACAGCTTACGGGAATGCTGGATTCCTGACCCACTGAGCAAGGCCAGTGATGGAACCTGCATCCTCATGGATGCTAGTCAGATTCCTTCCTGCTGAGCCACGATGAGAACTCCCATTTTACTTTATTTTTGATCTATACATTTTTCTTTAGCTTTATTCTTTAAAATGAGCCTGTTTAATAATAAGCCATACATCCATTAAAAGTTAGATCACTGAGAAACATATATACATATATTTTGGCCTCGCTGTCAGAGAATTATTTTTCTTTCTCCTTAGGCCTCCATCTGCAGCATATGGAAATTTTCTGGGGAGTGGTCAAACTGGGGCTGCAGCTGCCAGTCTACACCACAGCCATGGTAACACCAGATACTTAATCCACTGAGCAAGGCCAGGGATAGAACCCTTGTCCACACAGACACTATCTCGGCTTCTTAACCCGCTGAGCTACAATAGGAACTCCAATCAAAATTTTTTTTTAAGGCTCAAACTATTTTTTGCATAATCACACTTACTGAGCAGAAGTGCCCTTCTTAATAGAGTTCTACTTGGATCATGAATAAGACATCTCAACATTTAATAAAGTGATTTTCCTTTAAGCTTAATCACTGTATTTTCAAAGTATAGTTAAAATGTGCCTATTTATTTGCAGTAATTTTCAGGAAATCTTAATATTCTTTCTACATGAATGTATTCATTTTCAGCAGTTTAATGACGTTCTTGAAAAAAATACACAATACTTAATTTTTCTTAGAATGTAGCTAATTTTACTTTCTGAATCAGAAAGGAATGAGTTCCCATACTGAATTAATTTTTTATTTACCATGTCAGTGGTTCTTTCACTACACTTAATCTTAGCGAAAAGGCCAAGAAGCAATCATTAGTGGTTCTTTTTAAATGGCATATATTAGGATTGGATTCATTTTATTAATATCTAACAAGTATATACACCTGAATAAACCAAATTTATTGTCACTTAAAAATGAAGCAAAATGCTACAGGTAACATATATCTTTAAATTTCCCCAGAAATGTTTTAAAAATACTGTTTAAAGACTAAGTGATTACCACATCAAAAATTCCTACAGACTGTCCCTCAAAGAAATAGATACAAGTTTAAGTGATACGGAATAATCAACATGAAATTCAACTTATAGAATGGGTAGAACTGGTAAAGAGATATTATAAATTCTCAAGTAAGTCACAATATAAAGATAAAGAAAATCCAGAGTTTCCGTCGTGGCTCAGTGGTTAAGGAATCCGACTAGGAACCATGAGGTTGCAGCTTTGATCCCTGGCCTTGCTCAGTGGGTTAAGAATCAGGCATTGCTGTGAGCTGTGGTGTAGGTTGCAGACGCAGCTCGGATCCTGCATTGCTGTGGCCCTGGCATAGGCCGGTGGCTCCAGCTCCAATTCGACCCCTAGCCTGGGAACCTCCATACACCGTGAGAGCGGCCCAAGAAATGGACAGAAGACGGAAAAAAAAAAAAAAAAAAAAAAAAAAAATATATATATATATATATATATATATATAAAGAAAATCCACAAAAAAAGTTTAATTTTCAGCCTGTATTTCAGACTCCATTGCCCAATGAATCTCTGGCAGGAAAGACTCAAACACACATCATGGGTAGATGGAAGAAATGAGCTTTGTTTTATCTTCTTTAATATACCAACTTCTTTTAAAAGCTCTTTTGAAGAACGCAACAACCAAAACAAAGGTGTGAACTGGTGAAAGGGGAGTAGAGACCACACAACCCACAAATAGAATCATGATCTCCTGAAACATCAAGTTTTAAAGCAGTATTAAATAAGTGCACTTGTACCTAGAATTGAAAAACTAGTCAATAACATCTGTGGAAGGGCTTGAATATGCAGGCATCACTGTGTTCTGATTCACTCAATTAAGATTTGTATTTACAGATGGCCACTGAGCACAAAAAAAAAGATGTGCAATATCACTAGTTATTAGAGAAATTCACATCGAAACCACAATGGGATATCATCTCGCACCTGTCAGAATGGCTGTCATCAAAAAGGCCACAAATAACAAATGTTGATAAGGATGTGGAGAAAAGGGATCCCTAGTATAACACTGGTGCACCACTATGGAAAATAGTATGGAGATTTCTCAAAATAAATAAATAAATAAATAAATAAATAATAAAGAGAGAACTACCATATGATCTAGGAATCCCACTCCAAGGTATATATCTGATGAAAATGAAAACACTATATATATTTTTTTTAACTTTTTTAGGGCCACATGTGTGGCATATCAAAGTTCCCAGGCTAGGGGTTGAATTGGAGCTGCAGCTGCTGGCCTACACCAGAGCCACAGCAACATGGGATCCCAGCCATGCCTGCGACCTACACCACAGCTCATAACAATGCCAGATCCTTAACCCATGCATCGGGGCCAGGGATCAAACACACATCCTCATGGATACTGGTCAGTTCATTACTGATGAGCCACAGCAAGAACTCCACAAAAACACTAATTTGAAAAGACACATGCACCCCAAAGTTCACAGTAGCATTATTTATAACAGCTAAGATATAGAAGCAACCCAAGTGTCTATCAACAGAGGAAGTGATAAAGAAGATACGGTGTGTGTGTGTGTGTGTGTGAATATAACGGAATAATACTCAGCCATAAACAAGAATGAAATTCTGCCATTTGCAACAACATGAATGGACCTAGAGGGTATTAGGCTTGGTGAAATAAGTCAGACAGAGAAAGATAAATCCTGTGTTACCACTTCTTCTTGAATCTAAAAAATAAAACAAGTGAATATAACAAAACAGAAACAGATTCACAGATAGAACAAACTAGTGGTTACCAGTGATGAGAGGGAATGGGGAGAGACAAGAGAGGGGTAGGGAACTAAGGGCGCCAACTATGTATGAAATAAAAAAGCTACAATGATACACTGTACAGCACAGGGAATATAGCCAACATGTTAACAATAACTTGAAATAGAGTGTCATCTATAAAAGTACTGAATCACTGTTGTACACCTGCAAATAATATTGTAAATCAACTGTACTTCAACTTTAAAAAATGATTTGTACTTAAAACATAACGTTGCTATTGCTTCTGGTGAGGTAAAATTTGAACAGAGGGAGAGAGAAGAGAGGGGCATGGCTGCAAGTTTCCGAAAATGACAGACTAAATGAAGAGCTGGGCAGACTCAATTTCTCCCCAATGTTTCCAACTGAGAAATGAATCTGTAGGCTCATGATGACCTTTCTTCTGCCCTCTTCTAGAGGTTTCTTGTTTGAATACCTCTTTTTCTTTCTCCTCTTCAGGATCCATTTCCCCAAAATATTTAGCCACCACAGGGGCAGCCGTCACTGAAAATACACAGCTATTTCATGCTACTTTGAGGGACTCTCAGGTTGCACACTACACAGAGAGTGGGGGCTGTGAAAGGAGCCTGCTACAGACCTGCAGTTCTGGGTCTGTGCTATTGATGTTGAGTAAATTTCATAGCCTGCCTGCTTCATGCCAACCCCTGACTGAATTACACCTGAGAGCATCTGGTGATGTTGTGAAGAGGACAGCCCAACAGCTCTGTGGTTAGACAGCCAAGGATTTAGAAGTGAAGGTAGTCTCTCTGAGCTTCAGTTTTCTTATCTCTCAATCAGAGTGCAAACACCTGCTTTCAGTTTTGTGGTGCAGAATACGAATGGTGGGTGTCAAGTCCCTCTTTGGTGGAAATAGTACCCCTGGGATCCAGCTCCAGTCAGAGCCTGGGAAGCCAAGGGCTCCATGTCGCAAGTGCATGGAGGAACTTGAGTGCTTCTTCCATCCCCGGAGGCCATGTATACAGAGGCATAATCAGAAGATGGAGTAGGGGAGTTCCCGCTGTGGCACACTGGGTTAAAAATCCAACTGCTGCAGAAGTGCCGGTTCCATCCCGGCCTGGCACAGTGGGTTAAAGGATCCTGCATTGTCACAGCTGCAGTGCAGGTCACAGCTGCAGCGCTATTCATATACCACAGTGTGCCTGTTTTTTAAAAAAAAAAAAAAGATAGAGGAGGGACTTTGTGAAAGTGAGAGATACACTTCTGCTGTGTAAAGCTACTGAGATTTTAGTTTGTTTTCTATTGCAGCATCACTTGGGAACTTAGTAGAAATGCAAATTCTCAGGCCCCACCCCTGATCTGATAACTCACAAGATTTGGAGATGTAGCCCAGGAATCTATTTTACTAATCCCCCAGGTGACTCTGACATAATTTCAAGTTTGAGAACCACTGCAAAGACATCCTGACTCACCCAATCCAGCACATAATGAGTATTTAAGAAATGGTAGCTATTATTAGTAAATCTAACCACTTGTGACAAACCAGTTATTATAGTTAAGTAAAAATACTCCTGGTTATATTTCTCACTACAAAATATTTTGATCGTATTTTATAAATGCAATCTGATCCCCAGTTAATATCTGTTCCTTCCTCCATCTGGAAATGAAGATGGGGCAACTGCTAGAGAGGACCCAGAAAGCTAGGATGCGGGAATCCAGATGCTAGAGTCAAGTTTATGACTACAATTAAGTGGATGTGTGAGATTCCTCAGTGAGGTCTGGAATCTAATTCCCCAAATTTATAAATATTTCATAATCATTTATGCAACACAGCTGCAGTTACCAAAGAATAAACACATACGAAAAGTTGCCATTGTTTAATGTCTTCAGAATTACATTTGTGTAATTTCTACAACAAAGTATTTGTATCTGTTATAGTGAAGTTGGTCTTCTTTGATAAAATACATATATTTACTTGTGAGATTTATTGCCATGTGACTGCTCACTTTTTTCTTTGTTCATTGATATCTGTTTAGACTTTTAAATTTTGTTTTGTCTGCACCAGTGCTTTAGAGGCTAGAATCACCAGCCAGTGATTCTCAAACAGAAAAATGCAGGCCTTACATGCTCAGGGTAAGCCATGAATATATCATGTGATCATCTTGGAAATTTTTTAAATGGCCTAAAATCTCTGCTGTGTTGTAAAGGGCCTAAGGTTTTGATTCTAAGACAAGAGCACCTCACTCATCATGATTAGCTTTATTAATTTGATGTGATAATCCATTTTTCTCTTAAATGTTCTGCACCACACATATTTATTTATCCTAATAAAAGTGAATTAGAGCAAGTTTTATTTGAAGAATTTGGTGGCACACGTGGAAGCTTCCTGCAGATCAGCAAAATCAAATTCAGAAATCACTTTTCTGAGGTTATTGTACCTTAACCATTCTTAATAAGCAGCACAAAAGGAACAAACAATGTAATTTTCCCATCAAGGATTTTGTTTCTATTTTGCTTGTGCGAAGGAATTTTGTCTTTTTAAAGTACCAGGCTATAACAGCCACGTTTCCATCACGATTCCCAAAACATTAGAGAAAATCCCCAACTAATAAATGGATTTTTGTAACACTTTCCATTCTCTGTTCTGCTAGCCCTTAAAAATCCATGCCTCCTAACTTTGGACTTTCACATCATCTGTAGACTCAGCATTCATTTAACAAACACGTATCCTCTCTTACTTTAGATATTTTTCTATTGTGTGTTATCTTCCATACCCATCCCTCTCTTGTATAAGCAGCCATTCTGATACAGGTTTTTTTGTTGTTGTTTTGTGTTTTGTCTTTTTTTTAGGGCTGCACCTGCAGCATATGGGAGTTCTGGGGCTAGGGGTCAAATCAGAGCTGCAGCTGCTGACCCAGACCACAGCCACAGCAACACTGGCTCCCTAACCCACTGAGAAAGGCCATAGATCAAACCCAAGTCCTCATGGATACAAGTTGGGTTCTTTAACACAGAGCCATGATGGGAACTCCCCTGATATGTTTAATGTATACCTTTTAATTTGCATCTTATAAAATGTGTATTGTGGTTCTGCATATACGTACTTTTTTTAATGGCTTCATGTAACATATCAAAATTCCTTTCAAACCACTACCACTCAGCTCTATATTTATTTTATTTATTTATTTATTTATTTATTTATTTTTATTTTTTGTCTTTTTAGGGCTGCACCTGCAGCATATGGAGGTTTCCAGACTAGGGGTCGAATTGGAGCTATAGCTGCCAGCCTACACCACAGCCACAGCAACTCGGGATACTAGCCGTGTCTGTGACCTACACCAAAGCTCAGAGCAACGCCAGGTCCTTAACCCACTGAACAAGGACAGGGTTTCAATCTGCATCGGTATGGATACTAGTCAGATTTGTTTCCACTGAGCCACAACGGAAACTCCTCACTCAGCTCTATATTTTTAGATACAGCTACATTGCCATCTATACAGCCGATCCATTATTTGCAATTCATTCATATTAATAATGGAGTCTTTTTCTAGTTATTAGGTATAAAGGGTCAAGCAAGAAAGTTCGTGGTTCCTGTTTCCAAAG